>NC_083703.1:56782000-58213000 GCF_033118175.1 Dama dama
TCAAAATCAGAAACCCCAAGGGTGAGACCCAGCAAAGGGCATTTAACAGGCCTTCCAAGTGACCATGATTCATACTGCAGTTGGGCCTCTTTAACTCAGCACTTGCCTGCATAGACCTGTGGTGGTCTGGAACTCCAGGTTAGCTGCCCCCAAGGAGGTAAGAGAGAAAACGGAGAAGCAAGCATCAGGAAATTTTTATAATCAGTGGTATTACTGTGACCACCAAGCACATGATCATGTTTTTGTAATTTATCTTTTAATATTTTATAAAATTATTATTCCACAGTGAACTGGAAATTTTAAAAAGCAAAATCTGGTCCTTCTCAATGGTTAAGTCAAGAAGCATTGCTCTAAGGAAGAATCTCAAACTCTAGTGCCCACAGGGGGGTCCCGAGCAGGTGCAAGAAATGAGCAAAGCTGGTCGGATAAGGATTGGTGTCAATTGATGAGCGAGAGGTCAAAGGGACCTCTCCCCATGCCCCCGATGATCATGACCCTGTTGGACACAGACCCAGTAATGCCAAATCTTCCTCTTTTTCAAGAATATTCAGATAATTCAGGTTGTTAGCATACTCTTGATTTTTAAATGCTTGCAGCTTTATTATCTCTTTCTTTTTATTGCAGTAAAATGTACATAACATACAATTTACCACCTTCACCATTTTAAATTGCATTTCAGTGCGATTAAATATTAATACATCACACTGCTATGCAACCATCACCGCCATCCATCTCCACAGCTCTTTTCATTCTTGTAAAATTGAACTCTATGCCTACTAAGCAATAACTCTCCATTTCCCCTCCTGCCAGGCTCTAGAAATCACCATTATATTTTATTTCTTTATGAGATTTGACTACTCTAAGTACCTCCTATAAGTGAAATTGTACAGAATTTGTCTTCTTGTGACTAGTGCGTTTCACTTAGCATAATGTCCTTAGGGTTCATCCATGTTGGAGCATATTGCAGAATTCCCTTCATTTTTAAGGCTGAATAATATTCCATTGCATGTATGGACCACATTTTGTTTGCCCATTGATTATCAATGGCTCCCTGGGTTGCTTCCACATTTTAGCTATTGTGATTAATGCTGCCATCAACATGGGTGTACAAACATCTCTTTGAGGCCCTGTTTTCAGTTCTCTTGGGCATGTACCCAGAAGTGGAATTGCTGGATCATATGGTAATTCTATTTTTAACTTTTGGAGGAACTCCCCTACTGTTTTTCTCAGAGGCTGTATCATCTTATATTCCCACCAGCAGTGCCCAAGGATACCAATTTCTCCACATTCTCCCCAACACTTGTTTTCCATTTTTTGGTTTTTTTTTTTTCAATTGGAGGATAATTGCTTTACAATGTTGTGTTGTTTTCTGCTGTACAACAGTTTGAATCAGCAGCTGAACTGAGGTGGTTCAAATCTGATGAACCTAGAGCCTGTTTTCTGTTTTTTTTTTTTTTTTTTTTTTGATGGGTGTGAAGTGATGTCTCACTGCAGTTTTGATTTGCATTCCCCTCATGATTAGTGATGTTGAGCATCTTTTGTGTGCTTGTTTGCCACTTGTATCTTCTTTAGAGAAATGACAAGTTTTTTGTTCGTTTTTGGATCAGGGTGGTGGGGTTGCTCTTGTTGAGTTTTCGAAGTTCTCTATACTTTCTGGATATTAATCCCTTATCAGATGTATGACTTGCCAGTATTTTCTCCCATTCTGCCTTTGTACTCTGTGGATAGTGTCTTCTGATGCAAAAAAAAAAACGTTTCGGTTTTCATGAAGTCCAATTTGACTATCTTTTCTTTTGTTATCTGTGCCGTTGGTGTCATTTCCAAGAAATGATTGCCACATCCAGTGTTGTGAGGTTTTGTCCTAGGATTTCTTCTAATAGTTGTATTATTTTGGGTCTTAACACTTACTTACTTGATCCATTGTGAGTTAATTTTTTAAATAATTTTATTTATTTGTTTTTGGCTGTGCTGGGTCTTGGTTGCTGCTCAGGCTTTTCTGTTAATTGCAGTGAGCAGGGCCTACTTTCTAGTTGTGGTGCACAGACTTCTCATGGCAGTGGCTTCTTTTGTCGCTGAGCACAAGCTCTGGTGCACGAGGGCTTCGACAGTGGCACCACCTCTAGAACACAGGTTCAATGGTTGTGACGCATGGACTTAGTAGCTCCACTGCATGTGGAATCGTCCCGGATCAGGAATCAAACCCGAGTCTCCTGCACTGGCAGGCAGATTCTTTACCGTTGAACCAGCAGGGAAACCCTTGAGTTAATTTCTGTATATGCTGTTAGGTTTTCTGTTTGTGTCTTTGGGTATCAAGAAAGCCTCTTGAAGATAACACAGAGTCAGATCATGTGTTTTTTATCCATTCTGCCAAGCTCTGTCTTTTAATTGGAGAGTTTAATCTTTACATGTATAAATTAATTACTGATGAGAAGGGAATCAATGTCTGTTAATTTTTTGCCCACCCCGGCTCCCACAGGCTGTGTATCCAGTTCCAGGGACAGAGCCACAGCTGCCTTGCACGGGGCTGGATGTGAGGGAGGTACTGCGCTAAGAGCCGAGATGAACCACAGTGAACCACGGTTTGCACTGTCTTCCCTGGAAGTTGCAATCCTTCCACAGATTCCTGAGTTCCAAATTCAGTCCATCAGACAAATTCCGCCAGCACCGTCATTGTCCGGATGGGGAGACTGATTCCTGGCGCTCTCCACTCTGCCACCTTCCTGGGGATTGTGGCAACTTCATTTTTAAAAAACAAAACACTAATCAATCCAAGTCTCCATCAACAGATGAATGGATAAACAAAACGTGGTATATACACATAGTGGAATATTATTCAGCTTTAAAAGGACAGAAATTCTGGCACATGCTAGAGCATGAATGAAACTTGAAGACACTATGCTAAGTGAAATATGCCAGTTACAAAAGGAAAGTCTGTGTGATCCCATTTATGTGAAGTACTTAGAGTAGTCACATACATAGAGACAGAAAGGTAAAAGCTTGTGCAGGGTCCTAGAGGTGGGGGAGCATGGCGGGGGTGGGGGGTTGTTTACTGGGTGCAGAGTTTTAATTTGGGGAAATGAAGAGATGGAGGAGAGATTTTGCAGATGGGTGGTGGGGAAGGTGCAATGTGACATACAGTATAAATGTACTCAATGTCCCTGAACCACACACTTGAAAACAGTGATAGTGGTAACTCTATGTACATTTTGCCACAATTGAAAACACTTCTCTGGCCAGAAGCCACAAGGCTGCCAGTTTACATTTGGTAAATAGGGACTGGAAATACATAACAAATTATTTTAATACAGGAAAAAGACTGTAAAATAATTTTGTGCTCTATGCAAAGGAAATGAACAAGTGAATTCCTCCCATGAGGGTCAGTGGACACTACAGAAGGAAAACTGCATTGAACCTGGGCTAGGGGAGTTCTGGGGTGGGTGACTTATGGCATTTTCACAACTAGGATGGAGTCGCCCTCCGGAGCACATAGAAGGAGCCAGTTTCAAACAGGAACCCTCTCTGGCACGTGGCTAATTCTGCATGAACTCCCATCCTTCCCACTCCAGTCTCCCCACCTTATCTTTCCAGCGGTTCTATCTGGATCTGTAGCATTGAACATTCCCAGCCGAGTCCCCGGCCCTGCACCATCGACCTCACTGACGATGAAGGTCCCCGGGTGGAAGGTGGGTGGGTCGTTGGCATTGGTCACCCGTACACTCACGATGGCGCTGGCTGAGGCCTGCCGGGGCCTCTGCAGCTGCCCCCCTTCACAGGAGAAGAGCGGTTCTTCGTTCTCCACGGCCACGACCAGGCTCCACGCTGGCTGAGTCTCATGGTCCAAAGGCTGCCACCCCAGAGAGAAGGTTTCATTAGCCCCCGTGGCTCTGCTGGCCGGAGGGAGCCTCTCAGCGTGAGTTGTCACTGCTAACTCAGCGCCTGTGGCTTCTGTGCTTCATTTACTATTTACATTGTCTTTGATAATGATCAAAAGACAGTTGTCAGCCCATTTTCAAATCATTTATAGAGTTCTTTTTTTTTCCCCTCCCTCCTCCTGGTTGGAAAGAGCCACCATCAGTCAGAGGGTAATGAAAAATGCAATAAAAACCATAACCTAATGAAACATTAATGTGACAACTCTACTGAAAAAACCCTGTGGCGCTTAGGGAAATATGGATATTAATGATCATAGCTATTCAGGGGACAAAGTGGTCAGTGACTTAAAAGGGTTGAAAGACTAGGAATATTTGGGAAATCCAGCCCCAGGCCTTTGGCATGGAAAACCCACAGAGCCCTGCTATTCACAGCATGGTATGGCCCCTCAGCATCATCTGGGAGCTTGTTACACTGACAAGCAGAGTCAGCCCCACTGCAGATATACTCATTCAGGTCTGCCTTTGAAGCTGACCCCCAGACTGACTCATTTGCACTACACCAGAGGCAGTGGTCATTCTAGGGTCTACCGAGAGCAATTAAGACTAAAGGCGCTGGAGTCAGACCGCTCCAGTCAGAATCCCTACTCCAGTCATGTGACTTCATGAAAACAACCCAGCCTCTCTGGGCTTCAGTTTCCTCATCATTAAATGAGATAATAATACTTTATTGCAGAGCCATCTCTCTAGTAGGCACAGCAGGCATAGTGCCAGGAGCCCACAGTATTTTTACGGGTCCATGCAAATGTTCTAGTTTCTTTCAAACCCAGAAGAAAAATGAACTCATGGGGTTCGAGAAAATGTCGTAAATGATTTTATCACATCGGGAGAAAGAAACACGTTAGGGACTACATAAATCTACTAAATTTTGTCTAAAACAGAGCCAAAGAATTTAATGTTGAAGTAACTGGTCATATCTAAAATAATCTTGAATACTGATATGATTTTGATGGGAGGAGCCATGAAGGCAAAGAGCTGAGGATCCATGCAGCCCTGCGTTCCTCACTGGCCATGGTGACTTGTGACCCAGCAGGACATGTACTCAGAGCATGTGGATCATCTGTTGGCACCTACTTCATTGTCAGGAGTCCTACAGAAAGGGCCTCGGCATCTACAGCCACCTGCTCGGATGCATTTACCTTGATAACACTTAAAATCCCTTCATTGGTCTCAGGATCCGTCGAAATGTCAAAATGTCCCTCTTCGTTGCCATTCGTTATGTCGAACTTCACTCTCCACGCGGCTGTAAATGGTGAATCACCATCTTGAACCCCGAGACGTAACACACCCTGGCTGGCCCGGCCTTCCGAAATCTGAATGTTATACTGAGAGAGATGATCGTCATTGTCGTGGAGAAAAAGAAACACAGTCGGAAAAGAAAACAGAGAAGAGGAAAGAAAACATAGAGAGATGACAACTTGGATGCTTCTCCTATAATTGAACTTGACCACTAAGGATCTGGAAGCCTGTCTGTTACAGCAGAAAACGTGTCAACAACAAATATCTCGTCCCTGTGACTGGATGCCCAAATAACTGAAGAGCTGTGTAACTTTAAAAGTGCCCTTCTATCCAATGCAAGGCACCACTTTTTAAAATAATAGTACACACCTTAGTTTATGCTGCCTACAAAAATCTAACTCTACTAAAATAAAGCTCTTATGTATTTTAATTAAGGTGATAATCTTTCTAATACATAACAGATCTTTAAAATAGCTCCTTATTCAATACTTTTGGTGACAAGATAACTTCTCTAGCACACCAAAATAACAATGTGTATTTTTTCCAGCCCTACTTTAGAGAGTATAGCTTTTTACTAAGTCGGAGAAGGATTTTGAAACAAGACTCAGATATAATAAATATGTTTCAGTTATTACACACTGTTAAGTGAGATGCTTTTATTGGAAATATTTATACTTCGGTTTATACAATTAATGTTTTTAAATGACACAGAAAATAAGTGTTTGTAGCATTTGTTTATTCAACAAAGACTGTTGTGTACCAGATTCTGGTTTAGATGCTGTGAACAAAACAGCAAAAATCCCATCCCCAGGGAGCTGAGAACTGAGTGTGTGTATGTTGGGGGGTCAGGTTGGGAATTTAACCAGGTCATCAGAAAGACCTCCCTAAGAGGGGTCAGAAGAAAGACAGAAATACAATGGATGTTTTCCTCTTAAAAATTCATATGGAAGAGTGAAAAATTAAGAAGCTAAAAGCAGATCATGACGGGTTTTTATTTCCTCTCAGCAATCTTCTGCATTTTAAGTGGTTTTGTATTCACAAACTGATTGGGACAGTGAGTGCCAGCACCTTCTTCAAGCCTGAGGACCTAGCAGCCTGTGAAATCTTGTGTGGAGCCCAATATACAAACCAGGTGAGCTGGGGAAGGCCTGGCCCGAGTCTGCCTGCCCATCTTCTTATTTCAGAGCTCTGAACATTGTGGGTCAGGCTAGGGACAATTGGGCATGGTGGCAGACATTTCTGGTTGTGATAACTTGGGATGCTACTGTCCTCCAGTGGGCAGAGGTCAAGGATGCTATTGTTCAACATGCTTACAGGTCACTGGGCAGCCCCTCCCCACTCTCCCTATGCCTTCCTTCACCTCCAAAACATCAGCAGTGTGGAAAGTGAGAGGCCCTGAAGTGGACGGAGCCTGGATCCTCCATCCTCCCCGAGCCTCTGCCTTCTCACCTGCAGAATGGAAAATGCGGCAGCTCCAACCAATGAAAACCTAGGGATTCCTGTCAATACTCTGAACACTGTTCTGGCACAAAATAGTAACAAATGTAGGCTCACATAATTGCCATTAACTGGTTCCCTATCAATGCAGTTGACTTCTTGATTCTAGCTGAAGTTATTTTGGAGATTGCCTGTATCTTGGGTGATGGAGGAATTCCCTCAGCAAACAGAGCCTGGGGCATGGAGACTGTTCGTGTGGGGACTTACGTGGTCCTGGGTGAACCTGGGCATGTGGTTGTTGCTGTCTTGCACACGCACATGAACCGTGGCTGTGGACGACAGCGGCGGGTTGCCACAATCCCTCGCTCCAATGACTAATGTAAACTGAGGCGCCGTCTACGTGAGGAGGAAAAGGTAGGTGAAACCCTTTACACACGGGAAAAGGAAATCTAATACAGAAATGTTCCATTTTAGCAATTTCAGTAGCCAATCTGGCCACAGAGGGTTTCTCACTGCAAATGCAAACCCTAAGTCTGGGGCTCAGAGAGGGAGAAGCCATTTTAGTTTTCCAAAACAATAAAGTGCACATAACCTCATAATCTAAGCATCCTGACAGTCGTATTTCTCCACTAACACGGTCAATCCGGAAACCACTCTCTCTCAGTACCGGTGTTTGAGAAACAAGGAAGTAAAGCACTTGAGAGTTTGGAGTATTTTCTTGATCCAGATCCAGTGCTAACATCTGAAAAACAGGTTGACCTGGAAAGAATTTTTTAAATTGTTACTATTGGCCAACAGCAGCCTATCCAACCAGTAGGAGAATGATTCTTTGCTGAATGGCACTGGGGCTTACACCAGAATGGATTGAGTATGTAAATATAAAGGTCAAGCTATAGACATACTAGACAAAATGAAGAGGGATATTTAAATCGTCATAAGGTCAAGAAGGACTTTCTAATCATGATTGCAAATACAGAGGTTTAAAGGACAAAATCAATAGATCAATTTTTAAGTGTGTGGCAAAAAACTATAAATAAAAGGAAGGACATGATAGACCAGGAAAATATATTTGGAATACATGTTGGCAGACAGAGATATAGACATTCTTAATGTCAAAGGAGGAGGTTGAAGTCAAGAAGAAAAAATGACAATGACGCTAACAGAAGTGGACAAAGAAAAGAAACAAGCAACTGAAAAGGGAACTAGAAACAGCCAGGAAAGTTATCACATGTTCAAGTACTTGGTAATCAGAGATGAACAATACACTAAGCCCTGTCATATGCTGCCGGGCTATGGATAAATTGCAACACTGAAGTTGTGTGTGTGGTTTGGAGCAGCAATTCCACTTGTCTGAATTTGTGCTAAGTAGGCAATGCTTGAATGGCACACGCTTTTAGCTCAGATATGTTCACCAAAGCACGTTTTGTAAAAATAACAAAATGTGACAATGAGATGTAGATGTGCAACAAAAGAAGATTGGTTAAAAATCTTAAAGCACACCCATAAAATAAAATATGACACACAAGATGCTCTAGGAGAATACTGTTAGGTTATAAACAGTAAAATTGCATTTTTAAAGAGAAAATTCTTAAATATGCACACATAAAAAGGCATGCTCATATATTTGTGTGTGTGTGTCAGTCACTCAGTTGTGTTCGACTCTTTTTGACCCCATGAACCATAGTCCACCAGACTTCTGTCCATGGGATTCCCCAGGTAAGAATCCTGGAATAGGTGGCCATGTCCTTCTTCAGGTCATATATTTATACATATGTAATATAAACACATATACATTTTGTACTATGATAAAGATGAAAAAATATGTAGATATACAAATATACATTTGTAACTATATGTATAAATCTGTGAATATATACACACATATAAATGTAACATACCATGTGTGTATACACACACACATATGTAAAGTGCAAAGAAAAATATTGAAAGAATATAAACTAAAACATTAACAGTACTTATCTCTAATTGGTAGCATTAAAGATGCTTCCTATTTTAGTCTTTTTGTTTCTTGGAATTTTCCAAATTTCCTAGAGACTGTTTTGCAAAATAAATAATGCTTTTTGTTATTCAAATAGATGCACATTTTAATGAGGATGGTTCGGGTTTCAAGACTCACAGAATCGTAGCTCAGTACTTTTAGATGCTATCTTGCTGCCATTTTACAGATGTTTACAGATGAGAACTTTGCAGCGATACGCAGGATCCCACCACCAACCTCTGCTGCTGCTTCTTCCTCCATTCATTTATTTTAGGTTGATATTTACGGATTAGCCCTTCTAACTGACAATGTCCACATCATTTTGCTGCTGATACAAAATGAAGCGTGGAGACCTCAAGGCATTTTGCTCTCTTCCTGGGCCTGTGACCTTTGGGATGTGAACAGTGAGAGGCCTCCCTGAAGACAACTAGGACTGAGGCACCCTGTCACTACAGAAGCTGGAAAACCGTCATGGCACAGAGAAGACAGGGACCCCCTCGACCCCACCATGCACACCTGCGGCGTGGTCCTCCTTCACACTGATGTTAAATTCCTTCTCAGGGAACTCGGGAGCGTGATCATTCACATCACTGACCCTGATGTTGATAATCAAGGATCTATCCACGATGTGCCCTGTTAAGCGATGGGCAACATCACAATAAACCTAAGAAGCAGAGAAACCATATTACTGTTGCAGAACCATTGATTTGATGGCACGAATCCCATCCCAGTCAGTAATACTGTGTGCCCTGCATCAGTATCCTCCAAAGACTGAAAGTTCCTGAGGGCAGGGGTCACAGACTCTCCTTCACCCTGTGACCCCGGGACTGAGCGCAGACTGGTCACTCAACAAGCGTTTGTAGGACAGATCAATGAGCTGACTTGAAAAAATACTTTATTATTATTATTAATAGTAGGTTCAAATCTCAATTTCTCCACTTGTATCAACATAGGCAAGTTGTTATGAGCCTCAGTTCCTACATACTATATGTCTTGTGATGAGAAGTAAGCACACAATTGAATATTGGTGAAACGTTGCAGAGAAGACACTTAAGCTTTGGGGAGAGGGAACATTTAAAAGCAACTAGGACTAGGAATTCCCTGCAGCTCTAGTGCTTAGGACTTAGTGCTTTCACTGCCATGGGCTCACGTTTAATCTTTGGTCAGGGAACTAAGATCCCCACAAACCCCACAACCAATAAATAAATAGACTAGGACAGCTATGGGCTTCCTTGATGGCTCAGCGGGTAAAGAATCTGCCTACAATGCAGGAGACACAGGAAATGAGGCTTCAATCCCTGGGTTGGGAAGATCCCCTGGAGGAGGACGTGGCAGCCCACTCCAGTATTCTTGCCTGAAAGATCCCATGGACAGAGGAGCCTGGTGGGCTTCCATCCAAAGGGTCGCAAAGAGTCCAACACAACGGAGCAACTAAGCACGCGCGCATGCGCACACACACACACACACACACACACACACACACACACACACACACAGAGTATAATAAGCTAGAAATCATTAAGAAAGATAATTTACAACCCCAAGTGTTTGGAAGTTAAGCAAAGCATTTCTAAATAATGTACAGATCAAAGAAGAAATCACAATGGAAATCAGAAAATGTTTTGAACTGAATGGTAATTAAAACACAACAAATCAAAATGCATTTTCCTCTCATCACTCAAATATCAAACTCAGACTTTCTCTGCGTGCTTTGATTCTGTAGAAGCTGGCAGCTCACTGAAAGCTTGCAAAAACGATTGTTTACAGACACCCAACCATTTTTGTGTTTGGCAATAGGGATTTTTGAGATGTGCCTGTGCTGTAACTTCTAGGTCTCAAATTCCCTGTTGAAAGCATGTTACCAAAACACTTTTTCCTGAATTATACTCTGCTTACACAAAATGTTTAGTGAAATAAACATGTGGTTCTTTTATTCTTCACATCAAAGGCTTGGGTGTGAAGAAGTAACCGGAAGTCTTTCTGACAGTGTGGTGGTGTAAAAGTTTCTGCTTTGGTAGCGTTCCTGGAGACTTCAAAGTCTTGTAAAACTTAACTCACAGTGAATCAGATTGGAGAAGTATTTATGGAATGAAAAGGTAGAAAGGAAATAAGCCACACATTTGCCACTGACAAAGGAACAAACATGGCCATTGATCTGAGGGGTCGTGATCTCACAACGTCTTGTGTATGTCCCTGATTTGTGCCCCATAACAGAATCACTGTCAAAAGCAGAAAGCTCATGGGCCACGTCCGTCATTCTGCCTCAGCCAAATCACATCTGTAAGAGATTTAAGAACTACATCATCACCCACTTACACAAAACAGCTATTACATGTGGAAACCAACAAAAAGGCTGCCTGAACCACAAGAGCCTTGATTCTGTTTTTTGAAAATAACAGTACCCATCCCAGCACTGACTAATGATTGCTTGCTGGAAAGGGCATTCTCTGGAACTGCTGAAGATGTAAGTGAATGGAAGCATCTTGAGAGGACAAGTATTCTTAGACAACCCCCGCTGCAGAGATCCTCCCATCATTCTGCTCTGAGCAGATGCTAAAATTGGTGTGTGTGCATGCATGCATGCATGCGTGTGTGCAACGAAAGCTGGGAATCCTTGGGTCCTTCTGTCTCCTTGAAAGCCAATTACACCCTGTTGTTACCATATTTTTTGCAAATGATTATGTGAAGTTGTGCGTGCATGCGTGCTAAGTCCTTCAGTCAAGTCTGACTCTCTGCGACCCTATGGGCTGAAGCCCACCAGGCTCCTCTGTCCATGGGATTCTCCAGGCAAGAATACTGGAGTAGGTTGCCATTTCCTACTCCAGGGGATCTTCCTGAACCAGAGATCAAAACCACATCTCTTGCATCTCCTGCATTGGCAAGCAGGTTCTTTACCACTAGCACCACCTGGGAAGCCCCATGTGAAGCTATAAGGACACACAAAATATTAAATACAAAAACATATTAGCACCCCAATGTTCATCACAGCACTGTTTATAATTGCCAGTTATAATTGCCAACATGGAAGCAACCTAGATGCCCATCAGCAGACGAATGCATAAGGAAGCTATGGTACATATACACAATGGAATATTACTCAGCCATTAAAAAGAATTCATTTGAATCAGTTCTAATGAGATGGATGAAACTGGAGCCCATTATACAGAGTGAAGTAAGCCAGAAAGATAAAGACCAATACAGTATACTAACGCATATATATGGAATTTAAAAAGATGGTAACAATAACCCTATATGCAAAACAGAAAAAGAGACACAGATGTACATAACAGACTTTGGGACTCTGTGGGAGAAGGCGAGGGTGGGATGTTCTGAGAGAATAGCATTGAAACAGGCATACTATCAAGGGTGAAACAGACCACCAGCCCAGGCTGGATGCATGAGACAAGTGCTCAGGGCTGGTACACTGGGAAGACCCAGAGGGATCGGATGGGGAGGGAGGCGGGAGGGGGGATTGGGATGGGGAACACATGTAAATCCATGGCTGATTCATGTCAATATACGGCAAAAACCACTATAATATTGTAAAGTAATTAGCCTCCAACTAATAGAAATAAATTAAAAAAAAAAACATATAAGCAAAAGCAACATTCTTAAGTCCACTCCTGAGGACATTCAGAGAGCATCTTCCTCTAATGGTTCATTCAGGAGGATGGTCCATGAGATTGCCTCAGCACTAACGGGGCAATTGGTGCCAACTGTTGAAGGCAAAGTTTTAAGGGACGAGGCACCACTGTCTTAGTCATTTATCTTTAGGGCAGAAGAAACAAAAAGTGACTCAGAGACCACATCAGAGGGATCCAGCAATGACCCTGCCCCCTGAAGAGTGAGCAGTTCTCCAGTATCACAAATGCACCTGTTGTGTCAGGGCAATTTAGAGACTGTTCATGCAGAGAAATCACTGTTCTTGCACAAGGTCAAAGTGTTTAAACAGAATCCTTAATTTTCATAAAATTTAATAAATATTTAGTCTATGTATATTGACAGTAGACACTACAAATGCTCACAAGGACATAGATGCAAGGTGGTCACCTCTGTGGAATCAGATCAGAGAAGAAATTTGGGAGTGAAGAGAGGTTTTTAATGACTATACCATTAAAATAAATAAGTAAATAAATTCTTATGGAGTTTTAAATTCCATAAGAAGCCTTTATTAGCTTTACACCTAAAAAGTAAGATAAGCAATAGGAAAGTCTCATTCACTCCTTGTGGGAATGCAAGTGGTGTAGCTACTTTGGAAGACACTGGCAATTTCTTACAAAACTAAACATACTCTTACCACACAATCCAACAATCATGTTACATCCTGAACATGGATGTTCAGTTTTATTCATAATCATCAAAATTTGGAAGCAACCAAGATGGCCTTCAGCAGGTGAACAGATAAACAAAGAATGGTACATCCATAGTATTCCACAATGGAATATTTTTCAGCAATGAAAAGACATGGAGGAAGCTTCAGGACATATTGCCAAGAGAAAGAAGACAATCTTGAACAGGTGACAGACTGTACCATTCCAACCCTATGATATTATGGAAAAGGCAAAACTATGAAGACAGTAACAGGATCAGCAGTTGCCAAGGGCTTTGAGGGGAGGAAGGAATGAATAGATGGAGCACAGGGGAACTTTAGGACAGTGAAATCATGATGCCAGAAGGGTGGGTACATGTCACTATACATTGCCAAAACCCAGAGAATGTACAGCACAAAGAGTGAATCCACGTGTAAATTATGGGCTTCAGTTAATGATTAAGTATGACACTGGTTCATCGATTGTAACAAACGTCCTATAGTAATGCAAAATATTAATAACAGAGGAAACTATTGGATGAGTGGGAAAGTGAGGAGGTATATAGGAACTCTGTGCATGCATACACGCTGTGTCCCTTCAGTCATGTCTGACTCTTTGCAACCCCATGGACTGTAGCCCACCAGGGTCCCTTGTCCATGGCATTCTCCAGGCAAGAATACTGGAGTGGGTTGCCATACCCTCCTCCAGGGGATCTTCCTAACCCAGGGGTCAAATTCGCATCTCCAGAAGGTGGATTCTTTATCACTGAGTCACTGGGGAAGCCCGTAGGAATTCTGTACTTTCTACTTTTCTGTAACCCTAAAGTGGTTCTAAGAAATAAAGTCTATTAATTTTAAAAAAGGGCCCCTGCTTGCAAAATAAGGCATAGGCAATCATATATGTATTTTTTTTCATATATGTAATTTTAAATAGGTCTACTCTGACTTGCTACTGAATCTCTCATTGCTTTAGGAAAAATAGTGATTTTATTTGTTGAAGACTGCAAAGATTTCGGGGAGTCTGCAGAGAGTCAAAAGGAGCACCAAGGAGCTCTCAAGCCAATGACCCTTTATGGTGGGAATGCTGGTTTCTCCTCTCGAGGAGCCTCTGATGACCAGGTGCAGAGCCCTGCTCAGGGACAATGAGTAGGTATGGGGTTTATTGCCAGAGAAGAAGCTCCAGTGAGGCCCAGGGAGGGTGGACTCGCCCGGGGCCTGGTTGAGCCCTTACGTAAATCAGCTCCTTTCTTCTTTCATAAGTCCTGGAGGGAGGCTCCCTTGTATTCCTCCTCTGCCACATTTTTCAAATATATTTATTTATTTGGCTGCAGTGAGTCTTAGCTGCAGCACACAAAGTCTTGGATCTTCTTGTGGCAGGGGAGATCTTTAGTTACAGCATATGAACTCTTAGTTGCAGCACGTGGGCTCTAGTTCCCTGACCCGGGATTGAACCCAGGCCCTCTGCCCTGGGAGCACTGAGTCTTAGCCCCTGGACCACCAGGGAAGCCCACCTGCTCTGAATTATTTGAGAGGGTCCATGGCTGTCAGGCTCAGAGCCTAGAGGCAGAGCAGCCCAGATTCAAGTGCAGTTAGGTATGGGGTCGACTTGATGGTGCCACCAGCTGGTACTTCGTCTCTTCCCTCCATGGCCCCAGAGTCCGGAGCAAGCTGCTTCACCAGACAGCTGCCTTAGGACCCTGAGAGCTTCAGACAGCCATCTGCCCCACCCTCCACTTTTCCTCGTAGCCCACATGGCCTGCTCTAGTGCGCTGTCGGTACCTCCTCAGGCCTTTATCCCAGCAGACTTGCTGCTCACTGATCAGCAGCCACCTTGGTGGTCCCGCTCAGCGTCTTAAGATGCTGTCCCGGGCCCCATGTCCACTCTCGTTCAGCTCTCTCCTCTCCCGCTATGAGACAAAGGATGCTGCGAGGCTGCTAGTCCTGAACTTGTCTGCTTTGGGGACTCCAACATACATTTTTAAATTTCTGTGCAAGCTAACTGGCTTTCTCCAGCACTGTTTCCACATGCTCCTCCATAACTTATGACGGTGCTGGCAAAGCTCTGCTCCTTAATCACCCTGACTTCTGGCTCTAAGTCTGTGCCAACTATAATCCTCCCACTTAAAAACAAGAGCCACATGTTTGTTTTATGTTTATTATTTTATGTTCCATTTATTATCCTAAAGCTACATCTGAGACCTTTAGTTCTGAAAGATGCCTGAGAGGCATAAGTGCTATTTGTTTTGGCAAGATGCTAAGAATTTCCACGGGCTCAGAATCACAATGGGGAAAGGAAATGTCATGGCTATTCTCCGCCCTTTTAAAGGGTTTTCAGACTTTTGTTACAGCCTTCAGATTTATATCCTTGGATAAACACACCACAGGGCATTGACACGATAGCTACATGAAATTACATGTACAAGATCCTTTATCCTAGACACAAGCATATAGAAAGAAACATCTTAAATGCCAAACACACAATACAAATTCACATCTATGCGTAAGTTAGAAGTAGGTAAAGATAACTATGTTGGGATAAAGAGCCACAAATAATTATTATGAGGAATGTAAAAAGGTGACTTTCTTGAGTGTACTTGTACCCTATGAAATTGAGCATATTTTGATAGAAATAGAAAAGATCTCTACACGGAAAAAAGACTTTTTCCCTCTCAGTCTTAAATCTTCTAGCAATTCTCAGTTGGTGCTGCTGCTTTCTTTTTTAGAATTTTTTTTTTTTTTACTTATTTATTTTTTGTTGTTCTTGGTCTTTATTGCTGTGCAGGCTTTAGTCCAGGTTCAGTGAGTGGGGGCTACTCTCTAGTTTCGGTGCACACTGGCCTCTCATTGCAGTGGCTTCTATGTTGCAGAGCTTTAGAGCGCAAAATCAGTATTTGAGGTGCACAGGCTTAGCTGCTCTAGGGCATGTGGAGTCTTCCCAGGCCAGGGATCAAACCCAGGTCTCCTGCATTGGCAGGCAGATTACCGCTGAGCCACAAGGAAAGCCCCTGCTACTGCTTTCTTGTAGGTTTTTTTATGAGATTAACCAGAAATTGGCTCCTCCCATCACCCCATTACCTTTGGAACACAAGTTTTAGCCAGCTTTAGTGTCTCCTTTGCTATCTGCAAGAGTAAGGCAGTGCTGCTAGAGCCGTCTTCTTGCCAATACATTAGGCTTACTGAATTTTTAATAACATCCTGTCCTTAAGGACAGTCAAAAAGCAGTAGTAAGCATTCTTAAAGAAGTCGGTGGCTAAGCTAGAGCACTCGGTTTGGGTAGTTGCACCTATGACACTCTGCTTGTCCCACCTTCAGGTCTGATAATCCTTAGCGGCCTGTCTCAGGTCTTGCTAACCAGTAGCTAACCCCCCTGGGTTAGTCCCCTATGACTTTTGCATCAAGCTGGGTACCTATGACAAGAAATGTATTCTCCTGCAGTTCTGGAGGCCAGCACCAAAATCGGGGTGTCTACAGGATGGGTTCCTGCCTGGGGCTCTGTAGACTGGCCCACTCGAGGCCCCTCTTCTTACTTCCCATGGTGTCAGCGATCCTTGGTATTTCCTGGCCTGTAGACCCATCACTCCAGTTTCTGTCTCCAGCTTCCCATGGTCTTCTCTTCCTTGTCTTTCTCTCTGTATCCAAATCTCCCTCCCCTTACAAGGATGCTGGTTTCTAGACTAAGACCTAACCCAATTCAGCATGGTGCTCAGATGCTCAGTCATATGCAACTCTTAGCGACCCCATGGACTGTAGCCTGCCAGGCTCCTCTGTGCATGGGATTTCCCAAGCAAGAAATACTGGAGTGGGTTGCCATTCCCTCCTCCTTGACCCAGGGATTAACCCCGTATTCTTTACCACTGAGCCACCTGGGAATTCCGAATGCCAACCTTAGTACGTTATTAAAGATGTTAAAAGCATTCAAGCAACAATAACCAAAATAAAACCGCCCCAAGCACTACATGTTTTGTTCCATCCTTGCACAGCTTGTGCCTGTTAACTGTTGTATCCTAGCTCCTCCACAGTCAACCTTCAGAGGCCTGGGGACCAGCAGCAGCATCTCCTGGGAGTTTGTGAGAGATGCAGGAGCTCAGGCCTGCTCCACCTACTGAAATAGAACCTGCATTTTAGCCAGATTCCTAGGTGACCTGTTTGCTCAGTAAAGATAGAGAAGTGCTGTCCCAGGGTCCCCCTTATGACTTTATATTCCATCTTATTTTAATTATTTATCTATCTATTTATTTTATTTTTGGCGGAGCTGGGTCTTCACTGCTGCATACAGGCTTTCTCTAGTTGTGGTATGTGGGTTCCTCATTGTGGAGGCTTCTCTTATTGCAGAGCACAGGCTCTAGGCTCAGAGGCTTCAGTAGTTCCAGCTCCCATACTCTAGAGCAGGGGCTCTGTGGTTGTGGTACATGGACTTAGTTGCCCTGTGGCATGTGGGATCTTCCTGGACCAGGGATTGAACCTGGGCTTCCTGCATTGGTAGGTGAATTTTAAACCACTGGACCATCAGGGAAGTCTTTATATTCCTATTCAAAAACTGCACATTAAAAAAAAAAACACTCCGTCCAAAAGCCTCCATACCTACACTGAAACCAACCACCACCCAAGAGCCAATAAGTTTTAGAGCAGGACATACCACGCAAATTCTCCAGCAACGCAGGAACATAGCCCTGAACGTCAACATACAGGCTGCCCAAGGTCACACCTAACACATAGACCCATCTCAAAACTCATTACTGGGCACTCCATTGCTCTCCAAAGAGAAGAAATCAAGTTCCACGCACCAGAACACTGACGCAAGCTTCCCTAACCAGGAAACCTTGACAAGCCAATCGTCTAACCCCACCCACTGGGTAAATCCTCCACAATTAAAAGGAACCACAGACCTCCAGAATACAGAAAGCCCACTCCAGACACAGCAATCTAAACAAGATGAAAAGGCAAAGAAATACCCAACAGGTAAAGGAACATGAAAAATGCCCACCAAGTCAAACAAAAGAGGAGGAGATAGGGAAACTACCTGAAAAACAATTTAGAATAATGATAATAAAAATGATCCAAAATCTTGAAAACAAAATGGAGTTACAGATAAATAGCCTGGAAACAAAGATTGAAAAGATACAAGAAATGTTTAATAAAGACCTAGAAGAAATAAAAAAGAGTCAATTAAAAATGAATAATGCAATGAATGAGATCAAAAACACTTTGGAGGGAACCAAGAGTAGAATAACGGAGGCAGAAGATAGGATAAGTGAGGAAGAAGATAAAATGGTGGAAATAAATGAAGCAGAGAGGAAAAAAGAAAAAAGGATCAAAAGAAATGAGGACGACCTCAGGGACCTCTGGGACAATGTGAAACGCCCCAACATTTGAATCATAGGAGTCCCAGAAGAAGAAGACAAAAAGAAAGGCCATGAGAAAATACTCAAGGAGATAATAGCTGAAAACTTCCCTAAAATGGGGAAGGAAATAGCCACCCAAGTCCAAGAAACCCAGAGAGTCCCAAACAGGATAAACCCAAGGCAAAACACCCCAAGACACATATTAATCAAATTAACAAAGATCAAACACAAAGAACAAATATTAAAAGCAGCAAGGGAGAAACAACAAATAACACACAAAGGGATTCCCATAAGGATAACAGCTGATCTATCAATAGAAACCCTCCAGGCCAGAAGGAAATGGCAGGACGTACTGAAAGTAATGAAAGAGAATAACCTACAACCTAGATTACTGTACCCAGCAAGGATCTCATTCAGATATGAAGGAGAATTCAAAAGCTTTACAGATAAGCAAAAGCTGAGAGAATTCAGCACCTCCAAACCAGCTTTTCAACAAATGCTAAAGGATCTTCTCTAGACAGGAAATGCAGAAAGGTTGTATAAACGTGAACCCAAAACAACAAAGTAAATGGCAGCGGGACCACACCTATCAATAATTACCCTAAATGTAAATGGGTTGAATGCCCCAACCAAAAGACAAAGATTGGCTGAATGGATACAAAAACAAGACCCCTATATATGCTGTCTACAAGAGACCCACCTCAAAACAAGAGACACATACAGACTAAAAGTGAAGGGCTGGAAAAAAATATTTCATGCAAACGGAGACCAAAGAAAGCAGGAGTCGCTATACTCATATCAGATAAAATAGACTTTCAAATAAAGGGTGTGAAAAGAGACAAAGAAGGACACTACATAATGATCAAAGGATCAATCCAAGAAGAAGATATAACAATTATAAATATATATGCACCCAACATAGGAGCACCGCAATATGTACGGCAAACACTAACGAGTATGAAAGAGGAAATTAATAGTAACACAATATTAGTGGGAGACTTTAATACCCCACTCACAACTATGGATAGATCAACTAAACAGAAAATTAACAAGGAAACACAAACTTTAAATGACACAATGGACCAGCTAGACCTAATTGATATCTATAGGACATTTCACCCCAAAACAATCAACTTCACCTTTTTCTCAAGTGCACACGGAACCTTCTCCAGAATAGATCACATCCTGGGCCATAAATCTGGTCTTGGAAAATTCAAAAAAATTGAAATCATTCCAGTCATCTTTTCTGACCACAGTGCAATAAGATTAGATCTCAATTACAGGAAAAAAATTGTTAAAAATTCAAACATATGGAGGCTAAATAACACGCTTCTGAATAACCAACAAATCATAGAAGAAATCAAAAAAGAAATCAAAGTATGTATAGAAATGAATGAAAATGAAAACACAACAACCCAAAACCTATGGGACACTGTAAAAGCAGTGCTAAGAGGAAGGTTCATAGCATTACAGGCTTACATCAAGAAACAAGAAAAAAGCCAAATAAATAACCTAACTCTACACCTAAAGCAATTAGAGAAGGAAGAAATGAAGAACCCCAGGGTTAGCAGAAGGAAAGAAATCTTAAAAATCAGGGCAGAAATAAATGCAAAAGAAACTAAAGAGACCATAGCAAAAATCAACAAAGCTAAAAGCTGGTTTTTTGAAAAAATAAACAAAATTGACAAACCATTAGCAAGACTCATTAAGAAACAAAGAGAGAAGAACCAAATTAACAAAATTAGAAATGAAAATGGAGAGATCACAACAGACAACACTGAAATACAAAGGATCATAAGAGACTACTACCAGCAGCTCTATGCCAATAAAATGGACAACTTGGATGAAATGGACAAATTCTTAGAAAAGTATAACTTTCCAAAACTGAACCAGGAAGAAATAGAAGATCTTAACAGACCCATCACAAGCAAGGAAATCGAAACTGTAATCAAAAATCTTCCAGCAAACAAAAGCCCAGGACCAGATGGCTTCACAGCTGAATTCTACCAAAAATTTAGAGAAGAGCTAACACCTATCTTACTCAAACTCTTCCAGAAAATTGCAGATGAAGGTAAGCTTCCAAACTCAATCTATGAGGCCACCATCACCCTAATTCCAAAACCAGACAAAGATTCCACAAAAAAAGAAAACTACAGGCCAATATCACTGATGAACATAGATGCAAAAATCCTTAACAAAATTCTAGCAAACAGAATCCAGCAACATATTAAAAAAAATCATACACCATGACCAAGTGGGCTTTATCCCAGGAATGCAAGGATTCTTTAATATCCGCAAATCAATCAATGTAATACACCACATTAACAAATTGAAAGATAAAAACCATAGGATTATCTCAATAGATGCAGAGAAAGCCTTTGACAAAATTCAACACTCATTTATGATTAAAACTCTCCAGAAAGCAGGAATAGAAGGAACATACCTCAACATAATAAAAGCTATATATGACAAACCCACAGCAAGCATCACCCTCAATGGTGAAAAATTGAAAGCATTTCCCCTGAAATCAGGAACAAGACAAGGGTGCCCACTCTCACCACTACTATTCAACATAGTGTTGGAAGTTTTGGCCACAGCAATCAGAGCAGAAAAAGAAGTAAAAGGAATCCAGATAGGAAAAGAAGAAGTGAAACTCTCACTGTTTGCAGATGACATGATCCTCTACATAGAAAACCCTAAAGACTCTACCAGAAAATTGCTAGAGCTAATCAATGAATATAGTAAAGTTGCAGGATATAAAATTAACACAGAGAAATCCCTTGCATTCCTATATACTAACAATGAAAATACAGAAAGAGAAATTAAGGAAACAATACCATTCACCATTGCAACAAAAAGAATAAAATACTTAGGAGTATATCTACCTAAAGAAACAAAAGACCTATACATAGAAAACTATAAAACACTGATGAAAGAAATCAAAGAGGACACAAACAGATGGAGAAACATACCGTGTTCATGGATTGGAAGAATCAATATTGTCAAAATGGCTATTCTACCCAAAGCAATCTATAGATTCAATGCAATCCCTATCAAGCTACCAACGGTATTTTTCACAGAACTAAACCAAATAATTTCACAATTTGTATGGAAATACAAAAAACCTCGAATAGCCAAAGTAATCTTGAGAAAGAAGAATGGAACTGGAGGAATCAACCTGCCTGACTTCAGACTCTACTACAAAGCCACAGTCATCAAAACAGTATGGTACTGGCACAAAGACAGAAATATAGATCAATGGAACAGAATAGAAAGCCCAGAGATAAATCCACGAACCTATGGACACCTTATCTTTGACAAAGGAGGCAAGGATATACAATGGAAAAAAGACAACCTCTTTAACAAGTGGTGCTGGGAAAACTGGTCAACCACTTGTAAAATAATGAAACTAGAACACTTTCTAACACCATACACAAAAATAAACTCAAAATGGATTAAAGATCTAAATGTAAGACCAGAAACTATAAAACTCCTAGAGGAGAACATAGGCAAAACACTCTCCGACATAAATCACAGCAAGATCCTCTATGACCCACCTCCCAGAATATTGGAAATAAAAGCAAAAATAAACAAATGGGACCTAATGAAACTTAAAAGCTTTTGCACTACAAAGGAAACTATAAGCAAGGTGAAAAGACAGCCCTCAGATTGGGAGAAAATAATAGCAAATGAAGAAACAGACAAAGGATTAATCTCAAAAATATACAAGCAACTCCTGCAGCTCAATTCCAGAAAAATAAATGACCCCATCAAAAAATGGGCCAAAGAACTAAACAGACATTTCTCCAAAGAAGACATACAGATGGCTAACAAACACATGAAAAGATGCTCAACATCACTCATTATCAGAGAAATGCAAATCAAAACCACAATGAGGTACCATTACACGCCAGTCAGGATGGCTGCTATCCAAAAGTCTACAAGCAATAAATGCTGGAGAGGGTGTGGAGAAAAGGGAACCCTCTTACACTGTTGGTGGGAATGCAAACTAGTACAACCGCTATGGAAAACAGTGTGGAGATTTCTTAAAAAACTGGAAATAGAACTGCCATATGACCCAGCAATCCCACTTCTGGGCATACACACTGAGGAAACCAGATCTGAAAGAGACACGTGCACCCCAATGTTCATCGCGGCACTGTTTATAATAGCCAGGACATGGAAGCAACCTAGATGCCCATCAGCAGATGAATGGATAAGGAAGCTGTGGTACATATACACCATGGAATATTACTCAGCCGTTAAAAAGAATTCATTTGAATCAGTCCTAATGAGATGGATGAAACTGGAGCCCCTTATACAGACTGAAGTAAGCCAGAAAGATAAAGAACATTACAGCATACTAACACATATATATGGAATTTAGAAAGATGGTAATGATAACCCTATATGCAAAACAGAAAAAGAGACACAGAAATACAGAACAGACTTTTGAACTCTGTGGGAGAAGGTGAGGGCGGGATGTTTTGAAAGAACAGCATGTATACTATCTATGGTGAAACAGATCACCAGCCCAGATGGGATGCATGAGACAAGTGCTCCGACCTGGTGCACTGGGAAGACCCAGAGGAATCGGGTGGAGAGGGAGGTGGGAGGGGGGATCGGGATGGGGAATACGTGTAAATCTATGGCTGATTCATATCAATGTATGACAAAACCCACTGAAATGTTGTGAAGTAATTAGCCTCCAACTAATAAAAAAACAAACAAACAAAAAAAAAAACACTGCACATTTTATGGATGGGTTTGAAGAATTATATGGAGAGTGAAGACCTAGATAGTCATCTTTGCATGTCCTTTTGAAGTTTCAGAGAATTTCTGCCTGTTTAAAAATTATAGAGCCCAAGACCATTAATGTGTTAAGGGTATATAGCTTATCATGTGTATAAATTTTCTAAGTCAGTGGAGAAAAGCTTCACAAATTACTTCTTGCCAATATTAAAAACATCTCCCCCCTTGAAGGAGGAAATGCTCGGGCAAGTAGGCCCGAGAACAGAGCCCAGGTTCCGGCAGAATTCAAACCAGAACACAGGCTGCAGACTTCTAAGAAGCCCTATAAGCTTTGGCTGGTAGCACAAGATACTACCACGTGGTTGGGGGCATTTTTATTTCAAGTTTCCTTTGCAGTTTTGAACTTGAACTTCAGCCTCATGGCAGACCACGGTATATGTGCAGTTGCTCAGCCATGTCCGACTCTTCGTGACCCCACAGACAGCCTGCCAGGCTCCTCTGTCCATGGGATTTCCCAGGCAAGAATACTGGAGTGGGTTGCCATTTACTCCTCCAGGGGATCTTCCCAATTTAGGGATCAAACCCACATCTCCTGAGGCCTCTGCATTGGCAGGCAGATCCTTTACCAACTGGGAAGCCCAGACCATATTCCTGGGGTGATAAATCATAAAGAACACCTAGACTCATAGGAACAAACCATCGCCAGGGCTGTAATTCCTCCTTCATCCGGTTACTACGCAATCCATGGAGTCCATTTACAGCCTCTCTCCATAGATTTCATATGTGACTCACCAAAAACTAAATCAGCCCATTTTATAAACATTCTATAGCTCTATAGCCAAACACTTTCAAATATCCTGATCATATCAGCATAGCAGTTGTTAGAAGGGGAACCTACAGCAATTCACAGATTACAGAAATGATGACAAAGCCAAAGTCCAGAACTCGAAGAGATTACAAAATTAATCTCTAGGTCCCAGGCACACTTCTTAAGCATGTCACAGTTTATAAGATGTCAAGCTCCCAGAACCTGGCACACAGCCAGCTTACAGAATGCTTGCCAAATACAATGATCCTGCACAATCCTTGCAGTAAATCCTAGTTTACATGCTTAGTCACTCAGTCATGTTCGACTCCTTGTGACCCTATGGACTGTAGCCCACCAGGCTCCTCTGTTCACGGGACTCTCCAGGCAAAAATACTGGAGTGGGTTGCCATTTTCTTCTCCAGAGGATCTTTCTGACCCAGGGATCAAACCGGGGTCTTTTACATTGCAGGCAAATTCTTTCCCGTCTAAGCCACCAGAGAAGCCCAAGTTTGGAATGCGTCACATTTTAGTTACCTTAAAAGACGGTGTTTTCTCTCTATCAACAGAGCGGTGAACATATATTTTCCCATTCACATTATCCTCTATAGAAAACAAACCAATCTCTGGATATTCATCCACACCAGGTCCTCTGATTAAATATATTATTTCCATGTTAGCGGACATATTATTGAACAGCTGGAAGGGAAGAAAAGGAGGGGGGAAATAAACAGGGTGAGAGTAAACTATTATATCTATCAAATATCTAGGCTAATATTTAAAGGCAGTTTTAAATTATAGTTTAGAGAATTTATCCTAAAGAAATAAACAGGTAGGGAAAGATGCAGGAACAAGGAATACAGCAGCAGTTAGGTTCGTAATAGTGAAGAATTGGAAACAGCATAAATGTCCATCCCTTATTGAAAGAATCTCATAGGGGTCCTCCCCTCATATGACACCCATGCCTCCTACCACTTCTCTGCCTGGCGTCTTAGCCTCCTGCCAACAGGAACGTGCTGAATTGGACAGGGTGATGGGCCTTTCCTAAGAGCAGCAGCCTTACCTCACCCACAAATTTGGGGAAGGGTCCCGGGTCTTCCTCCTCCAGCTCCAAGGTGGTAATAATCCAACTTCTCTTGGATCGCTGTAGAAGCTGGCTGTCTCCCTAGGGATCACAGAGACTGCGATGAAGGGGAGGATGTTGGTGAGCGACTGGGTGGGGGGGCACAGTGATTGACATGCCTTCCCTTTCTCATCTTCACAACAGCCTCCAATAACTAAAAATCCCAAGTGCCCATTCTCTTTACAACTACAGAGTTGGTACTAAACTGTGGGCCACGTGATGCCCCGGGGATTTCATATTCATATGTGGCTCCTAAGATGTTTCAGGGGCTATGGAGAAAATGCTAATAAAGATCATTGTCTAGTGTGTGCTGACACCTAAAGTCAACATGCACAGAGTTGTGGGATCAATAAGAAAATTACCCCCTCTCTATTCCTCACTCTGGGTCTCCCTTGTGGCTCAGACAGTAAAGAATCTGCAATGCAGGAGACCTGGCTTCGATCTCTGGGTGGAGAAGATCCCCTGGAGAAGGGAATGGCAACCCACTCCAGTATTCTTGCCTGGAGAATCCCATGGACAGAAGAGCGTGGCAGGGAACAGGTCATGGGGTCTCAAGAGGCGGACATGACTGAGTGACCAACACACATTCTTCTCTCCATGTTCTTGAAATCCTTGGTTGAGAAAGCCTCCATTCAGTACTGTGGGGTCTTCAATGCCTCTCTGTCTACACATCTCCCTCATGACAGAGACTGAGACTTAGACCCAAACATGAGGGTCAGAGATTTGTTGGGCATAGGAATATAGATAGAAATGAACAATGGGGTTTTATGTGTTTTACATGTATTTTACTGTTCTTCAGTTGCTCAGTTGTGTCCGACACCTCGCGACCCCATAGACTGTAGCATGCCAGGCTTCCCTGTCCCCCACCACCTCTCAGAGCCTGCCCAAACTCGTGTCCATTGAGTCAGCAATACCATCCAACCATCTCATCCTCTGTTGTCCCCTTCTCCTCCTGCCTTCCATCTTTCCCAGCATCAGGGTCTTTTCCAATAAGTCAGCTCTTTGCATCAGGTGGCCTAACTATTGGAGCTGCAGCTTCAGCATCAGTCCTTCTAATGAATATTCAGGATTGATTTCCTTTAGGGTTGACTGGTTTGATCTCCTTGCAGTCCAAGGGACTCTCAAGAGTCTTCTCTAGCACCACAGTTCAAAAGCATTAATTCCTCAACGTGCAGCTTTCTTTATGGTACAGCTTTCACATTCATAACATGACTACTGGCAAAACCATAGTTTTGACTATACAGACCTTTGTCAGCAAAGTAATATCTCTGCTTTTTAATAAGCTGTCTAGGTTTGTCATAGATTTTCTTCTAAGGAGCAAGCGTTTTTTAATTTCATGGTTGCAGTCACTGTCTGCAGTGATTTTGGAACCCAAGAAAATAAAGTCTATCACTGTTTCTATTGTTTCCCCATCTATTTGCCATGAAGTGATGGGACCGGATGCCATGATCTTCATTTTTTGAATGTTGAGTTTTAAGCCACCTTTTTCACTCTCCTCTTTCACTCTCATCAAAAGGCTCTTTAGTTCCTCTTCACTTTCTGCCATAAGGGTAGTGTCATCTGCATATCTTAGATTATTGATATTTCTCCCGGCAATCTTGATTTCAGCTTATGCTTCATCCAGCCTGGCATTTCGCATGATGTACTCTGCATTAAATAAGCATGGTGACAATATACAGCCTTGACGTACTCCTTTCCCAATTTGGAACCAATCTGTTGTTCCATGTCCGGTTCTAACTGTTGCTTCTTGACCTCCATACAGGTTTTTCAGGAGGCAGGTCAGCTGTTCTGGTATTCCCATCTCTTTCAGAATTTTCCACAGTTTGTTGTGATCCACACAGTCAAAGGCTTTCGTGTAATCAATGAAGCAGAATTAGATGTCTTTCTGGAATTCTCTTGCTTTTTGTATGATCCAACAGATGTTGGCAATTTGATCTCCGGTTCCTCTGCCTTTTTAAATCCAGCTTGAACATCTGGAAAGTCTCGGTTCACATACTGTTGAAGTCGGGCTTGGAGGATTTTGAGCATTACTTTGCCAGCATGTGAAATGAGTGCAACTATGTAGTAGTTTGAACACTCTTTGGCATTGCCCTTCTTTAGGATTGGAATGAAAACTGACTTTCTCCAGTTTTACTGTTAGGGTATAGTTATTATTTTGGTTGGCCAAAAAGTTCGCTCAGGTCCATACAATATTAATGGAAAAACCTGAACGAACTTTTTGACCAACCCAATATAAGTATAGCTGGTATCTAGACGCATTCATTTTCATTCGGAAGATGCGCTCCTAAAAAATTACTGAATTAGACAGTGAGTTGATCACAGGAACTACAGGAAGGAAATCATCACAAGGTGGATGAAGATGTGGCGAAACCTCGAAGCGGTGGTGGCCTGCACCCACACCCCGGAAGACAGCGTCTGCTCCCTCTAGCTCCCTAAAGTGGAAAAGAGTGTGGGCAAACCTCTGGGCCAGGACCGTATACTCAACTTCTGACTTCCACAGATTGCTCCTCTTTTAATTAGACATAACGGCATCCTCTGCAAGTTTCCACAGTCCTTCAAGATTCTAAAAGGCCACATCTAGTTACTAATTTATTTTGTGGCAACAGAATATTGACAGAACACTAAAAAACTCAAAATTGCAAGGCAGCCTCTAAGTAAAGTACAATCTCATTTGGTTTATCAAACAACCAAATTCCAAACCCCACCTTTGTTTGACTAGTAAGATCGTTTTCTTGTCGGGTGCTGTTGACAGTGCTGACCTTAAAAATAAAAATGACATTAATTAGTAGGGAGTGTATGTAGCAGAACCAGGTAGACCCTGCCCGAAGTCACACAAATCTTCTAGAATTAGAGCAGAGAAGAAAAGGAACTGCATTCGGTTTTGATAACTAATTTCTTGCTCTTGACATCTCAATTCAAAATTGCCATTTCCTTTCTGTGACTGTAAGAGAAGTAACCAGAAAATTCTGATCTAGTGTTACCAACGGTAGGGACATTTAAAGCCCTACGTGCTACGTTTATGTGAGCATAACATAATAAGTGGGAAGTCAAACTGTTCAGGGCAAGCCAAGTGTATTTATATGTAAAATAGCACCAAATGTTAATTGGTGGTGGGATTCAAGTGGACTTTTCTTTAGGTTTTTTATTTTTCCCTTATTTGTAGACTTATCCCTTATGTTTAGACTTTAGCATAAAATAATAAAACTAAGGAATTTGGTACTTTACAGTTACATAATGATTTGCATCGATAATTATGATGTGCTAAGCTAAGTTGCATCAGTTGTGTCCAATTCTTTGTGACCCTATAGAATGTAGTCCACCAGGTTCATCTGTCCATGGGGATTCTCCAGGCAAGAATACTGGAGTGAGTTGCCATGCCCTCCTCCAGGGGATCTTCCCAACCCAGGGATCAACCCCTGTCTCTTATGTCTCCTATGTTGGCAGGCAGGTTCCGTCCCATCTGGGAAGCCTTGATAATTATTCATCATTTTTTCAACAACATTCCCCCTCAGGAAAAATCTCCACACATGAACAGTAGGAGTGTTGAATTTGAAAGAGACAAGCTATGCAATGCATGTCAAACCAACACAAAACACATGTGCCTGTATGTTTGTGTATATGTGTGCATGTATGTGTGTGTGTGTGCACTGACACTCATATTTCTACCTCATTCATTTTCACTCTCATATAACTTTTAACTATATGAATAGAGGACAGTTTGTCATTCTCCTAGTAATGGCCATTTAGGTTACTTCCAGTTGTTTGTTATCACACACATACGGTGATGCTGTGGTTACAGAATATACATATAGAAAATTTCTCTGGAGCACAGTTTTCAGTTTGTTTCACCGGGGTCCCTGACTTTATCAGAGACTCCACAAGGCCAAACATGTTTATAATAATAATCTAAGACATTACTTATCTATTTCTCTGTGTGATATTTGCACTGATGGTAGTAAATCTTGGTGATAAAAATGCTGGTGCCTTAGGACCACTGGAGACCATGACACAAACTCCTCTGATAGTCTTGCATGCTTCATCACCATGAACAGGCAGGGAAGAGGAAAAGAGGGAGGAAGAAGGGAAGGTGGGAGGGAGGGAGGGAAGGAGAGAAGGAGGAATGGAAGAATGAAGGAAGAGAAAAAAATAGTCAGTCTCATTTGAGAATGATATAATTGATAAATTCACCTTGTTGTTGAAATGAGAATGGATGAGGCAGGAAATATTATTAATTATACCCCATGCCACCCCTGCCTGTGTATCTTTTAGACACTCTGTGTGTCTAGATGGAGGTATGAACCCCAGTGCTGCCCATCAGTGTAGAAGGTTTGTCTCAGAGAAAAGCACGTGTGTGATTGCCAGAGTTGACAGCTAAACAGACCACATTTTTTTTTTTTTTTTTTTTCTTATGAAGCAGTATTTTCCCCAAAAGAATGACTGACCAACCATGGCTGTTCTGGAATGGTTACTTGATCGACAGGTCTTTGATAATGAACAGTCAGCCCATCACTTCGAGAAAAACAATGGACAGTGTCATGTTGCCAATGATAAATTTTAAGCTTTCAAGCAAAAAATTAGAACTTTGGAAAACTTGGGCTTGACAGCTTCCCAACACATAAAGATTTTTCTGCTGATATTGGTGGACAGATTAATGAATGTGACTTTTTGATTTTTTAGAATGAAATATGTCAACATGTGGAAGAACTGTATAGCTCAGTGAGCAAAGAGTTTCCTCCTGATTAAGATATCACAGTCCAAAATCACACACAGGTGCAAGTTATTCAAAATTCAAGTGACTCCAATGGTTTTACTCAAACAGAGTAACGAAAGTTATTAATATGCTTTCAGGCTCCACATGGCAAGTGACTGTTAAAAATGGACTACTTGTCAAATTCTGGCGTGACATCAAAAAAAGTGTTCCCAGTTCCAGGCTATAAAAATATTCCTCCCTTTCCACATACATACCTATGTGAGGCAAGAATTGCTTCATATACTTGAAGCAAAGAACATTTACAACAGACTGAGTTCAGAATCAGAGAGAAGAGTCCAGGTGTCTGCTTTTAAGCCAGACGGCCAAGAGATTTGCAAAAATAGGAAATTGTGCCATTCTTCACACTGAATGGAAATGTGGAAAATACATTAATTTTTCATAGGTGTTTGGTTTATATTAGTTTGTAATGGATTTATCATTATCTCTTTACAAATTTGTGTTTCTACTATACAGCAAAGTGCTTCAGTTATATGTGTATCTACATATTCTTTTTCATATTCTTTTCCATTATGGTTTGTTAGGATGTTGAATACAGTTCCCTGTGCTAGACAGTAAGTCCTTGTTTATCTGTTAATATTTGATATATAGTAGCTCCTATCTGCTAGTTCCAAACTCCTTTTTAAAAATTTATTTTTATTTAAAATTTTTTTGAAATATAATTGATCTACAATGCATCAGTTTCATGTGTGCAGTAAAATGATTTAGTCAAACATAGACATACATACATATACATATTCTTTTTTACATTCTCTTCCATTATAAATTATTTTAAGATATTGAATATTTTCCCTGTGCTATGCAGTAGGTCCTTGTTAGTTGTCTATTTTAATCAGTATCTTTAATGAATTGAGAAGTACGTTTAAAATTTCCCAGTCTTGGAAATTCCCTGGTGGTCCGGTGATTAGGACTCTGTGCTTCTACTGCAGGAGGCCTGGGTTTGATCCCTGGTCAGGGAACTAGAATCCCGCAAGCTATATAATGTGGCCAAAAAAAAAAATGTCAGTCTTAATTTCTAATATGAGGAGCATCAGTAAATATAACCACATAAACAACAACTCTTTGGGTTCTGCCTAAAGTTTGCAAGTGGGAAGGCATCCTGAGAGTAAGAGGCTTGATAACTGCTACTCTAGGATTTATGAGGCTTCCCAGGTTGTAAAGGACCTGCCTGCCAATGCAGGAGACATAAGAGATGCAGGTTCGATCCCTGGATCAGGAAGATCTCCTGGAGGAGGGCATGGCAACCCACTCCAGTATTCTTGCCTGGAGAGTCCCATGGACAGAGGAGCCTGGCAGGCTACAGCCCGTAGGGTCAAAAGGAGTCGGACACAGCTGAAGTGACTTAGCACAGCACAGAAGCACTCTAGGATTAATACCTAAAATCTCCTGGGGACAGGGTGAGCCATCACCAGCCCCCCTAGATCCTGCCAAACATCCTTCATTGTGGTCGGGCCCCTGCCCCCACCTGTAAAGATTTATCCTTAGCCAAGGGCTTGTAACGGCATAAAGGACTGTGTATTAGATAACAGTATAGGGCTTCTCTTGTAGCTCAGTCAGTAAAGAATCTGCCTGCAGTGCAGGAGACCCAGGTTTGATCCCTGGGTTGGGAAGATCCTCTGGAGAAGGAAACGGCAACCCACTCCAGTATCCTTGTCTGGAAAATCTCATGGACAGAGGAGCCTGGGGGGCCACAGTCTATGGCATCTCAGAGTCGGGCATGACTGAGCAATTAACACTTACTATAGAGCATGAAGAAATATCCTTCAGATCTTCACTTCTTGTGGTTGGCCACCCTCCTGGTGGCTGGGGGATGTTACGGCAATCATTTGGTTTTGTTAACGTCAAATGTAACCGTAATATTTGTTTCCTGCCACAGACTCTATTTCTGTCTTTTTTCCTAAAGGCAGTTTTTTTTTTAACTCCTTCCATTCCAAAATATCAAATATTGATTTATTCAGACAACTGCTTCTTGATTAATGTTGCTAATTTTAAATGCAGGGCCTAACCAGGTGTGTGAGGTTTCCCTGGTGGCTCAGATGGTAAATAATCTGTCTGCAGCGCAGGAGACCTGGGCTCAATCCCTGTGTCAAGAAGATCCCCTGGAGAAGGGAATGGCTACCTACTCCAGTATTCTTGCCTCTGTCTGTGGACAGAAGAGCCTGGCGGGCTACAATCCATGGGATCACGAAGAGTCAGACATGCTGAGCAACTAACACAACCTGGTGTGTAATTTTAACATGAAGAAAATTGCAGTCTTGGGGCAGCATGAAAAAATTCATCCCATTTCTAAAACAGGTGTATTTCCAGGTGACGCAGGTCATGAACCAAGAATACCTTAAGGCTTTGTCTCCTCTCTGGCCTCGGTTTCCCCTTCTGTGAGCAAGGGTGTGAGGCAAGGTACCTTTAAGGCCCTTTCAACCAGAAAGCTCTAGGTTCATTTTCCTAGGATGACACATAGGGCACAGCCGACAGTCACGTAGGAGTGGCTGGGGAGTGGGAAAAGAGGCCTGAGATAGTGTATTTCTTCACCCAGTGAAAGTGAAAGTGAAGTCACTCAGTCGTGTCTGTCTCTTTGCGACCCCATGGAGTGTAGCCTACCAGGCTCCTCCCTCCATGGGATTCTCCAGGCAAGAATACTGGACTGGGTTGCCATTTCCTTCTCCAGGGGATCTTCCCAACTCAGGGGTCGAATCCGGGTCTCCTGCACTGCAGGCAGACGCTTTAACCTCTGAGCCTGAAATTTCACATCCTGTATGTACAGGTGTATTACTTCTCTGGTGCACAGCTTAGAATTAACTTGCACCATCTTGTCTGGGTGAGGCAGAAAGACTGGAAAACAGTTACATTTGCCAAAATGATCTTGTAAGTATGCTTATTATATGTCCCATCCTTGACAATTTTAGGCTGTTTGTCCAAAGAGGATGCCATTCAACTGATTTACATAATGCTTCCTATAATTCAGTGGGGGAGAAAAATGTTCTCAAAGTGGTTCTCCGGCTGCAGTGTCCACCTGACTATTTCATGGGAGTGTGGCAGGGGGGCAGTCACTGCAAGATCCAACCTGCCTATCACTTGAAAGTTGCTGCTGGACTTGAGGGAATGTCACCAGCATTGTGCTGGCCTGGCTGAGTAGCCATAGCCACCTCAGGGAAGAAGTTATCTGAGTAAATAAAGGCTTTGTGTTTATAGAAAGTCCTAAAGAACTAAGAAGCCAATACAGAAATAATTGTTTCCTGCAAGTATTTCACTTTTGATAGCAAATTTGAATTCAAGAACAACCTTTTTACTAAGGTATAATTGACATACACCGTTATATTCCTTTCATGAGAACAGTACAATGATTCAATCAAAATTTGTATGTATTTCAAAATGATCACCACGTTGAAAAGTAGTGAAAGCGTTAGTCGTGTCTGACTCTTTGAGACCCCAGGGACTGTATCCTGCCAGGGTCCTCTGTCTGTGGGATTCTCCAGGCAAGAATACTGGAGTGGGTGGCCATTCCCTTCTCCAGGGGATCTTCCCCACCAAGGGATCAAACCCAGGTCTCCTGCATTGCAGGCGGATTCTTTACCATCTATGGCACATCACAATAAGTCGACTTAATATCTGTCACCATTTATAGTAACAGATATTTTTTCTTGTGATGAGAACTTTTACCATCTACTCTGTTAATGAATTTCATATATGCATGTGGTCTTATTAACTGGAGCCGCCATGCTGTACATTTCAGTTACTTTAAGCCACCAGCTTCCTTTGTAATGGTGGCCCTTGGAGACGAGTATGCAGTCCAAACACAGTCTCTGCCTACAGAAGCTTGGCTGATCCTTTACAGGTGCAGATTCAGCACGGGGCAGCAGAAAACAGGGTTCCCAGGATTCTTAGGACAGAGCCTGGCCTCTCAGTCTCTGCTGAGGGCTCAGCATCACCTCTGACCACACGATTCTTCATGTCCTACAATCCACGGACTCTTGTTCTTGAATGAGGGGTTTGAGTGAATTAATCGGGCAGAGCACACATGCTAACATACTTTTTAACGATAACTTGACTCAGAATTTCCCAGATTAAAAAGTAACAACAACCCACCAACCATAACAGACTTTGTTCACTAACTTCATTCTCAAACCCTCCCTCCTCTCAGGTCCTAGAAGTTGCCCCAGCCCAAAGCTGAGGATGTACAAGCTCTCAGGTCTGGACCCCGCTTCTGCAGTTTGTCGTGGGATTTGGAACAAAGACCGACAGCAGAGTTGCTACTTTGTTCTTTGCTTCATATCAGGATGACAACCTGAGGGTGGAGATTTAGGGAGAACACTGTTGTAGACATTGCAGCTCTTCAGCAGAATGGGTTTTAAATCTGGAGGTCAGGGGAGGGGGAGTGGGTGCCTTATTTGCATAACAGCAATGGTTAGAAGTCAGTGTAGGTGGGGGAAGGTAGGGGCCGAAAGGAACAGGTTACTTATAGCCAATTCAGCAAAAAGTTGGGCACCTCCTGGACACAAAGGTCTTCTCCAGTTGAGGGTCCAGAGTGCAGATTGCTCATAACCACGGAACACTGGTGTATCCCATCATCTCCCTCAGCCTTGATCCCTGGAAGCTAAATATAATTTCGTCCACCAAACACAGTCCAGTCCTGCTGCCCACTTCCCACCCCACCCACCACACCCTCAGTCGGGAATGAACCTGGCTGGGCTCTGTCCTAACATGCAGAGAGAAGAAAAAACTCTGTTTTCTAATGAGTCCAGTTAGGGGTAAGAGCAGAAGTAAGAAAAAGATGGGAACAAGGTTTGATTTGTGACGTATTCAAATCCAGGCTAATGTGGGCTACTGAAACAGAACTCTACTAGGAGTGAAGTCAGAAGGAGAAAAACAAGTGTCGTACATCATGCATCTATGTGGAATCTAGCAAAAATGGTACAGATGAACCTATTTGCAAAGCAGAGATAGAGACAGAGACATAGAGAATAAATGTACGGACACCATGGTGAGAAGTGTGAGGTGGGATGAACTGGGAGACTGGGGCTGACACATGTACATTACTAGGTATAAAATAGATAGCTAATAAGAACCTACTGTGTAGCACAGAGGACTCCACCTGGTGCTCAGTGGTGACCTGAACGGGAATGAAATGCCCCCAAAATATATACATTTAGCTCTTTTTCTTTGCCTTACCACAAAAAGTAACAACATTGTAAAGCAACCACACTCCAATTAAAACTTTTTTTAAAGTAGCCAAGAACATTTTCTGAACATTAAGCAAAGGGTGGCGAACAAGGCATCGAATTTCAGAAGCAGAACTGGCCAGACGACTAGGGACTTTTGTTTCCTCTTCTGTTTTACTGTAATACCCAGCGCTTGTGAAAGCACCCGGAGCGAGTGTCCCAGCGACAGCAGCAGCCCAGGCGCTGAGTGAAGAGAAAAACCGTCTCGCCAGGGCGTGGAAGACAGCAAGGAAAGACCCTCTCTGCATTTCCTCATTGACTCCCACAACCACCAGGTCAAGTAAGTGCCTGCAGGAGCTCCATTTTCAGGCGGAGGCAATGAGGCTTAACAAGATGAAGGAAGAGCCTTGAGAACCCGGATGCCCAGGCCGCATCCCCAGATCAGCTCTGCTGAATCCAGGGGTGAGTGGCCTCTGGGCACTGGGACTCTCGCAGCATCTGAGAAGAGTCAAGCTTGAACCGAGGTGAGGACCGAGGCCAAGCGACAACCACGGTGCCCAGCCGGGTTACAATGCAGGGTAGACCCACCGTCTGGACCCCCATCCACTGCAGGGCCTCCCGCTTCTGCCCTGGCTGGGTTTATAAGGGAGAACCCAGGCGCAGTGCCAGAACCCCATGGCTCTCCCTTTCTGTCTGAGGAAAGCGGGCTAAGCGGCTGCGCCCCACAGGCAGATGCAGCCTAAACTCCGTCCACGGTAAGTACCAGCAACAGGCCCGGATGTGTCCATCTTGATTCTACTGTTTGTTTCCGGGCTCAGCCATGGCAACTGGTGGGGGGCAGGGGGTGGTAAGGCAGGAGGATTTAGCCATCCCACCCCCATGGGTTTGCTCAAACCCTCTTCCACATACACAGTTGAGATTGTGAAAGAAAGTGAAAAGAAATGTCCTTAGGAAACGCGTTGATACAAATCTAAACGTATATAAACCTATAAACCTATATAAACCAGTCTTAGCCTGTTCCCACTACTCTGCCAAACCCCTCCTTGGTGTAAATTCTGGGACCCCTCTTCTTTCCCTGTACTAAAGCTTCCACCCCCCGCCCCCAGCTGCAAGCCATCACACTCAGCCCCGTCCCCCATCCTCGAACAGGCAGAGCCGGCTGGAGCTGCGCGGTCAGCTCCCGGCCCCTGGCAGGTAAATCCCACGTTCTGGGTACCAGTCCCTGCTCACCGGCATCAGGAGCGCGAGAAGCAGCGGCAGCGCGGGGTGAACCCTGGAGCGCATGCCGCCTGCGCACCCACCGCCTGCGGGCGGTGGCGAGTCCTCCCCGCCGTGGGCTCACCGCAGCGCGTCCTTCCCAGCAGGCTCTCTTCTCCAGTCACCCTCTGGGCACCTTGTCACAGACACTGTGTCAACTCTTCTCCTCCCTGCTCCGGAGCGTTCTTGTATTTATCGGGGGTGGGGGGTGGGGGGGCGGGGGCTGAGCCTTAGCCTTTGGCCTCATTAACCACAGGCAGAATTCTCAGGAAGGGAGTGGGGAGAAATAAAACTGCCCCAGCGACACGCACAGCAGATTTCGGGCTGGGAATCTGACCCCAGGAGACCAGGGCGCAGTCAGAGGAGGGTGAAGCCAATGTCTATGGGGAAGTAGGGATTTGGTTTCTTTGTTTCCAAAATCAATGGAATGCCTACTGATCGCTTCCTTGTAGCAGAGTATTTTAATGCTCATTTCCTTATAGGCTCTATTGCTTGAAATCAAAGAACTGGAAAAGGACTTCGAAAAAGGATAACTTTATTAAGGGAGGGAAAAAAAAGGAAACAGTATAATTTTACTTTCCAAAGCATTAACCATCTTTATCCCAATCATGTCTTGAGGCTCTCAGGTTTATAGACTTCACCAAAATCTCCTTTATACTTAGATGAACCTGCCTTTTTGATTCTGAGATGAAAGAAAGAGGGAGGAGGGATGGGAAAGAGGCTCCCCATGGGAGGGTCTCTGTACCGACCTGGGGTCTTTACATTAGGATTCTGAAAAAAAGACAAGTTGAGGTTCTAACATACCAGTACTTCAGGCTGCAATGACCAAGTGGAAAACAAGATCTGACACTCATTAGTCCTCATTACCTTAACGTATTACCTGTGATCACATCACCTTGTTGATAATACTAAATAGTTCTTCAAGAGGTGAAATAAAAGATAATCTTTATCTTGTCTTACTGTACTTTCGTGGCTCTGTGACAGGTTGCTGCACTTTTTAATTTGAATTGTTTATAATCTGAATCCAAGTTGTTTGTTACTAAAAAGAGTAACTAATGTAATTTTAAAACCTCTCTATATTTCCTGTACATAGGGTGGGGAGGAGGTTGGGAGGAGTGTTCAGGACACGTGTATACCTATGGCCGATTCATATTGATGTATAGCAAAACCCATCACAGTATTGTAATTATCCATCCTGTAATTAAAATAAAGAAATAATTTTTTTAAAAAAGAAGCAGAATAATAATTATCAAATTTACAACTTTGAATAAATAAACCTTGCATTTACTTTCAACATGGATATTTTTATTCCATGTAAATCTATTGGCCATCTGATGTGAAGGGCTGACTCATTTGAAAAAACCCTGATGCTGGGAAAGATTGAGGGCAGGAGGAGAAGGGGACGACAGAGGATGACATGGTTGGATGGCATCACCGACTCAATGGTCATGAATTTGGGTAAACTCCAGGAGTTGGTGATGGACAAGGAGGCCTGGTGTGCTGCGATTCATGGGGTCTCAAACAGTTGTACATGACTGAGCAACTGAACTGAACTGAAATCTATTGAAAAACTTGTTAGAGTCGTGAATTCAGAACTTATATGTCAGGTAAATAAGCTAAGCCATGTAGAATGTTTGTGAGAGATGCATGTTGTACATCCCTAATACTGGGGCTGATAATGTTGATCAAGAAAGACAGTGTGTAAAGCAATTTCCCTCCAATTAAAAGAAGTTTAAAAAGGCAGACACCAACACAACCTTGTAAAGCAATTTTCCTCCAATTAGAAGATAAATAAAAATTAAAAAGAAAAAATAAACAGTGCGTTGGCCTGCAGAGATCCAGAGAGGGGCCAGGGAATGTGAGCAAAGGGTTCCACTTTTATATTTGCTTTAAGTTGTGGTGTTTTAATATATTAAAACAACCAAATTTTCAACACTCTCAAACATTTAAAACTGAACAAGAAGCCAGTTTCCCACAAGACAATCCTTCTCAGGCTGTGTAGCTCAGTCGGCTGGTGACTCTGGGCTTCACCTGCCACACATCTTAGGTGAGTCAGAGCTCCACGATGTCGCTTCTCTCTCTGTTCTGCGTAGGCACGATTCCAAAGAAGACATGTGTTCCTGTGTTCTTAGAAGTGCAGTAATGCCTTATGGCCACAAGGTGGCAGCTCCCAGCTCAATGAAAGCCTAAATGAAGAACGTGACGGTGAGATCAAAGTCACTTGATTAAAAGGAAGGTCAGGATGAGAATTAATTTCCTACAGTCTACATTCTACTCTTGATGAAAGTGAAAGAGGAGAGTGAAAAAGTTGGCTTAAAGCTCAACATTCAGAAAACTAAGATCACGGCGTCTGGTCCCACTTCATGGGAAATAGATGGGGAGACAGTGGAAACAGTGTCAGACTTTATTTTTTGGGCTCCAAAATCACTGCAGATGGTGATTGCAGCCATGAAATTAAAAGACGCTTACTCCTTGGAAGGAAAGTTATGACCAACCTAAACAGCATATTAAAAAGCAGAGACATTACTTTGCCAACAAAGGTCTGTCTGGTCAAGGCTATGGTTTTTCCAGTGGTCATGTATGGATGTGAAAGTTGGACTGTGAAGAAAGCTGAGCGCTGAAAAATTGATGCTTTTAAACTGTGGTGTTGGAGAAGACTCTTGAGAGTCCCTTGGACTGCAAGGAGATCCAACCAGTCCATCCTAAAGGAGATCAGTCCTGGGTGTTCAATGGAAGGACTGATGCTGAAGCTGAAACTCCAATAATTTGGCCACCTCATGTGAAGAGTTGACTCATTGGAAAAAGACCCTGATGCTGGGAGGGATTGGGGGCAGGAGGAAAAGGGGACGACAGAGGATGAGATGGCTGGATGACATCACCGACTGGATGGGCATGAGTTTGAGTAAACTCTGGGAGTTGGTGATGGTCAGGGAGGCCTGGCGTGCTGCGATTCATGGGGTCGCAAAGAGTCAGACACGACTAAGCGACTGAACTGAACTGAACTGACATTCTATTCTACATTCTCACCTTGGGCATCAAGGGGAGCCCAACCCACTTCAAGTTCTCAGTATTTTTTATAATATAAATGCATCATGACTGCTTCTAAGCAAGGATTAATTTTGTCTTGAATTATCTTTGTCCTTTAGATTCCTGAAAATGCCAGGCACAGGTATGCAGTGAGTTGCATTTTCAGAGTTGTCAGTCAAGACAACCGAATCGGATTCATTTTCCATCTTTTCAGGAAAAGCCTGTGGTCCGGGAGGTTTCTACCTGCCCAGAAAGTGGTGAGTAGAGCCCTTCACTGAGAGTAAAGAAGCAGTCAGTTCACGACATTCTAAAGAGACAGCAAGAGTCAGGACCAGACCCCTCTGGTGTCCCCTGAATGGCAGAACCAACCCCGTCACCCCCAGGTCCAGCCCCGCCCACTGGTCAGGAGTCAGCTGGCCTCCTTGGGCCTCAATTGCACTGAGGGCCGATCCCACCCTCCCTGCTGCAGACACATGAGATGCTTTCTTTCCACCTCGGAAAGTGGACAGGGGCGTGAGAAGCGGTGGGGGTCTGGGGTAGAGGGATGGAGCGGGGTGGATTTCTCCAGTGAATGTGACGGGAGCTTCCTGAGAATCACTGGTCCCACAGGAGGGTCCCACCCACCCCAACTCTGACTTCTGCTTGGTCAGTGGCCCTGTGCCCAGCTGAGATGAGGGCCTTGTGATATATAGCAGGACTCAGAGAAGGATAACACAAAAGTGCCCATCCCTTCCTCCTTTTGGCATGGCGAGGAGACAGTTTCTCCTGTGGGTCAAGTCAACATGGAAGACAGGAGATGATCTGGTACCAGCCTTCTTCCTGCCTCCCCAGAGGGATGCTGCTGCGGGCAGGCGGAGGACACCCCCCAGGCACAGAGACATTTAGATGCCCTCTCTACAGAGGGGAGCCAACCTCAGTGACCACCTGGAAAGAGAAGAGGGAGGGAGGGGAGGTGTCCGAGTGGGACCACCCCAGCCACGTCCTCCTGTGTTGGTGGGAGCTGCAGAGAAGAGGGGATAAGTCCATTTCTTCACAGTGATGCAAAAAGCTTAACTTCTGAGAACAGCCTCCAAGGAACAAAACAACCCAAAGAAGGGCTGTGCTTAGAGAAATGAATTGGTTCCTACAAGCCCAGCCCTGCCTTGAGGAATGATCCCCTTTCAACAACATGTAAAATAACAGCGACATGGAGGCTCTGGAGAGAGACCAGAGACATAGAAATTGTGGGTAGCCAAGCTCCTAGAAGAGGACAGACGGACAGAGGATGAACAGACAGGAGCTGGGATCTGGGTCCTAAGTTTGTGGGTGTTCCCTGCACGGTTCTTTCAACTTTTCCATGTGTTCAAGATTTTTTATAATACAGTGTTGGGAGGAAAATTATTAAGTGATTTTGACTCTAGCAGTAACAAATCCAAGTTATTATTGTGTCATTTTACCCCAACATCAATATTGTACATCTACTTGTAGCCCAGTGTTTAAAACGAGTATGAGCCAACACATCTAAGGTTTGTTAGATTTCACATCGGAATAAAATAATCCATCATTTGTATTTCTGGATCTATTTTCAGTGACTCAAGTCGTCACTCAGGTTGATCAGAAGTGGTTCCTTACGTTTCAGTATTCCAAGTCCTCCCCCAAGAACTGGTTGGAAAATTTCTTTTGAGAGGTTTTAATTTCTTATCCCTGTTTGTTCAACTAATCGTTGTAGATGAGCAATAGGGGAGGGAAATGCTGCCAAATACAACAGATTGAAGTGTTTTTCACTTTTTGCAAGTATAATTTAATACTAATAATATTGATAGTGGAGTTACCAAGCTCTTTCTTGAGTTGTTTATGTATGTGGATGTTTCTGTGCTTTTGAGGGGAAGAAGAGGGAGATAGCAAGAAAGATTTGAGGCTGTTTACTTTATCTTCCCACATCAAAATCATCCTCTTTAGGTAAAAATATATACTTCTTTTAAAATTAGAATATATTTCAATTAAATTTAGTGGATCATTCATTTAATTATTGTGTGTGTGTGTTAGTCACTTAGTTGTGTCCAACTCTTTGTGACCCCATGAACTGCAGCCCACCAGGCTCCTCTGTCCATGGGATTCTCCAGGCAAGAATACTGGAGTGTTGCCATTCCTTTCTCCAGGGGATCTTCCCCACCCAGGGATCAAACCCAGGTCTCCTGCATTGCAGGCAGATTCTTTACCATCTGAGCCAGCAGGGAAGCCCTCATTTCTTTATTGTAGAAGACCTATTAGCAAAAAGCATTTCATTGCAGTATTGAGAAAATTGGAACAACACAGGAAGAAAGCCAAGTCTTCCTTTCTTTCCCTTTACTTTATTAAGGTGAACATGTCTAGAGAGACTAGAGGAAAAACTTGGTGACCCTTCCAAAGGCAGTGATGACCCTTCCAGACCTGGCTGGAGTATTGAATGAAGTGTGTGGAAAAAAAAAAAAAATCAGCTGAGGGCAGGGTGAATTCTCCACAACTGAAGTTTAAAAACAGAAGAGTGTGGATGTAAGAAAAACATAGTCAAGGTGGACATGTTCTGAAAAACCTCCACTCCTTCATATTCACCTGTGGCCTAGGTAATCAGAGCCATAAAACATTCAGATTTGTGCCCTACTGTATTTTTTATTGAAGTATAAGTGATGTGCAATACCGATAAGTTACAGATGATTCACACTTTCTAAAGAGTTTATTCCACTTTCAGTTATTGTAAAATACTGGTTATATTCCCTAAATGCTTTCCCAGATAACACTAGTGGTGAAGAATCCTGTCAATGCAAGAGACGTAAGAGACTTGGGCTCCATCCCTGGGTTGGGAAGATAGCCTGGAGAAGGTAATGGCACCCCACTCCAGTATTCTTGCCTGGAAAATTCCATGGGCAGAAGATCCTGGCGGGCTACAGTTCGTATGCTGTACATATATCCTTGTAGCTTATTTGATACATAAGAGTTTGTACCTGTTAATCCTCCAGCCCTATACTGCCCCTTTCCCCACTGGTAAGCACTAGATTCTCTCTGTATCTGTGGGTCTGCTTCTTTTTTTGTTGTTATAGTCACTAGTTGGTTATAGTAGATTCCACATATAACTGAGCACAATGCCCTTCAGGTCCATCCATGTGGTTGCAAAGAGCAAAATTTCCTTATTTTTTAATGACTGATGAGTGACCTATTCTTGAGGTAAAGAGCCAGCTAGCTGCCTTTAAACCCTCGAGAAAGCAGAGTGAGGCAAGCAGAAGACTTTGTGGCCAGAGCACGAGACGGGACTGGTCCGGCAGGTGGAATGCTGTGAGAGCAGCCAGTTCAACCTCATAGACTTAAAGTGCTATAAAGGTGAACTTCTCAGACTTTAACCTCCAGAGATCTTAAAATGTAGCCTCTGATTCTGGAGGTCAATGTTTGCCTTTACCCTTATGGGGAAGGAAAGATCATGTTTTCCCTGCCCTTCTAGCGTGTTGGCTGAGATGCCCTGTAATAAAAGACAGATTAACAAGAGAAAAAACCAACAAAAGTTTAGTAACCTGTGTGTCCCCTGTATATGTGGGAGAGACCCAGGAAAAGTGAGGGACTCCCAGAAAAGACCGAACTGCCAGAAATAACATCTCCAGCCAAAGAGGAAAAAGGACATGTGGGTTTGGGGGAGCAACTGACAGGGGGTTGTCAGGAAAAGCCCAGAAAATGAGAGTATAGTTGTTAGGCAGATTTAACTCCTGCCTTAATATGATCAGAGTTGATAAGATGAATAGGAATTTCTGAAATTTCTAGATTTAGTTCATCCTCCTCTTCCAGGTACAGACAGGAAGATATCCTTACAAAAGGAGATTTCCCTTACAAGTCCAAATGTCTTTTACTAAAAGGTAACTTCTCAGTTTTCAGAGCCTCTCCAGTATCTGCTGTTTCTTACAAATAACCAACCTAGAAAACAATCCTCGCGCCAATGAGGCATATTTTGGGATGGCAGATTCTTCCCTCCTTCACCCTTTTACAGTTTTTTTTTTTTTTTTTTAAACTGGGCCTGACAGCTACACTGACAAGAGATAGGTCAGCAGAAGAAAAACACACCAATTTATTTAATATTAATACATGACACTCTAGACTTCATAAAGAATGAAGACCCAGAGAAATGGCAACTCTTCCTTGCTCTCATATTAGGTTGAACAAAGTGGAAAAGTGATGAAACTCGGGGGAGATGAGATGATGAGTGTCAGGATACATTTAACAGGAGGCTTCCTGTGTGGTGTTTTGGATCTGTCATGAATCCTCTGTTCCTTATTAATTCCTGAATATTCAGGAATTAAGAGGAGAGGCAAGCCTCTCTCCCAGGACTGAGGAATGCATGCATCTCCTTTGTTAGTTTTTCCTTATGGTGAAAAGTAACTATTTCCGACCCTCTTTTGATATGGATCGCCTTTTGGCCTTATGGTCTCTATTGCTCCCTGCTTCCTTGGTAAACTTGTAAAGTCTGGTCTCTTGATCTTTATCTGAAGAAGCTACCTTGTATTACGGTGTATATACTCTTACGGAATTCAATAAAGCACCCTTATTCCATCATTGCTTGGGTCCCCTTGTCTTTCTTTCTTTCTCTCTCTCTCTATTTCTGGCTGATTCCCTGGAATACGAAAGCCGGCTGCGTAACGCAGAGAATATTAGCCTCTCTCCTTCTTTCACTTTCTCATCGTCAACTCCAGACCACTCCGGTCCATTAAAGGACCCCAACAGATGAGTATCGTTTGAACAAATAAAGTTTGTGTAGAATTCTCTTGGCCTCAACTTCTCATCCCTGATGATAAATATGTTGTTTTCCTCCTGGTATGGGGAACATGTCTTACAGGAATTTCATCTCCTGCCTTTAAAGAAAAGAAGGAAGATAGGAGTGTTTTTCTTATATTTGCTGTCTTTCAAATGCCTTTAACTCAAAATCATCTCTATGCCAGAGCAATTTTGGCATACATGGTGTATTCTGAACTCCTTCAAATTCAGTGGGTCTGAAGTGGGGCTCAGAATATGAGGAACAGGCATAGAATAGTGCTAGCTGAATGGAATCAAAAGTTAAATATGCATCATTAATTTTCTCTAAAATATCCAACAAGCTGGGACAATGATATATATGACTATCCCGTTTTTAAAATTTCAAGTATATTTTCCAGAGTTATCTCAGCTAATCTCTTAAACATCAAATTGCTGAGGACAGAGATGTATGAATTGGATCTTTTGAGTCTCTATGAAGATTTTTATAAAACGCATGATTTATGTTCCTTCATTGAGCATTGTTCTATAAACAGTGTTTTATGATGTCAAAGTAATGATGCAAGGAGGCTTTTGGACTGAGGTGGTTTTTACCCTTTCCTTGCCTACCAAATGGAACCAAACCCTTAGTGGAGTATTTCCTGTAAATGCCTCAAGTGTAAGAAAAACAACCCAAACACAAACAGCCAGTCAGGGTTTCCCAAATGGTGAAACCACTTAAGCCACAGCCAATCAAATGGTTCCCTTGTTTTGCATCTTCTCCTTGCCCTCAGGTCCTGTCTGGAAAGTGCTCCTAACCTCTAAGCCTTTGGTACTGCCCAATACAAATTGATTTTTGCTCAAATGAGTTCTCAAATCTTTCAGAGAAAAAAAGCTTAAAATTTTCTTGTTTCTGAAATCAAACACTCCTCCTCCCTCCCCACGTCTTCTGGATCACAATAAAAATCTTTCATTTGATCAGAAAGCATCACAGAATCAATTCAATGCTGCCTGAAAAGGATTAGTCGCCACCTTGTGGATAAGAAAATTGCCACATCCAAAAATAATCTACCATTTTATGTACAAACTAATGATGTGAAACCTCCAGCATGGTTCATTTTCAAACTATCAAACAGTTATTTGTAAACCCCCTGTTAAAAATGAGACAGCAAGCCCCAGATGAGTCGCTTATGCTAAGCCCTACTTCACCCAACTGAGACTGACTGTTTTGGCTCTCCTGAAAAGGAACGGTAATCAGGAATAGCCTAGTCAGGTAAGTCATCTGCCTGGTTGCCCCTTGCCATCCTGGCCCCTGAAGGAAGGTGACCTTGCCACAACCAATCTGCTCTTTGCTGGTATCACTTTCTTGTCCGATCCCTTCTGCTTGTAAAGCTTCTGTTTTGTACGGCCCCTCCCTCATAGCTCCTTTCCGTCTGCTAGGTTGGATGCTGTCAATTCATTAATCACAGGATAAAGCCAACAAGATTTAAATTTACTCAGTGAACTTGCTTTTTAACACCCCCAAAATTATTCTTTTTAAACTGCCACTGTTTGGCAGACCCCAAAGAGGACACCTCATTGTCAGAGTGAATTTAGAAAGAGGAACAAAAAGGTTTTCAGAATGCTTACAGCAGTAGCTGCTCACAATTGCTATTTCCTAACCTGAGGACTCCCTCAAAAGACACAGGGCTCGACATTAAAATGCAATTTATTTCTAATGTATTAATTTTATTGAATTTCCATCTGTGTCCCTAACCACCCTTGTGTATAATAAGAGGAAGAGGGACTCAGCAAAGGTGCAGCCAGAAATCTTCCTCAGATGCGTCTAGTCCTGTTGTCATGTCTGCGGCTCAGAATTACGAAAGTAATTAGTACAGAATTTCCCCCTCAGCAGTTTTTTGAACTAATCAGGGAGAATGAAGACAAATTCTGAAATAGAACTGTATAAAAAGCAAATCAAAACCATACCAGAAAAATCCACAGTGTTTTCCCGATATTCAATTGATCTCAAGGAAAGAAAAAGCCCAGATTCACAAAAACCTGTGTATTGTTTTATTATACATAAAACCAAGCATACAATAATTACATAGCAAATAACAAACATGCTGAATTTTGAATGGTGCTCCGTACATGTTTATGAATAAATAATAAATACTGCTTATTACCTTGAAATACAGTACCACCAAGAGGTTTATATTTTTGTTTTACCACTCTTGTAAATGAGCACAAAGGAAAGAGAAAATATGTGATATTTAAACATGAACAGTAGAAATTCTTCTCTCTGGAAACTAACCAAATAGGCCCAAGAACCACTACAAACCAGTGATACCCTCTCCCCCCATCTTTTTTGTCATAGGTTGCCAACCCCATGCTATCCCAGTTAAGTTACAAACTTTCAGTCAGTTTATAGTCATTAAATAGTCCCAACCTAAACAATTGTAGCTAATATTGATATATTTTGGTAGTTAACTACTGTAGTTTTTACAACTTTCCCCCCTGATTCCAAGCCTGAAACAGTTCTTAGCACTTTTTCTAAACTTTGGGGTTGTTTCTTTTTTTGCTACCATTTCATTGGTTACTTTAATTGATTTAAATGCAACATGTATGTAAACAACTGCAGAGAAATGACAGGCACTTCTTAGGAATACAGTGACTCATGTCATAAGATTCCATGACTTCGATCTGATGGACTGAATGAGTTCATGACTCAACTCTGTAATGTGGTCTGCTCAAGTGGCAAGATTTTTATCTGCAGCATTTAGTGCATTAAGATGTGCACATCAGAAATCATAGAAGTGTGCTTCTGCTCTGTAATGAACCTATATTCATTAGGAGCTCTGATCCAATCACAATAACGTCTCTTAAAATTACCAACCAGAGGCCAAAAACTAAACAAGCAAAGTCACTTTTTCAGGCTTTTCAAACTGTCCTAACATGTGACATTATAAATATGCTTCCGAATTAAGCAACCAAGTCAAAGAGCAAGGAACAAATGTAACATCCGAGGTATTACCTCAACATTTCTTAATCAGCTCAGACATACACGAGGCCAGGAAAGGTAAACCATGTCACCGTCCAGATGTCCTGCACAGGTGTGTTACTGCGAGAGGCAGCAGCTCAGCATAAACCCTGGGTTTTTATCAGGATTAATATCAGGATCATATATGTGTATATAACATGCTTACAGAGATTTATTGGCCCTGCAACTTCATACAGAGCTGCATGAACATCTAGCAGAAAAAGAAATCATGAGTGGGTTGTAGACAGGACTTGCCTATCAGTGATCACAGAAGCAGGGCCGTCAAAGGACATGTGGGGGAATGCTCAGGAACTACAGGAAGGAACAGTTATGAATAACAATATGTTTTAAAAATATCATACTTACACTGAGTACAAAAGTTACAGTATAATTGTAAACCATGGAAGTGATGCTGGGCAGATATATATCTTTTGTTCATTTATAAGATTAAAAGGCCTAAGATCTTACCATAACCAGTGCTTTCTCCAGTAGGGCAGTGTGAGGAAGAAAGACTATAAGAGTGAATCTGGAAATAAAGTCTAAAAAGAAAAGGACTACCATAAACATTTTTGTTGTTTAATATGATTAAGATCAGATTTTCATATGGCATCTAAATATTCAATTTTGACCTATTATTTTTTAATTATGTATAAATGCATCTTGTCTTTATGTTAACTTAAACAGTGACTTGGATGACACTGAATTGCTGGGTAAAAAGTCTGCCAGTTGGTAAATATTTTCAAATGAAATGTGCCAAGTTTTTCATTTGCCCCAAAGATGAAAAAACAGAGACATATATATAAAGAAAAATAGAAGAATCGTTTGAAGGAATAAAATCAGCTATAGTCATTAAAACATACTGTACATCAAGAATTGTCAACCAAAGGTTTTAAAGATTTTTACAATAATATCAAAAGCAATCACTTCACACAACCATAGGAACAAGTAGATGTGACTTAAGTTCAGTTCAGTTGCTCAGTCGTGTCCGACTCTTTGCAACCCCATGGACTGCAGCAAGCCAGGCTTCCCTGTCCATCACCAACTCCCGGAGCTTGCGCAAACTCATGTCCATCCAGTCAATGATGCCATCTAACCATCTCATTCTCTGTTGTCCCCTTCTCCTCCTGCATTCTATCTTTGTGACTTAACAGCAGTAACATAAGAAGCATTTAGGAGAGTCAGGAAGCCACAGGGCCATGTAAGGATATGAAGTAACTTTAGTCATGCTCCCCCCACCCCCAGCAAGATTATATAGTCCTGCTCTTGCAAATGAAGACAGATCATCATTTTAACGACAGAAGAGGGTCCAGGTCCCAAATCAGGAATGTAATAAGGGTTCCACTCAAAGTGGTTCCATGTATATCTGTCTGATTATAGGCCATGCATTTGCAAACTCTAAAAAGCAGTTTACCTGTGGCACCTCTTCAGAGACACCAGCCGCCAGGAATTCCAGGTGTCAACATTTCATTCTTCCTCCACCACATGCCAACAACCATGCTTAGACCCACCAACCTCCACTGGGATGAAGTCTGCATGCTGACAGGATACAAAAAATTGACTTCACACCACCTCTAAAAGGCCTTCTTAAAAAAAAAAAACAACAAACCCATGTTAGGGAAAGCACATGAAAGCCCTAGATTCCACTGTCTCCCAAGAGCAGGAAACTTAGCGATAAGTGACCTTGCTCAAAATAGATGCTGTTGAGGAAGGGCCCAAGCTTCCCCTGGGGTGAAACAGCCAGAACTTCTGTTTGAATCCTTTAGGGCCAGGGTGCAAAGAGCCCTGTCTCAGACACTCAGGATTCTCTACTGTTTGAAGCCATACCCACTAGCTCACATGTGCTGTATCTAGCCTGGCTGAGATTTCAGAAGTGGAATTCACTCAAGTCCTGCTAGAGAGCAGTGGTTTTATTTCTTTCTGTGGCACAGACTTTGGCTGATGTTTACCTCAAGTTTGCCTAAGACTGTCAACACAAAGTATGATTACCTAAAGACTTCTTTCTTTGAAAACAACCCTGTGTGGCTGGGGTGGAGGTGAGGGTGGGTGGACTAAAGAACTGTCCACCCCTTCAAGCTCAGTAAACCCAAAGTCTCTTACAATTCACTGGAGGGGAACTTTTGGAAGAGCTTTAATACTGAGTCATCTGCAGGTCCTTGCAACTCATCATCTCAGTTATTTCTTGAATTTGTACGTGTTTTGCTTTCCACCATTTGTTTTGAGCTTTTTCTCGCTGGATATCGTGGCATGAGCACAGTTACTCACATTTCCCTTCTTCTTAAGACCTGTGTGTGCTGGTGCTCGGGCGTCCCTGCAGCCATCTGAGGGATCCAGGATCACGGCTGGCGGCTGGGATGCACGGAGGTTCCCATTGCTCTCGATCTTGGGGCCACCGTCCCCGCAGGATAAGTCCCAAGGCTGCAGCCTGGAGTTCTTGTTAAATTTCTTTTTCTTCTTCTCTGTCTGCACCTCCAGGGCTTGCTTCTGAGAACATAATCGGCTACTGCTCAGCACATCAAGGGGCCTAGGGGAAGCCTCACCAGTGTAACAGAATGGATGGACTTCCTCACAGAGCATGTCTTTCTTTCGTGAAGGGCCTGACTTCGGAGGCCCTTCCTGCTGAGGCCTAGACAGAGCAAGCTTGCTTCTCCCAGGGCTCTTCAGGGCCCCCGAGGTCCCAGGGGCAGTGGGAGGCCTCCCTTTGGCCACCTTGCCTTTCTCACACTGGATGGTCTGGATCTGCAGCCACTCGAGCTGGACGAGCCTGTCGATGTACTTGCCCAGGAGCCCCCCAGCTTTGGGCATGGCCTCTGTCCTGCGCTCGGAGTGCAGGAGCATGGCCATGTCCCGCAGGTCCCAGGAGTTGCACGGGGGCGGGAGGAAGTCGGGGTAACAGTATTCAGGCCGGGTGGGGCCCTGCCCCGGGTGCAGATCAAAGTGAACCGGGTCAATCTCTTCTGCTCGAAGGTGAAGATCAGGAGGCGTGAGGGGGGATGGGGAGATGGCAATCCTTTCTGAATCAGAGAGGTCACTGGCACTGTCCTCCTCTTCGGCATCTCCCTTGATGATTTTCATGGACTGAAAGTCCAGAAACAGCTTGTTCCCTGAGGGCCCCCGATACCTGGGGCTGAGGGGACTCCTTTTGAGGTTTCCTTCTGGGGAAATGCTTTCCTTCAGCTTATCGTCAGTTGGCTGGGGGACACCTCCTCTGAGACTGCTTTTCAGCTGGGAAGAAATGTGGGGGACTTGGGGTTTACTCTGTCTTTTTCTGGAATTCTTAGGATGTTGTACTTTATTCCGAGATGGGCCTGCATTCATATTGCTGCGAGAAATAAAATTGCAATTCTTAGTCCATGTGACACAAACTGGCCTTCTAATGATTTAAGAAAGTAATCAAAAGAAGCCTCTAGTTGTACGTTTCAGCTATGACAATGGGTTAGAAAATGTGAGGCCTCTAAACTCTCAAGTTACAGGACAGTTTTCCACTTGATAACTCTATTTAGGAAATAATATTAATATAAAGCAGGTGCCAGAAGTAAATGCATGGATTCATTTTGCAGCAAATATCAGCTTTTAAGAAAAACACTAACATTTCATAAAGTACTTATATTATCATCTTAAACCCATTGTGTGTACTTTGAAAAATATCTCTTGCAGAACGCTCAGTCTGTTGTTAATGATGAGCACTGTTTAATAACACAAACAAGTAAAATCCACACCTTTCTTTTATATACCTATTTTAAATTAAACATAGACAGGATGTAAAATAAACATTTTACAGAACTTAATTGCTTGTTGGTGGTAACTCTGAACCAGCAAATATCCTAAGGAAAACTGCAGCATATACAACCTACACCTTGAGCCAAAAGCTTATCAAAGCGTCAGAGTATCTTCAAATAGAAAACACACTAGGGAAAACAGTGTTTAGAGGGATAGGAATAAAATCACACAATGCCTGATAACACAATATGAATTTTTAAAAAGGCTTAAATGCTACTTTTTTCTTTAAAATTTTTATCATTTTTAAAAATTGAAGTATAGTTGATTTTCAATGTTGTGTTAGTTTTTGGTGCACCACACAGTGATTCAGTTATATATATATATATATATATATATATATATACCTTCTTTTTTTTAAATATTCTTTTCCACTGTGGTTTATCTCGGGATATTTTTGAACACAGCTCCCCGTGCTCTGCAGTAGGGCCTTGTTAATACTGCCCTTTGAACAGTGGGGAGGCAGATCTCATGAATACATGTACACATTACTAGCATGGCAACTGATTCTTCCTCTAATTTATTTCTGAGGCAGCATCTCATATCAGAGGTGAAAATATTTTCTTTTCAACTTATTTACCAAGAACAGTGCACTTTACCAAGATGAATAGCACTTCTCAGCAACATCAGTCTGGTGTGGTTAAAAAAAAAAATGGATGGTAAACATGCTTTGTGGAAACCTCAGAGGTTCACTTGCTGGAGGTCTCCACCACAATAAGTGATTACTTAAAAATGTGCCACCTCTTGATAAACATGGAGGAGGTTAAATAATTGCCAGCAGCATAACATGTGCTCAATAAATGTTGAAAAAAATGAAGAAATGGATAAAGTAATTGCCATGATTTAGAATTCATAACCAACATTGTTAAAACTTTCTTTTACCTCTAGCTGTCTATGTGCATCCATAAAAGTTATTACTAGTATCCTTTTTAAGAAAAGGAAAACAAACATAGAAAGATGATTACCCAAAATTGTGGATTCTGCTAACAGTGCAAGAATTATGACCTCCTAGAATTTTTACCCACTAGTGATGTTCAAAACCATTTCTGTCAGACAAGAAATATAGTGTATATACTTCTGTCTACAGACATATTTTTCTCCCAACCACACATATCAATCTGGAGAACTGAGATACTGAGCCTTTTGCAAGATAAAGTAATTACATGAAAAACTACTTACCTGCTTTTCTGATAAGATTCATTCACCCTATTCCCTTTCTTGAAAAAGTCACATGGCTGATCATCATTTAGAGTTGGACGGACTGTCTAAAAAGAAAGACATATAGTTAATAAATACCCTAAACACACGAACACACACAAGAAAGAAACATGAAAAACTAGAACAAATCTAAATGAGATTTTACTTAAGTTTACATCACCTTTTCTGTAGTCCTCGAAATATTCTTGCTAAATCTGTTGGAAGATGCTGACAGCAGGGGAAGTGACTTCTTTCCTCCTTTAATATTTGGGAAGGATGCCTTACCACGGGAACTAGAAGCAATGGAACAGTGTTGGTAAGTACCAATTGCAAACGCCCTATCATCCTTATCGTGTTGCTTTTCACTTTTTTGTTCTTAAATATTCAAATTGTATAAAAAGTATGAATGGGGGGATATTGCCTTCTATTTATGGTTTAGTCTATTTTGCTTGTTTTTCACAGCAGGTATTAGATACAAGATCACACTACTATAAATGGATTTCATCTCTCTCCCCATACACACACACATACACATGCATGCACACACCCACAAAATCTCCTTGGAAATAATTTGTTGAGGAAATCTGTGGGACTAATTAAGTTTGGCTGTTACTCCAAAGTTCCCATGTCCATTCATCCATTCCTTCCTTCCACAAAGAGAGTGCCTAGAAAACAGCAGGGTTAGATACCTATCCTGCTCTCATGGAGCTTGAATTCTATTGGAAAGGGCCCCTTTCAGGCCTCCAGCCTTCACTATCACATCAGTCCACGACAAATTTATCAGTATAATACATATCACACAGTGTTCTCTCTCTGTGACATTTTGTTGATTGGTACCACCCAAAGCTGCTTCCCCCCTCTTGAGTGGCCTACTAAAAGTGCCCCATTTGAATGTGAATCTTCCTTCTTCCATAAAATCCCCTGCCTCTGAAAAAATGGAAGAGTTGGAATTATACATTTTTATTTCCTTCCTAAAACTCTGCTCTTTTTCAAAATAAGCATGTATGCCATTTTGATCTGTGTATATATGATGAGAAGGAAAATCACATGCGGGCCCTTACAATGAATGAATGAGACCATAATCAACTGCTCGATTCGTTTCAGATGTAGAAAACGTTCTTCGCCAAATCAATTCATTAGTCTGGTTTTCCTGCTGCCTTGTCCCTTTGGATGGTACAGGAACACTCTAGAACTCTCTAGAAAGTGCACTCCCATCTTCTCCACTTCATTTCACCTGGCAAGCTTTACACCCTGGGCTGTTCTGTTTTCTGGACAAAGTTACTGAGAGAGAAGAGGTGACAGCCTGCAGGGTCCCTAAGGATGCAGAAAGCAAGCTCAGGTTTCCCTGAAGGTTCGGGAACAAAGCTAAAAGTCTGGATTCTGCCTACAAAAATGCGTCCCAAGCGCCAGAGGCTGCTTAAAGGCAGCCTTATCATTTGTCACAGGGTCTTAACCCTCGTTCTCATATCTTCCTCTCCAGTTTGGAGCCTCTGTAGAGACAGCAGCAGCAGCAGTGCCGCCCCCTCCCCACCCCCCAGGGACAGGGACAGCGGTCCCCGCGGCAAAGCATTGTGGGTGACGCGGGGACACGACGCTTCTCGTCTACGCAGCCAGACTCCCACGGTCTGGCCTAGGGTCCGTGTTGCAGCGCAAACGTCCAGAGAGCTAGCTACCCTCGAGGCTTAAAATGAGCCGGGGACCTGCTCCTGGGCAGGCCAAGTGGTGCGCCCCTCCCCCGCCCGCATTAGCCCAGAAATCCCGGGACCGCAGCGTGCACGCTCCGGGTCCTCCGCGCGAGCAGACGCCGATCTGACACCGATCGGCGCGCCGGCCTCCCGGCCGGCCGGCCGCAGACAGACACTGACCAGACCTGTTTCGCGGCAGCAGAGGACACGTGACGCGGGGCCGAGCGGGAGGCAGACTGCTGCGCTGGGCTGCGCCGGGCGGCGGGAGTCCGCGCCTGCCGCGTCACGAGGGGCGGGGCGGAGGCTCGCCGGGAAGTTCCTCCAAGTTGCGGCCGGGTGAGTAACGCGCCGCCGGGGAGGGGCCGCTGGGCGGACACCTCCTTCCTAGCACCCGGAGGAAGCCCAAGGCCGCCGCCACCCCCGCTCCGCTGCGGCCCCGAGGAGCGTCTGCGCGAGCAAGCGTTCGTCCTGGAAACCAGCTGGTTTGTTTTTTTTTTTCCTGCCCAAAGCGGAAAACCCGGGGGAGGACTCGAGGGACCAGGTGGCGGACTGGGGGAGCGCGCAGCCGGCCCACTGCTTCCTCTGCCTGCGGCAGAGTCCAGCGGACCCTCCCCAGGGTCGCCGAGCACGTCCCGGGACACCGAAGGAGCGGACGCAGGGTCGGGAGGGAGGCCGCCCTTCGGTTCCGCCTCCCCATCGCTCGACGGTCGGCCGGGCCATGTCCAGAGGCCCGGGCTCGGCGGTCCTCCCCGCCACCGTCGGGTTCCGGAAGCCCGCCCCGCGGAGCCTCAGCTGCCTCTCGGACCTGGACGGCGGCGCGGCCCGGGAGCCGCGGCCCTGCCGGCCCCCGGGGAGCCCGGGCAGCGCGCCGCCGCCGCCGCCCGCGCCGTCTGGCTGCGACCCCCGCCTGCGGCCCATCATCCTGCGGCGGGCGCGCTCGCTGCCCAGCTCGCCCGAACGCCGCCAAAAGGGCGCCGGCGCTCCGGGCGCTGCGTGCCGACCCGGCTGCAGCCGGCAGCACCGCGTGCGCTTCGCCGACGCGCTGGGCTTGGAGCTGGCACAGGTTAAGGTGTTCAATGCGGGCGAAGACCCGTCCGTGCCGCTGCACGTGCTTTCGCGGCTCGCCATCAATTCGGACCTGTGCTGCAGCAGCCAGGACCTGGAGTTCACTCTGCAGTGCCTGGTGCCCGACTTCCCGCCGCCCGTCGAGGCTCCGGACTTCGGCGAGCGCCTGGGGCGCCAGCTTGTGTGCCTGGAGCGCGTCACCTGCTCGGACCTGGGCATCAGCGGCACGGTGCGCGTGCGTAACGTGGCCTTCGAGAAGCAGGTGGCGGTGCGCTACACCTTCTCGGACTGGCGCAGCGCGCACGAAGTGGCGGCGCGGTGGCGCGGGCCGGCGGGCTCCGGGGGCTCCGAGGATGTCTTCGCCTTCGGCTTCCCGGTGCCGCCCTTCCTGCTGGAGCTCGGCTCCCGCGTCCACTTCGCGCTGCGCTACCGTGTGGCCGGAGCCGAGCACTGGGACAACAACGACGGCCGCGACTACAGCCTCACGTGCCGCAACCACGCACTGCACATGCCGCGCGGGGAGTGCGAGGAGAGCTGGATCCACTTTATCTGAGCTGCTTGGCAGGGCTCGCGTGTCTGGGAGGTGGCCCTGCCTCACACTGCACCCCCAAGCCGGGGCCGTCGGACCTCGCTTCCCGCAGCTGCAACGTGTGCTCGCTGTGGCCCGCCTATGCTGTCTTTTACTTGAAACGTCTGGGTCACTTGGTCTAAACCGTGGCCTCCGATGCCAGAAGGCCCGGCTATGTCATGTGCTGGGTGGGGCGCTGGGTGAGTAGATGCACGAGTGAGTTGGCCCTATGAAGAAGGCCCAGGCAGGTGGTTTTGAAAAGGCCTGCACCCTGCGCTGGGAAAGCCTGTGGCTTTTGCATGTGTCCTGATCGCGTCTCTGTGAATATAGCTCTTTTTTATCATCACTGCGATGTTGAGACCTTTTACCCTTAGCCCATGCCTTCTTGGGAGCATTCTGAATTCAGTAAGCTAAAAAAAAGTCATTCTCGTGTGTTTGTGTGCACTGTAAACAGAATGTATATGCTGTGACCCCCATCATGGTCCCTTGAGGCATTCCTGCCCTGGGACAAGGAAAACCTGAAGTCACATTTGCATGCCAATGTCTGTAGGCTTCTAACAGCCGGGAAACTATTAATAGGCAAGAAATTGATGCCTCTTCAGTCATCATACAATCATTCCTGGGAGTTCAGGCTGCTCCATTAGGCTGTGTGTCTCCTCCATCAGCAACTGCCAAGAAGGAAAACACTTAGAACTTTTAGTTAGCGAAACAGCCCCTTCTGCGTGTTTCTTTGCACTTTATGTATTTTGTTGTACATGTTTGATAATTGTGTATCTGCACTTTATTAGTCATTCTGTTTAAGTTTGAGCTACCTAAGTATTTAAAGAAATTCTGCCTTACATTATTTCAGTTTTCAGGCAACTCTGTGGAATTTGGGCAACAATGCCCTTTGCAGTTACCTTTTTGACGATTATGGTGACTCTTTTGATGTCGTCTTAAGTGTCTAGGGTTCCAGCAGTCATCCTTCGGAAGTCACATTACCAAGTGGAACTAGCAGGTATTTTCAGCAACAACCAGACTGGAGGAAAAACAATACACAAATATTTATACATTTTAGTTGTTTTAAGCTGTGTTTGTATATGCCTGGTTTTATCAACTACCTGCCAACTTTATTCTTTGTGCCTTCAGATAGATAACTTTGTAACCTTGTCTGGACTTGTTTCCCAATTTTAAAAAGTTAAATGGTTTGTTTTGTTTTTTTTAACTCTCCAACCAAGAAGTCAAGGCCATTGTCTCCTGCAGAGTACCACAACAACTTAAAATTCTCAGCGAGGGGCTGACTATTTCTCTTGGTGCTGAGTGGTGGTCTGATAGCAGGTGCTAGCACAGAGGTGTGAAAACCCAGCTAAGGTGGACGTGGTCTCCAGCTTGGGAAGCTGGTTTTCAAGAGCTGAAGCCAGTGTGATAAATCTTGTGATAGCTGTCACCAGTGAATTAACTCTAAATATTTGAATGCTTGTTACTGTTTGTCAAATAAGTATGCAAAGGATGAATTTTGCCTTTTAACCAATTTCTTTTTTTTATAATGGCAACTTCAGTGTTTTAAAAATTCCAGCAACAAGGATGGCTTTCTTTGGTACCTTCTGGTCTAAGAATATGGAATTCTGATTTAAAACATTGTGACTGAATTGAACAATCGCTGGCTGTTAGCACTGTGAACTCCATTGACATGCAAGAGGTAGAGAAGCCTGGTCGCATTTCCTGCTGCTTGACAAACTGTCCAGTTAGGTCTGTAAGCCCGTGAGGGCCTCAGCCACTATGCCCTGGATCCAGTGTGCAAAGCAATTATCCACAGCATTGACGTATGAGCAAGAGCTGGCAAATATATTGCTATGTAAAGGCATGTGGGGAATCTTATAATCTGTGTAAAGGTCATTTGCCAAAAAAGGTCTGGTCAAGGAATATGTAGTAAATGTTATATCTTCAATATTAAGAAAACCTCCATGTGCCTTTGAAGAAAGATCAACATTTAAAAACTTGTACATGTTTGATAATTGTGTATCTGCACTTTATTAGTCATTCTGTTTAGGTTTAAAGCTTAAATATACCTGCCTAGTTAATAAAGTAGCTTTGGGACAGCTTAAGGAGATTTGCAGGCCTGAAAACACAGTGACATAGCCCAGAAATTCAAGTTTTGTTGTGACCTGTGCAGTTGTTGGGTTGTCTCTTCAAACATATTTTAATACCTGCCATTTAAAATGACTTCACCTAAGCCTCACTATTAAACTATATGTGCACAAGTTGTTGGTTGAAGTGTGTTTTTCTTGTGGCCTGAATAGCGTGAAAAAAGGCTTTAGAAATGTGTTAAGAGGTTTCACATATGTCTTATCCTTCCTAGAATGCTGTCATGTTTAGTATCTTGCCAATATAAATAAATGCATTTTATGATGGCACCTGAGCTTCAGCAGCACAGTCGTGTGTATCTTTGAGAAACTGAGATGCATCCTTTTATGCCAGGTCAGTATTACATAGGAAGAAAGCTCTAGGAAAACACGGGGGATGGAATAGTTATTGTACTTCATCTTAGTGCTTATTGAAGCCCATGTAGGAATAACTACTGTGTATCTGCCACCCCCCCCCCACCCCCATGGTGACTGTCACTCAATTACAGAGCTTTGAACACAGGAAAAGGAAACCAACATGTCCTCTCTTATTTGCTGGCCTACAATGCTAGGTGCTGTAAGTATTTGATGTCATTTAATTCTGAAAAAAATTAAATACATTAAATAATTAAATTAATTAAATAAAATTAATTCTGCACTACCTAGTAGATAATAGCCCCATTTCTCAGCTGAAAAGAATGAAGCTCAGAGAGATTTAAGTAATTCACCTAAAGTTCCACCGTTGGCAAGTAGCAAGGTTAGCATTCAAACCCACTGCAAAGCCCACCTTCTCTCTGCCATGTGAGAAGACGCTCCCAGTAACAGTTTGTTAAATTTAATTGAACGTCCATTCGGATTATGACTGATAAGGTTTTCCATCTAACATAATCTAAAGACCTATTCAAAAACAATTCAAATGAAATTAAATAAAATCAATGATATTTTCTTCCATGTGGTAGTGACGTTTACGACATAATCCTTGGACTTTCTGAACAATAAAAAGGGCTCTAAACGTTTTTCCTCTACTAAAAAGTGGCAAGGTGAGGAGTCACTATTTTTAATTTTTGACCTGCTTGTCTGCTGTAATTTGTGAATTCCCTGCCTAATTTACACAATCATCCATTGCTTTTATCATTTAAACTGATACTTTAAATTGAAACATTCTAAAGTTCCTGGGGAAACACTTGATTCGCTCAGTGCCAAGCCTAGACGGCCTCAGTGCTCTGTCCCCTAGGGGTCTGGGATTCAAGCCTGTGACAGCACTCACAGCACCTGCTTCTAGGAAACCTGAGCAGGGCCTGGGCGGGGGCGGGGCCGGGGCGCGCTGGGCGTGGCCGGGAGGGCGGGGCGGAGCGCGGCGGCGGTCAGTGGAGGCTGATCAGGAGTGGTTCTGCTGCCCTCTGCTGGCCCGCAACGTGGGCCTCTTTCAGGGAACTCTGACCACGCGTCCCGGCAGGTTCGTCTAGGGTCCTCGTGTCTCTGCCGTCCCGTCCAGTCTTCTCGGGTGGCTGTGGGGAGCCCGGGGTCTCCTTGGGCCGCCAGCGCTTCTGGCCCTTCAGGTTCACGTCCTGCGGGCAGCGCAGGCCCGGTCAACCCCTCCAGCGCGTCCACACCGCTGGAGGGAAGAGAGGGCAGAGGAAGGACCCTGGCGCCGCCTCTCGCGGCGCGGCCGTGGGCGAGCGGGGTCAGGGGTCGGGGTCCGGGTCTGGCCTGTGCCCGGCCGCCCACTCACCTGAAGCCCCGAGCCGCGCCCACCTAGGCCCTCCCTTTCCGGCCTTGGGAGGTGCCTGCGCTGGTGCGAGGGGCGGGGCCTGTCCGGCGGCGGCGCTGATTGGATGTGGTGCCGAACCGCACGCGACGCCGATTGGACGGGCGCTTCCCGCCCTCCCTTGGCCGCCTGAGGCGCAGAGGTGATAACCGAGGCTTGGAGACTCGACGCCAGGCTGCTGCGAATCTAGGAGACCCACGCGGAGGCCTCTTTCAGCCGACAGGTTGAGCTGGTTGCCCAGGAGGGCTTCCTTGACGGTGGGGCGCGTTAAGGGAGAGTTGCGGCGTCCGCCGGGCCTCCGAGGGCGGTGGAACTAGCGAGCGGCCTCCTAACCGTTGAGGCGGAGCCGTTGAGGAAATGGCCGTGGTGGCGCAGCCAGGGTTGGGAGTGGAGGGAGCGGGGAGGCCTACGGCAGGGCGTTGGGTGGGCGGTGCGGGCCTCGCGCCAACGAGTCTTGGGGCGTGTGGTCGTCTGGGGCCGGCGGCGGCCTGGACCGCGCTGGTCTTGCTTGGGCAGCTGGTGTCCTGGACGGGGATGGGGGTCAGGGGCGGGGTGCCTCGCGGGCCCGCGGGTCCGGGAATGACCGCGGACGCGAGCACTGACCAGAATCAGAATATTGATGGTGACGAGAGTGGAGACGCGGGTCGGAGTTTCAGAACGGGCGCGGAAGCCGAGACTCTGGCCCCCTCCAGTCCTTCCGTCCCCACTGCTTTGTAACTGTGCTCGGGGGGGTGGGGTGAGGGTGGGGTGAGGGTGGCTTGGGGTGGTGTGATGGAGGGTGTGTGTGTGTGTGTGTGTGTGTACAGGTGAGGGTGGGGTGAGGGTGGCTTGGGGTGGTGTGATGGAGGGGGTGTGTGTGTGTGTGTGTGTGTGTGTGTAGAGGTTCGCCTCTGGCCTCGCGGCAGCAGTGCACGCAACTGTTTCCCTTCCCCTCGCACCGCACCCATTCTTCGCGAGTGTGTTCTCCGTGGCCCCCCCTTTCTGGGGTGGAGTCGTGATGTCCACGGTACCAGCAGAAGGGTGATGAGATGGGTCCGTGTGTCACGGTCTGGCGGTCACGGGCGATGCCATTTTGCAGCTGTTGGTAAAATAGCTTGTGTTAACACTTGAGTCGTGTTGGGGAAGAGTCCGGATTCACGTTCGGAACTGTTGTAGTTTGCTCTGGTGGCTGAGCGGACTGTTCCATTGAGTCAGCTTTGGGGAGGAAATGTGTGCCTCTGACAAGTTGTTGGGTGTTTTTTAAACCTTAACCCTTTTATCGGCCTGCGTATACACATTCATCCTGTAAGGCTTGCCTGTAACGCCAAACCTGCTTCGTTGACCGCTCCCCCCACCACCATACATACACACAAGCAGACTCTTGAAAAATTATTATTCCGTGCTAGGTCTCCCTAGATCGTTCTGTTGTTCCTTGTTATAGTGAATAGAACTTCAAAGCAATTTAAAGATATTTTAAATTGTTTACTCGTTATGGTAGAAAGAAGTGTATCGCTTTACCCTCTAGATTCAGCCTTTCCTCTCAGCTGCAAATGTTTGTCTTGTTTAATGCCTAGTACCCAATTTGGGGCTCTGTTAAAGTCAATTTGCATTCAGCCTTGGAAGGGAGGGAGTAGTTAACTGGATTGTTGAATTCAGTTTCCTTACTTGAAAAATCTTCCTGTGTAGATACTAGTTAATTTTCCTTCCCCTTGAATGGTTTCTTGAACAAAAGTAGACTAGGAACTAAACCATCTTTTTAGCTTTGTGTGCCTCTTGGCCATAAGTAATTCTTTTGTGTTATATTTCCTCTCTTAAAGTACTTTGTAAATTCGTATTCACATTGTTATGGTTGTGATGCTGGAAAGTGTAAAGTAATAGGCAGGTCTGCCCCAACAACTGCTGACAGTAGGGGAAAAGCACAAATAGAGCCCCTGAAATATTTTAAGTATTTAAACTTTTTATTACATTTTCAAATTGTGAAATAAAATGTTCTAGCCTTTAGTTTCAGACACATACCTTCATTGCAACAAAACGGAAAAATGTATATGAAGCTCTTATTTTTGAGTGTTGGCAAAAATATCAAAGATACTTGAATGTATTTATTATGGATGTTTGATGGACTGCATTTTTGGAGAAGTATAATGACCTGTATAATTCATGAATTAGTATATATTTCACAAACTTTCATTTTAGTAAAATCAGTAAATCAAGAATTTTACTGTGTTGTATTGACAGTACAATTGAAGGATTAAAACAACAGGTAATTTTGTTCAAAATGTACTAATTTGAGTATATTTTCACCAAAAACATGATGTAAGTGTAAAAAATAGTACTTTTCCTTTAATATTTTCTTCAATATTAAAATTTTCTTAAAACTAAGGTAAATACATATTATTAGTGAACATTAATCAAAATAATTTCTTCTAATTACACTGAAATTTTTAATAAATCTTATTAAATATTTTTTATAAAAAGTCACTATTCTTGTGTTTGCCCTCTAACTGTGCATAGTCCATATCATGTTCATGCGGTTTCCTAGATTTATGTAGGAACAAATTAAACAATAATGGGTTGCTTAGAAATACAAAATGTTTCTCTGGCACCATGTGCAACTGTTGTGAACACTGTGCACTTAGTTGCTAGTACTTCCAGAGCCACAAGTTAGAATACAAAGAGAAGCAAGAAAAGGGACATTTGGCGCTATTAGGAAGCAGCTTTTCCTTATGCAAGAATCCATTAGTTTTGCTCTACCAGAGAAAGAATTTGACAGTTAACTAATGTCTTTTTCTCTTACCTGAGCACTTAGGCTGCTCAAGTTTTATCTCCTTTCTGAAGCAGGGACTAAAATGTCAGTATCAGCACAACCTGCAATCTTCTCTGCATTGTTTCAGCTTCTCCCTCACCCCCGCCCCAAATCCCTTAAACTTATTATTGTTATGTAAGATTTCTAACATACAGAATAAACAGACTAGTGTAATTAACTGCAGTCCCTTCCTTTAATTTTTATTTTTATAATATTTATTTATTTTTGTCTGCGCTAGGTCCTCTGTTGCTGTGTGGACTTTCTGCAGTTGCCGTGCTCAGGCTTCTCACTGCAGTGGCTTCTCTTGTTGCAGAGCACTGGCTCTGGGGTGCACGAGGACTCGGTGGTTGTGGCTCACAAACTTAGTTGTCCTGCAGCATGTGGACTCTTCCCAGACCAGGGGTCAAACCCATATCCCCTGCATTGGCAGGCAGATTCATAAGCCCTGAACCACCAGGGAAGTCCTATCCCCTTCTTTTAAAGATATAGGCAGGGAGAGTGTTTCTTCGGGGTTTAAAGGGTATGAGTTGTGAGAGTGAATGTGTTCATGGTTATAGGACTTGCTGGGTCAGTACTGAGTACTGGATTCTGAGTAAATAAGAATCCTTAATCCTCTCTTAAATAGAGAGTCCTTAATGAAATTATGTCTGTGGGTGTGAGAGAGAGACAGTGATATACAAAAAGTTTGTATCTATTACTTCTTATGCTTTGTTCTTTTTGTTTCAAATTTTTTCACCATTCAAAGTCACAGACATCCTCCTGAGTTTCCTTCTAATGGTTTTTAAACATTTTCATTTTAGTAAATTCATCGTTTATTTTGTGAATGGTGAATGGGGGAAGCAGGGGCCTAATTTTATTTTTTATATTTTGAGTTAGTTCCCCAGTGTCATTTTGGGCATTTGGGGTATTTATTGACTAATTTACATTTATTATTAGCAAAACATTCTTACTCATATATGAAGTTCAAATATATGCTTGGATATGCATTTGGATTCTCTTGGTTATTGATCCATTTGTTTATTTCCTATTTTTAGTGTTTTTTTTTTTTGTAATTGTGACTTTGTAATATATTTTGATAGCAAAGAGGATGATTCTTCCATTTATTTTTAAATAGTACTTTTGTTAATAGAATTCTAGCTTGCCGTTTTTCTTTCAGAACTTTTTAGTTTCTTTCCTTTTAGTGTTCTTGTCTGGCTTTAGTATCAGAATAAGCCTGGCTAATGAAATAAGTTTGGAAGTGTTTTCTCTTCTGTTTTTTTGGAAGAGTTTGATGGTAAAATTCACCAGTGAAGCCATCTGGTCCTGGACCTTTCTTTTCTTTTCTTTTTTTTTTTTGGCTGTGCCGGGTCTTCATTGCTATGAGGGCTTTTCTCTAGTTGCAGTGAGTGGGGGCTACTCTCTAGTTGCAGTGCACAGGCTTCTCATTGTGGTGGCGTCTCTTATTGCTGAGCATGGGCTCTAGGGCACACAGGTTCAGTAGTTGCAGTGTGAGGGCTCAATAATTGTGGTTCCTAGGCTCTAGAGTTCAGGCTTGATGGTTGTGACACATGGGCTTTGTTGCTCCATGGCATGTGGGATCTTCCCAGGTTAGGGATCGAGCCCTGGTCTCCTGCCTTGACAAATGGATTCTTTACCACTGAGTCACCAGGGAAGCCCTTGGACCTCTCTTGTTGGGAGGTTTTCAATTACTGATTCAATTTCTTTACTAATAATTGGTCTGTTCAGATTTTGTTTTTTTCATAACTCAGTCTTGACAGGTTGTATATATTTCTTATTGGTTCCATTTTTTCTAGGTTGTTCAGTTTGTGGTCCAAAAAGATGCTTGTTATGATTTCAGTCTTCTTAAATTTATAAAGATTTGCTTTATGGCTTAATATATGATCTGTCCTGGAGAGTATTCTATGTGTGCTTGAGATGAATATGTGTCCTACTGCTGTTCTATAGGAATTCCATATAGGTCTGTTAGATCCATCTATCTAATGTGTAGTTAAAGTCCAATCTTAGAGCACTTTAAAGAAGTTATTATTCTAATTCTTTTGGCTTTCATAGTTTCTATTGGTCTTATTGATGCTGCTTAAAAGCAGTTTGTTTTTTTATTTTGATCTTTGATTTTCAGCAGTTTTCTGTGTTACCCCAGGTTTGGTTTTTTTTTTTCCTTTGCTGGGATTCATAGGGTTTTTTGAATCTATTGTTCAATGCATTTTGTTGGTTTGGGGACTGTGTCAGTCATCATATCTTAGGTATTGGTTCTGTCACAGTCACTATTTCCTTTCCTGGATTTATAGTTATACATACATGGGGCTTAATAGCTTATCCTGTGTTCTTGATCTGACTTCTGATACTCATCCCCGACCCCTGCCATATTTTTGTCTTTGCTTCATGCTGGATATATTCTTCTGGTACCACTTCATTTCTCAAATTTTTACTTCATCTGTGTCTCATCTGCTATTAAAACCATGCATTTATTCTTTCTTAATAATCTTGTTATTGATTATTTTTGTTTCTAGAATTATTTGGTCCTTTGTTCAAATTACCTTGACCTTCCTTATCTCCCACCCCAGTTTCCAGTTCTCTGCCACCATTCTCAGTCTTACAATCATTATGTACACAGTACTCAGTTATTTTGAAGTATTTTTCTGATAACTACCATCTGGAGGTCCTGTGGGTCTCTCTTTTGGCTAGTTCTTTCACCTTTTAATTAGTTCATCCAAGTCTATGAATTGCACTTTAAGTATTGATTTGGTTACATCCTATAAATCTTTTTATCCTTTAGGTTTTTGTATGTTGATGTTTTCTTAGTCACTTAAACATTTTGTCACTTCTGTCTTTTAATAGCCCACGGACTATTCAAATATATGCATTTAAGTTTCTGAATAGATAGGAAGTTTGAAGCTGCCTTTGCAGCTGATTTCTAAATTTATTGCATTGTGAAAACAGATAATCTGCTATGTTTATTCTTTTGCATGCATTGTGTTTTGTTTTTGCTGTGGTGACTTAAGATTTTCTCTTTTATTCTTATTCAGAAATGTCCTTACAATGTGTCTAGATGTAACTTTTCTTACTTATCTTGAATTCCATGGAATCTTTCAATTTGTGGATGTTTGTGTTTGTTTGGGAATGTTCTTAGCTATTATTCAACTGTTGCCATCCCACTGTTCTTTTTGGTTTTAAAATTTTTCTAAGTTTCTTAAAGAATAGATACTGGAATGTATGCATCTCTTCTTCTTATCTCAACTTTTTATCCTATACTTCCTTTGTGATATTCTGTGGTAACTTCAACTTTGTCTTTTTATTCCAAGGAATGTTCCCTCCTGAAGCTTTCAGGCCTGTAGTGTTAGTGGCAGCAGTGAATGCTCAGGGTTCTCTAGCCTATGCTGTTCCTGTTATGGTTCCTTATTAATCTCCCTGTTGGTTGCTGACCTCCAATACTTATTTATTACCTCCATAATTGCATTACTACAGGCTAAATTTTCATCCTCTGTGATGGCCTGGGGAGAATGAGAAAGAGAGTGAAGCCAGGTAGAAAATAGGGACACCCCTACTTGGGAGGTGGGAAAGCAGACTATGGGTCCCTGCATTTCCAGTATTTTGCAGGCAAAATGGTAAAACAACTGCCCACTATTTAGAGATCTTGGAATCATTGCTGGTATTCTGGAATTCCCAGAAAGCCACAGACCTAGAATCACCCATTTAGTATTTAAGCTAGAATAGACAAAACCAGATGGGGCAAGACCACAGTAGGCCCTGGATAGACTTGTTTGGAGCAGCTGGACACTAGCTACTTATTTGCAAAGACTGGTATTTTCTTGGTAATTTCACTTTCCTCACAATAACCCAAACCTACCTTTCACTGATCCCTAGCTTTGGACCCTACCTACCTACATTTTAGTGTGAATTTACTTTTAAGAGGTTAAATAAGTATAAATTGCAAGTAAAACTGAAGTTTCCCTTCAACAAATACCTGATCACAGTTTTGTGCAACTCTCTATTCTTTTTCCTCAATAAGCTGACGAATAGTCAAACTGTCCGAGTGGTATAAGTGAATGTCTCTCTCTCTATACACACAGGTGGATGCACACAATTGTGTGTATACTTAAATTGTACCTAGAGATAATTGTAAATAACATAAAGTTTCTTTTTTTATGTAAGTGGAATTATGCTGTATTTACCATCGGGCAGCATGTTTTTTAATCACTAAAACTATTTGGCTGCAGATATCTAAAATTCGGGTTTATTGTGTTCACAAAATTGATTATCATATGCCACATTATATTTATTCATTCCTTGCCCCTTCTCCCATTCCCAGCATCGATCTAGGTGCTTTTGAGTTTTCCCACTCAGAACAATGCCAAAGAATGTTCAAACTATCACACAATTGCACTCATCTCACATGCTAGCAAAGTAATGCTCAAAATTCTCCATGCCAGGCTTCAACAGTACATGAACCATGAACTTCCAGATGTTCAAGCTGGATTTAGAAAAGACAGAGGAACCAGAGATCAAATTGCCAACATCTGCTGACTCATCGAAAAAGTAAGAGAGTTCCAGAAAACATCTACTTCTGCTTTATTGACTATGCCAAAGCCTTTGACTGTGTGAATCACAACAAGCTGTGGAAAATTCTTAAAAAGATGGGAATACCAGGGCACCTGTACCTGCCTCCTGAGAAGTCTGTATGCAGGTCAAGAGGCAACAGTTAGAACCTGGATCAACAGACTTGTTCCAAATCAGGAAAGGGGTACATCAAGACTGTATATTGTCACCCTGCTTATTTAACTTATATGCAAAGTACATCATGCAAAATGCCAGGATGGATGAAGCATAAGCTGGAATCAAGATTTCCAGGAGAAATATCAATAACCTCAGATAGGCAGATGATACCACCCTTATGCAGAAAGCGAAGAGGAACTAAAGAGCCTTTTGATTAAAGTGAAAGAGGAGAGTGAAAAAGTTGGCTTAAAACTAAATATTCAGAGAACTAAGATTATGGCATCCGGTCCCATCACTTCATGGCAAATATATGGGGAAACAATGGAAAGAGTGAGAGACTTTATTTTTGGGGGGCTCCAAAATCACTGCAGCCATGAAATTAAAAGACGCTTGCTCCTTGGAAGAAAATCAATGACAAACCTAGACAGCGTATTAAAACGTAGAGACATTACTTTGCCAATAAGGATCTGTCTAATTAAAGCTATAGTTTTTCCAGTAGTCATGTATGGATGTGAGAGTTGGATTATAAAGAAAGCCGAGCGCCAAAGAATTGATGTTTTTGAACTGTGGTGTTAGAGAAGACTGTTGAGAGTCCCTTGGACTTCAAGGAGATTAAACCAGTCAGTCCTTTAGGAAATCAGTCCTGAATATTCCTTGAAAGGACTGATGCTGAAGCTTCAACTCCAATACTTTGGCCACCTGATTTGAAGAACAGACTGGTTGGAAAAGACCCTGGTCCTGGGAAACATTGAAGGCAGGAGGAGAAGGGGATGACAGAGGATGAGATGGTTGGATGGCATCACCGACTCAATGAACATGAGTTTGAGTAAACTCCGGGAGTTGGTGATGGACAGGGAAGCCTGGCGTGCTGCAGTCCATGGAGTCGCAAAGTGTCAGACACAACTGAGCGACTGAACTGAACTCGGAACAATGCGGCAAAAACGTGTTTAAACTTGACTCCTTATGCATGTGGAATAAATGTTTCTCTGGGGATCAGACTTTTTTTTTTCCCCCTCTAGAGTTAATCTTTGGAAATGCAGGAGATTTTTTTCTTTCTTTTTTGCTCATCCCTTTTTGTATGCCTATTATGTATGTTCTCATTGGCACTTAAATTTCTTTCCTGGCATGTCTGCTAGAAAGTAGGCTGGCTAGTGTCTTGTGGTTTAAAGATAGACAGTCCTGTATTCCTCTTGGTTTAATTAATGAACTGTCCTCTACGTTGGATTTCCTGCGATTCTATTAAAAACCTCTTCATGGTACTGATTATTTTAAAGTTGTTCTATTCATGATGTCTAGAAAAGATTGTTTTTATTTCTTTTCCTTTATAGGACTAACCTCCAGACCTCCAAGTTGCATTTGGAAATGTCAGATGCTTTGGTTAAGATGGTGCTTAATATAAGCATGTTGCTTCCTATAAGCGTGTTGCTTACTGTTTGCATTTTCCTTTGAAGGGAAAATGTGTTTAGATTATCTTTTCCTTCTTTCATTGCAGTTTTGTATATTCTTGTATATCTTGTTCTTTGGCAATATACTTGCATATATTTCCCTTCTTAAATATTGTATTACTTGCTTAAATTTCATTTAGACATTAATTCAAGATTATTTTTCTTCCTGTTCCCAAAGTTGGAATCTTTGAGGGAGGTCCACGTTTATATTCTTTCACTGACTAGTTTTGTGACCTTTTGGCAGGACTTTGACATTTGTTTAAGTTATCTATCAAAAGAGAAGGCTTGGAATAAATGGTCTTGAGGCTTCCTCCAGATACTTCTTTGACAGAGTCAAATGAGTAATTTCATAAACAGTGAGGAACTTAAAGAGACAATATTTATTGCCTTTGGTATAAGCAGCAGTGCTTATTTATGTGTTTTAAGATTTTTAAACTGTAAACATAAAGATTGCAAGATACAGAAAGTATATGTTTTCTTTTATAGGTGTTTTGTTCAAGTTTTAAAGTTAAGTCAAAATGCCAATAAGACCAGATCTTCAGGTAGGTAGTCCTAGGCCAAGAGGAAGTATTTTAATCCCCAAAATCACTTTTTGTTTATTTATAGATATTAAGTGCTATAGTTTTAGGAAAGACAAAACTTACTTGTTTTTGTGAAATGTTCAAGAGTTAAATAATTTAAATAAAAATGTTATCCTTTTATTTTTCAATAGATTTGTTTCCAAAAGCTTTAAGAATATAAAGTATTAAAGATTATTTAGATATACCTTTTACATAGAAATGAATTATACATTGATTTATATATAATTTATGCCTGGATACTTTAATGTCAAGGTTTAAAATCGTAAGATACTTACATTTAGGTCAATCATATTATTGTATGAAAATTCCTGGTAATGGGGGTGTCCTTTAATAGCAGGAATGGCAGACTTTGTAAACTTTATAAATATAGAATATATTAATAAATTATGTGTGCATGTAATGCTTAAGTTATTTTGGTTGGTATAGCTCCTAAAAAAGTGCTTTTACCTTCTTTTTGCATTTTTTTTTTTTTTACTATTTAAACCTCATGAAGAAATTGACAGATATTTTAGGGTTTTATCCATGGTATTATTAGTTACTATAAAGCTGATTTTTATTTCTTTCAATAACAGGTTTTTGTTTTTAACTTAATGATGACTTTCCAATGAGAGATATGAAGTGGAAACTATTAAAATACATTTTTCCTATATAGATATTGTTATCAAAGAAACTTAATCTCTAATTTTGTTACTCCAAATTTAATAGTGGACAGTTAAGTTGTTTTATAAGCTCTTGAGAATTTTCAAATGTGAAAGCAATTCTTAAATTACTTGATTCCATAAGGTGACCAGTGTTGGTTTCGATTCAGTATATGTGCTATATTTTCTATATTTCTTCAGCAGTTGGAAAAATGCATTGATGATGCTTTAAGGAAAAATGATTTTAAACCTTTGAAAACACTTCTACAAATTGATATTTGTGAAGATGTGAAGATTAAATGCAGCAAACAGTTTTTCCACAAGTTAGATGACCTTATGTGCAGGGTAAATACTCATTTTCATTGAACGATTGTTACAGTTGTTAGATAGCACTCTACTTTTTAGGGAGGAAATTCTCCATTGGAAGAAATGAATAAAAAGACTTCGGCAGGCTCACTTGTATAAATAAATGCTTGTTTCGCCACCTGCTTTTTGTGTGTGTGTGTGTGTGTGTGTGTGTTTGAGGAGTCCCAAATAACATGTTGGACTGTTGTTTTGTAAGCAGTATATACAAAAATCATGTTTACATAGTGTTACCATTATTAACCTTATTTAAACTGGAGGAGAATAGGGTACTTACTTGAGGTTTAAACAATGTGATCTACTTTTTGAAAACCTATTAGCATATTATTCATGTTGTGTGGACAGTGCTTGTTGCTTGCAAAAATAAAACAAGTAAAAACAAAAATCATCTAAAATCTTGGACTTGATTTGTCATATATAAAGTATTTTTATACTTTTATGCAAGTGATTATTGACAGTCTCCACCAGAATTTGATAATTGTTACAAATCTAAGATTAAAATTTCTTGTATCCCTTAGTTAAATACATAGAGCTTTTTAGAATGGATGGTAACTGATTCATTGCCTCATAAGTATAAAGTTTCTTGAATTATATAATTCTGCATTTTTGTGCTGAGTTTGTTGTTCACTGGCTGAGGGGCTGTAAGAAAGTCGCCTTTTAAAGCCACACTTTTGTCCTTTGCGATATGGAGATTATGATAATGACTAACACTCAGGATTATATTAATAACATTGCTAGCATAATGCCAGTTCCATTTTATTTTGTATTTGCAGACGTTTAAATCTATGATTTGCATTTTAGGAGCTTAATAACAAAGATATCCAAACTGTTTCAACCATTTTGGTTTCTTTTGGACGATGTGGCAAAAATATCAGTATATTGGGGCAAGCTGGACTTCTAACTATGATAAAACAAGGACTAGTCCAAAAGATAAGTATAGAATATGTAACATATTCATGTGAGGGAAATATGTTTAAAGTTGTGTTTTCTAATTAAGTGGTTCATAGTCTTGAAAAATAAATTTGGGAAATGTATATAAAACTTTGAGGTAAAATATTTTTATAACCTGTGGTATATGTTAGAAAATTAAAGATCACAAGGAAACTGTATACAGGGTCCTTGATGATCATGTGAATGTAAGGTCCCAACACTCCAAAAAGCCTTAACTTGCTTTATTTTCTCTAGCTCATCTTAGTCATAGTCTAACTTTTATTTTTCTTTTTATATTGTTTATTATGTTTCCCATTTTAACATGTATTGATTTTTGTCTTTTTCATTCTTTGTTATATTCCCAGCAACAAGAACAGTCCCTAAGGCATAGCATGTACTCAAAATCTGAGTTCAATAATAAAAAATAAAGTAATACCAAAACTTTTCGAATAGTAGCAATGACAAAATGATCTAATGTATAATGATAATTTACTTTTTATCTATTGTATGAATGTTCATGAACTAAGAATTTGAAGAGAGTAATAAAGATTTTCTACTTGGAATTGGAACTTCATTCATTCCCATCTAAAAAATGGGGAACATATAGTGAGTTACCAAAAAGCAAAAACAGTGAAGATGTTTAAGAGCATAAACTTATTTTGATACAGTACTGGAATTTTTATTTGTAATGTTTAGTTTTAGGTTTACTGTTTCTATAAATACATTCTTAAAATTATTAAGTGAATTCAAAGTGACTAATGTATACATTTCCTTTTTTTACATGGTTGCCTGGTTTGAAAAATCCAAGGAGATTATTCTGAGTCTGGGAAATTCAAAAGATGAAGCTGTTATAAATATGATAGAAGACTTGTTTGATCTTTTGATGGTAACAACCATATTGATTCACTGATGTTATAAAGCATGTATGTGTTCATTTAAAAACATTTGTGTTCTATATGGCCTGAAAAGTCATTAACAGACTGGTTAGTGCATTTATCTGATTAATTAATTGGTTAATACATAAAAGTTAAATAATTTTATGGTGAATTCAGAAGTAACCTATTTTAGTACTATTTTTAATGGTTTTTATTATAAGTAAGTTTTAAATATTATTCATTTTCTTCTCAGGTCATACATGACATCAATGATGAAGGTATAATAAACATTTTATTTCTATTGGAACAATAATTTGCTGTTAAAGTTCTGGTATAATTTTCCAACTCTTGTTGTGTTATCCTAACATTAGTAATTCATTACCTAATTCAGGGATCTACAAATATTTTCTGTAAAGGATTAGAGAGAAAATATTTTAGGCTTTGTGGGCCAAGAAAGAAATTGAGACTGTTACACAGGTACTTATTTAACAAGAAAGAAAACACATTTCCACAAATGTTTTATTGATGCAACTCAAAGTATAATGATAATTGAGTACAATGTTTTTATAATACTAATAAGGAGAATAGCATTCTTTTTGGAGAAGATAACAGTGTCTCTTAATTAAGGTTCAGAGTTAGTGTTTGTTGTTGCAAAAACTGATTGCAAGTCTTATTTGTTCATGCTCATCTATAATGAGATTTTGTGTATATTACATTAGAACATGTCTTTTCAGACTCATGCAGATAATGCCAAATACTGATATCAGTTCATGAATATGTATTTTAATTGAGCATAGTCATCATTTGGCAACATTTATAGAATTAGGTTTTTTTCTTAATATTTGCCTTTTATATATGTGTGTGTGTGTGTGTGTGTATGTATATATATATATATATATATATATATATATGTACATATATGGAAAAAGTCTAATATTCTAAAATACTTTCCAAGGGATGACTATGCTTAATTAAAAGTCATGCTCAAGGTGGTTCAGATATCTGATAAAGAATCTGCCTGCAATATGAGAGACCTGGGTTCAAGCCTTAGGTCGGGAAGATCTCCCCTGGAGAAGGAAATGGCAACCCATTCCAGTTTCTTGCCTAGAGAATTCCATGGACAGAGGAATCTGGTGGGCTACAGTCCATGGGGTCACAAAGAGTCAGACACAACTGAGCACCTAAGACTTACTTTTTTCTTAATGTTTACTGTTTAGAATGACATTGCATTGCAGATTAATCACTTTCAGTTGAAGGTTAGGTGGAAACTCCTCAGTTGCACAGTTAAAATCAGTTTTGAAATATGGAAATTTCCTTTGCACTTATGTCAGCATCCCAAAAAAGCTGCTGGGTCTGTAGTTGGAGCTTGGAAAAAGTATATCATCTATGTTTCTGTTGGAAATGGAGATGTCATTTCTTGTCTTAGTTTTTGAAAGCCTGTTGTGATTCAGATGACCTTTGTTTCATTGAAATGACTTTACTGAAGTATAAGTATCTCATATAAGCACTATTTTTCCTTGGATTTGGGGGCTGAATTTTTTTTTTTAATTAGTTGGAGGCTAATTACTTCACAACATTTCAGTGGGTTTTGTCATACATTGATATGAATCAGCCATAGATTTATACGTATTCCCCATCCCGATCCCTCCTCCCACCTCCCTCTCCACCCGATTCCTCTGGGTCTTCCCAGTGCACCAGGTCGGAGCACTTGTCTCATGCATCCCACCTGGGCTGGTGATCTGTTTCACCATAGATAGTATACATGCTGTTCTTTCAAAACATCCCACCCTCACCTTCTCCCACAGAGTTCAAAAGTCTGTTCTGTATTTCTGTGTCTCTTTTTCTGTTTTGCATATAGGGTTATCGTTACCATCTTTCTAAATTCCATATATATGTGTTAGTATGCTGTAATGTTCTTTATCTTTCTGGCTTACTTCACTCTGTATAATGGGCTCCAGTTTCATCCATCTCATTAGGACTGATTCAAATGAATTCTTTTTAACGGCTGAGTAATATTCCATGGTGTATATGTACCACAGCTTCCTTATCCATTCATCTGCTGATGGGCATCTAGGTTGCTTCCATGTCCTGGCTATTATAAACAGTGCCGCAATGAACATTGGGGTGCACGTGTCTCTTTCAGATCTGGTTTCCTCAGTGTGTATGCCCAGAAGTGGGATTGCTGGGTCATATGGCAGTTCTATTTCCAGTTTTTTAAGAAATCTCCACACTGTTTTCCATAGTGGCTGTACTAGTTTGCATTCCCACCAATAGTGTAAGAGGGTTCCCTTTTCTCCACACCCTCTCCAGCATTTATTGCTTGTAGACTTTTGGATAGCAGCCATCCTGACTGGCGTGTAATGGTACCTCATTGTGGTTTTGATTTGCATTTCTCTAATAATGAGTGATGTTGAGCATCTTTTCATGTGTTTGTTAGCCATCTGTATGTCTTCTTTGGAGAAATGTCTGTTTAGTTCTTTGGCCCATTTTTTGATTGGGTCATTTATTTTTTCTGGAATTGAGCTGCAGGAGTTGCTTGTATATTTTTGAGATTAGTCCTTTGTCTGTTTCTTCATTTGCTATTATTTTCTCCCAATCTGAGGGCTGTCTTTTCACCTTACTTATAGTTTCCTTTGTAGTGCAAAAGCTTTTAAGTTTCATTAGGTCCCATTTGTTTATTTTTGCTTTTATTTCCAATATTCTGGGAGGTGGGTCATAGAGGATCTTGCTGTGATTTATGTCAGAGAGTGTTTTGCCTATGTTCTTCTCTAGGAGTTTTATAGTTTCTGGTCTTACATTTAGATCTTTAATCCATTTTGAGTTTCTTTTTGTGTATGGTGTTAGAAAGTGTTCTAGTTTCATTCTTTTACAAGTGGTTGACCAGTTTTCCCAGCACCACTTGTTAAAGAGGTTGTCTTTTTTCCATTGTATATCCTTGCCTCCTTTGTCAAAGATAAGGTGTCCATAGGTTCGTGGATTTATCTCTGGGCTTTCTATTCTGTTCCATTGATCTATATTTCTGTCTTTGTGCCAGTACCATACTGTTTTGATGACTGTGGCTTTGTAGTAGAGTCTGAAGTCAGGCAGGTTGATTCCTCCAGTTCCATTCTTCTTTCTCAAGATTACTTTGGCTATTCGAGGTTTTTTTGTATTTCCATACAACTTGTGAAATTCTTTGGTCTAGTTCTGTGAAAAATACCGTTGGTAGCTTGATAGGGATTGCATAGAATCTATAGATTGAAATCTTATCAACTCTGCAGCCCAAGCTAATTACCAAAGCCATTCATTCATAGGTGTCTAATGATTGCTGAATTCCTAAGAATGAATGAAATTCACCTGAGACTACTATTTCAGTAAAACATCATAGATTTGCATATTTCCACAGAGTACCTGCTGATGAATACAGCCATACAAAAAGGGAGAGTGAGTTGGATTTGGTTTGTGGGACATAGTTTGTCCTTGATCTAGTGAAATTTTTAGTAGTACAGGGAGAATATAGAACATGTTACAACTCATCATCTCAGCTTGTGTTTGGTAGTGTCTTGTACCTAACAATAAACTCAAGTTATTTTATCTCTGTGTTGGTTGGGGAAAAATTACCTAGGATTGGTAATTGAGGCTGGTGAATCCTTTATATTAATAAATGAAGGGGCAGCTGTTTGCTGCTTCAAAGCCAGAAGGTTTTAAAAGATTGATTGCTCTTTATTTCAGTAGTAGTTAATGCTACCTTTTCATTTGTTTTTTGCAGTTAACATGACAATCTAGTCTAAATTCTTCATTTTTTAGGGGAGAAAACAGTCCTAAAGCACCAATGATTATGAAGTGATCTAACTAGTTTTTTTAAGTAAATCATTTTATCTTTTCAGATAATTCAGTGATTGTTTTTTCTTCTTTTAATGTAGTCACTGTGAAATTGTGCATTTTCTGTTCCTGTGTTGCTGTTATTTAAAATTATTTCTTAAAAATTATGTCGTGAATCAGCATGGGGCAAATTCCTCTTAATTGGTACTAATAAAGCCTTGTCTTTTGAGAGACTAGGGTCAAATTTAGAAATAGGTAATGTTATTTAGATCTTCATGAGGAGGTATTAATGACTATTATGGAATTTTGGAGGCATGACTATAAATTATTGAGGCCAATTTTTATAAAAACCTCAAAATAGAAGTTTCCAGTTTTGAACTATATTTATCCAAAACACTAATACTGCTTTAAATGCCTAAAAAGGAGAAACTGGATCTGGGGTTATTCCTTTGCCAGAGTTCAGGTCAGTCACATCTGTTGAATGATGTTTTTTTCTTTTTTTTAAAATTTATTTTAATTGGAGGCTAATTACTCTACAGTATTGTAGTGGTTTTTGCCATACATTTACATGAATCAGCCATGGGTGTACATGTGTGTTTTTTCAAAGTTACACAACTGATTAGTGGCAGAACCAGGACTAAATTTCATGCTTCCTGGTGGCCAGGGAGGCTGCAGGCCGCCTTCTGAACTGAACTAGTATATTTACTAGTTTAGTATATTTACTAGTATAATTGCTAGTATATATATACTAGTATATAATTATACTAGTATAATTACTATATATATATACTAGTATATTTACTAGTATAATTACTAGTAAAACTAGTAATTTCTAATATAGTCCTTTCCATTCACTCATATAAGAAAAGGTTGTCCTTTAAAATACACATTTATCAATAATTGACTTTTATTCAGGTAAAAGACAAATAGTGGAAAGTTTCGTGCCTCGAATTTGTGCCCTGGTTATTGACTCAAGAGTGGATATTTGTATTCAGCAGGAGGTAAGCCATTATTTAGTTTTTCTTTTAAAAATTAAAGAGAAAGTAGAGACAATTTGGTAGCAATTTATCAAATTGAATAACTATTTTATCTTGGCACTGAATTACCATGTAGTGTATTTCTGTGGTCTTAATTCATTGCCTTGGAGAAGGAAATGGCAACCCGCTCTGTAAAATCCCATAGACAGAGAATTCTTAACAGGCTGTAGTCCATGGGGCACAAGAGTTGGACTCAACTTACAGTTTCAGGAGGAGAAATTCATTGCCTGACATGATGAATATATTATGTAAATATATATTGAACATTTATAACCATGTGAATTTATGTGTATGAATATAGCTCATATGAAAATAAACTGTACCATTTAGATATTAGTTCCTCAGTATTTACATGCTAAAAATAATTTATATTAGTATATACTGATAATGCATGTGTACATGTGTATAGTCATAAGAATAAATATTAATAAGGTGTTTTTTGCTTCCTTAGTTCTTATGATAGAGTAATAATGAACATGTCATACTGCAGAGTATGAGTGCTTTAAGCATAGGAATCGTGGTATTGTCTATTTTTTATATCCTTTGTTTTATGTTTTCTTGTATTCACTATTTTATGCTTTATAGTCTTTCCTCCACCCTTCATTCCTTGCATAAAATGCTGTGATTAAGAAAAATAGACTTCTAAGTTTATGTACCTATCTCTGAAAACATATTAATATTTCACTGAATATATAAAGTTAATGAATTCTCTTTTTTTCTTTTCTAGACTCTAAAAAAAATGAATGTGATGCTTGACAGAATGCCTCAAGATGCCAGGAAAATACTCTGTAACCAACAAATGTTAATTCTCATGTAATAATCTGTACTATATTGCTTTAATTAGTGGTTCAAGTCAAGAATTTAAAGGATGTTTTATAAGGCAAATAAGGCAACCATAAGCTGCATTAGTAATTAAAATTGGTCAGCTGTTATAGGTTTCTAATATAGTTTATGGGTATGTTTTCTGCCACAGTCTAATACTAACCAATTGTAAGTTTTAGTGAAGTTTTTTTATCCTAAACATATGAACTTTCTATTTAATTGATACTTGTCCAGTATATAACCTGCTGTTTTGATTCACAGGAGTAGTATGGGAGAAAGGATTTTAGATGCTGGAGGTGAGTATATTTTTTCAAAATGTTCATATTTGAAGTTATTCCAAATTTATTAATAGAATATAATATTTCAATCAAAATAATATGTGAAATTATATGAAAAAATTATAAACTGCATAATCAAGCAATTTTTAGTTACCTTAATAAATAAAGGATAAATATCTGTGGAACTAATAAAAGAAGTATGATAGCAGGAGTCGTCAAATATAATTTGTGCCTAATAGTAGGTTTATGAACAATAACTTAATTTTCCAGTAGATTTTAATTCCTTTTGCTAAGAAATTTCTCAAATATATTTTATGAAATTAGGTTTAATATTCTTGGGATTGATTTGTTTGTAAATGATGTCTTTATTAAAAGAACTGAAATTTTCTTTCCTAAGTTTATATGAGAAAATTTTGATGTAGTGATTTACATATAGAACAAACCAGTGGCTTCAAGTTCTTTAAAATAACTGTAAACATCGTGATATACAAAAGGAAAACAAAGATTACCTATGATTTATAAACTTGTCAGTTATTTTGCAATTCACAGCTCTAATAATAATGGAATGATAGTATCTTTGCATATTTAGGAGTTTCTTTTAAATGTCTGTAAAATTTTTTGTTTTATTCCTTTTTTCTGTTAACAAACTTGTCTTGTTATTTGGACTGTGTTCATGCCATGTAATGGTGGGATGTTTCTAATCTATATGAAGAAAATGGCAAAAGATGAGTAAATTGCACTATATTCTTTATTTCTCATGCTTGTTCTAACACCTTATGAAATATAGAGTTTCATAAACTTTAATTTTCATAATTTCAAATAATTAACTTTTTTTTTAAGATTATGACTTGCAAGTGGGTATCGTCGAAGCTTTATGTAGAATGACCACAGAAAAACAAAGACAAGAACTGGCTTGTCAGTGGTTCTCAATGGATTTTATTGCTAATGCATTTAAAGGAATTAAAGACTCTGAATTTGAAACAGTAAGTAGTATAAAATAACAAATTAACAGGTTTTTTTAATAACTGTGTTTTTTAAAAACTCTCTCTTTTTTAAAAATTAGGATTGCAGGATATTTCTCAACCTTGTAAATGGCATGCTTGGAGACAAGAGAAGGTAAATTTAATGCAAAATAAAACCATTTAATTGTAAAAAATAGAGCTCAAGGGGGGAGCACACAATGTTAGTCTGAAATAATCCTCCACTGGTCTTATTTTACTTTGTACTTTTTGGAGGAAAAATACATTTTTAATGAACGTGAATTAATTTTTTCTAAGATTTGTTTACAGTATTTCAGAATTGCATATGCATTTTAAATTTGGTGTTTAAGGAATAATAAAAGTCTAAATATAAATATTACTTGAGCTACCTCTATCCATATACTGGAATAAAAATGTATAGCAAATATAAATCATTTTCTTTTGTAATTAACATTGTAAGGATGTTCTTTCTGAGGTTATTAAATCTCAAGAATGGTCTAGATAATACAAATTTTTATCACTTTTGACAATGACTTAGGAAGTATTTTTGTTGTGCAGTGCCTGGCACCTTATAAATGCTCAGCACACATTGGATGAATCAATTCACATTGAGTTTACCAAATATGGAGAAAAGATAGGGTGAAGGTTAAGTGCAAGGAGTCATACTATTTGAATAGTAGGTTCCCCTCTTTCTGTTCTAATGTTGGAAAAGTTGTTTAACCTCACTTTCCTCAGTTTCCATAGCTATAAAATAAGAATACTAATAATATTTTCCCAACCCAGGGATAAAACACACGTCTCCTGCATTGCAGGCAGATTCTTTACCATCTGAACCATCAGGGAAGCCCACAATAATATCTACCCCATGTTTGTTGTGAAGATTAAATGAGATAGCTATGTAAGTCCTTACAATAGTAATTGACCAAGAAAGTATTCAGTGAATTCTGCCATTTTTATTAGCAGTATTATTCACTTCTACTCTTCCTATCTAATCCTGAGGGAAAACTTCCATTATATTACTATAAGCTATATTGGGAATCTCTGCTCATAGTCAATAACATGAAGAGTAGTTTGGTACAGTTAACTTTAGTCAAAATGGTAGGTTGAGTAGTAGCCTCAAAATAATATGCTTTCTTTCAGAAACAGATTTCCACTAAATTCTCACTTTAAAAAGTAATAAAGAAGGAAACAACGATTTTATTTAAATCGTCACTACCGCCTGATTTCCTTTTGATCCTAGGTGTGATTTGTATGGCAAGTCAAAATTATGCTGTGGAGGCTTATTAATTTTTTTTAACTCAAACTACTTTTTCTTTCAGGGTCTTTACATTTCCTTGTTTGTCAGCATTTCTTGATAAATATGAGGTAAATTTTAAAATTTAATACGTATTGTTTTAGTTATTAGGTGATTTTTGATGTAGAGGTCAACTGAATTATAGGCTACAAATTGACAGGAACATTAATATTAGTCATAATTAGATCACAAATAACAGCTGGTCTGATTTTCTAGATCTAAGTGACATTTTATGAAATGACATATTTGTAGCCAAGGATAAGTAAAATATAAAGCTGTACTTCAAATTATCTTGTTTCCTTAATCAAGCCCATTATTGTTTATTATTCATGAATATATTCAAATGTGAAATTATCTTCAACCTTTGTTTGTACTTAAGTATTTGTGATTTTTTGGAGCTGGCTAATTTATGTGTAAAATAGTAAGCAGCTTTTTTTTATTGTTTCTAAATTGATATAAATGCTATACTTGCCTTCTCTTTATCTTCTTACACCTTCCAGCTGTACTTTTTTCTTTTTTTCAAAAAACTCAACCATGAATATATCATAATTTTATATTTATATATAGCATAATTATAATATGTCATAATTTTCTGTTGTCACTTTTAAAAGCATAGTATGTTCTAGTTTTATATGTTTATTTTATTAGCTGCAAATACCATCAGATGAAAAACTTGAGGAGTTTTGGATAGATTTTAATCTTGGGAGCCAGACTCTCTCATTCTACATTGCTGGAGACAATGATGTAAGTGTTATTCCCTCTATCATTTTGAGTTGTGTGTGTATGTATGTATATAATATCATAATTCACTTTAAGAATATGGATTTCTTTGTATGTTTATTTTCTCTCTTTGAATAGATTTCAGTGTTAGCTCTAATAATTTTGATAAGCATGGTAGCCTGTCAAGCTAATTAGAAATGAAAATTATTTCTGATGTTTTATAGCAACAGAACAAAGCTAAAATTTAATACTAGTTTTTAAATACAAGCTTTTCAGAAATTACACGTTAATGATAAAATTTAACATAAAGTGAATTGAATCTAGAAAAGACAACAGTTACTCAAGTACAGAAACAGTTAAAAATATCATTACCAAACAATGACAAATGGTCTTATTTTATTCTTTCATAGCATCTTCTATTTGAAAATATTGAGGAATTGATTTTTATGGTCTTCTTTAGAAGTGAATTTTAGTTCTTTTCTGTGCTAAATAGTAGCTATGCCTAAACTTTCCAACCAGGTGGTGTGTTTTCTACTGCCCTTTTGAACCTGAGGAAAATTCTTGAGCCATTATTTCCAAATAGCCAAACTGTAGAGCAGAAATCTGAGTAAGAGTTGGTCTGCAGTTTACTGATCTGATTGTGATTGCTGATAATAATAATAATGCTTTTTGTCCAGGTAAACTTTTTATAGACAAACATTAACCAGATGCCTCTTAGGAATTCCACATATCTTTATTTCTTTTTAGAGTACCTTCTTAGAATGCTTAATAATGAGTTCCAAAACCTAGCACTACTTCTCAGAGGCACTGACAGTTTTCATTAGTGTATTTATTCTTGCAGGCTTTATAGGAGTATTTTTAACTGGATTTTCTTTAGGAAGTAGACTTTCATTTTCAGAGAAGAGGATAGAATAGGACTGGAGTGGTTCCTGACTTTACTTCCTTGGTCTAATGGATGATTCAAGGAAGAAAATAAGTAATTTTAGTATTATACATGATAGGGATAGTATAAAATGCATTTATAAGTATTAAATGCCTCATGTGTTCCAGACACTGATCTAGAGAGCCTGGGAGAAAGTTCTTCCCACAGATACATTTAGACTCTCCTTTCCTCTCTGGATTTCTGTGGCAGTAGTGCATTCTCCCTGTGTTCTCTCTCACTGTCCTCAAAGCCTCTCCCCTATTGTGGCTGCTTAAAACCCTCCCTGTGTCTATTTAACATGGTATTCGAGGGCCTTTATGACCTGGGACCTCACTGTTTCTCTGATAATCTCAGACCCTTCTCCATGCTTACCGTGTTCAACCCCCATTCATTTTTTTCTTTTCCTCTAAATACCTCTTCAGGTCTTTATCCTTGCTGCCTAGGAACCTCAGGATCTTTGCATCCCATTTAGATAGTCTGAAGTAGCTATCCAGCCATATTATATCACATTGTCCTCTTTTTTCTTTTGTAGTAGTTATTGCTACTTAAAATCCTTTTATCTGTTGTTTTTTTTTTTTTTTTGTCTATCACCCACCCCTGCCATAGAATGTAAGCTTTATTAAATCAGGGACCCATCTTCTCTCATTTATAGCTGTTCAAGGGCTCATATTTAAGAATGAATAAATACAACACTCAACTGAAAAATGCTCTGTGTTAGTGATAGAATTCAAAGGAGATTGGAAAGAAGGCAGGCAGTGTAGAGCTAAAGAAAGATTATAAGTAGGAGACAACATCAGTTCAATAAACATTTAATAAAAACCTACTGTGTGCCAGATATATACTAGGTGTTGAGCATCTCATTCATGTAAAAGATTCTCCTGGTTGGGGGGAAGAGATTAAAAAGGGACAAGACCAGAAGCAGTTAGACTTATGCAGTAATCCAGGTGAGAGGAATTATGGTGGCACAGTTTTGGAAAGTGATGGTGGGGATGGATGGAAATGGATGGGTTTCAGAAAAACTTGAGGTAGAATTGAGCAGATTTGGTAATTTGTAGTAAAAAGAGGAAGGATTAATAAAACTTTGGTAACTGAATGGATGGGGATGCTGTTTTAGGAGGATCAATTTTGTAGGGGAAAGATGATGATTGAGCTTTGAATATTTTGATTGAAGGTGCTTGTGGGGCATTCAGCTGAAGACAACTTGTAGGCAGTTGAATATATTGGTCTGAAGTTCAGATGGGAGAACTGAGCTGTAAGTGGAATTTCAGAAGCTCTCTGTATACAGAAGATAAATAAAACCATGGGATTCTCTGAGTGTCTAGATGACAAAATCATAAGAAATGTATACATGGATAGGCAGATGTATACATGGATATACAAATGTACACAGAATAGGCAGAAGAGACTAGCCTGAAGGATGCTTGACAAATCTGCCAAAAATGATCAAATTAAAAGGGTATCATGTTACAGAAGGGAAAGGAAGGGTGTTTTATGAGAGGAAATGATCAACTCTGTCAAAACACAGTTAAATAAAAACCAGTCATCCAAGAAAGAGCAATTTTGTTTAAGCCATAAGATTTAGGCATTCCTGGAAAGTTGAAATATTTGTGGAGGAAGTAAAGACAAGGAGAAGAGAACACAGTAGAAGCTAAAGTGAGATGTAGATTCAAGGGAGGGTTTTTTGTTAGGTACTTTATTTTAAGGATGAGTGTTTTAAAACTGATGGCTAGAGTAACAATGAATAAAAAAGTTGAGATCAAGAAGAAGAGAACATAATGAAGGGAAAGTAGGGGGTGAAGATGAAATTGGTGGGCACAATATACTGGTAAACTGTTGAACCTGGATAAGGGCATATTTTGGACTCATAATGATTTCTATTTTTTAAAATCTTTTTGAAAATTTATATAATGTAGACTTTTTTTTCCCCCAAAAGGAAAGCTTTGAACCAAGTACCTATCTATATGAGAAAGAGTCTCTTTAAAGTTAGCAGATGATGGTGAGTAGGTGTTATACACAGAGAAATAGGAAGATGCTTAAAGGAGAAAGGAGGATACCAACCTTTTCCTCCTGACCCTGAGGTTTTGAGGTCTGGGAGAATTAGCACCTTGACTGGAGAAGGCTGTAGTTAAATGGTACTGGTTCTCTCAGAATATACACGGGTTTCAATTAAGACAACTGAGTGGAGGGAGTTAGTGAAGAGACTGAGGATTTAGCGAAATTTTAATAGTCCTTAAATAGCAAATGAACTGGATCTATTTTCATCATAAGATTACTGGAAGGTTTTAGGATATCATATTTTTGGAAAGGTTTTAATTTTTACTATAACTTTTTTGTGTGAATTCACATTATTTATTCATTTATACAAATTTTCAGTGAAAATACTTGGAAGGGGAAAACATTTTAGGTTATTATTCACATGCATTCAGTGTTTGAATCTAAGGATAATCAATTAATGAGTGGGGGTTGGGGGATGAATATGATTTCACAAAGCATTTCAGAGGAAGAGATGACAGGATTTGGTAATATTTATTAAAAAAGGTTATAGCCTAATATGAATGGATAGTCATTCTTTTTTTGATTAAGAATAGAAAACCATTAAAGTAATCAATACTATCACTTTTAAGAATGAATAAATAGATTAAATGTGACAAGTATAATATATTATGTAGTCAATTGATGGAACAAGAAATGTGATATATCAACCAGTTACTTAGTGATAGTTTGTTTAAAAAAAATAACCTTTATTGTTTGTATAACTTGAAGATAGTGTTTAAAGGAGCTTTAAAGCAAGATTAAATTATTTATGATCTAAACGTGTTTTTTAAATTTAAGGATCATCAGTGGGAAGCAGTCACTGTGCCTGAAGAAAAAGTGCAGATATACAGCATTGAAGGTATTAAACTTGTTTTCTATCATTTCTGTTGGAGTAGACGTTGCATACTGTATGGAAAAACTCAGTAGACTGATGAAAGCAGATCAACATTTTCATATGTTCACATCCATAAATGTGATGGTTCACTATCATCAAATTCCCTGACCCTGTGTTACCCCCACCATCTTGTATTTATTTCCTTCCCTATCTAATCTAAAACCTATGATCAGTTACTTTCTTCTCAATATGTACTGGACAGAAATCATTTACCTTGGCAGACTGGCACCACTGCAAATTCAGATATCAAGACATTATTTATTTCAGTAGGCATGTAGTGCTATCTCACGGAGAAGGCAATGGCACCCCACTCCAGTACTCTTGCCTGGAAAATCCCATGGACGGAGGACCCTGGTAGGCTGCAGTCCATGGGGTCGCGAAGAGTTGGATATGGCTGAACGACTTCAATTTCACGTTTCACTTTTATGCATTGAAGAAGGAAATGGCAACCCACTCCGGTGGTCTTGCCTGGAGGATCCCAGGGATGGGGTCGCACAGAGTCGGACACGACTGAAGTGACTTAGCAATAGCAGCAGTGCTATCTCATGATAGTTTTTATTTGTATTTTCCTAAAACCACTTTTAGGACAGTTGAGCACTTTTTCATGTGCTTAGTGGCCATTCACATTTTTTTTTTTGTGTGTGAAGTATCTGTTTAAATATTTTGTGCATTTCTTTACTGGACTGCATTGCTTTACTGGACTATCTTTTTATTATTAAGGTTTTGAGTTCTTATGTATCTTGGATAGGAATCCTTTGACAAATATATGTTGTATGAGTATTTTCTCCCTGTCTGTATCTTGCTTATTCATTTTCTCAGTGGTCTCTTTTAATGAGCAGAAGTTGTTAAATTTGAAGTCCACGTGATCAGTATTTTTTGTTACATGGTTATTGCTTTGTGTGACCTAAGAAGTTTTTGCCTACTACCAAGTGGCATAGATATCCTTCTGTTTTTCCATAAGAACTTAATGATTTTAACTTTTGTGTTTAGATTTCTGATCCATCTCATTAATATTTGGTTATGGTTCAATACAGGGATTTAGGTCCATATGGGTATGCAGTTATTCCAGGACTAATGGATGAAAAGATTTTTCTTTCCTTACTGGATTTCATTGGTTCCCTTGTTGAACATCAAATGACTGATTTGAGTGTAGGTCTTGCTATGTAGTTCATTCCATTGATCTGTTCCCTATGCCAGTACCACATTGTTTTAGTTACTGTAGATCTATAGTGAGTCTTAAAAGTCAATAGTGTGTAAGTCTTCTAATATTGTGGGGTTTTTTGAGGATAGTTTTGATAATTCTAGACCTTTGAATTTCCATGTAAATTCTAAAATTGGCCTGTCAATTGCTACAGAAAACTTGCTAGAATTTTGACTGGGTTTGTAGTTTGATACCAGGAGAAATAACATTGTAACAGTAGTTACACTTTTGTGATGTAGTTATTCTTTTAGATACATTGGAATTGATTTGTCAAATTTAGTTAGAAATTTGGTATTTCATGTCCTAGAAGATCTGTAGTTTTAAGTTTTAAAACCAGGGCATTGTTGAACTTCATAGGATGAATTTGCAAGCGTAATCTTCAGTTTTCTCTAAGAGTATGTGAAGAATTGGTATTGTTTCTTAAGTACTTGGTAGTATTTACAAATGAAGCAATCTGGACTTGTCCTTTTACTTTTCTTTTACTTTCTTTTACTTTTCTTTCTTTTCTTAACTACAAATTATTTAATACATAAAGGGTTTTTCAGGTTATCTATTTTTTTTTCCTTGAGTAAACTTTGGTGTTTCTGTCTTTCAAATCGTTTTCATCCATGTTGTCAAATTTTTTGGCATAAAGTGGTTTATAATGGTCCCTTTTTATCATTTACTGTCTACAGTTTCTGTGTGATGGTCCCCCATCACTGCTTATACTGATAAGTTGTTGCTTATCTTTTCTCCTAATCGGTCTTATGAGAGGTATATCAATTTTTTTGATGTTGTCAAATAACTAGCCTTCTCTAAATGTTTGATAGAGTTCGCCTGTGAAGTTGCAGATGGATTCTTTTTTTTTAAGCAGGTGGATTCTTAACCATTGGACCACCAGGAAAGTCCTGAGCAGTATTTTTGATACTTACACAGACTTCTAGATTGCCTATTGTTTTTGTTTCAGTTTACTTTAAAGATGTTGTTCTCCTGTCTCTTGGCTTGCATTGTTTCTGATGAGAAGTCTGTCATTCTCATGTTTGTTCTTTTTTGTTAATAGTCTTTTTTCCCCTGGCTGCCTTTAAGATCTTCTCTTTATTAGTAGTTATAAACATCTGATTATAGTGCTTTAGTGTAATTTTCTTCACATTGTTCATTATTAGAGTTCATTGAGCTTCCTTGCTTTTTTATCCATTGCTCTTCACATAATTTTTTTCTTCTCCTTTTTCTCCCCTCATTTGAAGGTTCTGACTACACACAGACTAAACTACATGAAGTTCTCCCACAGCTCACTGATTCTTTGGGTTCTCCCTCCAAACCCCAGGCTTTTATTTCCACTCTTTTTTCCATTTAGGTAGTTTTATATTGTTGTGTTTTATTGTGCTAATTAATATTTTTCTGCAGTGTCTAACCTTCTACTATTACTCTGTATAATGTTTATATCAGGCATTATAGTTTTCATCTCTGAAAGTTTGATTTAGGTCTTTTTTAAAGATAAATTCTAAGTTTTTTAGAATAGTTTTAGATTACAAAAAACTTTCCAAACTAGAAAGTTTTCATATACATCCTCAGCCAATTTCTCTTTATTTTTTTATTGTGGTAAAAATTACACAACATAAAATTTACCATCTTAAGCATTTTTAAATGTATAGTTCAGTAGTGTTAAGTACATTCACATTATTGTGAAACAGATCTTCAGAACTCTTCTTATCTTGATCAGTTGAAACTCTATAGTCATTAAACAGTTCTCCTTTCCCATTTCCACCCAGTCCCTGTAACCACCATTCTACTTTTTGTTTCTATGAAATTGACTATTTTAAGTGGAATCATACAGTATGTCTTTCTGTGACTGGCTTATTTCACTTGACATAAGGTCGTCTTCTGTAGTTTTAACATCATACTTTTTTAGGGTACGTTTGTCACTGTATCTTAAAAAGTCTACTTGAATCCTGTGTCATCTTCTGTCTCATTACTTTTCCATTCATAGCCAATTTTGAGAAAACAGTTTTTACTAAATCTTTCCTTCTCTTGCTTTTCATTTCTGTTTTTTTCTACATCCTGTTTTACATCCCATTCCACCAAAATTTCCATTGAAATTTCAGATGTCAAGATGACAATTAACTCTTATTAGTAATATCATTATATATACTTCCACGGGCTTCCCTGGTAGCTCAGACAGTAAAGAATCTACCTGCAATCCAGGAGACCTGGGTTCAATCCCTGGGTCAGCAAGGTCCCCTGGAGAAGGGAATGGCTACCCGCTCCAATATTCTGGCCTAGAGAGTTCCATGGACAGAGGAGACTGGTAAGCTACAGTCCATGGGGTCGCAAAGAGTGGGACACAACTCAGTGACTTAACACTTTTGCTTTTGTCCATGCTTCCTGCTTCCCTGGTGGCTCAGTGAAGAATCCACCTGCCAATGCAGGAGACACGGGTTCGATCCCTGTGTCAGGAAGACCCCCTGGAGAAGGAAATGGCAACTCATGCTAGTCATCTTGCCTAAGAAATCCCATGGACAGAGGAACCTGGCGGGCTACTGTCCATAGGGTTGCAAGAGAGTCGGACATGACTCTTTTGCAACAAAACACCAATATACATGCTTCAGTCCTTAAACTAACCCTTTGTGGCACACACACAAGGGAAGTATGGCTTGTGCTCAGGACTCTTCCAGACCTTGCACTCTCTCTGTTCTTCTGACTATTCATTTGTATCTTTTACTATCGTTTGTAATAAAGTGGTGATGTTGTCTACCTGTGTGGAATAAGCACGATCTGAGTTTCTACATAGCTGGCACAGATGGATTCTGGATATCAAGCAGTCAGTTCAGTTCAGTTCAGTTTCTCAGTCACATCTGACTCTTTGCGACCCCATGGACTGCAGCACACCAGGCTTTCCTGTACTTCATCATCTCCCACAGCTTGCTCAAACTCATGTCCACTGAGTCAGTGATGCTATCCACCCATCTCATCTTCTGACACCCCCTTCTCCTCCCTTCAATCTTTCCCAGCATCAGGGTCTTTGCCAATGAGTTAGCTCTTCACATCAGGTGGCCAAGGTATTGGAGCTTCAGCATTGGTCCTTCCAAAGAATATTCAGGGTTGATTTCCTTTAGGATTGACTGGTTGGATCTCCTTGCAGTCCAAGGGACTCTCAAGAGTCTTCTCCAGCATCACAGTTCTAAATTATCAATTCTTAGGTACTCAGCCTTCTTTATGGTCCAACTCTTACATCTTACATGACTACTGGAAAAACCATAGCTTTGACTATACAAACCTTTGTCGGCAAACTGATGTGTCTGCTTTTTAGTATGCTGTCTAGGTTGGTCATATTTTTTTCTCCCAAGGAGCAAGTGTCTTTTAGTTTCATGGCTGCAGTCACTGTCAGCAGTGATTTTGGAGCCCAAGAAAATAAAGTCTGTCACTATTTCCATTGTTTCCCCATATGTTTATCATGAAGTGATGGGATTGGATGCCATGATCTTAGTTTTTTGAATGAGTTTTAAGCCAGTTTTTTCACTCTGCTCTCACCTTCATCAAGAGGCTGTTTAGTTCCTCTTCACTTTCTGCCAGAAGGGTGGTGTCATCTGCGTATCTGAGGTTATTGGTATTTCTCCCAACAATCTTGATTCCAGCTTATGCTTCATCCAGCCCAGCATTTCGCATAATGTACTCTGCATGTAAGTTAAATAAGCAGAGTGACAATATACAGCCTTGACATACTCCTTTTCCTATTTGGAACCAGTCAGTTGTTCCATGTCTGGTTCTAACTGTTGCTTCTTGACCTGCATACAGATTTCTCAGGAAGCAGGTAAAGCTGGTCTGGTATTCCCATCTCTTTAAGAATTTCTGACAGTTTGTTGTGATCCATACAGTCAAAGGTTATAGCATAGTCAATGAAGCAAAAGTAAATGTTTTTCTGGAATTCTCTTGCTTTTCCTATGATCCAGAGGATGTTGGCAATTTGATCTCTGGTTCCTCTGCCTTTTCCAAATCCAGGTTGCACATCTGAAAGTTCTCGTTTCATGTACTGTTGAAGCTAGCTTGCAGGATTTTGAGCATTATCTTGCTAGCTTGTGAAATGAGTGTAATTGTGCGGTCGTTTGAACATTCTTTGGCATTGCCCTTCTTTGGGATTGGAATGAAAGCAATAGTTCTAGTGAAAAAGAATATCTACAGTTGCAGACTAGGGGAATGGTGAAGTAGCAGCTTCACAGGGTGTTGTTAGACCCTTTGTTCAATTTACAGGAATATATAAAAGACTCCATGGATAATTTTTGTTTCCATAAGTAGTTAGTACCAGAATTGACTCAATACTGTTAAATCCTAAAGGTTAATTTTGTTTCAGTTCATTTTAATTGGTATGCTGCATGCTTTTCTTATTTATAATATACCTATAGAGTGATATCATAGAAATGAATATAAACTAATCAGTGTGATTTATTTGTGTACAGTGAGAGAATCAAAGAAGCTACTGACTATAACTCTGAAAAATATAGTAAAAATTAGTCAAAGAGAAGGGAAAGAATTGCTTTTGTATTTTGATGCATCATTAGAAATCACTAATGTGGCACAAAAAATTTTTGGTGGAAATAAATATAGGGTAAGTTAAACTTTTACATATTTTCATAATTCTGGGAACTTTCAGTTACTTGGGACTGTAAGTTTCAGTGATTTTTTTTCTCTACAATTCTTAAATAACATATAGATTTTTAGTTCTTTAAATTTGTGTTGTGGAGTGACCATCATATTATCAGCCGTACCCTTTCAGATATCTATTAGAATGAATCTCAGATGACAAAATTAGCAGCAGCTACTCAAAATATTTAATGATGAATTCCTTCCAGGTGTTTAAAAAATGAAATGACACAAAGTCTTGTTATTAAAGTACTAAACATTGTGAAAATTACAGAATATGTCTCAGAAGAAGTAAGTGGCATATAGAAAATGATGCATAGAAGTTGAAGAAAGAGAATGCTCATTAAGAGTCAGATCTGAAGGAAAGGCTATGGAGTTGGAACTTGAAATGGCCTTTGAAATGAATGAAATTTAGATTAAGATGTTTTCCAGGATTGTGGAAGACATAATGAATCAGATTTATTTAGGGAGACGTTCAGTTGACAAGTTTGGGTGATGCCTGTCTTAGTTTGTTCAGGCTACTGTAACAAAAATACCATGGTTTGGTGTCTTAAATAAGTCAGATCAAGGTGCTAGCAGATTCAGTGTATGGGGAGGGTCCATTTTCTGGTTTATCAATGGCATTCTTTTCACTGTGTCCTTACATGGTGAGGGAGTTCTCTGAGGTCTCTTTTATGAGGGCACTAATCCTATTCATAAAGGTTCTGCCCTTATGACCTAAGAATGACCCAAAAGCCTGCCCTCCTAATACCGTTCTTGGGGACTAGGTTTCAACATGTGAATTGTGAGGAAACACATTCAGTCTATAACATGGAAAAAATTTATGGTGAAAAATAGCAGATAATATGCTTGTGAGGAACCTTTACCAAAATTGTAGGCTAAGACTGTAGTTAGAGAGTCACTGAAGTGTCCTGAGAAGAGTATTTATATGTATTTAAAATTGATTTGATAATTTGGTGATTTGGAAAGAAGCAGGTATAGGAAATATTTGCATTAAAAATGGAAAGAACTGGGAGAAAATGACACCCCGTTGAATCAATTTAATTTTAGGAATTTACCAGAAAACAAGGTATATCCGTTGCCAAAACATCTGTGCATATTCTTTTTGATGCAAGTGGATCACAGGTATGTGTCTCACTTACTTGATTTCTATCACTGGGCTAAGTTTAACCCTAAATAATAATAGCACAGTTATAAGTTTGTCTTGGAGAATGAATAAATTCTCTCAGTGCCCCAACAAGGTATATGTGACTTTGTAAACATGTTATTAATAATAATTTATTTCAGTACAGAAGGTAGATGGTTATTCATTAATACCAGTCTTGGTAACTTTAAAAATCAGAAATATATGTTCTGCCACTAATGCCAGAGCCTCTTTTATGTCTGTTAACATTTGAAAAAGTGGATGCTTTTTGTTGGGTCACTTTGTAGGATTGAAAATTGTAATAGTACATAGATATAAGACAAAAAGAACTAACCTTTATGAGTGTGAGATGAATGAGTGCTTTATGAAGACATCCAGTCATTTTTGAGGACTTCTATGATTTGCACTTTTAAACACTTTTTCCTTATTCTCCAACAGATTCTAGTCCCAGAAAGTCAAATCTCACCAGTTGAAGAAGAACATAATAGTTTGAAAGAAAAAGCTAACCTCCAAGAGGAATTTACTAAACCTTCAAAATATATCAAAAACAGTAATCAAAGGGATAGAAAAAATAGCCAGCCTGAGGTATATATGGTGTCAAAACCATCATTTATAAAGCAGCATAGGCAAATCATTGTTATAGAAAAATGTATCTAGAATCCAAATGTCAGTAACATTTTAGAGTATTTCCCCTGCCTTTTACAAATACAAACAAAAGATAGTGTTTCAGCACAACTGTTTATATGCAAGGGTTAGGGATTTAGGACAGAGTATACTATACCCAGGTGACTTCCCTGGTGGCTCAGATGGTAAAGCGTCTGCCTACAATGTGGAAGATCTGGGTTTGATCCCTGGGTCAGGAAGATCCTCTGGAGAAGGAAATGGCAACCCACTCCAGTATTCTTGCCTGGGAAATCCCATGGACGGAGGAGCCTGGTAGGCTACAGTCCATGGGGTCACAAAGAGTCGGACACAACTGAGTGACTTCACTTCACTTCACTATATTATATCCATGTAAGGTTCAAATTAGAGATTAGGAAAGTACTACTTTTTGCATTTATCCTTTCTGTCCTATCTTTGCACTTGGCTTTAATGTAGAATACAAATTTATAATGTAATGTTCAGTTTATTTGCATGAGGAAAAAAGCAAAATATTAGGTTCTTTTTCCTCCTCCTCCTCCTCCTCCTCCATAAAGGATCTCCTCTAGGCCACATTTGATAGAACCATTTCTCAGCCCTTCACTAAAGTCTAACCTCAAACTCTCATCTTTTGCCTCAAATTTGCATCTGCCTCCATGCTTCAGTAAGATTGCTACTAATTTTTCTGATGATGTCCTTGATTCCAGCTTCCTCTCATCCTATACCTAGAACCAAGGTGCTAGTGATTATTCTTTTATAATATCTCTCACATGGTTTCCTCATTCTCTTCACTGTTACTCATTTTAGCGTACCTAGTAGTGTCTTTGACATTATTGGTCCATCCTGTGAGCTGCCCTGTGAGGTATACAACTGATTTTTCTCATACCAATATCCTTGTAGCATTCTTCTGCTCAGAAAGCCTTGTGATCTCTGTGTTTATCCCATTATATCTAAATTTTGACTCAGTTTGAAGACCTTCTGTAATTTAATTTTACTCTTTCAAAATACCCTCCACTTTAATATGGTCAGTTGCTTTACTCTGTCTTTTTTGTCACACTCATTCTTGCCTCTGTACCTTTATTCATGCTGTTTTTACCTAAACTTGTAAATCTTTGTTCATTTTTACTTTCTTGATGGAGCTTTTACTGATTAATTGTTTTTACTAATCTCTCATCTTGCCTATAACTCTCATAGGCTCCTCCATACATTATGTTACTACTTATCCCTTTTATCTGTGTCCTTCATTAAATTAAAAATATCATTTTGTCAACTATAGTTCCATCAGGTGATTAGACTATAAAGCCTTTTTTGGGGGTCTTTTATCTGAACCATAACTTGAGTACTTATAAAAATGCAGGTTCTTAGACTCTCCATCTTAAAACTGTTGAATCATAACACAAAGTCTGTAAAAGATCTTAAGCACACTAAAGTTTGAAAAACATTGCACTGTTGTTAAATACCCACTATGTTTTCAATAAGGATTAGCCTTATTGAAATATATAAATATATAAAATTTTATATATAAATATACTTTATATACCTTATATAAATATACTTATTTATATAAATAAGTAACTTTTGGGATCCCATTCATTATATATAACAGTAGGAACTGTATATTAAGACAAATCTGCTGGTTCAGTAGCTTATTTTCTGGTTAATCTTAAAATTCACTTTTCTCCTATCCTTCCTCACCTTTCCTCCATGCCCCATATACATACCTACCCAAAATTCCATCAGTAATTTTTCCTGTGCCTTTTTAAAAATAATTATCTTCTGCCTCTTTACGGTTTGTCATCAGTACTCCTTTGTATGACATCCTCTGGAATGCCAATCCCTTGTAGTCCCACCTCTGCTTCTCTACTTCTGTTGTTTTATCAGTCATTATAGTCTAAAGTTAGAAAATACAAACCTTTTTGGAACACTAGCTTGTGTGCCCCTGAATCTCTGAATTCCTGTTGTTTTTTTTTTTTTACTCATGTATGTTTTAGCTGCTTTTTACTCTAAAGGCAGCTTAGTCTACACAGAATTTTGAAGAATGTTTAACATTATGAAGGCTTTCACAAACAAGTTTACATAAGTATGTGTTCCAAACATTGTCCTTATAAAATAGAATAGGAAACTGTGAGCCAGTGGTTAACTAGATAAACTGAGTATCAATAAAATATTTTTAGCAAACATAAAAAGTTACTGTATTTCTAAGTCTGGATATTCTTTAAAACAATATTCTTGTTTTGACTATTAATATTAGGATAAAATCCTTCAAATCAGACTAAAATACAGAAATATTTGAATATCATATTATTTATAAAATATATCTTTTGTGTGTAGTCAAGGTAAAATGTTATGAGTAAAATTGTAGGATATTTAATTTCAAGAGTGACTGTGTATTTACTGTGTTTTTTTCCTCATGGTTTAAGATAATTACTCCTAGCAAAAGAAAAATGTCTGAAGCATCAATGATTGTTCCTGGTACAGATAGATACACTGTGAGAAGTCCAATACTTTTAGTCAATACATGTAAGTTTTATAATCTTAAAAGATTTCTAACAAGTATTATTTAAAGTAGGCATTTTTAAAATTTAGGAATATTCTGGACCTAATTTACCTAGAGGATAATTTTGAGATAGAAAAATTGATAGAATATGAACCACAGATGTCTTCTGTGAAAAAGTTTAGAACCAGTTTCCTTTCTATGAAATGGGACTAAAGTGTCTAACCTCATCAAATTGTTTAAAGGATTAAATAATTATTTGTTAAACAAGAAGTATTGTGCAACATTTAGACAGTTCCTAGTACATACCAAGAGCTAAATAAAAGTTCAAAAATAATGCTATATACTAGTTGCTGTAAACACAGCATTATTTAATCTTTATGACAATTTAATAGTGACCTTCTGTTCCCAAAATCTGCTTGCCTACTGGGAAATTAATGTTTCACATACTTCTCAGACTTAACAAGTACAAAATAAATTCATCTTTCCACTCTCCCTGCCAGTTTCTCTCCATTTCTTACCTTGGTAAATGGAATCCATATTGAGTTAATCATCTAAATCAGAAACCTGGGACCCATCCTAGAAGATCCCCCTTTTTAACTTTCTTCAGCAAACAGTATCTCAGTGATAGCAACATACAGTTTTAAAATCCAACAAATATAATTCCTTTGTCCTCCATTTTAGCAACACCACGAAAAAGAAGAATTAAACCACCACTGCAAATGACAAGTTCTACAGAAAAACCTGGTGTTTCTAAAACATTGGAACAAGGAGTGGATTATGCTGTATCACTTAAATCTAGACCATCTGAAGAAATAGAGAGAGGAGATAATACAGACAAAGTAACTTTACTTTGAAAGCATTTTTAAATATTAAGTTTTTATCACATTATTGTAGACATACTATTGAACTAACTTCTTTTGCAAGCAGGGTCTTACTTTTCTTAAGCAGTGAGTGTCTTACTTTTTTTTAAAGTATTGCTTTAAAAATTTTTTTACATATCATTTTTTGTCCTTCAAAGTAAGGTCTTATAACTCACTGTGCTAACAATAAAATTTAGAAATACTCATTCAATTCTTGATTTATATGTTCAGTAAGAGAAATTAATTTGCCATCGTTCTTGTATTCTGTTATATGTGTTCTTGGATATACATACAGGTTGCAGTAAAAGCCTAATAGGCAGATGGGCTTCCCAGGTGGCATTAATGGTAAAGAATCTGCCTGCAATGCAGGAGACTGGGTTCAATCCCTGGGTTGGGAAGATCCCCTGGAGGAGGGCATGGTAACCCACTCTAGTATCCTTGCCTGGAGAATCTCAAGGACAGAGGAGCCTAGTGGGCTACAGTCCATGGGGTCACAAACAGTTGGACATGACTAAAGTGACTTAGCACAACACAGAGGGCAGACAACTCTCTCTAATCCCAGAGCTAGAGAGGAGGATAAAGATCAGGAGATGCTCTTTTAGGAGATGGAGAGTGAGTTGATTTTTGGAGTCAGTAAAAGTTATTAGTCAGATGGATATCGAGGAACATATTCTTTCCAGGTAGTTGAAGAAGTGGGACAGAACAGGGAATGGATAAGAGAAAGTTGTATCTTGGAGAAATAGGTAATCAAGAGATACAGATAAGTTTATAGATGAACACCTCAAAGTTTTTGTTTTCTTTAAAGTGTGAGGATGTTGAGCTTCTCTTGAGGCAGAGGACTCAGGGACACATGAAGATTTGGAATAAGCACTGAGGGATAATGGAGAGGACTAAGAATAAGTACAAGTGTTAGGCAGTGTTGAGGGCCCAGTTCAGATTAAAGGCTATAAATCTTACCATGGCATTAGTTCAGTAATAAGTATAATTTCCTCAAGTAAAGCTTAGCAGTCTTGGTGTTACAGTCGAAATTAAAAAAAAAACGATGGTGGATATAAAAAAAATGTAATGGTTATGTGGCGGAAAGATAAGGGTGGAACACACCTGTACACTTGTACACTTTCATACTGCTCTCCCAGTGTGGAGAACCACTGGCTAGATTAGAGAAGATAGCCAGGATGAGGCAGAATATCTTAGCTAGAGGGTATATTTTTCTGATAGTGATGGCATATTTTTATTTTGTCTGAACAAATATGTATATGTGACTGGAAAGAAAGAAGCTTGCTGTCATCAAGAAGTTACCTGTGCAGTGGCCAAAGCTTTGCAAGATCATTTGACACTTCAGTTCATGTGTATATTGAGAAAAGACAGAATAGATGCAGGCTATGAGATCAAGAGCAGTAGATGACATGGCATGGAGATTCCAGAAATTCTCAGAGAGAAAAATTACATTATTTTCCTAGCTATAGCTGAGATCAGAAAATTTGTAGGCTGTAATGCCTCCTTATCTGTAATAAAAGTTACTTTCTTGTGTTTTAGGATAAGGGAGTATTCTAGAATGGGCATAATTTTATGAAAGAAATAGAACTACTATCCAACTTTTAATCATAAGGCAAAATTTGAAAGTTTTAAACTTTAATACTATTTTAAAAGTCATTTTCATATAATGCCTTAATTCAAATTTATATTAAAATTTCTCCTGTTTATAGCCTATCAAAACTGCTAAAGTTGTAGAAAAGACAGAAAATAAGGACACTGAATTCCCAAACCAAAATTTTAGTAAGTACTTTTTGGTTCAATTTTCGCCATTCTTTCTTGTAATATACACACACATACACACACATATACACATATAGACACATACATATTTCTATACATTAACTTCACTGAGTTTCATTTATTTGAAAAAGATTTATAATGCATACATTCAGCTCTATGCAGAGAACTTAGAAATTATGAGTAAGTATAATACAGCCTTTGTTTCCAAGAAGTTTGGGTCTGGGAGTGGGAAGATGAGATCAATCAATCTCTCCATCCCAATATATGAACTTTGATCAAATTCTACACTAGCTTTCATTTAACCCTACCAACTGTATGAAGAAATGAGGATACCATAATTTTTGTTTTATTTAGGTGAACTCCAGGAAATTGTTCTTGATTCACAGGCAGCAGGAAGAATAGATAAACCTGTGTAAGTATGAGAATATCCATCTAGTCATTTAGCCTATAATAATGTTACTCTATCTAGATGAATGTAACAAATTTAAAACATCATGTAACAAATTTAAAGGACCATGGCATCTGGTCCTATCACTTCATGGGAAATAGATGGGTAAAATGTGGAAACTGTCAGATTTTGTTTTCTTGGGCTCCAAAATCAATGCAGATGGTGACTACAGCCATGAAATTAAAAGACGCTTGCTCCTTGAAAGAATAGCTATGACAGACCTAGACAGCAGTTTAAAAAGCAGAGACATCACTTTGCCCACAAAGGTCCATATAGTCAAAGCTGTGGTTTTTCCAGTAGTCACATGTGGATGTGAGAGTTGGACCATAAGGAAGGCTGTGCACCAAAGAGTTGATGTTTTCAAACTGTGGTGCTGGAGAAGACTCTAGGGAGTCCCTTGGACAGCAAGGAGACCAAATGAGTCAATCCTAAAGAAAATCAACCCTGAGTATTCTTTGGAAGGACTGATGCTGGGAAAGATTGAGGGGAAGAGGAGAATAGGGCAACAGAGGATGAGATGGTTGAATGGTATCACTAACTCAATGGACCTGAGTTTAAACAAGCTCAGGGAGATGATGAGGGACAGAGAAACCTGGCATGCTGCAGTCCATGGGGTTGCAAAGAGTCAGACATGACTTAGAAACTGATAAACAAATTTAAAGGAAGAGGGCTTTATGTTCTTAGAATGTAGAATTGGTTATAGAATTAATCATCTTTCAAGTATTATGACAGTACAGGGGTGAATAGCTTATATGTTTTTTCTGTATCAACTGATAAAACTTTTCAAATTGAGAAACTTGAATGAAAGCTTTAAAATAATAAGGCATGAATAAGAAGAAATTTAACCAAGTTTAAATACCCATGAAGATATATGTCAGATAACTGAGATGTATTTAGGTAGATCTCAAAATGGTAGCAATAATGGAATTTTTAGAATAATATTCTTTAATAAATTATATAGTAAGTTTTCATTTTCATTATGACTTATGAAAATTTTTTCATACTTTAACAAATTTCTGTCAATAAACATTGACTAAGAAAAAGTCAAGGTCTTGTACCAGAGTCATAGGCTAATGTTTTATAATGAGCAAATGAATTATTTTTCAGGTTACCTGGTATTTTAGACAATACCTGTGGAGATAAAATGCACTCCAAATGGGCATGTTGGACACCTGTAACAAATATTAAGCTGTGTAATAACCAAAGAGCAAGTACTTCATCAAGAGACACATTTAATCAAGGTGAAACCTACAATTTTTGCTGTATATTATTCAAGGAAATACTCATTTCTTGAGATGTCTTAACAAATATTTTGGTTTTAATAAATTTTATATATGATCAATTTATAAATTTAATAAGGATTAATTTCTCATTTTCCCACTAGATATTGTTATCAACCAAAAACTTAATAAACAAAAGTCATCCTCTTCAATATCTGATGATAATTCTGAGGAAACAGGAAAGGTACAGTATAGGAAGGAGATAATGCAACATAATAGAACAGATGAGGCAGAAGCAGATGACTGCACACGAAGCAGACAACAACCAGGTCACGCTACACATTTGGAGGATAAAAGTATTGAAGATACCAAGCAGAGTGATTGGTGTATTGAATCTGAAACTACTTTTAAATCAGTCCTCCTAAATAAGACAGTTGAAGAATCTGTGATCTATAAGAAGAAATATGTGTTGTCAAAAGATGTGAATACTGATACTTGTGATCAAAGCCCTTCTCAAAAAAATGCAAAGAGTCTTAGAAAATCAGGGAGAAGATTGACATCTGAGTTTAATTCCTGGGATTTGAAACAAAAAAACACGGTGAGTTTTCAGTGCGTTTTATTTCTGCATATCCATAATATGCCTCCTTAATAACATAAAGTGAAAGAAGCTTGATTAATAGCTACAAATTTAATGTTTGTAATTCCCCTCTGCTTTTCTTAATTGAACTATAGTTGATTTGTATTACATTAGCTTCAGGTGTGTAATATAATAATTCAGTATTTTTATAGCTTATATTCCTTCTAAAATTATTACAAAACAACAGCTGTGTTTCTCTATGCTGTGTGATTTACCCTTGTTGCACATCTATTTTATACTTAGTAGTTTGCATCTCTAAATCCCATACCCCTATCTTACTCCTCTCTTCTTCCTTCTCCCCGCTGGTAGCCAAGAAAGTAATACCCTGTTCCTTAATTCAAGCTTAGACTCTGAGAATGAGTGCTCCTGAACTCTTTTCTGACCTCTCCCCAGTCCCATAGTGATATAACTCATGTGCCCACTAGTGCATAGCAGGCATATAAATAGGTATAGCATGTATGAGCCCTGCAGTTCCTTGTCTCCTCTTGTTGGGTCTCCCCACTCTGTCCCCCAGATTCTTTTGAATATGGTATAGAACTGTCTATGGCTCTCTTATGTGCTTATCTTTCTTTTCAATAAATGGTGGTTTTGTGTGTTTTTTCCCCCCTGTTTTAATGTAGTAAAGTGTAGAGACTGTGTTCAACATTCATTTTCCTATATGGCCTCGTACAGCTTTGCACATAGTAGCATCTGAAACATTTCTTGGATTTTGCCTTTAAGTTTGACAAGGTCTTTCAAGAAAGGATGTAAATGGGGTGGAGAAAACATGTTGCTCATCCTCATTGGAGCCTCCTTTTCTTCAGATTCATTGTCTGTAGAACATCTCCAGAACAGTTTTAGCTAGTATAACCGTATTTTGAAACTGAAAGTTTCCTTTTTGTTGCAGTTACCATGAATCTTTTCTTTGGTCATTGCTACCAAGATGCAGATTAAAGAAAATTTTCTAATGAGAATACATTTCCACTGGCAATAATGCAATCCTTTTCTTCACTGTGCCTTAATAGATCCAGGATCTATAGGCATTCATTTATCTTCCAAAGTATTACTAATACCTGGGTAGCCAGATTTCCAGAGCCAATGTAAAATGTTTATATATTGGAGCATTTTAGTGTACAAGTGAAATATTTAATAGCTAATTTTGCAGTTTTATATAATTAGATATTATTTAATTTGTCTTGACCAGACTACTATTTATTTTTGTTTTCAATGTGAAAATCACCTTTTCTATCTATTTTAGCTGCTTTCCATTTTAACCAAATCCTTTCGGTTATTTTTTTCTTATCAGTATGCTGTTTTTCTTTCTAGTCTTAGATGCTATTTAGTTTCTTCAGACCCAGTGGAAGTAAGGTTTTTGTTGTCTGAGTGTTGATCTCTCCTTCAATTTTAAACTGTTTTCATTGGAATTTAGAATCACTCCACATAATTTTTCTGATCTAGTCATTTTTTCCTGGAAGCACCAAAACTTGATCATTATTTCTAAGCTGTGCTCTGATTTTTTAAAAAAATCAACTTCTTGTTTTCAGAAGTTCTTTTCACTCCTTCATAGTGCACCCTCTTTATTACTATGCTAGAGTTTCTGCCACTCTCCTCCAAGATAGTCATCTGTCTGATCCTGTCTTTCATTCACTGGATAAGCCCACAGAAATAGAACCTCTGTAAGTTCAGTAGTACAGATGTCCCACATTGACTCCAATTATGTCAGAGTTCTTAATACACTCTTTTAGGGGAGGTTTGTTTTTGCCACATTTTTATCAAGGTGAGTATACCCTGTCTTCATTCTGGTAATCTCAAGAAGAGATAGTAATAACTTATTATTTACTATATATAAAAACATATGAACTTAAAAAGTGATTAAAATAGTATATTTTATGTCATGCTGTGTTTGTTCAGTTCAGTCACTCAGTTATGTCCAACTCTTTGCAACCCCATGGATTGCAGCACGCCAGGTCTCCCTGCCCATCGCCAGCTCCCGGAGTTTACTCAAACTCATGTCCATTGAGTCGGTGATGCCATCCAACCATCTCATCCTCTGTCGTCCCCTTCTCCTCTGGCCTTAAATCTTTCCCAGCATCAGGGTCTTTATAAATGAGTCAGCTCTTTGCATCAGGTGGCCAAAGTATTGGAGCTTCAGCTTCAGCATCAGTCCTTCCAATGAACACCCAGGACTGATCTCCTTTAGGATGGACTGGTTGGATCTCTTTGCAGTCCAAGGGACTCTCATGAGTCTTCTCCAACACCACAGTTCAAAAGCATCAATTCTTCGGTGCTCAGCTTTCTTTATAGTCCAACTCTCACATCCATACATGACTACTGGAAAAACCATAGCTTTGACTAGGCAGACCTTTGTGGGCAAGGTAATGTCTCTGCTTTTTAATGAGCTATATAGGTTGGTCGTAACTGTTCTTCCAAGGAGCAAGCGTCTTTTAATTTCATGGCTGCAGTCACCATCTGCAGTGATGTTGGAGCCCAAAAAAATAAAGTCGGTCACTGTTTTCACTGTTTCCCCATCTATTTGCCATGAAGTGATGGGACCAGATGCCATGATCTTAGTTTTCTGAATGTTGAGTTTTAAGCCAACTTTTTCACTCTCCTCTTTCACTTTGAACAGGCTCTTTAGTTCTTCACTTTCTGCCATAAAAGTGGTGTCATCTGCATACCTGAGGTTATTTCTCCCAGAAATTTTGATTCTACCTTGTGCTTCATCTAACCCAGCGTTTCTCATGATGTACTCTGCATATAAGTTAAATAAGCAGGGTGACAGTATACAGCCTTGACATAATCCTTTCCTGATTTGGAACCAGTCTGTTGTTCCATGTCCAGTTCTAACTGTTGCTTCTTGACCTGCATACAGATTTCTCAGAAGGCAGGTGAGGTGGTCTGGTATTCCCATCTCTTGAAGAATTTTCCACAGTTTATTGTGATCCACAGTATCAAAGGCTTTGGCATAGTCAGTAAAGCAGAAGTAGATATTTTTCTGGAACTCTTTTGCTTTTTCGATGATCAAACAGATGTTGGCAATTTGATCTCTGGTTCCTCTGCCTTTTCTAAATCCAGCTTGAACATCTGGAAGTTCATGGTTCACATACTGTTAAAGCCTGGCTTGTAGAGTTTTGAGCATTACTTTGCTAGCGTGTGATATGAGTGCAATTGAGCAGTAGTTTGAGCATTCTTTGGCATTGCCTTTCTTTGGACTTGGATTGAAAACTGATCTTTTCCAGTCCTGTGGCCACTGCTGAGTTTTCCAAATTTGCTGGCATACTGAGTGCAGCACTTGAACGGCATCATCTTTTAGGATTTGAAATAGCTCAATTGGAATTCCATCACCTCCACTAGCTTTGTTCATAGTGATGCTTCCTAAGGCCCATTTGACTTCACATTCCAGGATGTCTGGCTCTAGGTGAGTGATCACACCTTTGTGATTATCTGGGTCGTGAAGATCTTTTTTGTACAGTTCTTCTGTGTATTTTTGCCATCTCTTCTTAATATCTTCTGCTTCTGTTGTGTCCATACCATTTCTGTCCTTTATTGAGCCCATCTTTGCATGAAATGTTCCTTTTGTAGAATCTCTGATTTTCTTGAAGAGATCTCTAGTCTTTCCCATTCTATTGTTTTCCTCTGTTTCTTTGCATTGGTCACCGAGGAAGGCTTTTATATCTCTCCTTGCTATTCTTTGGAACTCTGCATTCAAATGGGTATATCTTTCCTTTTCTCCTTTGCCTTTCACTTCTCTTCTTTTCATAGCTGTTTGTAAGGCCTACTCAGACAACCATTTTGCCTTTTTGCATTTCTTTTTCTTGGGGATGGTCTTGATCCCTGCCTCCTGTACAATGTCACGAACCTGTGTCCATAGTTCTTCAGGCACTCTGTCTGTTGCATCTAATCCCTTGAATCTGTTTGTCATTTCCACTGTATAGTCATAAGGGATTTGACTTCTAGGGTTTTCCCTACTTCCTTCAATTTAAGTCTGAATTTTGCAATAAGGACTTCATGATCTGAGCCACAGTCAGCTCCCAGTCTTGTTTTGGCTGACTATATAGAGCTTCTCCACCTTTGGCTGCAAAGAATATAATCAGTATGATTTTGGTATTGACCATCTGGTGATGTCCATGTGTAGAGTCTTCTCTTGTGTTGTTGGAAGAGGGTGTTTGCTATGACCAGTGCATCCTCTTGGCAAAATATTTTACCACAATTTAAAAAACCCATATGCCTGATTCCCAGAAAAAAAGTAAAACTGAAAGCAAGAGAACTCATGTCTTTTAAGAGTCTCCTTCAGACTTTCTTTTAACCAAGTTATCTAAAATTATGCAGATAATAATTCTTACTTTGTAGTTTTTACATTAAAAAATTAATATAATTTTTAGAGCAGTTTCAGGGATACAGCTATACAGAGAGTCCATATTACTCCATCACTCTACCCCAGTTTTTCCTATCAGTAACAGTGTTACAGATTTGTAGAAATGATGAGCCAATATTGATACATTACTAACTCAAGTATATAGTTTACCTTATAAGTCACTCTTTATATCTTCCATGTGTCTTGACAGATGTATAACAACAGATATTGACCCTCAGAGTATCATGCATAATAATAGTTTCATTGCCTAAAATTCCCATGGTCCATCCCTCCCCTGTTTCTTCTCTCCCCAATCAAACTTCAGACAAAAACTGATCTTTTTACTGTCTCCATAATTTTGCCTTTTCCAGAATACCATAGAGTTGGAATCATATAGTATGTAGTCTATATATTTATAGACTGAATCATATAGTATGAAGTCATATTGGGCTTCTTTCACTTAGCAATATGCATTGAATATTCCTCCCTGTGTTTTCATGGTTTGACAGCTTTTTTGTTGTTGTTAATGCTGAATCCTTTATATGGACATACCAAGATTTTGTTTATCTATTCATCTATTGAAGGACATCTTGGTTGTTTCCATGTTTTGACACTTAAGAATAATGCTTCTATAAACATTCATGTGCAGGTTTTGTGTGGACATAAACTTTCAACTCATTTGGGAAAATACCAAGAAGCATGATTGCTGGGTCATAGGGTAAGAGTATGTTTAGTTTTATAAGAAACTGCCTATCTTCCAAAAGTGGAAGAAGTGGCTCTACGGTTTTTGCATTTCAGCAGCAACGAGTTCCTGTTGATCTACATCCTTGCCACTGGGTATTGTCAGTGTTTTGGATTTTAGCCATTCTTATGGTGCTTGATGGTATTAGTTTTAATTTGCAATTCCCTAATGACAGGTGATGTTGAGCATGTTTTCGTATCTTTATTTACAATATTTATATCTTTGGTGAGTTGTCCTCTCAGAACTTTTGCCCAGTTATTAATTGGTTCCTAATTGTTGAGTTTTAATAGTTCTTTGTGTATTTAAGATACAAGTTCTTTATCAGATATATATTTTACAAATATTTGCTTCCAGTCTGTGGCCTGTCTTTTCATTCTCTAAACAGTGTCTTTTGCAGAGCAGAACTTTTTAATTTTAATGAAGTCCTACTTAACAGTTTTTTCTTTCATGGATTGTGCTTTTGGTTTAGCAAATAAAAAGGCATTGCAAAACCCAAGGTCACCTAGATTTTCTCCTGTGTTGTCTCCTAGGATTTTTATAGTTTGCACTTTACATTTAGGTCTATTATCCATTTTGAGTTAATTTTCATGACGGGTATAAGATCTGTGTCTAGTTTTGTTTTTGTTTTTTTTTTGTCATGGTGATGTTCCAGCACTATTTGTTGAAAAGGGCTAACTTTTCTCCATTGTCCTGCCTTTGTTCCTTTGTCAAAGGTCAGCTAGTTGTATTTATGTGGCCCTCTTTCTGGGCTCTCTGTTTTGTTCCATTATTGTCTTTCTCTATTCCTTCACCAGTACCACACTGTTTTGATTATTATATCTTTTCATTAAGTCTTAAAGTAGGGTCAGTCCTCAGACTTCTCTGTTAATATTCTGTTGGCCACTCAGGGTCTTTTGCTTCTCCATGTCAATTTTAGAATCGTTTTGTCAGTAACCACAAAATAACTTGCTAGAGCTTTGATTGAGATTACATTGAATTTATAGATCAAGCTGGAAAGAATCAACATCTTGACAACATGGAGCTGCTTATTCGTGAACATGGAATATCTCCATTTATTTATTTAAAATTTTTATTTTATTTTGGCATATGGTTGATTAATGATGTGTAGTTTCAGGTGTACAACAGAGTGATTCAGTTATATGTGTATCTGTTCTCTGTTGTTTTAGATAGTCTTTGATTTTTCCATCAGTCATGTTTGCCTTATATAGCTCTATTATATGCTTTGTTAGATTTACACTTAAATATCTCATTTTGGGGGACCTAATATAAGCAAAATGTAATTTCACATTCCGTTTGTTCATAGTGGTTTATAAGAAAGCAATTTTATATACAAACCTTGTATCTTTCAGTTGTGCTATATATATTTTTTAGCTTCAAGAATTTTTGTTGATTTTTGAGGTTTTCTACATAGACAGTGATATGTGATCTGTGATCTGATATGTGACAGTGATATGATCTGTGAACAAAGACAGGTTTATTTCTTTCTTCCCAGTATGTATGTAGTATATTTCCTTTTCTTGTCTTAGGGCATTTTGTAAGACTTCTAGAATGATGTTTAATAGGAGTGGTGACAGCAGTGATCTTTCCTTGTTTCTCTTATCAGTGGGAAAATATCTAGTTTCTCTTCTTTAAGTTGTAATGTTAGCCATAATTTTTTTTAGATGTTCTTTATCAAGTTGAGGACATTCCCCTCCACTCCTAGTTTACTGAAAATTGTTACTGTGAGTGGATATTGGATTTTGTCAAATACTTTTGCACATCTATTGATATGATCATATTATGTTTCTTGCTTATCATGGCTTATATTAGTTGATTTTCAAATGTTGTATCAACATCACATACCTGAAATTAAGTCCACTTGGTTGTGGTACATAATTATTTTTCTACATTGTTGGATTCAATTTGCTAAACTTTTTGTTGAGGCTTTTTGTACCTATGTTAATAAAAGACGCTAGCCTGTAGTTTTCCTTTCTTGTAAGTTCTTTGATTTTGCTACTAGGGTATATTGGTTTCATACAGTAAGCTAGGAAGTACTCCCTCTGCTTCTATCTTCTGAAAGTTGTGAAAAATTATGATTCTTCCTTAAATGTCCAATAAAACCCAAAAGTGAACCCATTGGCCTGTTGCTTTCTATTTTGGCAGGTATTAATTATTGATTCACTTTCTTTAATAGATTAGGCCTATTCAGGTAATTTATTTCTCTCTGTGTGAGTTTTGGTAAAACTTATCTTTCAAGGAATTGGCCAGTTTTGGTTATCAAATTCACGAACATAGAGTTGTTCATAATACTTTTTTATTAGCCTTGTGTTTTATTACCCATGTGATTGTCTCTCATTTCTGATATTAGTAAATTCTGTCTTTTTTCTCTTTTTTTCCCAATTTGCCAGAGGCTTATCAATTTTATTGATCATTTCAAAGAACCAACTTTTGGTTTCTTTCATTTTTTTACAACTTTCCCCCCATGGATAGAAACATTTTTTTAACTGCTACCAAGCACTCTGCACAGTTCTATATGTTAAAAGACTTTATCCTAGGTTGTTTTAGTGCCTAACAAAGCCCAAATTTATTAAATAATTTCTTTTTAAAAACAATACATTTCTGACCCCTTTTATTCCGCTTTGTAGTTATTTAATGAACCAGATTTTTCTTAAATTTTCTTTTCAGCCTTTTTTTTTTCCTTTGAAGGTTAACTGGTAGAGTTTTTAAGTAACTTATAAATTATTTCAGAGAGAAAAGTCAAAAGGGAAAGGATTTACTGATGCAGCAGAATCTTTGATAAACCAAATTAATAAGCGATATCAGCCAAAGGACAGCATACAGTCTGTAAGAAAATCAAAGGAGTCTTTGATTGACAGGTATGCTCTTAAACTTTAGAAATGAATATTTTCCTGACAGATACAACTAAATTATTTTACATAGTTTTAAGGTTAGTTTTAAACATACTTGCAGATAATGTAACTTTACATTTGAAAACACAGGTACTTATTTACTTTTATAAATAGTATCTATTTAAATTATATAGAAAGGGAACTAAAATTGGAAGTAGTCATTTAAGAATATAATATTGATGCAGCATACCATTTCAGAAATCTTTAGGATATAGACATTTTAGAAATTTTATTGAGTCTACGATGAGTAAAACTAAATATATTTAAATATATTGCTGAAGAAAATACCAAACTTAAATGAGCTAAAATGAGTTATTTTAATAGCAAATATGTATTCCTTGTTTGCAGTCTTTTTGAACGTTTTATTTTATTATAAAATATTTCTTTATAGTCTTCCAGGTGGTTGGTTCCTGTTTAAATTAATTTTGGCTTTATATGGCATGGAAAAAATTACTCTTATGGCAGAACCATTCATTTTAAATTGCCTGACACCTCCTGCTGCATGAGTGATTCAGCTTAGATTTAGATATTATTGTTGCTGTTAAGTATGGCTGAAGTTGCAAAGGTATAAGACTAGTACTGTCACATTTCAGTTATTTGTAGCATATTAAATATAGACTTAGTGACCCAAATATGTTTTACCTTATATAAAATGGTTTTTATGAAATACATTCTACTGACATTTTAATTGCCTTTTTAACTTTGACAAAACCTTTTTTATAGTGGTTTTTCAAACAAATTAGATCTACAGCTTGGTAAGGTAAGTTTCATTTATTTAACTACACCAAACGTATAGTCAAAGACGATGATAATTTGACTTTACAGTAAAATAGTAGTAAGATGGATGTAGATTTAATGTTTTCAGCATATTGAAAAACAGATTAAACAACTGACAATCCATTTTGAGTTTATTTTTGTGTATGGTGTTAGAAAGTGTTCTAGTTTCATTCTTTTACAAGTGGTTGACCAGTTTTCCCAGCACCACTTGTTAAAGAGGTTGTCTTTTTTCCATTGTATATCCTTGCCTCCTTTGTCAAAGATAAGGTGTCCATAGGTTCGTGGATTTATCTCTGGGCTTTCTATTCTGTTCCATTGATCTATATTTCTGTCTTTGTGCCAGTACCATACTGTCTTGATGACTGTGGCTTTGTAGTAGAGTCTGAAGTCAGGCAGGTTGATTCCTCCAGTTCCATTCTTCTTTCTCAAGATTACTTTGGCTATTCGAGGTTTTTTGTATTTCCATACAAATTGTGAAATTCTTTGGTCTAGTTCTGTGAAAAATACCGTTGGTAGCTTGATAGGGATTGCATTGAATCTATAGACTGCTTTGGGTAGAATAGCCATTTTGACAATATTGATTCTTCCAATCCATGAACACGGTATGTTTCTCCATCTGTTTGTGTCCTCTTTGATTTCTTTCATCAGTGACAAGTGCTCCGGCCTGGTGCACTGGGAAGACCCAGAGGAATCGGGTGGAGAGGGAGGTGGGAGGGGGGATCGGGATTGGGAATACATGTAAATCCATGGCTGATTCATATCAATGTATGACAAAACCCACTGGGAAAAAAAAAAAATAATAATAATAATAAAAAAAAATTAAAAAAAATAAAATAAAATAAACAACTGACAAGTTTAGTGTCAAGTACTCAAGAGAGCCCCCTAAACTTCTGTTCTGCTTTTCAAAGAAAATGCTTCTTTTAACATGTGTGATATTTTTACTTTTTGGTACATGATTCAGTACCATGTTGTTTTCCTAGCTCATCCTATCTCTCTTGACAATAAGATTATTCTGAAGTCCATATTTTTGTTAGAAATATTTACTCTTCAGCCAGGTTTAAAATATCAGTTATCTTTGATTTATTCCTCACAGTTATCTCCACTTAATTTAAAGTTTTGAGATACTCCTTCTGTAATTTCCTCTTGAATCTTCCTTCTCCTGACCATGCCAACTCCAGTTTTGTTTTGTTTTTTATTTCTAATCCCCAGCTTATTACAGTATCCTTTATGTAGTTCTTTTTGTCGCTAATATTGTCTCTGTGCCAATCCATTCATTACCTTCAATACTAGCTTTTTTACTTTCCAAAGCACACAGCTTCAGTCATGTCATTCTCTTATTCAAAAATCTTTCTTTGGTCTCTGTTGCTTATTGATTTAGGTAGAGACCTAAGCTGGCTCCTAGACCTCTTAAAAGTCTGAATTACTTCACAAAATTAGTTTCCTAGACATGTCTTGTTTAGCTGAAACAGAATAATTTAAGATTCCCTGAAGTGTCTTTGCTGTGTTTATTCTTTTTCTTCCCCCTTTGAAAAGAACTTTGAAGTGAGTCACTAGGTTCTTTAACCTCTTTTCTCAGTGTCAGAACTTTATTCCTCCTTGCAGACCTTGCTTCAGAGTCTGCCTTCTCCATGAAAACTTTCTAAGGTGCCCTGACTCAAAATCCAAATGGGCAAGAATTCTGAATCTGTGCAGCAGTGTTGTTGTCCCTTTTTTTGGTATTTTATTCACTGTTGCAGTTCTTTCTTTCTCTCTTCTGTCTTCTAGAATGTAACTGTTTAGAATCATCTTTGTATCCTGTATAAGTAAGACCTTTGCTCACATTTGTACCTTCATTAATATGGTTGCTTATTTTTGTATCTTCTGTAATACCTAGCAAAAACTGACCTGCAAAAGATGAATTGAGCAAATGTATCTAAACACTGGTAAAAGTCATTTTGGAAAGTTTAAGTCAGATAAGTAATTAAAAGAGTAGAATATTGAAGGATAAACTTTCTGAAATAATGCAAATTATTATAAAATAGCCAAAATAAATAAATAAAATTGAAGAGGAATCACAACTAAAATGAGTATTTTAGTTTTAATATTCCCAACTTCCAGATATTAGACTTTAATTATTTCTCATCAGTAATCATTTAGTGATATAGTTAAATTATGTCAATAACATAATTACTTAAATATGTTAAGATTTTATTTTACTTCTTGTGCTTACTTTTTGATCATATTGAATATACTTTGAGCAGTAGGCTATAGGAGTAAATTTACATACATTTTTCCCTAATGATACTATTAATAGTTGGCTGATACAGTTTTGATTCATTCACCTGAGATTTTGCATAAATCTTAGCCTCTCCCAAAGTTTTTTATTTAACAGTTAAAGCAAATGAGATTCTTGTCGGGGGAGGGAGGTGGGAGGGGAGTAGAAGCATGCTTGTTTTGTAATCCTAGAATCAATGAATTCAGAATACCAGTGAGGTAATTTACCTATGTACAATAATGTCAATAAATATTAAAGATATAAGGATATTAGTTTTGTATTTGATTTATAATACTTTCTATTATGTTCTCAGTTAGTACTTAAGTCTTCCATTTTTTTAAAAGTGTAGATTAGTAAAGAAACTGTCACAAATGTAAAATTTATATTAATGAAAACACCATTAGAATAATATATGAAAGTTTAGTTGTATATGATGTTTGACAAGCAAGGTGCAAGTATGAATGGTTTTATGTAAACTTCTTTTGTATTTAGGAGAAGGTTCAGAAAAAAAGTTATAGACAATTGAAGACTACTTTTGTTAATGTTACTTCAGAATGCCCATTGTAAGTAATTTTTCATAAATCTTTAAAAGTTTTCACATTTGAAGAAAAATTTGTTGTATAATGGAGTTAATGTTTCTCTTCATTTTTACAGGGATGATGTTTACAATTTTAATTTGAGTGGAGCTGATGAACCTGTTATTAAACTTGGAGTAAGCTAGAAATCAGAAGTTATTTTGTATTTATTCAGTATTTATTTTATATTTACCATACAATTATTAGAGTATGCTTTCTGATTTCCATCCTCTTATATATATATTTGCTTTAAAATATTTTAAAGTATATTATTAAATTTTTAAAAATTTATTTGGTACCAACCTAGGTATTTTTGATTTTCTTTCAAACCTTTTGGACTAAAGTAGAGAAAAATGAGTAATTGGGGCAACAAGAAAGTCTCTTTCCTTCCTGATGCAAGATTTAAAATTACTACTCTTGTTTTTAATATAGTTTATATTATTAGCTTGCTTCTTAAATATAAAAATATTTTAGTAAGATTTTGTTTCATATGAAGTGATAGAAATGAGATTTTTATGTTAATTTCTTTTGTTATTTACCTTTTAACACTAAGAAAAAAATTTTAACGCTTATTCACAATATAGATGCAAGAATTTCAAGCTACAGCTAGAGAAGCCTGCGTGGATAGTTCAATAACATTGTAGGTATTTTTATTATAATCAGATGGATCAGTTTAAAATACAGCTTCCTCAATTGTTCTTTTTCTTAAATATTTCCTTCCAGTTTGTCTGAGACATTTTAACATATCAAAAGAGTGAATAACATGCTACTGTCCTGACTACTCCTACTATGATTCTATTATTTTAGCATTTACTTCTGAAATTTATATGCAGAGTCTGTATACTTTTAATATTAGTTGTAATCTGAAAGGATTTAGTAGTCATTTCATCTAACCTTGTTATTTAGTAAATAACTGAGGTCAGAGAGAATAAGTGATTTGGGCATAATTACATAGGGAGTTAGTGAAAGAGTTAAGGCAGAAAACTCTTAAGAAAACAGGTATAACTGTCCACTCACATGCTACCTTAAAACAAGTAATTATGATTAAAATTAATGCATATTTTTGTTTAAGGGTAGGTTTAAGGAATCATGATGAACTTGAACCTTCTCTCAAAGCAAAAGATAAAAGAGTAAGTAATAATATCCTAATGTGTCTATTAAATCAATATTTGTTTTTAATAATTTTTCAGTGCCAAACATTATCACAGAACTGGAACACAAAAATATTCGGATCACTTTTTTTTTTTTTTTTACTTTGGAGAGATTGTCCATGTTCCTGTTATATCTTTTCTTATGGTCTCTGAGCTATTTGTAATCATTAGTAATAGAAGATATGACAATTCTACTCTCTTAAATGGTATTAGGTTTTGTCTTTGTGGAAGTAAGCTGTTTTGATTTAACTTTTAATTAACAACAACATGGACAGCAAAATATGTCAGTCTCTGATCTGGATTTCAGAGTGTATTGCATAGGTCCTTAATGCCAAATGGATTATTTAGCATGCTAAAATAATAAAGAATTAGTTTTTCTGAGTTTCTTGGTAGGTTTTTTTTTTTTTTTTTGCTTAATTTCCTTTGTATGACATATAGCAAGCCAGATTACTTCATCTGTTATAAGGATTATTTTTTTTAATATAGATTGGATCAGATTGTAAAAAGAAAAATCCCTTTAGTGATAGTGACACAGAATATAGATGTGATGACAGCAAGACTGATATTAGCTGGCTAAGAGAACCAAAATCAAAACCACTGATGATGGACTACAGCAGAAATAAAAATGTGAAGAAACATAAAAATGGGAAGAAATCAAGTAAGAAATCACTTTTTATAATTGTCTACCCTTATGAATGAGATAATACCAAAATGCTACAGCAGTTTTTCTTTTTGTTTTATGATTCTGGGTATTATGGTCATATTTAAATCTTTTTATTGGGATCTTAGGGACACAAAATATGGCTTACTGTAATCTTTGGTTCACGACACACTCTCATTGTTCATCTACTCATGGCCTGTTCTTCAGTTATTTAATGTATTAAATATTCATGAGACCAGCACCCTAAACAAAATCAGTCCTTGGACAGCACCCCATTCCCGGCTACATCCAACACACATAGGAATTATATAGGAATTTATATAGATGCAGTAAAAATTTATTGAAAGGAAACAGTTTTATTGCAGACATTTTTGTGTCTAAATCTTTCATAAAATGTTTTCCTGGCATAAATCTTCTGTTTCTTTTAGTGAATCTCTTGAAGTAGTTGGATAAGTGTTTGAGGTATATGTTTTTGGCTAGACATAATGTCCATTTTCATAGCTTAACATCTATTTCAGTATTTTCTAAGCCACAAAGACCTCATATATTCCATTTTTAAAAGAAGGTAGTATAACTAAGCTTTTAAGTTTATATTTATTTTAAGGGAATCGATTTTTATTTTAGGATAAAAATAATTTAGTGACCTGTAGGAGTTGATGGCTTACAAAGAAGTAAAAATAGAGGAAATGGGAAATGAACTTTGGCATGTGTTTAGAAATGTGACTGAATTTAGAAAACAGATGAGATTTCAGTCATATTCATAAGGAAGAGAAGCAATAAGATTATCACATTTATGAGACAGTATGAAATAGCACAGTATATGCAGGAAGTGCAGTGTCAGAGCAGTTGAAATGTAGGTCAGACTTGTGGGAAAATGTTGAAAACTGCTGCTGGATCTAGTCACAGTGTGTGGACTTAGACGCAGTGTGTTACAAGCCAAGGAGAAACATGGTAAGATAATATAGTCAGGAGCTATTGTCTGGTGGGAAGATGTATAAGTAAAGATATTTATAACATAGACTAGAAATCTTGAGGAGTTATTAAGGTTAGAATACTGTAATCAGTAAATACTCTTAAAATTGAACACTTCTGAGTGAGTTGTTTTGTTTATGTACCTGAATAACAAGCCAATGTGTACAAGCTGGCTTATTACCAGGATTGGAGGACCTTTCTTCCAGAACTTCATTATTTCCTTGGCTTGGATTATCCCAATTCTTAAGGCTTCAGTGAATATTTAGAAAGTTGAACTTGTGCTAGAAATCAAAAAAGGGAATAGGGACTGAGGCAATTCTCAATAATATGGGTAAATCTTAGAAACATAATGATGGGTGAAAAATAAAGCAAATCATAGTATATTACATGACATGACTGTTTTGTATTGTTTAGGGATATGTATCTGTGAAGTAAAACTGTAAGGTCAAGTGACTAAGAAACGGATTTAAGGATAGTGATGGCTTTTTGGCAGAGGGGCTATAGGCTATACAGGGCCTTGTAAGGGAGTACACAAAGTAGACTCAGTAGTATTCATAATCTAGTTCCTAAATGGAACAGTAAATTCATGGGTATTGACTTTATAGTGTATGTTACATATTCTTTTGTTTGTTTAAAAGTTCATAATATAAAGGAGAAGTGAAGTGAAGTCGCTCAGTCGTGTCTGACTCTATGGACTGTAGCCTACCAGGCTCCTCCCTCCATGGGATTCTCCAGGCAAGAGTACTGGAGTGGGTTGCCATTTCCTTCTCCAGGGGATCTTCCCAACTCAGAGATCGAACTGGGGTCTCCCACATTTCAGGCAGATGCTTTAACCTCTGAGCCAATAAAGGACAAGGGAAGTTGGTAATTCATATTGTACCAAATTATACTTAAATTTTTGAATGCGTTTGAAGGTACATTCTTAATTTTATGATTTTAACTTATTTGCAGACATATTCTAACAATTTTTAATGTGAGTTCTTGTCTATTTGAAAAATTTAACCTTATTTTCTTGAATTGCAGGACCATCTTTGGAAAGGGCGCAACCAAGATCTAAAATGGTAAAACCAGGAAATCTGTGTTTGAACATCCCTTTAAAATTATTTTTCTCCTTGTATTGAAAAAATATCATTTGTCATCTCATAATTTTATCCTTGGTATCAGTTCCTTGTTTTCTATAATTGTTCCAAGCTTGGCACACTTACTTCTGCCTTTTTGAATCATGTTGTTTTAAGTCTGTTTTACTCTGTGGTTATAGATTTTTTTGACAGCTTTTCCTTTCTCTCTTAAGTTACATAATATATATCAGACCTCATAGAACTTTTAATTATTCAGATAAAAAGTTGATAAAGAATATATTTTAAATGAAAAGAGAAAATCCAGTCATTTTAAAAGTATTAATCAAGAATCTTTTTATTCCTACAAATATTCATATAGATTTTGTCATAGTGTCAATTTTATAGCCAATAGCTTGTATCTCAAAATATTGATCTAATATACTCAGGAATTTTTCTTCTAAAGACACCCAACAAAATCATTACCAAAAAGGTAAATGAGACAGTTGCATATGGGAGAACCAGACTTCCACGAAGAGCAGCAAAAACCAAAAAAAATTATAAAGACCTCTCAAATTCAGAATCAGAGGGTGAACAAGAATTTTCATGTTCATTTAAAGAAAAAGTTCTAGTACAGGTAAATAGATACAATTCAAATTAGTAGCTTCTAAGACGCTTTTAAAATATTAAATATATATTTTTGTAAGAATGTCAGATTTATCTTGTCACTTCTTTTTAAGATTTAACCTATGTGAGAAAACATAAATTGATAACAATTGTAAACAATTTTGAATTCTAAAATTGTAAGTGAAATATGGGGGAAAAAAAAGAAATATGGGAATTCTGATTCCCATACATTATACCAGTTAATGTATAAACTGGAAATCATTTTCTTTGAACTGTTATAGCATTTTATTTGTATCTATTAGGATATTTATGGTCTCTATAGTCTCCTGTGTATTTGTCATATGCTTTCTAGTATATTAGAAAGTCTTCACTACTCATGTTGAGGCCCCTGTTACACCTGTATGTAGTGAAATAAGGCATTTTATAAATATTTCAATGTAATTTAAATTGTTTTATATGTCCAAGTATAAATCATTTGCATTCATAAATAATTTGAAAGTTATCAATATTTTTAGGAGAAGATTCATTCCAGAAGCAAAACCGTGAAACTGCCAAAGAAACAGCAGAATTCCTTCACTGCCAAAACACAAGAGGATGTATCAAAAGAAAGGAAAATCTCATCTGTCCTGAAAGATGCTGGAAGAGATAATAGTCTTGACCCATCTCCTATGTCTTTATCTGGGAGTCCATCATCTATAGAAGTAATGAGATGTCAGTATCATATTTTTCTTCTAGTTGAATATTTAGATGATTTCCCAGGCCATTTCTATATTATATCTCTATGTGAAAACATAATTTGAAGACTAATTTTGAGGGGTATATTTAAAATTTTTAGTAGTCAAAACTTCATTTTTATATTAGTTAATGCTAGTAACTTGGTCTTGCTAAGGATAGTTGGCAACAATATTACTGTGACACTGAAGTTAGGAAGTTAAAAGACCAAATGCTTTTTCCAGATAAAATGAAAATAATGATGGGGCTTTCTCTTTTCTCATTTTTACATTTCATTGACAAAAGTCCCCAAGGAATATCATGTTGATTCTGTAAACTCACAGTGGATTATCTTCATAAACAATTGAGGTTTTGCTTTTATTTAAAAATAACTGGCAAAGAAAAATGTTTTCTTTGGAGCTCTGACATAGGTATATGTTTTTCAGGTATAGAAACTATAAAAATAAGTATCTAGTTTTTATATCTTTTTCCCTTTATGGATATTTTAAAGCATTTCTAAGTGTCATTTTAGCTAAAATTCAAGGCTTATACCAGTTAATGTATATTTCCTCTAAAGTAGTTATATTGTTCTTTTCTAGAATATTTTCGTAATGCTCAGAACCACTGTCATCTCAGACAAGCACACGTTCAGAAGACAGTTGCACATGCCCTGATTTGATCTGAAAACTATCTTTCTGAGAATTCTTCACACTAAGACTTATTTCAGTCATGAATTTTCTCATCCACATATAAAAGATTTAGATCAGATGTTTTCCCAAGCCATTTCTAACCATAAAATTCTGTGACTTTAATATCTCAGTACTGCCTGTGGTGTTAGAATACTCAAGATAATAATTAGGTTGATCATTATAGTACAGCCCATACTATAGATATTTTTGCTTGAAAATGTTTTGAAAGTTCTTATTATTACAATTATGTTTTAAATTGAGCAATAATTTTTAAGTCTTATAAAATATTTTACACATAATTTTATCTTGATATATTGAAAGTTTATCCTTTCTAAATACAGCTAACATTTGGGACTTTGCTAAATTATTATATTTTTAGGATTTAATACTACTTCTGAAGATGTCAATGGTTAACACTGTCATCTTTTTGTTTGTATTTTGTGAGGCAATATAGGTGTAGAGAATATAACAGAAAGGGACTTTACTCAGGATTGTGACTGTGTAGCAGAATCAGTATCACCTTATCCAAAGACTTCATCACCTGAATCCTTGAACAGTGGAGTTGGAGGTCCAATAAAGTCATCCAAAAACAGTGAGAAAAATTTACTGTGTACAAGAGAAAGTTCATCAATTGCACAATCATTCTTTTTGGTAAGAAAAAATGTGTGTATATATATATTTTTATCAGATATACCTGAAGGAAGTAAATCATTTGCGTCTAATCTTAATCAAATACACAGTGCTTGCCTACTTAAGGTTCTCAGTTTGGTCTTGGGGAAAGAGGAACCTACCAATAAGTAAAATAGCCTCAGTGAACTAATAGACTGATATGTTCAGGAGGACAATGTAGTGATATGAGAACTATGGAGTACTGATAAGAATTCTGTAATAGAAACAGACCCTTCCAAAGAGGTATGACTTGTTTGTCTACATGTCAGAACTGCATTTCCTAGACTGGAATAAGCCTCTTCCTGCAGCACAGGCACTTCTTTCAGGTTTTACCAAAACTCAAAATCTGTAAATTTTTAGTTACTAAATCACAAGTTGACAAAGAATATAGTTGAAACAGTATGACTATAGCATTTGATTTAAAGATTTATAGAGGAACTTTAAAACTAATAGGTAAATAGTATGACTTAATGGTATATTGAAAAATTCTTTATTCTGCCACTGATATTATTTGTACCATTTCTTATTGATAAAATATGTACATATGTTCAAGTCTTTTAAAAAGACATTAGATATAGGGATCAAATATGGGTCAAAGTGAGGGTAGCTAAATATGTAATGTCTACAAGTAGTAGTTTATAGTTTGAATTCTTTTTTAAGTTGCTTGTACTTTAGTATCAGTTTACAATGCACCCTCCCCCACCTCCAACCCTTTTTTTGGCTTAGGTTTTATAGATGGCTTGGTTTGGAGAATTTTGAAGTAGTAATAAAGTTACAGAACTGATTGCCAAGATAATGTAGTTCATTATAACTGAGTCTAACTGAAAGTTCTGAATTAGAATTACATTAAATCCTGACCACTGTTTGCTAGCTGTGAAACATTTTATAAGCTAATGAATCCCTCTGCATCTCAATTTTCTCATCTGTAAAACAGGGCTGTGAAAAATTAAGTAGACTGATTATGGAAGCATAATACCTGATACATAGTAAATACTCAAATATATTATTCTCCTGATATGTGCTAATCTCTGTATACAAAATTAAGGAAGTTCAGCACACCTATAGCTACAATCTAAAGTCTCTGAAAAAGCCAGCCAGCCTTCTGTCCTATAAGTTTCCATGTTACTCTCTCCTTACTTCTCACCCTCTCCTCCCCTCTCCCCATGTCCATAAGTCTGTTCTCTATGTTTGTGTCTCCACTGCTGCCCTGAAAATAAATTCTTCAGTACTATCTTTCTAGATTCCATATATATGCATTAGTGTACAATATTTATCTTTCTCTTTCTGACTGACTTCTAGGCTCTAGGTTCATCCACCTCATTAGAACTGACTCAAATGTGTTCCTTTTTGTGGCTAATATTCCATTGTATATATGTACCAAAACTTCTTTATCTGTCGATGGACATCCAGGTTGCTTCCATGTTCTAGCTATTGCAAACAGTGCTGCAGTGAACATTGGGATACATGTGTCTTTTTCAATTTTGGTTTCCTCGGGGTATATTCCTAGGAGTGGGATTGCTGGGTCATATGGTGATTTTATTCCTTGTTTTTTAAGGCATCGCCATACCATCTTCCATAGTAGCTGTATCAATTTACATTCCCACCAACAGTTCAAGAGGGTTCCCTTTTCTCCATACCCTCGCCAGCATTTCTTGTTTGTAACATTTTTGATGGCCATTCTGACTGGTGTGAGATGATCTCTTATTGTAGTTTTGATTTGCATTTCTCTAATAATGAGGGATGTTGAGCATGTTTTCATGTGTTTGTTAGCCATCTGTATGTCTTCTTTGGAGAAATGTCTGTTTAGGTCTTTTTTCCACTTTCTAATTGGGTTGTTTTTCTGGTATTGAGTTGTATGAGCTGTGTGTATATTTTGGAAATAAATCCTTTGTCAGTTGTTTCACTTGCTATTATATTCTCCCATTCTAGGGGTTGTCTTTTCACCTTGTTTATAGTTTGCTTTGCTTTGCAAAAACTTTTAATTAGGTCCACTTGTTTACTTTTGGTTTTGTTTCCATTACTCTAGGAGGTAGGTCATAGAGGATCTTGTTTATGTCATCGAGTGTTCTGCCTATGTTTTCCTCTAGGAGTTTTATAGTTTCTGGTCTTACATTTAGGTCTTTAATCCATTTTGAGTTTGTCTTTGTGTATGGGGTTAGGGAATGTTCTAATTTCATTCTTTTACATGTAACTGTCCAATTTTCCCAGCACCACTTACTGAAGAGGCTGTCTTTGCCCCATTGTATATTCTTGGCTCCTTTGTCAAAAATAAGGTACCCATATGTGTGTGGGTTTATTTCTGGGCTTTCTGTCTTGTTCCATTGGTTTATATTTCTGTTTTTGTGCCAGTACCATACTGTCTTGATAACTGTAGCTATGCAGTATAATCTGAAGTCAGGAAGGTTGATTCCTCCAGCTCCATTCTTCTTAAAACCCCTTTGGCTATTAACGGTTTTTTGTGTTTCCATATGAATTGTGAAATTTTTTGTTCTAGTTATGTGAAAAATGCCATTGGTAATTTGATAGTGATTGCATTGAGTCTGTAGATTGCGTTTGGTACTATCGTCATTTTCACAATATTGATTCTTCCTACCCAGGAACATGGAATATATCTCTCCATCTGTTTATGTCATCTTCGATTTCTTTCATCAGTGTCTTACAGTTTTCTGTATACAGTTCTCTTGTCTCCTTAGGTAGGTTTATTCCTAGATATTTTATTCTTTTTGTTGCAGTGGTGAGTGAGATTGATTCCTTAATTTCTTTTTCTGATTTTTCATTGTTAGTGAACTGTTTTTACTCCTACAGTGTTTTATGAACTTTTTATTCTGTTTAATCAGTAGTTTTCACAAAGCATATTTTTCAAACAAAATTTTATATGAAACTTTCAGTGTGCCAAATGTAAAAATGCAGCTACATTGTTTAAAGCGGATAGGTCTGAACCCTGACCTACATACCTTCCCTCTCTGATAATCCCCCAAAGGCACCTTTGCAAGACTCTTAATTTCTACAGACCACAGTTTAAAACCATTTGTGATTAGACAGTCATCCCGTGGTCCTTTCTTGGTATTGCTTCATCATTCTTCCTTTCCCTGAATCCTTTCTCCCATTAGTATCCCATCTTGCAAATCTCAGCACCTAGGTCATCCCCACTCACCTACTTTAATGCTGTTTGCTAGATGAAATTTTGTTACATATTTATTGGCTGGACATTTACAGGAGCCACTGTGTTTCCAATTTACTATTGACTCTTTATTCTAAGTCTCTCAGTCATGTACAACTCTTTGCAACCCCATGGACTATATAGAGTCCATGGAATTCTCCAGGCCAGAATACTGGAGTCGGTAGCCTTTCCCTTCTCCAGGGGATCTTCCCAAGCCGGGGACTGAATCCAGGTCTCCCACATTGCAGGCAGATTCTTTACCAGCTGAGCCACAAGGGAAGCCGGACTCTTCATTAGGTATTGGAAATTTGCTATGTAAATTTGTCATACCAGCTTACACTCTCCAACAATGCTATGTAATATTGCCCATTTTTCTACTGTTTCTTAGTTTTTTTCTTTTTTGGCAGTCTGATGAATTTAAAATGTGTCTGACTTTAATTTGCATTTTTCAGATTAACTGCATTTTTTAGATTAACAGCATCAGTGAGTATTTTCATATTTTTTGGCCATTTTGTAAATTGCCTATTTTTTTAATTTTTAAAATTGTATTGTTTGATTTTTCCTATAACTTTGGAGGCATTCTTACTATATGTTGGATATTAATTATTGGTTATATCCAGTGCAAACATTCTTTTTCTAGAATGTAGCTTGTCTTTTCACTTAATTAAATCAAAATATGAAATTTACCAATCTTTTGTTCAAGAAAGCCTACCCTCAGTTATTGTCATAAAAATATTTTCTCTACAAATGTTAGTTCTAAATTTGAGGTTTTCCATTTTTCTAGGCGTCCTCTTTTTGCATATGGATAGTGAGTTAGTGCAATGTCATACATTGGATAACCCCTCCTTTCTCCATCATCTGTGATGACACTTGGGTCACTGCCTTGATAAGCTTATAGGTCAGCTGTTCACCCAGTAAAATATAGGATAGTACCTCTCTGTCTCTGTGCTAATACAGCATTACTTCAGTTTGTATATTAATAGTTTTATGCATACAGTGGCTTCACCACCCCCATCTTGACTCTCCTCTTATTATACTTCCAAATTATAATATACTTCCAAATTATAAGCCCTATACTTGGCCTATGTAGTTTAGAATTAGTTTAAGGGAAGAATTGCTTTTTACCAATATTGAGATTTCTCATCCATATATTTCATTTTTCTGTCTACATTTTGGTCTTATTTCCAAGAAAGTTGTGCAAAATCTTCTACAAAGAAAGTTGTACTTCTGCAGTGCTTTATGGGATTTTTACTTTACTGTATTAAAGAAAAAAACTTAAATTGTTTTCTGTGTTTTTAACTTTTTGCTTTTGTATAGAAACACTTGATTTTTATATCTCCCACATCCTTGGCAAATTCTATCATAATTACCTGCTTAGATTCTCTTGAATTTTGAAAATAGGTAATCAGAGTGTTTTTATGATAATTTTTGCATTTTGTCTTCCAATCCTTATATACATGGTCATTTCAAGGTGACTATGACATGTGGAGCAATGTTAAATAGATATCATAGTAGTATGTATGCTTATCAATAGTTTTTAGTAGATACTTGTTATCAAATTAATGTTCTAATTGTTTAAATGTCTTTTTTCACTTATGAATGGGTGTTGAGTTTTAGCAGTGAACTAGTTATTCCCTCAGAATTTAAGTAATTTTAGTTTAATGTCTTTGTATTTTTCTTACTTTAGTTTTCTAACTTCCTTTGGGTTTCTGTATGTCTTGTTCATTCATAGTATAGTTAAGTATAATACTGTTGTGAATAGAAGTAATACAGTTGTGGTACAGTTGACCCTCCATATCTATAGGTCCACATCTTTGTCAGCCAACCATGGATTCAACCAACTGTGAATCAGTACTTCATATGTGGGACATGAGCATCAGTGGATTTTGGTATTTGCAAGGGGTCCTGGAACCAGTCCCTCCTCTGCCCGCAGATACTGAGGGAAGAATGTACACACACTGTGCTTGGTTCCGCACTCCTGTCCAGCTCTTCAGCCCCAGGAACGGGAGTGGGTTGCCATGCCCTCCCCCAGGGGATCTTCCCAGTACAGGGATCGAGCCCAGGTCTCCTGCATTCAGGCAGATTCTTTACCATCTGAGCCACCAGGGAAGCCCAAACTGCAACACCTATTCAGATGTAAACAGTTATACTTCAGGAAAAACTTACGGAAATTGAACCCCCAAATATGAAAGTCATATGGTAGTACAGCCAGTAAGCTTTCCTTAAACTAAGATAGTTCTTAATAAGAATCAGATTACAGGCCTTTAGTATAGTTATAGTAATTTAGTATTTTTCACCTGTTGTTATCTGAAAGTGTGGTGTTTAAAATATGTAGGATGGTTTGGTCATAGAAAAAAAGTTGAAATACTTACAATGAGAAAGTCTTAAATAGGCTGTCACTTTAAACCACTGACTTACATATTTATAATTAGGACTTAGTGGTTTCATGATTATATAGGAATTTGGTTGAGTTTTTCTACTATAAAAGTCAACCAAAAAATATTAATATTTAATAATCTATAAAATACAGAATGTTAAGACAGAATTATAGCTTGGAGTGGGCTGGGTTTGGGGCTATATCAGCCTCTACTTAGGACAGATTGGTATATATAGACTGAGTAGAGAAACATCATTAACTTAAGTATAGAAGGGGAACTGGAAATGGACACAGATTTTCATAAAACAAGAAAAAGACTAATTTGGCTAACACATTTGTATTTGAATCAGTAAGACATAAGGTTAGAGGACAAAGATGGGGCTTAAAGATATAACTTGAAGGAAGTACTTTAGACTTTTCTTTGGCTTCCCATTTCCTGACTCAAAGAAATCAAACTCCTAATAGGGAAGAATTGAAAAATAGGATTAGTTTTAAAAAGCAGCTCAAAACTATTGCTGGTTGAGGTTAACATAAAAATTTAGGAAAATGCATAGCAGTGTGAGATAAAAAGGGATGGAAATAATCTGAAGAAAAAAACAAATTGATAGCATTTGCAACTTATTGTCTATAGAGCTTGAGAGAGATGGTCAAAGGTGAATCCAGGAGTACTCACACAGAATGTTTTTCCAATTTCTGATAATTATCTTAGAAAAGTCATTCAGCATCTCCATTGTCCACGTCTAGTGAAGAGAGAGAGAAAACATGGTATGGCGTGCCCAGTGACTCCACACGTATGTCAGGTTTGTGGTCAAAGACTTGCTCTTTAAAAAACGCATATTAGTTACTGAACTACTACTGTGAAATTTCACCTAGAGAAATTATATTTTTATAATTGTACCATTATTCAATTTAATGTCAAAATTATATATGATTTAATGCAGTTGTCTAAAACTATATAAATGGAAACAAAGGCTTTTTTAAAATAAAAGCAATAATATATTAGGTATTTTTAATTAAGATTGTAGCACTATTATTTACTGTTCCTAAGGCTGTATACAACATCTTAGTTGCAAACGAATGTACACGGAAGACAGCCTAAATTATTCTGGTGAACTGGAAGAAGAAAGAGCAAACTTGCTTCCCAAAAAACTCTGTAAAAGCGAAGATGCAGATCATCACACCTACAAAGGTAGGTAGATTAAATGCCTATGTCAAAATGCAATTAATTTGGAAAGTGGTTTCTTCAATTTTGAGTGACTTCTTTCATAAAACAAATTCCTTTGTAAAGATAACTTTGGATAAATCCAAAAAGGAGGATGCTTTATCACAAAGTTCACTTTATTTTACTATTATAGTAAGCATGACTTTACTCATAAATCTTCCTCATCACTAATTATCATATATAGGCTTTACTACAGTATTAACTTACTGATTAGCATATCATTAAATAGCTGGGTTATTACTGTGCAAGTAGTAAAGAACTAGTTTTTTAAAAAATCAATCCAAATATGTTCCATTGTTGCCGGGGTCCAGCCCCAGCAGGATCCAGGGGGTACCCTCAGGATGAACGGCGTCGGCGAGAGATAGAAGACACGTGAGACCAGCCTTGATAGGGCCAAGTCTGCGAGGGGGAGAGAGAGAGAGAGAGAGAGAGAGAGAATGACCAGACGGGGGTGCAGAGAGTCTGGCAGAGTCTGGCCATGCTTTATTTTTTACCATAGCTTTTATACCCTAAGTTAGTACATTTCTAAGGGGAAGATAGTTTAACATTACGTCAGCTTGTCCTTCATGAAACCAGGGTGTTTTCTGCATACTTCTTTGTTTATGAGGGTCTTGTACATTATCTTCTGGCCTTGGGGCCTGTTAACATTTTATGCAGGTCAGGTGAATGTAAACCTATTTTCTGTTTCTATGGTGACCTTAACTGAAAGGTAGCAGTCTCATAGGGCAATAGTACAGAGTATATCTTTGTTAATACAAAAATTAATCCTTCTGCAAAATTATCAGTTGTGTTTATCTAAGAAGTTTATCCCATACTGACTCTGCGACTTTGGTGAGGCAGCTTCTGCTTAGCACTCCTGACTGGCAATTAACAGCCGTCTCATTGTTACCACACTAGGGCTAAGTTCTTATTTCTCTAGATCTTTAACTATATTAACAATGGTTTCTATAACACAACCTTAGCACATTAAAAGCAAAAACACAGCAAGCAAAACACAACAAGCAAATCTCAACCCAAGAACCACCTATAGAATAATATTTCTTATGTTTTCTAATAGGACTCCTTTACCCCTTAAAAAGGCTCTATGTCTATTAGGGCTTTTATATAATCAGGTTCTTTATGCTATTTTATGATTAGGATATTATAAGCAATCATGCATATTAGTACCAAGGGCATAAATGCATTTGGCTAACAAACTGCCCGCAAAGGAGTTTAAATTAAAACACTCCTATCACCCTGGATAATCTCATAAAATACCACCACCTGGGAAACTTAGTGATTAAAGTTCTAAATTGATTCTTATTTGGGAAGAGATCAGGGAAGGCCTTCCTGCCTGTGTCAGAGAAATTAGGGAGTAGTCCATTGAGGCAGGCATCAGAAAGACAGATAACATCTTTAAGGTGAGCGCCGGGGGCAGCTTTTCGAAATCCCTGAAAACCTGATCTGCCTTGCCTGTCAGGCTTTCTCCTCATGACCTTGTCATGGGTGGGATCTTGTGAGCTGACCTTTTCGAAACCCCTGAAAACCTGATCTGCCTTGCCCATCAGGTTTTCTCCTTTATGGCCTTGTCATGGGTGGGGTCTCGTGTGTTGGCTCCCGGCACATTGTAATGTTACTGTTTCTGCCTTAATTCCCATGCTAGAAGGTTTTTTATAAGTTAGAATATTTTAAATGAAAAATATGCCTATGGTTTATAATCCTTAGATTACATATGGCATCTGAATATAAGACATTGTTCTTAGTCTCATGACAAAGAAGGTAAAATTTGTAACAATGCATTATCTTAATTTTAGCTGATTGTCTTCATTTTCTTAGTGTCCAAAAGTATATCTCCATTATCAGCAAATGACTTTTCTATTCCTTTGGAGAACTTGGAAACTGAAATTTCAGATGTAGGGATGATGGTGTGCGAGCAGCTCAATACAGAATTTCAGAGGAAAGTTAATGTGAGTTGTCATCCTTTAAATTATGATAATATGTCACACTTTCTACTAGACTGTCAGTTCAGTTAACCCATTGGCAACAAAACACTCATTCATGAACTCAGCTTTCCTCATGCACTGGTAAAAAGCTGGAATGATTCATGAGCCAAGTTTCTTTTCTAAAATTTTATATTACCGATATTCTTTACCTATGGGTTCTCTTTGTCCTATTTTCCTTTTCAGTTTAACATTTTGAGTTTTTTGTGATTTTTCTTTTTTCTGAACAATTTTCTTGTTGTGCCTAGTCTTTAATACATTTTTTAAAATCTCACAGCAGTAACTGCTTGTAAGGGTATTATATAAAGTATAGAGGATGAACAGCCTCAGTCAGAAACCCATTTCATTTTGTTTCTCCAGTTCTGTACTTAAGCTCCTTAGTTATTGTGGTTCCAGTGAGGTGATATTTGCAAAATACTTCCTAAAATACAGTAATTCTAAATTACTGTTGTTTTTTCCCCTCATCTCTTTTTCTCACATGCCTGTATTTAGACAGTTCTTTTTGCCCTCCTGTTAAGACATTTTCCTGCACAGGTTATCAGCTCTCTTTCTTTGCCTTTTTCTTTTCTTCATGGGTAAACTCTGAAATTATTTAAGATTCATAGATTTCTTTTGAGCTGATTTATCCAAGGTCACCCTCGTCTAAACAGAGATGCCCTGATTCATACATTTTGCATATCTGTGGCTAGATGTGGATATATTTTATGAAAAATGGTAGTAATTTTGAGTGTGACTCCTGGGCTGTGTTCCTGAAAAGAATTATAATCACTAGCATTTTGGTAAATGTGATGTACTTATGAAAATAACTAGTAATTCCAACCCTCAGTCAGAGCCTTCCTGGTGGGACTGAGCTTATTCATTAACACTTCAGTTTAAATCACTTGAGTTTTTAATTTTTCACTGTTCTTAGTCATTTATATTTCAAGGAAAAGGCTTTAGTCTTAATATAGTCTTGGTTAGATTATTTAGTAAAGATTTTTCAAGTTAAAAAATGAGTGTTTTTCAGATCCGCCACAAAATGATGGATTATTTTACCAAACAGACTTGGAAAACAGTTCAACAACATATAAAAGCAATCAACCAGAAGATTCAGGAGTACAGGTCTGTGCTAAAAATCCCTTCTAAAATATCCCAAGTGCTTTGTATTCTGAGTGCTATCATTTTTTTTAAAAATCTCATTTTCTTTCTTTAATAGGATCAAAAAACTTGACAAATTCCAATTCATCATCATGGAGGAGCTAGAGAATTTTGAAAAAGATTCACAATATTTAAAAGATTTGGAGAAGGAATTTGTGGTTTGTGTTTATAAGAGTTTAAAAATAATTGTAAACCTCATTTTTAAAGAGCTGCACTCAGGAAAACTTCTATTAACCTTCTACTTTTTTAGGACATAATTTAGTTTTATCCTAGATTTTTAGTTAGTTTCATGTACATACACTAAAAATACAGAGTTAAGTTTATCAAGGGGTATTAACATACATACTACTATGTATAAAATGGTAAAATAACAAGGACCTATACGGCCAAGTATATTCAATATCTTGAAATAACTTATAATGAAAAAGAATCTGAAAAAATACATGTATGCATGTATAAGTAAATCACTTTGCTATATATATATATATGAAACATTGTAAATCAACTGTACTTCAGTAAATACATAAAGTTTATGATTACCTCTTACAGGGAGAAAGTCTGAAAGAGTTTGCTTTCAGTTTTTTTTATCTGAAAGAGTATATGACATCTGCAATGTTTATTCTTAGCATATAGCCAGGTTGTTTTTTTTCTTTTCATGTTGTTTTTTAAATTAGAAATAAGTATAGTAAATTCTACTGTTTAAATTTTTAGTCATAACTACAGTATAACTAGTTTTGTACTTTTAGGACTTTCGGGAAAAGGTATGTCAGCAGTTCAGTGCCTATCAAAAACGTGAACAGCAGAGGTCAGTATGACATTCTTAATGATAAGAATATATAATAAGACTTTTTGGTCAAAAAATTAAAATTATATATACTATATTGTAGTAATTTAATTTGTTAAATACCAAAGTAAATGCAAAGGTAACTTTTCATTATTTTAGACTTCACCTTTTAAAAGCTTCATTGGACAAGAATGTCTTCTACAACACTGATTGTGAAGAAAATATTATTACATCTCAGGTATAAATTCTGTATTTTTGTATGTAATCTCTCAATATTGGTTAGTCCAACTTTTTGTTGTGAAACTTTGTAATAAATTTCATGGGAGAAATTATTTATTCACAGATGTGTTTGATGAAAGAAAACATGAAAATGCTGCAAGACAGACTTCTTAAGGAAATGGTAAATCAATATCTAGTTTGAGGTTTTTTTAATGGAATGATCAGTCATGCTTTTATATGTTTAAATGAGAAATTCTTCCACAGGTTTTTCTTTTTGGATTGAAACCACTGGGGTTCTTTTCGTTCTTTTAAAAAAAAATGGGAGCAAATTTATAGTAGAAAATAGGGGTGATTTTAAATAATGAGTGTCTCCTTAAAAGAAAGAGCAATTTAAAAGTAAGCTAGAATAATTATTTCTTTGTATGTATCTAAGCAAGATGCACCACAGCAGTCTTGCTGTGTCTTCTGAAGGAGAAGGTGTGTCAGGCAGAGCAAGAAAGAATTTTCATTTACTTAGATTTGAGGATAAAATTAGCTGATTTTGCAGAGGTCTAGTAGACCAGCAACTGGATTCTGGGGGAAGAGCTCACCAGGGTGGGGAACAGGGAAGGTGTCTAAAGGTGCTGTCCAGGTAAACATGCTTTGGTGTTTCCTCAGAGGTAGAGGCATTTCTGTGTATACTACAGGATATTTTAATATACTTTGATTAAATTTTAATAGAACCTCAGTATGCTGATAGTGGAGGCTAAGACGATAGTTGTTACTAAGCCAGTTTAGTTGGAAGCACGTAAGCTAACTAACTAGATTGATCCTTGTTGAAGATCTTTTCTAGACTGTGGATTTAATATTTAAAGGAAGTAAAAAATTTCATTGGTTTGGGGTTTAAAAGTGATCTCTCAGTTGATTACCTAGGAACAGGCCTTAGGGGATTGGATAGGATGATAATTTTATAGTGAATCACTGTTTAAAGTGATTTTTTTTTCCTTGGCCACAGCAAGAAGAGGAGCTTCTCACTGTACGAAGAGGACTGAGGTCATTATTCATGGCTCATGAGAGAAACAGTGTTTGATGTCTAGTTGTTCTCAACAAGTTTTATCCAATTATTCCTGTTTAGCTTAGGAAATGCCAGAGAAGCTCTATAAAGAAAAGACATGTTACCCAGGCAAGAGTACCTCTGTAGAACCCTCTAAATTCAAAGAACAGTCTGTCCTCTGCTGGATGAGAAAGAACCTGTAATCACCATAACATGACTGAGCCCCTAAGCCTTTTGTCTGTGCAATACTTTTTTCAGAAAACTTTGGGAAACCAATCAGTAGAAGGAATTGGCTTACTTTTATAGTAATATTTGTATGAGACAAATATTACCAGTTAACTATACTCATAAAACTAGTTATTAAAATTTATCATATAAAATATATTTTAAACACAAACAGTTGTAACTAAATATATATTGTTAAAATTTACTAGTTCAGAACATGGTTCAAATAATAAAATTTAGTGATGCATAGAAGGGGAAGAAGTCTGATTTAAAATGCTTACCTGAGTGTAAAGCAGTACTTTCAGCACACTGTTGGAGAGTGTATTTATTCAGCTATGGCTCCATTGTATTAGAAGGCACTAAATAGCCTAACAGAGTTACCATTTAATAGGTAGACATACTATTAACCTTGGCTGTTTGGACAAGTACTTTTTAAGCCCTAGGGTTCACTGTAATATTTTGCTAGATTAATATATGAAAATGAATACACAGTTTGTGTAATAAAGTTGAAATAAATGCTGTCACTTGGATGTTATAGTTATTCTATAAATCATTTTGTTTGAATATCTACCAGTCAGACATCTGAAGTATACCATCACACCATCTCACTTTACCAGTATTTAAGTACAGTGGTAAAAGTGGCTTCTTAGTCTAGATAAGCAAAAAACCTTTCACATCATAGCTTTATTCCACTGTTAGCATCAGCTAAGATTTATTGATAGCGTAGCAGAAATTCTACTTCAGGAAACAATGACAAGTCTGCTATAATATTAAAACAACTCAGGAGTTGTAACTCTTGTGTTCCCCCATGAGACTTCAAAATTAATCCATTATGACACACATCCTTTTATATCTCCCCTCCTTGGCCAGACTTCCAAGACCGCTAAACCCATGCCATGCTGATTCCCATACTGTGTTGTATGTGTAATCCAACCCAGGTAGGTGCCTGCTTTCTCCCAGCTCTTTAAACCATTCTGCTTTGACCTTGTCATTATCAATAGTTGTGCCCTGAATCTCACTTCAGATGTGAATCATCTCACCCTGCTTTCTAGAGTAGTCCCAGGCTGTTCACTCCACTATTCTTTGCTATGCTTGTTAACCCTCTTGTCCTTCCTTCTTGCCTTACCGATTTTAGAGTCCTTAGTCCTAGACAGTACTCTCACCCTCTCACCTTTGCTCAGCTTTTTATCCACTAGTTCATAGCCTTCATTCCACAACCTGAACATCACTTGAGAAAAACAAATATAATTAAGGTTTAAATTTATGACCACATATTTCAAATGGCTATATTGCATTGCTCAGCAGTCCTTATCCTGCCCTGTTTAATTGCCTTTACCACATTTCCAGAGCATTATTGTGTATCAGTACCTCTTTCCTTAATTCTTTACCTTTTAGGGTATGGCCTTACCTCATATTTTCCTCATCTCTTCTCCCTAAAATCTAATATGTTACCTGCATCAATACTGGCATTTCTGATTTCTCACATGTTTCAACAGCAGATAAGCCTCATTATTTCCGGAAAGTCTAATCCCCTGGAGGTACTCTGAATCCAGTTGTCTTTGACTTCTCCCTATTGGTGTGTATAGCCCACACTTGTTTTTTAAAAACATAAAAAAAATGACTGTAACATCAAGTTCCTTTTTAAATGCTGCCCTTCGTATGTAATTCTCAACCTAGCTTTACACAGAGCGTAGCAAGAGAGTTTTCTCTAGTTACTATCTCAATTCATACTTCTTACTTGCTCCTTACTGCCCCTCATGTCCAGCTTCTGTCCCTATAATTTCACTGAAACAGGTTTTATCAAAATCACCAGTAATTTTACCAAACCTTACTTACCTCTGTCTTCTTAGCTTCTCAGTGCCATTCCGTAGTTAAAAACCCTTGGCTGACAAAGATTTTCCACTCTTTTCTTGTCTTATTCCTAACTTCCCTTTTACATCTTAAGACTAGGAATGAGCTCCATATTATTTTCTTCAGTCTAAACTTTCTCCTTAGGTGTTTTCATCTGGTACCAAGTAATAACCATTTCTATATTAATAACTTCCAAATGTAGAAACATTCTGACCTTTACTTTGGACATTAGTGTTATATACATTGCTTTAGGGCTTACGTGGTGGTTTGGTGGTAAAGAATCTGCCTGTTAATGCAGGAGATGTGAGTTCAATCCCTGGATCAGGAAGATCTCCTGGAGGAGGAAATGGCAACTCATTCCAGTATTCTTGCCTAAAAATTCCACGGTCAGAGGAGCCTGGTGGGCTGCAGTTCATAGTGTCTCAAAGAGTCAGACATGACTAAGCAGCTAAACAACATCATATACTGCTTTACTGACAGTTTTAATAAACATCTCAATTCTCCAACCCTTGATTTCTCAGCATTCTCTCTCACCACCAAAGGGGGAAAAAAAGATAAACCTGTTCTTCTATCTCAGTAAATGTCACTTTTATCCACCCAACTAGACAAGCCAAAACCTAGGAGTAATTCCTGATTGCCTGTTTTTCTTTGGCTGGTTAATTGATCAACAAGACCTGTAGATTTTACTACTAAAATATGTTCTACAAATATAAATTCTTTGTCAATTCCACTGTCACTACCTTTGACAATCTCAGCATCATTTCTCATATGGACAATTTCAACAGCCTCCTAAATAGCTTCCCAGCATTCATACTTGCCTTGTAATTTATAGCCTCTTATTTACTTAGCAGCCAATATATTCTTGCTAATTCATAAATCATACCATTTATGTAAAACTCTTTAGTGACAATACATTCTTAAATAACCAATGGGTCAAAGGAGAAAAATCACAAGAGAAATTAGAAAATACTATGAGGCAAATGAAAATGCAAAATACTCCAAGCAATGCTCAGAAATTTATAACTGTACATTTATATATATATATACACACACATACATATATATATATTTAAGAAGTGAAGAAAGATCTCAAGTTCATAACCCAACTTTAAAAAACTAGAAAATGAGTAAATATACCCAAAACTATCAGAAGGAAGGAAACAATAGATATTTTAGATTTTTTTAAAAGAAGAGAAAAAATCAAAAGTTGATTCTTTGAAAAGATCAAGAAAATTGATAAGCCATTTGTTAGACTAAGTAATAGAGACTAAAATTTCTAAAACCAGAGTTGAAAGATCTGAAAACTAAAAATTACAAAATACTGTTGAAAGAACACTAAGTACAAAGACATCCCATGGTCATCCCCTCTGATTCTAAGACTTATTATTGTTGAATGGCAAAAATCTACAGATTTAATGCAGTCCCTATCAAAATCCCAAGTCCTTTCTGCAGAAATGAAAAGGCCAGTCCTGAAAAACACATGAAAATGGAAGGAATCCAACATTGCAAAACAATCTTGAAAAAAAAGTCGGAGGACTCAACAATTCCCAATTTCATACTAATACAAAGCTAAATTAAAATAATGTGGTACCTACATAAGGACAGACATACAGGCCAATGAAATAGATTTGAGAGTCTAGCAATAAACCTCTTCATCTGTAGTCCAGTTGAGTTTCATCAGGGGTGCCTAGACCATTTGATAGAGAAATAATAGTCTTTTCAACCAGTGGTTTTGGGAGAACTGGATAGCCACATGCAAAAACGGGACACCCTTACCTTACACCATATATAAAAATTAAATGGATCAAAAACCTATAAGTAAGAGCTAACACTACAAAACTTATAGGAAAAAACCATAAGGATAAAGATTCATGACATTGGATTTGGCAATGGATTTTTAGATACAACACCAAAAACAACAACAGGGGGGAAAATGCAATTTGGACTTCATCAGAAAATTTTTTTAAAAGATTTTCGTGCAAAGAATACTTTCATAAAAGGAAAAAAATTACAGAATGGGAGAAAATATTTGCAAATCACATCTCATTAGGGTCTAGTAGCCAGAATATACAAAGAATTCTTACAGGTTGAAAACAAAATGCCAAAAAACCTAATTAAAATATGAGCAAAGGACGAACCACCATTTCTCCTGAGAAGACACACAAATGTCCAGCAAACACACGAACTTACACTGAGCGTCATTAGTCATTAGGAAAATGGAAATCAAAACCATAGTTAGATCCCAACTTTATGCCCACTATGATAGTTAGAAACCAGAGAGCAAGTTTGGCAAGGATGGGCAGGAATTGAAACCCTTGTGCGTTTTATTTTTGGCAGGGGGTCAGGGCGGGAGAATGTAAAATACTGCAGCTGCCATGGAAGACAGTTTTGTGGTTCCTCAGTTAAAGAATTACCATGTGACTCAGCAATTCCACTCTTAGTTATATACCCGAAAGAACTGAAAACAGATACTCAACAAATATTTTTGTACCGGAATATTCAAAATTGCACACTGTTCACAATAGCCAAAAGGTGGAAACAGCCCGAATGGCAATCAAATAAGTAAACGTAGTATATCTATGTAATGGAATATTTTTCAGCTGTAAGGGGGAAGAAGTATTGATTAACCTGACAGTGTGGATGAATCTCAGAAACATGTTAAGTGAAAGAAAATAGATTAAAAAGGTCATATGTTGCATGATTCAATTTACTGTAATATCCAGAATGTATAAATTCATAGGAATAGCAAATTAGGCATGGAATCTTCTTCAGGTGTGATGAAAATGTTCTGGAACCAGACAGAAGTGGTGGCTGTATGAATTTGTAACTGTAACTGAATACCATTTATTCTTCAATATGGTTAGTTTTATGTTATCTGCCTTTCACCTGAATTAAAAAATAATAGCAAAACAACAAAGAACCTTTTCAGAGGTTTCCTGTGCCCTAAAAGCCAACTTTTATATATTTATTTCTAGAACCTAAAAGAGTGCTTGGAGACATAGGCTTGCACAAAGTGAATAAGTGAGTGAGCAGATGTTAGTTCCTGGAGGGCCAGTGTGCCTTCTAAAACTTTCAGTTCCTCAAATTCTGTATAGTGTTTGTATTGCTATTAAAGTTGATAACAAAGTATTAGCCAGTCATATGAGCATCTATTATATGACATGCCTGTACTCAGCTCTAGATATAGAGATAAGAAATGAACTGTTTCCTTGTACTTAAAAATGGAATCTATGTATTTTTAAAAGTCATGTAAAATCATAGGGATTTCTATTTTATTGGCACCTTTGACAAATTGTGTAGGCAGATCAGATATTCATAGGCTGCATTACCAAAGAAGATATTAAATTTGTAATGGTTAGTTTTTGTTTTTTAAAAAAATACATTGGGTCAAAAAGGCCAGTAGAAATATTCTAAAACAACATCTGCCATGTGGTGCTAAGTCGCTTCGGTTGTGTCCAGCTCTTTGCAACCCTATAGAGTGTAGCCCACCAGGCTCCTCTGTCCATGAGATTCTCCAGGCAAGAATACTGGAGTGGGTTTGCATTTCCTTCTCCAGGGGATCTTCCCGACCCAGGGATTGAATCAACGTCTCTTAAGTTCCCTGCATCGGCATCTTTAACGCATCTTTACTGCATCTTTACCACTAGCGCCACCATCTAGAGGGAAATAATTCAATATTTTTTTTCTTCAGGAGTACAGACTGTTGAATGAGATCTGTGTGTTGCACTGCCTTGAACTGTAGATAACATAGTTTTGCTTTAAGCTTTGATAACAATAATTTTAATTAAAGGAAGTTGGAACAGTGAGTGGTCATACTAATGAAACATATGCCTTTGATATCAATAGAGCCTTTGTTATTTACCCAACTTGATGTGCCTTTTACGCATGTCAAAATACTATTGTCAGTGTGAGCTTAGAATGAGTTTGAAATTTGTAACAAACTTGATGTTAAAATTTTTAAGTTTATTTAGAAACAAACTTAACTGTTCTGTGTAACTCAGGATTTTCTATTATTTATTTTCTTTAAAAAAAAAAAAAAAAAAGATTTTAGAGCAGGAGAAGGCAAACTGTCTTTTAAAGGGCTATACAGTAAAAAAAAAAAAAAAAAAGTTTAAGGGCCAAAAGGTAAATTTAATGATACTATGTATGTACTTGTATAAACTTGTCAAATGTAACCATTTAAAAATGTAAGGGCCATTCTTACCTTGCAGACCATTAAAAAAAAAGGCAGATCTGGTCTGTGGGCTATAGTTTGCAAGACCCCTTGTTTAGAAGAAACATATGAAGGTCAGATGTCTCTATTCTTTATTACAAAATTTATTCCTCAGTTTATCTTACTATAGTGAGTTAAAGCAGTTTTGAATTAGCAGAGGTTAATGATTATGTTAATATAGCTAACACTTCTTGATTTTCCCATTTCAAACATATTAAAAAGTAAATACGCATTGTAACTAATGACTTCTATGTCTTACCTGGATCACAGTTTACCACCACGTTGGTGCAGGTTTACCACACTGCGGTCAAACTGTTCCAGAAGGCGTGGGAAGGGACATGGAAGAGAGGAACATTTTGCAGTGTTAGTACAGCCAGGCAGAAACTTAAATACTAAGCTCTATAGACATTATTGCAGAGACTTAAAAGCCACATGTTCCTGACACCACAGATGCCCGGCACATCCTAGAGTAGGCAGTAGATTGTGTGGTTTTTATCCTAGCATTTAATTCCTTCCTAAAACATCAGTCTAGGGTGATGAATTCTGCTTTCTATGGCCTCAGGGCCTAGGGTGAAGCTCTCTACAGCTGCTAAAGGTAGTTCTTTCTTTAGCCATCCCATCACCACCACAGGATAACTAACCAAGTCACAGTTATGTCTAGCTTCATTAACATTGATTAAAATGTCAGTAAGCATGGGCGAATCATAAGTGCCATGAATAAACACTTAAAATAGAATTCTAAGCAATGTTGGGACTTCCCTGGAGGTCCAGTAGTTATGGCTCCAAGCTTTCACTGCTGAGGGCCCGGGCTTCAGTCCCAGGTCAGGGGACTAATATCCACAGGCTGTGAGGAGTGGCCATTAAAGAAGAAACGATCCTTAGTATTGTAAACATTGGAGCAAGCTCTTAGGTCCTTGAAGTAAATTTGACTTTCTGTATTTTCAGTTGTTAATGAGCATCTTCTGAGATGTTTATTTCACATGAAGAACTCTGAAAAAATATTCTGAAAAAAAACTGGGTAAATAGGCATTGGAATAATGTGGAACTAGTAATTTTAACAGTATAATTAGAATTTTGCATTTCTGAACTTGACTTTGCTATTGAAGAACTGTGGATATATAGCTAAAATCTGACTTTCAAACTTCAACTATGCAATAGGATACCTTTTAGACTTGTAATTACCTTGTGTTTCCACAAGGTGGACCCCCGATGTTAGGTGTTTTTTTAATCCATTTCAGTTGTCCAGAAATTATGTAATGTCACGGGACATTCAGCCCCTTTAAAATTTTGTAAATGTACTTTTTACAAAGTCATAGTATGTACTATTCTTCCTAACATACTGGCTTAAAACTTGATGCTTCTGGCTGTGATTCAGTTTCTTGTCACAAAATTACTAATTAAAAAAAAATTTTCAACTCCTTAAAAATAATTTCTTTAATGACTTAATATTGTTACTTTAATAGTAATTTTATTCTGTTAAAATAATTTAAGTCAATGCACAAGAACCTTATTAATGACTACTAATAGTAGTCTGATAATTCAGATATTGTATCTAATTGTTATTGAATAAGAAAGAATTGTTTTTTCTAAGTCTTCAGCTCCTAAGTATATAAACTTTCTCTTCAGATTTACACAATATGTGTAAATTTAAATTTATATCCATTTGCATGTATATCACCAGTATCATGTGATTAATGAATTGCTTTTTATTTCTGTTCCTCCAGCTAACTAGGATGAGAGACTGGAGATGCCACGTCATACACTTACTTAGTGTAGGATTACATACACTTAGGTGCCGAGTAAACATACATACTTGATTCAGTTTTAGGTTATCCCAGCCTCTAAAATACCTGCTAAGAACATGAAATATGGAAATATAATTTAGGATAATAGTTTATGATTAATAATACAAATACAGTAGTAGAAGTTAGATACCTTTGCAAATATTTTGATTATAATGAAAATGTCTTCTGGTTTTATATTTTAGAACCGTTGAGTCTTGACCAAACCAAACTCTGCTTTGGATATCTTGTACTTTATCATAAATCTTTAATTTTATTTATCTATTAGTTGTGCGCCTTTAGTTGGGCAAAAAACCTGAATTTTTGCCCCATCTATCAGATTGTCTCTAACTATAGCTACAGTTTAGATATATTCTCAGCAGTGATCCTTTTTGCTTTGGGGGCCAGAATGGTTAAATAAGGAAACTTTTTTCATTTTTTGCTTCATAGTAAAGCAATTATGCGGATAGTTCTATGTGATGAAGATTGAAATCTTATTTTTATATAGGTTGGCTCTAATATTTTAAATTGAATAAAATATAAAATAGGAAGCTGCTAATATGTAGCTTAAAATAGAAATTAAGTATGTAGAGGGTTGACTGGCCACAAAAAACAGCTTACATATAAAATATACATACATAAATATAATATATATATATATACACACACACACACACACACATAAATGCTTATAAAATTAAGAGATTGGCTTCTAGTTAGAAAGGATTTAGGTATCATTTCATAGACACAGAAATTGAGGCTTAGCGAAGTCAAGCGATTCACAGAAGGTTACACAGCATGAAGAGGCAGAGCTAGAATTTTCTACTCTACACTGATTTCTTACAAAAAGACTCCAGTTCGACAAACTAACAGTATGTTTGCTTGCATCTAGGATTGATCACAAATCCCTTAGGACAGAGTGCTGCCACAAGGGCTGAGCAGTGGGCTCCTGACCCAGTGCAGCCACAGAGCAGCACAAGAAAGGTCCTGGGAAGTAGTGAGGTAGCTTGAGCGGTGAGAAGTCACGGGACATTCAGCTGCCCCAGGGCTACCTGGCAACCACACCCACATGATGGACTCGACACTTTGCTGGTACTTTACACACACACTTCCCCTCCTTTTTCTCATTTAGAGATTCCAGTGGTGGTGTGTGTGTGAGAGAGAGAGAGACTGGGGCGGGGTTGGGTGGGGAGCAGGTGGGAGAGCTTCCTGCAGAGAAAATAAACACCTTGCTGAGTGGTGCAGAGCTGGGATCTGGGCACAGGTTCTGCAAGATCCCAACGTCGTGATGGAAGCACTGTGCTCCTGGACTCAGGGGACCAGGAGGGCAGGCTCATTTTTGCAATGATACTTACTCAAAGGCTAAGTAAAAATATATTCCAGGGAACATTTATTCTTATTTAACTTACTTTCCCCTCTTTGTGCCAAGATTACCTTTTACCTTTGTGCTGGGATAAACATCCTCTTAGAGCTCCACTCAATCTAAACCTTTGTCTCTATTGTAAAGTCTGTGTTGTACAGAGTCTTTAATAATGTTTGCAAATACGAAATTAAAAATACTCTTAGAGGTCATTATTTTCCTTTTAGTAGAGTTTTTCAACAAGTTGTTACTTATTTCTAGGTTTATTACTCAAATGCTTTATAAACTTAACTTGAAAAAGGTAATTTGATTTCCTAAGGCACAAACCACAAATACTAAAAGAATTTACAACACACACACAAAGTTTGAATTCTCCTTTCTGTGTTTGGCTTCTGATGGCTCAAAAATAATAAAATTTGACTTGTTCCACAGATCCTTTTTCTAAAAAAATCTCTTACCCCACCCCAAGAAACTGTAACACCCAGGTTAATTTCCTGCAATAAGTAGTCATTTAATTAAAGAACAAAATTAACAGGAATCAAAATGTTGCAGCTGTATTTTTTGTTAGACATTATATAAAAAAAGAAAAAGTATAATACAGTAAATCATTTTGTATAACAGGAACTTAAAGAGTTCTCTAATTGTGATGAGAATAAAAAGGTCTTTTGCACATGGTACTGAAGACACTGCGTACACGTCCCTTGGTCACAGCCTCAGTGTGGTGACCCTGCACACGCACGTCACCATCCTCAGTCACACCGCAGAGCTGCAAGACAAGGCGGGAAGGCAAACAACAGTTTTCTTCGGGTCGAGTCCCCGGGGTTTCTCCTGACCCCAACAGTTGACACTCCTCAGGCCCCAGAGAGTGAAGGGTGTCCTCTGGTCATTCTCTCACAGGTGAGCGTGGCCAGGATTTCACCTGTGTGTGTGGTCCTGCCCCTCTGGCAAACACAGCAGGTAGTCATGAGCTGAACTTCAGGAAAGCTCCCTGATGGATGTTCAGTGTTGGTATCAAAAAGTAAGCACAATTCTTCTCAGAAGAAAATCTCTATGGCCTGTGGAATCTAGAAGTTGTTAAAAAAAGACAAGGTTATACATTTCAAAGTTTAAATTGCCAAAAACCTTCCACAAATGACTCTGTTGCTATTAAAATCTTTGCAGAAGTCCAACATGTAAGACATGAAGATGGACCTGCCTGGGTTACAGTGGTGTACAGCCTCAGAGGGCACCCACCACTCAGGCCCCATCATAACCCAAAAGGAATCGAATGGTGAATTCTTAAGCCTATCTAAAACTTGGCTTGAAAACTGCTAGGTAGGCCCTTGAAGTTCACAGAAACAGCAGGGCTTTGCTGAATCAGCAGATGTAATGAACTGATTAACAAATGATTGGATATTATAGTAGAGTTATAATTTTATTCTTGTAGAACTGAAAATGTGTTTGTGGTACTGTTTAATGCACTTGAAATTTCATATCACTAAAATCATTGCTCTTTTAAAAGTGGGCATTGAATGCTAAAATGTGGTAGTATAAAAATCTTAATATTTCCTGATGTGTAAGTTTTGGGCTCCCTCTGAAAATTCTGTCATCTAAAAAAGCTATCAAGGACTTATGAGAGAAAGTACATATCTTTAGTAAATATATTTTAATAATGTATAGTGAGAAATGTATTAAATATTTTCACATTACCATACATAGAATATGCAGTAATTACATCTTTTTTCTGTAACGGGATTGAACATTAAAAATAACTGAATATTTTACAAAGAATGTTTATTTCCTAAACACTTTTTAGTGTTCTGAACACTCAAAAGTAAGATGATTTATTCCTACCCCAAAGTGTGCCAGTCATGGGGGAAACCTTAAACATCTTTAAACAAACTACTTGCTTCATTTTTCCTGCTCTTCCAAACTCTTCTTCCTCCCTTGATATATTCAAAGTCATCTATCTCATAGGACAGAATTCTGTTGGCTTGGTTTCTATTCCATAGCCACATTGCACTTTACAGAGTAAATCTTACAAATAACAACCATGGTGGCCACTTTGTGCCAAACTGAAGAGAAAAGGAGTCCACTGTTTTGACTTAAGGCAGTATCTCTATTCAGGATTTCCTTTCTCTGTGTGTCTGGGGCCTGAGCATCTCTAGCCCAAGGGAGAGATGACCAACAGCCGGTGCAGGTGAAGGCGAGTGACATCAGGCAGTCCTTTGAGGATAAACGTGTGTGAGAACCTCATCATGGCTGTTCATGGACAGGAAGAGAAAGTGCTAGGGGAACATGCCACCCATAAGCACACTGGCATCAGCAGGCCAACCCGTGCCACCCCTGTTTATGGGTATATTCCCCTTGGATGAAAAGTCTTTGATTATGGAAGAATCAGCCATGTCCCCATTGGGATATAAGCTCCTTGAACACGGGACCCTCCTTTACTTATAGCTGACTCAGCATAAGAATGGCACACAGTGATACTGACATATTTGCTGAAGGAACAAAGGCTATTGGAAGACCTTTGGGGCAGCGTGAGCTTGTGTTAAAGATGTGAGTATAAACTTAAATAAAGTGGGAAACAAGTGGGATTGGTGCGGAGAGTAATTTCACAGAACTCCTCTACATATAAATCGGGGGGGGGGGGTGCGGGCGGGTTCTGAATATGAGAGAAGGGGAATACAGGCAAATTACTTTCAGTGCTTTGAGACTAATGTCTTTAAATATACATTAACTACTTAAATAAAACAATGTGTAATACTGTTCTACATCCCACCCTTCACCAAAAGTGTTAGTCCCACAGTCCTGTCCAATTCTTTGTGACCCCAAGGACTGTAGCCCACAAGGTTCCTCTGCCTATGGAATTCTCCAGGAAAGAATACTGGAGTGGGTAACCAGCCATTCCCTTCTCCAGAGGATCTTCCCAACCCAGGGACTTGAATCTGGGTCTCCGGCATTGCAGATGGGTTCTTTATCATCTGGGCCACCAGGAAAGCCTGCCAAGCCCTATGTGAAACCACAGGAACCAACAGCACTTTCAATTGAGTTGCATTCTGTCTGTTCAAGACAGTTCTCTGCAGACATACTGAATTCTTTTTCACCCTAACATAGTGATTTGTGACATTTTTTTCTCTTAAAAAGTACCATATTGCAAGGATCGTGAAATTCATACAAATAGAAATCTGACCTTGTCAGATGCTTGCTTGATGCATGTACCTCCATTTCATTACTTTTGTATTCATTCAGTTCTTTACGAATTGCTGCCTGGAATTTAAAAACAGCACATTATTTTTCAGGACTTTAGAAAGTTAGCATGGGAAATGAGTATCATGGTTGTGGATTGATAGTCATTCCTAATACTTGCTGACTTTGTTATTTTGTGATAGAGTAAAAAAATTTTTGTGCTTAGCATTTAGGCTTTTACTTATTTTTATAGCCCTACCAACCTAGTACATAACTGGTGTTCTGGAAGTATTTAGTGAATTTGTTTACTGTGCTGGAGTGGGAATATATCACCCCCCTGCCTTGACCCCGCCCCCGTCCCATGTCACCAGGATACATAACAGATAGATCAAGCACATGCTCAGGGCACTTGTAAAGTAAGAACCTCAGAATAATGAGTGAGGTTCAGGTTTTGGTGAACTTACTTGGAATTTTGCAACTAGATAATCTAGAAGTTATTCTAACTTTGGCATACATTTATATTTTGTGTCATTTGAAACATAATCTTGTTGTTACATGTGGGTGAGATGTGCATCTCAGTCTTTTCAGGGCTTCTCATCTGGCCCTCCAGCTTCCCAACGCCCACTTTCATCGTGTGCCGTCTCTCAGATAAACTCTCAGGCCAGGGTAGACAAACATCAGACACAGCCTCTGGGGCAAGGAAAGGCTGCCAAAGATGCCTGAATTCTCCCTTCACGGCTGGGCTCCTCTGAGCACATCCACCCTGAGCACCTAACTATAGCCTGTCTGCATTGTTCCAAGAGGATGCAATGCTTACGTGCGTTCATGTATAACCTCACAGACTCACACTCAGCTTATGAAGACAAGGAACCATTAGCAATTTCAGCATACACAGTGGCTGAATGTATTATGTTCCTCTCCTTTAGGGATGCTTTAAAAGTTCTGGAAGTCACTCTAAGTGGGGAGGTAGGAGAGACTCTGTAGACAGAGGCTCCCAGGTCTAAGTCCTGCCAGTCTTTCCCAGTCACCTGTTCAATGGCACCTCTACAGGGATAATAGCAACACCTCTCTCTCAGGAATATTTTGGAGGATTAAGTACCTGGCAGGCTGGGTTCAGTCCAGGCAGCCTGAGGGCTCTTGGTGGTGGTGGTGGTGGTTTAGTCACCAAGTCATGTCCGATTTTTTACTCCATGGACTGTATGTAACCTGCTGGGCTCCTCTGTCCATGGGATTCTCCAGGCAAGAATACTGGAGTGGGTTGCCATTTCCTTCTCCAGGGGTTCTTCCCCACCCAGAGATTGAACCCAGGTCTCCTGCATTGCAGGCAGAGTCTTTACTGACTGAGCTATGAGGGAAGCCCATATGGTGGTAACCAAAAATGTCCCAGCCATTGCCAAATGTCCCTAGGAGCAAAACCATCCCTTAGTTGAAAACACAACCCTAAGCCCAGGTTCTATTTGTGATCCCACATCCGGTCAAGCACAGCCTTATTTCAACAGATGATGGTGCCCACTGTCTTCTGACACATACACACCCATGAGCCAACGTGCACAAGTCTGCTCAGTACCTTATCTGCTGCCGACAGTCTCGTCCAGGGTTTGTCTGCCCGTCTGTCATAGTCCTGTGCTTTCGCCACCTCCACATAATCACTGAATCGTATCAGAATTTTTCTGTCTCTCAGTTCATCAACCGTGGGTCTCTGATTAAGCTAAAATAAAAGATCACCATAGTTAGGTCTCACATGCCAAACTAGCTTTCTTAGTTTGTTCAAGTACCCTGAACAAACCAGGACCCTTCTATAAAGAAATGTAAAGCTCTGAAGCTGAAATATAACCCTAGTGCACACACACACACACACAAAATCTCTAATGTGAAGGGCTTAAATTGTACACTCTTAAAATGACAATCCCTTCCCTTTAACACATCTTGTCACGAGCACTCACACCCCCAGGAAGCTAGGGGTGCCCTGTCCACGGCACAACTCAAGGAAAGCTGGATGAATTACCTAAGGAAAAATTCTACAGCACCAGTTGTTGCTTTTCAACTATCATTAGGTAAGGTTTTCCCAAAAAAGCTTCTGATAAAGTTGAAATACTAAATACTACTACTAGCACTCATAACTCAAGCTCAGAAAGGATATTCTATTAACTTCAAGTAGGACAAGATTTTACTATTATTATTATTATTACAGAATACAGTAGAGAAAGGGAACACCAGAAGACTTGAATTTAGAGATGGTCAGGGCTTTAGAAGAAGACCAAACTTTACAGACTTGCTACCTATATCGGCCATAGTACATTTTGACTTAACTATTTGAGTCTCAGACATAAACTCTTGAAGCTGATGAAGTTTTCTGTAGTCAGGAGCTTCTAGACAAATGGAAGGTAACCAAGGAGTGTGAAAGACAACCTGACACATTGATATCCAGGCATGCTTTGCTTGAGCACTGTGTAAAGAGCTCAAATAAATGAAGAGCATGCCCAGTCAGCATCTGACTTCCTAGAAACAAATGGCAATATCATCGAGGCCACACGGCCGCAGTCATGTACTCCATGGCTGGGTGAGCACGTAGTCCACGGGGACATCAGTCACCCCCAGGTTGATGCAAAAGGCACTACTTTTTGACTGTCCAGTGAGTGAATTCACTGCTGCCCAAGAAATCACAGGTCAGCATCACAGAGTGATAGCCTGCATCACCTATCCCAGTCTTTCCTACCTTAATATTCAGGAAAGAGATTCTTAAATGATCATACCTTTCTTGTCAACCTTTGCTTGATTTCTCTTCTTTCCTCTTGCTCTGTCTGATCATTCCTTTCTGTGAAAGATTAAAACAGAAGAAGGGAAAAACAAAGAATCAGGTTGAGACTTTCTCCTCTTTAGCAAGGACATGTGCTCAGATCTGGACATTCTGGAGGCTACAGGTGTAACAGGAAGGACACCTGGCAGGTGACACTTTTTTCCATATCATTGCACTTTGCCAATCACTGCTCAGGGAATTATGGTCTCATTGTTCCACAAAAACACTTATAAAGGAAAGTTTTGCCAACATCACAGCCTGGTTCTCCTGGGCCCTTTTCTGTGTTAGAAATAACCACACAGATTGATGCTGGGCATTGATTTGCAGGAGAAGCAGGAAGCAATTCTCTCCTAATCAAATATCATCTCTGTGTATTTACAAGTAGGAACATAGATGGCAAACAAAAATGTTTTAGTAGGATAAGTTTTATACACACACACACATAATATATTCAAGTATATATGAATGAATATTGTTAGAACTGTCACTGCTTTTCCATGTAAAAGGGATTCATACTTTTAGCCAACCAACATAAGGAACATTTGCCTCAGATTCTGGGCAACATATGCCTGCCTGGAATTCATATTTTCTGGATACATTTCAAATCCAAACATACCCAGGAACCCAGATGATTCTCACTGCAGAAATGAGACACATGACCTGCCTTTTAAAGGACCTGAGTCTCTCACCAAAATTGGTTTTGCCTAGTGAGTGTCACTATTAACATGCAAGCCATGCTTACACCTACACTTGGAAGCTAAAAATGGAGCAGAATGCTGAGACTTAGTGTAAAACGTAAGCTCCGCCCTGGGATACCAGATAATGGATGTCCTATTTCTGGCTCTCTCTGTTGCTAAATAAAGCCTCAGGTCCCTGGAGGGGGCCCAGAATTCCATTCCTGGGAAACAGCCCTCATCTGTCAGCACTCCTAGAATCACCGCCAGGTTTGAGGAAGGGAAATTCTGCAACTCTCCGTTAACATAAGCTCACCGTTACCTGCCTTTCTTTGAAACATTTTAAACATCTGTGCATTTAGGAGATTTGGTGATGGGCATTTAACATACTAGCCATTGTACTTTTCAGTAATTTTTTTTAAAAAGGAAGATTCATCTTTCATTTGGATGTTTTAGAAAAAGAAACCAATCCCTGTTATGTTCCCTGTTCTTAATCTAAGTGAAAAACCAGAAGAAATCACAGTTATAAGCTTTCATCTGAGAGCTGATAATACAATTAGAAAAAAAAAATGTGAAAATACCACATAGAAGGCTAACCATAAGAGATTTAAATGATGATATGAAACTAATTCTTTAGATTTTTAAAAAATGTTGGCCATGCCATGTGGCACTCATGATCTTAGTTCCTGCCCAGGAATCGAACCTGTGCCCCCTGAACTGGAAGCAAAGAGTCTTAATCACTGGACAGCCAGGGAAGTCCCATAATTCTTCATATTTCTTAAAAACAGGCCATGAACAAATCCTCAGTACACCCTCCATATAAAAACACTGAAACAAGAGCAGATCTTTCTGTTTTTTAAATTGTGGACAGCATCAGCATCATTACAAGGTCATCGGAGCACAGCAGGGGTCGTGGAGGTGCCCGGGGAGTGTGCCCCTGCAGGCCAGGTGCTCTGTGGGGTGCCAACTCCAAGGTCCTTCCTGAGAGCCTAAGCCACAGACTCTCTGAGCTCCCCTGAGCAATGGGTTTATAGATCTCTTATCCTCAGACTCAGAAAGCCCTGTCCTTTATACAAAACAAGGGAGAAATAATCAGAGCCTCCATACCCAGATTTTCTGGAAATAGTGCCAGTAGCTTGGACAGTCACACAAGCGCCTTCTGTAAATAATCAGATGCACTATTGCTCCTTAGGCAGTGGTCAGAACATGGATGATGAAGCCAGGCCACCTGCGCATGAACCTCCGCTCCTTCCCTCTGCCAACACTCATGTTAAAAAGTCCTATTACCTCCCAAAGTCTGAGCTTCCTTACAAGCAAAGTGGGAACAGCCATGCAAACCTCACAACTGTCTGGTAACAATTCAGTGAGGGAACAGAGGCAAGCCCTGAGTACAATGCCTGGCACAGACTGGGCCCACCTTGGAATGACCACTTCTAATACAACCATATAAAGGAGGGCCACTGTTTTTTGACACTCGCGTATCCACAAACGCACAAGCCCAGTTCTAAGCGTTCTTCCAACATGGTCACAGTTAGCCATGAGGCCCCATTTGCAGGGGAGCAGGTACAATGTGATGATATTCTAAGCCATTGACTCAAAGCAGAAAATGCAGTAAGAGTGGAAGCCAGTGTCAAGGGCTGTGGGGATGACGCTCTAGGCTGGACCATATATAGTCAGTCGATCCTCATCTCCACGGAACCAAACCAAACCAAACACCCACCTCAAACCAGCAGTGACATTCTCAAGGATGCTGCCCAGGGCACTTGAGAAGCTTCCAACTAGGGACGGACCTGACTGGCTGAGTGGCAAGGAAGAGACTGTCAGGGCCGCAGCAGGGAGCCTGTTTTCCTGCCCTGGAGGTGAGTGCCGTCAGTCCGGGATCCACCTGCCATCTCTGCTCACCAGGCACAGTTCTGATATTCAGGTGTTCACGTCTAAGTGTCTATGTGCAAAGACTAACACAATTATAAGCACTTGCTGGTGGGAGGACCTGGTCATCCACTAGAGCAGAGAGGAAGTGACCACTGACAGGAGAAATGGTTCCTAAGAGAAAAGCCTCTGCCCACTCTGGGCAGCAAACCAGGCTGAGGGCAGCACTCCTTGGGCCTTGAACTTGCCCCATTTGAGTCTTAGATTACTACCTGAGGGGGCATCTGTGACTGATGAGCTTTATAAGTCAGTGACTTAATTTTTTTAAATTCAAATATTCGGTAACACCTTCACATTTGTATGTACCCACCTGATTAAGCAAGCTATCCATGAAAAGATGTTCTTGAAATTCTCAGATATGGCTTAGTTGATGTAATATAGAATAGTAGTCACCATATCAAGTTTAAAAATAACACTATTTTTTTTTTTTTTTTGCTGCACTGCTCAACATGCAGGATTTTAGCTCCCTGACCAGGGATTGAACCTGTGCCCCCAGCAGGGGAAGCCTGGAGTCCTAACCACTGGACCACCAGGGAAGTCCCTAAAACAAAAAATTCATAATCTTAAGGTTTAAATATTTCCAACAGTCCTTAAAAGGGGGAGTCTTCCAGGCAGTTAATAAAGGTGCTGAAGTCAAGAAAGAGGAAAGAGTCAGTTAGGACTCAACACCCAGACCAGAGGTTCTGCCTTCTACTTTTGGACAGTAGGTCAGCCATGGGACTGTCTTAACTTTGTAAAAAAGGCTTTCATGGAATGAAAAACCAAATTCAGAGAATGTCTGCAGTGCTCACTCCTAAAGAGAGAAAAACATTTTAAAAATCCAGGCCCTTAGAAGACATGCTATAGAAAATACCTCGCAAACTAAGTCTTTGACCAGATACGACAGAAGTATCTGGGAAACACCTTTGAAAGGGTTCTACCACCCAAATCCTCAATGCCTTTAATGAGATGGAGCAGTGTTCTCTGTACCAGGAAGGCTCTTCCTGCATGCTGGTGCTCAGCACATGTTGGAACCACAGCTCTACCTGGGAAAACCCAAAGGATGTGAAGGAGGGAAGGATCTAAAATTGCAGAGTTCTAAGCCACAGGCAACTTCCTAGGCTTTTCTGTTCCTTTGAGCTGGTACTTTACTCCCCCCAGAGGGAACTACAGAGGGCTGAGCCCTTCCCTGGTAGGTTTCATACTCTGTCCACACCTGCCTGTGATGTCCGTGACCATGAGGAGCCCTAGTCCCAAATTTCCAGCGACACCTGCTTGAAACCCAGCCTGCCAAAGGACATCATTTCTCTTCCATCTAGAGAGCTGACTCATGACATAACCCCGAAGTAAGGGACATTTTAAATGATGCCAGGAGAGCTTTTTCCTTTTTAATTTTCAACGGGATGTTGCTGGCTGTTTCAACTTTCCCGGGGGGCTTGCTTTCAGAGTTCCCAACAGCGGCTCAGGGCGAGGGGAACACAGCAGGGCTCAGTAAGTCTGCAGAGCCAGGTTCCCGCAGCAGCCTTGGAGCACACGTGAGGGAAGCCCCAGGGGGCCGCCACTACTCACGTTTCAAGATGTTTCTTCTCTCCAGTTCCTCCACCGCGGGTCTTTGGCTCAGTCGTCTGCGGAAAAACACTAGAATTACATTTTGCACCATGGTGGCTGCCGGCGAATTGCATCCAGGGTCTGTGAGGGTACGGGGTGTCTGGCGCACCCCCTGAAGATCGCCTCCCAAAAAACGGGAGGGGGGAGGAGGTGGGGGGACCTCCGTCGGAGGCAGCCTCTTGCTGGCAAATCAAGTCCGACCCCCGCGTGGGAGGGAGGTGGCCCTCTGTCACCGGGCGGCTAGGGCAGCCTGCGCTCCCGCTCCCGCTCCGGACAAGCAGCTCCTCATGTCCAGATCTGCTGCCAGCCCGGCAGGCTGGACGCCTCCCTAGGCGCGGGTCCGAGATCCAGCCAGGAGATGGTCCCCTGTCCGGGGGCGCAGGGAGGGGCGGGCAGCGGCGTCTCCAGCTTCTGTGTCCCAAGCTCCCAGCGACCCGAACACTGGCACTCGCCGGGTTCTGCTCCAGCTGCGGTCCGGCCTCACCCGACCCTGCCTGCAGGGAGGCGATGGGGAAGCTCCTGCCTCTAGCGGGCGCGGAGCCCAGGCGCGTAGGGAAGAAGCGCATCCAATCCTGGCTGGGAATCTCCTGGGCTGAGCGCGCGCGCCGGCCACGCCCACAGCCGCCCGCCCACCGCCTGCTCTGCTAGTCCGCTTGGTGAGATAGGAGGACAAATTATCATTTCCTTTTAAATGGCTTCTCATCGAGGGAGTTGGAGGACGTAGCCAAAAAGAAGAAATACATAAATAAATAAAAGGCTTGTCAGGAGAGGGAGGCATAACCAGTCAACATTAATGCCAAGCTCCAATTATTTCTGTAACTCCAATAATGTTATCCCTGGGGCAGAGCCAGAAACGTCCCCACTTCCGGATCCTTCTGCCACTGCAGGGAGGTGACAGGCGGAGCCTCTGAATGCCCACAATGCGGGGCCATAATCCTATTTATAACCCCTGTCCCAGCACAAAGCCCAGGCCCCCGGGGGCTCAGCTGCTCCTCCTTCCACACTCAAGGCGACACTGTGCTATCGGCTCCTAGGCGGGCTTTGTGTGTCTGCTGGCTGGTGGGTGGTTGCTTAACATCTTGTCTGCATGTCTGCTGAGACTTGAGCGTGCCCTCAGACAACTCCTGGCTGGCACCCAGGGGCCAGGGCCTCCCGCTCCCTGGCAAGCAGCAGGCACCAAACCAAGCTGTTTGGATGGGGCTCCCTCAGCCTGGTCAAACCCCCCCCCCCAGATGCTATTTATTCATTCACTAAGTGACGGGTGGGGTGGGGGTACCTGCTCTGCAGCAGCCACTGTCCCAAGCCCCAGGACACAGTGGGCCTGCCCTTAGAAAACTCAAGTCTAAAGAGGAAGGCAGACAAACAGCAAGTGAGCAATCATCCCAGTGAGCGGGCAATGGCATGGAGAAGAGAAAACAGGGGTAGGGACGTGATGGATGAGGGAAGGGGCAGGGGCAGGGGAGGTCCATTTCCTAAGAGATAGCAGAAAAGAAGGAACCAGCCTTGAGAAGCTCACATTTCTAGACAGTGTCTCCTAACTGTCCAGGTGCTGGGCTTGGACACAGCCGTGGGGGCAGTGATCAAGGAGGACTTCCTGGAACAGGAAACTTTGGGCAGTGTTGAGGAGAATCCACACGAGGTGCAGAGCCTATTCCTTAGGGGCTGCCAGCTGACCAGCTACGATGCCTGCAGGGACAGCTGAGGATGGAGACCATACATCTCCTCAAGCCTGAAAAGTACCCCAAAACTCTACTCACTTTGCCCCCATGGAGGGCTTTTTCTTGCTGGAGCCCTGTGTTCTCTTCTAAAACGAGGACTAATAATAAATCTTCACAAAGGTGAGAGAACTGAATGAGAAAATGCACAAATACACCTGTTATACCAAGCTTGCTTGGGACAGAGATTTCTCAAGAAATGTCTGGAGAGAACCCAACCTGTGGGTTGTCAGCTGATCATGGACTGAGTTCCCAGAGAGGCATTTCATCCAACTTGCACGTCTCAGAAAGGTGTGGATATCTCACCACCATAATCTCCGCTGCTGGCTCTAGAGGTAAAGTCAGGCCTGCCAGGGTGAGGGCCACAGCAGGCCCCCAAAGCACCTCCGAATGGCCCAGAAGGGGCAGTCCACCAGCTGTGAACAACATGTGCCTGCTGGGTTGTCAGCAACCTGCCCCTGTACCCAGAGGGAGCCCAGGAGCCCACAGCTGGACTGCAGCCAGAGCCGCTCCCTGGGGGACCCCAATCACAGGGAAGGGTGGTACTGCAGGTAGAGGGTCCCCATTTGGACTCACACCTGCCTGTACCTGACACCCCAGCTCAGGAGCCTGAGAACTAACTTGCGTTCACCAGGCCTCTTGTGTCAGAGGTTTAGTGAGCGCAGAGGACAGGCCCAGTCCTGGGATATGGCGGGAAGAAGTTAGACCCAGCCCTGCCCTCGGGGAACGCAGGCTCTAGAGGGGACAGACATTCAGTCTGTTATCACTCAAGTCAGTCAGTCAGTTCAATTGCTGACTCTGCAACCCCATGGACTGAAGCACACCAGGCTTCCCTGTCCACCACAAACTCCCAGAGCTTGCTCAAACTCAGGTCCATTGAGTCGGTGTTGCCATCCAACCATCTCATCCTCTGTTGTCCCCTTCTCCTGCCTTCAATGTTTCCCAGAATCAGGGTCTTTTCTAATGAGTCAATTTTTTGCATCAAGTGGCCAAAGTACTGGAGCTTCAGCATCAGTCTGAAGTTATCACACAAACCACCTTGCATTTCCATAGTGACCAGCACTAGGAGGAGGAACCTACAGCATCATGATAGCCTAGGGGGTAGGTGGGCCAACCTGGACACACGCGAGGCCTGGGAAGCCGATGTTGAGTCAAGATCAGAAGGGTAAGTGGGGATTGCTGAGCCTGGAGAGAGTGGAGGAGCACACGTCCTGAGAAGAGAAGGTCTCCTAAGTGTTACTGGACTGAGTGAAGGTGTGTATGCACCTATGGGGCAGGGGTCAGGGCCCACCCAGCCTGCAGTCTGGATCTCTGGAGCCCCAAATGTGAAGGGTGTGAAGCAGGCAGGGCGGGGTGGAGAGGATCTGTCTTTGGAAGCACCTCCGGACTCTCCTGGACTGCAGTCCAAGGAAGGACAGGGCAGAACCTGCCCACAGGAGATGTGGAGCTGCCGGGGTGGGGTGGGGGGAAGGATCTCCATCAGACAGGAACCTCTGGGAGCCAGGCCCACAAATGGTCACAGGCCAGTGAAGTGTTCCAGACAAGGGGGAGATATTGGCTCCAGAGTAAGAACACTGCAAACTCCAAATTACATCATACACATTGGACTAAATACATATTAAACACAATATTCCATTCATTTACTACCTGAGACTCGGCTCCACTCTCCATGTGGGGATGGGGCTTCCCAAAGCAGGAGTGACTACGACCTTAATGTCGAGGACAGACAACGAGATTATGCCCATTTTACAGATGAGATCGGCGGGGCTCAGAGAAACAAACTTGTAAGCAGGTGTTATTCCTCGTGTGGACCCCAGAGCCTGGCACCAACAAACATGCGTGGCCTGAACAAAGCAGCAAACCATGGGCTCCCTCCGTGTGACACGTTCTTGGTGTGGCCCTGGAGGGGTGCTGCTAAAACATCCCTGGGACCTCAGTAGCAGAGGGTTCTCTGGGGACCGGCGAAGACATAGCCCCAGGCTGGCTGCGCTTTGGGGGAAAGGGGGCGGGGCCCCAGGAGGGGAGGGACGGAGCCTCGGGAGGGCAGGGGAGGAGCCTCGGGAGGGGTGGGCAGGGTCAGCACTCTGAGGGATTCCCCAGCTCTGCCCACGCTGTCTGCTCCCTCCTGATTCAGAAGCTGCTGCTGTGGGTGATGAGCAGGTGCCGCCTGGAACTGGGGAAGCCACAGTCTATTTCTGACTCTCCCCTCTGAGAAAGCACAGCGTGGCAGCCAGTTACAGCACTGCGTGGGCGTGGGAGCGACACCAAGAAAAGAAAACAGGAGAAAAGAGAGGCACCTGCCCATCCTCCCGCCCCATCCCTGGGTGGTCCCCACCTGTGCACACAGGAGAGGGAGCTCCCCTCTCCCTCCAGGGGGCTGTGGGCAAGATGGCAAGGTGGCAGAGCCTCCACATGGAGTGGTCAGGCTGGCCTGTGCATGAGGTGGCTGCCCTGGAGGGTCACCCAGACACAGTGCACTTCTCCTGCAAGAAATAAGCCTTTTCTAGGTAAAGCCCCCAAGATCTGGGGGTTTCCACTGCAGCACAGCTGCACCTAACCTAGTACACGCGTGCATAGCTGGCCATGACGCTGGCCCTGTCTCCCAGGGCACCGTGCAACCAAGGCCAGAGCCACCTCCCCCTTGCTGCCCGCAGCCAGGTCCAGCCTGGAGCCTTCCCCAGCGCAGGATCAGGGCTCCGGAGCCTCAGAAGTCATATGCAAGCTCCCCACTCCCTGAGCCCACCTGAGATGAGGGAGGACAGCCTGGTCACCACCCCCATCAGATGACCGTGGTCCAGATCCATCGGCAGCCTCATCGCTGCCCCCATGACACTTTTTAGAATGTGAATATGAAACAAATGTTAATCAAATCGGAGTTTTTACTCTTAAAAACATCAGCTTCCCTTGAAGACATGGGAGAGCTGGCTCCTCAGATCCATCAGCACCCCTACCCCACCCCCGGCTCCGCAGAGCAGCAGCCAGGCTGAGGGGGCCCTTGGCTCCTCGCCATCCCCACGGCCCACACCTCCCAGTGGCCTCGCTCCCGCGTGGACACTCCGCCTGCCTCACCCATGGGATCGGGCTCTTGAGTGAGCGGAGCCCCAGGAATCCCCTCCTTGTCCTGAGACCCCGTGACCCCCCTGCCTCCCATACACACTGGAGGGGAGTGGCTGCATTCTCGGGAGCACCAGGTGTGGCGGGAAGGCGACCTGAGGACAGCAGGTCCAAACCTCACCTCTGAGCCCAGTGGTGGACAAATGGCCCTGGCTGGCCACCCAAGGAGCATCCGGCAGCTGGTGTGTCCCTCAGGGAGGCTCAGTACACAGTCAGACTCTTCCCAAGCACACTCGTCTCCATGAGTTGGCTCACACAGTCTATGGGCACAGGCCAGTTCCTCTCTCTGAGCCCGTTTCCTCTCCTAAGATGGACTGACAATAGGCACCCATTGGGGTTGCTGTGTGGTAAGAGAAATGGCCCAAAAAGCACCAACCAGGTGCCTGGCACTCCAGGCCCATCTATGTCAGTGGCCATATCTGAATTGTCCTTTGCACACCCCTCCTTGAGAGTCCCTTGGACAGCAAGGAGATCAAACCAGTCCATTCCATCCTAAAGGAAATCAACCCTGAATATTCATTGGAAGGACTGATGCTGAACCTCCAATACTTTGGCCACCTGATGCAAAGAGCTGACTCATTGGAAAAGACCCTGATGCTGGGAAAGATTGAGGGCGTGAGGAGAAGGGGGCAAGAGAGGATGAAGATGGTTGGATGGCATCAATGGATGTGAGTTTGAGCAAACTCTGGGAGATAGTGAAGGACAGGGAAGCCTGGCATGCTGAAGTCCATGGGGTTGCAAAGAGTCAGACACGACCGAGTGATTGAACAACATCATCATCAGACAGGAACTGAGCCGCCATCTCCCTAAGCAAGGCAGAACGCCTTCCTGGAGAGGAAAGCCTTAGTGGCAGACAGACAGCTCTCCGCCCCCAGGGATGCCGGCTATTTTGGGAGCTCCTCCCTGGGAATACCATCCTGCTTCACCAACCAGCCTTGAGTCACCAAGGAGGATCTTGGTGTCCCTGCCAGGGATGGGGTTCCCCAGCAGAGGGGAGTGGGGGGGAGGGGGTGTCTCCCTCCATCGTCACCATGACTCCTGAACCAGATGTGTGGCTCAAGAGCTGTGATTGAGAAGACAGCTCCTCTGTTCCCATAGATGCTGTCCGGGCGACGGGACCACCAGGGACACATGGATGGGCTGGGGAGCAAGAATCAGGGAGGGGAGCCCTTTCCAGGAAGTAACATGAAGACGAGGCCACGGACAGACCAGAGCCAGGCTGCAGACTCTGAGGGGTGCAGCTCATCCACGTTGAGAACAATAGACTCCCAGACCTTAGCCCCCTCTGTCCTTGCAGTTACCTTGTGAGAATGAATTATCAGCCCACTGAGGGTTTATCCAGGGAGGTGCTGGCTGTTGGCCCCCCATCACGGCATCTCACAACCCAGGAACCCCAACCCCACCTCCTCACATGTCCCCATTGTCCAGCATCCGTAACTCAGAGGCTGGTGCCCACTGTCACTCCTACACTCACCCCAGACCCCAGGGCCACCCTCTGCTCCTCTGGCTCCACATTCCCATTCCCCAAGGGTCTCCAAGTCCACTGGGTTCTAGAGCTGATACCTCATATGTCCATCTGTCTCTCCATCCCCAGGCCACCAGCCTCTGCCAGCCCCCAGCTTCCTTGATGCCCCATGGCAGCAAGCAGGCTGGTCATGTTTCTGAAACATGACCCCGCACTCCCACCATGACCTCAAACCTGGGGTCCCCACCAAACTCAAGACAAGCCCCACGAGGTCAGCAAGTCTGCAGGGTCCCCTCCCCAGATTCTGTGCACTGTGATACTCACACTGAACTGCCCACACTGCCTCCCTCAGGCACAGCCATCCTGCTCCTAACTCAGGTCCACAAGCTCAGATGCTACACACTCTTTACAACAAGAATTCGGTCTCATTTCCCTTACTCCAGTCTACCAACATGCATACTTTTTAAAAATTGATGTGATACCCGGCTGTAACATGCAGGAGGAAGAAGGGAAGTTTTAATCCAATAACATCCATTCAACACATAAGTGTTCAACAGGAGCACGTCAGGTGATGTGGTGAAGGCAGCTACACAAAGCAGTTGCCATAACAACAACATCAACTACAAACACAGAGAGACTGGGGTCCATGCTGGTCACTCACACACCCACAGAGATGACACCATGGGGGAGCTGTTCCTGAAATGAGTGATTCTTGGTAAAGTTCTGAATGAAACAAGGTGTGTCAATTTCCACTAATTTCCAAGACACTTATGTTCAGGGAAACTCAGCGACAAAGCTCTGCCAAACCCCTCTGTGCGTGCATGTCCACTGCACACCCGGGTTGCAGGCTCAAGTCATACTAATAGCTCTGGACCCTCCTGTTTGAGTATCCAAGGGAAACCGTTTGTGTCCTGTTTTTGATGGCCCTGTTTGAGCGTCCAAGGGGGTGGGGGCAAGTTTCCCCGGCTGGGGCCTGGCTCATCCCAGTTACAGCCCACGAAGTCTCCCCAGATGAGCCGGGGCACCACTGACTTAAACCTTGTGGTCCCAGGCAGACCCCTGTCCTCCTCCAGGAAGATCCCAGGCTGGAGAAGGAGGCCCATCCTTCACTCCAACCCTTGGCCTTGGGGTGTGCTGAGTGGGTGAACTCTGGTGATGATGATTTGGTCTTCACCAAGGTTGCACCTGGGCTTCCCAGGTGACGCTGGTGGTAAAGAACCCACCTGCTAATGCAGGAGATATAAGAGACACAGTTTTGATCCCTGGATTGGGAAGATCCAAGGAAATGGCAACCTACTCCAGTACTCTTGCCTGGAAAATTCCATGGACAGAGGAGCCTGTTGGGCTACAGTTCATGGGGTCACAGAGAGTCAGACATGACTGAGGCAACAGCACGGCACAAGGTTACAAATGCAGGTATTTATCCTTTGCCCAACAGCTCAGGGCTAAGAGGATGTTCTCTGGAGAGCTCATATGGACACCATGTGTGACAGCCAGATTCAGGGCAGAGCTCTGGCATCCACTCAGAGCCTGGGTGGAGATGCCGTGGTCAGCTGGCAGTACAGCTCCAGGCATGTGTGAAAAAGCATGGGCATGTCTAGACTGGTCCTCCCTGGAAGCCCACCTGGCTGGTCTCTGGAGCATACATCAATTCAGAAGATGCAAAATCATGCCACAATTAAGCAGTGGAGCTCTAAATCCAGTCATGGCATGAACTCGAACACCGCCACCCTGTCCGTTCACAACCTTCTCTGACCAGTCGGTGGAGGTCACCTGGAGAGGCCCCGTCCCCAGTTCTTCATCAGTCACTCATCTAGGTGCCATGGTGGAGGCGTTTTGTAGGTCAACGTCCATAAGCAGGTGATAGTCCTAGATGGCCTAGATGGGCCTGGTCCAATTGGTGGAAGGACCTGCAGAGCAGGGCTGGGGCTCCCTGGTGAAGAGGGAACTCTGCCTGTGGACACCAGCTTGGGTCCAGGCACGGGAGTTCCGGCCCTTCCTGACTGCCTGCCCCATGGGTGGGCCAGACCTGTGCCGCCAGCCCCACACCACTGCCACCAACGCCTTGCCAGAAATCCCTCAATACACACCTCCCCTGGGGCTTCCCAGGTGGCTCAACTGGGAAAGAATCTGCCTACCAAGCAGGAGATGTGGGCTCAATCCCTGGGTTTGAGCCCCTGGAGAAAGAAATGGCAACCCACTCCAGTATTCTTGCCTGGGAAATCCCAAGGACAGAGGAGACTGGTGGGCTTTGGTCCATGAAGTCACAGAGTCAGACATAATTGAGCAAGTAAACACCACCACCTCCCCTGGGAGCTGGGTCTCTATGTCACAGTCACAGCCTCCTTCTCCATAAACAAAGATGACTATACCGTGGGAAAAGCTCTCTCAAGTTCCCTCCACTGACCTAGCCTGGATTAGCCAACACTCCCAGTCCTTCTGGAAAAGGAGACCCCACCGAGCACATGTGGCCGGCATCCCGGGCCCCGTGTCAGCAAGCGGGTCCCTGTCAGGAACACAGGTCCCGTGTTCCCAAACCTATGCGAACCAGGTGAACATGTATCTGTAATTAGGTGATTTAATCAGAATGTATACACATTGATTTAAACGATTCAATATGGATGGAAAAAGAAAACATTCTTTCTAGGAGAACTGAGTTGGCTGCCTTGGAGTCAGTATAGGAGGGATGCTGAAACATGGCCACGCAGGCTCGTGTGGGAGAGGAAGCTATAAGTGGTGGGGCTTCTACCTTAGGAAGGACTCGGCTTCCATGAGTCTAATTCTCACTCCTAGACAACGCATCACACAGGAAAGAACACTAATTGTAGAGCCTTCTGCAATGAGAAGTCTTTGATTCCACCTCAAAAGACAGCGGAATAAATGCACATCTGAATTCCTTAGGTTAAAATAAAGTGTTCTGAGCATGAACACATCACATTGATCACTTCTTCCTTTAGCCACCTTTGGGGGTTTATCACCAGTGCTGTGTACAGAGGAGGGGGCTCTGCTCCCCTCCGTCATGGGTCTGTGGTCTCTTCCCAGTGATGCTCGGCCCCCGTGTGGGGAGGGTGTCCCCGAGCACAGGGCAGGGGGTGAGACTCGCCTCCGGGTGGTTCCGAACAGCCCCTGGACACTGGCAGCCTCTGATGGGGTGGGAGTGAGACGCGCTATTTAAGATCTATCAGGGGTGTTGGGCCCTTATTCAGATTTGGGAAATTAAAGTAATACACGATGCTTCCTGCTGCTGCCTCTGGCATGAGGATCACTTGGTCTGTGGTCCACACATTTATGGAGCACCTGCTGGGAACCAGGTCCTGCCCCTCCCCCATCCTCCAGCGCTGCATTTCCTGCCCTCCCCCCATCTTCCCTTCCCTTCCCTCTCACCTTCCTGGGGCAGCTCTCCTGGGTGGTGGGTGGTTGAAGGCCACCCCCCTGCATCCCTCTCTTCATCTCTCCAACTGGGGTATCCTGAACATCCTGCTACTTCCCCAGGGCCCTGAACCCCAGGGTGCTCCTTGGCCAAGATCTAAACCACCCTCTGGGGCTGCATCTCTTGGTTCCTACCCCTACCCAGCAGGTCCGGGAGTGGAAGTCAGGTTAGTACAGTGCCCCAGGCCCAGGGCGGAGGGTCAGTAAGACTGCAGTGAACAAGCAAATATCAGGTGAGGAAACAGCAGGGCAAAGAGACACACAAACTCCACAAAATTGCCCTTGGTTTAAAAAAGCAAAGGGCATCACCCCACACACCAAATAGTCTCAATAGGAGACAGAACTGCACAAGCACTAAGAAGCCTTGACTTCACCAGCCTGGGGAGAGAGGAGGTTAGGATCTACCAGGGGTGAGTGGGAGGGAACACGGGACCTCCACAGCGCCCTGGGCACCTTGCAGGCCACTTCCTCTGTCCCCCACGTGCTGCAGGGACCACACTCTCTCTTGCTTGACCTCCCTCCCCATCCCATGTCCTGAGGACGGCTCCTGCATCTCTTATTCCTTCCTCCATCTTGAGCATCCCGTGCCAAGGGGGGGTACACCAAGGCTGCCCAGGAAGTATCTCTCCTTGAGCTTCATTGTCACTTAGGGGTTACCACTGAGAAGGTTTTCCCGTGGCTCAGATGGTAAAGAATCTACCTGCAGTGCAGGAGACCTGGGTTTGATCCCTGGGTTGGGAAGATTCCCTGGAGAAGGGACTGGCAACCCGCTGCAACATGCTTGCCTGGAGAATCCCTGGCAGGCTACAGTCCATGGGGTCAGAGTCGGACACAAGGGAGTGACTTCCACCACCAACACCAGTGGTGAGGAAGGGACACTGGTGTCTGTTCCAGTCATCCCAGGGGCCCCTCGGAGTCTGCACCCCGCCCCCGCCCCAGCTTCCTGCCACCTCTGAAATCTCTGGGCCCAGCACTGGACAGTCGGGAACACAAAGCACTCATAAATGCCCATTATAGGGACTCCAAGGGACTCCCCAGACCAGACTGTTACCTCACAGACACAAGGTTTTCCACTCACTCATCTACCTGTTTACTCCCCATTTCCCTTCTTCCTTCAGTCTCTCTCACAACAAAATTAGCTTGAACACCAATAGTAGCAGAGACCTCTAGTTTCCTACACAATCTTCACTCTCCCTTCTTATGTATATGGCATCAGAAAGCCGATTCTATTCAAAGAAGTCTCTTTTCCAGCTAAGCATAGCCATATGAAGAGGTTCTGACCAAGAAACCGTAGGGAGAAGTGTGCCCAAAAGCCTCTAAAGAACAGTCCTTTTGAAGAGCTGACTCAGCTGGGATCTATGCACCTTTGAGAGTTGAATGTGTCTGGTGCTCCTGAAGCCATCCTGGACCATTCAGGGTTAAGTGTCAGTGTGAGGATAACTGAGCAGGAAGACAGAAGGAAGCCTGGATCTTCAGTGACTATGGAACAAACATGCCAGCCTGACTGTCTACAACCATTCTATGAAGCAGGGTACCTCCAGACCCAGCCTGACTGGGTCAAATCTCAGCTCTAGGACATACTAGCTATATGTCTTTGAACATCTTACCTAACCTCTCTGAACCACCATTTCCTAAGCTATGAAAGACAGCTAACAATAGCATTTACATCTTAGGCTTCAGTGAATGCGGCAGAACACAATCTCTAGCATACAACCCACATTTAATAAATGTTAACAAAGCTACCCCACTTCATGGATCACTGCCTTGTCGTGGCACCGGGGCTTGTGCAACTCAATGAAGCTATGAGCCATGCTATGCAGGGCCACCCAAGACAGACACGCCATAGAGAAGAGTTCTGACAAAACGTGGTCTACTGGAGGAGGGAGGGAATGGAAAACCACTGCAGTATTATTTCTGTGAGAACCCCATGAATATGAACAGTATGAAAAGGCAAAAAGACACGACACCAGAAGATGAGCCCCACTCTCCCCCTCCTCCAGTCAGAAGGTGTCTAATATGCTACTGGGGGAAGAGCTCGGGGCAATTACCGATAGCTCCAGAAAGAATGAAGTGGCTGACCCAAAGCAGAAGCAATGCTCAGCTGTGGATGTGTCGTGGTAAAAGTAAGGTCCGATGCTGTAAAGCAAAATATTGCACGAGAACCTGGAATGTCAGGTCTACAAATCAAGGTAAATTAGACGCAATCAAGCAGGAGAAGGCAAGAATGAACATCGACATCTTAGGAATCAGTGAACTTAAATGGATGGCAATGGGCAAATTTAATTTAAATGATCATTTATCTACTCCTGTGGGCAAGAATCCCTGACAAGAAATGGAGCCGCCTTCAGAGTCAAGGAAAGAGTCCAAAACGCACTGTTTGGGTACAATGTCAAAACAACAGAATAATCTTGGTTCGTTTCTAAGGCACACCATTCAACATCACAGTAATCCAAGTCTATGCCCCAACCACTGATGCTGAAGAAGCTGAACAGTTGTATGAAGACCTATAAGACCTTCTAGAACTATTACCAAAAAAAGATGTCCTTTGCATCACAGGGGATTAGAATGCAAAAGGAGAAAGTCAAGAGATATCCAGAATAACAAGCAAGTTTGGTCTCGGAGTACAAAATGAAGCAGGGCAAAGGTTAATAGAGTTTTGCCAAGAAAATGCTCTGGTCACAGCAAACACCCTTTTCCAATAACACAAACGACAACTCTACACATGAACATCACCAAATGATCAACACCAAAATCAGACTGATTATATTCTTTGCAGCCAAAGATGGAGAGGCTCTATACAGTCAGCAAAAACAAGACCTGCTGCTCACTATGGCTCAGATCATAGCTCCTTATTGAAAAATTCAGGTTTAAATTGAAGAAAGTAGAGAAAACCACTAGGCAATTCAGGTATGACCTAAATCAAATCTTTTATGATTATACTGGAGGTGCCGAATAAATTCAAGGGATTAGATCTGGTTGATCGAGTGCCTGAAGAACTATGGATGGCGGTTTATAACACTGCACAGGAGGTGATGACCAAAAACATCCCAAAGAAAAAGAAATGCAAGAAGGAAAAGTGGTGGTTTGAGGAGGCTTTACACAAAGCTGAGGAAAAAAGAAAAGCAAAAATCAAGGGAGAAAGGGAAAGATATACCCAACTGAATGCAGAGTTCCAGAGACTAGCAAGGAGAGATAAGAAGTCCTTCTTCAATGAACAATACAAAGAAGTAGAGGAAAAATAAAAGAATGGAAAAGCTAGAGATCTCTTCAAGAAAATTGGAGATATTAAGGGAACAAATCATACAAGGATGGGCATGATAAAGGACAGAAACAGTAAGGACCTAACAGAAGCAGAACAGATTAAGGAGAGATAGCAAGAACACACAGAACTATGCAAAAAAAGTCATAATGAGCCAGGTAACCACGATGGTGTAGTCACTCGCCTAGAGCCAGACGTCCTGAAGTGTAAAGTCAAGTGGGCCTTAGGAAGCATTACTGCAAACAAAGCTAGTGGAGGTGACGGAATTCCAGCTTAGCTATTTAAAATCCTAAAAGATAATGTTGTTAAAGTGCTGCATTCAATGTCAGCAAATTTTGAAAACTCAGCAGTGGTCACAGGACTGGAAAAAGTCAGTCTTCATTTCAATCCCAAAGAATGGCAATGTCAAAGAATGTTCAAACTACCTTACACTTGTGCTCATTTCACATGCTATAAGGTTATGCTCAAAATCCTTTAAGCTAGGCTTCAGCAATATGTGAACCGAGAATTTCCAGATATAAGAGCTAGGTTTAGAAAAGGCAGAGGGACCAGAGATCAAATTGCCAGAATTCATTGGATCACAGAGAAAGCAAGAGAATTAAAAAACAAAAATCTGCTTCATTGACTATGTTAAAGCCTTTGACTGTGTAGATCACAATAAAATGTGGAAAATTCTTGAAGAGATGGAAATACCAGACCACTTTACCTGTCTTCTGAGAAACCTGTATGCGGGTCAAGAAGCAACAATTAGAACCTTACATGGAACAACAGACTGGTTCAAAATTGGGAAAGGAGTATGTCAAGGCTGTATACTGTCATCCTGTTTGTTTAACGTTTATACAGAGTACATCATGTGAAATGCCAGGCTGGATGCAGCACAAGCTGGAACCAAGACTGCTGGGAGAAATATCAACAACCTCAGATATGCAGGTGATACCACTCTAATGACAGAGAGTGAAGAGGAACTAAAGAGCCTCTGGATGAGGGTGAAAGAGGAAAGTGAAAAAGCTGGCTTAAAACTCAACATTCAAAAAACTAAGATCATGGCATCCAGTCCCTTCACTTCCTGACAAATAGAAGAGGGAAAAGTAGAAGCAGTGACAGATTTGGTTTTCTTGGGCTCCAAAATCACTGCCAATGTTGACTGCAGCCATGAAATTAAGACACTTGCTCCTTGGAAGGAAAGCTTTGACAAATCTAGACAGCTCAGGATGTGAGAGTTGGACCACAAAGAAGGCTGAACATTGAAAAACTGATGCTGGAGAAGACTCTTGAGAGTCCTTTGGACTGCAAAGAGATCAAACCAGTCATCCTAAAGGAAATCAACCCTGAATATTCATTGGAAGGGCTGACATTGAAGCTCTGATACTTTGGCCACCTGATGCAAAGAGCTGGCTCATTGGAAAAAACCCTGATGCTGGGAAAGATTGAGGGCAGGGGCTGAAGGGGGCGACAGAGGATAAGATAGTTGGATGGTATCACTGACTCAATGGACATGAATATGAGCAAACTCTGGGAGATAGTGAAGGACAAGGAAGCCTGGCATGTTGCAGTCTATGGGGTCACAAAGAGCCTGACATGACTTAGTAACAGAACAACAACCAAGCTACCACTGCACTATTACTACTGGGACTATAACTTGTGCAGGATAAGCTCTGACTCTGGGTAAAGAAGGCAAGCATCACCAACCATTTCACAGGCTCAGACAGATGGAGTAATTACCTTGGCTCCCTCAGTCTGCACCTCCCAGCCACGTGAGCTCGCAACCACCAGACCACCTGTGCCCCTGGGTATGGATCATGTTTTATTGATGCTGAAGGGAGACTGGTATTGCTTTGCATCTCCTTATAAAACATGCTGTACTTTCCTGGACAGACTCCCAAGCAACCGAGGAAAACCAAGAGCAGCTGACGCCACGGGAAGTCTCAAAGGCCATGAGCTGGTGAGAACGAGGGGGCCTGAGCCCCACCTGCAGGGGGCCTGGGGCCCTGGGTGCTGCTCTTCCTTCCCTGCAAAGGAGTAGGGGAAAACACAAGAGTGGGAAAGACTAGAGATCGCTTCAAGAAAACTGGAGATATGAAGGGAATACACAGTGCAAGGATGGGCATGATAAAGGACAGAAACGGTAAGGAGCTAACAGAAGCAGAACAGATTAAGAAGAGATGGGCAAGAATACACAGACCTATTTAAAAAAAAGCCATAATGAGCCGGATAACGTGGTTATCTGGACACCATGTGCTCCACCCCAAGACCAATTTGTAGGCATATGTCCTCGGAGGCTTAGATTTTGTTAAACCTTTCCTGATTTGGAAGTGCCATTTTCTATTGCTTAGCTACTTCCAACTCAAACCAGAACACATGAGACTCAGACTTCACAGCCACTGCCCTGCCTGCATTGTCCTGGCCTCACCCACCTCCCAGACCTTGTGGGACCACCGCATCTCTCCCTCCAGAGTTGGGGGGGGGGTCTTGTCTTACCCTCCCCCCAACATCCCACAGGGCCCACACACAGCTCTGCCCTAAGAGTCCCTTCTGTATTTTTGCAACAAACCATTGCAGGTGTCTAGTTAACCCCAGCATTCCTCTTGACCTTGGAGGCTACATCATATTCACATGGGGCTCTCACCACAATAGCGGAGCAGGGAGGTAGCACCAAGCTAGGGGCTGGGATGGTTTATCTGGATAGAACAGGCCCGACCTCTGTGTCCCCTGAGGTTTCTAACCAGAGAGAGACTATGAGCCTCAAAAACATGCCCAGAGTCGCTGAAGGGCTGGGGAAGTAAGTCAGGTACATTTGCTTCTCCACAAAAAAAAGAAGAGAAACTACTAACACAAAGGTCTTTGCTCCTGGGATCTCAAAATCCTCTTCGGAGGGTTGTAGAGACCTGGGCCCTGCACTTCTCAGCCTAGGGGTGGCTGGTAACTTGAGATCACCACCCCAACCAGTTACTGCACTGGGTGCACCCTGAGCTGGACTGGTAGGGTCTGAGGGGTCCTCACCCCACCCTCAGCCTTCCACCACTTCAGGCCCCCTTTCTCTCCAGGCAAGAGTCAGCATGAAGCTCAGATGTGGGCTTCAATTCTCCTGGAAGTGGGGTACTTGAACCTCAAGGGGACCAAGAGCCACTGTTTCCTAAGTGCTTCCCATGTGTCAAAGACGGACAGTGAAGGTGCTGATGGTGATGATAGTGGATGAAGATGTTGCTAAAGATGATGGTAAAGAAGATGAAGATAACAACAAAATGATGAAGATAAATCATGCAGAAGAAGAAGATGGATAAGACGCTGATGAAAATGATGGTGGTGATCACGAAGATGAACAAGGTGACGAACGAGGTGATAAAGATGGTGAAGAGGATCCAGACAGTGACAGTGATGAAGATGTTGTGGAAGAGAATAAGGTTAGTGAAGACATAGGTGAAGAAGAACAGGATGGTGACACTGATCATGATAATGGGTCTTCATACAAGTATATCCCTCAACCCTTGTGACAGTAACTGAAAAATTGAGTGCCCACATGGCCCAGGTACTGTTCTAAGGATTGGAGATAAGGTTAAGGGGTGAGGGCTCCTTTGGGGTGATGAAAACTTCCTAAAATTGCTAGTGGTGATGGACGCACAACTCATGGATATACTAGGACCACAAGACTGTGCACTTCGAAAGGGTGGATTGTATGGTATGGAAGTTACATTTCACACTATTAAAAGAAACTCTCTAGTTTCATATTTATTTGTTTTATTCTCTGGTGCTTCCTCCCTACTACACAGAAGTTCAGACAATTTATGTATCCTGTCTCTCTGCACCCTTTCTGCAGCCCTAGGAGACAGGCTTTGTTGTAATAATTCCCATTTTACAGAAGAGAACAGTGAGGCACACACCAGGGAGGTCACCTGCCTGAAAACACAGCCAGAAAACAGCAGAACCAAGACAGGAAGCAAGACATCCTGCCCAGAGTCCATGCTCTCCCCACCACACAGAGACACTTCCTCTGATCAGGATGAGAGCAAAGGGGGTCACACACAAGGCCTTCCAGGTCAGCCCCCTCACCCACCAGGTGCAACGATAAGACCCGTCGGGGCTGCACAGGGTGCTGGCACACACAGTCTCCGGTCTTGATGCTTCTACTGCTGACCATCAATTCAGACCCTGACTTGCTGTTTTCCCTACAGAAATTCAACAGTCACAACCCCCCATTCTCAGCACAAACAAGAGCGAGCTTGTTTGTATCACTCTCATAAAAAGGTGATATATCACAGGGTGACCTCCCCCAGGACCAATATAGCCCACAAATGTGTTTTATGGGGTCCACACTTCCTTTTTTAAAAGCACTGATTTAGAAAGACGATACAATGATCCTAGATGCAGAGCAGCAAAGGAAACACGGATATAAAGAGTAGAATTTTGGACTCAGTGGGAGATGGCGAGAGTGGGATGATTTGAGAGAATAGCACTGAAACATGTATATTACCATATGTAAAATAGATGACCAGTGCAAGTTCAATGCATGAAGCAGGGCACCCAAAGCTGGTGCTCTGGGAAAACCCCAGGGGGATAGGGTGGGGAGAGAGAGAGTTCAGGATGGGGGTACACATGTATACCTGTGGCCGATTCATGTTGATGTATGGCAAAAACCATCACAATATTGTAAAGTAATTATCCTCCAATTGAAACAAATTAATTAATTTCAAAAATAAATTTGAAAAAAAGCAAGATCCTTCCCTCAATGTGAATCTGCTCTCTACATGGAGAGTCATACAAATAATTGTAAACCAAGGAGCGGTCCATGGACCAGCTTCAGGGTGTTGTGAAGCGGGTACTGCAGGCAGGACATGCTGAGCAAAGAACTCTGAGCTGAACAAGTTCAAGTTCATTCCCCACTCAGCTACTCACTGGCTACTAGCAATTCTGAGCCTCAGTTTCCTCACATGCAAGGGAAAGGTTGTGGACCCACCACATGGGAATGAAACGCCATGAGTCCTCAGCACGTGCAGATGGCGCAGGACAGAGGGTGAAATTTCAGAAATCGTGGGAGGAATTTTATACTCAGTAGGACTGACCTGTGAAAGTGTTAGTCACTCAGTCCTGTCTGACTCTGCAACCCCATGGACTATAACCCACCGGCTCCTCTGTCCTCAGAATTTTCCAGGCAAGAATACTGGAGTGGGTTGCTATTCCCTTCTCCAGAGGATCTTCCTGACCCAAGGATCGAACCCAGGCCTCCTGCATTGTAGGTGGATTCTTAACTGTCTAAGCCACCAGGGAATTCTCAACTTCATGAGCCTCAAGGGTCACTAATCACAGACTCAATCACCTGCTTTGTAGATTCCAGGTTCCCTATGAAGTGGGGCCCCAATAGGCTAAGCCTCGCCCTTCCCACCCAGCTGTACTTCCTGCTGGGGGGGCCCAGCTGTTAGTTTTCTGTTCAAGAATTACCTTGGGCAAATGAATTATCTTATCACTCAGCTCCCTCTGTTCCTCTTTTGTCTGAAAACCCCTTTAGAAGCTGTCCCCCCAGCCGTTTCAGAGCTGGGGCAGATGCACGTCCTATCATGTACAAGAACGCCGAGTCCAGCCCTCTGAGGCTCTGGCCATGCAGTCGAGCTGGGCTGGGAGAACACCCTGTGCCTTCCTTGTGGATGGCGGCTCATTAACCAGCAGCCTCCTTCAACAGCGGCCTCTTCTGACTCAGTCCAGCTGGGCCCCCGATGGCAGTACCATCGGCTGCAAGTACCACCTGGCTGCAAGATTCCACCTCCCGAAGTCGGGGAGTCCAGGTCCAGCCCCTCCTCAGCAATGTGAGGAAGGACTCGGCTGCCCTTGTCCCGTTTCATTCAAACAGAAACACCTGCCCCGATGTGCCAACCGAAATCTCCAAATTACTCAGCATCACCTCGTGGCTGGAGCCCTGCAGGATTATGGAACAGAGGAATGTGGGTTTCAAGTTCCCTCACTTCCCTTGGATTACATTTAATGCTGCCCAGTTTCCATAGATGGACGGGACTTATTAAACCCGACACACCTGTTCTGTCCCCAGGGGTCCCCCTCGGGAAAATAGCCAGCCACTTGCTGTCCCTCTGTTGTGCTACGAGTTTGGAGGGAACGCACTGTGGTAGGAAACACACCCATGATCAAAGGAACTGCACAACCTGGAAAACGTGCTGGTGCTTCGGTGACCCTGATCTTGAGCTGGTGCTGCTGGTAACTTGCATCCTGAGTTCAACACCGCCGGGGAGGCGCCTTCACGTGTCCTCCCACTCCTGCTCATGGGTTGGACCCCCAGGAAGAGTGCCAGGGATGCATGTCCAAACGTGGATACAGAGCCTCCCTCCTGCACCTGCCTGCCTTCTTCCTGTCTTCCCTCCCCCAGCACAGAGCATTGACTCCATCCTGTTGGGGCCACCTCCTCCAGCCCTTACCCATGTCCTGCTCCCCTTCCTCCCCCGGCTCTCAGTCCATCCCTCTCCAGCCCCATCATCACGTGCTGACGTTTGTCTCCTCAGCTCTTACAGACCAGAGTCACGTGCCCCCTTGAGGCCCCCTGCTGGTGGGGGCATCAAGGGAGGGTCCTCTGGGAAGGACCAGAGGCGGCTGTGTGTGGACCAGGAGCAGAGGGCGCCCACCCCCTGGTCCTGCTGAGCCCTTCAGCCTCCCCCACCCTGCCCACCCCAGCTCCTCACAACCACAGCATGTTCTCCAAGGGGCAATGTGGATTCAGGCCTTGGTACCCTCTTGCAGCTGCTCTCTGCCTGGGACATCCTTGCACGCCAGCCCACCACGTGGACTGACACGTATCAAGACATCAAGACCATGCTCCACGTCACCCACTCTTCAAAGCCTCACCCCAACTCTGCCTCCCTCCTGCTGGCTTAATCTCTTCCTCCTAGACCTCTGCTTCCGTGGCTGATTCATACGTTTATTTTGTACATATCTGATTAGATATGATGGTTCCCGATGCGCCTCTGCACCCCGGCACCCAACCCCTACGCTCTATAGGGACCTGAGGTTTGTGACGGGGTTTGTGCTCCCGGGAGACATGCAAGGGCGTGGAAGCGATGCCGTGGGAGAAACGGGCCTGCTCTGCTGCAGTCTCGACCAGATTCCCTGTTAAGTCATCACAACATCCCCTTACATCACAGTGAGCGTGCATACACCATGGGGTAGGAGGCAAATCTATGAGGAACTGAAGTGCGGTGCTAACAGCTGTCATTACACTAGTTGGGGGTGATTGCACCAGGCCCTCAGGAGCTGCACCCTCAATGATGCCATGGCAGGGGTACATGGCCCCCCCATAGCAGAGAACAAGAAGAAAGTTTCTAGAGCTGCCAATGCTGAAGCAGACAAAAGACCAGTAGAGGATGTGGACCTTATCCGCTTTTTAGTTCCGATGCAGCAGAAATGGATGCTCCCTGGAGTGGAGTGTTTGGTTAAAATATGCGCCTTGCCATCCTGGCTGTTCCCCTGCCTGGCTGTTTTCAGTCACATGCCTGCCAGTGGTGGATGGCACGTAAACCACCACCCTCCAGGATGGGGTGTTCTTAGTTCATTATCAGTATTTATGCTAGTAAAACATAATGTAAAATATTTAAAAATATTTTAAAACTTTCCAGTCACTTTAACTGGGGATGAAAGTTTCTTTGTTACTATGAATTCTTCATATCGCTAGTTACTAGTGAAGCTGAATTATCTTCATATGTTTATTTAGAAATTTTGCTCCCTCCTTCCCAAACCATGAATTCCAGGCTATTTCCCAGTGATCTTCGGAGTTCTGCTAACAACTGGTCTTCATTCATGAATGATGAAATCATCTCACTCAATGCATTTTCCTTCCTCTTTTCTCATTTCTGGAAATGTTGTTTTAGTCGCTTAGTCATGTCCAACTCTTTGGCGACCCCATGGACTGTAGCCCACCAGGCTCCTCTGTCCATGGGATTTTTTCAGGCAAAAATACTGGAGTGGGCTGCCATTTCCTTCTCCAGGGGATCTTCCTAATGCAGGGATCGAACCCACGTCTCCTTCATTGGCAGGCAGATTCTTTACCATTGAGCCAGTAGGGAAACCCTCTAGAAATGCTGTTCTTATGAATAACACATAAAAAGCATAAAACCACTGGTATGTGTAAGTAAGCACTGTATGTAGTTTTATATTAAAAGTAAAGATTTTGACAGCAAGAGGGAACAGGGAAGCTGGTGCCAGTCTGTCCATTCCTTACACCCTAGACCACTATTACAAATGAAAATTTAAACACTAGTAGAAGAATGGAGGAGAAGGCAATGGTAACCCACTCCAGTACTCTTGCCCGGAAAATGCCATGGACGGAGGAGCCTGCTGGGCTGCAGTCCATGGGGTCACGAAGAGTCCGACATGACTAAGCGGCTTCACTTTCACCTTTCACTTTCATGCACTGGAGAAGGAAATGGCAACCCACTCCAGTGTTCTTGCCTGGAGAATCCCAGGGACGGCGGAGCCTGGTGGGCTGCCGTCTATGGGGTCGCACAGAGTCGGCCACGACTGAAGCAACTTAGCAGCAGCAGAATGGAAAACCCTCTGCCCACGATGCTAGGTGGCAAAATCTCATGCATGCCAAGAGGGCCTCCACAAAAATATGTACTTTTAGTTATACTTTTATATTTAAAGTTGAGAACTGGATTTGAAATCATGTATAGAAAAATATACTTCCTAAAGATAAAATTAAGAGTTGAGGAAATTAAAGTAACATCGCGGAAAAAACAACAAAACAATCCCACTCCTGGGCACATACCTGAAGAAAACCATAATTCCAAAAGATACATGCACTCCAATGTTTACTGCAGCTCTGTTTACAATAGCCAGGCCATGGAAGCAACTTAAATGCCCATCAGCAGAAGGATGGATAAAAAATCTGTGGCACATATATGCAATGGAATATTACTCAGTCATAAAAAAGAATGAAATTGTGCCTTTTGCAGAGTCATAGATGGACCTAGAGACTGGCATACAGGGTGAAGAGTAAGTCAAAGAGAAAAATAAATATCATATATTTAATGCATATATGTGGAATCTAGAAAAATGGTACAGATGAACCTATTTGCAAAGCAGAAATAGAGACCCAGATGTAAAGGACAAATGTATGGACACCAAGGGGGGAAGAGAGGGGTGGGATGAATTGGGATTAACATTATACAGCACTATGTATAAAATAGATAACTCATGAGAACCTACTGTATAGCATGGGGAACTCCACTTAATGCTCTGTGGTGAACTAAATGGGAAAGAAACCCAAAGAAGAAGGGATACATGTACACATACACACACACGCACACACACACACACTCAGCTGATTCACCGCTATGCAACAGAAAATAATACAACATTGCAAAGCAACTATACTCCAGTAAAAAAATTTTTTTAAAGGACTACAACTGGAGCACATCTGGAGAACTACAACAGATGGGAAAGAGAAGTGAGAAAAGAAAATTCAAACTGAAACAGAGATGCTCCCCAATAATCCTGTCTCACTCCTGGCTCATCACTCTCTCCACAACCTCAGCCTCCAGTGGGCATCCGCCTTGCATGAATGCGTTAGAAAAACTTCAAGTTCTATGCTTTAGAAATGACTGGCAATTATCCAAAATCTCCAATATTAAGTCAAATGACAGGAGTCTATTTTAATACCTACATATTTGGTTTCTGGTAACCATGACAAAAATGTAACACAGGTGAGTTAGAACATAGTATAATCAATAAATGTGAGACTCCTTCCTTCCAAAAAAAAGTTGATGAAATTAAGACAAAGGCCATACAATAGAAGGTCAAACATAGACACACAACCCAAATGATACAAGGCAGTTAGTTGCACACTTGGCTCCGAGCTTCCTGGTAGCCAAGACAAAAAGGGAAACATGATTAACTACAAACACGCACGCTCCTGAAAAAACCAACGCAATAAGTGTGGCTTATTTTGGTCCCAAGGCCTCCGAGAACAGTCTCCCCAGGGTCCTGAGGGAGGGGATACAGTGCAGCACAAGACAGCAGTGACACTCAAGGGAAGCGCTCTATTAAAATACAGATTCCTGCTCAGGAGATTTGGGGTGGGGCCTCGGAATCAGCACTTTCACAAAGCTCCCTGGTGACCTGGATGGATGCTCTGATGTGGGCACTGGCGAGGATGGGATGACCGATGACCCTGCCCCCCACACTTCCTGCTGCGTGACAACAGGCAAGTGACTGCACTGTCCTGAGCCAGTTATCCTCATCTGAAGAATAGGGCCATTAACAGTTCCTACTCTACAGAGCTCTCACAAGGCTCCAAGGAGGTGATGTGTTTGAAACACTTGGCAGGAAGCTGGTACACAGAAGACACTAAATAAATGTTAACAATGACCATCATTAATAACCATGCTTCTCTGTCCCCAATTATATGATGTCTGCAAGGCTGGACTCAAGACACCCAGGAGGAGCTGGGCTCTTACCCAGCACTGCTGAAGAGGGAAATCAGCAAGTGTTTATCAATATCCATTATTATGCAATCCCCAGCCCTCTGCAAGGACGCCTCAACACTTCCCAAAGGAGCAGCTTCCTTTCCAGCAATTAAGTCATTTTTTTTTTTTCCTGCTAAGCCCAGAAAAAGTCAGGTTTCAATGTTTTCAAAACCCTGTGTCCATAGAACTGAGACCCTGCTCTTTGCCCCAGCTTCCCTGGCACCTTCAGCAGAAACAAAGCCCCATGGCTAATAACCCATGATTATCAGGGGTGCTAATCTCCACCGCCATCCTGAAAAGCAACAAGCCTTGTCCTTAAGTTCTGCAGTTTTCAAGGCAGGTGCGGGGGAGGGGAGCAGTAGCACAAAACACTTATTTTCTGGGAACTTGTGTTTCCTGGAGGCCTGAGTGGCAGCAGTTTGTTCTGGAAACAGGAGAACAGGACGTGCAGAGGGACCAGCTCAAGGAGCATTTAATGCCCACATAAACGTTCTAACTACCAGCTCCTGGAGGATGCTACTGAGCATTCATCAGCTTCTCACAAGGCGCCCCTTGTGAGCAGAGGAGCCCCCAAGGGAGACTTAATAGAAGGTCGTGCAGCATTCTGGAGGCCCCTGGCACCCCGCCCCCCAGCTCCAGGCAAATTGCACCATAAGGGCTTTCCTGGTGGCTCAGATGGTAAAGAATCTTCTACAATGCAGGAGACCTGGGTTTCATCCCTGGGTCGGGAAGATCCCCTGGAGGAGGGAATGGCAACCCTCTCTAATATTCTTGCCTGGGAAATCCCACAGACAGAGGAACCTGATGGGATACAGCCCATGGGGTTGCAAAGAGTCAGACACAACTGAGCGACTAACACTTTCAAGGGGAACAAACACAGGGTTGTTACCAACTACACTAACACAACGTGAGTCCTCCAGGTGCCTCTTCTATAGCAGCTCAGCACCCTGGCCTGGCCTCCGCCCCTCCCAGGAGACCACTAGTCAAGTGCATCCAGCCAGGACCACCAGCAGCAGCTCCACATCCCTCCCCTCCCCATCGGGAACACACTTTCACCTGTCTGCAGAGGGACTACCCTAGAATCTTCCGAAGGGCCCAGGGGAAAAGTGCTGCCACGGTGCTGAATTTACAAACCAGGGGGAGATTCAGAGAAGGCAATGCTGGCCCAAGCCCACAGCACTGTGAGGGAGGTCTGGGATTTGAACCCACCTGGCTGCCTTTCCCCAAAGCCCATGGTTGGCCCAGGGTCGCTCTCTGGATATTTTCACTAACCATGCTGTTCCAGGTATAGGGGGCACATCTGCATCCCCTCCAGCAATCCCCACCTTAACACAGGCATGAAGCATTTTGCACAGAGGCCCAGGGCCTGGCTGGAGGCCTGAATGTCCTGACGAAAGCCACACAACATAAGAAAACCCAGAGACTCAGATAAGCCAGAGACTGCCTCCGAGAACCTGCTTCGCCCGCCACCCAGGCTGGGGGTTCTGAGGAACCTAGCCCACCTCCTCAGAGCTGTGTGACCCCGGGCAAGTCTCTAAACCTCTCTCATCAAGCCTCAGTTTTCTCATCTGTAAAATGGAGATGATGACAACTGGTTCCTACAAAGATTAAATGAAATGAGGGAAAGCAAGCAAAACTCACTGCACGGGCTCTGCACTTAGAAGGCAAAGTTGTCATTTAATAACTTTGTAAACAAATGCCGAATTCTAGTGCTGGACACCTCAAGCTTATAATAACAACAACAATAGTAATAAAGAAAGCTGTCAGGCATCCTTATTACCGGCTCCACCTAAATGGTGAGCACACAACCATACTGAAGCAAGACCATAACTTCCAGAACTCGCCCACTGTGAGAGTCCCTGGGCCTGTGAGACACTGCAGGTCCATTTACACACACAGTAAAGGTGGGCTGGGCTGCTGAACTGAAAGGGGATGAAAACTACCATGAGGCTTTATTCCCCCAAGCTGACTCTGACTTCATATGCCCCCGCCTAACAAGCAGCAGCACAGAGTTGGGGAGACCAAGACCACTTCATCCAAAAACGCTCTGGGAGTGCCCAGAAGATGAAAGAGTAAGGGTCTGGAAATTTTTTAAAAATACACAAGACAAAAACACCAACTGCACTTCAGGATATGGTGAATGGCCGGTTGCCATGGCAACCAGAGGCTGAATTATTCAGCAAGTGAAGGCAGAAGAATCTCTGAAAGGAGGCAAAACAAAGACAAAGGATCCAATTAAACCACTTCTGTAGGGAAACAAACCAGGCAGCCAGGAGGGCTGTGTCTGCCCCCCGGGATGTGATTTCTCAGCCACGGCCCTTCCGTGTCTAATTGCTTTTCCGTTTTTAAACATGGTGACAAACAGCCAAGGAGCTACTATGTTCTACTCCAAGATTTAAAACAAGCTACAGACTCAGTGATTAATTGAGGAAGTCTAGTCCAGGGCCTGCGTTTGGGGTACCACTTAATCAGAGGGACTTCAAGGTCCCAGCACCCTACCTTTTCCCACCTCCTGTCTGCCCTGGGAGACAGGAGTGGAGTCCCCAGAGTTCTCTTAAGCTGAGCATCATTGTGATCATTTTGTTTTCCTTGAATCTCATTTACTTACAATGCTTACTATTTTTTCTTTAATTTGCTTAATATCTTATTTTGAAGGAAAGCTTGGTTTTGTTTGAGTGTGTACATACTAAGTCATTTCAGTCATGTCTGACTCTTTGTGACCCTATGGACCATAGCCTGCCAGGCTCCTCAATCCATGGGATTCTCTAGGCAAGAATTTTGGAGTGGGTTGCCATTGCCTCCTCCGGGGGATCTTCTGGACCCTGGGATCAAACCCACATCTCTTAATGTCTCCTGCATTGGCAGGCAGGTTCTTTACCACTTGCCCCATCTGGGAAGACCCTGGTTTTGTTTAGCAAATAAACCATTATTGACTGGCACAGAAGACAACTGCAAAAGCAAATGTGTAAAAATCATGTTTTTGACATCCAGGCAGGGAAGGGTGTTTTAAGACTGGGCACAAATACTATGAACCATAAAGTACATCAGGGGCCGGGTGGACTGTTGTTCATGTTTGTGCATAAACCTCCATTGGACCCCGGCCACACTCACTCACCGCGCGCTGGCCGTGACTGAGTGAGTGTGACAACAGTTGTGTGGTCACAGCAGACACGGTAGGTCCCCAGAGGCAGCAAGACTCAGTATCTGACTCTTCATGGAGAACATCTGCTGACACCAGAAGTACATGATCGATCATCTGATGACTTTAGAAATGAAGAGCTTTCACACATCAAAGCGAAACATCAACAAAATGATAAGACTGGCCCCAAAGAGGGAGAAGAGGTGCCATTCGCAGACCTGGAGAGGGCTGGGAGCTGCAATTTCCAGAGTAAACTCCTCAAGTCAGTAAGATAAAGAAAACTTCGGGTAATGGACAGGAAAGGAACTGAAAAAAACAAAAAGCTAATAAGCACTAAAAAAAAAAAGAAAAAGAAAAGAAAAAAGTTTAATCTCGCTAGAAATGAGAGACAGAAAACCATGCCTCCTATGATAGTGTGTGGCATCACGAGACAGGCAGCCAGGACACAGAGCTTGATCGGCAGGCACATCCCCTCGGCCATGAAATCCATGCAGCTGTGTTCCCAGCCCACCCTCCTTCCCACCCACATGCACTCATTGAGCATCTGGTTGGTACCAAGCCCGAGAGTGGGTACCACCACACCGGAAGAGATCTGAGGATGCTCTCAGGGGTGTGGGGCTCAGGGGACTGCTCCCCCTCATTACCCACAGCTCTATCTCCAGCAATAACCACAGACCCAGCCTGCCCTTCATTCAAGTGGGATAAGCCTTTGTTGAATAAGAGGAACAAGTGCTTGGGGGTCTGACAGTCTCACTGCAATCAGGCGAGGAACATCCAACGTGGAGAGACTCCTTCAACCCATTAAAATCAAGGAATTCAATAAAGTCCCCCCTCATCCCAGAGACAGATCCAGGTTGGGGGGTCGGAGGTGGGGCTCAGCAATCAGTACTTTTAAAAAGCTTCTCCACAGGGAGCCCTGTTCTGGGTTTGGGGCCACCGGTCACCATGGGCATCTCAACAGCCATCCACAGCAGGCACCCTCGCCACGCAGCTCAGAGCCAACACAGGAGAGGGTCCCAGGCCCTACCAGCTACAGTGAGCACTGATTTGAAAAATGTTAGTTGCTCAGTCATGTCTGACTCTCTGCGACCCCCTGGACACTAGCCCACCAGGCTCCTCTGTCCTTGGGCTTTTCCAGGCAAGGATACTGGAGTGGGTAGCCATTTCCTTCTCCAGGGGATCTTCCAGAGGTCAAACTCAGGTCTCCCGCATTCAGGCAGACTCTTTATCATCTTAGCCACCAGGAAAGCCTGAGCACTGACTTACTGAGCACCTACTACACGCCCCCAGGTCTGCAATGCACCTTCCTTATGGGATCTCCCCGCAACTCACAATGACCTTGAGAGCATCAACACCCCACTTCATGAATGAGAAAACCAAGACCTGGGGAGGTGAGTCCATTGGCCCAAGATCCCCAGCACATTAGCACAGAGCAGCGATTCAGACTGGGACTATGTGATTCCAGGCCCTCAGGACCCCAGCCAGGGACCCCACAGCCTGTGGAAACAGGTGCCTGTTGAGCCCACTGCTCCTTCTCTGTGAGCCCACAGCAGGTATCACCCCATTTCACAGGTGAGAAAACTGAAGCCCAGAGAAACGCAACATATGGGTGCTGGGTTTTACCAATTACACTCACTGCCCTCGGCCCTGAAAAGCCTGAAGTAAAGGCATTCAGAGGGCGACACACTGGGCCCAAGCTCCCAGCAGGATGGGAAACAAGGGCCCATCTGCCTGCAGTGAGGAGGCATGAGCCTCAGGCAGATGGATGACCTGGAGGAGAAGCCCAGGGTGACCTTGGGGGGAGTGGTCCTAGACCAGGGGTGGCAGTGGCTCTGTCCCCAGGGGATGTGTGGCTGTCACAGTGGTGGGGGGGGGGGGGGCTGTGAGCATCTCCAGGGCAGAGGCCAGGGATGCTGCTAAATGTCCCACGGTGCACAGGACACCAGAGTCACCCAGCCCCAAACACTGGGACCCCCGAGCTCGGGAGCCCCTGCTATAGACCCCCGCTTCTCCGAGGGTGCCACAGACCAGCGGCACTGGCAAACCCCACCCCGTCCCCCCAGAGCTTGCCCAAACACAGGCCCTGCTTCTATAACCAGTCCTTCTCCACAAGGAAGACTGGGCCTGGGCGGGAGGGACTCAGCAGTGTCTAGGGACACGTCAGTTGTCACAGGGGACATCATGGGTCCAGGCCAGGGAGGCCACCAAGCATCTGATGCTCCGATGGCCCCCACGGCAAGAAACTTTGGTCCCAAACATTGATGGCGGTGGGCGCAACGCAGGGTTGGGCTGTGGGTGGGTGGGACCAGCCCCTCTGGGGCCCACGCACCCACACTTACTTGGAGAGCTTCATTTCTATCTGCTGCCGGATCTCCTGCCGCTCCTCATCCGTCCTCTGGGGGAAGATGTTTCGGTCCTCCAGCTCCTGCCTGCTGGGCCGGTTCCTCAGCTTCACCGCCAGGAGCTCCTTCTTGCATTTCCTTGGCAGGGTCCCTGGGAGAAGGGGTGATGAGATGACAGGTGTCAGGAGGTGCCGGCTGCTGGGCGAGATGCTCCCCATCCCAACTGCAGGGAAGACCCTGCACCAGAGCCACAGGGGTGAGTCCAGCAGCTGTGGTGCCCCCCAGAGAATGGTGGGCAAGGCACCTCCCTTCACAAAGCCCCCTCATCCCACACCTTCCATGGGTGGGGTACCGATTGTGCATGCAGGTCTCCACTGACCATCATGAGAGACACTTGCTGTCCCAGAGCAATTATCAATAGCACCTCCTTTTCTTTCAAAAGTGTCCGAGTTTGGGTCATAAATTAGTTACTTCTATCCATGGAGGCCCTTCCCTTCCTCCCCACTGCCTGCTACCCCGTGGCCACCTGGATCCCCTTTCATTCCTGGAACATCCCAGCTCAGGGTCTCAGCAACATGTCCATCCATTGCTGACCACCCTACTCTGCCTGGACCATCCTGAGCTGGCTACCTTCTGAACCATGTCATTGGCCTGGAACCCGGCCCTCAGAGACCCAATAGGTCCTCTAATCTCCGTCACCCTTAGGATCATTTCCTCCCCTATCTGGTCTCTTTCTGGTTCCTTAGTTTATCGTCTGTCTCCTCCACTAGACTGAAAGTCCTATGATAGTCTGTTCTCCTGGGTCCTGGAACAGTGTTGATGCAGCAGGTTATCCAGTCGAGTGAGCCTGACTCAGGGTCTAGAAGGCTGACACTGATCTTTCTCTCTCCCCGTGTCCAGAAGCATCAGAGTGACATCTGAGTGCACCTAAGATGTAAGATCTTAAGGAATGTTGTTCAGATTTACCTAACACATTATTGACTGGGAGATTTTTGCAGAAACTAGCACCTGTAGCTGGCAATTTACAAAAGTGAACATTGAAACACTCCAGTCACTAATTTTCTGGTAACAAAACAAAGTGAAAGTGTTAGTTGCTCAGTCAAGTCTGACTCTTAGCGACCCTATGAACTGCACACCCTGCCAGGCTCCTCTGTCCATAGAATTCTCCAAGCAAGAATACTGGAGTGGGTTACCTTCCTTTTCCAGGGGATCTTCCCAACCCAGGGACTGAACCTGAGTCTCCCACATTGCAGGTGGATTCTTTACCATCTGAACCACCAGGGAAGTTGGGTAACAAAAGTAATAGTAACATCTCTCTTGTCAGTAAGTTGCTAAGAGCAGAAATGGGGATTGGCTGCATTCAAGGTCAGAGAAGGGTCATGCCTTAGGTGCCAGGACATGGCACTGAGCTTTCTGAACACCAGAGTCCTTATCTGCCCCAGCCAGTGCACATGCTGACAACTGGCAAGAAACTCCAGATATTAGTACAACATAGACTGTGATTCTGAGGGTATATGGTTTTGCACTTCTATTAGGGGGTAGGTTTAATTCCTGGAGTTCGAACCATCATCCAATGTGGTCACCCCACAGCTGGTGGCAAACAATTTATTAAGAATCATGGCTCTCTAAAGAAAGTCAATTCCCAGCGTGGGGTATGGATATACAAAGTAAGAAATACATCCAGCAAGGTGATAGTTTAACAGAAATTTGGGATAAAGTAAGATACAAAAAATCGTACTTGACTGAAACTTGACTTTCTAATGTGAACTTGTTTACTATGTGTTTTATAGACAAAGGGAAAAATAATGACCCCAGAAACCATTTCAGCCAGGACTCCAGCCTGATTTTGCTTTAATAGCTTTATACATGATTGGAGTCCTGTATTTATAGAATCATAAAAGCCTAAAGCAGTCACATGCATTTTTCTGTTGATCTCTGCTGCATGGTCTGGGGAAAATTGAAAGCCAAACTGGCATTTATGAATCGAGGGAGCCTCAAAGGTCTCTGGACACGTCCTTCGTGAATGTCAAGGGTCTCATACATGGCAGGAAGGCGAGAGGGATTGCCATTTCAGACGAGTGTAATATGCTTAACCATGAAATGACACTGAAGGCGGTTTAATCTTTTCAGCTTTTGATAAAGAATGTCTTTAAGCCTACTGCAAATGTCTCAGGCTTGTCATTACGAACTTTAAGCATATTTGTTCTTAACTGAAAGACCCTTTCATCAGAGATTTCTAGATGTGATGAGAATCCACTGCACAGGAAGTCTTAGTTCTAAGAGTGGGTAATTCTCCGCTTAATCTTTCAGCTTCTGTGAGCACAGCTTGGGCACCTACAGGGCCATTATGAAAATGTCCGGGCTGACAGTCTTTACCAGGCTATTGGGGGTTACCAGGTTTGGCTACTTAAAAGTCAAAGAGAAATTTCCAGACAAATGGCTTAAAATGCAGGTTTTACATGAATTTGAGTGGTACTTCTACCAAACTGACAGCATTAGTCTAAATGAGCAGGTGATCCAGAGCAGGGTGTGATGCAGAGAAACTGAGGCTAGGAAATTTCCCTTCCTATGGGGACCATCGTCTCTGCAAGTGCCCCCAAACACACTTGTGCTCCTATCTTTGGAGCCAGAAATCCCCCTTCCAAGAGTATGCTCCCCAAACAAATGAGACAAGCACATAAAACACACATACAAGGGTGTCCACCCAGCCTTATTTACAAAATAAAGAAATTAAACACACCCAATACATTGGAAAAGACCCTGGTGCTGGGAAAGATTGAGGGCAGGAGGAGAAGGGGGTGGCAGAGGATGAGATGGTTGGATGTCATCACCAACTCAATGGACATGAGTTGGAGCAAACTCTGGGAGATAGTGAATGACAGGGAAGCCTAGTGTGTGGCAGTCCATGTGGCTGCAAAGAGTTGGACACAACTTAGTGACTGAGCAACAACAACAACAAACACAGCCAAAATATCCCAACAAGACAGCATGTGCCAAATTACGGCACATGTGTCATCTGAATATTCAGTTCAGTTCAGTCGCTCAGTCGTGTCCAACTCTTTGCGACCCCATGAACTGCAGCACGCCAGGCCGCCCTGTACATCACCAACTCCCGGAGTTTACCCAAACCCATGTCCATCAGGTCGATGATGCTATCCAACCATCTCATCCTCTGTCATCCCCTTCTCCTTCTGCCCTCAATCTTTCCCAGCATCAGGGTCTTTTCAAATGAGTCAGCTCTTCGCATCAGGTGGCCAAAGTACTGAAGTTTCTGAATATTATCAACCTATTAAAAGTGGCAGTTGTTATTGCTTAGTCACTCAGTCGTGTCTGATTCTTTGTGACCTCATGGACTGTAGCCTGCCAGGCCCCTCTGTCCATGGGATTCTCCAGGCAAGAATACTGGAGTGGACTGCCATTTCCCTCTCCAGGGGATCTTTCTGACCCAAGGATAGAACCTGTATCTCCTGCATTGGCAGGCAGATTCTTTACTACTGAACCACCTGGGAAGCCCTGATTAAAAACAGTGGTATATTCATTGTTGAGAGACAAAAAGACAGTCATGATACGTTGCTAAGAGAAATAACTTGTAGGAAAATATGCACCATATATATATATAAATAGATATAGATATATATCTTTATCTACATTTGCATTTAATTTTGTAAATATATACAACCTTCTTATAAATCGGGATAGAGACACTAGAAATGGACTTTACTTATTAATTTATCTGTATTTTATTTTTAATCATCAACATAGTTTCCTTGTCTCTAAATAATTGTTTAAAAAGAAAGACCCTAGTGGAGTTAAAGTAGCAAAGATAGTAGAAAATTCTCTCCTTCATAAGAGCAACAAGAAAATTGGAAATATCATCAGGGTCAACTTCTTCAGAATTCTAAAAATTAATCAAAGTAATTTAAGGCAACACAGGGAGTCTTTATTCAAGAGGAACTGGTGGAATCTCAGTGAGAATGTTTTGCTCCATCCACTCCCCTGCCCCTCTCTCTAGACTGGAGCATGCTTGCAGCAGTTTGCTCTCTCCTGAGGACCAGGTGCCTGAAAGCCACTGTGGGGAGAGGAACGGCCCTCATCCCCAAACAGCTGCATCATTTGACGCGCCTCTGGTACCCAGAAGTCCCCACTGCAAGGCTGCCTACCTTGGATCTGACTCAGAGCCAGCCCAGTGCAAAACGTCTTCTCCCTGGGGGCGTTGGTTGAAACAATATTGTCTTTCCAAGCACAAGGCTTTCATTTATCTTCAGACCACTCTTGTTCAATACTCTATAGAGTTCTTAATTGGCCAAAGCGAATAAAAACCAATGCATGGGCCAAAAATCCTAAGTCAATTAAAAGTAAAACCTTGGACTTCCCGGGCAGCTCAGTGGTAAAGAATCTGCCTTCCAATGCAGGAGACACGGGTTTGATCCCTGGTATGGGAGGATCCCACATGCCATGGGGTAAGTAAGCCCATGCAGCACAATTACTGAGGCTGGGCTCCAGAGCCTGGGAGCCACAACCACTGGAGCCCATGTGCTCTAGAGCCCATGCTCCTCAACAAGAGAAGCCACTGCAGTGAGAAGCCCATACATCACAACCAGAGAAAACCCACGCCGCAATGAAGACCCAGCACAGCCAAAAATAAATGAATAAATAAAATTATATACAAAAGGATGTTACAGATCCAGTTCCTCTCCAGCCAATGCTGGAGAGCCTTTCCCAGGCACGGCTGGCTGGCGGGCAGGGCTCAGCAGGCACGGTAGGCTCTTCTCCCAGGACCCAGCATGGCCAGAGAGCAGCAGACCCCAGAGCTCTGACTCCACCTCACCTAGCAGGGGGCAACCTCCTGACTCCACACAGGCTTACCACCAGTGAGTGCGGATGCAGAACATCCCCCAGCCCTGTGTCATCAGCATCATCATCCACCCGGTAGGGAAAGGATGCTTGTGGGGGATGTCAGGCCTTGGACCACTCTCTTCCTTGTCAAGCCTACCTCTTCTCTCCCTAGGCACTGCACTGGCTGGCATACTCCCATCAGTGTCTTTGGTTGGTTCTTCATCATCTCCCCTCTAGACAAGGGTGTGCCCAGGACTCAGCCCTCAAACCCTCCTTCATGTTTGCTTCCTACATGACCTCACCTGCCCATGACACTAGGGACCAACTACTAACACTCAGATTCTCCCTCCCCAGTCACATCTTCTCTCCTGAATCCATGCTGCATCTTCAGGCTGTCTCCACTCAGGTCCCAATCAAGTGTCTCAAACAGCATGGCCACAACCAAGCTCCTGTTTTCTTGCTGAAGTGTCAACAGGTTAAGCAACAGAGCCAAGATTTATACCTGGGCTTGACCCCAGCATCCACACTCTTAGCTGTGACCTTCATGGATCTATTAGGTTCAGAAAGGCACCATTTCTAGTGGACCTGTTGTTCCTGTTGCACACCTAGCCCAAGAGGAGAAATGACCAGGTGGGGCATACCCTGTTGAGCTCACTTGGGTGAAGGAGATGTGAAAACAAGCACCTGTAATGATCTGAAACACATTATGTGTGTTCCTATTTGCACACTCTCACAACATTCCCCAATTATCTGTGTGGCTTCCTCTAACCATGGTCATTATCCAAGCTTGAAACATTTTCACTCAATGGAGGAAAACAAATCTGGTGAGCTCATCCACAGAGAAGATTCTGCCTTTTTCATTTCACTTCCTGCACAAACTCAGGAAATGTCTGCTGAGTTCCATAGTGCAGGCAAGAGAAAACAGGCCACACAAGGAAGGAGATTTGAGGTCAAGATCAAGGAAGGATTTCTAGAGGAAGCAGCATTGGGGCTGGATCCTGTAGGAAGGATTCCCTCTGGGGGGATTTGTCATATCAGAACACAGTTTGTTCCATGGAAGAATGTGCCGTGAAAATTTGTCCAGGGCTCCAAAGGAAAATTGATGATTTTGACTTCTACTTCTGACCAAGATAGAGTAATATATGCTGAATTTCCCACCCACAAATAAACAAAAATCAAAATATATGAAACAGTGGTTTTGACGACACTGGGAAGGATAGTGACCCTTGAGATGGGAACCAAACAGTGAGCTCTATGATCACCCAGCTGACTAGGTCTTGAGGTCATGGGCCAGGAAGAGCCTGGAAAGCCCCTGAGTGAAGAAGACAAAGCCTGAAGACCAAGGAGATGGAGACAGCGAGAGTCTGCAGGGTAGGGGTGGGAAGGGGGAGCAGCACAGAGAGAGGTTGGAGATCTGCACAACTAAAGAGTAGATTTAAACCCAATGAAATCAATGGACCTGTGAAGCGTAAACAGTCTGAAGAGCTTGAAAGCAAAAGTGATCGTGTCCGACTCTGTGCAACCTCACGGACTGTAGCCCTCCAGGCTCCTCTGTCCGTGGGATTCTCTAGGCAAGAATACTGGACTGGGTGCATGCGTGGGTGCTAAGTCGCTTCAGTCATGTCTGACCCTTTGCAGCCCCATGGACTGCAGCCCTCCAGGCTCCTCTGTCTGTGGGATTCTCTAGGCAAGAATACTGGACTGGGTTGCCATTCCCTTCTTCCAGGATCTTCCTGACCCAGGGATCGCACTCAAGTCTCCTGAATTGTTTTCAGGCAGATTCTTTACTGTCTGAGCCTCTGAATAGCTTAACTAAAGGCAAAAATTCTCGGGAAGGACAAAAAAGTAAGCACAAACTACAAGCTGCCTACAAAACAGGCATTTAAATAAAAACATGAAAAATAAATATTGTATATTAATGCATATATGTGGAATCTGCAAAAACTGATATCGACGATCTTCTTTACAAAGCAGAAATAGAGACACAGCCGCAGAGAACAAACGTATGGATACCAAGGGGGAAAGGGGCTGTGGGATGCATTGACTTTGACATATATACACTACGTACAAAATACATAACTAATAAGAGGCTACTGCACAGCACAGGAAATTCTACTCCATGTCTGTGGTGACCTTAATGGGAAGGAAATTCAAAAAACAGAGGGGATATATGCATACATGTAGATGATTCACTTTGTGGTACTAGAAACTAACACATTTTAAAGCAACTATTGTTGTGGTTCTTCAGTCACTAAGTTGTGTCTGACTCTGCAACCCCACGGACTGTAGCATGCCAGCCTCCTCTGTCCTCCCCTATCCCCTGGAATTTGCTCAAATTCATGTAAAGCAACTATGCTCCAATAAAAATTTTAATAAATAAAAAGATGCAAAGAGATAAAAATTATAAAGGGAAAAAGTACCATTCTAAGATCAAGAGAAAGTTAAAGGGGTCCATTAATATCAGACAAGGGAGATTCCAAAGCAAAGAGGCTTCTCAGGGATAAATAGGATCATCCTAAATGACAGAGGGACAGCTTAGCAGAAAGACAAAACAATCCTAAATATTTATGACCCTATTATAAGAGGTTCAAATATATGAAGCAAAAACCAATAGAACTGAGAGAAGAAATACATAAATCTATAGTTAAAGTTGGCGATTTCAGACCTCTGAGTAATTGACAGAACAAGTAGATAATGTGTAAGAATATGGAAGATGTGATCAACACTGTATCAAGAAATCTGATCCAATTAACATTTATAGAAACACTTTAACACACAACAGAAGAATACACATTCTTACCAAGAGCACAGGCAATGCTTACCAAGACATACTCTGGGCCATAAAGCAAGTATCAGTAAATTAAAAAGTCCTCAAGTCATATAAAGTATATTCTTTGGCCAGAGTGGAGTTAAATTGGAAATTAATAACCAAAAGATCTCTAGAAATATGCCCAAATATTTGGAAACTAAATTTTAAAATTCTGAACAACCTACAGTCCCAAAAATGTATCACAAGGAAAATTAGGAAGTATTTTGAAGTAAAAATAAATACAGCATGTCCAAGTGATATTGGGGGCAATTTACAGCATTAAATGCCTATATTTGAAGAAACTAAAAGGCCCAAATCCATGACCCCTGATTCTATCTTAAGAAACTAGAAAAAGAGCAAATTAAAACGAAGGATGTAGAAGAAAGGAAATAATAAAGATTGGAACAGAAACTGATGAAACAGAAAATAGAAAACAATAAAGCTAATGCTTTGAGAAGAGCAATAAAACCAATTAGACTCCAGGCAGACTTCTCAGGGGAAGTGGGGAGATAGGAATGAGAAGGGAGAGAAAGACAGAGAGAGACACAGACAGACACACACACAGATTGTCAGTGTCAGAAATTAGAGGGGCAATATCCATCCAAACACAAACCATCAAGACTCACTTAGGAAGACACATACAACCGGAATAGATCTGTATATACTAAATAAATACAATTTCTACTTTAAAACCTTCTCCCATTTAAAAAAAAACCACCTGCAGCCCCAGATGCATGCATTGACAAACATGTAAGAAGTAAATAATTCTAATTCTATACAACATATTTCAGAACACTGAAAAGAAGGATAGATGGTAAAACTCATGCTATGAGGATAGAATTTAGAGATGTCAAAACTAAGAAAGATACCCTAGTAAAGGCTACTAGAGACTAATAGCCCTCATGAACAATGATGTAAAATTCTCAACAAAACAGTAGCAAATCACATCCAACAATTGATAAAAATGACCAACTGGGAGGCAAGGTGGTTTAACATTTGAAAAGCAACCCATGTCATTTGCCAAATTAACAAACTTTGGAAAAGAAAAAAATATACTATTAGACCACCCTTTGATTGATGGGGTGCCGACTCTATCAGAGCAGACTGGCCCCTCCTGGGTTCTGCCTGGTGTCTTACTGGTGAGATAACAAGAGGGAAGGTTAAGTTCATGGAGGTGGGAAATGTCCCAGGTCACCACTGAGAGCAGTGCTAAGGCAGGCTGCCTTCTGGCCCAAAGAAGCCTGATCTCTCACTCAGCTATGAGAACAGTGCAAACAACCAAAGCCCAACAGCATCAGTTAGAGGCAAGGATCCCCTTCCCCCACCCACATCTCCTCTCCAGCAGAAACCACTATGGCTGTTTTGCGGGACTTGCTTCCAGATCTAATTTGTCTGCCATTAACAACTGACACCCCCATTTAACAGAAGTGGGATCACACCACATACAGCACAGCAAAGGCTGGCTCGTTCACACATCTGATTCTAAAGCAGGATGACCTGACCCAACTCTCCCTTCAATGGCTCCAGACATCCCCCGAGTGTGGATGTCCCCTCATCCCATTACCTGTTGGTCCAGCTCCCCTGTGAATGGACATCTAGGTTAGGGCTTATTCTGGCTCTTTTAAGCAAAGCTTCAGGGACTGCCCTCATTTCTGTGTTTCCCCGCACATGAATGAAAATTCCCATCAGTTCCATTTCTGGGAAGGCAAGCATTCCTGAGCCAAAGCTGCTGTGTATTTTAGGTTTAGACAGACACTCCTCTCCCCCCTCCACCCTGGATCGTCTCCTCGCTATTCCTCCCAGAATCCCAGTCTTAGAGTACCATCTTGAGAAGAGGGAGGAACATAAATGGGGTCGTGTATAAATATGAACAGAAGGCTGAGGAGTTAAAAATAAACTCAACACGAGATCTTTTTCTCAATTAGTCACATTTCAGAATTTATCCTAAGGACACACTCATGGAGATGTACACAGCCTTAGCTATAAAGACGCATATCCCCACACCACTAATGCAGCCCTTTTCCCAATAAACTACATGTCTAAACTGGTGATCCTGGGGGGTGGGGGGTGGGGGGAAGCCTCAGGCCACGTGAATGGGAGGAGGAAGGCATGAATGTCCCCCTACACACCATGAGCTATAGGGGCCCCAATGAGAAGCCCTCACATCTGCTTTGGCACAAGCATGGATGCTGTGGGGCCGTCTTAAGGCTGCTGGGGACTTTTTGGTTCAGATATTATACTTTTTAATTCTAGAATTTGCATTTAGACTCTTTAATAGTGTCTGTCTCTCTGTGAAGATTCTCCATCTGTTCATTCATCCTGTTCTTTAAGGCTCTGAACATGTTTGCAACAAAGGCAGGTCTATTCCAGTTTTGAACATGGTTGTCTACTCCACAACACACTCTTTACTCCGAGGTTTGGCCTTTCTAGGGTTTTAAAATATGGTCCGTGGTGCTCACTGAAATCTCTCTGTGGTCTGGACTGATCCCAGCATCCCCATTCTCCAGGATCACACACCTTCCTTGCTCCTACAGGTGATCTCTGCTAAGTCCTGAGGAATTCTGTCTGCCCCTGGTTGGCTGAATTTCCACATGAACTTCGGAAGGCCCCTTCACATACCCCCCTTTTTCAGGACCCTGTCCTACAAACTCCAGCTGCTTCAGCACCACAGAACTGTGATTTGTTTCCCATATCAATGTGACCACCACTCAGCTTGGAGGTCACCTCCCTGCACCCTCCATCCTAGGAAGATGCTCCAGGTAGAAAGCGGACAGTTGGTTGTGGGGCTCACTCTGTTTCCCCTGTCATCCAACGATAAGAGTGAATTTCAAATGTGAGCTAGTACTGCAATTCCAGTGGATAATTCCGTGCATCACTGTAATTCCACACCCCCAGAGTTCTCTGGAGTCTGGAGCCTAGTTTGGGTTGGTTGTTGATACAATAGGAGCTCTGTTGTATCAGATTATCACTGGGCCTGTGAGTCCCACAGACAACTCTGCTGCTTGGTGCTTTTGGTAAGAACCACCCGAGTCTCACAGGCCCCACCACAAACAGCCCACTCGCTTGTCCCAGAGCATCCCGGGATGCTGGTCTTGGGAGCATGCTGCATCCCAGTGACTCTCTGCAGCGCCACCTGGTGTGCTTGCGGGGAATGGCCAGTTTCCGGGTAACGCCAAACCCGGAGCCCCAGGCCAAGCATGAGTAGTGACAAGCGGTGTTCTGTGCGCTCATCCTTGTGAGGACTGGCGAGTTCTCACCCCATCAGACTGCAGGTGACTCTTCACATCAGAGGATTCGCTGCCAGGGGCTGTTCAACATACCCTCCACCACATTTGAAATAGGATTCAAATAACACAACACACTTTAGCTTTCACTTTTCACCAGCTGTGTCCAGGGGGAAATGATGTCAGAGTCTGAAGAGAGGGCCACCCTTTCCTTCAGTTCAGACAAGACCACAAGTGCCTGGCCCTGCCGCCCCCCACGGTGATGTCCCTATATCATTGCATCGTCCAGCCCAATGTGTCAGGATTTCTCATCCAGACATGGCCCTCCTTCCACCTCTTTGCCTTTATGGCAGCTTTCAGTATAGCCATGAGCTCCCTCAGGTGCTCTAGTTTTCCCTGAGAATACCCAGGGACCCAGAGCTGGGACATGCAATGCTTGTCCAATAAACAACAACACAGATTTTTGTATAAGACGCGGTAGCAAATTCTAGCTTTTATACTAGGGTGGACCTATCAAGGATGAGATGGTTGGATAGCATCACCAATTCAATGGACATGAACTTGGCCAAACTCCACGAGACCGTGAAGGACCAGGAAGCCTGGCGTGCTGCAGTCCATGCGGACGTGACCAAGAGACTGAACAGCAGAAATCAAGGATGGATTTTGGAAAAGTGCACCAGAGTCACTGACCGCCCCACCCCACCCCAGCTATGTTCTTCCTGAAATGCCAATCTCTGGGCCTCACTTTAAAGATTCAGGAGGTCAGGCTGTGGTAGAAAAGAAAAATATTTACACAATGGCTATTTCATGTCATCTTTCCTTCATTACTACTTTTGTGTACATTTTATAATGTTTGCAATAATACATTCATGTATATAAAGTTTATAAATAACTAAATGAAAATGAATATAATACACAATGAAATAACATACAAATACCCAGTGTGTGTGTGTGTGTGTGTGTGTGTGTGTGTACACTCCTGGGATGCACCAACAGAAAACTCGGTGACCCTCTCTTTAGACACTTGGTTCTAAACGCTCATCTGGTCGCAGCCTCACTGAGAATGATTTGCTAGGTCCCTTGTTTCCAGGGTAAAGCCCTGCCCCTGAGGGTCTCCAGCTGTAGAACCCATCTTGGGGTTCTGTTTAGGTTCAAGTAAACATTTGGATGGCCTTCCCTGGTGGCTCAGTGGTAAAGAATCCACCTGCCAATGCAGGAGACTGCTTGCAATGAAGGAGATGTGAGTTCTATCCCTGGGCCGGGAAGATACCCTGCTGGAGGAAATGGCAACCCACTCCAGTATTCTTTCCTGGGAAATCCCATGGACAGAGGAACCTGGTGGGCTACAGTCCATGGGGTTGCAGAGAGTCAGACATGACTGAGCGACTGAACGACAACAAACATTTGGAATCCTAAGACTATCACAGACCAGATGCCGCACCTGTCTGCTCAGGACACAGGGCAGCCCCAGGGTTCCCATTGGGCAAGTCCTCAAAGCAGGTCCCACGGCTCCCCAGGAGCTCCTCCCCCAACAGGTGACACAGCTCAGCTGACGGATCAGGCAGGTGTGGGAGCTGCCCTTGAGCCGCACCGGGGCCTCTCTCTCCTGTGGCTGTTAACTGGGCTGTGCTGCTGGGCCCCCTCCAAAATCACTGCCATTTCCTTCTCCAGGGGATCTTCCTGACTCAAGGATTGAACCCAGGTCTCCTGTGTCTCCCACACTGCAGGTAGACTCTTTACCCAATGAGCCACAGAGGAAGTCCTCTTCCCCAAACAGATGCAATGTACCAGTCAATAGTGATATTTTTCACCATTAGCGATATTGGCTGGTGACACCATGGCTGGGATTCTCAGCCTTCTCAGATTACCTAGGAAAGTGCAAAACGCGATGGAGGAGATTCTCCCATCAACCCTACGCGGACACCAACAAAGACTCTCCAGATTGGACCCCTTCTGGGCTGCAGGTGGTCCACGCCAGCTTTAGTTTCCTAAGTGCGCCCACCTCTGCCGTATCTCTGAGACTTCACCTGCCTGGCAAACTCTTACTCATTCCTCAAAACCCTATTAAATAGCCTCTGGTCCTCCTCCTGACATCTGCCCACCACCTAACCTGTTCTTAGCCCAGGCATCAGCTCCTCTGTTGCAGGCTTTGTTGAGTTGTATTACTCTTGCCTATCTGTGTTTGTAAGACTGAGAACCCCCCCAAAGCAAGAATGAGGGCTTTTCTAAAAAATACCTATCCTTACTGGTTTGCTAATGATAAAAGTAAGACATGTTCATTAAATCCGAAGTAAGCAGAAGACATGGCAAGAATTAGAGCAGAAATCAGGGAAATTAAAAATAGAAGAACATGGAAAAAATCAATAAAACCAAAAGCTGGTTCTTTGAAAAGATCAATAAAATCAATAAGCATCTAGCCAGACTAAGAAAAACATAAAGGACACTAATTGCCACCAGTCAGAAATAAAAGAGGGACTATTAGTATAGATAATAGAATATTATCTATACTATTATCTATAGTATATTATCTATATATACTACCTATAATAGTGTAGTCAGTCAAGTTGCTCAGTCGGGTTCAACTCTTTGCGACCCCGTGGACTGTAGCCTACCAGGTTCCTCCATCCACGGGATTTTCCAGGCAAGAATACTGGAGTGGATTGCCATTTCCTTCTCCAGGAGATCCTCCCAACCCAGGGACTGAACCCGGGTCTCCCGCACTGTAGGGAGACGCTTTACCATCTGAGCCACCAGGGAAGTCTTTGTACTTTGTAATAGTATAGACAATAATATATTATATTATTAGTATAGATAATACAGATGTTAAAAGGATATTAAAGGAATACTACAAACAACTTTGTGCCCATAAATTGGATAACCTAGATGAAATGGACCAATTCCTAGAAGACAATCAGCCAAAACTCACACAAGAAAATGATCATCTGAACAAGCCTCTACTAAATAAAATGAATCAACAAATGATCCTCTGAAACAAAAAGCAGCAGGCCCAGAGGGGTTGACTTGTGAATCTACCAAAACTTGTGAGGAAGTATTATGTCAATTCTCTACAATTGATTTCACAGTTTAGAAGCAGAGGGATTACTTCCTAACTCATTCTATGAGGCCAGCATTACCCTAACACCAAAACCAAAGATGTCACAGGAAAAGAAAATCAAAGATGAGAATCTCTAATGAACACAGATGCAAAAATCCTTAAAAGAATAGCAAAATTAAATCCAAAAATGTGCAAAGAATTACATACCACAACCAAATGTAACTTTTACCAGATATGCAAGGCTGGTACAGCTTTTGAAAGTCAATTTATATAATGAATCACATCAACAGGCTAAGACTAATAATCACATGATCAAATTAACTGATGGACAGACCCAATACCACCCATTTATGACTTTAAAAACTAGTAAAGAATGACGTCATGAAATTCAAGCCATGAAATTAAAAGACGCTTGCTCCTCGGAAGAAAGGCTATGATAAACCTAGACAGCATTTTCAGAAGCAGAGACATTACTTTGCCAACAAAGGTCCATATAGTCAAAGCCATTGTTTTTCCAGTAGTCATGTATGAATGTGAGAGTTGGACTATAAAGAAGGCTGAGTGCCAAAGAATTGATGCTTTTGAACTGTGGTGTTGGCGAACACTCTTGAGAGTCCTTTGGACTGCAAGATCAATCAGTCAGTCCTAAAGAAAATCAACCTGAATATTCATCAGAAGATGCTGCTGCTGCCGCTAAGTCGCTTCAGTCGTGTCCGACTCTGTGCGACTCCATAAATGGCAGCCCACCAGGCTCCCCCGTCCCTGGGATTCTCCAGGCAAGAACACTGGAGTGGGTTGCCATTTCCTTCTCCAATGCATGAAAGTGAAAAGTGAAAGTGAAGTCGCTCAGTCTGACTCTTAGCAACCCTATGGACTGCAGCCTACCAGGTACCTCCGTCCATGGCATTTTCCAGGCAAGAGTACCAGAGTGGGGTGCCATTGCCATCTCCGGGAAGATGAATGAAGCTGAAATTGAAGCTTCAGCTTCGATGCTGAAGCTGAAGTTCTACTACTCTGGCCACCTGAAGTGAAGAGCCGACTCATTGGAAAAGAGGCTGGCAGGAGGAGAAGGGGGCGATAGAGGATGAGATGGTTGGATGGCATCACCAACTCAATGGACATGAGTTTGAGCAAGCTCCAGGAGACGGTGAAGGACAGGAGAGTCAAGTGTGCTGCAGCCCATGGGGTCTCAAAGAGTCAGACACAACTGAGCAACTGAACAACAACAACAAAGAAGGACGTCAGCAGCGTGGTGGACGAGAAGCTCCTTGTCTGTCCCTGTCAATCTACAACCACGGCTCAAGAAAGCTGCCTCTGCCCACCACGTCAGGACCCTGGAGAACTCCACACACCTGTGCATCTACAGCGGGGTGGACTGGGAAACAGAGAGGCAATGGGACCTGGGCAATGGCAGAAGTGGGGCCTGTGATCCCAGACCCCCAGCTGCCAAGCCCGCAGTCCCACGGAACCCAGTAGTAGCACCAGAGAAGGCAACACACACAACTCCAGCCTCCTGGCCGTGGTAGTGCACACAGCCACAGGGAAATAGGTGGCCGTGGAGGCAGGGCCGGTGACCTCATCCCTCTGGTCACAGAAGTGCCCATAAATGACCCCCCCCCCCCACAGCCTGCAGCAGCAGTGCACACAAACCCCAAGACCCCGGACACACCAGAGCTACTCAGGACCCCGGCGCGCCCCGCCACAGTGGAGCCTGTGACGCAGGAGACCCTGGATGCAGTGGAAGTGTCCGTCATCTGTGTCCCGGGTGGTGACCAGAGACAACGAGGTACCAAGACGCCGGACACACAAGCAGAGGCAACAAGGGCACGAGGTGGAGGGTGAAAGTGCTGATTCTCAACCAAGACCAGAGGTAGTGCAGGTAAGAGAAGCCAGAAACGTGTGCTAGAGCACCACCTACTGGCCAAGGAAAGAAATGCTTCTTACTTCTCACCGGGCTAACTCATGTTCCACTCTTCTGCAACCCCATGGACTGTAGCCCACCAGGCTCCTCTGTCCCTGGGATTTTTCCAGGCAGAATACTGGAGTGGGTTGCCATTTCCTTCTCCAGGGGATCTTCCTGACCCAGGGATGGAGCCCACGTCTCCTGCATTGGCAGGAGGATTCTTGACTGCTGAGCCACCAGGGAAGTCCGTTGAATTGTTAGAATCAAGTTAAAAAAAAAAAAAGTTAAAAAGCTTTACCTAAAGAAGAAAGTTGTTCACAGCTTCAAATGCATCAGCAGAGGAACAACTCATCAAGTGCCATGGAGAACCACAAGTAACGTTGCTCCACCAAAAAAAAAAAAACCCAAAAAACAAACATGACAATTCTCCAGAAACCAAACTTCAAGTCATGGAATACTGTGATCCAACTGACAGAGGATTCAAAACAGCTGTCACGGAGAAAAGCAATGAACTACAAGAAACCTCAGAAAGGCAGTTCAACAAGCTCAGGAATAAAATTAAAGAACAGATGGAATACTGTACCAAAGAGATTCAAACTCTAAAAAAGAGCAAAGATTATGGAGCTGAAGAATTCAATAAATAAGATAGAAAATGCAAGTGAAAAGCACTGGAGATAGAGGAGATGACAGGCAAGAGAGAATTAGTGAGCTTGGAGACGGAAATCTAGAAACGATTCAGGCCCTCTAGAGGAGGAGAGAAAGTGAAAGGAAGCGAAAGTCGTGTCCAACTCTTTGTGACCCCCATTGACTATACAGTCTGGAATTCTCTAAGCCAGAATACTGGAGTGGGAAGCCATTCCGTTCTCCAGGGGATCTTCCCAACCCAGGGATCAAACCCAGGTCTCCTGCATTGCAGGCAGATTCTTTACCAGTTGAGTCACAAGGGAAGCCCAGAAGAGGAGAGAGAATATCTCAAAAAATGAGGAAATTCTAAAAGAACATTATTAGGATTCCTTTAGGAGGGACATTAGGAGAGTGAGAAGGCAAGATTTTATTTAAAGAAATAATAGCTGAGGACTTCCCTGGTGGCCCAGTGATTAAGAATCCCCCTGCTAATGCAGGGGGCACAGGTTCAATACCTGGTCCAGGAAGATTCCACTTCCTGCAGAGCAAATAAACCTATCCCCTACAACTTACTGAGTCTGTGACAGCAACTACTGAAGCCTGGGTACCTAGAGTCTGTGCTCCACAACAAGAGAGGTCACCTCAATGAGACGCCCACACACTGTAACTAGAGAGTGTCCCCTGCTCGTTGCAATGATGAAGACCCAGCAGAGCCAAAAATAAATAAAATTCTAAAAAGAAATAATAGCTGAGAACACCCCAGACCTGGGGAAGGAACAGAACAGACAAGTCCATGAAGCTAAGTGAACACCTAATTACCTCAAAAGAGACCTTCCTTCTCCAAGACACACAGCATTAAAACTGTCAAAAGTCAGTAACAAGGAATTTTCAAGGTATCCCAAGGGGAAAAAAAAAAGTGACCTATCAAAGAACCCCATCAGGCTGCCAGAGGAACCCTACAGGCCAAAGGAGTGGCCTCGCCTCCTCAAAATACTGAAAGAGAGGGATTGTCCCCCAAGAGTCGATCATTCAGATAAGGAGGAAAAGTAAATGCCTTCCCAGACACACAAAGGCTGAAGGAGCCAGACCTGCTCTGGACCTGCCTTACAGGAAATGCTGAAAGGAACTCTTCCATCTGAAGCCAAAAGGGGACAGCTCACACCTATGTGAGTAAAACGGTAACAGGCAGAGTCAGAGTCTGCAATTCTACATCAGAGTGGGTTTTTAAGGTGGCTCAGACAGTAAAGAATCCACCTGCAATGCGGGAGACCTGGGTTCGATCCCTGAGTTGGGAAGATCCCCTGGAGGAGGGCATGGCAACCCACTCCAGTATTCTTGCATGGAGAATCCCGTGGACAGAGGAATCTGGTGGGCTATAGTCCATGGGGTCACAAAAAGTCATACATAACTGAGCGACTAAGCACACACAGCATAAAGGTTAAAAGAGGAAAAATTTAGTAAAAATAACTATGTGGAAGTGTTAGTTGCTAAATCGTGTCTGACTCTGCGACGCCATGGACTGTAGCCCACCAGATTCCTCTGTCCATGGGATTCTGCAGGCAAGAAGACTGGAATGGGTTGCCTTGTCCTCCTCCAGGGGATCTTCCCAACCCAGAGGTTGAACTTGGGTCTCCTGCATTACAGACAGATTCTTTACTGTCTGGGCTGCCAGGGAAGCCGCCAAATAACTATTGCTACCTTCAATTTGGTAACAAACTCGAACATAAAAAGGAATAATATGAAACATAAAAGGGGAAGAAGGACAGAAAGCATATAGGCCAAAGAAGATGAGAATGCTACCAGTAGAAAGAGGACCACTGTATCTACGATACAACTTATACAAACATGGTGAGCACAAAATGTGAATCTAGAGCAGAGACACAAAGCATGAAAAAGAGAAAACAGAAAGTTTCATGGAGAATCACCAACCTCAAATAACAGAAACACAAGGGAAAAAGCAGCAGTGGTGAAAGCGCTACCAGAACCCAGACACAGAATGGCAGGACCAGGCCCTCCTTTATCAGCAATCACCCTAGATGTAAACGGATTGAACTCCCCAATCCAAAGACACAGACTGACTCACTGGATTGAAAAGTAAGACCCAAAAGGCAGTTCTCCAGGGCTCCCTGACCCTGCTGCTCTCTGCACGAGTGGCCCTTTTCAACAAAGCCTTTTGCTTTGTCAGAAAGACAAAAAAAACAACAAGACAACTATATGCTGCCTCCAGGAGACACATCCTGGCTTTAAAGACAAACACAGGTGCAAAGTGAGGGTACAGAAGATGATACTACAAGCAAACAGCAGCTAAAAGGAAGTGGATGTAGCCATACTTATATCAGACAAAATAGACTTCAAGTCACAAAAGTAACAAGAGACAGAGATGGACTTATGTTATCTTCAACAAATGGTGTTGAAACAACTGGATATCCATACACAAAATTGAAAACAAAAAATGAACCTAGACACAGACCTTCCTCCCTTCACAAAAATGAACTCAAAATGGATCACAGACCAAAATATAAACCATTACACCATAAAAATCCTAGATCACACAGGAAGTAACCAAGGGGACCTGAGTTATGGCAGTGACTTTTTAGATACAAGAGCAAAGGCACACTTCAAGGAATAAACCAGTTGATCAGTTGGAGTTTATGAAGTTAAAATTTCCGTTAAAGACAATGTTAAGAGTATGATGAGAAGAGTTATGGACTGGGAATCAACATTTGTGAAATACATCTGATAAACAAATGTCATCCAAAATATACCAAAAACCCTTAAAACTCAACAATAAGAAAACAAACCACCCAATTAAAAAATGAGTCAAAAACCTTAACAGATACCTCACCATTTGCCATACAGATGGCAAATCAACAAATGAAAAGATGGTGCATCTCATGTGCCACTGTGTGTTAGCTGCTCTGCCGTGTCCGACTCTTTGCGATCCCATAGATTGTAGCCCGCCGGGCTCCTCTGTCTGCGAGATTTTCCAGGCAAGCATGCTGGAGTGGGTTGCCAAAGGTGCCCCATGTCATGTGCCACTAGGAAAATGTGAATTAAAGCAATAATGCGATACCACTACAAACCTATTAGAATGGCCAACATCCAGGATACCAACAACATCCAGGACACCGACAACCAACCAAACGCAGGTCAGGATGTGGAGCAACAGGAACTTTCACCCGCTGCTGGTGGGAACACAAAACGGTACAGTCATCCGGGAAGACTGTCTGGTGGTTTCTTACAAAACTCAACAAACTCTTTACCATATGATCCAACAACTGCACACGTTGGTATTCACACAAAGGATTTGAAAACTTATACCCACACAAAAACCTACACACGGGTGTTTATAGCAGCTTCGTTCACAGTTGCTGAAACTTAGAAAGAACCAAGACTTCCTTCAGTAGGTGAAAGGGCAAATAAACTGAGGTCCATCTAGACAGTGGAATATTATTCCGTGTGAAAAAGAAGTGAGGGTGTGAGAGGGAGAGAAACAGGTGAAGGAGATGAAGAGGCACGAACTCCCAGTTAAAAAATAAGTGAGTCAAAGGCAGGAAATGTACAGTATGGGGAATACGGCCAGTAATTAAGCGATATCTTCGTACGGTGACAGATGGTAACTAGACCTACGGAGACCATCTGAAATGTATAGAAATATTGAATCACTCTGTGTGTACCAGGAACTAACATAGTGTTGCAGGTTCAAAAGCAAACTCACAGAGAGATCAGACTTGAGGTCACCAGCAGCAAGGGGTGGAAGGAGGAGGAATTGGATGAAGGTGGTCAAAAGGTACAAATTTCCAGCTATAAGATAAATAAGGAATGTAATGTACATGATAAATATGATCAGTAGAGTTAACATTGATGTTTGGTATATATGAGTTTTAAAAGAGTAAGTCCTCTAAGAGTTCTCATCACCAGAAAAAAAAATTTTTTTTTCATTTTGTATCTGTGTGAGATGATAGATGTTTACTAATGTGAAATTCATTTCAGGATGTAGGTAAGTGAAGATTATGCTGCACACCTAACTTAAACAGTGTTATTTGTCAATTATATCTCAAAAAACTGGGAAAAAGTAAAAATAAGGGGGAAAAAAAGAAAAAATTAAATGGTCATCCAGCCACAAAGTGACGTGGCAGAAACATAAAGTGTATATTACCGCGTGAAAGAAGCCAGTGTGAAAAGACTGCCTATGGTATGATGCCAACTGTGACACTCTCGAAAAGGCAAAACTATGGAGACAGAAAAAAGATGAGTGCTCGCCAGGGGTTGAGGAGAGGGAGGAGTGAGTCGACAGAGCACAGAGGATTGTCAGGGTGGTGAAAATTCTCCATTGATACCATAAAGATGGACATGTCATTGTCCATTTGTTCAAAATCACAGCACATACACACCGAGGACAAACCCTAATTAAAGTAGGGACTTTGGGTGATGTGTCAATGCACATCATCAGTTGTAACAAATGCTGCCACTCTGGAGGGGGTGTTGATGATGTGGTGGGGGTGGGGAGGCTGTGCAGGTATGGGGCAGGGGATAAGGGGAAACTCTATTCGCTTTTAATTTGCTGTAAACCTAAAATTGCTCTAAAAAGCAAGATACTGTTGGGTTAGTCACTCAGCCTCTGACTCTTCGTGATCCCATGCACTGTAGCTTGCCAGGCTCCTCTGTCCATGCGATTCTCCAGGCAAGAATACTGGAGTGGGTTGCCACTCCCTTCTCCAGGGGATCTTCCAGACCCAGGGGATTGAACCCAGGTCTCCTGCACTGCAGGCAGATTCTTTACTGGCTGAGCCACCAGAGAAGCCCAAACAAATGCTTCCCTTACCAGGAACTGAACCTGGCCCGTGACGGTGACAGCACTGAATCCTAACCACTAGACCACCAGGGACCAAAAAGCAAACTCTTTGCTAAAAGTCACCTTTGATGGACCTGAGAACATGCTGCGTGTGCTGCCGTTGTCTGGGGCTGACTGCGCATGCCCATAAAGGTATCGGGTACGTCGGCGGGTATGTGTGCAAATCTGTCTGAGAGCATGGACACATGGTAAGAGACTTAAACACACAGCCCGTAACACATCTTTCTGTACTGATCAAGGCGCCGTGTTTGCCTCGCGTGGAAATCCAACAGTCAGACCCAGACTATAGCAAATACACTTTTCACTTTAACCGGATCCAACAGGACAGTCTCCTAGCTGGTACAGGGGCAGGTCTGCCTCAGATGGGGCCCCCACCACCTCAAGAATTAAGCCGTAATGTAGAGGCTCCTAGAGGATTCTGGTGGACGAGATGTTTGATAACAAACACTTCCTGGAGTGATGACACTGGACAGACATACCCTGCAAAGGCTCCGTCGACACCAAGTTATGAGGATAAATAACTATCAGTGTAGTTTCTTTAAGAGAATTAGAGATACCAAGGGAACATTTCATGCAAAGATGGTCACAATCAAAGACAGAAATGGTATGGACCTAACAGAAGCAGAAAATATTAAGGAGAGGTAGCAAGAATACACAGAAGAACTGTACAAAAAAAGATCTTCACCGCCCAGATAATCATGATGGTGTGCTCACTCACCTAGAGCCAGACATCCTGGAATGTGAAGTCAAGTGGGCCTTAGGAAGCATCACTATGAACAAAGCTAGTGGAGGTGATGGAGTTCCAGTTGAGCTATTTCAAATCCTAAAAGATGATGCTATTCAAGTGCTGCACTCAATATGCCAGCAAATTTGGAAAACTCAGCAGTGGCCACAGGACTGGAAAAGGTCAGCTTTTGTTCCAATCCCTAAGAAAGGCAATGCCAAAGAATGCTCAAACTACCACACAATTGCACTCATCTCACATGCTAGTAAAATAATGCTCAAAACTCTTCAAGCCAGGCTTCAGCAATGCATGAACCATGAATTTCCAGATGTTCAAGCTGGTTTTAGAAAAGGCAGAGGAACCAGAGATCAAATTGCCAATATCCATTGGATCATGGAAAAAGCAAGAAAGTTCCAGAAAAACATCTATTTCTGCTTTATTGACTATGCCAAAGCCTTTGACTGTGTGGATCACAATAAACTGTGGGAAATTCTGAAAAAGATGGGAATACCAGACCACCTGACCTGTGTCTTAAGAAAACTGTATGCAGTTCAGGAAGCAACAGTTAGAACTGGACATGGAACAACCGACTGTTTCCAAATAGGAAAAGGAGTATGTCGAGGCTGTATGTTGTCACCCTGCTTATTTAACTTATATGCAGAGTACATCATGAGAAATGCTGGGCTGGATGAAGCACAAGCTGGAATCAAGATTTCCGGGAGAAATATCAATAACCTCAGATATGCAGATGACACCACCCTGATGGCAGAAAGTGAAGAAGAACTAAAGAGCCTCTTGATGAAAGTGAAAGAGGAAAGTGAAAAAGGTGGCTTAAAACTCAACATTCAGAAAACTAGATCACGACATCTGGTCCCATCACTTCATGGCAAATAGATGGGGAAACAGTGGAAACAGTGGCTGACTTTATTTTGGGGGGCTCTAAAATCACTGCAGATGGTGATTGCAGCCATAAAATTAAGAACGCTTGCTTCTTGGAAGAAGAGTTATGACCAACCTAGACAGCATATCAAAAAGCAGAGACATTACTTTGCCAACACAGGTCTGTCTAGTCAAGGCTATGGTTTTTCCAGTAGTCATGTATGGATGTGAGAGTTGGACTATAAAGAAAGCTGAACGCTGAAGAATTGATGCTTTTGAACTGTGGTGTTGGAGAAGACTCTTGAGAGTCCCTTGGACTGCAAGGAGATCCAACCAGTCCATCCTAAAGGAGATCAGTCGTGGGTGTTCATTGGAAGGACTGATGCTGAAGCTGAAACTCCAATACTTTGGCCACCTGATGTGAAGAGCTAACTCATTTGAAAAGACCCTGATGCTGGGAAAGATTGAGGGCAGGAGGAGAAGGGGACGACAGAGGATGAGATGGTTGGATGGCATCACCAACACAGTGGGCATGAGTTTGAGTAAACTCGGAGTTGGTGATGGACGGGGAGGCCTGGCGTGCTACAGTCCATGGGGTCGCAAAGAGTCAGACACAACTGAACTGATCTGAGTGCAGTGTCTGTGATTAATAACTGATGAAGCTGGCACTTCTCTCCTTCTCCACCTCTGTCTGTCAGTCCTAAGTCACTTCAGTTGTGTCTGATCCTTTGTGACCCTATAAACTGTAGTCCCTCCAGGCTCCTCTGTTCATGGGATTCTCCAAGCAAGAATACTGGAATGGGTTGCTATTTCCTCCTCCAGGGGATCTTCCCAACCCAGGGATTGAACCTGCGTCTTTTATGTCTCCTGCATTGGCAGGCGGGTTCTTTTCCACTAGCACCACTTCTGCACCTCAGAGATCTACAAATAACATACCAGCTGTAACCACAGGAGTGGGGTCTGAACTCAAGAGAAGCCAAGAAAAGCTGATCTTTGCTGCTGCCCTACTGGGCAAAGCAGAATGTGTTCATGGGTTTTTTCCCATGGTGAATCATGTTCCCCCAAAAGTAAGATGTGTAGACTTCCCAAAACAGATATGGAATTTCTCCCTCCAAGCATTTTGTCCCAGCGATCCATAACCCTGAGCAAGCTATGGACACATACGAGAGTGTAATAAAGGTGAAGAGCCCACATTCTGTACTGGGTTTCAGGGTTCAGGGATCCCAGACTGTGTACCATGGCCCCAGTCACAGATGTCAGGGCTCCCCTCCGGTGGGGGTCTCCAGGTGTGCCTCACTGTGTGCAATGGGCCCAGCCCTCCACGGATGCTCAAAGGGTTGGATGTGAGCCCTTGACCTTGAGCCCCAATGCTGGTACCCACAGGAGGGGCAGATTTGCCCAGGTTTGCAAATATAGTCAGCACAGCCCTTCCCAAGCACAGCCTGGTGGGACCCTGGGCACGTTAACACCAGCAGAGCTTCTAGAATGAGTTCTACCCTCCCTGTTCCCATCACTACCGTCAATCTCTAAGTTCAGTTAAGGACACCGGTTTTTGGAGACAGACAACAAGAGACTCAGGTTTGACCTGGGAGAAACCTTGAAGGAGGAAAAGTGACTGATCCCGACAGGAGACTACAGATACCACCTTCTTCCATCCCGACGCCCAGTCACACATGGCATTTATTATGTGTGTAGCACGCAGGGCTACAGACGTGGCAGGAACCTCTACATGATGAAGCCCTGACCTCAGGCATCTGTGTTGGTGGCGAGAGGACTCAAGGACAGAAGGTGAGGGAGGGGCCAGCAGGGCCGTGGTGGGGAAGAGTCACTTGTTTATACCTGCCACCTTCCTGGAGGAGGTGGCGTTTTAAACCCAGTGGAGCTGCACATACCTCCTACTAAGTGGGAATGGGAGCCCTGTGGTAGGTGCACATGGAGGTAGGGGGTGTGGCCAGGTCCCCGGGGGCCCAGGAGGAGACAAGCCAGGTGATGGGGACAGGCCACAGGGGTCTCAGTGAGGACCTGCATTAAACCCTCAGGAAACTCCTGGTGGGGTGTGAGCAAGAGGTGACGTTGCCCGATGTCCATCTGTGTGGAGGGGCTAGAACAGAGGTGATGGCGGAGGCAGGGGGGCCCGGGGGAGGCTGAGTCCAGGCAGGAGTGGACGGAGCAGCTCAATAGAGGAGAATCGGCCTGACATCTCCAAGGAGGCACCATCTGCATGTCAGGTGCAAGATCAAGAGTGGCGAGATGGTCCCAGGCCATGGAAAGTCAGAGGCCCTGCTCATGGGGACAGGGAACAGTCTGGGTTTGGAGGCAAAGATCAAGAGCTCAGATCCTAAGGGGTCAGGTCAGAGACACCTCTGAGACCCCAATGGACATGCTGAGTCCATAGGGGGCCTCTTGGAGCTCAGGGGACATGGGCTGGAGGACCACTGGATAGGCAGACAGCAGTCAAAGCCATTCACCCAGCAGCTACCCACACACTCCTACTTAGAACTGGGAGTGTATGGACGAGAGGCACCAGCCCTCACGCGGACAGCAGTGAAACACATAATAATCGAATAACTGATAGATTTGTGAAGAGACAGAGAGGCTTCCCTGGAAGCTCAGACAGGAATGAATCCACCTCCAATGCAGAAGACCCAGGTTTGATCCCTGGATCGGGAAGATCTCCTGGAGAAGGGCATGGTAACCCACTCCAGTCCTCTTGCCTGGAAAATCCTATGGACAGAGGAGCCTGGTGGGCTACAGTCCAAAGAGTTGCAAGGTCAGACACAATTGAGCAATGAACACTTCACTTCAGAAGATAGATAATCACAAAAATCACGGTAAAATCGCAACTGTGTGGAGTGCTGAAGCAAGGGTCAGAGTGCTGTCTTCAGAGTGGAGGGTGAGGGAGTTTGATCTGATCAGTGAGGAGGAGGCAGAGGTGGGTGGGGACCCGCCCAGGCTGCAAGTCCCAACTAAGGCAGGTGGTCCCGCAGCTGAGGACCTGATAATGGAGTTGGTGGGGGTGGGGGGTAAAAGGCCTTGGGGGTGACCCTGGCTCCATGAGAAGAGGCACATGTTACACCATCAGGAGCAGCCGCTCCAGGTAGACAGTCACCCCCAAAGATTGCTGTACCCAGAACCTGGGAACATGACCTTATTTGGGGGAAAAGAAAAAAAAAGATGTAATTTGCTTTTGCAGATGTAATTAAGGTAAGGATCTTAAAATGAGGAGATCATCCAGGATTATCCAGATGGGCCCTAAATCCCATGATAAGGAAAGGAGAGGACACACAAGAGCTGATGCAAGATAGTGGCAGAGATCTGACTGATGCAGCCACAAGGCAAGGACCACCTGGAGCCCCCAGCAGCTCAAAGAGGCAGGAAGGATCCTCCCCTTGAGTCAGAGGGAGCATGAAGCAGTGGACAGAGGCCAAACACTGTACAAGGTACAGGGCAGGCTCACACAGAGGATGGTCCAGCCCTCAGTGTTGCTGAAGTTGAAGGACCTGCTTCAACCCTGATCTGTCTACATCAGCCGTTCTCAGATGTCACCCTGTCCTGTAGGAGGCTGATGGGTGTTTAAGGGGAAAAATCCCAGAACCAGGTAAGCCTGGGAAACACCACAGGCTTCAGCCTCTTCTCAGATGTCCAGGGTCTTTGGCTCTGGGTTTCTGACAGGAAGACCCTGGTTTGACTTTCGTCAGCCACTTCCAACCACATGTTAGCTTCATCCCATGCCCCCACACACACTATGGCTGGTGCTCCCGGAAGTGCTTCACCAGACCCAAAGTGGACAAGGTCCAGAGGGATGCAAGGTCACAGGAAGGGGTGACAGCCAAGGCCAGTATCCAGTCCTGGGCTCCCGGTCTGTCCACCTGGTCACGGCTGCCCCCACCTGACCCCCTTAGCACCAGCCAAGTCACAGTCAATACCAACGCTTCCCGTTTTCCATCAACACTGGGACCAGGTCCCCAGGAGCTCCCTGCAGACCATCGTGATTGTTACCACGAGATGCTTTCAGGAGGAACAACAACCCTCCCCTAAAGGCCTTACAGCCATATCACTCTTGACCCTCCTGCAAGAGACGGCGCTCAGCACAGCTCACATCAGGACTGAGTACCCATTATCAGGAGGGGGCTACGATGCTTTGTCTTGCAAGCCCCCATATCCTCAAGGGTAAGACTGAGCAAATATTCTAACCTGGAGAACATGTTGTGAGGACAGACAGACCTCCCAGGACCTGGTGGACACATGGTCCTGAACAAGTAGACACTGCCGGATTTACAGTAGTTCTGAGATGACCACTGGCATCAGCCTGCCCTCCCTTCCTCCCTCTTCCATCTCATCTTGCTTTCTTATTAGCATTTTCTGCCACATCTTCCAAATGCTGGCAATCCAAGTGCCACCAACACAATGACATCCTGCCACATCATCCCAGGCATCGATGCTCTCAGTCGCTGGCTGAGCCACTTTTGTGTTTTCAAATACACATGAAAATGTATATGCGACTGTCAGAATCAAACAAGTTTCCTCGGGTTCCTCCTAATTGTGCCCTGAGCCAGCCCACAGGCCCCTGCTCACATACAAAGGGGCATCTCTCTCCACTACTCTCTGGCACATGGCCTCCACCCAAGAACCCCCAAACCTGCCCTTGGGCTCCATGCCTCTGGAAGGAGGCTCCTGCCCCAAGAGACCCACCCTCTGCTCACCAGAGATGATGGAGTCATTCAGGGCCTCTTCGTCCTGATACAAGAGCAGGTCGTCCTTGAGTTCTGCATTCAGGATCAGGTTCTCCTTGTTCTCCTCGGACTCCTTGGCTGCCGTCCGCTTACCGTCAGAGGCCCCGTCGAAGCTCCAGGCCTCCTCCCGCTCCTTGCCCCGCTCCACACTGCATGTCCTCGACAGCCGGATGTCCACGCGCTTCTTCGGGGACCCTTTACTGTCCCTGCCTTGGAAACTGAAGCAGAGATGCAGCTCAGGTTATACACTGTCCCAGTCACCCGGACACCCTGCAAAGTTGACCTGAAGACTTCTAACGGGTTTTGCAAAGATGGCCCCCGAGTGCGTGCAGCTGATACTCAGGACAAGAAGTGCCAGAGGCTCACAGGGCTTTCAGCCCAAAGTTGCTCAGAATGTGTTGTTCTGAATGATGCTGACATGCATGTAATAAAACCTGCTGAGACAGCGCAACCAATGCGCAGATCAAGGATTTCCTAAGAACCGAGCAGGGCATCTTCTTTGTCCAATATTTCTGCCAAGCCACGTGTGTGTTCTAGTATCTGTTTTGCCCTCCAATGACTCACTAGTCTTCAGCCTATGAGGCGTGTGAGGTCAAGAGTAAGAGTCAGCTTCCGGGCAGGTTACTTGTGCTCTCGCTGGATGAAAACAGGACTCGATCAGAGTCCCCAGACAACGTAACGGCTACTTCTGCCTCTCGATCCTCTCGTGTGATGCTCCCACTCGACCCTGGGTCCCTGGACCCTCCAGGGGAAACACAGGGGCTTAGGGCCTGGTTTTCACCCTCTCCCTCCCAGAATGTGGCCACTGAGACCAGCTGCCAACCAGCTGCAGAGCCCAGTGCAAACCCGAAAAAGGGAGTGCCCTGCTCAGCAGCTGAGAACTCCAGGACGGTGAGAGCAGAGCGCTGAGGCCAGCCTGGACCCACCCCTTGTGACTCCCCCGAGGGGGGCTGGCCCTGGACAGGGGTTCAGGCCCTCACCTGTCCTGGCGGTGCTTGGTGGCCAGTGCCCTGTGCAGCTCCTCAATGACGCGGCTGGGGGGCAGAGGCCGGTGGACGGTGGTGAGATGCGGAGACCCCGTGGGCGTGGAAAGCTGTCCTCGGAGGGAAGGGTCAGTACTTTTCCCGCCAGAGCCTTGGAAGAGTGTGGCCTGGCCTGGGGCATGAGAAGAGCCAGTAAGAAGGTAAGTCTTTGGGGTTAGAGACGAGGGGCTTTGCTGAAACACAGAAGCCTGTGAGCAGAGAAGACACAGGGCTCCTGGCCAGGTGAAGCCACTAGCATCCTATCTGAGAGGCTGTGCCAGGCTCCCTCCCCCCAGAGACGGAGATGGGTACATCCCTGATCAGTTCCCCTCTATCCTTGGGACCCCTGAGCCTTACAGACAGCAGTGCCCACAGGCCCTCGGCAAGGTCTCGGGCATGGAAAGCTCTCTTCCTATTTCTCTACAACAAACTTAACATCCTGAAGCCACGCTTCCTCTTGTGGAAGCTGGAAGAACTCCCTAAGCTGTCCAGCCATTGCTGAGCCTGGACCACCACCACAGCCTCCCTTTGCTTCCCCATCACCCACTCATGTCTGCCTGCAATCTGCACCTCTCCTTGTGGGAGTCTTCTGATCAAGGCTCTCCCATTCTCCTCGGGACAAGATCTGGGCTGATGACAAGTCCCAGGGCCCCACAGGTTGTTCCTGATCATATTTTAACATGCTTCTTTCTTTCTTTTTTTTTTTTTTTAAATTGAAGTATAGTTGATTTGGGCTTCCCTGGCGGCTCAGCAGTAAAGAATGCACCTGCCAATGCAGGAGACGCAGGTTTGATCCCTGGGTCAGGAAGGTTCCTGGAGAAGGGAATGGCAAACCCACTCCAGCATCCTTGCCTGGAAAGTCCCATGGATAGAGGAGCCTGGTGGGCTGCAGTCCACAGGTTGCAAAAGAGCTGAACACAACTTTGCAACTGAACACTCACACGTAGTTGATTTACAATGTTGTGTTAATTTCAGATGTACAGCAAAGTGATTCAGTTTAATACTGAGACATATTTTGATGTTTTAAAAATAGGCAACGTATTTTTAAAGTACTGAACACCACGCGTGTGTGTGCTCAGTGGGACTGACCCCGTGGACTATCTCCTGACAGGCGCCTCTGCCCTTCCTCCTCCTCCTTTGCTGCCGCCTAGCTGAAGCAAACATCTCCCCCCAAAGGAAATGAAGACAAAGTCGCCAAAATGCAGTCTCAGCTACAAGAGATCCAGGCAGAAGTCCACAGCAGGCAACCCTCCTGTCCTCTCCCAGTCCTAATCCGCTCCTCAGACTCCTCACCCCTGAGGACGGGTGGGAGTCAGAGGAGCTGACCACTGGCCCCTAGGACCCACGATTTAAGACATGGGGAGAGTGGAGGGGTCATGGGAGACGAAATGGGCTGAGGTCTGATCACGTCCAAGCACAATGCGGGCAGAAAGTCTCCAAGCAAATTACACAGAAGCCAGAATAAAGTGGGGGGATGGTGCCTTAGCCAGTGGATTTCCAACTGATTTATGTTTCAATGGATGGAATGGGGATTATCGCGAAGATAGTAACAAAATACAGGACAGTATTATTTGCCTCAAAACTTCATCTGTGTGACCACATCACCCAAAGACTAAATGCTCTGACTCATTCCCAGAGATGGAGAAAGAGGCAGGAGGCAGACGAAGGGGGTCAGATCACCTGACTGTTCCTTTGATCAGTCACCTGCACTCGCTGAGCACCTGCTGTATGCAGACACTGGGATCTGGGGCTGAGGGCAGAGTTCCCTCCCTAGAAAGGCTGGTCCAGGGATCGAGGGCTGGGCAGCTCCTGACAAGTGGTGAGTCGTCATATTATCGCTGGTGGTCAGGGATTAGAGCGATGCTGCTGAGCTCTGCTATCTGCTGTCACCTTCATGCCCACTGCCCGCAGAGGCAGAGTGTAAGGATTTATTCTTAAAAACAATCGTCTCTTTGTGAAGGGCCTGCTTTTCCTGAGACCAGCAGTGTCTCCTGTTTCCAGCAGTGATGAGACAAGATATACCAAAACTTGAAAAGTCAATGTCTCCGGGTCCTGGGATCTTTCAACCAGGGTGGCCAAAGCTACAGAAGGAGATGCCCTGGGAGGGGGGCGGTCTCTGCTTAGCTGGGCTCCCCACTCTGACTACCACTCTAGAGGCTGGTGTGGATTCCTGGCTCTGCCTTGCCAGTTGGAGTGCCCACGGAGGTGAGCAGAGATCATAAGTGAAACAGAGAGAAAGAAAGGGAGGGGAGACAGGGATGGGGAGGGAGGGAAGGAAGAGAGAGAATGAAAGAGAAGGCGAGGAAGAGAGGTAGAACAGGGGGTGATGAGAGGGAGGGACAGAGGTAAAGGGGAGGGAGGGAGGAGGCAAGAAGAGACAGACAGACACTGACCCAGAAGCAGACAAGGACAGTCAGACACCTGAGTACCCAGATAGAAAGGCTGTGGTTGTGTCTCCTGCCTCCAGATTCTGGAAGAAATCTTTGACAATTGCCCCATGTTTGCTTAAGGGAGCCCAAGCCCCTGCTTCTGTCAACCAAGCTCCTCAACAAGGGCCACCCTCCTGCCTCCAGCTCTGCTCCCCAGGACCTTCCCAGAACCCCACTCACAGAAGCAAAGGGTGAGAACCAGCCCACAGTGGGAGCCCAGTCAGGACCGGTGGGAGGCATGGATGGATGAGAGAAGGAAGGACAGAGGGTGGATGGGTGGATGCTCATAGACCCACCTGTGACACTTCTTGTGGTTCTGGAGCCTGCCTTGGGTGGTGGGGTGGGCAGCAGCGGGGGGCTGGGGAGCTGGCCCACAGATCTCTCCAGGGGTCTGGGAGGACTGTCCAGGGAGTCGGACCCAGCTAAGGCTTGAGAGGGCTCATCTGTGCTAGGTGGGAGGCTGCCGGCGGCGTCTGCTTCTTCCTCTCTGGATGCTGACGACACCTTGGCTGGTTCAAAGGAAAAACAGAGGTCACAAACAGCTGCTTCTCTGACTGGGGCAGGTGTGAAGACAGTGAGGGGCTTTGGCTGGGTGGGCTTGTTATCATGAGACAGAGGGGTCACTTCCCATACACACACAATTCCCTGTGAGCTCAACAATCAACAGAAACATCAGAAGCAGAGAGGGGAGGGAAGGAAGGAAGAGGGAGACAACTTCAAGAGTGTGGGTGACTCTGTCTCTTCCCCCCCTCAGCTTGTGGTACTGAGGCTCCCACCTCACCTAGGGTTGCTGGTCACCAACACAGGCTCTGGAATCAGGCCCGAGCTGGCCCTGCACTTTCTCTGTGCCCTTGGATGAGTTACTGACCTCCTGTGTCTCCATTCACATTGGATGACGTTGGAGTAACAGCCAGAGTTCCTCCCAGGATTGCTGTGAGGTTTAACCAAGAAGCAACAACGACATGCATGCCTAGCACATTGCAGACCCTCAAATCCCTGAGTCACTGATTTTCCATGCCAGATTTTCCACAGCCCTGCACTGGGTGAGCCTGTTAGCTGAGTGGTGAGGGAGAAGCAGGGGGTTTAGCTTTGAGGAAGGGTCAGCCAGCCCAGAGGCCCCTATCCCCTCTCCTTCCAGCTGCTGGTCAGGCTCTTCCCCCTCCAGGAGCACTGCCTGTCCACCCCTGTGCCTTCTTCCCACCCATCAACCCTCTCCTTTCCCCCTTCTCTTTCTCCAGCTCAAGTTCCACCATCCATCCCTCAAGCCCTCTGCCACCCTTCCTCTCCACTTAGCTAATTAGGAAAACCCCGTCTCTGGATGCAGCCTCCGTCTGTTGACTCCTGTCACTGTGGAGCATTGTGGAAGAAAGGCAGTGACATGGGAACCCCCATCCTGGCATCTCAGGACCACCTCCCTCCACGCCCTTGGCTCTGCTCCATCCTTCAGTCACTCAGCTTCAGACCTTCTCTGTGTCTCTCCTACCTCGACAGTTTCTTACTCCCTCCTCCCTTGCAGCCTCACCTCTAGCTTTACAGAGGAAACTGAAGTCATCAGACCAGGGGGTGCAGGGGAGCTCAAACACAGACCTACCATCCCTGATATACCATCCCTTCTTCCCTGACACAAGAAGAGAGGCGGCCTCCCATCCCCACCTTGGGACCCCAGACTCCCTACCCTCTCAGACCATATCCCAGGTGCCCAGCCCTGGGCAAGGCATTGCCCCACATCATGTAATTTCATCTTTGCAATCACCTATGGGGGAAGATCCTAACTCCCTCTGCAAAGCTGGCCCCAAAGTCACTGTGTAGTATTCACCCATCATCAGTCAAGGAGTATGCCTAGCAGGGAGGGGTGCTGTCCGTGGTGCTGACTGAGGCAGGCCTGATCCTGTCCTCACAAATCTCTGAAACTATAGAAGGGACACTGCACGTCCCATACACCCCACTGTCATCACCATTTTCATTTTCTTATTGTCCCTGTTGGAAGCTGAAGACCTCTCTGGCCAGACCTTCTCCCTTGTGAAGCTCATGGAAATGCAGAAGTGCTGGGCCTCCCAAATCCTGATGAAATGTCCCCTTCCCACCCACTGCAGATGTCAGAGTCAGGTTTGTATCACTGAGAACAGCAATTACAGCATGACCCTCACTTTATACCCTGCATGGATATGCACATGAAAACACTACGGTTTTGTTATTATTACATCTGCCTTATTTAGCTTTTAACTTGAATTTTTTTTAATTGGAGGGAAAATGCTTTATAATGTTGTCTTGGTTTCTGCCATACAACAATGCAGTTAGTCACAATTTTATGTATATTTATAAATATTTAAAATATAAATATATATATATATATATATATCTCCCCTCCCTGTTGAACCTCCCTTCCCCCCAACTCACCCCTCTAAGTCATCACAGAGAGCCAGGCCAGGCATCCTGTGTTATAGAGCAGCTTCCCACTAGCTATCTGGGCTTCCATAATGGTCCAGCAATAAAGAATCCTCCTGCCAATACAGGAGATATGAGTTCGATCCCTGGGTGGAGAAGATCCCTTGGAGGAGGAAATGGCAACCCACTCCAGTATTCTTGCCTGTTGAGAATTCCATGGATAGAGGAGACTGGCAGACTACAGTCCATGGGGTTGCCAAGAGTTGGACATGACTGAGCACGCATGCATATACAGCACTACTCATCTATTTTACACATGATAGTGTGTATATATCAAAGCTACTTTCTCAACTTGCCCCACCCTCTCCCCTTCCCCTGCTGTGTCCTCAAGTCTGTTCTCTACTTCTGTGTCTCCACTCCTTCCCTGCAAAAAGGTTCATCAGTATCATTTTTCTAGATTGAATGTGTGTGTGTGTATATATATACACACATACATAAATACATAATATTTGTTTTTCTCTGACTATATTTCACACTGTATAATGGGCTCTAGGGTCATCCACCACACTGCAACTGACTCAATAAAACTGTCCTCAAAAGTATGATTTGTTCATAGAAATTTTTTTAAGACTCCTAGACTTCAAGACTAATGTTATATCCTATGAACTGTTACCTGTTACTTCTAAGAGTCTACAAATCTGATTGTTTTAGTGAAAAAAGTTTCGCAAAAATATTAAAAGAAATGTTCTGCTTCTGGGTAAAAACAGACGTGTGGTTTCCTTGTTGAGCCATAGGCGAGGAGAACCGTCCCTTTTCTCCACATGGGCAGCAGCCCTGTGACTGTGTTGGGTCTCCTGGTCCGTGTAAATCAGCACAGGGCAGTGGACCCTGATTCCTGGGAGGCCATGCTCCTGGCCCAGGCCCTCAGTGGCCATGCTTGCAGATGCAAGCACCAGGAGTGGGGCTGGCATGAGCTTGAAGGACTAGTTCCAGGCTTGGTTCCTATCCTCTGAGCACCCAGCATGCTCCCCATGTCATGGTTTCGGGGCAGACAGGTGACAGAGGAATGACTCACCTGGCCTCAGGCCCCCCACTCTCCCACATCCATCCTTTTCTTCTGTTGTGATCAACTTATTCAAGAAGCATGACCTTGGTCTCTAATCGCTAAACCTCAGTTTCCTCATCTGTATAAAATACCCGCTCCTGCCCACCACCAGGGAGGGAGGGAGACTTCCATGAGATCACAAAGAGGCTGTTAGAAGCTATTCAGCACTTTGGACAGTTACAAGCCACTCTGCCAGGAAGAAAAGCATTTGGAACAGCAATCATGGGCTCCATCCACCAGATGCTGTGAGACAACCAGACTGTCTCCAGACGCTGCCCAGTGTCCCCTCCAGAGGGATGCCCAAGGCTGAGAGCCCCTGCGTGAGGAAGACACTACTTAGACTTCTGAGGAGATGCTCTGTGGGGTCTTGTGGAGAGGGCGGCCCCTCATGAGACCCACAGCTGTTTGATATTAAGTCTCCTGGGTCCTGTCACCATGGACACTCCAATAGGCCAGTTTCTCCCTCTGGTCCTTGATCTCCTCGCTGGGACCTGGAAGTATGGACAAGGTGGGCATGTCTGAACTGGGCTCCACAGGTTCCCTTGGGAGGGTCACCGAGAGAAGGGTTAGCAAGGAGACAGAGCAGCCCAGGGTCAGGGTCTCCACACCCTTGTTGGCCAGAACAGGTCCACTTGGCTGTCTCAGCACAATCCTCCCACCTCTGTCCCCTCATCTGTGGCTCCTGGACACCGTGTCCCCTGGTACCCTCCCGCTGGTCTCACCTGCTCAGCCCCTCTCAGGCTCCTCCAGACTGCCCCAGCACTAAGCCCTCAGTCCTCTTCTCCTTAACTCACTCTCTCATCTAATTCTCTCCTCCAGTCCTCTGGCTTCAGAATCCATCCCATCTCTGCTGACCCTTGACCCTTTCCCAGCACTCCAGACTCATCCATTACTGCCACTCTGACACCTGTGTCTGGAGGGCAACATCAAAATGAAACACAGGCAAACCCATCTCCTGATTTCCCAGGAGAAATCCCTCCCTACTCCCTCTTCTCTCTCACTTATCTACCCATCCATCTCACAGGTGTCTTTGCCGAGGCACCCTCCTAGGAGCTGTGGACAATGACACTGATCAAGACAGAGCCCCACCTTCACCAGACTCAGTTCATGGTCCCGCAGCCCCCAGCTGTCCAGCCAGACTGGACACAATACTCCGTCCCTCTCCTGTCCTCCTCACCATCCAATGCATGAACACATCCTGGGCACACTACTTCCAAAATAGTTCTCAGAAATACTGTCCTCTCAGTGTCAGCCACTCCAGCCTCTGCCTGGACCTCAGCAGTGGCCTTCAAGCTCCTTTCCTCCCGCCCGTGATGCCCCAAATCCAGTCTCTAAACAAGAGGGTGGCAAACTGTTGTATAAAGGGCTTTGACTTTGCAGGTTATAAGGTCTCAGGAATGGCAACCCACTCCAGTATTCTTGCCTGGAGAATCCCATAGACAGAGGAGCCTGGTGGGCTACAGGGCTACAATCCATAGGGTCGCAAAGAGTCGGACAAGACTGAATGACTAACACTTTCACATCATGGCCCAAATCTATTGTCTAAAATAGGGGCAGCAAATCTTACTGTAAAGGGCTCAACTTTACAGCTTGTAAGGTCTCTGTTGGTCTCAGCAGAAAAGTCTGCTGGTGGACACAAAGAGCAAACTCCCCTGGCCGCCCACCCAGGTGGATGTGGGGCCACCTGTCACCCCCAGGGTTGCCCAGTAGACCTTTCTTAGATGATGGAAATGCTTCCTCTTTCTCTGTTACAGCAGCCACGCTGGCCAGTGAGCACCTGACCAGTGGCTGATGGAACAGGAGAGCTGGATTTTTAAATTGGTTTTGGTTTAAATTCATATAAGTCACCACTCAGCTAGTGGACAGGGTGGCTCTGGATTTCTGGGAGTCAGTAGCCACAGCCCTTCAACCAGAGAGATCTCAGGGTAAGCTTCCAGTAGACCCGTGGAGGTCCCCTCACCCCACTGGCCCAAGGTGGAATGTGGGTCCCCACGTGCTCTTAGGGATCTGGGACTCAACACACAAGGCACTTGCAGCAGCCCAAGCTTCCTGTGAGTCTCTCCTCAAAACTCACCACACATTGAGCCCTCACACCCCAACCAGTCTAAAGGGTCCTAGTCTGGGGAACTGGTATCTCAGCACCTCTTCTCTAAATCAGCATCTTCCTTCACACCCTGTGTGAGCATGCAGCTACCACTGAATTCCAGAATACTGTGACGCTGAAACATTAACATCTCAAGTGCTGTGTTGATTTTTTTTTTCTTTTTAGTGTTAAAAGCGGACGTCAGTTTTGCATGTTCACTGCGTTTGGAAGTCCACCCTCAGGGTGTCCCTTCCTGTCCTGACCAGCAGAGGTCGCTACTCACCCACTGAGCTCCCAGTCAAAGTCCTTCTGCCTGGGACATGCTGATGGGTGGGGGGGCTTGCTTTATAACAAGTTATCACCCACCAGCTGAGAGAGACCAGCCTGAGAGGAGGACGGGGTGGGCTGGGGGGGACAGCTGTCATGGTCAGTTTCACTGAACCCCAGTGACACCCAGCACGCTTGGACTTGGGCGAGGAGACTGGCCAACTCCCAGAAAAGAGCTTTGACAACTCGGGCCCAGCAGTGGACACTGGTGATGTACGGACACCTGCTGAGAGGGTACAGGGAGGGTGCTATCTCTGCCTGGTCCAGGTTCACGGTGCCAGCCCATGAGCTGATTGTATAGGCAAAGGCAGCCTGGGCCTGACCTGTAGCCAGCAATCTGCTGACCCTCCTCTAGATGACAGAACAACCCACATTCCAGAACATGCCAGAAGCACAGCAAAGTCTGGCTATAGTTGGGGCTGTCGAATGTTATACTTAAGAGCATGTCTGGAAATCAAATCCCAGCTTCACCACTGATGTGCTCTGTGGCCTCAGGGAAGTGACTTAATCTCTCTGGTCCATCTTAAAAAAAATGGGGGACTTCCCTACAGCTGACTCAGGCTGGTGTTTGGCAGAAACCAACACAATATTGCAAAGCAATTATTCTTCGATTAAAAATAAGTAAATTTAATTTTTACCAAGTGGAGGCCTTCCCTGGTAGTAAAATGATAAAAGATTCTCCTTGTAATGCAGAGGACACAGGTTCGACCCCAGGTCAGGGACCTGAGAACCCACATACCGCGGGGCAACTAAGCCTGTGACCACAACTCCTGAGCCCGTGAGCCTTAGAGCCTGTGCTCTGCAATAAGAGAAGCCGCTGCAAGGAGAAGCCCCAGCACTGCAACTGGAGAGGAGCCCCGAGTCACCACAAATAGAGAAAAACCTGAATACAGAAGTGAAGACTCAGCGCAACCAAAAATAAAATAAAATATTTTAAAATGGGGCTAAGATAATCCAGCACACAGAGAACACGCTCCCTGAATGCCACTTTTCCTTTAAATTCACGTACGCGTGGAACACCGGAGCTCAGCCCCAGCCCCACAGAATCCGGTCCTGCTTAACATCAAAACAACGGGTCCTCCCAGGACTTTTCACGAATGTTCTATGGCTGATGCCACACCATCCACACAAATCCAGGAATCACCCCAAACACAAAAGCCCAAAGTCAACCCAAATCACTGAATCCAATCTTCTCAGCTCCCAGCCACAGTGACTGTGTGGGAACAAGAGCCCAGGGGGCGTGGACTTTGATGGCTGAAAAGCAGCTAGCTACACACGTGAATTTTTGTGAATGCTCCTGAGTTTTAAGCCCAGGCAATGTTGGAAGTGGTGAGTTTAAGGTCTCTGCATTAGATTTCAATCCACTTCCTCATTGAAGGGGCTTTGCTCAAGGTCAGGCTTCCAGAAGAGCCTGGAGCGGCAGTCCTGGTCCATGTTCTCGGTGCAAGATTTGTGACCTACAGCGCTGCCAGAGATCCGGGGGAGTTCCCGTTCAAAGCAAAACTCAGGTGCACCCACATCCCCAAACATGCGTGCTGTTAGTGTCAGGGCCTCTTGGGGGGCATCAGCAAGCAACCCAACACCAGGAGTTAATGCATCGCCCTCCCACAAAGGGCTACTTTTCCACAATGTATGTGTGTGCTCAGTCGTGTCTGACTCTTTGTGACCTCAGGGACTGTAGCCCGCCAGGCTCCTCAGTCCATGGGGTTCTCCAGGCAAGAATACTGGAGTGGGTTGCCATTCCTTTCTCCAGGGGATCTTCCCAACTCAGGGGTTGAACCCTCATCTCTTAGTCTCTTGCATTGGCAGGCAGATTCTTTACCACTAGTGCCACCACAATGATGATGACAAAAGTGATGATGATGATAAAGGTGATGATGACAGCAGCAAACACTTGTGAACACTCAGTGTGAGTGACAACTAAGCTAAGTGGTTTCACTGTAGCAACCCCAAGAGGTGTGCGCAACATGACCCCATTTTCGGTTGACGACACAGGTTCAGAGAGGCTAAGTGACTCATCCACGGTCACACAGTGAGGAGTTCAGTCACATCTCAAACCCAGGTCAGGCTGATGTCAAAGACATTGCTCTCAAGTCTCTAGTTCTATACCTTTGGAGCTTCCCTGGTGGCTCAAAAGTAAAGAATCTGCCTGCAGTGCAGGAGACATGGGCTTGATCTCTGGGTAGGAAATAGCAACCCACTCCAGTATTCTTGCCTGGAGAATTCCATGGATAGAGGAGCCTGGTGCAGTACAGTGCATGGGGTCACAAAGAGTCAGACACGACTACAATTAAAACAACAACAAAAATCCTTGGATGAGTTACCTGTTTACCCCCTTTTCATCAACAAGTGAAAGGGGGCAACAGCATCAGTCATCTGGGTGTTCTTCCAGGATTCCACGTGCCAACATACGTGACAGCACTTAGAACGGTGTCATGCATACAAGCAGCCACGTGCGTTGGCTCTTGGGGTCACCAGCGTTACGATAAAAGTCAGTATTGGCTCTTGGGGTCATCAGCGTTACGATAAAGGTCAGTATTGGCTCTTGGGGTCTCCAGCGTTACGATAAAGGTCAGTAGCTGCTGTCACACTGACCACACCTCAAAGGAATGAACCAGGCCTGCTGCCTCTAAGGACAGCCTTCCACTAAGGCTGCTGCCCAGTGTGGGCCAGGATCCTTGTCTCACCCAGGTCAACAGCCATCCTCGGAGCAGCTCAACCCCAGGGTCCAGTCAATACCTGCATCGTCTGCCTGGTTATCCGAGGCCAGCGGCTCATCCAGGGAGGCCTGGTCTGTCCCTGTGGCCAAAGGGCTCCCCGGCGTGGCTTCCTCTGAAGGCAGCGGCTCCTGTCGGGGTGTGGAGGGTTCGCTCTGTGCGGCACGGGGCTCTCCGTCGGGACTGCATGCTTTGTTCTCAGCATCTGCAAGAATGTCAGCTGTCAGCCGGGCCTGACTCCCTTCCTACTGGCTCTCACTCACACAAAGTGACTTCCTGGAAGAACACCATCCCAGGCCTGGGGTGGTACCCTGCATTGCTCCCACACACCCTAGGAACTCTTCTCCATCTCCAGTCTCCCTAGGGCAGCACAGTGTCACAGCACACCTGCCCCAGCCTCTGCCTGCACCACGTCCAACCCACACCTGAGCCTCTGTGATGCCCCTGTCCCACCAGCCAAGGCTACCCAGACAGGTGATGACAAGCGCCGATTACTGTCCATCACCGAGGTGCTAGGTTGTTACCATCGTGGCTATAAATAACCTTCTACTTCAGCACCCCCATCCCACCACTTGGTCCCCAACACACAAATGCTTCTCGTTTGTCAGATCTGACATTGTGCCAACCCTGGAAATCTGCAGGTTAACAAGATAATCCTTACCCACCTCCCACAGGAGGCTTAAACTCTGGGCGGCCACACAGGGCATCACCAGCCCAGGAACCAGGCACAGCCCACGACTGAGCGGGAATCAGGGAGTCCTTGGTCTAGAGAGTGGCCATCCCAGGACGGAGGATACCAGACTCCTAGCAGGACACCTCAAGAAGGACCAGCACCGCCCCTTGCTTGGGGCTTAGCGGCTGGAATCCTTGAGGGTCTGGCCCTTGCCTGGCTGATTGCCCCTCTGGGGTCATATCTTAGTGTTGAGGGGTTCAATGCTCTGGAGCATAATGACTGATTGGTCCAGGTCACACAACCACACAGCGCAGGTCCAGGCTGGAGGCCCAGCCAGTCAATCATGGTCAGCTCTGAGACACAGCTCCCAGCCCTGGGCTTACAGCACCCACACAGCCCCTGCACACCCTAATCCCCACGGCTGGTTCACCCGGCCACCATGGGGCGGGGTGTCAGCGTAACCTGTGCACATCCACATGGCTGGCCTGCTCAGCACTATAGGGGCGCCAGCCTGGCTTGGAGAACACAGAGGCAGGGAGAGGAGAGATTTATTTCAGAGCTGGGGGTCCACTTCCCAAGTCAGGTGGCCCTGTCCCTCCCACTCCTCAAAGTGTCCAGGTGGGACAAAAAGTATAAGGTTGCCCTCTCCACCCATCCCACCCCACTGCCCCCAGTTCTTGTGCCCGGGCAGCAAATGGCTCCAGGCCTCAACTTCCACTTCTGTAGAATGGGGCTAATAACTCCTTGCTTCAGAGAGTCAGTGCAAGGATTCAGTGAATTAATGTCTACAACATGTCTGACATAAAGCAGACACCACGCATGTGTTTTCATTACACTCACTGCTGTTGTTGAAGAGGAAGAGGGAGAGGATGACAAGGGTGATGGTCTGGCCACTCGCCTGGGCCCCTCTGCCATGTGTTATCAACAACCTTCCTGAACAGGGCCCTCCCCAACCCAGGACCTGGGCCAGGCCCGTGATGAGACACCCTGGAGGGACATGTGCTTGTCATCACTGTTGTTCATCTGCTGCATGTCCTCTCAGAGGAGGCAGGTGGAGAGGGCAGAAAAGACAGAAGTCTGAAGATCTGGGGCCCGTAAGATGACATCTGTGCAGCCATGTCACCTGGCCAGGGGCAGGGTCTAGACCAGGTACTGGTGACCCCTTCCCAGAAAAGAGAAGTGACCAGTATTTCTATTTTAGACTTTCTGGACCATAGGCCACAAGATCCATACTTTTTTTATTTTTATGAGAATACTTTAAGTTTTAAACCATTTTAAGCTCAAGGGGCTTTACAAAAGCAGATCCTTGGCCAGATCTGACCAGCAGTCAACCAACCCCACCCCAGGAAAAGACCAAGACACAGGCCAAGAGAACTTGCCCAGTGGACACAATTAGAGGTCACCAAGCTCAGAACTACAGCGTCTTGGGCCCTCTCTCATGACTGGTTTACACACACTTGGCCCACAGCCGTGACAGTCCCTGCTACCAGCTTACCTGTCCGTTGGTGACACGTGACAGCCAGCACTGACTGAGGCTTTGCCGGACTGTAGGTACTCTGCTAGCACCACCTCACCTGAGCGTCATAGCCCCCCACCCCTTTAGGTCCTATATAGATGGGGACCCCAAATTTTAGAAGCGGTGGCTCATTTGCTGCTGGTGATGATCCCTGTTAATAATAAAGGCATCTCCATCCTCCTCATCAATAAAATGGTCAGAACACTGAACCTAAAAGAGACCCAAAGTCCCCACCCTCCACAGGGCTCAAGAAATGCTGCACCCCAACACACAGTTCTGGGGTTCCTCCACCTGCTTCTACGGCTTAGCAGGTTTGCACGACTCTTTTGGGCTGTGCTCAGAACTCCGGCTCATAATCATGTTCAATGAAAAGTTACAGTTCTCAAAATAGCCCGGGTGGCTGGGTCGTTGCTAAGCAACGCTGGGGGGTAGGGAAGCTGTGGGCAGCTGGTCCCCTGCTCCCCTCACTGTACGTCGGTGCTCTGTCCCCGCCAGGCCCTTCCAAGGGCGGCAGAGGGGAGCACGAGACGGGGTCATTCACAGAGCAGCCACAGAGAGAGAGGACGTGCCACAAACATACAACACGCACCGTGCAAGCACACGCATGCATGCACACACATACAGACAGACACTGCCCCCGGCATTCCTGCCAGACTTGACTTGTCACTGCCAACCGCCCCAAGGAGAGGGACCCCGTGGTCTCTTAGGTCACTTGAACACAGCACAGGGGTAACCACCATCTCATTCTCGGACCACTGATGCAGAATGAAAGTCCTTAAATTATTTAAGATAAAGCCAAGAGGACACACACAGGAGGATCAGGGAAAGTCACTCAGGAGCACACACAGCAACTGGCCAGAGAAGCGGGGGTACCCCTGTCCTTACTCAATGTGCTTGGACCGGGGAACCCCATGTGGGGCTGGGATGCTGGCCAGCCCTTGCCTGACACAGACACATCACCAGCCAAAGCAGTGAAAACAGAGTGAGGGAAAGGTCAGCTCCTCACTCCAGGCGGACCTGGTCCCATCTTGAGTCTCCTAGCAATGCCAACAGGGTCCTTCCTGGATCCGGCAGATTCTTAGAGCTTCAGGAACCGAGGCGAACTCAGAGGAGTTCATACAAAACACGTGTTCACAGTATCACAAAATAACACACCGCCCCCCTCACCAGGAGCGGGGAGGGCAAACCCACTCACTGGACATGGGCTCGTCTCGGGGATGCACGGGCACCCCTGCAGGCCCGTCCACAGCCAGCTCATGCTGCCATGATCCTGATTGCCTTGTGGGCAAACTCTGGGGCCAGGGGCATGTCCATGTACACATGAGTGCCCACCTGTGCAGGGCAGAGGACCTTCCTGGGTTTGCCTGGCCAAGGAGGTCCCAGTGAGAATTCCTGGGGCTGTGAAGGACTCCAGGCCACTCTGGGCCCCTGGGTGACTATCACAGGCTCACTTGGCCTCCCAGGTGCCCCCCAGTGTGAAGTCCAAGCTGGGGTAGGGGAGACTGGCCACAGGGGGGCACTCCTGGCTACAAAGTTCCTGGCTACCTACCGGCCCAGTTGGGCAGGTGGGGAGGGTAGGGTGGGGAAGGCCATCTTCTCAACTGTGTGGGGGGTGGATGGTTCACCTCGCAAGGCCACAGATTCTTATCAACCCAGCAGGAACTGTGCTGTCCCAACTGCAGGACAAATTAGGGACAGACCAGGCCTGACCAAGAGCTGGACCTCACCTGCAGTGGGTACAGGCATTTTCTGGACAAGTGCAGGACTGAAACAATCAGCCCAACAGGCATTTGCCCCAGGAGGCCGCAGCCAAACATTCTCAGGTCTCCTCTCATCACTGTGTGTTCATTACACAGTTGGCGCAGAGTTTAAGGGGTACGAGTGGGTACTGAGCCCACATCCCTGCCCCCTCCCTGACCCAGGTCCCTTCCTGGGGTAACCCTTGCTGCCCGACTTCTCACACGTGCCCCCCAACCAGTGACACACCCCGCCACCAGCAATGCCCCCCAGCAACACCCCAGGAGGCTCACCCTAGGCTCCGCCCACTCACCCTGTGGCTTCCTGGGACCCCCGTGGCCCCAGAGGAGCCTGTCACCCAGCCGCTCCTGGGGAGTCTTGTTCTCTTGGCTCTGTCCACGTTGGAGGAAGAGGCAGGAGGGCGCTAGGCCCTGTGAGACACCAGACTCTCTCCCTCTCTCCATTCCTGACCTCCCCGCTTCCCCACCCACCTTCTCTCAGCAGCTCCTTCTTGAGGTGCCTGCTCCCTTCCCCCATGGGGTCCTGCACGGGCTGCTCCATGGGGCTGGAAGATGCTCCCCAATTCCCTATCACTCTCCGTGTCTCGCCAGAGGCTGCACCAAAATTAGATCCAGCTGGGGAGGTTTATAAAGCAGGACGCCTAAGCCCCGCCCCCAGTGCCTTGGACAGCAGAGCCCCCAGGTGACCCTAATTGTAGCAAGTTCGAGAAGCACCTTTGGACCCTCCAGCATCAGCCCCGCTCACGTTCTCCATGAGCTCCGTGCCTCTCTGTCACCACACTCAGCTCAGCTGTGATTGTATGCTGACTTGTGGGATTATCTAATCTTTGTTTCCCGCCAGACTGTTGAGTTCTCTGGTAGCTCAAACAGTAAAGCATCCGCCTGCTAATGCAGGTAGACCCAGGTTTGATCCCTGGGTTAGGAAGATCCCCAGGAGGAGAACAAGAAAACCCACTCCAGTATTCTTGCTTGGAGAATCCCATGGACAGAGGAGACTGGCGGGCTACAGTCCATGGGGTCACAAAGAGTCAGACACGACTGTGCAACTGAACAACAGTAATAAAATTAAAACAGTCCGCATTTCCATCTCAGTGATGACATTATCCTAAATCTGAGACACAGACTAGACCATTTAACATCTGAAAGTCCCAGGACTTGATACCAACCCCCCCGCCTTTTTTCTTGTACCAGGCAAAGTTGGATTTTTAGCACTAATTTCCCATGTAGTTTTCCCTGAAAACAGTATCATTAAACCACTTTTCTTCTTAAATCCAAAGGAGAGGACATGAGGGCCCTGCCTGAAGCAGAGCATCTTATAAATCTGGATTCACTGACTCCATGGGCTCCCTTCCTACTTCCTGATGCCTGGGCCAAATCGCCAAGACACTAGGAATATCTGAGTGTCTTATCTTAGTATATATCTTCATATCTCATGGAAATAGGGATTCCATTTAGTCACATGTCCTTGGGGAACTAGCTCTGTAAGGCTGAGTTCCTTCAGTCAAGGGGGCAAGAACTTGGTTCAGCTCCAGAAACACTGGTAAACAGCAGTGAGGTTTTCTGAGACCCCCCCCCCCCACCCGCCTTTTCCCACTCTCGCCAAGCTTCAGGGAACTAGAAAGCAAGAAGCTTAAGGTCAAAATCCAAGTCCTATGCCTCACACCATCACCAAGGGAGGAAGATGGGGGATCTCAAGCATTCTGTAAATTAGTTGTGATGGTGATAAAACTGTGTGTTTCTCAAAGAAGCAAACACAGGCAACCACGCAGATGCCACACTGAGTACTGTCTCTGGACCAGAGACTGAACAGCATCGGGGCCCTCCCTCTGGCTGCGTGACCCAGGGCAGCCACCTCCCAGGTGCTCGCATTCCTCATCTGGAGACAGGGATAACACCACACCCAGTCCTGAGGATGCTGCGAGGACCAAAGGACAAAGGTGAAGCCAGCACAGCAGCGGGCATATAGTCGGCACTTAAAAAACAGCAGCTGCAGTCCTAGGCAGTCATGGGGAACAAAGACTCAACAAATCAAGGACTAAACTACGAACGTGAAGAGACAAAAGTCACCGCTACGACTCGAGAGGAATTGGCACAAACCACCCACACCCGGCTGGGGTGGGAAGCAATCCCTCATTCCCCAGGGCGAGTGGTTGACTCACACTCATGGCGGGGTCCTCAGAGGCGGGGGTTGAGCCATGGGTCCCGACTTGGAAAACTTCTCTAACCATGGAGGCCTCAATCCAGTGCAGCTGCCACCTCCGGACAACAGACTCCTGGGACACTCCACCCTGAGGGATTTGCTGGGCCCCCGTGAGACACCCAACTCTGTGTTCCCGGGCCCACTTACCTTGCTCCATCATCTCCAGCAGCCCCTTCTTGATGAGGTCCTCCCGGCCCTGCCTGCCGGCCATCTTCTTCTCCAAGGCTGCACGCAACACAAACATCAGGTGAGTCCCAGGCTGAGCATCTCAGGCCCCACCCTGAGCCCCGGCCAAGGCCACCTCCAGTTCAGGAAGACAGCAGCGAAGCAGCAGGTGACCGTGGGTCAGGGGGCTACAGGTGGGGGTGCGATCAGAACCCGAGCTCCCTCACCAAGCAGTGTGCTGATCATGTACCGGAAAGCCGGGCCTTGGGGAGGTAAATGAGTTCTGTTTAAGGCAGCGGTTTCCTGCCTTGTCTGAGAAGCGATGCCCGGAACACCACCCTCCTCTAAGTTCTCACTGGCCATTCCTTGGCTGAATTCGCCTTCACTTACCAACCCAGGGTCCTGTTCCCTCTCTGCCCTCGATGCTCTGGGGTGCATGTCTGTGGTTCTATACATCCTGGCCGCCCTTTTGTCTGTTCACAGATCAGCCTTCTGCACAACTGCCCCACTGGAGGCTCCTTCAAGAAGCCCAGGTTCACCCTTTCAAAGACTGTGCCAGTCAAATAGGAAGGAGGCAGGCTGGCCCCATTCCCCTCCACTGATTCTAATGTGCAGAAGGACCCTTGTCAATTTCTCCTTCAGAATAGCCCTTTGGCCCTTCTCCCAGAACAAAGCACTCCAGTAACTCGCCCCTGCCCCTCCCTCTCCCCTCCCAGGGGCCAAGCTCACTTGCTTGACGAGCTCCTTTTCCCCCTAACTGTCCAGAAACCAATCTGCCTACAGTAGAGTGCAATTCCCAAATACAAACCCATATCATTCCTCAGATCCTCTCTTTAAAAGATGCAAAGTGCTGGCTATGAGCCTGGGTCACCAGGGGCCCTGAGTCCCCTACATATGTGAGTGCTCAGCTCAATGCAGGTTACAATGCGGAAGAGAACTGCCATCTGACCAGTGAAGCTTAAAGTCTAGTGGCCGATGACAAACAGATGATGTCAAGGGTCATCGAATTTATTCAAAAATATTTACTGAGCACCTATTCTGTGCAGCCATGGGGGAGCAAGAGAGGCATGAGCTCTGCCTGTGGGCCAGCACTTTGGCACAGAGGACTCACATCTGTTACAAGCAGGCCAGTGGCATCAACCAGAACCAGACAGCCTGGGACAGGGCGTCCAGGGAGCCCCGGTGGCCTCCCTGAGGGCATTGACTCAGGTATGACTAGGAAAACCCCAAATGTATCACGACAAGACATTTGGGGCAAAGGGAACTTAATTTCCAAGCCAATTTCCAGGTGCCAGAAGCGTGGATAAAACTGAGTAATTGGGTTGCTATTTCCTTCTCCAGGGGATCTTCCTGACCCAGGGATGGAACCCAGGTCTCCTGCATTGCAGGCAGATTCTTTACAGCCTGCGTCACCGGGGAAGCCCCATGAACTCTGGCTTTGGGAGGTACAAGCAGAGAGGCTGCTGTCCAGCCCAAAACAGGGGCGAGCACAGCCAGAGTGGGGTCTCTGAATTGAGGGACCCCGTCGTCCGACCAGCACTGGGGGGGTGCTCACGGGAGGCTGACCTGGGTGCAGGACGTCACGTGTGCTGGCCTGTGAGTCCTCCCGATGTAGGAGGCAGAGCCAGGAGCAGGGTCCGTATCTCAGGGACTCTCACCCCCAGCAGATACAGGCTGCACTGCCTCTTCCAGACTTCAGGCTTCGGGAGCCACCTTCCTGGTGTCGCCCAATCCCCACTCTGGCCAAACTACTGTCTGCTTTGTTTTTTCCCTTTAAATCATCTTTATTTTTACTTCATCTCATCCTGGCCAAGGATGCCTGTGAAATCAGGGATTGGATACGCTGAAGTAAATAACATCCCACACTTTGGGGGGAGAGAATGGTTTAGAATAAATAAATGAGATGCAGTACTGTCTGCAGAATTCCAAATGCTTGATAAAGCACCCAGTGCTGGGGATGCCAGCCTGAAGGTGGGGGTGCTGCAGGTATTCACCTGGAGACCCTCAGGCCCCTGGCAGGGACCCCACAGTGCTCTGATAAGCTCACAGGTCACCTCCTGCAGCCCAGTGCCAAGTGAACTAGGGGCACAAGGTCCCAAGAGCACACAGCTCACCCTCCAATCCCACAGCTCAGAGAGCACCAGGGGCTCTCCGAGGTCACAGAGATCACCCTATTCCGGCCCCCTGAGCCTTTCACTGTTGCCCAACCTGGCGCATCTGCATGGCCGTTCCCACAGCTGCGATGCTCTTCCTTGCTTTTCTCCAGGGGCCAATTACACCTCAGCTCAGGGTCACCGCTTCACCTGGGTCTTCTCAGGCCACCCATCCCAAGGCCATGCCCACCCTACCCACCTACTCCCCAGCGCCTGCGCCGAGATCCTGACTGTCACGTGCTCATTCCCTTGCTTGTCTGTCTGTCTCCCGACGCCCCCCTTGGAGGAAAGCTCCAAGCAGGCAGTATCTAGTCCCCCTCTCTAACTCTCTGGCATATGGAGCCGCATCAGATTCATCGAATATCAGTGTTTGTTCTGCTTTCATTCTTGATGAGGAGAGCCTGTCAATCAAATTCTTGGGCAGTTAGAAACATAATCTTGTGAAACGCGTACACAGTGTGAATGGAGGACTCGCTGCTGCTATTAGGAGCCCCCCACTCCTCACAAGTGGCTTTGCTGCCGCCGTGCACTGAGCACTGGAGTCTGCGCCACTTCAAGGCTGGGACCCCCGGGGACCGTCAGAGGCAGCAGCCCGAGGAGGGCACTTCTCAGTCAGGTCCCCGGGGCCCAGGACTAATTCCACGCCAGTGCCTCCCTCGCTAATTGTTTCCAGCCGCAGCTAACAGGGCCTGTGGGAGCTGAGAGTCTCTCTCCCCGCCGGGTTTGCCTCTCAGGGCACCGACCTCCCCTTCACCCAGGACACCAGGCACCCACCCTGGCACCCAGGAGCCAGACCTGAGCCTGGCTGCCCCAGGACCTGCCGCTGCTCGGCCCTGGAGGCGGCTGCCCGTCTCATCCCACCTCCCACCCTGATTCCGCAGGAGCACGGGCGATGGGGTGGTTCTGAGCATTTGGTTAGAAACATGCTGTGTCACTTTTACCCTGACAGTTCTGTCATTGTCACCAAATCTATCCCATGGGTCTGGCTCACAGCTGGGGCAGGGCCAAAGTTACAACCTCTTGTTACCCAACTTCCCACAGAGCTGAAGGTGACTGAGGGGGGCTTCTAGAACCCCCAGTGGGTGGGATGCCCAGATATGAAGTCTCTTCAGGAAGAGCTTAGGAGCCAGTGAGTGGCAGGCCATCTTCTGTAGGAGCCTTGAGGCATCACAGCCAAACTGATGGCCTTCACCATCTGAATCACCGGGGGGACTCTTGGGGTCAGTGGTTGTCTCCAGGACCCGAGCTGTCAAAGTGAGTGTTCTGGTGCAGAAGGGAGGGCGGTTCATACTCAGGTGTGGTCAGTCAGGAGAGATGGTTACCAGCTGGGTCTCGCCCCAGACTGGCCCTGCACCAACCCCCAGTCTGTATTCTTAACTAGGTCAAGGGGGTCATGTGTGCCCCTTGGGGTCTGGGTGGTGCTTGGGCTATGGGTGTGCCTGGGGCTGATGCCGCACCCCCAGCCAGGGACCTGGAGGGACCAGAGGAGGAAGGGACCCACAGGAGGCCGAACAGCTCCTGTCATAGAGGCCACAGAGCACAACCCGCCCCTCCCAACATCTGCAAAAGAAAGCGAGGTGATAGTGACATCAGGCCTCCGCCCCCCCACCTACCCCCCAACCTCTCTCCCACACCCACACTCACCTGACGTGGTCTGCTTCAGTTTTTCATTTTTCTTTTTCCTCCATTTCCAGGGTTTGAAGATTCTGCCCAGGGTGGCCAGCTTGCTGTTCCTCCTCACGGGGGGAGTTCGAATCCCTGAGACCAGATATTCGGAGCGCACTGGGGGGGTTTGGTCCATCTCATCTGGAAGGAGAAAACCCAGAGAGGGGTCAGTGGTGACCAAGCCCACACAACGCCCTGGGACCACAGTGATCCTCCAAAGCCTGGGGCTCAAGAGGATGGTCCAGGCGATGGACACACTCTCATCTTCCATCGTGTACCAGCCCACATTCAAGGGCACACCCAATAGGTTAATTCACCTCTTGCTTCCTGTGAGAAGGAGCTGGGAGCCTACGTTTTTCCAGAACCAAGAAACCCCAGAGACCTGAAGATGCAAGAAGAGCAGGGCTGGAATGAGCGAGTACCAGGCCAGAGGAGACCGCCAGCAGTCAGAGGGGCCAGGGCCTGGGGCAGGCTGGTCATCACCAGACCCAGATGCCCCATATGACAGGCCCCCTGGCCAGCAGCCTCCAGAGAAACCCCCAAGGTTTGACTTCCCAAGGGCATTTCTCATCAGCAACCCAAGCCACTCAGCCCCCTGAGCTTCCGTGTCCACATCTGGAAAACAATGGTCATCCCTCATACCTAGGGTGGAGAGGAAGTTTCCGTGTGACCATAAGATGGCCATGAAGTCTGGAGACATATGGAAGCACACGAAATACACAGTTTATTGATAGCATGTTACAATCCATGTAAGGTACTATTATTTGTGTTTTGAAACTGTAGACACTCTGATTAACATGGCACACCAGCATGGGGGACTTTCGGCATAAATTTTCAAGATATAATTTATATTATATAAGCAATATAATATTTCTTATGGAGTGAAAGTCACTGCTTGTTCAGGGCTAGATGTTATGGTATTTTATTCCCACATTAAAACTATGAAGTGGAGACTGTTATTACACCCATTTTACAGATGGGCACACTGAGGCTGTCAGAGCAACAGAATTCTGGTCTCAGGCAGTCTGACTCCAGAAACCTCTCTCATATTGCTAAGCTGCTTCTAGGTTGATGATACAAATTTATTGCCCAGAGCAGGAACCAAATGGATGGAAGGATGGAACACAACAAGAGACATAAACCAAGATGGTCCCAGCCAACCACTCTCTCTAGCTGTCCCCGCATCCTCCCCCCCGCACACAGCCAAGGGGGATATGGAATTTTAGTTCCCTGATCAGGAATAGAACCCGTGCCCCCTGCAGTGAAAGTGCAGAGTCTTAACCACTGGACCACCAGGGAAGTCCCCCTCCAGCTGTTATTAATCGAATGTTAAATATATACTGGGGACTGGCTCCACAAAGCAATCCCATGTGGACAGACAGTCCAGGGGTGTCTTATTTGAGAACTTCTGCCCGCAAACTCAGCAAACCAGCCAGACTCCTAAGCCAATGCCATCCTCCATCTTGTGTTCACCTAAGACCCCAGGGCCAAACATCCACGAGGGGCCCAGGGCTTTTGGGTCAGGGAATAAGTGAGTCAGGGCAGTCCAAGGACTGGTCACGGATCCCCAGCTCCACGCTCCAGGCGTGCAGGTTGCAGACGGCCCTTCTTTCCCCAGAGGAGGTTTATTCCATGTTACATCCTCTCCCTTCCTTCCTCCGCCCACGGACGCCAGATGGGAGCAGAACGGCCAGAACCACGTGGCCCCAGGAAAGCTGACTGTCCTGAAGGCATTATTGACACAAAGGGGAAAGAATTGGCCAGGTCTCCCCAAGGTTCTGGGCTGGTTTGAAGATAAAGACAAAGATCCCCAGAGATGTACATGGGGATGGGGAAGAATTGCCATCACCTTGTTTACATTAATGCCTCTTCTCACTCCACAAAGGATGTGTGGCCATTACATAAACACACGCCCAACAAGATACAATGAGTGAGGAAATCCGAAAGAAAAGGAGTATGGACAGGGCCACCGCATCAAGGATTAGACACCACGTGTCACTCAGAGCTTCCTAGCAGCCAAAGCAAAAAGGAACAGCCCAGAGAATAAACCACAAATCAGACCCCAAACCTCACTCTGTCTGCACCTGAATAGCTGGACTTCAACCCAGGTCACCAGCATCTCCATCCCAGAAGCCCACTTACTAAGTCATTTCAGTCGTGTCTGATTCTTTATGATCCATGGACTATAGTCCACCAGGCTTCTCTGTCCATGGGATTTCCTAGGCAAGAATACTGGAGTGAGTTGACATTTCCTTCTCCAGGAGATCTTCCCAATCCAAAGATTGAACCCATGTCTCCTGCATTGGCAGGTGGATTCCAACTGCTAAGAAACATACAGTGCAGTGGTGGCTCGAGAAGTTTGCAAAGGAGATGAGAGCCTTGAAGATGAGGAGCACAGTGGCTGCCACTGGAAGTTGACAACAACCAGTTGAGAAGATCATCGAAGCTGATCCTCTTCCAACTAGACAAGAAGTTGCCGAATGTCAACCATTCTAACAAAAGCCCATACGAGTCTTCAAATTGCTGTCCCCTGTGAACACCGGCAATGAAACTCTGCCCATATCACTTTCCTGCTTACTCCCCGTGACCTCTCTTCTCACTTAGGACAAAACTACCAAGCCTGCAAAGGGTTCTGAGGTCTGCTCCTGACCACGCCCACCTCACTCCTGCCCACTGGCCCCCCTTTCCCATTTTATCATCATCACCCTATGCATTAGTGTCTATGGCACTTATAGAAACCAGAATGTCACAGGTGTTAGGATGCAGGTGCCAGAACCAGGCATTAGGGCTCACTCACTCAGCTCTGTCACTCACTCCCTGGGGCTGAGGGGCTCACACCAACCTCCTTCTCCCCTCTGCATCCTTACCTTTGCCATGGCCTTGCTGGGGGAACAGGGAACAGGGGACTTCCCAAGTCCTCATCTGCTTTGCTTGAACCCATGAGAGGCAGGCAGAAGGACAGCGCAGCCCCTTCCCCATCGCCCCCTCCCCTCTCCCTCCACCATCACCACCATCACTATTTTAATCTATGGTCTCCTTGCTCCCCCACCTCACCTCTGCCCCCTAGTGGCTTGGGCAGGTACTGTGGTTCCCACCTCACTTTGGACACACCTGGGTCCTCACAGTACAGTCTGGGACACAGGCAGCCTGTGATCACTGAGCAGACTTCACTCCACACTCCTCTTGAGAGAACTCACTCATTCATTTATTCAACAAAAACCTACTGACACCAGGCATGTGTCGGGAACTGCACCAGGAGGAGGAGGTACAGAGGTGAACAGAAAGGATCTCTGCCTTCGTGGGGCTTCTACCACCTGCAGGATGAACAACAGGTGTGGCTATTAAGAAACCAGGCCTGTTCGCCAACTTGCTCCCTGCTGCTTTCCTCTCCTGATTTTTCCCCATCACATTTATCACCTGAAGTATGGGCTTTCCTGATGACTCAGCTGGTAAAGAATCCTCCTGCAATACAGGAGATACAGGAGGCATGGGTTCGATCCTGGGTTGGGACCATCCCCTGGGGAGGACATGGAAACCCTTTCCAGTATTCTTGACTGGAGAATTCCATGGACAGAGGAATCTGGCAGGCTACAGTCCATGGGATCGCAAAGATTCAGACATGAGTGAGTGACTAAGCGCACACACACATGTGTGTGTATGTGCCTGCATGCACACACACACACACACACCCCTGCACAATTACTTGTTCGCCTGCTGCTCACAGTCACCTCCCTAATTGGAAGGCAGGGTCTGCCTTTGACATCTGGTTTGCAGCCAAACCCCTGGTGTCCAGAACACATGAGGCAAGAACCTACGTGCTGAAGGTGATCTTTCCAGACACGAGGATGGATTGACAGAACCCAGCACCTTCTCAGGGAGCTGGGGAAATGTGGGGGTGACTGTAAACAGCCGGTTATGAAAGGCTGCTCTGAGTGGGGCTATTGGAGCAAAAGCCTGGAGGAGAGGGAGGCAGCAGTGTAGACGGGAGTGGGGCAGGGAAGAGGGTCCCAGGCAGAGGAGGAGTGAGCTCAAGGGCTTGGAGGAAGAGCACAGTGGGGGAGGGCTGTGGATGGCCTGGGGAGGCAGGCGGAGGCTTGAACTTGATTCAAAACCCAGCAGGTGTGGTACATATACACCATGGAATATTACTCAGCCATTAAAAAGAATTCATTTGAACCAGTCCTAATGAGATGGATGAAGCTGGAGCCCCTTATACAGAGTGAAGTAAGCCAGAAAGATAAAGAACATTACAGCATACTAACACATATATATGGAATTTAGAAAGATGGTAACGATAACCCTATATGCAAAACAGAAAAAGAGACACAGAAATACAGAACAGACTTTTGAACTCTGTGGGAGAATGTGAGGGTGGGATATTTCAAAAGAACAGCATGTATACTATCTATGGTGAAACAGATCACCAGCCCAGGTGGGATGCATGAGACAAGTGCTCCGGCCTGGTGCACTGGGAAGACCCAGAGGAATCGGGTGGAGAGGGAGGTGGGAGCGGGGATTGGGATGGGGAATACGTGTAAATCCATGGCTGATTCATATCAGTATATGACAAAACCCACTGAAATGTTATGAAGTAATTAGCCTCCAACTAATAAAAAAAAAAAAAAAAAAAAAAACCCAGCAGGAGCCTCTGGGGTTCTTCAGCTCAAACAACTGGATTTGTTCATTTATCAAATATCCAATGTGTGTGACGAGGAAGACACCTCAGTCTGAGGGACTCCCTGTGATGGTGGGGGTGGGGGGGTGTCCTGCTGTCGTGGGAGGAGTAAAGACCCCTGAGCCCTGGTGGGGAACCCCTCCAGAGGTCTGAAGGCTGTGCCTCCACCGCCCTCTGTCCCTGCCTGCCCCCAGGTGAGGACTAGGCCAGGTGAGGGCTGTGGCTTACAATCCAAGGTCAGAAACTTCAGAAGAGATGCACAGTCAGCAAAGGAACCGCTTACAAGCCACCTGAGGGCATGCATGTGTCACTGATGGCCTGTCTGGAGGTCTGAGTGAGCAAAAGTGGGGTGGTCCTCCCAGGCACCGCGTGGCCCACTCACACTGGCAGGTGGCAGTGAATTTTGGCAAGTGTGTATCTAGGACAGAGGGTGTGCATATGTGTGAGCCTTTGTGGGTGGGCACATGCGCACCCGTACACGTGTGTCGCATAGAGAAGAGAGGCTGAGGGGACTGCCGCCCCCCTCCCCAGCCCCTGAATTTGCTCAGCATCCCTGGAGTTGCTGGGGAGTCTCCTTCCCACATCGGAGAGGATTCCTGGAGGTGCAGACACATCAGTAGCCTCTGAATGGTGCAGTGGCACTCAGTTCCAGGGGCATCTCTGCCACCTGCGAGGCATTAGCAGTTAATTAATGAAAACTGTTTTCTCCACATCTGCTGAGGAAGTACAGCCTGCAGCGACAGGGCAGGCAGGAGGGGGGCCTCGCAGGCTCCCACATGATGGATGGGGCAGGCGCCCTGCCCTGGAGCTGAAGGGGCCAGCCCCAGTCCCTCCCTTCTCTGGTCCCTTGGACCAGTGGTCCACACCATTTTTGGCACCAGGGACCGGCTTCATGGAAGACAATTTTCCCACGGACCAGTGTAGGGGTGCAGAGGATGGTTTCGGGATGATTCAAGCACATTACGTTTATTGAACAGGAGGCAGAGCTCAGGCAGTAATGCAAGTGATGGGGAGTGGCTATAAATAAAGATGAAGCTTCTCTCATTCACCTGCCACTCACCTCCTGCTGTGAGGCCCAGTTCCTAACAGGCCATGAAGCAGTAAGGGTCTGTGGCTCCCAGGTTGGGGACCCCTGACTTAGACAACTCCAATCCTCTCCGGGTTCCCTCTGAGGCTCACAGCAGGGGAGGCGCTTGTCCCCCAGGACTCAATGCCCATCTACCCCCATTGGTAGACCCCACAAACCTACAAGTCAGGAACTGCTAGAACAAGGCAGTGAAGGATACCAATTCCATGGTCAAGGAGGTCACTGAGCTTATGGGTTAATTTCCATGTCTGTCTCAGGCTCAGCTCCTTTATTCCTAATATTCCCTTCCATCCTAGCTCTGATCACAGTCAGATCTCATCTTGGGATGTGCTATTTATTGTTATCATCTATCTTTCCCATCAGAACAAATATAAGCTTTATGAGAATAGGAACTGTGACCATCTTGTTCATCACAGGTCCCTGGCATCTTCACAGGCAACTGGCACCCAGGAGGTGCTCAAATAAACACCTGCTTGATCTGTGAATCTGGGAAGCAGAGCTGCCGGGGCTGGAGCCCCCGTCCTCCTAACTGCAAAGTCCTCCTCTTAGTGACATCAGGCATTTCGGCTTCCTTGTCTTCTATCCACTGACCTGTCCCTGTCCCCTTCCACGTCACCAGGTCACCTTCCCCAAAACACCCTGGGAGGGAAGCCCCCCTCACTGATCACCAGGGGCCACGTGCTGAGCTACTGGCCTCACAGGGAAAACAGGCCCCATCTGTATCAGACAATACTGAAACACAACTTTTTGCTTGTTTCATTTGTTCATTCATGAATTCATTTATCAAGCGTCAGCTGAGGCCTGCTGTGCGCCAGGGCTGCTGTGAGTTTGAGACAGAGCTGTAAACACAACTGACACATGGTTTTGCTCTGCATGAACCTCACCTGCTTACAGAGGAGGAAGAGAAGCAAGGACACGGTGACTTCAGGGTGTGATACGAGCTATGAAAGAAGCAAACAAGAAATGGGGATGTGGGTCAACCGCACGGCCTCTGCTTCTTCAGTGAGTCCTTCCCTTCCCCAAAGAATCCGTCTGGCAATATGCAGTGCCCATGTTATGTAAACAAAGCACTGTGCCAGGCGTGAGGTGAAATAGAGAGATGCTGGACACTCCCCTGCCCTGATGGACTCACTGACTATGCAGGAAATCAAGATGCACAGAATCACCAAGACGGAAACTTACAACTGCAGAGGAAGCAACTCTTCCTGCCTGGACTGGGAAAACTCTGAGAAGGCTACCAGGAGTGGGGGTGACATTGGAGTTGGGCCTTGGAGGTTAACTAGGAGTTGAATAAAAGGTGCACACCCATAAAAGCATGGTCGTATGTGGTGTCTGGTGGATAACAAAGAATGCGAGGGAGTAAGATCTGACACCTCCAGTCTCTGAGGCTCAGATGCCCCATAAAATCTCCACATATAAAATTGGGGTCCACACAGAGATTCCATCTGTCTATGGTGCCAACTCATGACCAACACACACCCACAAATACACAGACACAAAATTATCATCATTATCATCACCACTGACTATCAATAATAGGAAAAGATAATCTCGAAGTAAGAAAATAGTCTTTCTTACTGCTATATCAATAAATACATGGATAAATGAAAAAATACCAAGTGTTGTCCTTAGTGTTTTTAATTTGCTGGCATGGGTCTGAGTACATGAACCTGAAAACCCTTAGGCTAGAGCTCTCCATTTCTGGATGGAGAGGATGGAGGGGTTCAGCCAAGAAGAGCCATGTGTGGCCAGGATGGAGCCTTGAGGGCATGAGAATCACTTAGGGATCTGGTTTGAGACCAGTCCCATGGAAAGGCTCCAGAGAACATCAGTGTGGACAGCAGCTTCAGGGAACAAGGCTGAAGGCCAGGAGGCCCACTGAGAGAGGCCAGGTGGGTGAGGGCCATGGGACAGCAGGGAAAAGGGGGGTGGTCCAGGGATATCAGTGCAGCAGAGTCTTCACCAGATCTTGGTGAGAAAACAAGGGGCCAGTAACACAGGCAGAAGACTCAGAAAACCAAGGTTTGTTTTGTCATCACTGTCATCAGCAACAGCAGCATCTGTTGGGCACCTCCTGCGTGACAAACTGTGTTCTGAGCACCTGACAAGGATCAGCTCATTCTGTTCCCATCAAGACCCGAGGAGGCAGGTCGCTATCTTCATCACTCACATTATGGTAAAGAAAATGGAAGCAGGGATGAGAAACAGCTTTCCCAGGTCACGCGGCTAAAGTGACAGAGTGGGCTTGAAAATCAGGACACCTGCTCTGAAAGCCCTCGTCCTAACCCCAACGTCAGACCACATGGAGCAGATGATAACAGCGCTGTTACCTGGGATACGGGATGAAGGAGGAGAAGCGGGGCTGGAGCAAAGAGCATCATTAAAGCAATGTACACGAAAATCATTGCATTTAGGGTGTAAAGACCAATAACTTGTGTCCAGGCTGCAAGAGATGTGGCTTTACAGTTGCTGTCTATTAAGAAAGTGCTGGGTGCTTTCATAGACCCACCATCTGGATGGCTCTGAAGGTCCAAAGCCAAATTCATGAGATGGATTTGAAGTTGCCCCAATATAGAACTAGTCTTGGTTTGACCTTCTCCCGTCCTCCTGGAGTTCGATCCAGAGCCTCTGCTTCTGGAGTTCAACCCAAGTTCTGGAGTATCGATCCAAGAGCAGGATATGTTGGGGAGGGGTACTGATAAACCCAAGAAGAATTGGGCCACATGTGGACAGCTTCCAGGGAGCAGTGAGACCACATCCCCAGGGTGACACTGCTCAGAATGCAGGAAGGAGCTGGTTGCTGAGTGGGGCAGGGGAGCAGGGCTTAGGAAGAAGAATGAATTTATTTAAAGTGGGGCGGGGGGGAGTGGGAGAGGAAAGAATTCCTGAAGGCCTGTGGCTCTATGCCCAGCAACTCTGCGGACGTTTCTCTACAGTTCTGCAAGTGTATCCATCAGAACTTGTCAACAGTGACAGCCCCCTGCGATGGAAATACTTCCGCCTTCCAGCTGGGAGGGAACAGGGGCCCCCAGAGCAGGTGCCCAGCACAGCAGTGGGTGCAGGAGTAAATGAATGAAGAAGAGAATGAATGAATGAGAAACGGATCCTGGAATACAGGAACTGCAATGGAATCGGAATGCAGGTCGACGGTACTTAACAAGACCTGAGCACCTCTGTGCCCTTTTGCGACGGCAGGTAATTGTAATTCTTGAGCAACTTCCCGGCCGCATGCTGGCCCACCATTTTTCCTGGCTGCCACCTAAGCAGACGGCACCTCCTTTCTCTCCCTCCCTCATTAGTCGAGGTGCTAAGGAACATACAGAAGGAAACACAAGGCCCTGGCTGAGCTTAGAGTGAATAACCGGTCCCTGGAATACTGCAAGTTGAACAAATGCTTCATCATAGAAGAACACATCTTGGCACGCTCAAAGGAAGGCCATCAAACTCTTCTGGGTGTTCAATCCAAAGAAACAACCCCAGGAGGTGGGGACATCTTCTGCTCCATTTTAGGTTTAGGAAGCAGAGGCTATGAGAGGCCCGTGTGGAAAGTCACATAACAGGGAAGTGGTGGGTCTGGCACCGGATGGCAGATTCTCTGACCCAAGCTCCACATCTGGGCATGACACTGCGTTGCCCAAAGCATCTCCCATGGAACCCTAGCAGTGGCAAGGCTTTGTGAATGAAGACACTTGGGAAAACACTATCTACACTAAAAGTCTTGCCTGAAGAGCCCACCACATACCATCATAGTAAAGGCTCTGAGAAGTCCTGCAATAAACAGTCTCATTCAGCCACTTGGCCAGCTTCTCCTAAACAGAAGGACCAGCCAACCCCTATTTGCACCTTGCTGCCCAGACAGTGACAACCACACAAACTGTCAAATGGAGCTTGAGCAATAAACCTGAGATTAAGCCCCTTGAATGTATTCTGCTAAGTAGTGCTAATGACAATTTATTTAGGGAGTTTAAAAGCCTTTTCCCCAATATCTGTTCCCAAAGGTAACAGGATTCACTAAAGTCTTAGCAGAGGTGTCTCTAAATTTCCCAAGTCTCTAAGCCTCTTCCAGCTATCTCAGGCCCCCTGCACAGAAATGATGCTGAAATTAATTCTAGATAAATGGGCATCATTCATGCCTCTGACACCAGTGGAAAAATCAAGACCTTATTAAAGTGGCTTCTTTTTTTCCCTCATATGCATCGTGGAAAAAACAGCACATCTAGCTAGAAAGCCCATCTGTTTAGCATCAACTCCATAATTCTGCCAATGGTGGCGGGTGTCTGCCAGACATATGGCCAATTCTCCAAGTGAAATCAGCTCAAATCTGTAAATCAAGTGGATCCAAAAAGGCTCCACAGAGCTTAGAACCAGGAGTTGAAACATGAAGATGACAGGGTCACACAAGGGAAAAGGTGGGATCTGGAAAATCAGCTTTGTTGTCATTGGGCTTAGAAGGATGCTGCACATGAGCAAACGCTCATAAAAATGATTCTGCAAGAAGCCCAGAGACTTTGCAAAGCCTAAAAGCTGGTTTTAGAGGCATCCTCTTAAAGATCCTATTTTACAGAGTGGAGACAAATGAGTGTTTCAGAAAGAAGACATAAACAGTGAAATAAGACATCAGGAGAGTTTAGCATCACAGGATAAATTTAGACAAAAAACATCGCCCAGCATCTTCAAAAGCCCAAGTTCTAACTCTGACTGTCCAACCTCAAATGCAAGATGAAATTCTTAAATAATGTCAGTCAATGCTTAAGGATATATAAATGTTAATTTTAAAATATGCATACTTTAGCATTTTTCACAGGAACCAAACAATTTATAAATTCTGGGAAGATTCTGAACCAACAGATATGTATTTAGATAGTGTTTTCCAGACTCAATTTTGCCTAGGTCAAGGATGGGAAAATGTGTTCTGAAAAAGGCCAGATGGTAAGTATCTTAGGCTCTGAGGGCCGGACAACCTGTCACAATGACTCAACTCCTCTGCTGCAGCATGAAAACATCAGGAGATGCTTGTAAATTAATAGGTGTGGCTATATTTAAATAAAACTTTATTTGCAAAAGCTGGTGACAGGAGGATTTGGTCCATGGGCTGTTGCTTGCCAACTGCTGCCTTAAATGGTCCCTTTGAAAAGGTCTTCAGGGGAAAAGTACTACAGGACACTCCTGTAGTAAAAGAAAAAGAGAGAAAAGGAACATTTTCTGATCTGAGCCTTTACCTACTAGCCCACTCCTAACCTCCAGGCTCCAGGCCAGCATCACTCTGCCCACCTAACTATGCAGCCTCCTCCCTGGTTCCCAGGCATCCACTAATCCTGCTCCCCTAAGCAAACAGGCCTTTGCATCACTTCCCTGCTTAATGTCATAGCAGCTTCTAGAATGAAATACACAACCTCAGCTATGATCCCAGAGTCCTGGCCTCTGCTTATTTCACATCATGCCATGCCCCACTATGCTCTACTTCTGTCCCTTTCTGCTCCTCCCACCAGAGGGCTGCCTCCCAAGCCAATCACTCTAACAGTAACACTTTTCCCTGAAAAACTCCTACTCATTCCACAAGGCCCCATCGTCTATGCTCACCTGTTAGGTTTTCTGTTGTTTTTTCTACCGTAGTCTTCAACACAATTTATAACTAGCTATTGATTTCATGTTCATTAGTTTAATGTCCATCTTGGCTATTTGACCATGAGGGCATGTAAAGGAATCCAAGCTTGTACTGTTCTCTGCACCAAAGCCCCGTAAATCAAGAGACAAGTTGTTGGGGTAAGAAATTTCAGAAAGCTGACAAACCAAGAAGATGGTGGACTTGTGTGCCAAAGAGCCACCTCGCCTGAGCTGGACTTCAGGCTTCTTTTTATACTTAAAGGGGAGGGAGTAAAGTCAAGCATTTTCTGGTTCCCATCAGTCTCTGGAGGGAAATATGCTAATTTCTTCCTTCCTGCAGTTACTCACAGGTAGGTCTAGTCAGGAGGTTTCCTAGGAGCAAAAGGCATTTAGCCTAATGCTCATTATCTGGCAGGCAGGGTTTCCAGAGATGGGCCATTATGCATCATTTTAAGCTTATAGGCAGCATCCCTTTAGTGATGAACTTGTAACAGAATACAAAGATTCTTCACTATTACAAGCAGAGACCAAGTGTGTCCTGTATAATTGCCTCCCTATGTCCCAAACAGTCCAGGTGGGTCCAGCAGGTACTTGAGAGAAGCTGAAGACTTCTTTCTGTGCTCAAGTTCATAGCCCTTGCCCACGGGGACCTGTCCAGGAACATCTGAAGGCTATAATCCTACCAGAATGAGGCGTGGTTCTCAGGATTTACCAAGTAGAGTTCCCTGGCAAAGCTGATGAGGTTTCCTGCTAAACTGTTAATGTTTCTGCAGCTGCTTACCGAGAACTTTCACCCAAGAGACAACAATGTGATGCTTGAACACCTACAAGTGTCTGCATGCGTGTTGTCGCCAGGGCCCCTGCTTCTCCCTGGGTCCTGGTGACTGTCACGGAAGCAACAGAGCGAGAGGGAGACAACAGGCAAGCCGGCAGCTATACCACGCATGCTTTCCGGGAACAAACATCAGCTGGTGATGGGCCAGTCCCGGAAACCTGCCCCTGCAGGTGACATCTGTCTGCCCAGACCGTCCCTAAGGGCTTCCCGCTGCTGTTGGACGACAGCCCCCTTTGGCACCCCCAGCAAGGGCTAGCCCCGGTGGCCCCACTTGCAGCCACCGTTCCCTGACATTCTGGGCCACCAGAGAGTCACTCTGGGTGGGGGCTGCAGCCAGTTCTGTCCACTCCCCACCATACCCGCACTGGACGGACCCACTCACACTACAATCCACTTTCCTGAGCGTCTGCTCCATACCCGAGACCCAGCCCTGCCCGTCCACTCCCAGGGGCTAGAGGTGAGGGAGGGGACAGTCATGTAAGTAGACAATTAGGACAGTGGGCTTTACCACTCCACCCTCCCCTGCCACCCACCCCAGTCCTGGTCAACCCCATCACTCCCAGGTTCCTGCAATGTCCTCCCTGGGTCATGTTCCCTGACTCCCATTTCTCCCTGCCTAAACCCCTCGCATGGCTTCCATTTGTGACTGGAATAAAATCCCACATGGTTCCTCATGCCCCATGACCCCTCCCCTCACCACCAGCTCTGGCCCTGGGGGTCATCAGCTTCCCCTCGCTCCTTCCCACCTCCAGAACCCTGCGCTTGGCGGCCCTTGGAGGACCCCTCTCCCTCCCACCTTTACAAAGAGCTGCCTCCTTCTGATCTCCCAGGTCTTGGTACCATGGTCTCCTCTGTGTGGAGGTACATTGAGCCTTGGCAAGACCAAGCGCAGGCCCAGCACACCTCACCCTGGCAAGGCACACTCCCCCCAACCCCCGAGATGAGCTGATTTCCTGGCCTCTGCCCACTGGGAGATGCAGGCCTGGCTACAGAGGGCTCCTGAGATACTCTGGAAGCAATCAGTGAACAGACTGATGATGGATGAGGCACCATGACCAAGAGTGAGACAGGACTCTTGGGCAGAAAAAGGACTGGTCTCTGGACTCAGGGGAGACTTCCTAGGAGACTGACGACACCTGAAGTAAGCTTTGAGGCATTAGTAGTTCAGTGAGCTCTAATAAATACCAAAAAAGTAAAAGGTAATATTCCATCATATGAGTAGAGTTGTTTCTTCATTCATCCTCTGATGGCCATTTGGGTGGTTTCCACCTTGTAGTGGTTGTGAATAGTGATGCTATGAATATTTATGTACAAGTTTTGTTTGAAGACCTATTTTCAATTCTTTTAGGTATATACCTAGGAATGCAATCGCTGGATCCTATGGGCTTCCCTGGTAACGCATACAATAAAGAATCCACCTGCCAATGCAGAAAACATAAGAGACAGAGACATGGGTTTGATTCCTGGATTGGTAAGATCCCCTGGAGGTGGCCAAGGCAACCCACTCCAGTATTCTTGCCTGGAGAATCCCATGGACAGAGATGCCTGGTAGGCTACAGTCCATGGGATCGCAAGGAATCGGACATGACTGGGGGACTTAGCATGCATCAACACATGGTGGCTTTAAGCGTCACTTTTTAAAAGAATTCGAAGTACGGTTGGTTTACGATGTTGTGTTAGTTTCAGGGGTACACCAAAGTGATTCAGTGATATCCTTTATTGCTGTTTAGTCACTAAGTGGTGTCCAGCTCTTTCACAAGTCCCTGGACTATAGCTCACCATGGAGAGGCTCCTCTGTCCATGGAATTCTCCAGGCAAGAATACTGGAGTGGGTTGCCATGTCCTTCTCCAGGGGATCTTCCCAACCCAGGGATCGAACCCTCATCTTCCTGCACTACAGACAGATTCTTTCCCACTGAGCTACCGGGGCTTACCATATATTCTTTAGAGGTTTTTACAAAATCCTGAATATAGCTCCCTGTGCTACACAGCAGGTGCTCACTGCCTATTTTATATTAAATATTTATATTTAATTGTTTCTTTATATTAAATATATCTAATATAAATATATTAGATATATTAGTGTGTGTCTGCTAATCCCAAACTCCCACTTTATCCTTCCGCCCGCCCCACTTCCCTCTTTGGAACAGGTTCACTTTTTGAGGAAGTGCTCATCTGTGGTTCAGGGGGGCTGCACTGTGTTACATCCCCAGCAGGAATGAAACACTCACGTGCTGCAACACGGATGAACACGGGAAGCATGAAGCCAGTCATCGAAGGCTACATACTGTCTGTATCCATTGAAATACCCAGAAGAGGTAAATCCACAGGTCAGAATATAAATAAATTCATGGCTGTCAGGGCTGAGGGTAGAAAGGGAGGGGCAGTGACCATGAAATGGGTCCAGAGTTTCCGTTTAGGGCTTAAAAGTTCTGGAATGAGAGAGTGGGGATGGCTATGCAACAATGTGACTTGTATCCTTTAGAATGGTTAAAAAATGTCCCATGTTATGTCATGGGCCTTTTACCTCAATTAAAAAACCGAAAAAAGCATGTCCTGACCCTGTGAAGCTCCCTGACACCTCCTGCAGCCAGGGACAGACTGGCCGAGCCCACCCAGTGGAGCAGTGGTTTCTGGGTGAGCGAGAAGCAGAGCGTTGTGCGGTTTTCTGCCCGCCCGCCCACATCTGGGTGGGGCCTGGCCTCGTGCCAAAGAAGCCCGGTGTCCCTGGGAGTAAGTGATGCAGTTATTCCAGCCACAGCAGGTCTGCACCGGGCAGAGCAGCCTTCCGGGGACTTATGTCGACTCACTTCCGGGCTGCCTCCAGACCTGGCCTTCGTTCGCACATGTCAGCCCAGCTCTTCGCAGAATCAGGACCCTGGGGTCCAGAAGAACACTAGCCAGGATGCCAAACAATAACCCCCACACACATCAGGGCTGGGAGTCACGCCGTAAAAGAGCCGTAAAAACAAAAAGCCTCATGCAATGTGCACACTCTGCAATCCCCCTAAATTAAAAACTCATTCAGGATCACACATTTCAAAGCATTCTGGCTGCAGGGACCATAAGCTGGGCTCAAGCCCTTGCCATGTGGAGGCAAGACCCTATCTGATGATCAAAACCACTCTCCCCTGGAGAAGGAAATGGCAACCCACTCCAGTATTCTTGCCTGGAGAATCCCATGGACGGAGGAACCTGGCGGGTTACAGGCTATGGGGTTGCAAAGAGTCAGACACTACTGAAGCTACTTAGAACACACACACAAGAGAGCTCTACAGGAGCATGTGATGGGGGACTAGACAAGTCTCCCAGAGGAGGTTATCCAGACCAGATGAGAAGGATGAGCTAGGCTGGGGGATTTCATCCAGGGAAAAACCTGTGCAAACCTCCCTAGAAAGAGGCAGCTTGGTCTATTCACAGTCGCGCCACTCTCTGAACATCTTCACTGCCCATTCATCTTACCAGCATTAATATCAGGAACAATGGGGATGGCAAGCGGCCCGGAGTGTTCTCCCCATGGCGTCTGGTCCTGCCTTCTCTCCACCTCATCACTTACCACCCTGACCAGACTGGCCGCGACTTTGTTCTGCAGGGTCTTTTTTTTGGCTTCAAGGATTTTACCCAGGTTTTCCTTTAGAAAACCCTTCTCCTGGCCTGGCCAACTCCTGCTCTGGGTCCCAGTGTAACTTTTACCTCCTACAAAAGCCATTCACAGCTCAGAAGTGGGGGCTCTGCCTTGTGCACCTCCAGCCCCTGCACCATCACCCACCATCATCACCTCTCACACACAGCATCTGAACTGTTGGTTCTTTGGCTCTCTGGCTAGAATCACTCCAGCAAGGCAGAGAGGCATGTGGGCCTTGCCCACCAATACCAATCAGGCCAGAATCTCACACAAAGTCAGTCCTCAGGAAGGGCCTTTGACCCGACGGCAGCCGATGTGGGTTTATCCCACAAAGCACAGGGTAGCACTGCCACGCTCAGGTTCCAGGAGTCAGAATGGACTGGGTGCGGAAGCAAGTTTTTATTCACTGTTGAAATTTGAACAGGGTACTTCACCTCTCTGATACTTGGGTTCCTGACATCCATGACATGGGCATGACATGAGTACCTACTGCAAAGGGTTTTGGGGAGGATTAGATGAGTTCATGTGTGTGGATGGCTTAACATGGTACCCGACACACAGCGAGATTCAATCAATGTCACCTCCCATCACCGCCTTGCTCTGCCATCCGTTTTCCAGGCTCCTTGGGTGTCCTGGATCACAGTCTCAGGGGACAAAGCAGGCACTCAGTAAACACCTGATGAATGAGTGAAGATACCTCAGAGAACCTGGCCCAAATCTCACATTATTCAAGGGGATCATCAAAAGTACTTTTACCAAGCCTTTTGATTTCAACAGAATGGGTATTCCCTTCTAAAAGCAAAACACCAAAGACAAATGAAATAAAAGATTAGTGGTTCCTTCTGGAGTCTGTAAGGACTGGGTTGGAAGCTTTTAGGAGAAGTGGCCATTATGGCAGGACACTTAAGATACCTGGAAGAACAATTCTTTTTAAAGACCTGGAAGGAAAATGCACAGCAAACAAAACTGGGAAGGACCAGAGTCCTCAGATCAAAGGAAGGTAGAAAACTCTGTGTGGCTCACCCTCCCTGAGAACTCAGGCTGAGTAAGGAAGACCAGCCCAAATGCACACACACAAGGACCATCAAATGTGATGGCAGCGTGCTGAACAGATGCAGGCAGCTGTGTGTTACCAGCATTCCTGGACCGCTGCAATATTGGGCCCTCAAAAGCAAAAGGGGACAGGGACCGGGAAACATAAGAGGTCGTGGCCTCCACCTGATTCAGGCTCCACATACCTGTCCGTGTGAGCCCCTGGGCTCCTCCTTGGGTGGCTTGAATGTTTACTGATAGGTGCGTGCACCCAGCATGCCGGCCCCACTCTGTGCCGGCCTCCCCCAAGGAAATGGTCAGATGCGCTGCCTCCCAGGGCATCGGTGTTGCCATCTCTTCCTCACTGGATGACCCCACCCCACCCCAGCCCGCCCCCAGGGAGAGAGCTGGGGGCTGCAGGGACAGTGAGACATGTGAGAGCAGGGCCCCCGCCTTTAAGGAACTCACAGTCCTGTCTGACATCCTGGAAGGAGCCTGGGCTCCAGAGGCAGGAGAGGCGGGTGGCTCCATGTCACACCAGCCCCATGACCCCAGGCAGGTCCCAGTCCTCTCCAGGTTTCCCAGGGATGCTTGACGGTGACACGTGACAATGCTGATGTCAACATCAGTCACTCCTGTGATGGGCCTGAAAAGGAGCCAGCCTCTAAGACACATGCATGGGCGAGCCTGGCAAATCCCCCACAGCCTGTTTAAAGCCCCCCACATTGAGGCTCAGCTGGGGACTGCCGGTCTGATTCATCCATGTCTCTTGGGGAGGCAGGCTAACAGGCTTGACTACTCCATCCCGCAGGGTAAAAGCATGAAATCCAGTCAAAATGCCTAAGTATCTGTCAAACTTGAAATTTACCTCGGGAAGAAAAACAAAAGGCAGGAAATCCCTTTATGGAAAAACCACAAATAAGAGAGAGAGTGGGGACTCCCTGGTGGTCCAGTAACTAGGACTCTGAGCTCCCAATGCACGGGGACTGGGTTCAACTCCTGGTTGGGGAACTAGGTCCCACAAGCCACAACTAAGACCCAATGTAGCCAAAGAAATACAAACATAAATATTAAAAAAAAAAAGAAAGAAAGAGAATGAATTTCACCCCTGTTTGCTGCCTGTCAGCACCACAGCTTTGGGGGAGGTCCGTTATTAATAATATTTATCTGGTATTACCGGATGAGATGGTTGGATGGCATCACCAATTCCATGGACATGAACTTGGGCAAACTCTGGGAGATGGTGAAGGACAGAGAAGACTGGCATGCTGCAGTCCATGGGGTCACAAAGAGTCAGACATGACTTGCAACTGAACAACAACAATTGGTATTACCAAGGGCTACGAACTAATTTATTTTTTTAAAAAAGCCATCATCCAACTAGACACTTGGCCACATTACGTTTTCATGAGATGTGATGGCTTATTGAGATAAGGAACATCCCTTGCAGATAAAAATTCCCGCCACCTGGACAGCAGGGAGGTTTTCAGTGACAAGAGGAAGCCACGTGTAGGGCAATCACAGTGATGTAACCATTAACAGTCAATCACAACACACAGCAGAACCAAGGCTGAAATAACCTGATAGCCTTTTGAAAATCCAGAGCCAGGGGAAGAGTTGATTTGCATATTCCTCCAGTTTAATTTAATTTGCTGTAGATTAGATTGAGCCATTCGAAACTGCCCAAATCCGGCTGTCGCTGACCTACAAAAATGGCAGTTTCATACAGACTAACCTAATAGAAATTAAAATTAGATCTTATTCTGTAAATGAACAAAGATGGAAGAGGATGAGAACCGTCTGGGGGAGGGTTTTCTCTCCATCAGTGTGAGGGACCATCCGCTATCACCGACTGCCCTTCGCTTGTACTCTCACACACAAGGAGAGATTCCTGCAGGAAATTCAGGCAGGCGGAGCCAGAGATTCTGGGGTTGGGGTCCCACTGACGCTCAGCCACAAATACAGCAGCCCAGAGAGCAACCAGGTGGCCTTGGACAGCATTCCATGAGCAGGGGAGACTATGCAGGCTGCTGACACCACTACCTGGCCCTCAGGCTTCGTGGAAGCCATCTCAAACCTTCCAAGTGACAAAGTGCTTGGAAGAAAAACAGAAGTATCTTTTTGTTCTTGGCCACATAACTTCTGATCCCTGGGAAGATGGGAAGATCCCCTGGAGAAGGAAATGGCAATCTGTTCCAGTATTCTTGCCTGGAAAATTCCAGGGACAGAGCAGCCTGAAGGACTACAGTCCATGGGATTGCAAAGAGTCAGACACAACTGAGTGGACACACACACCTAACTTCTAGGTTGCCCCAACCACCAAGCATCTAAGAATACACGAGGATACTGCCAACCCAGGTTACCTGCCACTTGGGACCTTTCCCCAAACCTGGAATGGGAAGCTCCACCAGGATGTGAAGTCACTGCCTAGGAGGACAACTCCATCTACTTAAGCCGGCTAAGTCGAAAGACTATTAATTGGACAGACATCAACTCAAAGAGCTTCTTCAAATACTTGGGTGCCTTGAATTTTGGAAGTTTTCTTTAGGCTTTAAGACTCTGAAGGAATATTAAAAAAACACACTTGACAACACAATTATTTTTTTTCCCAAAATCATCTTCTCTAAAGAGGGGCAGATCCCAGATTACAGTTCCCATCAACATGGTTAAAAGCACAGGCTGGAATGTCAGTCTTCTTGGAGTGAATTCAGCTTTACCGCTTCACATCTGCAAGGCCAAGGACAACTCACTTCATGAGCCCCTAGAACATGACAGTTAAATGAGATGAAGCATTTCACACAGAGCCACAAATATAAAAGTTTCTATTACAAGTTCATCGCTAAAGGCACGATGACTATAAATTTAAACACAATGGCCCATCTCTGGAACCTCTGCCTCCCAGGTAATGAACGTTAAGCTAAAGTACCTTTGTTTAGCCCACAGGAAACATTCTGAGCAGGACCACCCATGAATGGCTACAGAGAGGAAAAAATTAACACAGCCCCACCAGAGGATGACCAGAGGCTGACCGGAAACTGACCAAAACCTAACCAGAACCAGGAAGTGTTTGACTTTAATTCTTCCCCTTTGAGTATAAAAGAAGCCTGAATTCTAACTCAGGCAAGATGGTTCTTTGGGACAGGAGTCCACCCTCTTCTCAGTCTGCTGGCTTTCTGAATAAAGTCACTATTCCTTGGCCCAACAACCTGTCTCTCAATTTACTGGCCTGTTGTCAAGCAAGCAGTATGAGCTTGGACTCAATGACAGGATGAGGGGTTCTAAGTGCATGGACACATGCTCAGCTATGAATTGAGAACAGTCCTCTGTCCCGGGGGCAGGACCTCTGTGTGTGGCTCCCTCACTGCATATCCCTGATGCCTGGCATTGCCTGGGACAGGCCAATAACATTCCGGCTGGATGAATGAATCCTTCCTACTAAAGGGAACACAGACAGGCACCTCTGCCTTCGCCTCTTTTCATTTTCTTAATGTGCAATCATCTAAGAATGATGTCACCTCTTCTAAACACTCAAGTATCTGCTGAAGGATGCATTGGCTTGATGGCAAATCCCTCCAAGCTTTTAAGGAAGAAATAACATCAGTCTCGGAGAGAATAGAAAAAGAGGGAACCTATTTTAGGAGGCCAGGATCCTACCTCCATGCCAGGACAAGAAAAAGGGCATCGCTTGAAGTGAGAACAGGAGGCCCATCTCTCTTGTGAACAGACACAGAAACCTACACATAAGTTAAAATCAGAGAGATGTGTAGAAAGACAAACATCACAAACCAGCTGGGCTTATTCCAGAAACATAAGGTTGGTTCAACGTTCAAAAACCAGTCAGTGGATAAACCACATTAACTAAAAGGGGAAAGGTCATATGATCATTTTGATAGATATAAAAATAGAATTTTCTAGAATGCCACACCCTTTCATCATTAGAAGTTTTTAATGATGGCAAATTGGGAAAAGGAAGAAACTTCCTTCATCTCAAAAACAATACATACAAAATATCTGTCACAAACTCATACTTAATGATGAAATGCTGAAAAATTTCTTTCTGAGATTGGAAATGAGACAAAAGTGGCTTTCTCTAAAATTGTACTGGAGATCTTTAACCAGTACAATAGGAAACAAAAAGTTTAAGGACTGGATAGGAAGAAATGAAGCTATTTTTTCCCCGGAGAAACATTTTTGGAAAATCCAAAAGAATCTCTCAAATCAGAATAACATAACACGTGGGCTTCCCAGGTGGCACTAGTGGTAAAGAAGCCTCCTGCCAATGCAAGAGACGTAAGAAATGTGGGTTCTATGCCTGGGTTGGGAAGATCCCCTGGGGGAGGGAATGGCAACCTGCTCCAGTATTCTTGCCTGGAAAATCCCATGGACAGAGGAGCCTGGCAGGCTATAGTCCATTGGGTCACAAAGAGCTGGACACGACTGAGTGACTAAGTACACACATATAACACTAAATCTAAACAGTCCCACAGCAAGAGGAATGTCTAGACATACTGGACAAGAGAGGACAGAATTCCAAGCAAGCAATAAAAATCATATATTTAAAAAATATTCAATGATGCTGAAAATTTTCAAGATGTAATCCTATATTTAAAATCAATATCTATAATTGTATCTAAAATATGGTATCAGTATAATAAAGGAGTTTTTGTATATGTTTGGATTAAAAGGATAAATGGGACAGATGAAAATATTTGCAGTGATTAACTTCGGGTGACATGATGGAAGATGATTTTTGTTTTATTTATAAGTATTCTACAATAAGCATGTAATGCTCTCAGATGCAGGAAAAAAGATTCCAGTTTTCCACCTAAAGTCTTCATGAAAGTGTAGCATTTGACCTGGCCTTTGAAGGCTGGATAGAATCCTGACACGTGTGGAAGAGCTTTCAGATGAAAGGAAAGCTGTGATGTAGGAAACCCAAGATGCTGGGCTGGGGGTGTGAGAGGAAGCAATGGAGAGAGACATGAGATGGGAAGGTGGGGGCAGACCCTGGAGAGACATGAATGCCAAAATAACAGCTAATGAAGATGAAAAGAGGCAAAAAGATGCATCTGGGAACTAGGAAGTCACTGACGGAACCACTTGTGAAACTGGCAGAGCTGAGGACTCTGTTGAAAGAGGTCGACTATTCCAGGAAACAAGAGTTGAGAAAGAATTTAAAAGGCTAGTTGGACAGCACTATTTACAACAGCCAAGATGTGGAAGTGTCCAATAACAGAGGAATGGATAAAGAAGATGTGGTATATATATACACAATGGCATATTACTCAGCCATAAAAAGAAGGAAATAACGCCATCTGCAGCACCATGGATGGACCTAGAGATTATCATAGTAACTGAAATGTCAGACAAAGACAAATACCATATGATATCCCTTCTACATGGAGTCTAAAAAAAGTGATACAAATGAACTTATATAAAAAATAGAAATAGACTCACAGACTTAGAAAACAAACTAACAGTCACCCTAGAAAACAAACTTATGGTTACCAAACTTATGGTTTCCTGGGAAGGAATAAATTATGAATTTGGGATTAACAGATACACACTACTATATACAAAGTAGACAAACAACAAAGTTTATTTATAGCATGTGCTAAGTCACTTCAGTCGTGTCCAACTCTGTGCTGCGACCCTAGGGACCACAGCCCACTAGGTTCCTCTGCCCATGGGATTTTCCAGGCAAGAATACTAAAGTGGGTTGCCTTACCCCTCTCCAGGGGATCTTCCCAACCCCAGGGATCCAACCCACATCTTTTATGTCTCCTGCATTGGCAGGCAGGTTCTTTACCACTAACACCACATGGGAAGCCCGTTATATATACTTATATATACCTTATATACTTACATATCCCTTACGTACTAATAGCACAGGGAACTATATTCAATGACTTGAAACAAATTATAATAAAAAAGAACTGAAGAAAGAATACATATATATATTCAAATCACTTTGCTGGACAACTGAAACTAACACGATGTTGTCACTCAACTATACTTCAGCGAAAAAATAAATAAAAGTAAAAGGCTAACTGGAGACTGGGGAATTAGAAAGTGTGTGTCTGCCTGAAGGAGGTGAAGCGTGAACTCAGCTGTTACTGTGTTCATTTTGCCAGGTCAGATGATGCTCTAAACCCCAACTTGACCCTATCCTGTCTCCCAAAGAATAAACCAACCTCCAAAAATTAGGGCCTCATCACAACCCAAGGAGAACTGTTTTTATCTGATGTCTCCCAGACTCACTCCTCCTGAGGTCCACTCAGACCCTAGGAACAGCCAGCTTGGAACCAGAAGTGGGAGAAGGGGAGGATACATGAGGTTTATTCTATCTTTTCAATTCTTGTCCACGATACCCAACAGGACTCTGTGCTTGTTAATCTTAACAAGATTAACTAAGATTAATCTTAGTCTACTGAAGGACTTCCCTAGTGGTCTGGTGGTTAAGACTTCATGCTTCCAATGCAAGGGACGCAGGTTTGATCGCTGGTAAAATTTAAGTAAACCTTTCCAGGAACCAATCTGTAAAAGTAGAAAGAAGGAAAACTCCAAGCCGAGAAGACTTGGTCACCAATCCACACTCTGCCATTCATCAATGCCTTCCCTGAAACCAGATTGATTCTCCTCCCAGATAAGAAAAACCAGAACCCAGCAGGCTCTGCAAAGGATCAGACAATACAATATACGTGAGGACCCCATGAAAGACCACATTCCAGTGACCATGAGTAATCAGGGCAGGGACTGGGACCCTGACACAGCCCTGGGACCCCATCAGTGGCCTGTCTCATTCCCACCACTTCAAGTCAGACCCTTCTTCCCCGGCACAGGTTAGGAAACACAAATAGATAGCATTTCTTATGACAAACCTGGACAGCATATTAAAAAGCAGATACATCACTTTGCTGACAAAGATCCGTCTAGTCAAAGCTATGGTTTTTCTAGTAGTCGTGTATGGATGTGAGTTGGGCCATAAAGAAGGCTGAGTGCCAAAGAAATGATGCTTTCAAATTGTGGTCCTGGGGAAGACTCTTGAGAGTCTCTTGGACAGCAAGGAGATCAAACCAGTCAATTCTAAAGGAAATCAACCCTGAATATTCATTGGAAGGACTGAGGCTGAAGTTGAAGTTCCAATACTTTTGGCCACCTGATGCGACGAGCCGACTCATTAGAAAAGACCTTGATGCTGGCAAAGACTGAAGGCAAAAGTAGAAGGAGGTGGCAGAGGATGAGATGGTTGGATGGCATTACCAACTCAACAATGGACATGAGTTTGAGCAAACTCTGGGAGATAGAGAAGGACAGGGAAGCCTGGTGTGCTGCAGTCCATGGGGTCACAAAGAGTCTGACGTAACTTAGCAACTGAACAACAAGAAGGAAGAAAACAGTAGGACACTTTCAGAGAAGCTCTGAGGAAAAGGCCCACAGACCTTTTTTTTTTTTTTTTAATTTTTTTATTAGTTGGAGGCTAATTACTTCACAACATTTCAGTGGGTTTTGTCATACATTGATATGAATCAGCCATGGATTTACACGTCTTCCCCATCCCAATCCCCGCTCCCACCTCCCTCTCCACCCGATTCCTCTCGAAACATCCCACCCTCGCCTTCTCCCAGAGAGTTCAAAAGTCTGTTCTATATTTCTGTGTCTCTTTTTCTGTTTTGCATATAGGGTTATCGTTACCATCTTTCTAAATTCCATATATATGTGTTAGTATGCTGTAATGTTCTTTATCTTTCTGGCTTACTTCACTCTGTATAAGGGGCTCCAGCTTCATCCATCTCATTAGGACTGGTTCAAATGAATTCTTTTTAATGGCTGAGTAATATTCCATGGTGTATATGTACCACAGCTTCCTTATCCATTCATCTGCTGATGGGCATCTAGGTTGCTTCCATGTCCTGGCTATTATAAACAGTGCTGCGATGAACATTGGGGTGCACGTGTCTCTTTCAGATCTGGTTTCCTCAGTGTGTATGCCCAGAAGTGGGATTGCTGGGTCATATGGCAGTTCTATTTCCAGTTTTTTAAGAAATCTCCACACTGTTTTCCATAGCGGCTGTACTAGTTTGCATTCCCACCAACAGTGTAAGAGGGTTCCCTTTTCTCCACACCCTCTCCAGCATTTATTGCTTGTAGACTTTTGGATAGCAGCCATCCTGACTGGCGTGTAATGGTACCTCATTGTGGTTTTGATTTGCATTTCTCTAATAATGAGTGATGTTGAGCATCTTTTCATGTGTTTGTTAGCCATCTGTATGTCTTCTTTGGAGAAATGTCTGTTTAGTTCTTTGGCCCATTTTTTGATTGGGTCATTTATTTTTCTGGAATTGAGCTTCAGGAGTTGCTTGTATATTTTTGAGATTAATCCTTTGTCTGTTTCTTCATTTGCTATTATTTTCTCCCAATCTGAGGGCTGTCTTTTCACCTTACTTATAGTTTCCTTTGTAGTGCAAAAGCTTTTAAGTTTCATTAGGTCCCATTTGTTTATTTTTGCTTTTATTTCCAATATTCTGGGAGGTGGGTGATAGAGGATCTTGCTGTGATTTATGTCAGAGAGTGTTTTGCCTATGTTCTCCTCTAGGAGTTTTATAGTTTCTGGTCTTACATTTAGATCTTTAATCCATTTTGAGTTTATTTTTGTGTATGGTGTTACAGTACTGGCACAAAGACAGAAATATAGATCAATGGAACAGAATAGAAAGCCCAGAGATAAATCCACGAACCTATGGACACCTTATCTTCGACAAAGGAGGCAAGGATATACAATGGAAAAAAGACAACCTCTTTAACAAGTGGTGCTGGGAAAACTGGTCAACCACTTGTAAAAGAATGAAACTAGGCCCACAGACCTTTGAAGGCCCGAGCAGTGGTGGGTGTTTTACACCCAGGAGAGGACGCTGACCAGCTCCCCCCAGGTCATTACAGGAAGAACCCAGGGTCGCGCCTTAGGAAGCTAGGCTCAGGACGGCTCCCCTTCCATCTGGCAAGCTTGGGTTCTCCAACAGAAGGGCTCAGTTGTTCTGGTTCTTCACATATGTGTGTGAGAGTGTATGTTCACATTCTAAGCAAAACGTTAAGACTGGAACAAGCAAAGCAGAACAAACACTTCCCTTCCCAATTAACAGCTCTCAGGGAAACAGCTCAATTATCTTTCCAGGCCCAAGTGTGATGTCCATTAATGTTAATGGGATCCAGGCAGGAGGCTGAGGCCCTCTGGCTTCTGGGAGCCGGAAGCGCCTGGTTTCTGGTTGTGGGGGGACGGGCACTGATGTGCATCTTTCCATCTGGCCATTGGGGTAGGGTCAGGGTGCTGTTTGTGCCTGTTGCCCTGTTCTCAAAATCCTCAGAAAAGACTGTCAGAGAGGCACAGAGGAGGAGTTATCTGAAAAGCTGCAGTTTTGGAACCTCTGTCATTTCCTCCTCTGGAGAACCCAGACCTCAGCTGCCCTTTGAGGGGCCTCGTCAGCAGCACATGGATTCTTCTGGATACAAGTGACAGAAACCCATGGTCAGAAATTCCCTGATCAACTGTCCTTTGAGGATACACAGACACTGCCAGCTGGCACCCTCAGCTGTCCGCCTGTTGAGTGGGGACAGACTCAGACAACAAACAGACCTGCCTGGAACCCTGAATTCTCAATGACTCCCTCATCATTCCCCAGACACCTGCCAGGTAGATGCTGCAAACACAGAGCGCTCACTCTGTACTGGTCCCCAACAGTGGACGAGACACAAGCGCCCCTCCTTCGGGAACTGACAGTCCTATGGGGAGAAATGAAAACGCCCTGGCCCTCAGAAGTCTGGTTCTGGCCCTACATGACCACACTGCTGACTGCAGGTGAGCTGCTTATTCAGTCATCCTGGGGCTTACAGCCTATGGGAGAGAAAGGGCACGTTAACGCTAGTTGGAGCATCTTCACAGAAGACGTATTAGGAGCTGTGGACCAGAGCTGCCCTTGAACCAGGGCCATCTCAGTTGAGTAGACATGGCTGAATGTTTTACAGGAAGAGCCACTCATCACTGGCTATGTGGGCAGCTCATCAATCAATCTATGCTCTGAAAACTGAAGAGAACCAACTAGAAAACTATTTCAAATGCTATGAGAGTTTTCAAGACAATTTGTTACAAAATGGACTCAAACCAGTGTTTTTTCCTAATTAGTTAGCAATAGTCACCCAACTAACTCAAAGAAAATGAAAATCTCATTCACAGTAACAAACGCAAAATATTAAACACAGAGACATAAAACTCATAAAAAAAAATGCTGAATTCCTCAGGAGGAAATGATAACATCTAAACTGAGAATTACATTGATTTTTTTAAGTCTCAAAAAACAAAGATATATATTTGGTTCTTGAATGGGATACTCAATTTTGGTAAAGACATCAATTCTCTAAAATGATTTTGTAAATCTCAAGCAATTCTAACTGTATATTATAATCTAGTGTGATATGACGCATAATAATTCCTATAGAATACGTATGATAGAATGGCCAAAGAATGAGGGAGGCCTCCTATCAAAGTATACACTAAGTATATTTTAATGAATATATAATTATAATTAATTTTAATATATAAATATGTTTTGAGGCAGTCTGGATATTAAAATACATACTAAAGCTGTAGTTATTAAAAGGACAGACCCAGGTAAATAAAAGAAAGTTAAAAGTCAAGGAGGAGAACTTAGTATAAATAAAAGAAGTAGGTATATTATAAAACATGCATTTCAAATCAGTGACAAATATGAACTATTTGAAGGATGGGGCTGAGTTTCTCACCCAACTCAGAAGGTCAGGACATCAATCCTCACATGAAAATGCATAAGCTGAAGGTCAAATTTAAGAAAAAGAACCTAGAGGCCTCCCTGGCAGTCCAGCGGGTAGGACTCCACACTTCCAATGCAGGGTGCCCAGGTTTAACCCCTGGTTGGGGAACTAAAAGCCCACATGCTGCGTGGCACAGACAAAAAATAAAATTTAAAAACTAGTGTACACCTATGGCTGATTCACACCGATGTTTGACAGAAAAACACAAAATTCTGTAAAGCAACTATCCTTCAATTTAAAAATAAATAAATTTTTAAAAAAGGAAGAATTAAATTAAGAAAAAGAACCCAGAAAAGAACTGGAAGAAGGTCTTTCTGGTGGGGACGACCTTAAGTATAAAAGCAAGTGACAAAGCTGTAAAGAAAAGATACTAGTATATTTGCTCTAAAAGCTTTTAAAACTTCTGAGCATGAAAACATACCATTAGAAATCAACCCAGAATCCTCCTGAGTCACTGTAGCAAATGTTTCTAACATACATTTTAGGAACATATCAATATGGGAAGAGGACCCTGCCCCCCTGCATTTCTTTTTATTTATTTATTTTTTTTTATTATTATTATTTTTTTTTTCCAGTGGGTTTTGTCATACATTGATATGAAGGGGCATGCGTACAGGAACTAGTTTCTTCTTTGCTGATGAAAAGGAACCTCAGCACTTCCTCCCTGGAGAGTTATTTAGCAAAAATGTATAAAAGCCTGAAAAATGTTCAGGCCCTTTTTCCAAGAATTCCACTTCTAGAGATGGATTGTAAGGAAATGAATGAAAACGATCTCAAACTCTACAGTATGAAGAGGATTTCCAACACAGCTTTTCATTCAATGAGATAACATTCCACCATTAAAAGTCTTGTTTTCATCTACACTTTTTTGGGCCTATCTTTCAAAACTGAGCACTGGGTGGTTTTGCTCTACATCAGAAAGTTGGCTGGAAACTTGTGTTGATCAAAACTGAGCATTAAAATAAGAGATTATTTCTTTCCATTTAATCTCTTAAATATGTGTAATGTGCTGCTATGCTATAATAACAACTTCACCCCCACCCTTGAAATGTTTTCTTTAAATCAGTGGGTTTGATGTGTTCTGGATATTTATCTCGTATTTTAGATACATGTAGTTGCAGATAGCACCAGGAATTAGACGTCTGTACATTCTTAATCTGGCTGAGTAAGCTTTACCAGTTAATGTCTGCCCACTTGCCTCATATATAAACTGAGGAAATGGGTCTGCTAATTCAGCTTCTAATTCCTTTGGTTCTGTGCAGCATTTTCAGATCCCTCTTTCTGAGGGAAATACCTGTTTGGGCCGCCAGCCCTTGCATTGTTTATACTCTGAATTTTGCATGCTTGCCTGACTTAGCATTTCTGAATTGGTTTTTTAAAAGGCATAACGTGCTGATTTTCACTGAAATCATGCTTCTGTCACTGCTTTTGTAAGTTAACCTGAAACGTAACCTTCACGGTGACTGGGACGATATGCTTGTAAAAGTGTTTGTTCCCTTTTGCTTTTCTCCTCAGTGTACCTCCTTAATCCCCTACCAGCCCTTATCTTGTATGAGAATAAGGTGTAACTTTGTGGCTGAAGACTTGAATGAAGATAATGGGACCTTTTATTCTCTAAATAGTGACATATTATCTGCAGCCACAGATTGGATATCAGACCTAAGAATAAAGATCCTTGGTACTTAAAAAAAAAAAAAAAAAAAAGTCTTGTTTTCAATAAAACCTTTTGAAAGTAAGGAATGGCTGGCATTGAATGGAAAAAAAAAAAAAAAGCAAAATACAAAACTAAATACAGAAAACTATCCAAATTTTGCTTTGAAAGATGTGACAGATACCTATGTTCATTCGGTAAATTGGCATTGAGCATCTTCTCAGGGGTAGACATAGAGAATGAAAAAACAGACAAGGGGCTGCCTGGTTGGAGTTTACAGTCTAATGAGATTACACACACACCAAAATGTTACTGATATTTAGATGCACTTGCATAATAATTATTTTCTTTCTTACACTTATCTGAAAATGTTTCTAAAATACACATGTCTGAAATGCATAACTAAAAAAAAGAGACTTCAGTTAAAATTTTCATCACTCCCTACTTTGGACACAATCCTTCCTCTAAGAAAAGATGCAAACACCTCACCAATGTGTGTATAAAGCTATATTCCTCCTGGGTTGGTTGTGTATCATCTAAATCTTCCTTCCCTGAAAATAATTTCCTTTGTTAAAAGAAAGAATGGGCAAGGAGAAAAAATGTGAGACAGGAATCCGCCTACTATGTTTGAAAAATCTAAATGACCTTTCAAAAGATTTAGACTTAAAATAAATGCATGAGTCAGGAACAAGTGATCCCCAGTGACTAAACGTCCTCATAAAAATGCCTTCAAACCGTCCCCAACTGTGGATCACTCACCACACTAAAAAAAACGCCATTCGCGCTCGTGAGAACTGACAGGGCAATGGAAATTATGTCAGTAAACTTCAAGACGCATTCAATACTAACATGTTCATGGTGCTGATCTGAACCTCAGGAATGGAGAACGGCAGAATCAACATAAACATCCTTCAAAGTCTAAAGAGATGGGGAGGAAAAGGAGAGAAGAGGCATTTCTAAAGAATCTCTTTGGAATTGATTCTCACAACATGGTGGTTTAGAATGATACAATACTGATGGCTCCATCCCTTCTATTATACTGATGGCGCCATCCCTTCTGTCATGAAGGGAGGGGTTGTGTAGACTAACCTCCAGCAGAAGCTGCCTGAAAACGAGTTATGGTTTCCCCACAAGCAACTGGAAACACAGTGCATTTCACTGCAGATGCACTGTCCCCATCTTATTTTTAATGGGGGAATGTGATCCATGTAGAGGTAAGGCTAACAATTTGAGGGGCATTAGAGAAGTCATACCAAGGAATGAGTCATTCACTCATCCCACAAATATTCTTTGTTCCCTGCACCCCAGGCATTGTTCTAGGGCAGTCAACATGACCAGAAAGGAACCTGATGGTGTCCCGTGCTCTGTGGGGAGACAGGAAACCAACAAACAAACAGATAAGACCATTTCAGGGAGCAAAAAATACACTAAAGAAAATCAGAACAGGAGTTTGTGAAGGAAGGTTATTGGACAGCGTGGATTTCTTTCAGCGAAGGAGGGCTTCTCAGAGGAGGTGTCACTTGAGCTGAGATCTAAACGGCGAGACTTGGGGTAAGAGCTGTCTGGACAGAGGGCAGAGAAAGCAGGAAGGTGTAATGCAGGATACAGCAAGGCAGGTGGAAAAACAGGAAGAAGAGTAGCCGCAGGTAGGAAGGGATGAAGCCAGGCAGGGCGGTGAGAGCCAAGGCGACCAGGCCATTTGGACCTCAGATCGTGGGAGCATCTGATGGTGCTTTAGGTGCAACAAGATTCACAAGTGAAACATAACCACTTTGAAAATGTAAATTTCAAAGTTTTGCGTGTGCCAAAAATTGGAAGCCATCAAGACATCCTTTAACAGATAAATGAGAAAACTGTGGTTCATCCATGCAATGGAGTGTTATTCAGTGATAAAAATAAAATGAGCTATCAAAACACAAAAGGACATGGTGGAAACTTACAGGTGTGTTGCTAAGAATTCAGTGTGTGCTAAAAAAAGGCCGCAAAATATATGTTTCCAATGATACAACACCCTGGGAAAGGCAAAGCAGTACTGGCAGTAAAATGACAGGGTTTGGGGAGGTGGTTGTGGTGAACAGGTGGCACAGAAGAGACTCTCAAGACAATGAAACTGTTCTGAATGAGTCCATAGTGGTGGCTACACAACATGACACATTTGTCAAAACCCACAGGACATGCACCACTAAGAGCAAGCCCTAACATGTGGACTTGACTTAATAGCAGTGTGTCGGTGTTGCTTTATTAATTGTAACCAATGAACCACATTAACACAAGACACTAATTTTTTAAAAAGTGCGGGGAGTAGGGAAGATCTATGGGAACTATGTGCTTTGTTACCATTTTTCTGCAAACCTAATACCACTCTTAAAAAATCAGATCTCTTTAAAAAGATGAGTTGCTGTTGCAATGCTTGAATAATCCATTCACCTCAGTTCCAGTCTCTCCTGTCCTGTTAGAGTCAATCTACTAACTAGACCTCAGAGTGACCAGCGTCTCCAGAGCCTGGCAGGCAGGTAGCATTCAGCAGTGGCTGCCAGGCAAAGTGACTGCCAGTCATACATGGTGTGGCACCGTGTTAGATGTCTGGGTTTTCTGGTCCTGGACCCAGTGAATCTCTCAGAACCTCTGTTTTCTCATCTGTAAAACTGAAATAAAATCATCACCTCCTAACCTTGCAGAGATGCCAAGAGTGAGTAAGATGATCACACCAGGAACTTCATCTGTTGCCTGGCACACGATGGGCTTTGACTAAATGCAGGCGGAAAAATAAAAATCCATGATAGTTTACCACCCAAATTTTTACTGTGAGGGTCAGATGGTAAAACTGTTTCACATGTGACTTGAAAATCCCCATTATAAAAAGTATAAAGAAATGCAAGTACCTACAAAAGTACGTAGCATGAAAAAAACAAACTGCCACATCCCCATGGCTCAGCTTCAAGGACTCCTAATACATGGGCGATCGCTTCTCATATACACCCCCACCAACTCCCACTCACCACCCCCACTGCATTATAGTGAAGAAAAGACAAGACATTTCATCATTCCCATGGTTAATACAGCTTGAATTTAAGTCAAAAATGTCTTTTTAAGGACCACCCTTGTTGACCCACCTCTTAAAATTTTCACTGACCTGGCTTAGTGAGGGGGTCGGAAAATAGAGTGCCTGCTAGTTTGGGTGTGATTATAAATTGGCATAATATATTTGCAGGCCAATTTTTCATATCTATTCAGACTTAAAATGCATGCATGATTCAACTCAGCAGTTACAATCATCAGAGCAGATGTCACAAATAAACCTGAACCTGAGAATAAAGATGCACACACAGGGATAAGACTGTTCACGGTAGAGCTGATGCTACTGACAAATGTTTAGAAACAGCCTCACTATTTGCCAGTGGGGCACTGGAGAAGAGCAGTTTTGCTACATGCTCTCTCCTTAGAATACTAGGAACATGTAAAAAGAGTAAAGAAGATCGACCTGAATAGATATGGGATGATCTATGAAAAATACTGGCGAGTAAGAAAAGGCACCATGCAACCTTGATGGAATGATGTGAAGTATACCATCATTAGGGCTTCTCAGGTGGTGCTAGCGGCAAAGAACCCACCTGCCAATGCAGGTAGATGGAAAAGGTGTAGGTTCGATCCCTGTGTTGGGAACATCCCCTGGAGGAGGGCATAGCAACCCACTCCAGTATCCTTTCCTGGAGCATCCCATGGACAGAGGGAGCCTGGAGGGCTGCAGTCCATAGGGTTGCACAGAGTTGGATGCAACTGAAGTGACCCAGCATGCACGCACACCATCATTAGCGTGAAAAAGGCAGAGTCACACATGCACACATATGCACATATATGACTTGAGCATATTTGCCAAGAGTCACAAAGAAGACACTCATAACAGTGGTTACCCTGGGTGGAGAGGACTGGACCACCAGAAAAGCAGAGAAGGGGGCCTTTCCACTGTCTAATCCTAGGTCAAGAAGATCCACTGGCGAAGGGATAGGCTACCCACTTCAGTATTCTTGGGCTTTCCTTGTGGCTTAGCTGCACAAAGAATCTACCTGCAATGTGGGAGACCTGGGTTCGATCCCTGGGTTGGGAAGATCCCCTGGAGAAGGGAAAGGCTACCCACTCCAGTATTCTGGAATCCCATCAACTGTATAGTCCAGGGGTCACAAAAAGTTGGACACGACTGAGTGACTTTCACTTTCTGCTGCTGTTGCTAAGTCACTTCAGTCATGTCTGACTCTATGCGACCCCATAGATGGCAGCCCACCAGGCCCCGCCGTCCCTGGGATTCTCCAGGCAAGAACACTGGAGTGGGTAGCCATTTCCTTCTCCAGTGCGTGAAAGTGAAGTCGCTCAGTCGTGTCCGACTCTTAGTGACCCCGTGGACTGCAACCCATCAGGCCCTCCGTCCATGGGATTTTTTCAGGCAAGAGTACTGGACTGGGGTGCCATTGCCTTCTCTGTTTCATTTTCTACTGTCTAATAAAAGTGATGGTAGTAATAGTCTTCACAGTAGAAATGCCCGTCTTTTCATGATGCTTAATTTTTTTTTACTACAGGCATATATTATCACAAAGAGCCAAACATGATTTAGTGACTGAATGAAAACAACATGTATTATCTATTCAAATATTTTTAAAATAAATGTAAGGAGGAAGGGAAAAAAATATCTGCTAGACCAAACATAATAGCCAAGCACATACAGAAATTTGAAAGAAATCACAACATACAGGAGACCAGCGTCAACAGAACTGGTAGCCTTGTTTTAACAGCATAAAGAGGAATGCCAGGTCTTCACCAGTCACAAAGGTAAGTGGGGGATCAACGGATTCCTCAAGAACCAGTGACTCCTGGATTGGAGGTGGTTGGTTGGGGCTATGTTTCCTGTAGCTCTGGGCCCTCAATCTAGAGAAAGCCATATGGGTTCCAGCCCAGGACTTAAAAAAAGATCAGGAAGTGCTGCTGTCTCCTTGCAAGCCACACCCCGAACCCCATGCCATGAAAGCAGATAAAGGTGACAGCTATGCGCCTGGCATGTCTGTGCTCTTCTGAACTGTTTCCCTACTCTTGGAGTCCTCCAGGCTCACAGAAAGTAGGAAATGACATCCCTTTCCATGTAGTATGCCAACAATGTTATGATGTTTTTGTACTTATTTTTTGGCCTTGGGAATTTGGGATCAGCAGAAATTCTGGAACATCTGGGAAAGTCATGCTTCTGAAAGTGCATCCCAGGTGCTGATCCTCTGTTTTCAATATTCCATAGCTTATGTGGGCCACACATAATGATGTAAACCCTTATCAGAAAAAAAAAAAAAAAAACCATCAAAGATGAGCTCATGTAACGAGGGGATTTATTTGTGTGCCTAGTAGTTAAGGAAATAGCACCATGGACAGTTCTGCAGACTATGTACACAACAGGCAATTAATAAGTGTCTGATGAAAAACACTCTCTAGGAGAAAAGAAAATTACCAAAGTAAAATTAGACCTTGAACTTAAAATAGGAATCTTCAAGTATCCAGCCTCTTCCCCTCCCCAAATAAATCTTTTTTTTAAAACTGTTTTTCTAATTTCTCTGAATAATTTTTTAAAAATTTAAAGTACACAGAACAATATATCAAATATATTAATATAAAACTGGGAGTTGTTAAAGCTGTCATCTGGTGTGTGAGCATATATGTGTGTATGATATATACACACACATAGTGAAAGCTGCTCAGTCATGACTGCCTCTTTGCGACACCATGAATATACAGTCCATGGAGTTCTCTAGGCCCGAATACTGGAGTGGGTAGCCATTCCCTTCTCCAAGGGATCTTCCCAACCCAGGGATTAAACCCAGGTCTCCCGCATTGCAGGCAAACTCCTTACCTGCTAAGCCACCAGGGAAGCCATATATATATAGTATGTAATAATATAATAATACACAGTGTACAATGATATATATTAATATAACATAGTATACATGATATATATGGCATGTAATGACATATATAATGTATATAGTGTATAATAATAATACTACACAGTGGAGAAGGCAATGGCACCCCACTCCAGTACTCTTGCCTGGAAAATCCCATGGACGGAGGAGCCTGATAGGCTGCGGTCCATGGGGTCGCGAAGAGTCAGACACGACTGAGTGACTTCACTTTCACTTTTCACTTTCATGCATTGGAGAAGGAAATGGCAACCCACTCCAGTGTTCTTGCCTGGGGAATCCCAGGGACAGCAGAGCCTGGTGGGCTGCCGTCTATGGGGTCGCACAGAGTCGGACATGATTGAAGCGACTTAGCAGCAGCAGCAGCATATTTATAATATATACAATGAAGCATTATTAATGTAAAATCCTCTTTTACTCCATTCAACACTCCCAAAAGTGACAATTATCTTGGATTTGGCATATGTCCTTCTGGTGGTAGTTTGGACTCAAAGTAATGTCTGACTCTTGTGACCCCATGGACTACTGTAGCATGCCAGGCTCCTCTGTCCATGGGATTTTGTTCAATATTTAGAATGCTCACTAACACACTCTTACTTACTTTCACTTGCTCGCTCTCTTCCTCTTTCTCCTTTCCTCCCTCTTTCCTTCTCTCTCCTCCCCATTTCCTCATACCACACATCTGACATGCATCATATTGTTTTGTTGGGGGCAGTTACATTTACATACATAACGCATGGATGTATGTAATGTGCATGTGTATGCTAAGTCACTTCAGTCGTGTCCAACTCTTTGTGACCCCATGGACGTAGCTCACGAGGCTCCTCTGTCCATGGAATTCTCCAGGAAAGAATACTGGAGTGGGTTGCCATTTCCTTCTCCAGGGGATCTTTCTGACCCAGGAATCGAACTGGTGTCTCCTGCATTGGCAGACAGGTTCTTTACCACTAGCACCACCTGGGAAGCCCACATACATAATATCACACTGTAAATTTTGTCATGCAAATTCCTTTGGTCATAGAAATTTAGTTCATTGCTTTAAACCACTGCCTAGTGTCCCAAGTTAGGGACACATCACCTCTGACATATCTGACCCCTAACTAGTAGCCATTCAGATTGTTTTCAGTGTTTCATTATCACACACAATGCTCTAATCATCAAGACTACCAAAGCCCACCCCTCCTCACCCGCTTATACTTGCCTAGAAATAGACAGTGGGTGTATGCACACTGCCAGTTTCACTTGATGTTGCCAGGTTGCCACTCCAAAATGGCCATCCCAAATTATAGCTGAAATGTAAAAAAGCTGTTTCCCTGCATTTCTGCCAACATGTGACACTGTCAAATTTTAAACGGATTTTTTGCTGATCTCTCGGGTGGAAGATGCCCTGCCCTTTCTTTATTTCCCCTCTTCCTTCTAACCATCTCCAGTCCAGACATCCACAACACAAATGACCACCTCCCCCTCCTTCTTAGTAGAGGGTGGGGTCACTAGGTATCCACAGTTCCTATGAAGTTGAGGAAAGGGGGGTGACTTGCCAAAGGCCCCATAACAAAGCAACAGTGGCTAAGTCTACAGCCAAGTCTCCTGGCTTCCAAAGTCCTCTCTCCCCACTTGATATTTTGTAGGGGTCTCTGAGTCCAGGGCAGGGATAAAGAAGTAGGTCTAAATTGCCATGAAAATTAGTAAGATTTTCCTGTTTCTATATAGTTATGGCATGGATCCAGGGAGCATCTGAATTCAGTCTTCCAGCGGCAATCTATCAAACATGATGAGCACACACACTGAGAAGAAAGGCTGCAAGGAGATCCCCATTGGGACCACATGTGCCTACATCATTTATGGAAGGCTCTGGAGAATGGCTCCTGGGTCCTGGCCAAGTCTGGGGGGCAATTACCTCCACCCCTAAGCCTGCGTTTTGTAACCTGGTAAGTGGGGCAACGCTAACCTCACATGTCCCTAGTGAGACGCAAAAGGGACGACATATGTGACTGATTCCTGTCACATCATCCTCTGACTCCATCCCCAGCCTGGCTCCTCCTCTATGCACAAACATCTGGGATAAACCCCAGCATACTCTGTTCAACTCTGCGGTTGTTTTATTATCCTTGCTGACAGCCTCAGTGTCCATCCACATGGTGAGCCAGAGAACTCACAAGAAAAGACCCTGATGCTGGGAAATATTGAAGGCAAAAAGAAACAAGGCTGGCAGAGGGTGAGATGGTTGGATGGTATCACCAACTCAATGGACATGAGTCTGAGCAAATCCAGGAAAGAGTGGAGGACAAGGGAGACTGGTATGCTGCAGTCCATGGGGTCACAAAGAGTTGGACGTGACTTAACAACTCAATGACAATGACAAAAGTAAGAATGAAACAAAGATGAAACTCATGACCTTCAAGGTCTCCCCAAAGCAGATCTGGGTATCCCAAGGGGCTGCTCTGGGACCTGTCAACCGCAAGTGGTCAGAAGCTGACCAGCCTCTCATCAAAGACCACTGGCACGTGTTCGTCCCTGAACAGCTGCCCAGGGAGCAGGGCCCAGGCTAGACCAAGGCAGGGGTTGTTCCTTAGTATTCTAAGAGCCACCCCTGTGCCTTCTGAGCAAAGTGGCTGGAATACAAACGCCCCAACTTGAATACACAAACTCCACTGAGGTGTGATGAGCATCCCAAAGCAGCGAGGAAGCAAAAAATACAGCCTATGGCGGACTCCCAGCACACTCAGCCACTTAGGAAGAATGGGCAGGTCCCTCCCTCTGGGAGGGTCAACACACACTTACAGGAGGCACTCAGGTCATCACTTCAATCTCTCCCTCCATTGTCGCCACTCTTTAGAGGGGCTCCGTAAGCCTTGAAAGAAGCTGGCTGTCCATTGTTCGGTGCTAATTGATGCTGTGTTCAGAATCTTAAAGGCAGCACCACTGGACCATTTCTGTAATTTACAGCCAACCCTTGTTCTGGACACTCTGGGAATCCCTAAGTGCGCTCTGCTTGAACCTCCATTTAATTTTACTTTGTGCTAATACCAAAGCCTTCAAAACATTTCTCTCTACACTTGTTGTTGTTTAGTCACTAAGTTATATCTGACTCTTTTGTGACCCCATGGACTGTAGCCCACCCAGCTCCTCTGTCCATGGGATTTCCCAGGCAAGAATACTGGAGTAGGTTGCCATTTCCTTCTCCAGGGGATCTCCCCAACCCAGGGATCAAACCCATGTCTCCTGAATTGCAGGGATATTCTTTACTGCTGAGTCATCAGGGAAGCCATTCTCTCTACATATGACATGGTGACATGGACCTTTCAAATAGCCTAGCATCTTGTTTGCTCTCATCCCAAATAAATGCACACGTATAAAAGTTTAGAGTTTCACAGGACGGGGCTAAGTGCATGAGTTCATTTAACCCTCCCCAAATCGAAGCAAACTAGACACCTTTGATGAGGTAGATCCTGTCATTATCCCCACTTTCTAGATGGAAATTAAGTTCAAGAGGTAAAATACAAATGCCTGAGCCAAAAATACTCAGCCAATAAGATATTCATGTGAAAATGTTCACAAAGTAACATGAGGTTAAAAACACAGGATACAGCATGAGTGGAATTTTGCAGATAGAATCTGTACCTGCACACACAGAGGGGGAAACACTGTAATGGGCTTGACCAGGATGTCAACAGCATTCATCTTTGGGTTGTGGGGTTTTGTCTGATGCTGTTTTTATTTTCACATACTTACACCCTAGAGTGAAGCCACAGGCAGCAAGGGGCTCTGCCCTCCCCTCTCTGGGGCTCAGTTTGCTCATCTGTAATATGGGGATAAAAACAGCACCTGCCTCAAAGGGTTATGTGAAGACTGAAGGGTTAATTCCCAGAGCATGTGGAGGATGGTGCTGGGCATGTGGTCCAAGAATGCTCATTGCTAGTATCAGCAGCATCTGTCATTGCCTCCCCTCCCCCTCCAAGTGCGGTCACAGAGACTCACGGCCAGCACAGGCCTCCAGCAAGGGACAGTCAAAATCATCATCGGGCAGCTGGCCAGATGCTATTTATAAGCCGATGCTCACTCTGCGCAAGCACAAACAAGGACACCTCCAGAGCCGAGCCACGTGTGACCTTTGGATCCTCACCCAATTCTATTTATTACAATTCCAGTCCAGCGGCCCCGCTGGGTCAATGCTTGCGAGGTCTTTGTTCCTCAGACTCGGTCGCACACTGCTTGCTTCCTTGCTCTGGGTAATTTTAAAATTTTGCACACAAGTTCAGTGGAGCTGACCCTTCCAGTGGAAGGAAGTTTGACGCTGAAACAAAAAAGTGGTGGTTCGCTACACTGCAGCTTTGCTCAGATAGTGAATAGCAAAATGAAAATCAAGGTTGAACCCTTAGCTCCATTCTCCTCTGAAATCAGCACTGGCAGAAGTCAATGCTTTGACTGAGATTAAATTTAAATCATCGAGGTGCACTTAGCCTCACTGATGAAGTGTCTCCTTGACCATGGACAAGACCAGGCTTGGAGCTGGAGGTTCTGATTGGGGAGTGGGGAAGCGGGGTGGGGAGCAGAAATGGGGGCACTTCCTGGTTCATCACCACTCCTAACGTACAGCATCACTTGGATAGAATCTCTGTCCTGTCTAGAAAATGAGAAAGTTAGACAAGGGCTGTCCAAGCCTCCTTCCAGGTTTAAATCTAGTCATTCCTATGGGATTAAAATCCTGCTAAATTTATGAGATTTAAAAGACAGAGAGTTAAAAAAAAAAAAAAAAAGCCAGACAGTAGACAAGCAAAATTTAAACAAACAAAAATAATAATAATAAACAAAAAGAACCAGGAGAAGCCTGAGAGAAGAATAAGGATGAAGGGAACAGACTTCCTTCCTATCAAAACATATAATACTGTGATGATAATTATAACAATGTGGTTTTGTTGTGAGAATAGACAGGCTTCAATGGGACAAAATGAAAAACCAAATATAGACTTCAAATCACATGAGACTTAATATATTTATAGAGAAGGCAATGAAAATTGGGGGAAAGTGGGATGACTCGATACATGGAGTTTGGACAATTGCTGGCAAACTGGAATAATAGTAGGACAGGTCTGTCCCTCACATTTATATCAAGATAAATCCCAGATTTGTGAAAGGTTTAAGTATAAAAAGAAAATGACAGCAAAAGTAAAAGAAAACACTTATTTAAAAAAATTTTAGTGAGGTCACACTGGTTTATAACATTATATCAGCTTCACATGTATAATATTATATTTCTACTAAAACATTAAAAAAAAAACAAATCCTGGACTAAAGAAGCCCTTTCTAATAATGTCATGACACTCAGAAGCCATAAAAGAAAGAAAATCTTGATATATTCATCTACATAAAAATGAAAATTCCTGTATGACAAAATCACTGTAAGTCAAAAGAGTGTCAAAACCATGAAAAAATATTTGCGACTCATATCTCAAACAAAGAGCTAAACTCCCCAATATATGAGTATATAGAGACAGAAGAGAGGGAAGAAAATCAGTAGAGAGGTGAGCAAAGTGGAGGACAAGTCCAGCTGGAGAAAGACTAGGTTTCCACCACGACATGCATAAGGTCACATGGGAGGTGCAAAAGACCCCTCCTATGCATGAATCCTGATTCCTTACCAAGACAATCCATCCAATTTGTTCTCCCAGCTCCTCACCAAAGACCACTGAGATCCCCACAGTGGAAGGGCACACGTGACAATATCCAGTCTTGGGCTGACCCTAGCTTCCTCCTAACCATCCCAAGCCCTGAACCCTGTTAAGAAGCCCCTCCCAGCCCTCCAGGCCAGGATGCTATCAAGGCCCCTGGGTGAATGCCCTCCTGCACAAACCCTCCCACAATCAACCTAGCTTTGTTTGACTGCAGGACATTGCTGGTGACTTTTGATGGCTAGGCTCTGGCAACATGACAGATAGCAATCAGTTAAATATAGATTAGTGGCCATAGTCCTGGCAGCATTGGAGACTCTTCTAGGGTGCAAAGGGCAGGGGCTCTGAGGATGGTGAATTGAAGATGGTCCCCCTGCCTGGGGTCCCTAAATCTGAAAGCTCACAACACGATGCTTTGGTAACCCGATGAAGAAAGATTTTACCAGCAGGATGAAGAGGAGAAGGAAGACACTTCCTGCTTGGACCTAAGACTTCTGTGTACCTCACACCATCACTGCACAACACCTAAGGTCTCTGTCCCCTCGGGACATACTGACTGCATGCTGGAATGCGCTGCAACTCGGGGGGCATGAGGCAGGTGTGCCTGGCTTCCATGGAGCTGACAGTCCAGTGGGTGAGAGAGAGAAAGACAGAGAGGGCCCCAACTCGGACACTGACAGTTGGTTCTGGGTGTCCCAGGGAACCAGGAATGTGCTGGGGCGAGATGAGCAAGGGAGACTTGAGCTAGGATGGGAAGGGAGAGCAGGAGTCCTCCAGGAAACATAAATGTGTACATGCTGGAGAGGGTGGTTCCAGTGCAGGTTACAGCAGGTGTCAAGGTCATGAGATTGGCCACACCATCATGAGGCCAGAGAGGCAGGGAGGGGCCCGAGCAGGCAGGTGGGGCCAGCACAGTAAGGAGTTGGGGGTGTTTTCAGTCTTACAAATCATGGGCAGCCCCTGAGAAATTTTAAGCAAGATAAAAACATGGCAGAAGGGGCGGGGTTGGGGTGGTTGGATATTGCCATAATGAGATTAACGGTTTAAGAAGATCACTCCAATTACCCAGCGAAACCCAATTAAGTGAGCCTACCAGAGGGAGGGGGTGGGGTGGAGGGGGGCGTCAGGATGCAGCGGCCTCCTCCCAGAGGAGGCAGGAGGAGGCCTGGACCTTGGTGGTCGGGGCTGGAGGTGATGAGAAGCAGATGGGCACTCAGGGGCGGAGCCTGCAGGATGCAGGAATACTGCGGGGATGTGAGGTGAGGAGGGAAAAGGCCGAGTCAGGTGGATTCCCAGGTTTCTGTTAGCCAGGTGGGACACAGAGCCTCTCCTGGGAACACTGCAGGAGGATGAGAAGTTGCAGCCTTGGGTCTCTTTCTGAGCCTCAGTTTCCCCAAGTGTCAAGTCAGGGGGCTGGGCCACTGCGGAGTTTCCCCCTTGTCACATCACCCAAGTCTGGGCCCCCAACCAATCCAGACAGCACTCTCATATCCAAACGAATCACATGGGAGGGGACAAGGGACAGAGCGTTCAGCCCACACAGCTTGATAGGTCCCCCTGGGGGACCATCCCCCGCAAAAGACTGAACCATCTTCAGACACGTGCGAAAAAACACAGGACTCAATTTCGCCCAGCCCTGCTGTCTCTGTCACACTCCACTATTTGACAAGCTGTCTTTCTCCTGAGTCATTCTCTCCACCTGGCCTCATACATGACCTTCAGGCCATTTGGCCTCCTGGCCACTCCAGCAGCTGTGAGGACAGACACTAGGAACCGAGTGCTGCCCTGCTCAGGACTGACCTCCCATGGGTTACAAGGCGAAGAGCTCCCCTCCCTTCCCAGGGGTTAAAGTCTCTGCCCTCAGCCCTTGCAAACCCACATGGCAATTCCCCTGGCACAGTGATAAGCCCGCTCCTGCAGAAAAGTTGGTTCTTAAGATGTGCATTTAAAAATACCCATGGGATGCTGTGGGTATATATAGAGAGAATGAAGCCAGGCACCTCAGCCCACACAGAATGTAAATATATGCCTTGAAATCTATGTTGTATCCTAAATAGAGGCCTGAGATATGAACACCACCAAATAATAGAAATTAGTCTTCAGAGCAACCGTGACGTCAGCCAGCCCGATTCCCAGAACAAAGGCTTGCAGCCTACAGGGTTCTGCTGCCTCTGGTCTTGATCACTTCCAGATAACTCCAGTAACAGAGCTGCCCCCAATCTCACAGTCTGAGGGCTCATCATTAATTCATACCAGCATTTATTCACTACCTCCATCATGTTCCAAAAAAGGAGGTATAGAGGCTTACAAAAATGCCTCTGGCAATTTAAAAAAAAAGATAAAACAAGAGGAGAAAAGAAAACACATAGTTTTGGCTTAGATACACAAAAAACACACACTATAGGATTCTGTGCAGATTGGAGCTTTGAGATGAAGCTGGTCACTGGGCTTCCTAGCAACCCCAGTGAAGACAGAAACACAATTAGACACGTTCTCAGAATCCGAAAAATGAAGCAAACTCTGATACTAAGAATAACGTCTTCCTCTGGCTTCTCACTAAGTGGATGTTCAAGATGGAGTGGGCATGTTCTTTATGCTGTCCCACCAGGGAGGGGGAGGGGCTCATACAGCCCCAAATGACCCCTAAACTTCACTCCATCAATTCCCACCTCCTGACCCTGCCTTCCATCAGTCTTCTGAAAATTTGTCAAGAATCCTTCTTGTACAGTTTTCATTAGTTTTGTCATATATGTACAATCAGCTGTGGGATAACTTATATTTTAAGTCTACTAACTTTTTGGACCTACATAAAACTTTATTCCTCCACTTTAATAAGAAAGTCAGAATCAATTTCCAGAAATGTTAAGCGGCCACAAAGTAAATACAATGGAAACAAGTCAATGTAATTATATTCTGGCAGACACTGTACCCTTGCAGGGCTCCGTGCCTGAGGCTGTTCTCTGCTTGTTAGAAGAGGGAAACCAGCCAGCATCCAGTGTCAAAGACACATCAGCCACAAACTAAAATTTTCTCCTTGATCCACAACCAGAAGACTGAAAGGGAATTCAAAGAGAGTAGCCCTCTCACCACGGGATTCCATATGACAGTCAAAGCCCCACCTAAGTTATATCAAAAACAACAGTGCTCACAGGGCATCCGGGACCACTGCCCACCTGGCAAGTGTGTGTAGCCAGTGGCAAACAGGTAAGGATCTGTCCCAGGTACCATCCACTCCACCCTCTTCCCTTTAGGGTGAAGTGTCACAACATTTCCCTGCACACTAAAGAAATTAGTTTGTAACACACTGGAAATTTACAAACAGGTCCTACTCCACAGAGAACATGAAAAGTACTGTTGGAGAATCATCTCTGATATCTGCTGGGAGCAGTGTCCACACTCTGGGAAATGGGTCCCGTCATCAGCTTCAGTGCATTTCGGTGGCAGTGAAGTTCATGAGTCTGAATCCAACTGATACTGCAAACAGGGCTCATTCATTCCCTGGCAAACATTCCCTGGGTCCTGGCTTTCCTCTCTTTAGTTCATTAGACTTTTCTTTAATTCTCTGCTACTCTGCTTTTTGAAATCTACTAAAAAACATCATCAACATCATCACTGAATCAGTGCCCAGGTACACAGCAATCACCATTGTGCCAGATGTTGACACTGTTTCAAACCTTTAACCATAACTCATTTAATCCTCCCAACAGCCCTTGAGACAGGCACTGTTACTCTCATTTTACGATGAGGAGACTATGGCATTGAGGGATAAAGCTGGCCGAGGGCATTGAGCTAATGAGATATAGGAATCAGGATCACATGACCTCTAGGTCCATGATCCTTACCACTCTGCTCATCCCTTTTCAGTCTCACAACGTGAGGCTGCACCTAGGAACCAGGCACCTCGCGCGGTGCAAGCTGGCAGTCCTGTCCGTGTGGCTTATCAGAGGGAAAGCAGGCAGGAAAGTGAGGCACAGAGTGCCGCCCACATCGCATGCCACGTGAGTGACACAGCCCCACCCATCACTGTTCAGTGTCTCTGTGTTCACGCCTCCATTCATTCATTCATTCATCCATCCATCCAACATGTAACCCAGCAGGACCCTCTGGGGCCCTACCAGGACAGACCCTTCCCGCATGTCTTCCTCTTTAGCTCTTGTCTGAAGTCCCAGGATAGCAGTATTTATGCATCTCCTGAGTTGTTTTCAGATGCCAAAACCAACACCAAATGAAAGACATTAACCACTTGATGACCATGAGCATGCAGTCCCCAGACCTACCGGCTCTGAGGATAATGTTAACTGTGACATCGCTCGCCCTCTAACCTATCAACCAATCAGAGAACTGTTCACAAACTGATCCCACAACCTGGACCCTTCACCTGGCCTCAAAAAAATGCTTTGCTAAAACCCATCAAGGAGTTCAGGCTTTTTGAACATTAGCTGCCTGAACTCCTTGCTTGGCACCTGCAATACATGCTGTATTTTCCTTCATCACAACCCAGGGCCAGCAGACTGGCTGCACTTGGTTTGGTAACAAACAGAATCATTGGTGGCCTCCCTCCAAACAGTGGAGAGAACTACAGGCGAGGTCCCCACCCTGTGACATGCACATCCCGTTGGCACAAACACAACTCACCAGCAGACAAAAAGCATCATATAGGTAGGGTGGTGTCTACCTTAAGTGGGGTGGTCAGAGAGGAGGTGACATTTAACCTGAAACCCGCAAAATAATGGGCTGAATAACAAGCTGGGGGACATTGTCCTTACTGAAAGGACAAGAGGAGCAACCATGAGAAATAGTCTGACAAGTTCAAAAAACATGAAAAAAAAAAAAGCTAAAGGGGCAAGAAGGCTGTGCAAAACAGGGAGAGATACAAGAAAACACTTGGATGGCACCAACCATGAGCCTGGAGTTGCACTGTCTTTCATCCTTGACTCAAAGGACAGCCTAGGAGGTGAGTACTTCCAGCATCACCAGTTTACAGAGGAAGCAAATGAGGAAGGAAGTCTCAAAGCTAGCATGCAGGGAGTGGGTTCAAGCCCAGGCAGCCCAGGGTTCCGATTCCACACTCCCAACCAGGGCCACACGGTCACCGCTCACAGGATGGAGGATGTGGTGCCTGAGGGAGGCAGGTCTTGGAGGTCATGGCTGGGGGTTTGGGCTTTATCCAATGGCATTGGGGGCTTCCCTGGTGGCTCAGACGATAAAGAGTCTGCCTGCAATGCAGGAGACCCAGGTTCAATCCCTGGGTCACGAAGATCCCCCAAGAAAGAAATGACAAGCCACTCTAGTATTCTTGCCTGGAAAATCCCATGGACAGAGGAGCCTGGTGGGCTACAGGCAAAGAGTCGGACAAGACTGAGTGACTAACACTCTATTACTCTGTTAATGGGAAGCAGAGTGGGACAAGATCTATTGGCACTTTGAGAGTCTCTCTGGCTTCCCCAGAGGCAAGGGCAGAAGCAGAGAGACCATCAGAAGCCAAATGACAGTGGGTTAGAACTGGATGGTGGCAGAGGGGCCACAAGGCAGGCAGAGGTGGAGGTGGTGGGTCAAGATTTCATACAACACAGGGGCCTGGCTGCACAGACAGGATTCAGAAAGCAGAGAGGATGTTCCAGCTGAGACAGGGGCTGGACCTGGGGGCCAAGCTGGGCTCAGTGACCTTGAGTCAGACAGCTTGCTTCAGTGGAAGAATACCTTCATCCGACCACCCGTCCACACAATTAGCATTTCAGAGCCTGACCAGGGCTGGGAGTGATGTGATAGCAGGTCAGCAGGTGTGACCCATCAGACGCTCCCCACCCAGGGAAGGAGTCTTGCAGGAGAGGTTGCATGGGCAAAACCACACAGACACACAACAGGCAGGACCTCAGGGGCCCAGAAGCCCTTCTATCACAGAGAAAAGCCTCATTCAGCTTGCACACAACCTGTGACGGTGAACTCCTGTCTCACCATCAGCCGTAGGGTAGACAGCAAACAGCACAGACAGTTCCCATCTTCCTCTGCCTGACCCCAGACCACCCATAATGAGAAGACTCTGCAGGTGCCCTCAGCACAAAAGTCAGCTCCAGACCAGAACCGCACACTACACTGAGGCCAGCACCTGGCCCATGTGCATGTCCAGCTCTCTGCTGCTTCTTTCTGTAGCAGAAAAGGTCAACCATGGCACTAGAGGTAAGCCTGCAATGTGAAGAAGAGATCACAAGAAATAGGGGGAAAAAAAGAAAAAGAAAAACCGCAGAAGAAAGAGATGAGTCAGGAAGCGGATGATTTAATTTAAAAACACAAACTCCAGTGAGGATTCTCAGAGTGAAAGCGTGTGCTCTAAGGGAATTGAAAGCTGTCTGCTGTACTCCCCCCACCACTGCATGTCCCGGGGCCACCTTCTGCAACCAGGACTGACAAGTCCCACCCTCTTTTTTAGGATTGTTATCTCCCAAGCTTATTCTAGAATAAACAGCCACAGTCCTCAGTATTCTTGCAAATTCCAGTCTGCTGAAGTCCTTTAGAAAACATAGCGTCTCAAGGGAACTCAACCTTGAGCAGAGGGTCAAGGTGGACCCCAAGCTCCATTATAATATACAATCTCCATTTATCAGCTGCTCAGCTCGGCAAGATCCAGGCACAGATACGAGGGTGATAAGGTGGTTTTAGGGGACTCAGGGACCCAAGGCACAGTCACAGAAATTAGTCCCTTTTCAATTCGCCTCTATGCTTCCAGAGAACATTAAGGGAGAACCTTAGTTTGGTGCTAAGATGATGCCGACTCCCCCAGACCCTTGCAGATCTTGGTGTTTCAACAAGCAGAGAGGGTCCCTTGGGTTAGAAACCTTAGTGGGAGACCATGAATGCATGCTAAGTCATTTCAGTTGTGTCCAACTCTTTGTGACCCCATGGACTGTAGCCCACCAGGCTCCTCTGTCCATGGGATTCTCCAGGCAAGAATACTGGAGTGGGTTGCCATGCCCTCCTCCAGGGATCAAACCCACATCTCTCATGCCTCCTGCATTGGCAGTTGGGTTCTTTACCACTGGCACCACCTGAGAAGCCCCAAAGGGAGACCATGTCTAACTAAATGATATTTTATATTCATTGTTTAACTTTTATGGTTACCTTTTATCAAAAGCCAGTGATACTGGTTTTCCACTTGAAGTCGCAGCAAAAGATTTCATTTTAAAGTGGGTTTTAATAAATAAAGGAAAAAAAAAAAGAAAATGCAAATCAAATTAAAGTGGGTTTTAGGTAAAAATACACTTCCTTTTAATAAAAATTAAGAGAGAAAATATTCAGAAAAGTCACTAAAGGTGGCAGATGTGTGGGTTGAAGAAGGCGCATCAGAGCATGTGGTGTCTGTCTGTCTGTCTGCCACATCTGTGATGTGGAGCCGCCGCTCAGCCCTTTGATGGATGCCGGCTCAGGCCACCAGGTGCCACCTGCCATGTCCACGGGGTGTCCCACGCATGCCTCAAGCTCAATGTGGCCCAAATGAACTTCTCTTTCCCCATAGCCTTCTCCTCTCTGAGCGGTCCCCTCCCAGGCCAGGAAGGGAACTCCATCCTTCTGATTCTCAGGACAAAACCTGAGGGTCACTCTCAGCCGGCGCTGTCCCCCTCTTCCTGATCTGCGCCCCCACTTGGTCCTATTGGCTCCCTCTCTTCCTGTGCCCACTGCCCCCACAGTACTCAGCCACCACCATCTCGGCCTGGACCATTGCAGCGACCTCTAAACTGGTCTGCCTCCCTGACACCTGCCTGCCCTCACCCAGTGGCCTGGGGTTCCCCAAATCCTAGGACCAATCTCTAGTCTCTGGGTTTTAAACCCTCCAATGGCTCCTGGCATACTGGGAGCAAAACCCAAAGTCCTGGTAGCCCCCTCCCACGACCTGTCCAGCTCTCTCCTGCTGCTCCCGGACCCACCGGGGCTCCCGCTGGGGGCCTTTCCCCTGAAGCCTCTCCCCCCTCATCTGACGGCTCATTTCCTCCCTGCCTTCTAGTCCAGGCTGCAGTGCCCCCTCCTCAGTGAGGCCCACCCTGACGCTCCATTCAAATACTCAGCTGTCCCCCACCCACTGCAGGTCGGCTTCCCGCCCCCTGACCTCCCTCCCCACGTAGGCAGGGTGAGTTCCTACTGATGATGAGTACCAGCTACTGCGGATCTCCCCATCGGACACAGGGCCCCAGGACCTGCTGACATGCCTGCTCTGCTCACCGACCTCCCCACAGCCAGGAGTGTCCACACTCCAGGGCAACAGACAGCAGTTCAGCTCAATGAAGAGACCTGATTCCTATTCACGTCTGTTCCTGGTGACGCCTGGGCTTTGTGAATCCAAGCTGGGGACCTGAAGTTTATCAACATTAAACTTCTCCATGTTGGCTCAGCCTCCCAAGTGGCCTGTTGAGATGTGTGTTTGACAGTTTGATGCTTAGTCACACTGCTAATGCTTTTATCAATTCTATCATCTACCCAATTGTTAACCTGCCAAGTTGTTAAGGCAAATATTGATGGTTCACAACTTAGGAGAGAGCCTGTGGCACTCCTCTAGAGAACTGGGAAGGTCACCACTACTACAGTTATCAAAATGTTTTACCATTTTTTTGAATATAGCAAAAGGTAGGAAAAAATAGTAAAATGGACAATTACATATACACCACTGAGACTCCAAAATTGTTACATCTTGCTGCATTTCCTTTGTGTGAGTGTGTCTGTGTGTGTGTGTCTGACCACCACCCAGAGAGCGACCTTATAGGAAAAATCACAGGTCAGCAAACTTTTTGTGATAGGCCAGATAGCAAATACTCTCAGCTGTATGGGCCTACGGTCTCTACCTTTTTGCCTTCTTATACTGTTTTAAAAAGCAGAGACATCACTTTGCCACAAAGGTCCATATAGTCAAAGCTACGGTTTTTCCAGCAGTCATGTACAGATGTGAAAGTTGGACCATAAAGAAGGCTGAATGCCCAAGAACTGATGCTTTTGAACTATGGTGCTGGAAGAGACTCTTGCGAGTCCCTTGGACAGCAAGGAGATCAAACCAGTCAATCCTAAAGGAAATCAACCCTGAATATTCACTGGAAGGACTAATGCTGGAGCTGAAGCTCTAATACTTTGGTCACCCGATGTGAAGAGATGACTAATTGGAAGAGACCCAGATGCTAGGGAAGACTGAAGACCCTGATGCTGGGAAAGACTGAAGGCAGGAGGAGAAGGGGATGACAAAGGATGAGATGGTTGGATGGCATCACTGACTCAATGGATATAAGTTTGAGCAAACTCTGTGAGATAGTGAAGAACAGGGAAGCCTGGTGTGCTGCAGTCCATGTGGTCTCAGAGTTAGAAAAGATCAGGCAATTGAACAACAACATGGTGTCTATCGACTACTCCTGTTTGGAGGGTCATGTGAATTACTTGCTGGGGGACGCAGCCCTGGGCAGTCTGCCTCCAAGCCCAGAGGCTTAGCACTCGGTCACCCCGCCTGTAGGGAGTGAGTAGCCAGGCCTGAGGGTGGGCAGGAGAGCCCAGAACAGACTAGAAGACCCCTCAGCCTGCTCTGCGCTCCCCACCACACTGTTGGGGAAGATTGTGGGTTTGGGGTCAATGGGCTTATGATCAGGATGAGGGGTAACTTCCTTAAGCTTTGAAACCTCAGTTTGCCCATCTGTGAAATGGCAGCAATGGTAGGACCACCCTCCCAGGCCCTGGTGAGGATGAGGGGATGTGAAAAGGGCTAGCATGTGATGTGTGCTCCCCGAGGGTGCTGCCAGGAAGTCAAAGGTGAGCTGTTTGTTTACCATGGTGAAACTGAACAATTCTGGATTCCTATTGTGCTACTTATTCGGATCAGGAACCATGTGGGGAAAAGGAGGAGAGAAACAAGGACAGAAGGGAGCTCAAGGAAGGGAGGAAGCAGACAATCCTCAAGGCCAGGGGGCAGTGACCCCCCCGGGGCCCATGGTCAGCACCCTGCAGCCTCCACTTCACGCTCCCCTTCTGTTCCAGAACTTTCTCCAGCTATTGCTAACTCCACCCATCTCTTGGTCCCCACTCAGCCTCTAGGAGCTTTTCCCCAGTGTCACAGGCCCTGAGCATATGGAATTCTCCTGTTAACACCCGGGGTTAAACCACAGGGGCACAGCTGCAGAAGGAAGCTTATATGTCAGGGCAGAATCGACATCCCTGAGCCAAGCTCAGGAAGGACCTTTATACCAGTGCCAGTAAGACAGCCCAGAAGAGAAATGAACCAGGGGCCCGATGGTGTCCCAGGGACTAACTGTGACAACAAGAGAGCTGCACATATGCCCACACACATGCCTGACACATCCAGAGCAACTGAGCTCTAAAAACCCACCGTGGTGCACATGCAAAAAAAAGACTAGATGAGCCCTCAGTCCTACTATGCTTCCCAAAGTGTTAATAGGATTTTTTGCACTTGCAGAAAAGTGGTAAGACTATATAATAAACACCCTCCAGGTTCAGCAATAGTTAATATCTTGCTCTGTGTATTTCATACATTCCTACACACATGCTTCTCTTATAGACCATGGGCACTGTTCAACCATCTTAGAAGTAAGTTTTCTAAAATCGTGACACTTCACTTCTAAACAGTTCAGTCTTCAGCCCCCTAAAGCAAGGGTTCCCAACCTCCAGGATCTAATGCCCAGTGATCTGAGGTGGAGTTGATGTAATAATAGAAATAAAGTGCACAATAAATGTAAGCTTTTGAGTCATCTGAAAACCATCCCCTCAATCTGGTCTGTGGAGATATTGCCTTCCGTGAAACCAGTCCCTAGTGCCAAAAAGGTTGGGGACAGCTGCCCTAAAGTAACGTCACATCAAACCAACTAATTCCCTGGATCATGTAATACTCAGCCCCTCTATCAAATAAACATTTTCTCTAAACTTGGCATTTCTTTTTCAACTGAGTTCATCTTCATCCATGTGGACAGGATACAAACAGAAATCACCCACTCTGCTGTCTGGACATTTTCTAAAATGGTTCTAAAATCAGGCCTCTTCTCCCCACTCTAATTATTCCCTGACCTTCACTGTGATTCTACAGCAGTGGTTCTGAGCGGCTGTGACCAGCAGCAGCATCCGGGAATGCACTAGAAATGGAAACCCTTGCAGGTCTTCTGCAGACCTGCCCCAGAGCCGCTCAATCAGAAACTCTGCAGGGGGGACGGCAATGGCTGCTGTGACAAGCCCTGCCCCCTCTCGGGGGAACTCAGATGCAGGCTCACAAACTGAACCACTGCTCCCTGCTCTCTGAGCCAACATCTGGAAGAATACTTCCTCCCCTCTAGGTACTCACTGTGTCAGCTGGGAAATTAACAACAACAACAAAATAATTGGTTAGGTTTTATTTTGCACGTATCTTTAGAAGTAAAAGGGTAATACCTTAACCTCCTGCCTAAGTAATAACAATGTGATATGATCAGGCAAAGACTATTTCTGCCCCACAAAAAAACAGGCTTCAGAACACACTAAGGTCTGCAAGTAGATGGGGTTCAGCTGTGACATGTCAAATTATGTCAAGATGCAGTGAAGAAAGAGAGCTAAAAATAGCACCACCAGGCTGAGCAGAAAGGGTTCTGGTTCATCAACTCCAGGACCAGAAAGAAAAACATCCTCTGGCCACGCCTCAGGTCCTTGGAGGCCCCAGACAGGAGCCTGTCCATATGCCGCGTGCCCTTATGCCCACAGCTACATGGGTGCAAAGGGGAGGACTCCAAGGGAGGCAGGAGTGAGCAGGTTGCTCCAACGATGATATTTTATAGTTTAAAAATAGAATGTTCTGTGTGTGCAAGGTATGAACAGTCACGCCACAAGCAAAACTATTGCCTTATGTAATAACAACAATGTAATTAACAATCCTGTAAGTCATGGGCTGTGAAATCGATCACAAAGACTCAGGGCTCAATTGCTTGGCAACCAAAGAGTTAATACCAAAAATAAATAAATAAATAACCAAGGGGAAAAAGTCTAAATCTATTCCATGTAGACAGAGAACTCAAACTGCAAGTTGCCCAGGGGTATGGCTCTGGAGAGAAGGTCATTTATGGTAAGGAAATAGTACATTGTCATGAGGGCTTCTTCTGTTAGCTCGCCTGGAAAAAGTTGTGAAATTAAACAGCAGCAATTTTGCAGCGTGTCTGCTTTTCCGGGAATGTTTGCTTCTTGGAGAGTCATACCGAGGTGACAGCTAAAATGATTGCTCCAGGACAACTGTTCCCTTTCTCTCCTTAATCAAACCATGTATCCTTGATGATTTCTGAATGAACTTCAAGCATGGTGTTTTGGGTTTTCTTTTATGATGTGTTATGCTTAGATTTCTGTAAGTGGTTACCATCATTATGAATTTGCATAAATCTGTAATTCATCCTCACAGTATAACATGCCAAAGACATCCCACAAAAGGACTGCTACGTTACCATCTTTGCTCTCCCCACACCCTCTCCCCGCGTGGCCCCCCACCCCCACCACTTGCCCAGCTGAGGAAAAAAGCAAGCATTTGGGGGATGGGATCTGGCATTCAGAGAACCACCCTCTCCTGAAGAATTTAGGATCTACATCACCATTTCCCTCCGGGTCCAAACACTTGCCATTTATAAAGACAGTAGGGCATGATGATCAGGAGCCAACTTTGCTTCCAAAAACGTCCCCCGACCCACATTAACACTGAGAACTAGCCTTCCCATCTCCCTCTTTGGCCCCAACTCCAGATAACCAACCTCATTGGCAAGCAATTTTTCAGAAGCCCCCCAATACAAAAAACGGTGCTCAGTGCAAACTCACAGAAAAGCAGGCTCCTCCCCATCCCCCACCTCCCAAGCAGTGATTCTGTGGAGGAGATTCCAAGGGATAATGACTTCTGCTGGTGCAACATTTTTTTCCAGATGCTAAAGGAAGCTTTAAACCTCCATGGTTGGAAACTTCCCCTACTTTGAATTTTGACAAAACCCGGCTGTAGAAGAGGACCCGGTGCACTCAAAATGCACATCGATTTCAATCTATTATTTCCTGGAAATTATCTTACAAGCTGGAGATGAAAAGGCATCCAGGTGGAATTTTTATTTTTAGCCCAGAAGTAATAGGTTAAAATAGCATTGCTGTGGCAACAATAGACTCTTTTTCTGGTCTCTGTGGCTGGAGGGCAGGGCGGCTGGCTAATCCTGGCCGGACCCACTAGAAGCCTAAGATACATAAAAATGACCCATCTGTGGGGAGCAGGGCACACCTACCCCTCACCCTAGACTCCCAACCTGACCATTTAATTCAAGAGGTCGGGGAGTGGGGGTGGGTGGGTGGGGTTGGGGAGGGGAACTCTTCCCCCCTCGACTGGGCCTGCTGCTGTTCACATATGCAAAGTCTGCCTTTAAGAAGCCTCCCCCGCAAAAAGACGCCCACTGCCCTCCCTCCCGTGGTGGTGTCTGGGGAATCCTACTCACCTTATGGTCAAAGAATGGTACCGAATTAAGGCCCTCATCCTCCCAGGAAACTCTGCCTCCCTGCTGGCGCCCGGATCCCGTCTCCCCAAACCTCCCTCCAAGGGAGTGGTTGGCAAACAGCCCTGCAGCGTTCAGGGCTAGCTCAGTTCCCCGAAAAAACCTCCAACCCGGAGCAGCACTGCAATTGTCAGGACGCTCCTGTCTGCCTTTGGGGGCTGAACACCATTATTATCTGTAAAACATTTTTAAATATAGACATTGCAGGAGTGCGGCCGGGGGCGGGGTGAGGAGCGCGGCCCAGGGCCTGGGGAACCAGCTCGGGACCGGTCCCTCTTGCTCCGCTTGGTCCCCATGACTTGTCCCCCAGCAGTCAGGAGGCTGCCCGGCCGGCAGCTGGCCAGAATCTGAAGCAAGCCCCGAAATCGCACCCCTCCAGCCACCTCTCCTGGCCTCAGGCACGGTGCATTGGTTACAGGGGTGCCCTCCCCACCCCCACCGCTGCCTCGCTGACCTTGGGGAGAGGGCGCGCCCTGGCCTTGCACAGCTGAGAGGCGGCTGCTGCAGTCTTAGGTCAGGAGGCTGCCCGGAGCCAAGCCCGGAGGGACCAGAGAGGGCCTCTGACCTCCAACCTCAGTCCAAGGATGCTGAGGGCAGGACCCCTCTGCACCCTCTGTCCCAGGCCTGGGATGGGCGCACGTGAAGGCCCAATATCTATTCTTTCTGTACCTGTGTGACTGGCTCAGGGGCTCCGCCCAGCGAGGAGGGCCCAGAACAGGGTTACTGGGCCTCAGCACTGTCGACATCAGGGGCCACACCCTTCTCCACTCTGGGCCGGAGTATTGTAGGATGTTTGGCCTCCCCATTCTCACTCCCTACGAGATGCCAGGAGCCCCCAACCCCAGTTCTGACGACTCTCCAGCCACTGTGATATCCCCTGGGGGACAGAACTGCCCCTGGCTGACATTTCTGCTCCAGAGAATGGCAGCTGTGGGTCTGGATCCTGTCCCACCACCTCACGACAGTGTGGATTTAGGAGAGTGGCTGCTCTGAGCCTTGGTGCTCTCATCTGCAAAGTGGGGTAACAGGCTGTCCAGCACTCAGTCCAGGGCCAGGAACTGATTAGCGAAGGTCCTGCTACTGGGTCAGCCTCAGTGCACCCAGAGGGGCCCAGATCCTTCCTGAGGATGGAGATAAACCCAGGGATGAGGGCTGGATTCCGGAGCGAGGCTGACCCAGGTGTGAGTTCTGCATCCACCATACTGTTGCTGGGGTTTACCCCAGTGTACAGTGCACACCTCCCCAGGGCTGTAGTGAGATGAGCTGAGATTAGGTGAGCAAAGTGCAATAAAGGTTCCCCGAACAGGAGCTGGGGGGCGGGGAGGGGAGGGGAAACAAAGGGAGGGGGGCAACCCCAAGAGCAGGGCCCAGAGGGGAGTCAGCACCCCCCCCCACAGCCCTGTAGTGAGCACACACAATGTGAACATGGGACACTTTTGGGGAGTTATTCCACATTTGGGAGCTTCCCAGGTGGCTCAGGGGTAAAGAATCTACCTGCCAGGCAGGAGACCAGGGTTCGATCCCTAGGTGGGGAAGATCCCCTGGAGAAGGAAATGGCAACCTCCTCCAGTATCTCTCTGGAAACCTCTAATTCCAGCAGGCACAGATATATTGCTTCTGCCTTTCAGAAAAGAGGCCTGGCCCTGCTAATGATACCTTTCTGTTCTCCTGCCGGGGAGACGTGGAGGGGAGACCTTGGGCACTGAGGAGCCAGCCGGAGGCTCTTACAATTGAGCGGCAGCTGATTTCTGCCCCTTTTCAGCATCAAGAAAACCGAGGACTGGAATCTTGGCTGAAGGCAGAAGATAGAATATAAACAGTTTACAGTTCACTGGGTAGCCAGGCCTGGTCTCACCCTCACTGTTGATGAGCCCAAGGCAGGCCTTTCTGTGACCCCTCTGTCTGGTGGGGAAATTCAGGCTTGGACAGGTAGAATCAGCTGCTCCCAGGCCACATGTTAGGAGCTGGCCAGGGGTGGGGGGCCAGGCACAGAAACCACCTCTCTCTGAATTGGACCTGGTGTGACCCTCTGCAGCACTGAGGTGACAACATCAAGGGGCCACAAGTCACTGTCCAGCTCAGGGACAGTCCCAAGAGAGCACCAAGTGAGGTCAGATCCAAGGACCGCTCCTGTGAGCCCTCAAGTCAGCTGAGCACTGGCCACATGCTGAGCCCCAGACGTAGCTGTGTGCAGAAAAAGAGAATTCAAGGTAGTGTCTGGGCCAAGTCACTGAGCTAGACAGGGTTAATCACAGAAGTACCGCTTAGCCCAGTACAGGGCTCCTAGGAGGCATGCAGCCCCCTGGGACCAGCTCTCAGGAGGATGATCCACAGTCATGCCCTCCTGTCTGTACTAGGGAGTCCATCACCGCTGGAGCTCCCTGACCAGGTCTTACTTAGTCCTCCCAGGGGCTGTGGAGGGAGGTACTCCATCCCCCTTGTACAGATGGGGAAACTGAGATCCAAAGAGGCTCAGGGGGGAGGGAGACCCCAACCAAGTATTAGGACATCCCCATCACAATGATCCTAAATCAAGTGAGAGATGACAGATGAATCACAATTGTTCCAGAGGGATGCCCCAATAGCTCCAAGCTTACTTAAATCCACCAACCATGTTGATTCAGATGATGGGGAGACATGAGTGAAATGAGGTGCCCTCCTGCCCTCAGACACCTCCCAATTCTGGAACAGACCCCTTGATCGACCCATTGGCAACTTCCTGGGCTCTACCCCCCAGGGTCTCTCTCAATTCCATCCCCTCGTCCCCATCAACACCAGCCTAGCCTAAGCCACGCCCACTTCTCCCCCAGAAACCCCTCTCCGTCCACTCACCAAAGGCCAGGCACAGCGGACTTCCTGAATCCTCCTGGAGAATGGGGTCAGGGTGGGTTTGCCCACCTCATGGACGAGGAATGGGGATGGGGGTTCGGGGTGGATTTACCTGCCTCGTGGATGAGGAACAGGGATGTGGGGCAGAGAGAGAGGTGGAAGCTGCATAAAGGGCCCGGCTGTGCCTGGGGTGACCAGGACCACAGGATGCTCACACTTACTTTCCTGCCCCATCTGCCAAGTAGCAACAAAGTCCTGTTTTATCTCACATCCCAGGAGGGTACACTATCATTATGTCCAGGTGGGGACACTGAGGCTCAGGGAGGGCACGTGATGAGCCTGAGGTCATGGTTAACATGCAGCAGAGGGCTAGAAGACTGTCACCTCTCTGAAAACTAGAGCTCCAGTCCCAGACAACCGGGAATGTGTCTGTGCACAGATTACTTCCTTTACAGCCCACATGCCCACAAGGGATGAACACTTCTATCATCCCCAAATCAGAGATGGGAAACTGAGGCTCAGGGAGGCAACAGGTCAAGGCCACATTGAGGAAGCAGAGCTGGGGGAGCACCCTGGTGTCTTGGCTCCAGGACAGGACTTCCCTGCAGACGCTGTGGCCAAGCGATTTTCTGCAGTGGGGGCAGCCTCTCACACTGCAATATACTGAGCAGAATCTCTGGTCTCTACCCTCTAGAGGCCAACAGGACTTCCCTCCCAGTTGTGCCAACTAAAAAGGTCTGCATGCATGCATGCTCATTCCCTCAGCCATTTCTGACTCTTTGCAACCCCAGGGACTGTAGCCCACCAGGCTCCTCTGGCCATGGGACTTCCCAGATAAGAATACTGGGGTGGGTTGCTATGCCCTCCTCCAGGGGATCTTCCCCACCCAGGGATCAAATCTACATCTCTTACGTCTCCTGCATTGGCAGGTGGGTTTTTTACCACTAGAACCACCTGGGAAGCCCCAAACAACTACATCTACAGGTTAAACATGGCCCCCAGGCTGCCTGGACCTCAAGATTCTATCCTTTCCACTAGATTCAGAGAGGAGCAGAGGTGGGTCACCTCCCGGGGTAGCCTCTACACCTTGTGGCTTTCAACCCAGGCTTAAGAGAGAGAGGTGAACACATCACAGCTCAGGGGGATCCATGTCTTACTTCTGACCTTCTCTGGTGAGGAGCAGGACAGCGAACGGAGTGCTCTGCGCACAGCCCCAGCTGGTAGAGACAGCCTCTGTTCCCATTTTACAGATGCGGGGAATGAGGCTCAGAGAGTTCCAGCCACCAGGCTGAACTCACACAGCAAGACAATGAGAGGGGCAGAATTTGAAGACGTGTCTTCTAACAATGCTTAACTTCCGCTGCTCAACTGCATTGTCCATCTCTCCATCATTTCCAGGAAGGAGCTGACTTTGGGAGAACCCAGTCTCATATGGAAGAAAGATCCTCCACGAAAAGGGAGGATGTATGTCTCTGATGGGGGACAAGAAGGAAGAGGCTGTACCACCTCCATGAAACTAACAAGCCCCACTTGGAACTTAGTCAAAAGCCTGACACTCCCAGCACACTCTTGTGGCCGACTCAGCAGAAGCCGCTGGTCATTTCCAGCTGTTAATTAAACAGACCATCCTGACTCTGAAGCAAGAGCAGAGTCTGACTGACTCATGCAAAGCTCACTCTCCCAGCACACACTCTTGGTCAGACTCACAGGGACTCTGCTGCTGATAATGAAGTTCTGCATAGTTGCTTGGCAGCATGGCTAGCACTGCGCTCCCACGTCCTCTGGTGTCTGAGACTAAACCCCAGAGACAGGTGACCCACTGAGTTGATATGAGATTGGGATGTATCTTACCTTCAGGATAGAGGTGAAGGTCAGAGAATCTCTCCTGCCATCCCTCTGTGATCAAGAGGGCTGGACTCATCTGGCCCGAACTGGCTCACTCCCATCACGTTTGCTCTACTGAGCCGCCTTTTGCTTTTTCCACTGGGCCCTGCGTGCACACTGCATGCTAAGGTTGCTTCAGTCATGTCCGATTCTTTGTGATCCCATAGACTGAACCACTTCAGGCTCCTCTGTTTAAGGGCTTCTCCAGGTAAGAACACTGGAGTGGGTTGCCAAGCCCTCCAGGGGATCTTCTCAACCCAGGGATCAAACCCACATCTCTCACATCTCCTACACTGGCAGGCAGATTCTTTACCACTCATGCCACTGGAGAAGTCCCTAAGGACCCCCAAACTACCACTGACAAATGGCCCAGAGCAGGTCCATTTAACTTCCAAGCTTGAACTCTAACCAATTTCCTTCTCCTCTCACAGTGAAGATGCTCCCTCGGCCCCTGGGATCTGGAGCCCCAGTGGACTGGATGCATCTTTGTGATCCTCTGCCCCAGTCACCCCACCTTCCCACCAACCTGTGTTGAATATCCCTCCTTCTTGGATGCTCAGAACATGCAGCTCCATGAGTCCTAACCTCCGCCCATAATCACCCTCATCCCGGACACTCCCCCAGGGCCATGATGCCCAGTAGATGGCTCCAGGATCCTCCCAACTATCACCCAGACAGCTCTGATGCCCACATGAGGGCCAGTCCAGCCCCCTGGCGTGATGAATCCTTGATGTTCCCAATACCAACCCCACCTCCAGTCACCATGACCATGGCCAACATAAGATGGCTTTCCTCAGAGATCTGCCCCCCTACTGAATACGTGAAGCTGCCATGTCTCACCTCCACCTGAGTCGCCCATCCTTCCATCTATAGACTTCCAGTCCACAAGGTTCTCATTCCTGCTCTTGGCCCCTCAGCCAGCCCCTCTCAGGTATTCAGTTCAGTTCAGTTCAGTCACTCAGTCATGTCCGACTCTTTGTGACCCCATGAATCGCAGCACACCAGGCCTCCCTGTCCATCACCAACTCCCGGAGTTTACTCAAACTCATGCCCATCGAGTCGGTGATGCCATCCAGCCCTCTCATCCTCTGTCGTCCCCTTCTCCTCCTGCCCCCAATCCTTCCCAGCATCAGGGTCTTTTCCAATGAGTCAACACTTCGCATGAGGTGGCCAAACTATTGGAGTTTCAGCTTCAGCATCAGTCCTTCCAATGAACACCCAGGACCAATCTCCTTTAGGATGGACTGGTTGCATCTCCTTGCAGTCCAAGGGACTCTCAAGAGTCTTCTCCAACACCATATCCCAGGTATTACTTCCATTGAATTCAACCTAGGGCCCCATGGTCTGGATGTCCTGACAGCATCCAAGACTTTCTCACTCCCCTGACCTCCGCCACACCCTCCTTGCCCCTGCCTTCTGCTTTTTTTTTTTTTCTCATTTCTGCTCCCAAGCTGAGTGGAGAAAAAGTCCAAAACCATGCTCCCTGGCAAACTCATTTTATTTGACTTCAGCTGGACACTAAGCACTTGCAGGCTCTCTCCTCATCCCCAGCTGATCTTCTATCTAATTTTCCAATCCTCAAGGGGAAGCAGTGAAATCAAACACCTTTGTGTATTTCTAGAAGCACTGTAAATCAACGCAACCCTCCAGAATGGCAATTCTGCATTATTTTTCAAGAGGCACAGAACACTGAACTCCTTTAATCTGTGTCTCAGAATCTATCCTGAAGAAAGGGCCCTAAATACAGAGAACACCACATGTGTGAAGGCTACATGGTTTTATTAGTAATCAGGCTGAAGAGTTTGAAGCACTGAAATTATCCAACAGGAGCAGGGCCAGTTAAGTAAATTTCACCAAAGTGGGTATTCCATTAAAACACTGCTTATGCCTGCAATTTTGGAAACTAAACTCCAATTTCGACTACTTGAAATAAATCATTTTATGTGATGACAAAAGAAAATAAAACAAAGTGAATCAGGTGCAAAGTAAGTGTGTTATACTCTTGGGGTGGAAGATGACAGCAAGCACATAATGTAAGTATGAGGGTTGAGAACGTGAAAGTGGCCAGAAGAAGTCTACACTCAGGCTATGATGGTCAACAGAAGGACATTCACTGTCCTCTGATGAATCAGGGCAGAAGGTTTCACAGGGGAGGTCAGATTCCAGGAGCTGAGTTGTGAAAGATGGCGTCTTGGCAGCCAGACAGTTGGCAGAAGATATCTGGTGCTTCCAGTAAGTGATGCTTGTGAGACTTGAATCAAGGTCTTCATAATTTGTGACACCAGGATATACAAGAGGATGGGCAAGCAGCCCTTTGACCTTGGTCAAGGTTGGGGAAATAGCCAAGGCATGGCTATGATTTCTACCATTAATGAGAGGCCAAATCCCTAGGACCAAGAAAGGGAAGGTTGAGGATGGGGCTATCAGTCAAGGCTGAGATTAATAGAAGGTGAGACCCCGCATGGTCCTGGGATCCAGGCTGGGTCAGACAGAAAACTGTCCCAGGAAAGGGCTATGAGACAAGAAGGGGGACTGGAGGACAAAGTCACATGGAGGTTGAGAACAGGTGGGGCTGGACAGAGCACTGGCTGTTTGAGTTTAGTTCTGGAGGAAGAGCCCTTCTAAGGATGTGGCAACAAAGCAAAGAACTGAAGGACACTGAAGGGATAGACAGTGGTAAAGAACCTGCATGCACTGCAGGAGACGTAAGAGACTCGGGTTTGATCCGTGGGTTAGGAAGATCCCCTGGAGAAAGAAATGGCAACCCAGATATGGTCTCCAGTATTCTTGCCTGGAGAATCCCATGGACAAAGGAGCCTGGAGAGCTACAGTCCATGGGGTCACAAAGAGTGGGACATGACTAATCAACTAAGCATGCATGCATGAAGGAACTGACAGCTATGCTTCTGATCTCTCTCAAAATGGAAAGTCCTTTAGCATCATCTCTCCTTTTGGGGATTTTTTTCACTTCCTTGTCTTCTTTTTATGGGGTAGCTTACTGTTTTTTCTTATCTATCTGCTTATTACCGGGTTAACCAAAGAGATCATTTGAGTTTTTCTCTAACATCTTACGAAAAACTCAAACAAACTTTTTGTCTAACCCAATATTTATCCATCAACTACCATTTTCCCAGTCTCCTAAATCAAGTATTTCCTTAATAAAAAAAAAAATAAAAGAGTCTACAATGAAATGGGGTTTTTCTCTCCTGAGCATAAGAAAGGAAGAACCACAAGCACCTGTCGATAACTCACATGTAAGAGAAATGTGGATGTCTCAACAAGCATCACGTAATCATGCACACTCTTCAGTTGATATATTTGGTGATATATGAAATAGACTCCTTATATGGAATTCTTCCACCAAAAGTAAAAACAGAAACCAGACAATGTGTTGAGCACTTTCAAGCATTATGGGATTCTTTCTGTGGCCTTGTTTGTTGGTGTTTTCAACCCCACTATGCAAAAAAGGCTTCCCAGGCGGCACTAGTGGTAAGGAAGCCACCTGCAATGCAGGAGATGCAAGAGATGTGGGTTCAGTCTCTGGGTTGGGAAGATCCCCTGGAGAAGGAAATGGCAACCTGTTCCAATATTCTTGCCTGGAAAAGTCCATGGACAGAGGAGCCTGGTGGGCCCCTGTGGGGAAACCACCTCTGCTCCCACCCCCACTCCAGGCTAAGTCAAGGCTTCCTGCTAAGTGCCCATCAGACCCTGGCTTCTGCACACACTCCCATCTGTCATTTCTTGTTCAGGGTCCATCTTTCCTTCTAGACTATGAGTCCCCTGTAGGCAGAACTGTCTCCTGCTTACCTGCATCACCCCAAGACCTCGCATGAAGCCTGGCACATAGCAGGTCCCCCAACAGATGTGAATAAGTGTGTGAATGAATGAATGGTTCACCTGGAAAGTGGATGCACCTGGAAGGTCCCTGGAGCTCCAGGTCTGCGCCTCCACATGACATCCTGGTAGCACTGATTCCCTTTTTTAGGTTCCTGAGAAATGGATCCAACCCAAGCCATCCAATCAGAAGACAATGGGCCCACAAATCAGGACTGATGGTGGTGGTCACTTTATGAACTAGTAAAGCCAGGGAAGATTTGGGTTTTTGCACCATCCAACCGCCAAGGCCAGTCGTGCATCCAGATCAGATTTCCATCCGATTAGACATCCTGAAAACTCCCACTGAGAGGCAGGTCTGTCACTGCATGGCCAGCCTGTCGTCCAAGGGAGTCGTGGCCACAAGCATGTAGGAAACTACATGTATTGGCATCTTTGGCCACAGAAAGAGTGCCCTACAGGAGGCCAGGCCAGACCGGTTCCCAACACGGTTAAGAAGATTCAGCCAAACATATTCGTGGACACACGTTGCAGTCATGGGGCCAAAGAATCAAGCCCTAAAATGAGGATCCTGGCAACTATCCATGGAGCATCATGACAAAAGTGATCACTTGGATTTGTCCCTACTGTGATCACACACCACACACCACAGCAATACAAGAACAGCCCAGTTGGAAATGACCACTTTCTCTGGTTTAAACTTCCTTAAATTAGAACAAAGTCGTGGTACTTGGGTGAACTCTTCTTCTGATCAGCCTTCAGCCTAATTTTCCTCTCACTACCAGGTAATAAGAAGCTTTGTAAACTTGAGCAAGCCATTGCCTGCTTTAAAATTCTGAAATTTGATATTTGAAAAATGAGAAACCACATCACATGAGGCAATCTGGTTAGACATTCAGACAGCCCCATTCTTTTCCTCGTCCAACAGAATTGTGAAAAAGTGAAGGACATGAGCTGTGCAAACAGAAAGTACTTTCCAGAAGTGAAGTGACAGTCTCCTGGTTTCTCTTTTCTATAATTTTCACAGACAAACGCAACAACTACTGTAGAATTTCCATGTCTTTAAAAAAATTGACTAAATTAGAGATGTTTCAAAAAAAACAACTCACTTTCTGGCTCTCCATGAAAATGATGTCCTTACTGTGAATATGAAGTGTTTACATATGACTAACATTTTTTTGAAATCCACAGTATGGAAGTGGAGTGACAGAAAAGATTATTTAAGGAGTTTTTCAGCTGACTGCTTTCACCTCTGAGAGAGCAGTAAGGGAAGAACAGGAGGAGAAACATTCTGATAGTTGAACGAATCTCTCATGGCCAGGTGACAAATGAGAAAGTGAAGAAGCTCCAGTCACAGAATGAGTTTGTACCCATGGGCTACTCTTTCCCACAGTTGAAGCCAGAAAACTGAAAGATACCTGAGATATGGAGGGTCTTACCTGTATGGAAGTGGAGGGCTGAGGAGGAAACTCAAGAGAAATCCATCTTGGAAAAAAACTCCAGGCTTTCAGCTATGGAGACCTAGAGAACAGGACAGAGTGGGAGGAATCCCCTTCAAGGCAATGCAGACCTATACTGAGTGTGAGACAGCTACCCTCCAAAGTCTAGGGGCAGAGAAGCAGACCTGAGAAACTCTCCAGTAGAACCAGAGGGCAACCGTTAGTCTCTAGGGCCCCTGTATCTGCTAGCCAGGTTGTAACATGGAGACAGGACTCTCAAGGTTCAGAGAGGCGGGACCTCAGATGTAAAGCACCAGGAGACCTCTCTGAACAGAGCCCAAGCCACGTGGAACGAAAGCCCTGACCCTCCTTTCAAAGCACTTGAAACCTGTAGTGAATGGAATCAAACCAAACCTACAAAAGAGCACAAACTCAGTTCAACCATGGATGAGATTCACTTGGCGCTCCAACTCTGACAGCTCGAAACAAGAGGAATATAATGTTGTTTGGTACAAAATGTCATACAGGTTGTAAAAAATAAGATGCATGAAGAGGCAAGAAAATTTGAACCATGATCAAGAGTGGAAATACACAATAGAAGATATGACTAGGACCCAATTATAAATTCTTCTTAATTTCAGTAGTTTAGCTATAGAAATGATTAGATAGGGACTTTAAAGTAACTATGATAAAAAACTCTAAAGCATAGTGTGTATATGGAAGATAACACGTCTCAAGAGATACAGAACTGAAACACATAGAAACTATAAGAAGGATCCCAGTAGAAATGCTACAGTGAAAAATACAATATCAGAAATAAAGAATTCTTTATATGGGCTTATTGACAGACTAGGTAGAGCAATGGAAATGACCCGTGAACCTAAAGACTGGTATACGAGGCTCCATGATAGCAACAAGGTAAACTGTAGATCAGGTATATTATAAAAGAAAGAGCCAGCTAAAAAATAGCCCTTTTGGCCAAAGATTGGCTCTTCTGCAAAGGAATCCAAATATAACTGGATCAGACTACAGAGGAACTTAAGCTCTTGTATACTGTTGGAAATAATAGAGCAATCAGCTGGCAATTAGTGGAGCCTAATAGCTGGGTTGGTGTGATACCAACAGAAGCCAACAGCTTAAAAGAAAAATTAGGGAAGAAACCTTCAAAGAGAGACCTACTAAAAGTACCATCATCTCAGAGTGACTGTGCACAGCTCCAAGGATGCATCGTCTGAGAAACAACATCAAGGGCTCCACAATGTTTGCGAGGGTGGGGGGTGGTAAAACAACAAACTAGCCTACCTAAGTCACAAAACATATAAATAAGAAAACAACAAGAGTGAGGGAAGGGAAAATCAGTATCCAGTGTTGCTGAAATATATTATCTAAAACACTCAGTTGGGGGGCAGGGAAAGTTATGAAATGTGTAAACAAACAGGGAAATGTAACCAGTATATAAGGGAAAAAGCAGACAAACAAAACAGTCTATGAAAGGACTCAGATGTCAGACTTAACAAAGACTTCAAAGCAGCTATTATAAATATGTTCAAAGACTAAAGAAAACTATTCTTTGAGAAGAAATGAGAGATCTAATGGCAATGTCCTACCAAAAAGAGATTATCAATAAAGAGACAGAAGTTATTTAAAATAATCAAATGGAAATTCTAGAATAGAAAATTACAATATCTAAAATGAAAAATTTACAAGAGGAGATCAATAATAGTTTTGAACTTGCAGAAAAAAGAAATATCAAACTTGAAAGTGAAAAGTATTCAATTTGAAAAACAAAGATAAAAAGTAAAGATAAAGAACAAAGGAAAACAAACAGACTCAGAAAGTCTGGGGTCACCCTTAAGTGCACCAACATATGCATAACAGGAGTACCAGAAGGAGAGGCATGTGAGAGAGGAACAGGAAGAAAATGCTGGAAGAAAGAATGGCTGAAACATCTCATATGTGATTTTTAAAAAAATTAATCCAAGAGCTCAAAAAGCCCTACAGAGGATAAATTCAAAGAGATCCACATCCAGATACAAATGTTGAAAGATAAAGACAAAGAGAAAAATCTTGAAAGTAGCACTAGAAAACTGACTAGTGTCAAATAAGGTGACCCAAGATTAACAGTTGACTTCTCATCAGCAATAATGGAAGCCAGAAGGCAGTGGGATGACACATTCAAACTGCAGAAAAAGAAGAAAGACTGTTAACCACAAAACTTATATCCAGCGAAACTACCTTTCAAAAATGAAGGTGAATTAAGATATTCCTATATACATAAAGCATAGGACTCATTGCTAGCATACCTACCTTATAAGAAATGCTAGGAACGTTTCTCAGGCTGAAAGCAAGAGATGCCAGACAATAATTCAAATCAACATACATGCAAAAACAAAGAACATTAGCACAAGTGATTATGCAATTATAAATGTGTGTTAGTAATTATACTGGGTTGGCCAAAAAGTTCATTCAAGTTTTTCCATTACATCTTATGGAAACTTTCTTTTGTTATCTGATTTAAAAAACAATTACATAACAATACAAACTAAGTGTGTGGGAAAAGCTGTATGGGGAAGAAAAATACACCAGATGGTAACTTGAATCCACAGTAACAAAGGAAGAGAACCATAAGTGGTAAATAAGGTTCATATAACAAACATTATAAATATCTACTTGATATTGTTTATTCTCTTAGCTTCTTTAAAATATATAAGTTCATATAAAGCAATAATTGTCAAAATGTTTCACAGGGTTTGCAACATATATAGATATAATATGTATAATAATTATAGCAGAAAAAGAAAGAAGAAAGAATTTTATAGCAATAATGTTTCTGTCCCTCACTGAAATTAGCATAAATCTGAAGTATTCTGATAAGTTAAAATGTATTTGGTAAGCTCTAGAGAAACCACTAAGAAAATAGCCAAAATAAAATTAAAGAAATAAAAATGTGACACTAAAAATTCACTAGTTCAAAAGAAAACAGTGAAAGAGGAATAGAGGTACAAAAAAGACATATGCGTCATAGGAAACAAAAAGTGAAATACCAGTTGCAAAACCAACTATGTCAACAACATTAAAGGCGAATAGATGAGACAACCCAACAAAAGGGAGAGACTGACAGACTGAATAAAAAATCAGATCAGATCCAACTACACCCTGTCTACAAGAGAAACACTTTAGATCAAGGATGCAAATGAGTTGAGTGTAAAAGGATAGGAAAAGATGTTAACACTCAATGATAATTACAAAGACCAGTTTTTTCATTAAGGTGGCCAAAAGGTAATTTTCTAATTTTATCTTTCTTTCAATATTTATTAATTAGAACTTTTCTGTAAAGGAAAACTTTGCAGCATCAACTATTCAGATACCCTGAAATACACAGAAGGCAGAGTAAATGCTTGATTCTTATTTAGTGACTTTGAGGATAATGTGCTGTGTGCTTAGTCACTCGGTTATGTCTGTCTCTATGTAACCCCATCGAGTGTAGCCCATCAGGCTCCTCTGTCCATGGGATTCTCCAGACAAGAATACTGGAGTGGATTGCCATGCCCTCCTCCAGGGGATCTTCCCAACCCAGGGATCGAACCCAGGTCTCCCACATTGCAGGCAGACTCTTTTCTGGCTGAGCCACCAGGGAAGGCCAAGAATACTGGAATGGGTAGCCTATCACTTCTCCAGGGGAACTTCCCAACCTAGGAATTGAACTGGGGTCTCCTGCATTGCAGGCAGATGCTTTTCGAGCTTAGCTACCAGAGAAGCCTGTGCTGTTGCCCTAGAAACATATGATGGTGACCAATAATCTTTTCAAGCATCATTCTGAGGGCATGGGTTTTTTAAAAAAATAATTTTGATGTATTTCAATCAATTTTAACCATTATTCTCTTTGATACGCAAGCACCTCAGTTTAGCCAGCAGAAAATCATTCAGTTTGGTTCCTATATTCTTTTCTTAATTAATTATTTCTTTTTCGTTGTTCTGGGTCTTTGTTGCTGCATGCAAGCTTTCTCTAGTTGTGGCAAAAGAGGGCTACTGTTCATTGTGGTGCACTGTGGTGGCTTCTCTGGTTGCAGTACATAGGCTTCAGGCACATGGGCTTCGTAGTTGCAGCACGCAGGCTCAGTAGCTGTCAGCTGCGGGCCCTAGAGCACACGGACTTTAGCAGCTCTGGCACAATGATGGTTAAGCTGCTCCGTAGCATATGGAATCTTCCCGGATCAGGGATCAAACTCGCGTACCCTCCATGGGTGGGTGGATTCCTATCCTCTGTACCACCAGAGAAGTCCAGTTCCTATATTCTTTTGATGTAACCTTGTTAATCTTGGATAGCTTCTTTGCTTTCTGGCATGATAAAGTATCTCAGACCAAGAATCAGTCATTTCTCCAGGAAATACTGCTCCCTTTTAATGAGAAATGGGACTTAGCTAGCAAAATCTGGGCAGTAGTGGGTGTTCATTGCCACAGTGCTATCACTACTTGCAGGTCTTTTCAGTGAACAGATTTATAAAACAGATATTTTAAGACTAAAGATAATTATGAATAGATATTGGTATTTCCAATTCAAATTTAATATTATAGGACTCTAGGTAGCTTTAAAAATTGTATCTTTTCTATTGTGCTAAGAATCTTGATTCCTAACAACAGGAATGTATTTCTTATTTGCTTTTTCCAAAATTATTCCTATAATAATTTCAAAGTAACAATATCAATGTCACAGTTCACAGTAAGATTAACAAATGTAGTTATGGTTTCTTGGCATTTATATAAGCACGTGTGTCCTTAAACTGGGTTTCCCAGGTGGTGCTAGTGGTAAAGAAACTGCCTGCCAATGCAGGAGACTTAAGAGACATGGGTTCTATCTCTGGATCAGGAAGATCTCCTGGAGGAGAGTATGACAACCCAGTTCAATATTCTTGCCTGGAGAATCCCATGGACAGAGGAGGCTGGAGGGCTTACAGCCCATGGGGTCACAAAGAGTTGGACATGACTGAAGCGACTTAGCACACATTCACACACATCCTTAAACTATATCCCACTAGGGATGGATAGTTAAAATCAGTGGTTTTAAAGTCACTTGGAGAAATTACTTTCCCCAAGGTTAAGCCACCAACTTGATATACAGTTAGGGTTAGGTTCAATGATGACAATTGGGTTAGATTCAATTTTTCCCTTTTTAATTTAATGTTTGAATGTATATAGTATATATGTTTCAAAACTTAAAATTATGTAGCTAAGTATACTCATAGAGGTCTCACTTTTGTAGCTATCTCCTGTACTCCGTGGCTCTTTCCCCAATAAGCAAGCATCTTCCTTAGTTTGTGCTTTGTGCGTCCAGAGTTTCTTCTGGACAATCTAAATACACATACACATATGTACATATGCATGCACACACACCCCCTCAAAGGTAGTATACTATAAACACTGTTCTAGATTTTTTCCTCCACTGCCAATATATTCTGGGGATCACCCCATGGTGGTATACAGAGCAACCTCATTTTTCTTTACAGCCATCCAACATTCCACTGTGTGGACATACCACTGTTTATCCAGCCAATCCACTAACCATGAACATGTGGGTTGTTTCCAACATTTTGCTACAGTGAGTAATGGCAAAATGAAGAGGCTTGCATTTGTGCTATTTCATATTTTGCCAAGATATTTTGGGATGGATTCCTAGAAGTGGGATTACTGGGTTCAAAGGGTGAAAGTGAAGTGTTAATCATTCAGTCGTGTCTGACTCTTTATGATCCTATGGACTGTAGCCTGCCAGGCTTCTCTGTCCATGGAATTCTCCAGGCAAGAATACTGGAGTGGGTAGCCATTCCCTTCTCTAGGAGATCTTCCCGACCCAGGGATTGAACCCACGTCTCTTATGTCTCCTGCAATGCAGATTCTTTACCATCTGTGCCTGTAATTTTTCGAAATACAGTCCAGTTGCCTTCCATGTTTTATACAGCTTCTTCGTAATGACAATAGAACAGTGTTTTTGTTTAACTATTTTTATATGGTTTATTAGGTAATACACACTACAGCACATTCTGACAACTAACTATAGATGCAATAGTTCATGATTTACAACATACTTGAGTGCTTTGACTTATTATAGTTTCTAATATAATAAGTTCCACTACTTTAGAGGATGCAGTACGAATGGATTGATTTCTTGTAAATAATACACATGCACAGAAAAGAAACATGCATGTATCCAATAGCCAAAATTTGCAAAGATAAACACTCAATGATGAACATAGATGCTTAAGATGGGTTTTCTTTTTATTAGAATAAAAAAAAAACACTACAGATGAAGTTTAAGCCCCTGCAGTAACCTCGGGAGCCCAATCACAACTCCCAACTCTGCCAGCCAGTACTGCAGCACAATGACTCTACTGACTAAATTGTCAATTTTCCTGCTCATGATTTCCTGTTTCTCTATTATACACACACATCCCCCTTTTTTAGCTGTTGAATCAATGCTATGATAAATATCCCTTGATGACTGTTCTTCTACTCATGATGTGATCTTCTCCAGGGCAAAGGTGTGGGTGGGCATTCCTAGGTCACAGTGTTCTGAACTCAAGGATGTATGCCATGTTAATTTCCTAACTGGTTATGCTCATTTATGCTAACATCAGCAGTGCATAAAATTTCCTGTTTCTGCAAAGTTCACTAACACTTGCCGTCATCATATGTCATATGTCTTGACTTTTGCCAGTCTCGCGGGTGGAAATAGTATCTCATTGTTTTAAATTTTCATGGAATGAGAAAATTTACTTTCCATTGGCTTTTTAAAATTAATTTTTCCCCTTATAGGAAAAATCAACATAATGCAAAAGACAGGGAACAGCTTATATATCTATCCTCATTCTTGAGAACTTAGCATCTTTATGTCTATAGCCCCTTGTATAAATCTTGGATACGTGCACATATAGAAAGAATATACTTCATTAATTTTAGAGAAATGCAAAGATAATTACACAGATCCATTTGGAGTTTCCCCTGATTTGCTTGTTTTAACTGGTAGTTCTGCTGATGGTTAACTATTTCTTCGTTTTCTGTGTTTCACAGAAGAAATATAGACTTCTAAGAATGGTGTCTTTGAAAATATGACCAAAAAACTCTCCACATTTTCTGTTATGACTATTTTCCTGTACCCAGAGCCTAGTATTTCCTTTTTTATAGTTTGATTTTTTTATGCTCATTTGCCAAAAGGAAATGCTTTGCAAGTCCCTTGATATCTATTTCTATACCCATAAAAATAAAATACATTCACATTTACAAATTATTCATCTATATCTTGAGAAATTTACCTTTTGACCTTAAGGGGAAAAAGTATGCAGGAAAACGCCACTTGAGTTTCAATACTGAAGAATTTGGACACCTACCTATTAGCAAGTATGTAATAATATGAAAGAATATCTTTGGGGCTTCCCCGGTGACTCAGACAGTAAAGAATCTGCCTGCAATGCAGGAGACCTGGGTTCAATCCCTTGGTTGGGTAGATTTCCTGGAGAAGGGAATGGCTACCCACCCCAGTATTCTTACCTGGGAAATCCCATGGACAGAGGAGCCTGGCAGATGACAGTCCACAGGGACATAAAGAGTCGGACACAACTGAGCAATTAAGACACAATAACACCTCTAAAATATCTCAAGTAAGACCAACCTAGACAGCATATTAAAAAGCAGAGACATTACTTTGCCAACAAAGGTCCGTCTGGTCAAGGCTATGGTTTTTCCAGTGGTCATGTATGGATGTGAGAGTTGGACTATAAAGAAAGCTGAGCACCGAAGAATTGATGCTTTTGAACTGTGGTGTTGGAGAAGACTCTTGAGAGTCCCTTGGACTGCAAGGAGATGCAACTAGTCCATCCTAAAGGAGATCGGTCCTGAGTGTTCATTGGAAGGACTGATGTTGAAGCTGAAACTCCAATACTTTGGCCACCTGATGCAAAGAGCTGACTCATTTGAAAAGACCCTGATGCCAGGAAAGATTGAAGGCAGAAGGAGAAGGGGACAACAGAGGATGAGATGGTTGGATGGCATCACTGACTCAATGGACATGAGTTTGGGTAAACTCCGGGAGTTGGTGCTGGACAGGGAGGCCAGGAGTGCTGTGGTCCATGGGGTAGCAAAGATTCAGGCACAACTGAGCAACTGAACTGAACTGAAGTCAAACAAAAGCTAATTTGTAAAAGTATTCTCAATACCAACAAAGATAATGTGGAAAACTACATTATGAGGTTTTTGTTTCTTATTTTTCACATGTGAAGGTAAACATGGACCAGATACATACAGGATATTTATATCTTGTATAGAAGGTACACTCCAACTTAACAGTAACACTTCTGCACTACAAGAAAGATACCACTGGACACTACTGAGTCTTGAACTAGTAGAAAGTTTTCAAATCATCAATTTGTACTGGCATCTGAATTCTTAATAGGAATAAGCATTTCTGTGATTCTAAAAGAATGATTCTTTTTAATGAGGTACAGAGAAGTCCTTCAAGCCCAAATAAAAATATTGTCACAAAATCTACCTTGTATAATTTAGCCCCAATTCACAACGTGAAATATACACTGTATCTAAAGAAAGAAAACAGCAGGCTGCTGTATATGGTTTACCCTTTGATGAATTTACTTCACTAATGCAAGTGACTGTGTATGAAGAGCTCATATGAAAATTCATGTGCTCAAAAAATCCTTTAAGAAAAATACAGTTCTATATCTTGGCTGGAATCTCTATAACCATCAAGCATTCAATAGAGTTGTTTTACTCTAACCATTACCATAATAACTTTTCTTATAACAATTTCATAGATGGGTTATTTGCTATTTGCTTTTCAGTATGCTTAGCATAAAATTTCACTCTCATTAGCCTTTTTTTAAAAATATGAGGTCAAGTCATATAAAGAAAACTCAGAAATTAACTCAGTAAGCAACTACCCAGCACATAAACCCTGGGAGGGTGGGGGGAATCACTTGATTCCTGATCGTACTCTTAAGCGACATTACTGAGCTGGATGGAGCAAGGGAAACTGAAGACTCAATGGCCACACTTCCTGTCTCATCTTTTCATCCCAGGTTTTTTCAAACAGAGGAAAAGAAGGTCCCCCTAATACAAGCAAGCCTTTTTTTTTTTTTTTTAATCTTTTGGCCACACTATGCAACATGTGGGATCTCAGTTCCCCAAGCAGGGATCGAACCCACGCCCCCTTCATTGGCAGTGCAGAGTCTTAACCACTAGACCACCAGGAAAGCAAGCCTTTTGGAAGCAGTAGCTCCAAAGTCATCCCCAGTTCTTCCATGGGTGAGGCAGGCTCTCTACCATTCCTTGGAGGTCATTTCTCTATGAGCAAGCCTCTCCCACTCTTACTCACCCCACATTGAATCTCATTGACCCAATCCATCATCCTACTAATCCGAATGTGTCCCTTTTAATTAGCACCAAGACAACGTGACAATGACAGATGCTGGTGAGCTGAGGAAAGGACAAGCCCACGTTAAGCACCAAGGTCAGTGCAAGTACATTTCAGGGAAGGAAAGCAAATGGGACCACCAGCCCCAGAAGGTCAAGTCTCCCAACTCCTCCCCCTTCCCCCGACTCAAGCCAGCCTCTCAAGGGTTCAGGCATCACTAGGAAGTTTTAATTTCTTTTTTAAAGATTGGTTTTGATGTGGACCGTGTTTAAAGTCTTTATTGAATTTGACATACAACATTGCTTCTGTTTTACATTTTAGCTTTTGGCCACAAGGCATGTGGGATCTTAGCTTCCATTCAAGGACTGAACCCCCACCTACTGCATTGAAGGCAAAATCTTAGCCACTCGACCACCAGGGAAGTCCGAGGAAGTTTTAAAGGACACCTTTTTTGAAGACCACAAGATGGATTTATTTTTTCCTACCCAACAGCCATCACACCCTTTTCCTGGTTGCAGCCCTGGATTTCATTTGAGTGACCCACTCCTTGCCCCTTCTTATCATATGAATTCAAAGAGGCTGACCACCTCCAAACCAACAAGACACAATTTCCTAGAGTTTTGTTTTTTCTTTTTGAACTAATAGAAAAGGGGAAGTCTCCTCTTTTTCCAAGTTGGAGGGAGCCTGCAGCCTATAAGAGGCCCAAAGGAAAGGAGAGCTGACCTAGGAGTGGGCCCAGCATAGGGTGCCAGGTCAGGATATGGAGACAGAGTGAAGGCTGATGATATAATAAGATCCTCTGGATCCACGGGCCTACATCAGTCTCCCCCTGGACTCATCAGATTTGACAGCCAACATATACCCTTTACATGAAGCCAATGTTCTTGGGTTTCTCAACAGCAACTAAAGCCACAAGCAACCAAAGAGTCTTGACGGATGAGATGAAAAGCCTTCTGAATGGAAGACATCTTGTCTCTATCACCCAAAATTAATCACAAGATTGTGTTCCACCATCAACAAGCTACAGAGAACAGTGTCACATGGAAAATTCAGAAGCTGGAAGAAAACGCAGAAATGACATGATCCAAGTCCTAGATTTGAGGTGTCAGAACCAAGAAAGGCCACGAGGTCACAGGCAACACGGACACAGGACATGGGACAGGGACCTGGGTCACATGGGACAGGGACCTGGATTCAGGGACCCTGACCCTGGTGGCATTCCAGGAAACCAGATTAGGAATCTGGATGCTGTGGGAGATGACTTTCTACAGGGCATGTGTGCCCACATGTGGAAACATGATGATAACATGTTTCTACCCTCCTGAAACTGTGGAACTCGTCCACCAAAGGGATTTGGGAAATCAGGGGGAAAGGAAAAAGGAAGGGACAAAAGATCACAGGGGACTCAGGCAGGCCTGACATCATCTCTGTTGAGACACACACGGGGTCCCCTCAAAAAATCAGGGGCATTAAGACCCTGCAATGGCCCATCATTAACTCCCCAACCTCTGGACTGTGGGGCCTGCTGGGTGGGCTCGAGCAGTGAGCAGGGTTTCTGGGCTTCACAGTCTCATGAAAAATACAGCCAAGTGGAGGGAAAAGGGAAAGTCATGCATGCATTCCAGTCATAGTTCAGCATTCACTGTGCGCCAGGCGCTGCACTTGGTGCTGGATGACTGTTTCCATTTAAATGAGATTCAGGCGATGAAAACAGGCATGCACACACGATGTGTCTCATAGATATTTGCATTTCATATATACTTGATAGAAGAAATATTCAATTGTGCATAAATAATCTATTTCTGGATGGTGCTAAGTGTGTCCAGAGAGAATGCGGTGGGACTAGGAGGGGAGTGCAGGGGCGGCTGGGGAGGGACTGGAATAATGAGAAGGAGCCAGAGATGCTGAGATCCAAGGCAAGGCTGCTCTAGGCAAAGCTCTTCCTTCTTTTCTTCCCTCCCTCCCTTCCTTCCCCTCCCCTCTGAGTCTAAACAGGACTTCTGTTTGTTCTAAAAAGACTGAGCACCTGTTATCTGGAAGAAGGGAGGTCAGTCCAGCCCTGCTAGGCAGTCCCAGCCAGGTGGAGCAGCTGATATGAAGGAAGTGGCAGGTGCAAAGGCAGTAATAGGAATCAGCTCCGCCTGGGAACACACCTCTTCCCCACAGCGCCACCTTCAGGTGCTCAGACACACTGCTGCCTGGAAGGAGCATGTTATGTAGACTCAACATGTCCTCAGGGTGTTATGTAGACTTAACATTTCCCCGTCCAGCCATCCCACACACACAGGTCCCACTACTAAGTGCTGGACTAGACGCTGGGCTCCTACATTTTCAGAGTTTACGGTATAGTGGGCTATGGGCAGGCAGAGACAAGGAAGGGAAGAGGAACTTGACACTGAACAACTGATGTGATGGGCATTTTTCTCCATCCTTCATTTCATTCTATATCACAAGAGACAAGTTTGCTTCCCAGGTGGCTCAGTGGGTAAAGAATCTGCCTGCAATTCAGGAGACACAGGTGACACAGGGTTCAATTCCTGGGTCAGGGAGATCCCCTGGAGGAGGGCATGGCAGCCCACTCCAGTATTCTTGCCTGGAGAATCCCATGGACAGAGGAGCCTGGCGGACTACAGTCCATAGAGTCGCAGTCAGACACAACTGCAGTGACTGAGCACGCACACACTCAGACAGTTCATCAAGGCTGTTTTCACCACAAAACGCAACACATACATGTTTCTCCAGATATACCACACACAGAGCTCCCTTTTCAATATAAACTTGCTGTTGATTCATGGATAAGCAGTCATCTTCTCCATCAGAGGGCCAGACCCGTGAGGAGGATATTATGTCCCTTTTGATCCTGGGGTAGCCACGGCCCCAGCTCTGTGCCTGAATGTAGCAGGCCTCTGATGGACCTTAACTTCTTAAAGGAGTCTTTTCTACCCTACTAGACTCTAAGCTGCCATTGCGTCCATGACATTTAGAAATCATGAAATAAACATTTGCAGAGTGGACCGGTAGATGAAGGGTTTGTTCTCGAACATTCAGGGTCAGCTATGTTAATCACAAGCTGGAATCAAGATTAACTGATTAACAACATCAAATATGCAGATGACACCACTCCAGTGGCAGAAAGCAAAGTGGAACTAAAGAGGCTCTTGATGAAGATGAAAGAGGAGAGTGAAAAAGTTTAGCTCAAAACTCAACATTGAAAAAACTAAGATCATGGCATCTGGTCCCGTTACTCCATGGCAAACAGATGGGGAAACAATGGAAACAGTGACAGATTTTATTTTCTTGGGCTCCAAAATCACTGTGGACAGTGATTGCAGCCATGAAATTAAAAGGTACTTGCTCCTTGGAAGAAAATATATGACAAAGTGTATTAGAAAGCAGAGACATCACTTTGCTGACAAAGGATCACATAGTCAAAGCTATAGTTTTTCCAGTAGTCATGTATGGATGTGAGAGCTGGACCATAAAGAAGGCTAAGCACCAAACAATTGATGCTTTTGAACTGAGGTGTTGAAGAAGACTCTTGAGAGTTCCTTGGACAGCAAGGAGATCAAACCAGTCAATCTGGTTTGATCAAAGTCAGTCAAACCAGGAAAACAACCCTGAATATTCACTGGAAGGACTAATGCTGAAGCTGAAGCTCCAATACTTTGACTACCTGATGTGAAGAGCTGACTCATTGGAAAAGACCCTGATGCTGGAAAAGATTGAGGGCAGGAGGAGAAAGGGTTGACAGAGGATGAGATGGTTGGACGGCATCACCAATTCAATGGACATGAGTTTGAGCAAACTCTGTGAGATAGAGAAGGACAGGGAAGCCTGGCGTGCTGCTGTCCATGGGGTCACAAAGAGTCAGACAGGACTGAATGACTACGCAACAATGACATGTTGAGGCAGAAAAGGGTGCTTCAGCCCAGAGCTGTCTGACCACCCTCCTTCCTCGAGGCCAAGAATGCTCTCCAAGGAGCTCACAGAGCAACAGGAAATGGGACTGACACTCCCTCGGGGCTGCCTGCATAGGATCCGTGCACTGGGCCAATGCAAGACATCCCGGAAGGCCTCCAAGCCCTCCTCCTTTAAGTCTGGAACCCAGTATTTTTAGACAAGGTAAAGGGATCACGTCAGCAGCATGCAAGCATGTGCCCTGAGCGCCCCACAAGGACCAGCCCCCACCCCTCCCTCTCAGCCTCGCGCTGCTCCATCAGGCGTGCACCAAAGTTCGCCAGCGCTGCCAAGAAGGCTGAGTCCCCCTGCCTGGGGTTTTATTTAGATGCATTCGAACGTGCACCGTTTGCCTTCTAATTTTAGAGTCTAATTATTCCATGAAGATCGAGGCAAATATTTGTTCTCCTCTCGGAGTAAGGACATAGTTTTGTGGAGAACTGCTCAAAAAACAGGAAAAACTTAACCAATCACATTAAATCAAGATGCTTGAAATAATAACAAAAACAGATTGCTCTGTGTGTGTGTGTGTGTGTGTGTGTGTGTGTTGAATCCCCCCAGGGCTCCTCACCTAAGGCCAATTTAAAGAGACAAAGAGAGCAGGTGTAATTTTAATTCTCAGAGATGGGGAAAGTTACTAGAAATAAAGGGGAAAGGCATTCATTGAGTGTCTGCTGCATGCTGGGTGTGGGGCTAGGTATTTCCACCTGCTCTGAACCCCAGCTTTCAGGAGCAGAATTAAGTCACTTAAAGCTATCTACTTCAACAAGATTGCTTTCTCTCCATGAATACTCCACCTTCAGCTGGAGAACATGCTGGTACAATGTATCTACATGCTAGCTTTGCTCTTCTGCACTCAGGAATCTTATTTTCAGGAATTTCTCCTAAAGAAATCATCAAAGATACCCACAAAAAGATATGCAGTCTGAAGTCCACTACGGAGGTCTTTATTACAGCAAGAAACAAAAATTAAATGGAAGACTCAAGCCAGACTAAGTTTCCCATGAAAGGCAAATGAGCAATCAATAAATTTTGGCAAGTTTGTCTTCTGGGATGTTAGGAGACCATTAGAGACCATGGTTTCAAGTATACAGAGAGACATGATACAATGCTATGACACATTAATTTAAGAACGTGGTAGTTACTCAGTCGTGTTCGACTTTGCAACCCCATGGGCTATAGGTCGCCAGGCTCCTCTGTCCATGGGATTCTCCAGGCAAGAATACTGGAGTGGGTTATCATGTGTTCTCCAGGGGATCTTCCCAACCCAGGGATCAAACCTGGGTCTCCTTCATTGCAGGCAGACTCTTTACCATCTGAGCCACCAGGGAAGCCTAATTTAATAAAGGAGAGACTGAAAGAGCACAATACAGTAAAAAATATGCTGTGTAGAGTATTTTCACACAGAAAAATGTCTGGAAGGAAACATTAAAAGTAGTCCTAACAGTTATCTCTGGATGGTGGTGGAGAGTTTGTGAATGGTTATTATTTCCTTCGCACTATTTTTGTGTTTTCTGAATTTTCAATAATGAGTATTTTTTTTCTTAAAAATAAAAAACAACAAAAAACACCTAAAAAGAAAAACAAAATAAAGGGACATTAGACAAACAAGCAAATAACCAAATAGTGAAGGGCCTACCCTGCCGGTCTTGTGGTTAAGACTTCATGCTTCCAGTACAGGGGTTGCAGGTTTGATCCCTGTTCAAGGAAATAAGACCCCACATGCTATGTTGCACATCCAAAAAAAAAATTTTTTTTTTAATTTTTTAAAAATGGTGAAATAACCCAACACTCGCCCAAATCAAGGAAGCCAAAGAAAGTAGAATGGGGGTTGGCAAGCTTGTCCATGTGTCTGAGTCCCCTTTTCTATGTAATTCTGACCTCTTCTTCCCATTATCTAGTTTGTAGAGAGGCAATCTACTCTATGTCCAGACCTCAGCAGGACAAGGTCATCCAGACAACCAGGGAGTCGATCACAAGGGAAGCTGTCCACATTCTCTGTGAGACTAGAACAGCCACTCGTCATCAGGTTTCCTAAGTGACGGGACCTGATTTTCATGGGGAGAATGGGGCTCTGAGAAGCTTAATTGATTTTAAACAGACTAACGGAGGAGTACTAAATAAAACAGAACTAGGGCATCATCACTGTATAATTTATCTGTACAAAAACAGACACTGAAAACCACTAAGTCAGAGTTAACTGCTCCCTGAAAATTCTGAGATCTCCTTGACAAGATAATTAAATGTTATATACATATGTGCTGGATCCACACATATCCATAGATCTATTTATCCATCTATCTCTCTACCAAGGGAGAGAAAGACATAGAGACACAGAAAAACAGAGACAGAGAGAGGAGGAAAGGGGTGGAGGTGGGCAGGAAGATGGAAGAGAGGTATAAGAATAATACTGTACATTCAGTTATGTGTCCCTACCCTGCTGGTCCATTTTTGGTAACTTATAAGCTGAGTGCTTGATCTCCAAAGACACATTCATGGTCCTTTTGCATGACAGGTATATTTTTCAGTATCCTTATAGTTTGTTACATTTGCAACACCCCTGTTCTAAAGTTGCACTGCATTCCTCGAAGAGGCAAGGTGAAAGTTTACAACTGCAAAACCACCACAGCCATCCAGGTGATCTCCCTAGAAACCAAGCACATGGCCCCTCTTACTGCCTTCTGTTGGTTTGAGGCACTCACCAGTCTGGCCATTCATATTTTCTGTTTCTTTCTATCACTTGACTTGCCATCTCTACCCCACCTCTGCCTTCAGCAATGCTAGGGCAAAAAATATGCTGTTGGGTGTACATTGCATTTTTCTCTTGCTGTTTAGTCACTCAGTCATGTCTGACTCTGCAACCCCAAGGACTGCAATATGCCAGGCTTCCCTGTCCTTCACTGTCTCCCAGAGTTTGCTTAAACTCATGTCCATTGAGTCAGTGATGCCATCCAACCATCTCATCCTCTGTCACCCCCTTCCCCTCCTGCCCTGATCTTTCCCAGCATCAGGGTCTTTTCCAGTGAGTCAGCTCTTCACATCAGGTGACCAAAGTATTGAAGCTTCAGCTTCAGCATCAATCCCTCCAATGAATATTCAGGATTGATTTCCTTGAGAATTGAGGGGTTTGATTGCCTTGCTGTCCAAGGAACTCTCAAGAGTCTCCTCCAGCACCACAGTTCGAAAGCATCAATTCTTTGGGGCTCAGCCTTCTTTATGGTGCACCTCTCACATCCATACATGACTGCTGGAAAAGCCATAGCTTTGACTAATAAATCTAAATTAATTCAAGCTAAATACAATGTAAAATTCCATTCCACAGGCACTGACTTCATTTCAGGCATTCAGTAGCCACCGGTGGCCAACGGCTGCCATCCTAGAAAGCATAGCACAAATGCAGAGAGCTGCTGCTGCTGGTCTGTGAGAACACCTCTCAAGTGCTCCCAGAGAGGATAAAAGCATGAATGATGTCTCTAGGGCAGGGGGCAGCAAATGAGTTCTATGAAGGGCCAGAGAGGCAATATTTTAGACTTTGTGGGCCAGACATCTCCGGGCAGCTACTCAACTCTGCTGTTGAAGTGTTTAAGCAGCCACAGGCCATATGTGGATGAATGAGCATGTCTGTGTGCCAATAAAACTTTATTTACAAACACAGGAGGTGGGCTCCCTGGTCACAGTCTGCCAATGCTTGCTCTAGTGAACATTAGTATTTATCATAATCACTAATAGCCGACAGCCTGTTATCCCATGTTGGGTACCACTGGAAATGCTGTAACGACATCTTTAAATTTATTCTTTAATTTATTTTCATTTGTTCACTATGCTTCCCTGGTGTCTCAGATGGTAAAGAATCTGCCTGCAAAGCAGGAGACCCAGGTTCAATCCCTGGGTAAAGAAGATGCCGTGGAGAAGGGGATGGCTACCTACTCCAGTATTCTTGCCTGGGAAAATCCCATGGACAGAGGAGCCTGGCAGGCTACAGTCCATGGGGTTGCAAAGAGTCAGACATGACTGAACGACTAACACACACGTGATCCAAGTAGATTAAGACTGCCAGCATCCCCATTGTACAAAGGAGGAAACTGAGCCAGACAGGTCTAGCCACCAACCCAAGTGGAGGGGCTGGGGTCCACACCCAGGTCACCCTGACCCTAAAGGTCACACTTGAAACCACCCACAATCCCATGAAAATGAAAGGAAACTTCACCGTGGAGTTTCTGGCCTCCAGGGCATTAAAACTGCCTTGTGTTGCAACCACTTCCATGGGCTTCAGAAAGTCTGAATCCACTCTATGTATTTCACAGGCAATAAAAAGAAGACCAAAAGCTGTGAACTGAATGGCTTTGGAAAAATAAGAATATTAATATTTAAATTTCGCAAAGAAATGATGTAAAAATCAGCTGTTTCCCAATAACTTTCCACAGCTGAGTGGTTTTGGAGAAAGTATTCTTTGCAAAATTCAAAATGATAATTAAGTTAGGAACCTATTAATTAATCTATTACAAAGTCTTGGTTTTGTAAGAGCCTCCTGTCTCCATGTTCTAAATAATTAATTGTGCGATCCATTAACCTCGAACTCTTAAACCACTCAAGGAACCAGAGTCAAAAGCCACAGTGGGTAATAAATAGTGAGCATGGGTGTCTCATTATTGAAATTAAATATGACATTAGCAACTCCTGAGAATATCCCTTCAGTGACTTACAGAGCCCTCCATGACACTCAAGACCAGGCAACATAAAAGTGTCCAAGCAAAACCCCACATCCGTGAAAAAAACCTGAACCCCCAGCATCACTTAAGTCACGGGGGTCAGACAGGTCCTCCCAGCAGCAGAGGCCCCAAAGTTGCCTCCTCTCAGGCCCCCATTAACTCCCACAGTCCTCCAAGGACACTTCTCTTTCAACAGCCTCAGGGATCTCCAGCTAGCCAGGTGCCCTGAAGACTGTTGGGGAAGAAGGGTCATGCTCTGGTGTCTCCCTGAGGCTGGGCAGGTACGTGGGAGAAGGATGGAGAGCATAAAGCAGGAGAAGCAGGAGGGTCTTTGGATTTTGGCCCCAGCACTTCCGTTAGTCTTATGACCTGGACAAAACCACTTCCTCCCTCTAAGTGCCTGTGACAACTGAAGCTCTTGGTTGTAAGTGATGGAACCCCATGTCCAACCAGCAGAAGCATTAAAGGGATTATAAGTGATTCACTGAGACACGCAGGAGTGTACCAGCTTCACTCACAACTAGATCCAGGACTGAAATGAAATTTCTGCCCACAGAAATCAGTCCTCAGCCCCTGATTGGCTGGTTGGAAAGCCGGTGAACATCGGAACCTCCCCACGGTGGCCTGGGATTTAATCCACTGCCCAGTGTTCTTAATTCTGCCCAAGCATTTCTTCCTTCGGCTGCAGGGAAGTCTTGGTCTATAGCCACTCCTGTGGGTGTCATTTATCATCACTGTCATCAGGAGCTGGGGTGCTTCCTCCCAACGAGTCTCCATCAGTCACGGGCGTCAGAACTCAAGTCTGCAGAGGCTGTCTTAACGAGAAGGAGGCTCGTTCAGTGCCACCCAACGGGACTGTTCTGAGGACAACCATGGAACCAGATTTTCTTTTTATGTTTTGAATAACCTACACAGAATCACAAGAGCTAATCTCTGAACCCAGAGAGACAATTGTATTTATTCTGCTCCATTTTTTGACATGAAACAGAAGGTTCCCTTAGATGGTGCCCCTGTGCAGCGTCTGGCAGCAGCCTAGACCCTTGGGATCCACTGGTAACAGACATGGAGCTCTCATGCCCATGGACCTCTCTTAGCAAAGACCACAGAGGCGGGACATGTGCTCAAAAGGTAAACATGGAGAACTCATTTCATCTCTCACAGTGAACGACAAAGCACAGTAACGTGACCTGGGGAAAAGGATGACAGGGAGGGTGAGAGGAGATCCTCTAGGGATTAATACTAAAGCTTCCCAGCTGGTGCAGTGGTAAAGAATCGGTCTACCAATGCAGGAGATGCAAGAGACAAGGGTTCGATCCCTGGGTCGGGAAGATCCTCTGGAGTAGGAAATGGCAACCCACTCAAGTATTCTTGCCTGGAAAATTCCATGGACAGAGGAGCCTGGCGGGCTACAGCCTGTGGGGTCACTAAGAGTCAGACACAACTGAGCGACTGAACACTAAAGCAGAGTAACATGACGTAGAAACAGAACCCAGATCCTAAGAACTTTGTTCATTTCTTACAAGATGCTATAACCTTGTTTCTAAGCATTTAGCTCCAGAGAAGTGGCATGTGAGTTGCAACATGAAAGTAATAGACACCAATGACAAGAACAGCACCTACCGCTTCTGTAGGCTCACCTAGCCAGGCAAGGTCACAAAAGTGAAAGTGAAAGTGAAGTCGCTCAGTGGTGTCTGACTCTTTGCGACCCCATGGACTATAGCCTACCAGACTCCTCTGTCCGTGGGATTTTCCAGGCAAGAATACTGGAGTGGGTTGCTATTTCTTTCTCCAGGAGATCTTCCCTACCCAGGGGTTGAACCCAGGTCTCGCACATTGTAGGCAGACGCTTTACCGTCTGAACCACCAGGGAAGTCAGCAAGGTTACAGGTGCTCTGCTAATAAATAACTCCTGTAGGTTAGTGTAACCGCTACTCTCACTTTACAGATGAGGAAACTGAGGAACAGAAGTTCATGAACTTGCAGAAGGTTACCCAACTAGTAAGTGGAAGAAGCTACACTAGAACCCAGGCAGTTTAATCACCACGTCCCATCGCCTCTCACAGCCACGCCAGCCACAAGAGCCACAGGATCTATTTGTTCATCTCTTCCTAAGTGCCAAGCCCTACATGCTTTTCCACAGGCTGTCTCGTGAAATTATCACAACAAACCTGTGAAGTGAGACCCGTGATCAACAGAAACCCAAGACCAGAAAGAGGTTAGGTAACTTGTCCCAGGCAACACAGCTATTTGGGAAGCAGCTCATCACTGTCCTGGGTGCTGGTCACTGCAGCAGAGCACAGATGGGCTCTCTTCCTCCCTGGAGCTCATAATTGGAGGGGTAGTAGTAGGAGAGGTGGAGAAGGCGATGGCACCCCACTCCAGTACTCTTGCCTGGAAAATCCCATGGACGGAGGAACCTGGTGGGCTGCAGTCCATGGGGTCGTGAAGAGTCGGACACGACTGAGCTACTTCGCTTTCACTTTTCACTTTCATGCATTGGAGAAGGAAATGGCAACCCACTCCAGTGTTCTTGCCTGGAGAATCCCAGGGATGGGGGACCCTGGTGGGCTGCGGTCTATGTGGTCGCACAGAATCGGACGCGACTGAAGCGACTTAGCAGCAGCAGCAGCAGCAGGGGGGAGAGGGAAACCGTAAACAAATAATCTCTAGAAGCATGGACAAATTATAAAAGCAAAAGGAAGAACAGGATGTTAGGACAGAATGCTCACAGGCTCTGAGAGAGAGAATGGAAGAGAGGGGGCCAGGGATGGAGGCACACCCAGAGTCCAAAGTGGAGATGCTCTGAAGATGAAGGTGGCTGATGGCAAGAAAGCTGCAACAAACACAGCTGAGAACCACCCAGGAATAAAGGTGGGACACCTGCCCTCAAAAGCTCACCCTCCACTCCACTGAGTGGCCATGACAGTTACCCCCTGCCCCCACTCTCCCTGCATCTGGCCACACCCAGCTTCCCCTGGGTTCCACCCTCCCCATCTCAGTCCTCAGGCTTCAGTGAAGCTGACCCACTGCAGGTGCTCAGGGCAGGTGTGTTACCCGGCTGGCCAATGAGCTTCCTCCATCCTCACTCCCCAAGCAGTGATTGGTCAAGGCTGGACACGTGACTGAGGCAAGCTGAATCAGCATCAACCCCAAGCAATTTATTTGCCTTTCTGGAGAACTTGCTTTTTGCTGAAATTGTTGAGCTGGAAGGTTATGAGTGTGGAACTGCCAAGAGCCAGCCTATGAAGACAGCCTGCCTGAGAAGGAGTCCAACACGGGGAAGGGCAGAGAGGAGGGAGGGAGAGAAGGAGATTCTGGTGATATGGCTGAGATCAGGGAACAGGAGGCCAGGCTTATTTCCCACCGTCCCCCCACCTCCCTAGGGTAAGCCAGGTTGAATTAGGATGTTTGTTACTTGAGGCTGAAGGCTGATGGGCTCAGCTTTGAGGGGGATGACATGCTAGGAAGCAGACCCTGGGGGCACAGGTGGTAGCAAGGGTCACAAGTCACTGTTGTCAAGGTGACAAACCTCTTGTCTGAATCCAAGGGAGAAGGAAGTGGAATGGAGACCTGAGAGGCATCTGGGGTGGGCCAAGAGGGACCTAATAGGAGGGGATGGTTCAAGAAGGTGGGCTGCCATTGCCCTCTGAGATGGGAGGGAGGGCCACTGTGATATCAGGACCATGTCCCTAAAATTCCATGCAATTCACAAGCCGGAGTCCTAACCACTAGTTTCTAAGAATGTGACCTTATTTGGAGAGAGGGTCTTTACAGGGGTGATGAGTTAAAATGAAGCCATTCAGGTGGGCCTGATGCATTACAGCTGACCCTGAGCCAGACACGCATAGAGGGAAGGAGATGTGAAGACCCAGGGAGGAGACGGCCGTCTGCACACCGGCAGGGAGAGGCCTGGAACAAACCACAGCCTCAGAAGGAACCCTCCCTGCTGACACCTGGAGCTGGGTCTTCTGGCCTCCAGAACCAGGAGGGGTCCATTTCCCTTCCTGAGGCCACCCAGTCTGCAGCTCTTTGTTAGGACTGTCCCAGGAAACCACGGCAGCCCCTAAGGGGGTGGGGATAGAGGAAAAGCAGCCTCCCCAAGGCCCAGCCTTTCAAATGTGCAGAAAGGGCAATGGTGCTGAGCCTCGCTGGGAACCAAGGAAGTGGAGCCTGGGGGGTCCAGAGGAGGCGGCTCCCCACCCAGGGGCATGGAGGGAGCACAACGTGGAGTCAGGAGCCGAGGGGGAAGGGCCCACCACGGGCTGCCTGGGCACCAACACCCCTGACCATTTCAGGGGGCCAAAGGGCTTTTATCTGAGTCGAGTCTCCTCACCTGATCATGGTGATTCTATAAATGTAATAGAGTGTCCTGCAACTTACACCAAAAAAGGTGCATGTACAGTCTTGTGACATTCGCTGTGGCCCCTGGTTTAGTGACAGTGCTGTAACCTATGTCCACTAGCATCCTATGCCAGGTCAGGGGTCACCATCGAGAGAAGCTGGGGGAAATCTAGGTACTCCTTTTCTGCAAGTTCCATGTGAGTTTAAAAGTATTTATTTTCTAGAATATTTATTCAGCTGCTTTGGATCTTAGTTGTGGCACTCAGGATCTTGGCTGCGTCGAGTGGATCTTCCGTTGCAGCGCACAGACTCTCTAGCTGTGGCGTGTAGACTTAGCTGCTCCTCAGCTTGTGGGATCTTAGTTTCCTGACTAGGGATGGAACCCACATACCCTGCATTATAGGATGGGTTCTTAACCACTGGACCACCAGGGGAGTCCTTAAAAGTATTTCCAAAAAAAAAAAAAAAAGGAAATATACAAAAATGTAAAAAGTCTCACCTCCTCCGTGTGGCTCCCACTCTCCTTTGTCTTATTAACAGGCCATCAGTCTTTCTCAAAGCCAGCCTCTTTTGGCCCCTCTGAATATGAGTTGTGGGGAACCTTCCAGGACACTGCTGCACCCCTGAACAGGCTTGGAGGCCTGCTAGGAGCCAGGAGAAAAAGAACAATCCTCCCACACTTTCAATGCTCTGTGTTTGGGCTCACTGGGGAGAGCACAGAGCAGGCTTTTGCCCCAGTGAGAGGTGCCTGCTCAAGCCGCAGCCCCTTGGCAAGGACTCATCCAGGCTCTCGGAAGCCCACTGGGAGATGGTGCGGGGCTTGCTCCCTGTGAAATGCCTAATTCTAGCTTCCAGCCATCCTTCGCTCAGGCACAGTGTCCCCTGGCTGGTCTCAATGGCAAGCCTTGTCCTGGAGGAGCACAAAGAGGCCCTTGCCCGGGAGCCAAGAGCGGGGAAGTTGCAGCTGAGATGGGGGTGTCTCCCCCTGCTCCCCAGTGACTGGCCCCATTCTTCCCCCTGCCCCCTCGCACTGGGGGCCTGGGAGCACGCACAGCTCCAAACTCCTAAGTGCCTCTCCTGGCAAGTGGAGAGTGTAAATAAACCCTGGGGGGAGGAAACAAGAGTGAGGCACCGTCCCCGGAAGTGGTCCTGGGAGTTGGAAACCCAGGGTTGGCAGGGGGGAGATTTCTCTATCACTGGGGGGCATGAAAGCAGGGGCTAGACTCTGTGAAGGAATGCCAAAGAGGGGCTGGAGGTAAGCACGTGATAGATGGACAAATGGGTACATGAAAGATTGACAGATGGGTGATGAACTTGAGACAGAAGGACAGACAGCACCTGCTGCTCCCTCTGCCTGGAAGGCTACTCTCCAAGGTCCCTACATGACTAATTCTCTCTTTTCCACCTCATATTACTACAGATGCCCTTGCCTAGAGGTCCTCTAACCCCTCCCAACCACTCTCCTTCCGCCAGTCCGGCTGCAGGCACTGAAAACAACCTGGCGTTTCATCACACACCTATTTCTTTCTTAACTATTTCCCCTTGTCCCAGGAGACTATTCACTCTTTGAAGGGAAGGACACCACAGTCCTTACTGGACCTTCCTAACCCCCAAAACAATGACAGGCATACAATAGGTGCCCAATAAATACTCATTAATGCCTGGCAATCACAAAGTCCAGGGAGAAAGTTTAGACTGACTTCATTTTTAAGCTCCCCAGAGGGGGTCGTGAAGACCACTCCTGGCTCAGAACTCCTGGGTTGAATGCCCTTCAAATCCAGCCAAGCCCCGGTGCCCCAAGAGGGGCTGGCTGGCCCCAGCATAGCACAAGCCCCAGGATCTCCAGACCCTGGCTGTCAGGAAAGAAACCTTCACATCTGCCACCACAACACAGGGGCACAGGGCCACAGATGTAACGAGCGCCTGCTCCAAATTCAATGCAGAGTCAGAGCCCGTCAGGCACAGAGAAACCTCATTTAAAACTCAGCACCTGCCCAGCAGCTCGGAACAGAGGATCACTGTGTAACTCAGGGCAAGAAGTGGCTCTGGCCTCTTCACATGTACTGGTCGGAGTGGGTATCAGTTACCTACGAGATGTAACAAACCACCCCACTACTCAGCGGCCCCAAATAATAACCATTACATCTACTTGCTGTGGCCAGGGCTTGGGCAGGGTCCCTCTGCTGGACATGGTGCCAGCCAAGCTTGAGACACCTGGAAGGCCCCCCTATCAAGAACCATCAGCTGGGGCACCCAGTTTTCCCCAGCAGGATGATCCAAACTGGTGGCAGGTGAGAGGGCCAAACAGAGGCTGCTGGGCATCCAAGTCCTGGGTCCAGAAGTCACACTGTGTCACTTTTTCTATGCTATGAGCAAGTGTAATACATGGATGCAAGGGGGCAGGTGACGGCCTCCCCCCAACCCCAACAGGAGGGGTGACAAAGTCACACTGCCCAAGGGCAGTGAGGTCGGAGGGAACGCTGTGGCCTCCTGTAGAAACAAAGTGAATAGCGACCCCTTTCTATAGGAGGCGGAGGGCACAGAGTGGGCAAAAGACTCACCTGAGGTCACACAGAGTCAGGATTGGAAGCCCCACAATATAACCTAGCAACCTCCCTCTGACCCCCACCGCCTCCACCCTGGAATTCAAGTTCTGAGTCCTACACAAGCCACTGGTGGCCCAGCAGAGGTCACTCAGCTTCCAATAGGATAAGCTTGAACTTCTCCAGAGGGCAGCTCATGGCTTCCAGGAGGGACATCTCTCTCCTGAGGACACCAGGAATAACCAGAGTCTGGCCAGAGGGAGGACCCTGGCTGCCTGGCCACCCTCCTCCCCATGGGACTGGCGCCTGGCACGCTCATGGGACATCTCTGACTCTTGGAGCTGGAGGGGCTAGAAACACGAGAAGCACTTCTGTGTGTGGCAAGATGGTTAACTACACTGGGTCAAGGTCTCCTAGCAACCGTGGAACATCACCCTCTGCAGGCAGGTCAAGCTGACCTCCTCGCCAGATCCACTGCCCAGCGTGACCCAGGAGAAGGATGGAGGGTGTCGTTCCCCCAGGCTGAGCTTTCTGCTCTATGAGCTGAATTCATGGACCATGCACCTGGGGACAGGAAACACAGTTACCTTACACTCAGCTGCAGGCAGTGGGCTGCGGTCAAACACCTCACCCAGCCTCCCAACCACCCAAATTCTACGAAGGAGGAAATTGAGGTGATGTCTGCTAGAGGGATCTGCCATCAGCAGAGTCAGGGTTCCAGACTGACTGCAAGGCCAGCTCCGAGGCCCCAGGCACCACAGCTCCACCTGCCTTCAGGAGGGACAAGGGCCATGTCACTGACCGCGTCCATGACCGCCTGTGGCTTTCACAAATGAGGATAAGTTATAGCAGGACACACACACACACACACACACACACACACACACACACACACACGTGTACACATGCATGCCATGACTCATTCATCCACCCCCCATCCTCCTCCAACCGCTAGCTGACTTCAGCCCATGACACTCCAGAAGCTCCCTCCTGCCTCCTGGCCTCTGCCCAGCCGTTCTCTCTGCTCAGCACACCCTTCCTGCTCATTCGGCCTGATGGACTCAAACTACCTTTTGGGTCTCAATTCATAGCCCCTGAACACCTTCTCACAAAAAAACCCCAGCCAACCAGCCCCTCCCCGCTTCCCCGAGACTGGCATCTGAGCCCATCCCCACTAGACAACCCATAGGGTGGGCCACATCTCTGCTCTCTGTGGCCTAACAGGAGGCCCTTGATTTGGTGGGTGGGAGGTGGGGCGGAATCTCACTTGCCATGAGCTGTGGGCATCATCCTGCATCTCTTGTCTCACACTCTCCCTCCAACCTACAGTGGCTCCCGGGATGTCACCCTGAGCAATGTTAACTGGGCCCTCACAGCCTCCCACCCGAAGAGCTCAACATGCGAGATGCAACAGTCAGCTCTGTCCAGGTCAGAAAAAGGAAACAGAAAAACAAACCAACACACCAATGATTAGAATCTCTATTTCCTATGAGCAAACAGCTGCTCTGTGCTAATATCCTCCTGGAATAAACTGTTATTAGTTAATTTAAAAAACCACACAGAGACCAATTATTAACAAATTTGTAGGCTTATTTTTAGCCTGGCATATTACTGATAAGTTGCCCTCTGAGCTACTGTCCCCTCTACCTGTCACTCAGCTCCAGGAATTTCCAACAGGGCAAGACCACTTAACCTGCTCATCATGCTTTGCTGTTGCGTTTCTGGGGATTTTTTCCCCTCAGTTTTACTTTTCCTTATGGGTACATGGGACTAGGAATAAGAAAGGGCTGCTAGGTGTCATTACCATGTTTTCACAATAAAAGCAGTTTCTTGTGCACCTTCTATGAACAAGACACTCACACTTTGGCTTTTGGAGCCAAAGAAACAAACGTGGACAAGACCTATCTTTAAAGTAAAAAGATACAAATATGTTTCCCAGAAAGAGTTTGAAAAATATTAGAGGAAAGTAATCATATTAAAATGCCAATGCTGTTTGCAATAAGAGTCTTGAGGAAGAGACAAGTTCCATGAGATTCCAGGAGAAGACAAACAGGGTTTGGCCCCTGTGTCCCCCACCCAGGGCGCCTGCCCAGGAGAATACAGGCAAGAAGCAGCACTTGGTTTGTTCCATGTGGCATGTTATTAGATGCCCCCCTCCTTATTTACCCTTCCCTCTGAAAGGATGAGATAAATAATAAATTATCCCTAAATCCTGCACTAGTTCCTGTTAAGGCAGAGGCTGCTAGTTGCAAAAATTAGGGGAAGAAAGCACAGAAGTTGAAAAACAAGCTGGTGTTGCCTCCACTACCCACATGCCCTCCTTCCTGAGCCCAAAGCCAACCTCAAGGAGCCCGGGGTCAGCTAAGCACATTGCAGCCTCATGTCTGAGCGTGTGACTCAGCCTTTGACCTAGACCTTTGACTTGGGCCAGTTAAACTAGCCTTGCATTCCGGCTCCCCTGGACCAGCTCCCTGATTAGGAAATGGGCACAATCCCCCCAGAGGAGCTCCCAGCGTACACTAGTGACCCCCGGAACCAGCTCCAGGGCCATGCAGGAGGGAGGGTGGGGGAATCCTACGAAGCTACCTGATATCTCTCAGCAAGAGTGACCTTAGGCCAGAAAGGACCCTTCTTTCAACCTCGAGAGGCACCATGGGGGAGCCTCAAAACTGCACAGAATCAGGGATTTCCGCTATTACCAACAAAAATGTTCAAGGGCCTCAAAGCGGCCTCTGGTGGAAATGTCTCCAGAATGACAGGTGGGGATAAACACCAGCTCATCATGACCCTGTCTCCCTGTATTCCAAGCACTCTGCTAAATGCTTTACAGAAACCAACCCGTTGAATCCTCACCACCATCCATCCATGCAGGGACACTTTACAGGGGGGAAACAAGGCTCAGAGATGTTAGGTAGGATTGTCAAAGTAACGTAGACCCAGGTGACACCAAAGAGTCCACACACCTGCCAGCTTCCCTCAGCACCTTGTCTGCTGGCCTCCCAAAGCCAAGGCCCAACCATGGTAGAATACAGGCTGCAGGAAATCCCAGCATGAATGTGACCAAGCCCCTCCCATCAACCGGTGGACTGTACTCCCTCCCCTTGACCTTAAACTGGGCATGTTCCCACTCTAACAGAATCAGGCAGAAGTGAGGACCACAGCGCCTAAGACGGCCCATGCATACCGCCATGGCCAGGAGACAATGTCGCTGGGTCCAAGGAGGATGGGGTACAGGTGAAGAAGAGCCACCCTGCTGAGCCCAGCCTAGATGGTCAACCCTGCCAACCTGCAGACAGCAGAGGTGACAGCACCCAGCCTGCAGCACACAGGTCTGCAGGCTGTCCTTACAGCATCAGAGGATACACTGGATGCCACACAGAAGAGGACAGATCTGGGAGGTCTGGTATTTATTATCCATGTGTCCTGTCATTTCACAAGTCAGCACCGTATGAACCGCCCCCAGCCAGAGGGTGAGATTCCAGGACAAGCAATCCTTCTTTACATCACCCCCAACACACCCATCATGCCCCCTGCACACAGGGGCATTTCCTACATCAGCAGATAAACAAATAAGAATGAGACAGTCACAGGTCAAGATGACAATGCACAAGAACATCTCTCATTTCACAGAAACCCACCCCATCTTAGTGATTTCCGCCACACCTGTATCTCCTCAGTGGATGACAGTAACTACTTCATTAATATTTGAAGCCCATATTCTTTTGTTTGCAAATAAATTTGACTTAAAGGAGGACTGCAACCTACCACTCTCTATGGAAGTGCATCCCCATTTACCTGGATGATAACAGGAAAATGAAGAAGGTGGGGGTGGCCAAGGGAACCCTACAGAGCAGTGCTCAGATGGGGACAGCCCTGATGCTGGGGAGCTCTGCACAAAAGACCCTGCCAGCAAACAAGCCAAGGTCAGCAGTGACTTGCCCCATGTGACTGCAGAAAGGCAGTCACCCTACAATTAACATTGCCGAGACAAAGTTTTCCTGCCAAAGGGAAGCAGAAAGATCATTTTTGGCAGGTCTTCCTGCCTTTATTTAAATCCCCTGAGCTAGTGATTACAGCAAGGCAAAAATTTTCTCTGCACATGGCTATAAAACTTCCAAGAAGTAATGGGACCAAAAAATTAACTAATGACAATACAACTCAATAGTAAGAGTACCAACGGCAACTTTAACAAACTGTTACATTGAAAACAACTGCATAACAATGTGTGATAAATAAATTTATTAAGTCTGTAGCCACAGCTGCCACTCTCTACTCAGATCTTGGCAAATTCATTTTCTGACAGTTGACCATTTGACGCCAAAGTCTACTTATGTCCCGGCCATGAGATAAGGTGTTTTGCCAAGTGACCCACCCAAATGACTTGCTTTAACACACATGGACACTCACCCCAGCCCATTAAGACAAGACCTGCAGCAACTCTGCCTATGGCTGGTTCTCTGCCAGCTCCTTACCTGACTTCCAGTAAATAAATCTTGTCCTGGTGGCCATTCTAGTTAAATGAACTAGGAAAGGGAAGTGTACATCTGTGCCTGTGTGTTTATGTGACTACAGATTTGTATGTATTTGTGGCACAGGTTGCTTGAAACAGAAATGGGATAAACACATGGATCTGCTTCATCTAAAGCACAGAAAGTGAAAATACTAGTTGCTTAGTCATGTCTGACTCTTTGCAACCCCATGGACTGTAGCCCACCAGGCTCTTCTATCCATGGGGTTCTCCAGGCAAGAATACTGGAATGGGTAGCCATTCCCTTCTCCATGGGATTTTCCCAACCCAGGGATCGAACCCCAGTCTCCCCCATTGCAGGCAGATTCTTAACCATCTGAGCCACCAGGGAAGCCCAAAGCACAGAAGGCCTTCCTGTAAAAAGATGCATTTTGAAGCCAGTAATGGGTGGGCAGGGCCTAGAGTGACTGGAGCAGAGTGGGAGGGGTTGGGGGTGGGTGGGGCAGAGTGGGTAGGGTATGCAGAGTGGGTGGGGCATGCAGAGTGGGCCAGGCTTGAAACTCACCTAGATTCTAACTCCTCGCTACACAAATGTCCCCAGGGCCATCTGGCCCTTTGACCCTACCTCAAGGGTTTGGAGGAAGATTTAAAAAAAGGAAGCAAGATGCCCCAGTGGAACACTGAACTGACAAGCATGTTTTCACTTCAGCCACTGAAAATTTACCAGATTATCAGCCAGTTAGAGAAGGGGCTGCAGATCGACCCACAGGCTGTCCCCACCTCTTCATCACAGGTCCACTGCCTCCCAACTTTATTCACAGAGGATGGAATGATCTCAAGGTGATTAGGAGATATCTGAGGAGACTGTTACCCCCTCAAAGCTGTGAAACCAATGACAGTGTCTGTTAGAGACAATAGCTCAGTGATCCTCACCCACCTGGAGGAATGGACAATACTGACCACCATGTTATAGACAAAAAATGGAGGTTCAGAGAGGTGAAGCAACTTGCCCAAGGTTACACAGCGTGTATGTGGCAGAGCCTGATCTGGGACTCCATCCAACTCCAGGCAAAGAATCTCTGGATGCCATTGTTTTCTTTGTCAAAGAGACCCATCCAGCCAGAGCCAACCATGGCACATTGTAGGCTCTCTGGAGGAGCTCACTGAATTGAGATAAATTAATCTTGTGTGGATAAGAAATGACCTCTGTTTGGGTGTCCTCCCCTTAAGGATGTGAGACGATCAGCCGAGGGTCTCCAGCACAAGGCCTCCCAGACCATGTCCATTCTGTCTTCACTCTGACTTGTCTGTTCAGTCCATGGACAACCACTGGGGAACAGCCATGGGCTGCACAGCCAAGGAACAAGGGATAAGGACCTACCTGAGGGGTCTTCCACTCCAGAGCAGTGCTGACTGAGCCACCCACAAGGATAGAATATTCTAGACCCATGCTATCGAACATGGCAGCTGCCAGCCACATGTGGCAACTGAGCACTTGAGATGTAACGAGTGTGACCGAGGAAAGGAAATTTTAAGGTTGATTTATTTAATTTAAATTTAAATTGCCATAAGTAGCTAATGACTACAGTACTGCAGAGTGCTACCCAGCAGGAGAGACAAAGCATAAGCGAGTGGGTCAAATAAGTGAGATCATTTCAAAGAGTGACCAGTGAGGAGATGGAAAGTGGGTGAAGTGACCACAAGGGATGGGGTGCGGGCGGGGCATAAACCCTGGACCCTGACTGTGTCTGACCTTCTGCCAAACAGCCACGCCTGGCACCTGGGAAGGTCCCAGGGACAAAGCTGTCCCTTGTCACTGGCTTCTGTGTCCTCTTAAGGGAGTAGGGGATGAGGAACAGAAATTTCAGAAGCTTTCAATCACTTCCTATGAGGAATGTGCCGTTGTTTTCATAACCAGGAAAAATTCTAAGTTTTTAAACTCTGTATTTCTTTTTAACTCTGTATTTTTTTAAGCACCCAGCTTTTATGTTTAATAACCCCAAAGAAGAAGCTAACAAGGTAATTACAGCAGAGTTCTATTGCTAATTAAGCCATGGAGACACTCTGCAAGGGGCCAGAGGGAGAACCCCAAAACTCAGGACTTCAGAGCAAGAGAGCATTTGAGGAAAGAAGCCCCGAAGAACCAGGCCATGGAGAAAGCAGGCTGAGACCCCTCGTCTCCACCCCAGGAGGGGTGCCCATAAACAGCAAAGGAATGCCAAACCTAGAGTCTGGGGGCCGGGCTGTGTCTGTGCGTCTGTCTGCAGCTCAGGAAGGGAGTACATGCTCTGAGGGTTTCACCCTCTCTGGGCCATGAGCAGAGGTGGCCCTGTCCCTGCAGAGGGGCATGGCCCCCGCCCCCTCCACACTGAGCCTCCAGCCATCTCAAGTTGCCCCTGAGCAGCTTACCCACAGTGGGCCCATCCAGCCACCTGGCCAGCCCCAGGCCTCGTTCACTCAGACACTGTGCTTGGTCCCATAGATGCTTACCAAGGCCTCCAGTGGGCAATGGGCTCCCAGCCTGGTGGGGATGGTCCACTGAGAATAAGACCTAAGTCCCAGGCAGTGATGAACATCATGAACAAGTTGGGATGAGAACTGGGTAGTGCGAGCAGGGCAGCTACTTAATCTCATCAGATGAACAAAGAGGGCCCTCTGAGGAGGCAACATCAGATCAAGACCTGGGCAAGCAGGGAGTCAAAGGACACAGCGGTCTGGGGCTCAGGAGGCAGACAGGTCAGGGCAGAACCCACTGGACACATACTTAGACACACACACACAGAAGTTGTCAGCAGAGACTGAGACAGTGGCTCAGGGAAGACTAGACTCAGTGGGTCCCTGGATCTGGTCCCCTGACCCGTACCATCAGCATGACCTGGTTACCCGTTAGAAATGCTCTTCCCCGGCATCCACCACAGGCTGAACTGGAAACAGAGGGGCTGGGGTGAACAGGTGACTTCCAGGTGACTCTAATCCACACCAGGGTTTGAGAATGAAATAGCTACATCAGCAGTCCTCCAGGGAGATTTTGCCCCCAGGGGACACCTGGCAAGTCTGAAGACATTTTCAGTGGTCACAATCAGGGGCTGGGCTGCTACAGTTATCTCAAAGGCAGAGGCCAGGGATGCTGCTAAACGTCTGACCATGCACAGGTCCCATAGCAGAGAAGGACCCCATTACCAATGTCAGTGGTGCTGAGAAACCCACTCGGGATCAAAAGGCCCCCCACCTGGTTGCACAGAAAAAGACAACTTGCAAGTCCCCACGGAAACATTCTAAACAGCTGACCCTGGTAAGTCTTCATTTAGTCTCTGGTCCTGCTCTCTGGAAACCAGGAAAAGAGCTGAGAGTGGAGGAAAAAGACAGCAATGGATGGCCCTGCAGTGACGGCTGTGTGTTGGGCGGGGGAAAGGAATAGAGGGATGAGCAGGGAGCTGAGAGAGGGCAGTGCAGCAAAAACCCAGGGGGGAGAGAGTGGTGGGGAGAAGGGGGCCAGAAGAGCAGCAAAGGAACGAAATGAGGAGGTGGCACGTGACTGGATCGGGGAAAGGTCCACACGGGACCAAAGCCACAGTCTGAGAGCGGATAGAACTCCTCAAGACTATGAACTCAGAGGCAGGAAAGGCGATGGGGATGCCGAGTTGCCTTGTGAAAATTTTAAGTTGTGGGGAAAATCCTGACCATACTTGTGGGCACAGAGTGAGGATTTGCAGACAGGAACCCTGGAAAGCTGCCTACAGAATCATGAGTGGAGCAACAATGTGGAAAGAGCATGAGGGTTGGTCCTCAAGGAAAGTCCTTCACCCTTGCCAGGCAGTCCACAGCCACAGACGCAGTCGCAGAGAGATTTAGCACACTAACAAGGCCACAAAAAGATGCTCACACTCGCCAACAATCACAGAACCACAAATTAACACAATGAGACGTCCCTTGTCACCCTTCACGAGAGAGAAAGCCAGATGGATGACCCCAGGCATGGGGAAGGCTTTGGAGAAAGGATGCACTCAGATCATGGGTCCATTTTCCAGGAGGAAGCGATATCAGAAAAATTTTAAATGTGAGCCTCCTGTGACCTAGACACACCCTACAGGAAATTCACATGGAAGCACAAGGAGGCTTTGCCTGGATGACCACTGTGGGATCACTTGTAATGGATGAAAAATGGAAACACACATGTAGCTCAACTGAGAGAAACATATTCTTCAGGATACTATACAGTTATTAAGAAAAGGAGATGGAGATATACTTGCCGCGTGGTGAGACCTCCTCCAAGATCCAGTGTTGAGTAGAAACCCAAACTGGAGAAACCAAAACCACCTTCCATGTGGTGTGAAACCACTTGTGTTCTCTTAAATGCCTTTCCCAAGAACCTGTAGATATAAACACGCAGGAAAAGGTGGAGATGCTCCACGGAGCTCATCACAGAGATAACATCCAGAGAGGGAGGGAGAGGGGTGTCACTGCTTACTTTCCTGTGATATTCTGAGTTTCTGTTGTGACAATACTGATGCATTAAAAATGCACTTTGGAGGGGAAAAGGGCAAATGCCATCACGAGCTGTTTTATAAAAACAAAGAAACTGTTGTTTCCAAAGATGGAAGCAGGTGACTGTGCACCAGGTCACTCCACAGCCAGCTCACCAGCCTCACTTCAGAGCAGCAGGTGGATGAATGGGAGAGGTTCTTCAGGGAAAGGGAACTGAAAGACTGGACTCTACAGCCTAGTGAAGAAATGCCTCAGGTGGGTGTGACAACACCACCATATTCTCTGGAAGCCAAGGTACCATGCATCGGGAGACAACCCCATTAGGACTGACTGACAGCAGACCATTTCGAACCATTTGAAAATGAATGTTTGAATGTTTGCCCAAAGAGAAGCATGCACTGCCTCAGAAGGAAGTGAGTCCCCCATCAAAAGAGGTATGCATGCGCACACCGAGCCAGCCAAGCAAAGCGGTTGTAGAAAATGCTCCCCTAATCCACCCTTCCCACTTCAAGCTCCCAGGCTGCTTCCGGCCTGAAGATTCTGAATCTCTTTCCACCGGAACTCCTGTGTCTAACATAGTTCTTAAATACTTCATTCATTTTTCCTTTTCAGTAAGGTTCTACCACTCACAGAATTATATCCATAGAGACTTTTCACCCCAGGTCTCTGCTCTTTGGGTCCCCTTTTGTGCATGTGAACCTGAGACTAACTTGGGCTTTCATCCTCCCACGCCATCACTTCATCACAGACATCCAAGCCCTTTCACCTCTCTCCTAAGTGGACCGGCACGAGTCACCTGCCAAGCCCCGTGTTCCCACCCACAGAGGCATCAACTCACAGACAGCCAAAACGCTAAATCCTCCATAATTCCCATTTCAAGTTTGCATCCTCTCACTGCCAGGGAAACAAAAGGAGCTGAGAAGGATTCTCTCGTGACGAGCCACTCAACTTCCATAATTGGAACAATCATGGATGTGCATCTCCGACACAGAGAAAACCAATCCATCATGGAGTGCTGAAGGCTTAATCCCCGATTTCTAATAAAAGGATTAATTAAAGCCTTAAGGGTCTGCTTAGAGCTGCCTCTGCCTGAAACTCCAAGGAAATTAACTTGCCCTCCCAGATACCAAAAACAAAAAGGCAGGGATTTCCTCAGCCTGGTACCTTAGTTTGACCAAATGACACAGTGTCAACAGTCCTAACAAAGAAATCTTACAAGCCTTGTATGGGTTTATTGTTTAAAATTTCAGATTGGGTCCTGGCGCCCACAGAGCTGCCTCTAACGGGTCTTTATTTGCAGTTAAATAGTGAAGCTGCTCTGTGTTCGAGCAAAGTGAAGGAATCTCCCCACAAAGCCGGATCACCCCAGCCCCAGGGGCCGTGTGGAGCTGCACGCCCACAAGTTAAGGTGATCAAGTCCCCATCTGGGTCTGGTGCCTTCAGAGAGAAAGAGTCATCAGAGGAAGGTAAGAGCAACTTATTGTCAAAACAGAACGTGTGAAGGGACCCTGCTTCCCTAGGATACGAATGGAGTCCTGTGGCTCCATACCAAAACACCAGCTTTGATTCTTTTTTTGAACCCTACATTTCAGAAGCTCAGACTTCTCCCTGTGAAGTGAAAATTGCCTTCTGGTGGAGAAAGGTTTTAATGATCACTTTGCTTCCTGCGTCTCCATGGTGACGGGCGCACAGCCCACCACCCCCCCTCCGCTTTATTAGGCCTTTCTTCCTCTCTGGAAAGTAATCAATCAAGCCTTATGGACGCCTTTGTGACCGGATTTATCACCTAAACAATCGACGTTGCTGTGGGGGTGGGGGAGTGAACGAAGTCCATATAATTTAATGAAATCCGGCTCCGTCCTGGCGCACGCACGCCCTTCATCTCCCCGTGGCAGCTCTGCCAACACACCTGTCCCGGGAGGCGGGTGGGCGCGCCCAGGTGCGCCAGGCCCCGCCGACTTGGGAGCCCCGGTGGAAGCCCCTCTGCACGGCTGCCGCACCAAGCGCTCCCTGCCCGCGAGGGGACGCCCCAGCCAGGCCGCCGGGGCCACCGGAGCTCGGGTCCGGGGGAGGGAGGCAGAGCTCGGAGCCGGCACTGGCGGAGGCGGCCACGGTTCTGCCTCTGGTCCCCCAGGTGGTCAGCACCCGAAGGAAGGCAGCCCCTCGGAGAGGACAGCAGAGCCCACCAGTCCTCAAGGAGGGCGGATGCGGAGCACCGGTCTCTACCAGGAAAACCGGCTCCTCCTCGGACAAAGGGCTCCCTGCCGCCTTACGGGGAGCCTGAGCGCCCGGGTCCTGCCGCGGCTACCCAAACGCAGACCCGACGCGGAGCAGCGCCGGGGACGTGCGCCCAGCGCCCCCTGCCCTGGCCTTCCCCGCCTGCCCGGCCGCCCCCGCCCGCCCATTACCTGGGTTCTCCCCGGCGTCCGCGGAGGAGGTGGCCGAGGAGTCGGTGAGGACGCTGGGGTCACTCTGAGAGCGGCCCCGCGACACGAGGCAGCTGCTCTCGTCCTCGGACGCGGCCATGGGCCCGGCGGCGCTGGGGCAAGTTAGAGGGAGCCGCGTGCAATCAGAGCATCCAGGCGGCCAAGGTCACTGGCCAAGGGACTGGAGGGGGCGTTTTTTAAAAAAGGAAAATCAAAAAGGACAGGGAAAGGGAAGGAGCCGGAGGACGAGGCCAGGGCTGGCTTCAGGGCGGTGAGACAATAGCCTGGCGGCGGCAGCCAGACACATCCCGGCGCGCGCGGCCTCGCTCCGTTATTTATTCGTGTTTATTCCCATTCTTCAGTCTATATTCCAGGAAAAAAAAAAAGTTGAACCAGGAAATAAAAACTTTTTCTTGTCAGTGTTTATTGCGTGCTTGGGGCAGGGGGTGATGTCCAGGAATTTCTGGGGGCGCTCCCTCCCCCCACCCCACCCCCCACCCCCCGGGGAAAGAAAGGAAAAAAGAAGAATCTTTGCTCTGGCAATAGCTTTAATCTGAAAGCTGTTCTTGGAGCATCTGTTGGAAAACATTAGGATTCTCCCATCATGCCGCGCGAGAGGAGCCTGACGTCACGAGAGAGGGGAGTGAGAGCCAGCGCCGTGATGGGGAGGGGTCTCAAATACCTGAACTGCACACCGCCAGCCCTGAGGGAAGTGGGGGCTTACTCCTGAGTTCTGGATAGCCCACCCCCACCCCAGCCGAGCTCTAGAAACAAGGAGAACTCATACTGCTTCCTCCCCCTCCCCCAGCTGGAGAGGGTGCCTCCCTCGGTGGAGGCAGGGCCTGATCTCCTCAGCAGCTTCCCAGAGGTTCCCGGCCTGGGTTTGCACTCTTGGGGCTTTAGACTGGGGTCTTGTTGCCCAGGAGCCCCCTGCAATGAGGGGGCAGGGCTTTCCCAACCTGTATCCCCGCCCACCGCATCCTCGTCCTCTCTGCCCACCCTTTCTTGCCCCACCTCTCCTTGCCCGGGAGGAGAGAGGCAGGAGGGGAGCCTGGCTCCTCCAGGGAGGCTTCCCCCAGATTCCTTGATGGAGTTGAGGAGGCCAGGGGAGGGAGGTGACACCCGCTAGGGCTGCCACTTACAGAGGTGTCCGCTGAGGTGTTAACGAGCAATTCTCACCCTGCTAGATGGAGGGGGGCGGGGGGCAGGGGGCGGGGAAACACAGGCAACTCCCACATCAGCAAAGGCAGGGACCGGAGCGCAAGGAAGAAGAGGCCAGCCTTGTAAAGGGCACAGAGAGGGACACGGTGGGGAACGGTGTCACACAGCCTGGGCTAGGAAGGGGGCCAGATGCCTAGATGGTAGGCCCCCAGGGACACCGGGGGAGGGTGCATCAAGCTCCGATGGGCAGGATCCCATCTCAGCCCCTCAAACCACTCCAGGGAGCAGGTGCCGCTCTCAGCCCCACTGCGATGACAAAACCAACTGGGGCTCAGAGAAGGAGCGTGCCAGGCGTCCCGCAGCTGGGCAGGGCCCAGGGACTTTCCTGGGCTGCTCGTTCGTATCCAGCCCTGAAGCAGGGCTGGGGTGCAGGGGGAGCACCTGGCAGCATTGGGTGAAGGACCAGGACAGAACTAAGACATAAGGAAATGACGGTCCTCACTGCACACAGGGCTTTGGGCTCTTAGAAGCAGGTGCCTCAGAGAAACCAAACCTTCCTTCCTTCCAAAACCCCCATAGCCCACTGTGCAGTGGGTGGGCATGCCAGACATTGGGGATCCAACAGAAACAAAGGAGAAACACTCCCAATGAGTCTTCCAGGTGGCAGGAAGATAGAGCCGAGAACGGCGGCCAATAAATCAATAGAGGACCCCCAAAACATTTCATTGGAGTTGTCAACACATTGTTGTTGTTGTTGTTCAGTCACTTAGTTGTGTCCAACTCTTTGCGACCCCATGGACAGTAGCACGCCAGGCTTCCCTGTCCTTCACCATCTCCCAGAGTTTGCTCAAACTCATGTCCATTGAGTTGGTGGTGCTATCCAACCACCTCATCCTCTGTAGTCCCCTTCTCCTCCTGCCCTCAAGTTTTCCCAGCATCAGGGTCTTTTCCAATGAGTCAGCTCTTTGCATCAGGTGGCCAAAGTGTTGGAGCTTCAGCATCAACACATACCATGAGGCAAAGAGGAACCTGGTAGGACATGTTACTAAACACTTTTTATCCACATAAAAATGTGCTGGGTGGGGAGCACCTGGCTCCGGGCTGAGCCCTTTTCTGGGGTGGCAGTGGGAGGGGTGTATCATTTCTTCCTCACAAGCCTCGGAGGTGTGAGCTACCTTAGAGGTGAGTGTACCTGCCCAGGTCATAAACCAGGACAGGCAGGGCTGATGCTCCTGGTCCGGGATCTCTCCAAGTATGTCCTCAGGCAGCCCCAAGAGCCTTGCTGAGTCCTGGCCCAAACACAGGTAAGTCTCAGGAAGCCCTCAACCTCATCATCCGTGCCTCCCACATCTACATGACAAGACCTGCAGTGGGCCTAGCCAGCAGCAGATACAGAGATGGACCAGTGGGGTTGGGGCGGGCAGGGGAGCAGGGGCGACAGCAGCCCAGGGTCATGGGCAAAAGGAGGAGAGAAGGAAGGTGGCCTCACAGGCTTCCAGCTGTGTTCCCCCACCCCCCACCCTCATGCTTTAGGGCTTTCCCTACTCAGAACCTGTATTGCTACTCACAATATTTTTCTTTTAATCAATCAGTTTGGTTGGAAAGATCCCCCGGAGAAGGAAAGGGCAATCCACTGCAGTATTCTTGCCTGGAGAATCCCACGGACAGAGGAGCCTGGTAGGCTACGGTCTATGGGGTCACAGAGTCACACGACAGAAGTGACTCAGCACAGCACAGCATGGCTCAGCACTTAAATGCATTTTAAAGGAAAGCATCACTCCAGCGACAGAAATATAGCCTGCCTGTCACACTTGGGGAGGACGAAGGACACAAGGATTGCCTATAGTTGCCAATATTCCCCCAATGCTTTGTCCATGTATGTACTACCTAAAACCATTTCTAGTTCCTTTGGGTGGTCTACATAGCTGTGCCTGCTCCCCTTAAGTGCATGGCGAGACAAAGGCACAGAAAATGATAAGACTTAGCATTTGCTCCAGGAGCTGAGGTGGAGATTGGCAGGGGGGGAGGTGTGGTGCACAGGCAGAAGACAGGGATGACAACCAAAATGTAGTCCTTAAACATATATGTCAGTACCATATTGATTTGTTTGAGCCAGGAAGGGAAGGAGCTAGCCATTGTATTTTTCTCTGGCTTTGAAATGTTCCATAATAAAAACAGTTTCAGGTTTTAAAAAAAATTAGTGACCCCACCTCTACTGATCAGGAGAAATAAAAGTCTGGTGAACTTCCAGAAGGAGAAACTTGGACCTTCCAAGTCACCCATGCCGAGACTGGGGCCGGCGGGAGGTCTGCAAAGATCTGGCCCCTGAGGTGTGTGCGAGGCTGCTGTCTGCAGGTTCCAGCCTGCAGGAGCCCCAGGAAATTGTGAAAGTCATCAACTGTCTGTCCTCAAGATTTCTGCAGGGGCCCAGGAAACAGGTGTTTGTTGACTGAACCAATGAGTACGCACACAGTGGGGTCGACACATCACTGCTCCAGGAGAAGGCGCTCAGCATCTTCAGAACCTCAGTAGCTCCAGGCTTTCGGGGACAGAGGTGGTCACTTCCTGACCTCCCTTCCCCAATCCTGATGTTTCTCCTGAGGCTCCAGGGAACTGTCCTTCCCCATCACAGGAACAGAATTAAACCAGAAAATTCAAATGCTTAAAAAGAACTATTCCAGCCAAGCTCTTAGGGAACCAATGAAAGAGGGTCCAGAGGTCATCCCCCAGGATGGGGATCCAAGACCAGAGGAAAGGGGAGGGTGAAGACAAAGCAGGTCCCCCAGAACCTGCAGTGAGGAGGGGAGCCCTGCCCTCTGCTGCTTACAGGAGGAACTGCACCCAACCGTGGCCCTTGGGAACTTCCCTGAGTGGAGGACTGACCTAGCCTTGAACTTGGCTTCTTTTGCCTTTTGCCCTTGGTGGGGTCTCCACCACTGGCCTTGCCCATTAGGCTACCCAGGGTGATGCTTCATGCAGTGCCAGCTGTGGCTGTTTTCTAAACACACCCAACTCTTCTAAGGCAAAATCCTTCATGTCAGCAACCATGGTCCCCACCCTGAAAGTCATGGCAGCCAGCGCTGACCTGAGAAACGTGCGAAGCCCGCCTCGCAGTGTCTTCCGTGCTCAGGCTGCTAGAGAAGCCCTTCCAGGCCAGAGTCTGAGATCCAGGCAGGAGACGGGTTTTAATCACTTTCTGTGTCTCCCTTCTCGGTGAGGTTGGGAGAAGGGCATTGCTCACAGGGTGAGGGCATTCGATAGGACACCCAGCTCTTGGGACACAAAAGTCCTCTGATGCAAGACACTGACCTTCTAACATCTTACGTGCCTTGAGCACCTGCAGGCGACCAGGGAGGACCACAGAGGATGGCAGTGATGGAGGCAGAAGAACGAGGAGCAAGAAGCCCAACCAGGGGAGGGACAGGGTGCCCTCTGCAGGAAGGACAGAAAACAGCCCCAGGCAGGCTAATCTGTGTCACAGACCCTCCCATCCTGTCCTGGTTCATCCTATTTTCCTTCCTTGCCAGGGGATGTTTCCAGCTAATGAAGGGAAGCACCAAACAATTGATGCTTTTGAACTGTAGTGTTGGAGAAGACTCTTGAGAGTCCCTTAGAGTACAATGAGATCAAACCAGTCAATCCTGAAAGAAATCAGTCCTGAATATTCATTGGAAGGACAGATGATGAAGCTGAAGCTCTAATACTTTGGCCACCTGATGGGAAGAGCTGACTCATTAGGAAAGACCCTGATGCTGAGAAAGACTGAAGGCAGGAGAAGAAGGGGATGATAGAGGATGAGATGGTTGGATGGCATCACTGACTCAATGGACAGGAGTTTGAGCAAGCTCTAGGAGATGGTGAAGGACAGGGAAGCCTGGCATCCATGGGGTCGCAAAGAGTCGGACATGACTGAGCAACCGAACAGCAATAACAAATGAAGGGAGAGGGGCTGGTGCAGGGCCTGGAGAGTCACACAAAGAAAAGGCAGCTGTCATCATGACCCTGGCAGATGCTGACGGCAGCATCCCTGCTCCCTGCCTGAGTGTCCTATGTGGTCCTGGAGCTGCAGCAGCCACCTGTGACCCTGGGGGGACACACATGAGGATGGGATGCCCAAAAATGTGGAGAAAAGGATTATGAAGGATATGGATGCTTAGAACGCTGACAACAAGGAAAAGGGCAAAGGACAATGCTCGTCGGAAGTCACGCTCACCGCCTCAACCATCCGGCCACTTGACTCTTTCAAAAGGAGATAAGTCATGTTTAAATAAAGATCACTGTCACCCAAACACTGTCTCTTTCCTCTGATCCAACATGTACACTGTAATATGTTTACTGGATTTATATTCTAAAGGGACCAGTTTCCTTTCCCACGGGAGACCCCCGAGTCGGGCTCACTGCCTCGCCACACACAGATTTATGCCTCCAACACCCCATCGCAGCAGGAATGGGAGACAAAGTACTTCATTGTAAAATAGTTCAAACACAGCATGGTGCCCAATCCATAAATTACAGAAAATCCATAGCACAAGGCTTATCGGTAGTACTTTAAAAATACATCTTAAGTTCCGCAGCTGGAGTGATAATTCCAAGAATCCACTTGTACAAACCTATAAATAATGATGGCTTGTCCGTGTTTTCACAGAAGCCATGATCTCTTTCAGGGCCCATAATTCACTAAACTTGTATGTGGGTTAAAGCTGGTGGGTCCACTGGGGTTTCATGGGGGAAGCGGAAGTTATTTAGGCAATTAGATACTGGCATCCTCACCAGGCCCCATTCTGGAATATTAACAAGAGTTCCTGTGACTTCCACGGCACACGGGGAGACAGCATTCATATCCGTGCTTAGCAGAGGCTTCATCAGTTCAGCGAGTTGGGATGCAACAAAGATTACTCCTGGTACTTCACACTGCAGTTTTGGGGGATTGCTCACCCTCCTACTTCATTTTTTTGAAGGGTCACCTGGGAGACCCAGGATTTTAGGAGAATGGGCTCTGGGGGTCTATCAAGCAGGAGAGAGTGGAGGGGCCGAAATCTAGAGTGAAGTGGGTTCTGTCTCCCACCAGAACCTGAAACACACAGCAAAGACCCAAGGGGGTGGGGCCGCTGGCACTGCATTCAAAAAGGCATGGGTCTGAAGACCACACGGAGCCCACAGCCTTGATCTAAGAGATGTCCTAGAGAACACGAGGCCCCTGTTTGGGGTCTGACTGATTCACTCATTCATTGTACATGCCAGGCACTGTAGGGGGCAGGGAAGGGGAGGGGAAGGTCCCTCCCCACAACAGCACATGCAAAGGCCCTGGGGTAGAAGTACTGGGCAGTCAGACGGCTAAAAAGGGGCTGGGTGGTTGAAGTGCTGAGGGCAGGGTGGCAGGCAGGGAGGGTGGGGGACAGGCCCAGGACTCAAGGGGGTCTCATGACCCATGGTGCAAAGCACAGATTTTATCCTGGGAGGCATGAAAAACCCAGAAGGGTCCCCAGTCAGGAAAGAAGGAATGAATTTCTCTTCTCTGGGGAGGTTACGGGAGGCAAAAAGGGGCCGGGAGATGAGGGGGTGGGCTGGGGCTGCTGCACTGGATTGGAAGAGACACAGGCAGCCTGGAATGCAGAGTGGTGGATGCAGCCCAGGTACATTGTATGTTCCAGCCACTCTTGATACAAAGGCACCCAGTAGCTGAACTGTAATAAAGGAAATTCCTACACAGGATTACTGTTACAATTCAGACAGTTACCAACTGATTCCCATGCTCTGTAATTTGGGCAAGGGGGTTGTTCCTTGAAATTGGATGTGACTGCCCCCTCCCCCAACACAAATTCATGGAGCTGGTGTAACCTGGTCCACCACAGTGGTTTCACCCTGTCCTTACCTAGAGCTCACTGTGGGCTGGACCCTGGGCTAATCAACTCAGCCAAGAGTGTAGACGGGAATACCCTCAGATTCCAGCCCCAAGTTACTCATGCGAACATGACTCTAGGCACTGTAGGGAAGGCTTTTGTGAACAAAAACTGGGTTATCATCAGCTGCCTGATTGATATCATCAGTCTCCTGATGATGGGAGATTATCCCAGATGATCGGACCTGGCCGTCTAATCACAGGACCCTCAAGGCAGAGAGAAGACAGAAGAGGAGGAGTGGGCAGAGGAAAGACAAGGCATTGGAAGATGCAGCCCACCACTGCTGGCCTTGAGGGAACCACAAGGAAACACAGTGGCCTCTGGAAATGATCCCCCAACAGCCTGCAGGGAAACGGGGACCCGGGTCCTGCAACCCATGAGCTGGACTTGGCTTCCCTCTCGGAACTCCAGGAAGGACCACAGACCTGGCCACACCTCAACTCCAGCCCATGGGACTCAGAGCAGGGCACCAGCTGAGTCCACCACACCTCCAACCCACGGGAGGATACGTGACGATAAACAGGTGTCACTTCACCTGCAAAGTTTGTGGTCCTCCGTTTCGGCAGTCACACATCCTCCCATCCATCTTCCTAAGTGTCTGAGGCCTCCAGTCCTGGTGTTATCCTCTAGCCACAAGGAGGGCGAGGTTCAGAGGGGAAGGTCAAATGAGGTCAGAGGGGAAGGTCATGCAGGTCTCCAAGGGTCCTTGTCCCACTGCTGCACGACCCTGGGTGACCCTGCACAGACCATCTGCGAAGAGGGATGTGTGTACATCCAAGGTCAACCCAAGACTCAAATGAAGGGTATGACCCATGCAGGAAGACTGGGGGAGAGAACCATCCTGGCATCCCCGCTACGGGGCACAGACACCCACCTGAGAGGCAGGGCTCTCTCCTGCCACCAGTCACCTTGTTTCCAAATCAGGCATCTCCTAGGTGCAGCCAGAGTTGGGGCACCCAGAAAGGACTGTCCCCCTGCCCCCACAAGAGGCACCAAGAACTAGCCTTGTCTTCCAGGGTAAAAGGCAGAGAACATAAATCCTGAGGCAGGAGAGCAAAGGCTAAGAATCCAGAGGCTGCAAAAGCTGACCACCCAGGTTCAGGTGCAGCTCCAGCAGCTGTGTGACCTGGGGCTACTTACTCCATCTCTCTGAGCCTTGGTTTTCCTCATCTGTCAAGTGGGGTCATGCCTCCCATAGAGACATCAGACAAAGGGGAAGAGCTAAGGACAGGTCTGGCCCTGGCTGCTGGATCATCTCTGTTCCCACAAAGGAGGCTTCAACCTGGCCTCTCCCACCATGCAGACCCAACGCAAATGACTGTTACCAAATATTTGTCACTTTCACCATAATTCTCCAAGTTAGAAATCAGTCTGTTGCATAAATGAAAGAATACCTCCTCTTAATTTTTATCATCCCAATGTTTAACCAAGAGGTAAAATATTGAAGCTAATTTACCAAGAGTTTTTACTGTGGCTTATAGGAAACAAGGGGCTTCTCAGGTAGCTCAGATGGTAAATAATCTACCTATGATGCAGGGGACCTGGATTTGATCCCTGGGTCAGGAAGATCCCCTAGAGAAGAGAAAGGCAACCCACTCCAATATTCTTGGCTGGAGAATTCCATGGACAGAGGGGCCTGGCGGGCTACAGTGCACGGGGTCACAAGGAGTCAGACACTCACTTTTTCATAGGAAAAAGCCCAGACAGCAAAGCGATTAAAGTAAAAATAGAAATTTGCAACAAGCCTCACCTGTGCCAGCATCCTCATTATCTGAGTGCATAAGAATTAAAAGAAATGTAGCCACAGATGAAAGATAACATTCTCTTCACACAGATGTTCTGGCACTCTTAAGTGGAAAGAGCGGCAGTCCTTCATTTGTACCAGAGACCTCGTTGAGGGCAGGGTCTATTTCTGGTCCTTGCCCTGCGGGTCAGTGGCAGTGGCCCCAATATCCAAATGCACACAGTGCAGGTAGGAGGGTGCCTGCCCGGCTTCCAGGAGACCTGCTGGTAACAGAATGGGACACAGATGGACAGGGAAGCGGGTAAGGTACATGCTTTGATAGGAGCTTCTAAATTAGGAGTAAGTGTAATAAATTAGGAGCTTGGGAAGGAGGTGACTGCTAAGGATGCCTGTCTGTACCTATACAAAGTACAAGGGGTCAGTATTGGAGGAGAGGGCCCAGGCGGGCCTCCACTCACCCGCTTTAAGTTTGCTACAGCAAGGGTGTGTTAATATTTGGAAACAGCCTAGAAATACAATGTGCTTTCAGAAGAACGGGGCAGATTCAAACAGAGATGCTGCGAGCTGCTTCCTATAACTCTGGAGGGAAATCAATGCCAAACTGGGGGATTTTTCTGCTACATGGGTCTCCTGTGGGGAGAAGCCAGAGGCTCCATGTAAGAGAAGATGCTGCCCAAAGGAAGAAGCTTCTAGAGCCCAAGGGCAGCTCTCACCAGGGGCTGAGAAAAGGCAGGATTTCCCAGGCCCCGCCTGCCGTCCATGCACTCAGGAAGGCCACCTGCCACATGTGTGGCAGGACAGGGGTGTGCCCAGAGCAGCGAACAGATCGCTGCAGGACCAGTCCACACTGGCCGCGGAGGACGGAGTGCTAACAAGCGAGTGAACAGAGGGCTGTGGTATGGGGTCTCCGGGAGCTGCAGGCCCCTCTGGTCACCACAGCCCCAGCGAACACCCAAGTCCAGCTGGGAGGAGTCTTATGCAAGGGGTGTACAGTGCTGCTACTGCTCTTCCTTAAAATAAACTGCAACTGTATTCAGTAGGAATCTCAAAGGCAGCAGGTTGCCTTAATGAAGCTCAAATGGAGAAGGGGTCTGGGGACCCAGTGCCCTGGGTTTATTAAGTCTTGAGATGCATGTCTGCGCGGGCACACAGGGAGGGGCTCCTTCCGGGGTCAGGGGGCAAGGGGCAGGTTCAGCCTTTGGAAGTAGCAGAACAGCAAAGAGGGGCACCTAGGATCCTCCAAACACCTGACCCTGTGGACTGGTGTTTCTGGGTAAAAGCGAAAGTGTCAGTCGCTCAGTCATGTCTGACTCTTTGCAACCCCGTGGACTGTAGCCTGCCAGGCTCTTCTGGCCATGGAATTCTCCAGGCAAGAATACTGCAGTGGGTTGTCATTTCCTTCTCCAGGGGATCTTCCCAATCCAAGGATTGAACCCAGGTCTCCTGCACTGCAGGCAGATTCTTTATGATCTAAGCCACTAGGGAAGTTCTCTGGGTAAAAGGGGTTTCTTAAATGCAAAATGAAGTATTAATTATGTCAATAAAACCATATAAGTTATCAAATCAGAAAGCAAACTCTTGTCCCAAACCTGCTTCAGTTTAAGGTTCAGGAGACACAGGCTGTCTCGTGGTCACGTGTCCACTCCCCTCCCGCAGGCAACCTTTTCTCCTCTGCTAACACATGGCTGGACCTTTCCATCAGAACCAATGACTCCCTGAGTTAAACATTTTGACTCCTGGAATCCCTATCAAAAATCTGCATTCAGGAGAAATAAATCAAGAGTTTTGGATTAATAGATACACACTACTATATATAAAATAGGTGAGCAACAAGGACCTACTGTATAGCACAGGCAACTACAGTTAATATCTTATAATATTGGGAAATGGAAAAGTATCTGAAATATATCCATCTATTGATACAAGTGTAACTGAGTCACTATACTCTACACCTGAAACAAACACAACATTGTCAGTTAACTGTACTTCAATATAAAAAAAATCTGTATTCTACCTATTCACAGAAGTATATTATAGTAGATTAGAAACAAATGTAAAGAAAAAGCTATACACTCGTTAAAAGGAAACAGGGGTGGAGGTGTTCATGATGGATCAATCATCCTGGTTTGCCCAGGACTCAGCGGTTCTCAGGACATGGGAGTTTCAGCACTAAAACCAGGACCATCCTGGGCAAACTGGGACAAGATGTTCACTCTAAATTTGAGGCATAAAGAGACTTCTTAAAGAAGACACAAAAGGCAAAGACGTAAAGAAAAAGCTGAATAAACTTGACTACATCAAAGCTGAAAACATGGAGATGAAATGTGCAGCTTGGTGATGACAGAAGTATATTGTAGGTTTGAAAGTTGCTAAGAGGGCAGATTATAAACATTCTCATTACACACACACAAATTATAACTATTTGTCATAACAAACACTAACCAGACTCACTGTGGTGGTCATTTTGCAATATATACAAACAGTGAATCATTATATCATATACCTAAAATTCACATGTTATACGTCAATTATACCTTTAAAGAGCAAACTAAAAACTTCTACTCAACCAAAGACACAATAAACAGAATTAAAAGCCAAGCCACAGGGAGAGCAAAAATCTCTGCAAGCAAACAGAGGATTAGAACCCAGAATATACACAGCGCTCTCAAGACACCAATTACAAAAAGAAATAACAACCCCACAGAGAAGAAGCAACTCACAAAAAGTGAATCCACATGGCCAATTAACATGAGAAACACCTTCTTCCGAAATCGAGAGAATACAAATGAAATCAAGGAAGTCCCACTCTTCTGCTGTGGGACTGACAATATTTAAGAAACTGAACAAGAGAACTTTTCAGACACTGCAGTTGGGAGTGATACGGCCACTCTGGGAAAAAAAATGTCACTAAACCAAGAGAAATTTACAACAGGCTCCTTCTATGCCCCAGAAATTCCACACCTTAGAACAAGCCCTGAAGACAAACTTGTGTACAAGTACACGGAGAAGATGTTCAGAGAGACACAGCCTGTAACAAGAGGGACTGAGGACGCCCTCCATGGGCAGCAGCCACAGAAAGGTCTCAAATGGTGGAATATCCTAAATCAAACAGGAAGACTCTGCAAACCCAGATAAACCTCCCAGACATGCTGCTGAATGAAAACAGTAAGTTTCAGAACAAGACGGCTGTATTCAGACACCATCTCTTTAAAACACATACAGGAAACCATTCCGTACAGGTTCTACCAAGACCCCCCCCACACACACACATGAAGACAGTCTGGTGGGAAAAGATTCATGGTAACAGGGGTTCTCTCCTGGTAGGGGGAGGAAGGAGTCACTTTCACTTCCCACTTGGAGAAAGTTTGCGACCCCATGGACTGTAACCCACCAGGCTCCTCTCTCCATGGAAGTCTCCAGGCAAGAATATTAGAGTGAGTTGTCATTTCCTCCTCCAGGGGATCTTCCCAATCCAGGGATCAAACCCATGCCTCCTGCACTGCAGGCAGATTCTTTACCACTTCACCAACTGGAAAGCCTATTCATGAAATACTAGAGTAATTATATATATATTTTTCCGCATAGAAACCTGTTGCCTGCCTAGAACACCGCAGGCATTCACCTGACAAGTATATACCAGGAACAGACAGACCCATTCTAAAAACCCGAGGACCACTCATTTCGCATCAACCAAAAATGGAGCCATAGACCAATTAATCTGGCCAAGCTCATCAGCCGTCCACACGGGGGTGAGGCACCGCTTTGCCTGGATGCAGAATACGTGGCAGGAGAACGCCCCGGGCAGGTGACAGGAGGGAAGGGAAGAGCTTGGCTAGACCCTCGCAGGGTCTTCTACTGATGCCTGGAGGTGGCAACCCCTGCCTTTGCCTCCCAGTGCACACCAATCACAAGAGAGACGACTGAGGCCAGAGGGTGATCCAGACCCTGGGGGGAGGGAGCTTCTGCAGGTCAGGGGCTCACAGGTGTGGGCTTCCCGTGTTGCTGGGGGTCGGGCACTGGAGACATGCTGGGGTTTGCAACACCCAGCACTGACTCTCCTCCTGCTGTCATCCCGTTAGGAGAAACACTGACAGAAACCTGCCCAGGCAAGAGAATAACCACTTGCATGAGTTATCCTAACAGTAGGCGGTCCTGGTAAAGAACGTGGAACCAACAAGTTACCATCAACCAGAAGAATTTGGGAATGGTCCAAAGCAGAGAGGATTTGCCAGTCCGTACATCCTACCAACCTCTCAGAATCCTCCTTGCTGGAATCCACCTTGGCTGAGCGATGTGTTCACCACCAGGAAGGACCCTGAGTCAGAGTGACTGGCCAGAGACAACCCAGGAACTAACCCCATCCCCATAAAACCTGAGACTGGGAGCCTCGTGGCGGAGCCATGCTCCTGGGTTCCCTTATCCTGCCGCTCTCCGCCCAGGCACCCCTTCCCAATAAAGTCTCTTGTTTTGTCAACACATGTGTCTCCTGGACAATTCATTTCTGATTTTTAGATAAGAGCCTGCTCTCGGGCCCGGAAGGGGTGTCCCTTCTTGTAACAATCCTGCTGATTTTCCTGGGGCTGGGGGAAGAGGGGTCTCCGGTCTGGCTACTGAGGGGACGCAGGCTCCGTCCCTGCCTGGGACTTGCCTGTGCAGCCCCTCACCCCCATTCCCAAGGGCAAGTGGTGTGACCCAGCCTGAGCCCCAGACAGGCAAGGGGACACTAGTTGAAGCTACCCGGTCGCCCGCCTTGGAATCTCCAGCTTCCTGAATTGCTCGTCACTCGCCAGCAGGAAGGCCTCCGAAGTACAGGGGTCATCCTGACAATTTCAAGAGTTGAGCAGCTCAGGTTCCTAACTCTGAGCCCTGGTCGAAGCCTGGGAGACGGGGCATTACATTTCCAAGTGCCTCCTGCAGACCCTAAAGCCACAGCCTGTAATGAGCACCAGCTGGGACATGCCATGCTCTCATCAATCACTCCTTTCCCTTCAAAAATTTAAAAAGAAAAAACTAATTTGGTGCAGAAATATCCTAGTATGAGTCAACTTTGAAGTTCAGAAGAATAAGCAGCTCACTTGTTCCTAAATTCACGCTGGCCACAGAAATAGTCCAAGAGCCCATCAGGGTTGGGAGTGAGGATCCGCCCCCCAAGCAAGCTCCGGGAAGCAGCTGCAGAGACTGAAAGGGCAGAGCTACAGGTGGCAGCCCGACAAATTCTCCCAGTTCCAGGGGTGAGAGGACCCCCCCTTCAAGGTCCAGCCATCAAAATGCCCAGAGTGGTGGGCGCACAGCCTAGCTGTACCCTGGGTCCCTGGAACCTCACTCTGAAACTAGGCAGTTGGACCAACAGAGAAAGGCAATAGTGAAACCCAAAGCCTCAGCCCCACATCAGGGACTCTCAGATGGGAGGCTCCAGGCTGCCCGCCCACCCCAGCTCCAGACTCGGATAGGCAGCAGCCTACTTGGCACATTCCTTGAAGACATCAACAAGCCTGTCCAAGTGGACGTGGCCTCCTCTCCCCAACTGTCTCACCCGCTGACCAGTCTCCCCACCCCTCCACTGAGCCTACCACAGCTTCATAGACGGAACCCCGACCCCCCAGGCTTAAGACACAAAACCTACGGCGATCCTGGATTTCAGACCCCCAAGGCTTCAGCAGGTCCTATGGGCTCCAGCCCCTGTGCTGCCCACTTCCATTACCTCTGTCCTCCCTCCAGTTGCAGGTGGCCCCCTGCCCACCAGGAGCCTGGTGCCCCAGGACACCACCGGCTGGTCATGCCATTTCTGAGGCTAAAGCGCACCAATGGCCTCAGGTTGCACACGTGGAACCCCCACCGCTCATCAACAGGTCCAGGGCTTACCAGCCATCTGGCCAGGCACAGATCCTCATCTCCCCTCGCCTGGGGTTTCCAACCTCATGAGCTTCTTCAACTCCACCAAGCCAACTCCAAGCAGGGCCTCTGCCTTTCCTCCTGCTGGGAATGCTCTCACCCCCTCTCCTCACATGGCTCCTGCTTCCCCCCATTCAGGTCTGCACCCAAACATTCCTCTTTAAGACCCTCCCTCGCCACCCCCCACCTGCCGCCCCAGTCTTCCAACATTTCTCTGCAGACAGATTGGGCTCCCCTCACCAGAATCAAAGCTCCCTGAGGGCAGGAAGCCGACCCCCTGCTCTGCCGCATCCCCAGCATAGAGGTCAGCGCCTGAGCCATTTTCAGCGATTAATATAAACATCTGCCGGCCCATCTCTCAGTTGGCTTTCTCCTTGGCAAAAGTGGGTTAGCAGCGGCTGAGCCCAGCATCCTTCAAGGCCCGGGCAGAAGCCATAGAACTATTTTAAAAATGCCCAACAACTGAAATGAGCATGTGGGGCAGGAATTGCATCATGTCCACAGGCAGGTCATGTACTTGTGACAGCTCTGAATACGCTGCCAAGCTGAAGGTCAGGATGTGAAAGGTCCGCTCTCAAAATCTGACCCCAAAATGCTTCGCTACAAACTCAGTGCCAAAGTATTGCAAGGGTTGGGGGGGACTGCTTTCAGGGGAGGAAGCTGACACTCCACTGTGTGCAGTCATGGGGTGAGGGCGCTTTCGACCCCACTAGAGGGTGAGTGTGCCTCCCTCTCGTTCACCACCTTACCCCAGGGCTCTGCACAAGGTCTCCTGTTAGCAGGCGCTTGATAATCATGGTGTGTGGAGTCAACAGAAGGGCCGTCCACCCCCTAGATGGGGCTCCACTCACCACACGGAGGTGCCCCCAAGCTTCTGTGTGGGCTTCTCAGTGTGGGCACCGCAGAGGGTCTGGCATGTAACAGGCTCTCAAATGATGCCCGCTGGTCCCAACAACCCCAAAATACCATCCTTCCCAACCCTATAACTCCAGGTATCTCAGAGTTCCCCAGCCCCCGCACGGTTGCCCTGCTCCTGAGCATTCTTTTTCTTTCTTTTCCGAGGAGGGGGGTGTTGGGGAGAGGGGAGCTTCCCAAACGTCATAGGATGTTTGGCAGCATCCCAGGCTTCTCTCCCACAAGATGCTTCAGGGGACATCCCCCCTCCCCCACCCCTGCCCCTGATGAGAGTCACTGGTGTTTCTACTCCAGAGTTCCCAGACCGGCCTGAAATCACCTGGGGCACTGCTTAAAAATACAGATTCCAGGAGATTCTAAGGGGCAGGCCTGGGGTTGGATTCCCCCAGAGAATTCGAACACTGGACTAACTCTTTGGGCTGCCCCAGTGTTCAGCCTAGTCACCAACTATACCACCAGCCTCCACGGGATCCAGGCAAAGCTCTCTGGCCCCCTCAAGGGGAGATCTAATCCTCTGTCCACTCCCAGGTCCTCTCCCCTGGCCCAGGGGGAGCCCGCACCACTTCCAGCTTCCCTAGCTCCTCTCCGGAGATCCTGTCCCTTTAACGCGGCTGGACCGACTCCAGGAGCAGGTGTCTATCCGCAGGGGCCCTGGCATGGCCTGCCTGCACAGGTGGAGGGAGGCCCACGATCCTCCCTGGGGGACAATGGAACACGTGTGGAACTCTCACCGGGTGGCGAGCGCTACTTACGTGATCCCAGCTACTGCCCCAAGACTTAAGTGTTGGATCGCACCCCATCTCACAGACGCGGAAACTGAGGCACAGTGAAGTCCAGTGCCGTGAGCACTGGGTCACGCAGCCAGCATGGAAGCGGTCTCATCCCGGGACGGCCGACCCCAGCAGCGCTCAGGACCACTGCGCCCACTGCCTGCCCTTGTTGTTTGGGGACGGAGTCGCCCGCCTTGGCTGCGGGGACAGCCCGAGCCAGGAGGCGCTACCTCTGTGCTGGGGGCGCAGCGGATATCTGAGCCACTCCGCAGCGGTCAAGGGCAGGACGCAGGCTCCCGGCCCGCGGGCCCCCAGCCCCGCGCCCGCCCCTCGCGCCGCGCGCTTACCTCGCGCCGGGCCTCGAGCAGTGGCGGCGGCGTCCCGAGCCCCGAAGGCGCGCAGCAGCGAGCGCACGGGCGCCGGCCAGGGGGCGCGCCCCCCGCCCCGGCCGCGCATCCCACCGGAGGGCAGCTACGGGAGGCGTCCACGGGGTAGCCCAGCGCCGCGCAGAGAGCCCGGGGCTGCGGGAGGGCCGGGGGCGGGGCGGGGGCGGGGCGAGGTCGGGGCTGCGGGAGGGCCGGGGGCGGGGCCGGGGGCGGGGCCACCACGCGAGGCCAGTCCCTCCACCTCGCAGGGGCGCCGCCGTGACCTTGATCTAGGGACCCCTCGCCCTCCGCAGCCCGAGATGCTGGACCTCAGTTCCAGGACGCTCTGGACACGTTAAAAGGAGAGCCGGGTCGGAGGTGTACCGCCCGCTTAATTACCTTGTAAAGAGATTGCCCAGTTGAGCCTCTGTGCGACGATGACCGAGTCGCTTGACCTCTCTGAGCCCCAGTGTTCATGGGCTTAGGGAAGGCAAAAGATGAAAGTAAGCCTAGCTCAGCACCAGGGCCTGACCCTCCGGATGTGGGTGGCGCCTTGGCCGCCTTTGGTATAACTGCTGTGAAATGCAGAATGAGCTTCTCATTAAAAAGGTAACAACAGCATATATTTCTTAATAAAATAAAACATAGCTATTTAGCTTGATGAGCACTGAATGCCCAGGCCCCCCTCCCAAGGCCCTCTTAGCTCTCCTCACATCACAACCCTTCCTCCACTCTCAAGCACCTGGGAGCCTTCAGTCCTGAGAAGCTAAGGAGGCCCTGCTCTCTTTGCAGTGGGCCACCTTAGGGTCTCTGGCCTGAAGGATAGGATCTCTAGCCTGAAATGGGCTCAGGGACCGCGTCAGCACCAAGGCCATCAGACTGACTCAGTGTAACAGGCATAGGTCCTGAGGGTCCCAAAGGTGGTCACCTCCACCCCATCCCCATCACTGAGAGCTTTCTATGTGCAGCTCTGCTCAGGGCCTCAGAGGTCAGTCCTCCTGTCCAGGCCCAGCAGCAAACATGAGCAGGTTCATTTCACAGATGCAGAAGGGTGGGCAGCAGAAAGGAAAGCTTGGTCCACAGCCATGGGGATGTTGAATGCAGTTGCAGGCACCTGGATGGAGCCAGCTGTCCCATCCATCTGCATCCTCCCTGGTGCACACACAACTGGCTGCTTCCAGCATCTCCCCCACTGGAAGACCACTCACTCTCATCTTCAGAACTTCATGAGAATAATAACAGTTACCAGCTAACAGTATGTGGCACTGTGATGTATAGTCATATATTCATTTGCTCTTTGTGACAACCCCTTGAGCAGGTTGCAGTTACTATCCCCACTTCTGTTGTTGTTCAGTCGCTACGTTGTGTCCAACTCTTTGTGACCCCATGGACTGCAGCATGCCAGGCTTCCCTGTCCTTCACTATCTCCCAGAGGTTGCTTAAACTTATGTTCATTGAGTCAGTGATGCCATTCAACCATCTCATCCTGTCATCTCCTTCTCTTGCCTTCAATCTTTCCCAGCATCTGGATCTTTTCCAATGAGTCGGCTCTTCGCATCAGGCAGCCAAAATATTAGAGCTTCAGTTTCAGCATCAGTCCTTCCAATGAATATTCAGGGTTGATTTTCTTTAGGATCTACTGGTTTGATCTCCTTGCTGTCCATGGGACTCTCAAGAGTCTTCTCCAGCATCACAGTTTGGAAACATCAATTCCCCACTTTACAGATGAGAAAATACAAGTTCCAGGAGAGCAGCGACCTTGTCAAATCTATCGCTTCATCTACTAGCTCTTGTAGGAGAGCACAACAATCACCCTTTATTTTTAGAGGAGGAAACTGAGTCTTAGAGAAATGGGGGAACTTTCCCTAGGAAGTTAGGAAGAGAGAGCATCAGGATTCAACTCCCAGTTGACATCTGAGTGCCCTTGCTCTCTGCCACGCCCCCTTGGGCATGCCCTGATGAACTCCTATTCATTCTATAAGACTAAGTCTAAGCACTGCCTCTGCTCTTCAGCCTCCCTGCTTCTCCTCCCTATGCACTTGGTTCTCCTGTGTCCGTGCCCCCAGCATGGAGTGCACCTTCTGGTGGGCACCTGGTGACTCAGATGGTAAAGAGACTGCCTGCAGTGTGGGAGACCCGGGTTTGAGCCCTGTGTCAGGAAGATCCCCTGGAGAAGGAAATGGCAACCCACTTCAGTATTCTTGCCTGGAGAATCCCATGGATGGAGAAGTCTAGCAGGCTACAGTCCATGGGGTCACAAGGAGTTGACACGACTGAGCTACTTCACTTTCACTTTCACTTTCTGTTGGGCATTGTGCAGTCAGATACCCACATACCTGCCCCACCCACGCTGGGCTGGTCTTCCAGGGGACAGGTGTTGACCCTAGTCACTGCCTTCCCAGGCCCACTCAGGGTCAGTGAGCATATGTTTTGCAGCCTCTGTCTTTCTCTGCTAGTAAAAAGAAAAAAAAAAAAATTCCATTTGCCTCTGGGCAGCTTCCTCCCCAAGGTTGGTAGAGCCAAGTTCCCTCCCTCCCAAATGCCAGGGGTGGGCTCATGACCCAGTCTGACCAATCAGCAAAGTCTATCCATCTGACCTCAGTGATCAGGAAAGTTTGTTCAGGGAGGCACTCTTGAGACTTTCAGTGGGTGGGGAGAGAAACCCTTTTAATCCACAGGCCCTGATTCTGGGATCAGGGATTCTGAGAGCCATCACATGCTTCAGAACTGAAAAGACAGAGAAGGAGGAGGATTCCAGAGGTGCTGGGGCTGAGCACCTGGATCCAGCTATGCCTGAAGGCAGTCCCATGTAGGGTTAGAATTTACAATCACACTCCCTGCGATCTCCTTTCCAGCTCATCCTTGGTGGGAAAGAAGTCATTAGAAAGAGAGAGTAAGTAGAAAGATGTTTATTGTAAACACAAGTCAAAGGTGTACTTTGGGAAATCCACAGAATGGGAGAAAATATTTCCAAATTATACATCTGATAAGGGGTTAATATTCAGAACACATAGAGAACTCCTAATATTCAAAACCAAAATCAAACAACCTAATTCAAAAAGGGGCAAAGGATTTCACTAAACAAACATTTCTTCAAAGAAGATTTACAATGGCCAGTAAGCAGGTGAAAAGGTGTTCAGCATCATCAGGGAAATACAAACCAAATCTATAATGAGACATCATTTCTCACCCATTAGGATGGCTGCCATAAAATAAAAATAAATAGCAAGGGTTGGTGAGGATGTAGAGAAATTGCAAGCTTTGTATATTGTTGATGGGAATTGACAATGAAATAGTAAAGCTGTCATTAAAAAAAAAAAAGTAAAGGTACTAGGACAGGTCTCCCTCTCTCAATACCCTTCTCTCTCCTCCCTCCCTGCCTTGCAGTCCTTCCACCCCTCCCTCTGTCCTTCTGTCCCTCCCTCTCCCTCCCTCTCCCTCCCTCTCCCTCCCTCTCCGCTCCTGGGCTCCCCTGCCTGTCCACAGACCAATGCCTTCAACACCTCGCATCTCTTTCCAGGTGACATCATGCCAGACCACAGGACGGGACCGTGTGGTCTTACCTGCATGACTGGGAGTGAAGCTGACCAGCCTCATCTGAGGCCAGCACACACCCCATACCAGCTGCTGTGGCCTGGGGATGGATCTCTGGTCTGTCGGGGCTGAGCAGTTTCCTTCAGGAAAGCATGTGATGGAGTGGCGGGGGGAAAGTGTGACAATCACTCACATTTATGGAACACTTCCTACAGCCAGCTGTGCTAAACACTTTATCCCAGTTAATCTTCACAACAATCCAAAGAAGGGATTACGACTTATCCCCTCTTACAAATCAGAAAGCGGAAGCTCACAGAGGTTACTGAGGCCCCACGGCTAATGCCTGGATGACCAGACTCAAGCCTGGGAGCTGGGCTCCAGGACCCACACTCCTGGCCATGGACCACATTACTTGTAGGCAGTTCTGAGGCTGAATACAGGCTGGTCAGGCCCTGTGAGGAACCCAGAGTCCTATGACCCCCAGCAGCCCTCTCCCAGGCCCCTGAAGGCCCCTTAAGGCCAGTCCTCTGTGCAGCATCTCCCATCCACAAGGGCCCATAGGGGTACTGTTTTAGACCAGAGCCCCAGGAGGCTGGCAGGAGGTCCCCCGCAATAGCCCCTGCCTGGTTAAGTGGACAGACACCCTAGGACCTCCCACAGACTGTAGCAGTGGAAGGTCCCGGGATGTCCGTGAAAGTGTCTGGACCATCGAACAGAGGAGGGGCAGCTGGAGCCCCTGCTGATGGGGTCTGGGACAGGCCAGGGCTAAGAGGGGTGAGGCAGCTGGGGCTCCCTCCAACCACGACAAATGGGCATCCACTTGGCCCAGCCATCCAGCCCCACGCTGGAGCCCACTCACTCAACTCCAAGGGGCCAAAATCCAAGAGCATCAGGCTGGAGCAGAAAGGGGATGTGTGAGCTTACGAGAGTCTAGGAAGAGGGTTCAAGGGGGCACAGCTGTATCCAAGAGTTCATATCAAGAGACCTTCGTTCTCCTCCGCATGAGCCCCGTAGCTGGTCTTACACCCATGGCCAGGGACTGCCTCTGAACCAACTGTTATCCCCGAGGGATGGAAGGCACTGATTGGCCAGGACTGGTGGCCCAGGGGAAGGGATGGAGACGGGGTAGGATCTGCTCACCTGACCCTCAGGATCTGAGATGGGGGAGAGGGAGGTGCTCCAACCACTTGGGGGAGGGGTGGGGCACGCGAGGACCCAAGTGCTGGCCCAGAACACTGCTCTCCGGGCCAGTTCCTCTCGCTTCTAAAGATCTGTGCTAGGCCGTGCTGTTCCGAGCCACGTGTCAGAGATAAGTGGGGCAGCTTGGCTGTGACCAGAGCTGCTCCAGGGTGTGTGACCTGGGCAGTTACCAAGGTGGCATTAGTGGTAAAGGACCCAGTTGCCTATGCAAGAGACGCAAGAGACATGGGTTCCATCCCTGCGTTAGGAAGATCCTCAGGAGGAGGGCACGGCCACCCACTCCAGTACCCTTGCCTGGAGAATCCCATAGACAGAGGAGCCTGGCGGGCTACAGTCCGTGGGTCGGAGAGTTGGACAGGACTGTGGCTGAGCACAGCCGCAGCACACTCGAAGGGCCACCTGTGGTTCACTGCTTCACTGTCATTATTCTGCAGCTCTTAGCAGAGCGCTCGCTAAGGGCACTGCGTTTCATCTGCAGGTTGGGCAGTAGGTCCAGGCATTGAGCAGCCTCCCCTCAATACATGCACACACAGTCCCAAAGCAGTGCTTGTCCAAGTTCATTGTCTCTGTGTGTGCCAGGAATTCCTCCACATCCTCATGTCCCCAAGGAGTCAGTCAGACCGATGACACACATTCTCCCTGAGATCTGGGAAGGGGCTGTGAGACCATCTACATGGCTGTAAAACCCAGCGACTCTGCCGCTTATGAACAAGTCAGGCTAGGGTTGTGGGATCATAGGATGTATGTGTGTGCGCATGTGTGTGTGTGCATGTGCGTGTGTGCACGTGTGCGCGCATATGTGTGCATGTGCACGTGTGCGTGTGTGCGTATATGCATGTGTGTGCGTGTGTGTGCGTGTGCATGTGTGTTTCTCTCCTGGCCACTGAGAATCTGTTTTCCCTCCAGACAGAGATTCTTAATGTCTAAACCAAGAACTTCCAGATGTTCAAGCTGGATTTAGAAAAGGCAGAGGAACCACTGATCAAATTGCCAACATCTGCTGGATCATAGAAAAAGCAAGAGAGTTCCAGAAAAACATCCACTTCTGCTTTATTGACTACACCAAAGCCTTTGATTGTGTGGATCACAACAAATTGTGGAAAATTCTTAAAGAGATGGGAATACCAGACCACTTGACCTGCCTCCTAGAAACCTGTATGCAGGTCAAGAAGCAACAGTTAGAACCGGACATGGAACAGTGGACTGGTTCCAAATTGGGAAAGGAGTATGTCAAGGCTGTGTATTGTCACCCTGCTTATTTAACTTATATGCAGAGTATATCATTCGAAATGCTGGGCTGGGTGAAGCACAAGCTAGAATCAAGATTTCTGGGAGAAATATCAATAACCTCAGATATGCAGATGACACCACCCTTATGGTAGAAAGCTAAGAGAAACTAAAGAGCCTCTTGATGAAAGTGAAAGAGGAGAATGAAAAAGCTGGTTTAAACTCACATTCAAAAACTGAAATCATGGCATCCAGTCCCATAACTTCATGGCAAATAGAGGGGAAACAATGGAAATAGTGACAGACTTTATTTTCTTGGGCTCCAAAATCACTGCAGATGGTGACTGCAGCCATGAAATTAAAAGATTCTTGCTGCTTGGAAGAAAAGCTATGACAAACCTAGACAGCATACTAAAATGCAGAGACATAACTGCTGACAAAGGTCCATCTAGTCAAAGCTATCGTTTTTCCAGTAGTTGTGTATAGATGTGAGAACTGAACCATAAAAAAAGTTTAGCACCAAAGAACTGATGCTTTTGAACTGTGGTGTTGGAGAAGACTTTTAAGAGTCTCTTGCACTTCAAGGAGATCAAACCAGTCAATCCTAAAGGAAATCAGTCCTGAATGTTCATTGGAAGGACTGATACTGAAGCTGAAGCTCCAATTCTTTGGTCACCTGATGCAAAGAGTTGACTCACTGGAAAAGACCCTGATGCTGGGAAAGATTGAAGGCAGGAGGAGAAGGGGATGACAGAGGATAAGAGGGTTGGGTGGCATCACCAACTCTATGGACATTAGTTTGAGCAGGCTCTGAAAGTTGGTGATGGACAGGGAAGCCCAGCCTGCTGCAGTTATGGGGTTGCAAAGAGTCAGACATGACTGAGAGACTGAAATGAACTGAAACCCACATTGGAAGAAAATCAAGGTGTGCCCTGCAGTGGTCTAGAACCTAAACACACACACCCCTGATCCCAGAACCCCAGCCTGACTAGTCCATAAGCTGCAGGGTGGTTGGGTTTTACGCCATGTAGATGGTCTCATAGCCCCTTTCTTGGTCTCTAGGAGAACATATGTCATTGTCGTGTCTGACTCCTTGGGGACATTAGGATGTGGAAGAACTTCTGGCACACACAGAGACAAAAACTTTTGTTATAAAGATCCATGAGACTTTGGCAGCATCTCCAACACAGAAAATTTCCCTCCAAATCCTCCCTTAACACTGATTCTTCAGGGACAAGTTGTCAGCCTCCTTCAGTCCCCAGGCTGGATCCAGGGGCCCCAGGAGGGCGAGGGGCCTGGCGCTCTGATCAAGCCAGAGGGGAAATCACCAAGAGCCAGCTCTCTCTCCCTCATCCCAGTCCCTGGCCCTGGTCTCCTTCTGCTGCTGGAGTTGGCAGGTGTTTCTACAGGGACTGTGCTTGAAACCCCAGTTCACACGAGACCGTCCCCTCCTGTGCATGCTGGCCTGGACTCATCGTTAATATCACTGCCTTCACTCCCCACAGTACCCTCACCACCTGGGTGACCCAGTCTCTCTGGAGTAATGGTTGCTTCTATGTGTCAACTTGCCTGGGCCAAGGGAGGCCCAGCCCAGATGCTGGTAAAAGGATCTTTCCAGTGTGTCTGAGAGGGGCTTTCAGGAGATGTGAGTATTTGCATCAGAGGCTGAGCAAAGAGGTGCCCTCCCCAGCATGGGTGAGGATCACACAGTCTCCTGATACCCAAATAGAACATGGAAACGAAGGAAGGAATACCCTCTCCCTGAGCTGCACGTCTGGCTCCTGCCCGAGGGTGTCGGCCCTCCTGGTTCTTGGACTTTCGGAATCACACTAAGACTGTCACTCTGTGGCCCCTCCTCAAGCCTTTGCATTGAGTTAAGCCCTGGCGTTGTGTCCCCCAGGCTTCAGTATGGAATTAGTGGACCACGGGCCTCTTTGGTCTCATAATTACATGAACGAATTCCTACAATGACTCTCCTCTTCCGTGTCTCTCTCTAGCCTCTTGGGTCTGTTTCCCTGCAGGATCCTGACTAACACACATGCTGCTCCTGAGCAGAAAGTTCAAGATGAGTATTCTGCATCGGTTCTGGGGTTCCTGGAATCTGTTCTCTGTCCTGGTTAGATGGAAAGATGCTAAGATTCGATTTCCAGTAGTCGAATCAGCACTGGCCATCCTGTTGATTTGTTGTTGTTGCTGCTGTTGAGTTGCTAAGTTGTGTCCGACTCTTTGCAACCCCATGGACTGTAGCATGCCAGGCCTCCCTGTCCCTCACTATCTCCTGGAGTTTGCCCAAGTTCATGTCCATTGAATTGGTGATGCCATCCAACCCTCTTATCCTCTATCACCCTCTTCTCCTTCTGCCTTCAATCTTTCCCAGCATCAGGATCTTTTCCAATAAGTTGGCTCTTTGCATCAGGTGGCCAAAGTATTAGAGCTTCAGCATCAGTCCCCTAATGAATATTCAGGGTTTATTTCCTTTAGCATTGACTGGTTTGATCTTATGTCTAAGGGATTCTCAAGTCTTCTTCAACACCACAGTTAGGAAGCATCAGTTCTTCTGTGCTCAGCCTTCTTTATGGTTCAGCTCTCACATCCGTACGTGACTACTGGAAAAGCCGTAACTTTGACTATATGGACCTTTGTGGGCAAGGTGATGTCCGCTTTTCTTTCTTTCTTTTTTTTTAAGACGATGTCCACTTTTTAATACTGTGTCTAGGTCAGCCTTATGCGATGATGCTGTGACTCATGAAATGGTTCCCTCTAGTGGCCATTGGAAGGATTGCACAAGAATGTCACAAGTTTTCCCAAAAGAACTTAACTTGTGGCCAGTGGATCCTGGGACATTTGTTGTTGTTCAGTCGCTCAGTCGTGTCCGACTGTTGGCAACCCCATGGCTGCAGCAAGCTGGGCTTCCCTGTCCTTCACCATCTCCTGGAGCTTGCTCAGACTGACGCCTGTTGGGTTGGTGATGCCATCCAACCATCTCATCCTGTTGTCCCCTTCTCCTCCTGCCTTCAATCTTTCCCAGCATCAGGGTCTTTTGTAATGATGCGGCTCTTAGCATCAGGTGGCCAAAGAATTGGGGCTTCAGCTTCAGTATCAGTCCCTCCAATGAACACCCAGGACTGATCTCCTTTAGGATGGACTGGTTGGATCTCCTTGCTGTCCAAGAGACTCTCAAGAGTCTTCTCCAACACCACAGTTCAAAAACATAAATTCTTTGGCACTCAGCCTTCTTTATGGTTCAACTCTCTCATCCATACATGACCACTGGAAAACCATAGCTTTGACTAGATGGATCTTTGTTGGCAAAGTAATGTCTCTGCTGTCTAGGCTTGTCATAGATTTTCTTCCAAGGGGGACACTTTAGGAGTACCATAAATATATTTTTTCAAAAACCACTTTATCTTATAAGTTTTATTTTAATTTCTTAAATTAACTCAAAATATAACCATGTTTGTTTTAATATAAGGACATGTTTGTTTTATTCTATTTAAATAAAGCTCTCCATGTGGTACCTGAGGGCCCCTTTGGGTGCACACCCAGCCATCTTACCAGGAGGGTCTTAGAGATAAATTCCCGGCCGTTCTCTAGTCTAGGCAGAGAAGGCTTTGTCATATAGGGCTGCCAGATGAAATAATCCATTAAGTTTGAACTTCAGGTAAACAAAGAATGACTTTTCAATATAAGTATGTCCCCAACATTGCCTGGGAGAAGACTGGAAATAAAGCCTGTCAGGTCCTGTATGACCCCCATCTGCTCCGACTCAGAGACTAGCTGGTCCAATGGGCCCTGACCCCTGTAAGAACACACTTTGCTCACAGAGTCTCTGTCATTTAGAGGCAGAACTTTGTCAAGGTTACTAGGATAATCAGACTCAGACCTCTCCAGGGAACAGACCTCAACCTGGAGTCCCAGATTTGGCAGGTGTGCCGCTGACAACCACCTGCCCATGTGAGGACCTTCTGTCAGTTTCTACTTCCTCTGAAGGATTGATGTGTACCCAGCAAGGGGTGTTGGCAACCACACAGGTGCCACCCGGCTCTGCCAGCAGATCATAGAGGGTCATGTTGCTGTCCATCACCACTTGGCTGGGCTTCGCCGGTGGCTCAGCGGTAAAGAATCTGCCTGCCAATGCAGGAGATGCGGGTTTGATCCCTGGGTTGGAAAGATCTTCTGGAGGAGGGCATGGCATCCCACTCCAGTATTCTTGCTTGGAGAATCCCATGGACAGAGAAGCCAAGTGGGCTACAGTCCAAGGGGTTGCACAGAGTCGGATACGACTGAAGCAACTTAGCACGCACGCACACACACCACCTGGCCGGCTAGTTCACTGAGTCTTGTTGGTCTTGGGGAAGGTCCCAGTCATCGTGTACTGGTGAGAAACAGAGTATTTCCTGCCACATCAATAAATAAGGATGTCACAGCCATCAGCGATTCCTCCAAATGTGACTTTCTGAGCCCCAGCTGTCCCCAGGAAGAACAATACCTGCTATCTGGCATTCATCAGCCACACCCCACGGTGAGCACTGAGGATGTTGGGGGACGTGAAAGATGCAGGATACTGGCCCCATATAGCCAAGATGCATACGAAAGGGATGACTCCAGTGATCCCATCTCTTTGCATCTTCCCATACACAGAAAAGTGCTAAGATCCTTAACTTGAGATATCTGATTTTCTTTAATTAACAGTAATCTTTTGATGTTCAGACTACCTGCCCCTCGTTGCAAACTTCTACATAACCTGACTGCCCACTGTCCACCTCCTTGGAGCAGTTCTCTCAGGGTCACTTGAAATACTGTCTCCCGGGCTTGAAGTCCTAAAAATTCCCAGCGAATAAAACATAACTCTCAACCACTATAGGCTGCACGTATTTTTTCAGTTGACCCTGTCCAGGAGGATACAACAGGAGTGGGGACGAGAGCCTTCATGCCCAGTCAACAAATCTGCATGAAGTCCAGGGCTGTGTTGATTTTTATCCAGGGGCTGCTTCACCAGGAGCAGCCTAGGGTTCCGTAGGGCAAGGTGAGTGCCCCAGCCCCTCCCTCTCCATGGAGCTCTCTGGGCTGAGGGGCTTCTCGCCACTTCCCTGGGAACCCTCTGCCCCTGCAGTCTCACCGAAACTTTTCAGTCTGGATCATCCAATTCTGGGAGGGAAGTCACTCTCTCAATGCAACTGACATGCCCTTGGTGTCATCCTGTGCATTGAGCTTGGGGATGTCATTGTGTCATGGACTCAGGGCAGAGCTGCACCCCCTGTTCCTCCTGAGGCCAGAAAAGCAATCAGCCAAGTCAAGAATGACTGGCCCAACTGGGGAATGGGCTGTCACCGACCACTGCAGTGAGGACGTCTGGCACCCTGGTGGCATCCAGCCTGGGGTGGCCCCTTGTCAGTTTCTGTGTCCCTGAGGCCCTTTTGACCAGCCAGGCTGTTAGATGGTGGCAGGATGGTCTATAACGTTCCTGTGTGTAGCAGGTCCTCAGTTAGCAACGTCCCACATCTGCCAGGAGGGCAGCCTAGCTTGTGATGGAGCCCATTGGGCTTGCATGACTTAGGAGGTTGGGTGGGAGTAGACATGCCTCACTATTTCGGCTCAGATTTTTTACTGAGGGTTAGAGGTCTTCAGACGACACTGACATTCTAAACCACAAGCTGCCAATATGCCAGGGCCCACCATGCACTCTGCTGTGAGACTGGTCATCACCAGCCCCCATAACAGTCCAAAGGCCCCACCCACAGGGGTATCAGCACTTGTGTGTTAGAGCATCAGTTCACCCTCAAATCCCCCAATTTCAGCCATTTAATCCCCCCCAATGGGGACCTGGAAATATCATGTGGTCATGAACACTGGAACCCTAGAAGAGTTTGAATCCCTGCCTTTCTCCCCTTTAATCTAACAGGAATGGAGGGTCACTGGTCCCAGTGGGGGCTGGAGACCTCAGTCCATCCCTGACTGCCAAATGCCTGAGACAATTGGGTCTGAACATCCCTTCACCAAACAGACACTAGACTGCACAGGGCTCCCCCCGCTTCTGCCCATGTCTGTCCTTCACTCTGTGCTTCATTCTGAGGCAAGGACCTCGTTTCTGCAGTGCCATCAATGGCTGTATGTGCTGAGTGAGGCTGGCAAGTGACCGACCTGGTGGAGCCCCTCAGAGGGCCCTGCTTCCCTCTGACATCATCCGTGGCTCCTGGGACGCCCTGGGAGCATCCCTGTGGCTGGAGGGCACCTGAGCAGCCCATCACCCCCACTCCCCAGGGAGCTGGCGTTGCCCTAGGACAGCAGGCTGGAGCCTGGTGCTCCCACCAAGCCACGGGATGCCTCTGGGTGACCCTGCTCACTGCACCATTGTCTAGAAAGTCGCCTCTGTCATCTGCTACCAGGAGCAGAAGTTTGAACGATCCTGCCCTTGGCATTGTGTGGTACCCAAGTCTCCAGGGAAAAGACACCAAGCTCTGAAGGGAGCCACGCAGAGAAGACACATCGGATCAGCCTCAGCAGCGGAAGCGGCCCCTGGGGGCGAGAGGGCATCCAGGCCACTGGCCTGGCACAGCCCTCCTGGGCCCATCAGAAGGGCCCTGCCCCTCCCCTGAGCAGTGGGTGGCCGGGTGCCATGTGACACAGAGCAGTGGAGTCTGATCCTCTCCCCCTGGGGACGACACACTCCAGGCCCCAGGTCTGTCCGGAAATAGGTGGTGATGGTTTAGTCGCTAAGTCATATCTGACTCTTGCGATCCCATGGACTGCAGCCCGCCAGGCTCCTCTGTCCACGGGATTTCCCAGGTGAGAATACTGGTGTGGGATTGCCATTTCCTTCTCCAGAGGATCTTCCCGACCCAGACGTCGAACCTGGGTCTCCTGCATTGCATGCAGATTCTTACCCAACTGAGCTATGAGGGAAGCCCTCCAGACGTGGATGAGTGGGATAGAAAGACTGCACATATGAGACCACCTCTCGCAACAATCCCGTCATGATCCGGCAACCCCACTTCTGGGAATAAACCCCAAGGAACTGCGAACAGGATCTCAAAGAGCTACACCCATTTCACCGCAGCATCACTCACAATGGAGAAAACATGTAAACAACCTAACATCCATTGGCAAACGCTGGTACATACCACGTGGTACAGACATCAGGGGAATGGTATCAGCCCAAAGAAGAAGGAATTCTTACTGTGCCGCATACAACAGGGATGAGCCGCGTGGACCTCGCACCGACTGGAATAAGCCAGACATGAGACAGGCCCTGCGTGAGACCGCTCCCTGAGGACCTACGACTGTCAAAGTCTTAGCAAGTTTGGCACTCAGGCCCCAGGTGGGGGAGGAAGACTTGCTCCATGGGTGGAGTTTCAGTCTTTCGAGGGAAAAAAGTTCCAGAAATCAGATGCCTAGCAATATGCACAGAGATGACACCACTGCCCTGCACACTAAAGCTGGGTCTGGTTTTGTGATAGGTGTTTATATCACAATAAAACGACAACAAGAACTTCCATTTATTTGTCTCAAAACCACTGCTTCCAGACCCCTGGGTAGCACTCCTTACTTCTGTGTACTGTGTGACCTCCCAGAGCTGTCCATGCTGGAATCCACAGAACCTTGATCACCTTAGGCGACGTGGCAAAGGACAGTAAAGTTAGCTGGTGAGTTAAGTTGACTAATGAGCTGACCTCAGATGGGGAGACAGCTCATGAATTTTGAGGTGAGCCCAGCCTGAGCGTAAGAAGACAACAAATAGGAAGAAGTAGGTTGAAGAGGAGGTCAGAGGGAGTTGTCCTGTGGGATGAGCTGAATTGCGTGCCAGTCTCCCACACGATGTTTATAAGTTGATGCTCTAACTCGCAGAGTGACTGTGTTATGATATAAGGACTTCAGCGGGTAGCTGGATGGTTGGATGGCATCACCAACTCAATGGACATGAGTTTGAGCAAACTCTGGGAGATGGTGAAGGACAGAGAAGCCTGGCATGCTGCAGTCTGTGGGGTTGCAAAGAGTCGGACAGGACTGAGCCACTGAACAACAACAAGAGAGTAATTAGGTTAAATGAGGTCAGAGGGGCAGGGGCTGCAATCTGTGCCTTTGCAAGAAGACGCAGGACTTCTCCGGCGGTCCAGTGGTTAAGACTCCACCCTGCAATGAAAGAGGGTGTGAGTTTGATCCTTGGTCAGGGAGCCAAGATCCCACATGCTGCCGGGTGTGGCCAAAAAGTTAAAAAATAATAATTTTAAAAAATTAAAAAAGAGGCAGAGAAGGAGGTCTCCTTCTCTGTCCCACGTGAGGACAGTGGGAAGGGAAACGTGGCCACCAGGAAGTGAGACCTCCCCAGAAACCAACCCTGACAGCACCTCGAGCTCAGATTCCTGCCTCCAAAATCGTGAAACAGTAAACATCTGTGGTTTAAGTCCCCAGCCTGTAGCTTTGTGTTATTTCAGCCTGAGCTGACGGAGATAACCCTCTGGCTGGCTTTGATGATGGAGGAAGTGGTCAGGAACCAAAGATACAGACAGATGCTGGCAGCTGGAAGCAGATTCTCCCCGAGAACCTCAGGAAGGAATGCATACAGCTCTGCCCACACTTGCGAGTCCAGCCCTGCAAAACCCATGTCAATGTCGTGGTGGGTTTAGTTGCTAAGTCATGTCCGACTCTTGCGACCCCAAGGACTGTAGCCCACCAGGCTCCTCTGTCCATTGGATTCTATAGGAAGAAGAACACCGGACAGGGTTGCCATGCCTTCCTCCAGGGCATCTTCCCAACCCAGAGATCGAACCGTATCTCATGTCTCCTGCACTGGCAGGCGGGTTCTTTACCATGAGCGTCACCTGTGAAGCCCTCTTTAATAACACCCTCTGGTTATTTTAGACCTCTTTCCCCAGGCCTTCTTCCTTTTCCTTGCCCCTGGACACACATGATGAAAACTATTGCAGAACTCAGGATTTAGCCTTATTCCGGCTTGGGATAAGGTCATCATGATGGCTTAATTTAGCTAATTGACTCTGTTAAAGTCGTTGCCCAGATGCTGTTGGCCCTGTTGACTGTGGCAGCAGATGAAGCCAGTGTCTGTGGGAACAGCAGACAATGGCTCTTTATCGCCTTTGTAACTGACTTCTCACAGCTATCATTGTAGAGTCTGGGTTGTATTTCCCTAAATGTAACAGGCTCAATGCCATCTTTTAACTGGCTCACTGTGCCTGGAGGAATTTGCATGCATTTTGCCACCTGGAGGAACTTCACATCATCTGTGAGGCTGGATATTTACCAGCAAATTCTCTACTTGAACACACTGCAATACAATTTTTAGTAGACACCAGCCCTTCCATTTGGGCTTCCCTGATGGCTCAGTGGTCAAGAATCTACATGCGGTGAAGGAGACACATGTGGGATCTCTGGGTCGGGAAGATCCCCTGGTGAAGGAAATGGCTATCCACTCCAGTATTCTTGCCTGGAGAATCCCATGAACAGAGGAGCCTGGCGGGTTACAGTCCAAGGGGTTGCAAAAAGCTGGACATGACTTAGTGGCTAAGCAACAACAACAAGCCCTTCCACTCAGCACTTAATCATATTTCATCCAAGAGAAAGTCAGTTCATATCTATGAAGTTATCTGGCCCTAATCTTGTCCCAGACATGACTTTCCCTTCCTCCAGCTGATACCCTGCCCCACTGGTAGCTTACTAATATCCTCCCTGTGTGTTTTACATAGTTTGAATTTTGTTATTAGGTTGTTATTGTTCAGTTGCTCAGTTATGTCTGAGTCTTTGTGACCCCGTGGACTGTAGCACGCCAGGCTTCCCTGTCCTTCACCAATTCCCAGAGTTTGCTCAGACTCATGTCCATTGAATCAGGGATGCCATCCAACCATCTCATCCTCTGTCATACCTTTTACCTCCTGCCTTCAATCTTTCCCAGCATTGGGGCCTTTTCTAAAGAGCTGGCTCTTCTCATCAGGTGGCCAAAGTATCGGAGATTCAGCTTCAGCGTCAGTCCTTCCAATGAATATTCAGGGTTGATTTCCTTTAGGATTGGCTGGTTTGATCTCCTGGCACTCCAAGGGACTCTCAGGAGTCTTCTCCAGCACCACAATAGCATAACAAATATTCAGTTTCTTCAACAGATAAACACCATGTCCACCCTCCAAATAACAACAAAAATCAAACCAACAAGGAAGCAAATAAAAATGAGAAAGTCAAGAAATCCCGTAAGTGAAAAGACATATTAAAGACATTTTATCCAACACAAATGCACTGGTCCTGTTTAAATGAGGTTTGAACAAATGCAGAGAGGCATGCTGAGATAATCAAGAAGTTATAAAAGCTGAACCTGGCTTATATGGTATCCAGGCATTGGTGGTGTTTTGTTAGGTGTGACAATGGGTGGTGGCTATGTCCAGGGATTTAACGAGTCTTTTTCTGGAAGAGACGCATATTGGATTATTTTCAAGTGAATCCAAAAATGTGGGAGGTTCAGGAGGGAGGGGACATATGTATACTTAAGGATGCTTCACGTTGTTGTATGGCAGAAACCAATACAACATTATAAAGCAATCATCTTCCAATTAAAAATAAATGGAAGAAAACCAAAAATTTGCTTTAAATTAAGAAAACAGGTTTACAGGTGGGATGGATGTAACAAAACTGGTCAAATGTTAGACAGTATCAGGGCTCAGAAGGGGTGCCTGGAGGTTCATATTCCTATTCTCCTTAGTCCTATGGAGAAAAACTTTCCAGAACAAACAGGAATATTTATACTCCTGCGCTCCTTTCAAGAAAGCCGTAGGAATCCTAAATATACTCATGCTGTCCTCTAGTGGTGGCTGGGAAGACTGCAGTTGAGATTCTGCAAGCTCGCATCAGAATCTCACAGAAGGAACACGCCAGGTGCCCAGCAGAGAGCGCCAGGTGGGCCAGCAAGATGGGATGCTTTTGCTGAATGCAGGAGACACAAAAGAGGGGGTTCGATCCCTGGGTTGGGAAGAGCCCCTGGAGCAGAGCATGGCAACTCCAGTATTCTTGCCTGGAGCCTGGACATAGGAGCCTGACAGGATACAGTCTCTTGCAAAGAGTTAAGAAGACTGAGCACATATGCTCTGTACTATACTGTACTCCAAGTGGCTGAACGTCCATATTAACTGCTACAGAGTGATTCCAAATTAACTGCCTACATAGGGATGTTTGGTCAAAGCAATCAAAATGGAATTTAAAATTTTCAAATGTTAAAGGTAAACGATGCACGGGGTTTGGACACCAGGTTCACATAACCCCAACACCTGGTGGAGGACCACATATGGTTGGTGATCCCCCTGGTCACTGAGAGTCACAAGCTCAGAGTCTATATGTGCGACCCCATGTGGCTCGTCCTGGGACCTGGTGGGTCACCCGAACCTTGCCCAGGACCATTTCATGGCCAGACCCTTGTTTTTATTCATAGTTCCCCATCTCTGTCCCTCCACAGAAGGAAGGAGTGTGAACGAACACCTAGCAATGGGAGTGTGTGTATAAATTAGCTTCTACTTCCCAAAGACCCTGTGTGATATCACAGCTGCACTGAAGGTGGAGGTCCCTGTCCACTTTTGAGAGGACACAGGTGCTCAGAGAGGCCACAAGGGGACAGAGCTCATGAGTCACACTGCCCGGGGGTCTGCCCAACTGGGCGTGAAGGGACCAGCGCATCCTCAGAACAGGGAGTTCCCTGGGGTCCTGCGTCTGTTCCTGCCCACTCCAGGGAGTGGCTGCCTGCAGGGCCACGAGTGAGCTGCCCCCTTACCCTCGGGGGAGACCTGATGATGCTCTATGATGCTCTAGTGTCATGACAGCCAAGGAGGCAGACAATCCAATTCTCCATCCCACGTGGAGAAGCTGGATTTCTCTAGAGAGCATAGGTTGCTTTTATCTAACAGTAAAAGAGAGTAACTCAGTCTTTCTCAAATTCACACTTGCAGACCCAATAGGGATATGGGGGATGTTTGGGGTATATGAATATGTGTAACTGATTCACTTTGCCATACACCTGAAACTAACACAACATTGTAAATCAACTATACTCCATTATAAGAAAAAGAAGCAACTCCCAGTGATCTTAATGTTAAATTGAAGCTATCAATATAAACATGTTTTCTTTGTAAGATATCTTCTCTGTCTCCTAAAAAGACTTAGAAGACTACAACCCAGTAGTATTTAAAAATGAGCACTCCTAGGCTGCAGATTTTAGTCCCTAAATATTGTCTCCATCTTGTTATTCTGAAAAATTGATACACAACTGGAAACAATAAAACAATTATCTCGATAGTCTTATATGGACTGGACTACATTTCAGAGCCACCAAATAGGTAATGAGGTAAAGCCTTCTTTGGAGGAAAATGCTCAGGTGGCACTAGCGGTAAAGAACACGCCTGCCAATGCAGGAGATGTAAGAGACATGGGTTCGATCCCCGGATCAGGAAGATCCCCTGGAGGAGGGCATGGCAACCCACTCCAGTATTCTTGCCTGGAGAATCCCATGGACAGAGGAGCCTGGTGGGCTACAGTCCATAGGGTCGCATAGAGTTGGACACGACTGAAGTGACTTAGCATGCAAGCATGCATGCCAGTTAAGATAAATTTAGGAGGAATGACAGAGTTTTAAAAATCACCCTTTTGTTCCCCTAATAGTAGCGGAACTAGGCAATAGTTATCAAGGGACATTGAAACCAGGAAGCGAGATAATAGTGGGGCCCATTTTACTAGCTTGATCAGGTGACCTCGTGGGAAGAAATGCCACCTGCGTTCATCATCCCCAAAGTGAGACGATAAATCGCGTGCCCACCTGTGCAAGATGCTTGCCTCATCTAGTGACACTTCTGGGTTAGGTATCTATTCGTACAAACTACAAAAATACAGCAAAGTATTTACTATATTTACTATATAAAAGAAGTAAGTTACTGTAAAGTAATTAGCCTCCAATGAATAAAAATAAATGGAAAAAAAAAAGAAGTAAGTTTCTGTACAAATCCAGAATGTGAGTCCTTCCAACAACTGTTAATAGATGACAGGTCTGTGCTGGAGTTGGGGGTGTCTGCACCGGGGAGTAGGGGGATGGATATGCAATAAACAGGAAGCAGAAAAGTGCACCAAAACACACATGCAAATAGCCTGGAATAAATAAAATGAGGCTTAAGTTTCCTTGGAACAAAGGAAATGTTGATTAATATTAATTGAGACACTATTTTTCTTCGGTCAAATTGCCTCAAATCCAGAAGTGTGACTCCATTATCGGTAGGCAAGACTATGAAACAGGTATTTTCATAAGTTTCTGTTTGAAAAGAAAAATTGGACAACTCCTAGCAAGGGGAATTTGACATTTCTTTGTTTGCAAAAATGGTATGTGCATTTATCCTTTAACCCAGCAACTCAGCCCCGAAGGGTTTACTCTAAAGATTCATGAGCAAAAACACAAAAAGGCATATGTGTAAGGCTATTCCTTGCATCTCTTTTTGCAGTGTCAAACATCTGGAAGCAATTCAACTACGCACAATTGAGCATCATTCAGCTGAAAAAGAAATGAGCAGTATCTTTATATACTGCTGGGGACTGAGTCTGGGATGTTTTATTAATCGAAAATGCAAGTGAAAAAAGGTTTTTATGACATACTATGATTAATCTAAGAAGACAGGCAGTGCAGGGGCGTGTGTGTGTGTATACTTGTCCATATTTTAAGAAGAAAGAAACACCAAAAATGTTAAAAATATGTCTCCTTATAGAAAGAGAAGGGGACCAGGGTGGAGGGGACAGGATAAGGAGTTAGACTTCTCATGATGTATTGTTTATAGAGATGACTGTGGAACGATGCAAATATTTTTATATGTTATACAAACTAGTTCTAACTATGTAAAATTAACACAATAAGTAATCATTATGTAATTATATATAGATAATTATTTTAAAAAATCAATCCCTACTAGTTGCAATGAAAATGAAACAACTAAACCTAGTTAGTGATTGGTTGGTAGAACAGTTACACGAAGGAACTCTCTTTGCTGACTTTAAACACAGTTATTTGACAGAATAGCCCCAGTAAATTACACCAAAAGAAAAAAAATATTGGGGAAAAAAAAACTTATTTCTGTAATCCTAACTTTGCTGGTTTTGATTTATTTGGTGTGTACTGTACCAGAAAGCAATAGAGTGATTGCTTTGCCATCAGAAGCTGGAATTTTCAGAATAGGAGAAAGAAGGGAGAGGTGTAAGATCATTAAGGTCAGTAAAACTCCTACACATAAATCTGTATTTGATTTGAAAGTCTCAGGGGAAATTCAGAAGATATCTTACCTTTAAAATCTGTATGTTTCCTATTTGTGTCCACTGGCAAGGCCTAGAAACAATGGCCTGGACAATGTACACAAGTGTTGAACAGCCCCAAGCACACACACTGTGGTCTCTATTCCATTGTCCTTTCAAATGAACCAGAACTCCTTGGAGAAATAATGATTCCAGGTCGAGGGCGAGAAATGTCCCGGATGGTCCTAGGAGAATTACATTTTCAAAGCCTACTAAGTTTGTACAAAAAAGGCTCAGGTGCCAACTTGAATAAGCTCTACCCCACAATGGGCTAATTTAAGCATCAAAATGAATAAAAACTGTAATGAGCTGAAACATTCAAATAATGTTTAAATGAACAGCATCACCGTGGCACTAAAGAGAACCTAACTGGTCATATTCTAAGAAGTCTAGGAAACCAATTCAGTAGTTTTAAAACTGGTTTTAAAAAAGAGAGAAAAAGAATCTGAAAAAGAATAAGCATGGACTATACAGTCCATAGGGTCGCAAAGAGTTGGACACAACTGAGCGACTTTCACTTTCAATAAACTGAAACATTCAAATAATGTTTAAATCAACAGCAACACCATGGCACTAAAGAGAGCCTCACTGGTCATATTCTAAGAAGTCTAGAAACCAACTCAGTAGTTTGAAAATTGGTTTAGAAAAAGAGTGAGAAGAGAAGAATCTGAAAAAGAATAAATATATATGCGTATACACTTGTATATGTGAATCACTTTGCTGAACACTTGAAACTAACACAACTATACTTCAGTAAAAAAATAAATAAATTTTAAAAACAATCAAAATATATTGAAAAATAAAAAGGAAGTACAAAAATTTAATTAATTAAAGAAGAGAGAGAGGATCAAGACTTCCTGCCTCCCCAGTACAAACTATACCACAGGGTGAACAAACAGTTGGGCAACCTTTATAAAGCATTTCAGCTCCAGGTAATAAGTAAAGAAGTCATGGAATTAAAGTATGGCTATGTTGCAACCCCTAATGAAATAGCAGATTTAGGCAACAGCCCTAACAGGCTTGAAACATCGTGAGACAAGGAGCAGACAATATATGCTCCTGGTATATGTAGACAACTTGACCTATGAAAGAGTCTTATCCTCCATCTCCCCCAAAATGAAGCACACTTGAAACTAATCAAGCCTCCAGGTCTAGTTATCAGTTTACATGAAGTACAGAAATAGTAGAGAGCAGAAGAATGTATTAAAAGATTACACTGGAAGAAACAATAGATTACACTGGGACTTTCCTGGCGGTCCATTGTTTAAGACTCAGTGGCTTTCAATGCAGGGGGCATGGTTTGGTCCCTGGTTGGGGAACTAAGATTCCACATGCTGCACAGTGCATAGCCAAAAAAAAAAAAAAAAAAGAGAGAGAGAGAGAGATTACACAGGAATGCAGTCAGCAAAATCCAAAAAGTTGTGGGAAACTTTCCAGACAACTGACCTGATTATGTTAACAGATTCCAAGAGGTTATGGATGATGGATTGTGAAACTGAAAAGAGTTATCGAGCAATCGAGATGAAAGCCTCTTATTTGGATACTGGTTTGAATGCACAACTGCTCACAAAAGATAATTGAGGCCTCCAGATGAATGTAACCATTGGCTAGTAGAAGAATGTCCCTCCAACCTTAAGCAAGATGTCCACAACCTGAATCCTGGAACCTGGAGTATGCTAGGTCATGTGGCAAAGGAGAATTCAACCTTAAAACAGGGACCTTATCCTAGATGATCAAGTGAGCCCAATATCATCACAAGGGTCCTTTAAAGAGGAAGAGGAGACAGAAGAAAAGTCAGAGTCAGAGTGACAGGGTGTGAGAGATTACACTGTCCATCACCAGCTTCAAAGACGGAAGAAGGGTCCAGGAGCCACGCAATTCAGGTGTCTCTGGACCCTGAAGAGCAAGGAAAGAGACTCCTCTGAAGCCTCCAGGAGGAACCAGACCTGCCTGCCGACTCTGATTTCAGCCAATTTCAGGCTCTGGCCTCCAAAAACATGAAACAATAAATTCCTGTTGTCTAAACCCCTAAACTTGTGGTAATTCATTATCGCAGCAAACATATATAAACAGATGTCATCTCAAAGGCCACATTGGAATATACAGAAACAGGCTTCCCGGAGTAGAGACTTGAAGATCTCAAGGCTTCATCTGTTATAGGTGAAGACGATGTTCATGACTTGGTCAGTCTCCTGTGCTGTGCTGTGCTGGTCTTATTTACTCAGTCGTGTCCGACTCTTTGTGACCCCATGGACTGTAGCCTGCCAGGCCCCTCTGTCCATGGGGATTCTCCAGGCAAGAATACTGGAATGGGTTGCCTTGCCCTCCTCCAGAAGAATCTTCCCAATCCAGGGATCGAACCCAGGTCTCCCACACCGTGGGCGGATTCTTCACCGTCTGAGCCACAAGGGAAGTCCAAGAACAGTAGAGAGGGTAGCCTATCCCTTCTCCAGGGGATATTCCCGACCCAGGAATAGAACCAGGGTCTCCTGGATTGCAGGTGGATTCTTTACCAGCTGAGCTACCAGGGAAGCCCGGTCAATTTCCTACATGGTAACAAATGACCACAAACTTGGCAGTTTAAAGACGCCCCCATTCAGTATCTCACAGATCTGTGGGTCACAAGACCTGGCACTGAGTTCAGTGGTTCTCTGCTCGGGGTCTCACGAGGCTGGAATCAGCCTGGGGCTGGATCCTCAGCTGAGGCTCAACCGGAGAAGGAACACTTCTGAGCTCAGTGACCCAGATGTTGGCAGACTCATCAGCTCCTTACTGGTTGTTGGCTCTCAGTCTTGGGGGCACCTGAAGCTCTTTGATCCACGAACAGCTCACAATGTGGCTGTCCGCTTCTTCAAGGCCAGCGGGAGGGTCTCTCTCCAATGTGCTGAGATGGAGTCTTAGGTCCTGTAGCCTAATCAAGGAAGTGACATTCTATCACCTTTGCTATAGTCTGTTTTTGTTCAGTTGCTCAGTTGTGTCCGACTCTTTGTGACCCCCTGGACTGCAGTATAGTCTGTTGGCTACCATCAAGTCACAGCTGCCACCCTCACTCAAGGGCAAGGGATTATACAGAGCTTAACACCAAGCAACAGAGATCATGGGATCACCTTCGAGTCTGCCTATCACAGCGGTTGGTTTAGAGATCTCCATCGGGCAGGACAAGGTGAGGATGCCGGCATGTGAGCTGTTTATTTGTATATTGTGGCCTGGTATTGCAGCTCTCAGGCTTCCCTCGTGGCTCAGACGGTAAAGAATCTGCCTGCAAAGCAGGAGACGTGGGTTCGATCCCTGGGTTGGGAAGATCCTTTGGAGGAGGGAATGGCTACCCACTCTAGCATTCTTGACTGGAGAATTCCATGGACAGAAGAGACTGGGAGGGATACAGTTGCAAAGCATCAAACATGACTGAGTGACTAACACAGCAGCTCCTAACATAGGATTTCAGTTAGAATCAGTTGGGTTGAGGCTTCCCTGGTGGCTTAGTTGGTAAAGAATCCACCTGCACTGCAGGAGACTGGGTTCGATCCCTGGGTTAGAAGATCCCCTGGAGGAGGGCATGGCAACCCACTCCAGTATTCTTGCCTGGAGAATTCCATGGACAGAGGAGCCTGGTGGGCTACAGTCCATGGGGTCACAAAGAGTCAGACATGACTGAGCGACTAAACACAGCCCAGGGTTGAGTTTTTAGAAAATGTAGATGCTTGGTTCATATCAGAAGAGTTAAATTAGAATAACTGATCATGAATATATGTAAAAGCTTCCCCCACCACATACCATACACCTCTGATAGGTACCCAAGGTGGGACCATGGTTTCCCAGAGGAAAGAACCATTAGTCATCTCCCAGAGGCTGGGACACAGCTCAGGCGGGCAGGGGCTGGGGCATGAGATGGCCAGTGGAGTGGATGAGCAGAAGAAGAAAGAGTCGTCAGATGATGGAGATGACAAAATTTATGTGAATTAATCAGGAAGAACTGAGCCAGACCAGTGGCTTTTCTTGTTTCTTCTGGGCACCAAGTCCTCCAGGGAGCAGAGCCTGTGAACAAGATTACAGCAGGGCTCCTCCCTCCAGTTCAGCTAAGGCGGACAGAGCAACCTCACCAGGGACCCTCAGAGGACCCATCAGAGGTGGGATACAAGCATTACCTTTCTGATAATCATTTTTGTCTGTTTTAAATTTGAGAAGATGCTCACATTGCACTCCCTACTACAGGGATGATCCTTGGAATACCAAAAGTGCCGGGAAGGTAGGTAGACAGACAGACAGACAGACAGACAGATATCAGGTTGGCCAAAAGGTTTGTTTGGTTTTTCCTTTAACATCTTAGGCGAAACCAGAATGAAACTTTGGCCAACCAATAGATAGATGCTAGATGACAAATGATGGAAAGGAAGGAAGGAATAAAGAAGGAAAGACAGATTTTTAAATTTTATTTTAAGAGCCTTTATGTCAAATGTGTGTGGGTTTCTCTGGGCTTGACTGAAGCCCAGAACAGGCAGAGTACAAGGCACACACACATGCGCCAGGGCCCAAGGCTGGAGCTGGAAGCCCACCCCCACGTTTGCTCCCGGGCTCCCAGAGGTGAGCTGAGTTCCAGCCTCTCCAGAGCTCCTTTCACGTCCTGACCTTTGAAGAGGGAGCCTGGAAACTCACAACAAAGGTGATGTGATTAGATGAGAGCTCGCTCTGCACCTGAGAGATTGTGTGCCAGGACAGTGGTTTGTCTTCGCACCCCCACCTTCCCTCTCGCACACGGAGGCCAGAAAGGATAATGAATTTACACAGATCACACGTGCCTTTGCGTTTGTGCTGTGACATATCTGATGGATCAGACTGGAGAGCATCCTGTAACTTCGGGAGGGAACCAGGCCATGGGGAGTGTGAGTGCGCCACGGGAGGCAGGAAGTCTGCAACGGATCAATGATGTCTGATGAAGGTGGGAGGGGGAAGGGCAAGCAATGGTACCCAAATAACGGAATTGCAAAGGACAGTGATAATATTAGCAATTAAAATATAAACAGGAAAGAAGTAGGTGAGGGAGATTAAGAGGTACAAACTCTCAGTTACAAAGTAAATGAGTCACAAGTATGAAATGTACAGTGCAGGGAATATAGTCACAAATTATGTGATATCTTTGCATGATGACAGATGGTAACCAGAGGTACTGTGATCATTTTGAAAAGTATAGAAATAGCGAATAATGATGTTGTGTAACAGGAGCTAACATAGCGTGGGAGGTCAATTATACTTCAAAATCAAGCAAACACACAAACTCATAGGAAAGTGGCTACCAGAGGTGGTGGGAGGAGAGGAACTGGATGAAGGTTGTCAAAATGTACAAACTTAGATAAATGAATACTAGATAAATACTTAGATAAATGAATAATGCACAATATGATAAATAAAATTAACACTGCTCCTGTTATCTTTGAAATTTGTTAACAGCACAAACTCTAAGAGTTCTCATCACAAGGAACACTTTTTTTTTCTGTTTCTTTAATTTTGTACATATGTGAGAAGATGGATGTTCACTAAGCTTATTATGATCATTTCATGATGGGTGTAAGTCAAATCATTATGCTATACACCTTAAACTGGTACAGTGCTGTATGTCAATCATATATCAATAAAACTGGAAGAGAAAAGACAAAAAAGGACAAAAACGAAAACAGAAATGGTGTCTTTGTTGGACAATAGTTTTGTTGTTGTTCAGCTGCTCGTGTCCCACTTTTTTCAATCCCATAGACTGCAGTTTGCCCAGCTTCCCTGTCCTTCACTATCTCCCTGAGTTTGCTTGAATTCATGTCCACTGAGTTGGTGATGCCATCCAACTGTCTCATCCTCTGTCGTCCCCTTCTTCTCTCGCCCTCAATCTTTCCAGCATCAGGGTCTTTTCAATGAGTCAGCTCTTTCTATCAGGTGGGCAAAGCCTCAGCATCAGTTCTTCCAATGAATTTTCAGGGTTGGTTTCCTTTAGGATTGACTGGTTTGACCTCTTTGCTGTCCATGGGACTGTCAAGAGTCTTTTCCAGCAGCACCACAGTGGGAGATTTGTTTGTGCTCACGTAACTGGTCAGTCCTGGGAGGCGAGAGCATGGTCCTCTGCTGGATGCTACAGGAATTGCAACCGACTCTTTCGGCTTCTTGGTCCATCACTCCTCTCAAGAGGTTCCCAGGTGGCCTGCAGAGGTCGGCCCTCTTGAGTCAAGGGTGCATTGCCTACATGTCTTTGGTTTACTTTGCTTCGTGCTGTGAAATCCATGAAAACATCACATCTTAGCTTCCATAGCCTAGAGATGTTTGTGAAAAGGGATGGTATTTTTCTCTAATTGGATGATAGAGGAGCATCAATTGTGTCCTTTGACTCCAGGTGGTCCCAGCACTGGAGCAAGGACTCCTGAGGGTCAGGGACCCCCATCTGGGCTCCCAGCCGCGTGCAGCCCTCCTGCCAGGCATGTGCCTAGGCCCGGGTGCCGGGTGGGTGTGCTGAGGCCTTTCCCGGGGCTGTTTCATGTCCTGACCAGCCCCTAGCCTGACCTACTCTGATCTGTGAGCCTTCATGACCCTTAGAAATCTGCCTGGAGACAAGAGGGCATGTGAATAAGTGCGAGATTTGACTGTGAGCCCCGTTCAGGGGTGACTAGAATGATCTGACTGTCTGGCTCAGGCCGGGGAGCAGTGCCTTCACTTTGGGCAAACCTGAGACACTGTGGGCCATCCACGCTCGGTCCCCTTGTCCACCTAAGCCAGGCTCTGTGGGGGTAAGACTCAGCACCAGAGGGTCCTCAAATCCGGCTCACAGGTGCCTGACAGATGGCCAGCTCTCAGGACGTAGGGGGGAAAAAGGCCCCCTCTGCAGCAGAAAACAAGAACCCCCGTCTCATGGAAACACGGCAACGGGATGAGGAAGCTTACTGCACCTCGCTGATGTGAGGAGGCGGGGCGGAGGAAAGCGGCAGGAACTAATATCAAAACCCATCCAGAACAGTCACACTTCCGTGAGACTGCTCTGCTCCGCATCCCTGGGTGCTGTGAGTCGTGGAGGTGATTATGTTTCTAAAGGCCGGGAGAGGCACTATAGCAAAGCCTCACCGGTTTTCCCATCGAAGTCCTCCCAAGTCGAACAAATAGAATTCAGCATCTGCCCTGCTGGGTTCTGGAGTGATAGCATGAAAGCATTTAATTTCCTTCATTTTTTTTTCCCCTTGAGCTTTAAAATTAATGGAAATTTCAGCTTTTACTCCCTAATATGGGCATGTTTCTTTGGGTATAAAATAATGGCATTTTTTTAATCTTCAAAGTGTCAAGTTAGAAGGTGAACCACGTTTGTCCTGGGGTTTTTTTTTTTTTTTTTTTTCTTTTAGTAGAATTTTAATATAGAATGAAAAAAAACAAAAAACAAACCCAAAACCCTAACAGGTTAAAACAAGTCAAACAACCATTCTACACAGATAAAACCTTCACAAAGGTCAACTGAAGTAATCCAGAGCTAAAACTGAATTGTGCAGATTTTTCAGTGAAGTCACCAGTCACGTAACATAAATTATTTACACACTTGCAAGCCCTCTAAGAACTGTGCCCCAAGAAGCATTAACCTTTGTTGTTTTCGTGTGCCATCCTAAAGACTTGCACATTGTTATTTTTCAGATAATCTAACATTTTTAATAGAGAATGTTCTCTACCAAGTGGTAATGCTTTGGTACTATTCATATAGGATTGCTTATCCTAAAGACTTGACATTTCCCCAAGAGGAACTTTAATTCTGCTTTAAGTTTTGATTCTGCTTTTTAAGTTTCATATAAATTAAAATCTGTATCAAATATCAATATGGAGGGAGGTGACACAGGATGCAACATATACAGTCAGGTTACCTCTGCCTATTTAGAAATTGCTCCTTCAAGATATTCGCACCAGAGAGCTGTCTGTCCCGCTTAGTATTCAGTAGTACAGGTTTGAATCACCAGAACCTTGGCAAGACCTTAATATTTCAGTTATTAACAACTACCTCTAGGGGCAAGTCCATGTTTACTGAGTTATGACAAATTTATTATAATGAAGGAAAACAAGTGTAGCCAGCCATCTTAAAAAATGCCCCAACCACTGCTTCTCAAAATAGAAAGACTAAAACTACATACGTTTACCATACAACAAATCCCATCTCTGTCCCCTGAAAATTCCCCTAATTTCATTCATTAGAAGGGGATTTTTAAAAAAGACTTAAAGAGCACTTTACAGCAGCATTCAGCTTTCCTATGAAATACTCAGCATCTTAAATATTATGTACACTTCTTTTTTATCTCTTAGTAAGCTTCACTGGCTTCAGAGTTTGTGGAACTGGAGGAAAAATAACCCATTCAAAAGTATTCTACAAATCCATCTTTTGGCAGAATAGCAGGTATCCAAATTAAAAATAGGAGGGTCATTTTGTTGCTTTGTTTTCCAAAATTTAAATCATTTTTGCTCCCCTTCTACATAAAGCTTAGTCACCACTCCTGAGTGGAGATGGGCAGAGGCTCTGGCCCCTGCTCCTCCGGCTTCTTAGCAGCTGCTTTCTTATTGCTGCAGCAAGGCTTGAATAGATGTGTGTCGATGAGGACTTCCCCAAAACGGCCTTTATAGATAATGCCACAGCATATTTTCTGTCTTTTCCAGTATGTGAGATCTAAAAAGGAAAACACTGGCGTTCTGTTGGAGCCAGAAGCCATCTCTGTATCTGAGCCATCATCTGACTGGTTACTGTAACAGGGAGACTGAGCTGGAGAGGCACTTGAGGTTGTACTGTGAGCATCAGAATTGTGGCGTTTAAATTCCTTCTGCAGTTTACTGATCTGGTTACTTTTTATCCTGTTTCCAGATAGAGTTTTCACTTTCTTTGGTTTCAGTGTAGTCTTTAGACTGGGTCCTGCCCTTGCATCTACCACATGATTCCAGTTTTTTTTTGATCCTGCTGGCAATTTCTTCCATCTTTTCACAAGCAGGACACAGGCATTACAGATATCTCCTGAACGAGTCTCATGTAACCCAAAACAGCTCTGGAAATCCTTTTCATAGCGTTTACTGTCAGTGAACCGAGAACTGGAGGATTTAGCTCTGCAAATGCAGCAGCCCTCTATACTTCGGTACATCTTTGGCTTGGGAAAACCAAACATCTTTTCTTCTGGGCAATAGCCTTCCAAAAGCAGCCATTTCACGCGCAATAACGATACCGAGGGGCGCAGTGCACGCTAAGTCAACCCCCCCTTCAATCGCTCCCTCCTCCTCAACAGCCTTGTCTAGAAAGATTGTCTCCTGCAGTTCTCTGTCCTGGGGTTTTATACCACCTCAGCCTGGGGGCCAAGTAGCCCAAGGCTAAGAGGTCTTTGTCTGCAAAGCACAGGCTCACAGCCCAGGTGACCCTCCTCCCTGTAGCAGGGACCTGCCCTGAAATGGTAGGCAGGCTGGGGGTTGGGAGGGTGTGATCTGGGTTCCTGCCTTCCCCTGGGGCCACCTGGGGCCCTCATCCTTGAGTTCATTGCTGAGGCCTCACTTTCTCACTCACCTTTCAAGTTCATATCCATGGTGAGCTTCCAGTCTCCCCTCTTTAAACCAGGAGCTCCCATTTTGGAGAAAGCATGCAGTCTTCTCACTGGCTTCCTTGCTGAGCCCCCAGCACTCACTGGGGGTGACCATCCCCTTTTGAGAGAGGACCCTGACATCAGAAAGGTTAATTCCTTTATATGAGGTCATGGGGCAGGTGGAATTGGACTTGAACCAGACAATCTTGCCAGCGGTCAGACAACAACCAGCATAGACATCTGTGTCCATCATATAGGTGTAGAGAGCAGCAGGCCCCATCTACAGGGAGCACATCTCAGAGGATGGCTGCGTTTCCTCAGGCCTGCGGGCAGTGGGGCTGTGATTGATTAGTGATGTCTGCCAAGAGGAGGGGAGGTGGGGGTGGCCGCCCTTCCACCTTCATTACTGACACTGAGCTAAATAGACCTAGGGCATCCAATCAGCTCAGCCAAGGGAGTCTCCAGGAAAGAGGTTGAATTAACAGCGTCAACCTTGACAGGTTTTTTTTGAGCATCAAATTTGCTTTATCCAGAGGGACAGTGTCAGCCTTGCATCCCAGTATTTCTCAGACAGGTCCTGCAGACCCTGTAATTGTGTGACCTTTAGGGCACTCTGTAATATGCTTTGTCATTTTCTGGTTTCTTTCAGTAATAATCTTTTAACAATTTTTTAAAACAAATTGAAAGAAATCTGCTCTGTTGAATTGTTCATTTACAATTGAAAAGCATTTTCCATCCTCCGAAACATGATATTCTTCTTTTTTTTTTAATGTGAGATTCTTAAATCAGTAGATTTCAGCCAGGGTCTTCAGACACCTTGAAAACTCTGTGCAATTTCTTTGCCTCTGAAAGAAAACTGGCTTGAGCTTCAGAAATACTGATGGAACTGACGAAATTTCACCATAATAATGGAAAGAGAATGGACAGCTTTGCATTTCAAGATTCTCTGTCAATGTGTCTCAGAGGTACAAGGGGAAAAAAAAACAACTTCCCCCAGGAGGTCTGGTGGCGGGGGGAGGGGGGGGGCGGGGGGGGGTTGGAGGAATCTGATGTGGGACAGGGGGATGCAAAGTCACGACATTTTCACTATTTCTTCAAAATGCATTCAAAGTGTGTATTCCACTAAACAACTGATTTTCTTTACATGGAAAATGCATTTCTAAATAAGGTTTCATATACTATAAATTCTCAGTAAAGCCAAAGCAGCAGAATATGTACGGGTTAAAAGTAAATACCTGGCTGTACATACAGATTGAAAGTATGAATTGGGAGATACACAGCAGGGGACCAAATCCTGGCTCTGGTCTTCATTAGTTCTATTTTTAAAGCCTTAAGGAAAACCTTAACTTCATTGTGCCTCAGTCTATGCACAGTGATAATGTTGGGATGATAGCTGAATCTACATCACAGCACCATTGTTAGGATGAAAAGACATAATCCATGTAACATATCTGGAATTGCGCTGGGCGGAGCAAGCGCAGTGCGTAACTGTTAGTATCCTGGTATTCTTGGAAGGGGCAACACATCATCCCGCAGCTTCCCCAGCTCTTGGTGTGTGGCCTGTGCTCCTTCCAGGACAAGCCCCAGTTTGACAAGACCGTCTTTAGGCCTTTAGTCTAGGATCAAGTTTAGTACGGAGGCTTCCCAGGAGGCACAGTGGTAAAGAATGCGTCTGCCAATGCATGAGATACAAAAGATGCAGGTTCAATCCCTGGGTCGGGAAGATCTCCTGGAGAATGAAATGGCAACCCACTTCGGTATTCTTACATGGAGAATCCCATGGACAGAGGAGCCTGGTGGGCTACAGACCATGGGGTCACAAGGAGTCGGACACGACTGAGCACATACACACTGTTTAGAAACAAATCAGTGGTCCTTTCTGGCAGGTACACATTTCTCATTCCTGGTTTGCCTCACTTTAAATTTTCTCTATTACCTACTTCTAATTTTTTTTTGTTGCTCTGCTTTATACTTCTACACGACCACTGAATGCCAGCTCTGAAACAATAATGGCTTAGTTTTCCTGACAGCACTGTGCTGGGCTGGCCATCCACTCCATCACACTCTCAGGATGGTGAGCTCAGGTGGAAATTACCGCCCATATTTTATAGCACTGATCCATGTGCCCAAAGAGTGTATATAATCTACCTGCAAACATATAACTGAGAAGTAGAAGAGGTGAAAATGAGAGCAGAGACGAAAAAAATCCATTCATTTGTTCACATAAACACACACATACAATGTGACACAGGCAAGAGGGAGAGAGAAAGAAAGTGAAAGCACAAATATCCAGCGTCAGGAATGAAAAAATATGAACCTTTTTGTTGTCGGCATTAAGAACATGAGGGAAGGTTACAAGAAAACATTTATGCCAAGAAGCGTGAACATTTTGATAATGAATGATTTTTTAAAAATAGCCATACCTTATTAAAATTGGTATATTATCTAGGGTGAAACAGATCATCAGCCCAGGTTGGATGCATGAGACAAGTGCTCGGGCCTGGTGCACTGGGAAGACCCAGAGGGATGGGATGGAGAGGGAGGCGGGAGGGGGTATCGGGATGGGGAACACATGTAAATCCATGGCTGATTCATGTCAATGTATGACAAAAACCACTACAATATTGTAAAGTAATTAGCCTCCAACTAATAAAAATAAATGGAAAAAAAAATTGAGGCGAGAATAAAAAATCTGAATGAGCAGCCCAGGCCCCTTCCCAGGGCTATTACATCAGACCCTCTGGGGCCTGGCAGAGCATCAGTGCTTCTGGACTCCTCCTGGAGACCATTGGGGCAGCTGGGGCTGGGCACCTGGATCTGCAGGGCAGCCCTTCCCCCAGTTGGTAAGAGGTCACGGATATCACAGGCTTTGCAACTAGGACGACCCACGCTTCAGGCTTGCAAGGGGCTTACAGGCTTATACTGGCGAGTACTGGGCAGGCTGGGACAGCAGGTCAGCCCCATTTACAGAGAGAGAGAATTCAGGGGGTGGAGCATGGGAGGGCCTGGGGTGACCACCTCACCTCTGTTTGCCCAGGACTTCACTGATCATAGCAGTGAAAGTCCATGTACTGGTTGGGAACTCTGATCCCAGGCAAACCAGGATGGTTGGTCACCCTGGGGGCACCTATCTCGGGAGGAACGACAGAGGAAGAAGAGAATAAAAATAACAGTGACAAGAATAAGCAAGATTCCCAAGATGGCTAGCTTGCTCTCACATACTGAGACCCCAGGAGGGGCTCCGTTCCCCACCCCCGACTCCCCGGGCAGCACTTAGCTTGACTTTGTGTTGGAATCACGAGAAGGGAGGAAGGGAGGGATTTGAAACCCTGACGCTCTGTCCCAGCCCCAGAGGTGCGGCTCTGCCTTTGTCCCCTGCATGGCCAAGGGACCACAGCTGAGTGGCTTAAAAAATAAGAACTGAGTCTCTCAGTCCAGAGGCCAGAAATCAGAAATCAGGACCCCAGATGGGCTTCGCTCCTTCTGAGCCCCTGGCTGGACCGTCTCTCCCAGCTTTGGGTGGTTGGGGGAGAGGGGAGGGAAGGGAACTGGGGACAGTCCTCAGAATTCCCTGGCTCATCACCCCAACCTCCATTGTCTCTGTTGCCATGTGGCTTCTCCTCTTGTGTGTCTGTGTCTCTCTTCCTCTTCTTGTAAGGGCACTAGTCATGTTGAATTAGGACCCACCCTCCCCTGATCCCCGCAACTACACAAAAGCCCAAGCAGCAACAAAGACCCAGCACAGCCCAAAATAAATAAGTAAATAACATTACCAAAGAATTGACCGTTCTGACCGTTTGTGAGGGTACGTCTCAACGGTACTCCCTGCATTCACATTGCTCTGCGGCCATCACCACTGTCCACAGAACTTTTTCATCTTCCCAAACTGCAACTCTGTCCACACTAGATGTAGTCCTTCATTTCCCCCTCCCTCCGGCCCCTGACAAACAGCCTTCTACTTTCTGTCTCTGTGAACTCACGAGTGAATGAATGAGTGGAACCACCCAGGAATCGTCTTTTTGCACAGGTTTGTGTCATGTAACCTGATGTCCACCAGGTGGCAGCCTTTACTAGAAATAGATTTTCTACATGAAGGTTCTTAAAGAAAAAGTGCCTGGGTTTGTCCCCTGGCTTTACATAACCCCCAGCACAGGGACACAGAGTTGGGGACCTTGGAGGGGCAGGCTCATGGCCCAGCATGTGGCCTAGACCCGGGGCACAAGTGGGGACCAACGGGACCTCCTGGGTGCCAGCCCCACCCCTCTCCCTGAGCTTGTTACCTGGGCAGCCTTCTGCTCCAAACCACAGTCTTGGTCCTACTGCTCTTCTTTAGGAGCCAAGAAGCCCTTTTTGAAAGGACAGGAGTGTGTGAACAAGCCCACAACAATGTTTGATTAAAACACAAGCCCCATGTTCTAGGGGCATCCATGCCCTGTCAGGGACACCACGCCCTCCCCCACTTCATCCCATACCAATGGAAAGGTGAAGGTTTATTACTCTCATTTGATAGAGGCCATCATGGCCCCTAAAGGTTAATTAATTTTCACAAGGTCACGCTGTCAGGTGGAGATGAATCATTCTGGTCACATCCAAGGTGGAAAGACACAGGGGTCACCAGATTTGGGTGATAAATCGTTTGCCCCTGCTTGTCGACTGGGATCCAGGGCTCCTGGCAGTCTGCGGGGCAGGGAGGCAGGCTGTATCCTGTATCAAGGTCCCCAGGAAAATGGCTTTAATGGAACAGAGATGCTGGGGAAAGGTGGAGTGCCTAGTAGATGGCCAACCACACTAGTTTATCTAGAATTGCAGGGTTTCCTGGAGGGAGCTAGCTGAATAAGAGCTCCCACAGAGGTCCACATCCTAATTCTTGGAATTTGTGAATGTGTTACTTTAGACAGCAAAAGGGACTTTGCAGATGTTAATAAGTTCGTGATCTTGAAATGGGAAGGTTATCCTGTGTTATTCAGATGGCCCGAAGGAATAAGGGAAGCTTCTACAAGAGGGAAGTAGGAGGGACTGAGTCAGAGAGGGAGAGAGATGCTTTGAAGACGGGAGAAGGACCAGAAGCTATAGGATGAAGGTAGTTTCAAAAGCACAAAACAGTAAAGAAGAAATTCTCCCCAGAACATTCCAGAAGGAATGAGGCTCTGCTATAATTATGATTTTAACTTATTTGTGAGACTTATTTGAGAACTAGCGACCTCCAGCAGGCCAAAGGAACACATCTGTGTTGTTTGAAGTCACTAACTTTGCAGTCCCAGGTGGTGCTAGTGGTAAAGTGCCCATCTGCCAGTGCAGGAGACTTAAGAGACCTGGGTTCGATCCCTGAGTTGGGAAGATTCCCCTGGAGGAGAGCACGGCATCCCACTCCAGTATTCTTGCCAGGAGAATCCCATGGACAGAGGAACGTGGTGGGCTATGGCCCATGATGTCACAAAGAGTCGGACACGACTGAACGACTTAGCACCCTCCATAGTCAGGAAACAAGCACAAAAGGACATAGGACATTGCAGGCTGAAATCAGGAAAGCCAAAGGCACCAGGACGAGCCAGTCACCTTAGAGCCCAAGAACCTTCTGTTAGTTGAGGCTGATTTAGAAATGCAGCTGTGTCCTTCAGGAGCATCCCTGGGTCTCAGAGCTGTGCTTCTCCAAACTCCTCTCATGCCTTCCTAGAACCAGCAGAAAGTGATGTCTATCTGTGAGCCCTGGAGTGGGGCAGGACCCATAAATCACTGGCAAATGCTTAAGTACTGGCTTTCCAGGAAAAAAAAAAATGTGTGCACATGTGTACGTATATATGTTTATGTTTGTTATAAATTTTACTGAATAGTTTGTAGCAAACAACCCACAAATGATATTACAAGTCTCGACTGTAAATTCAATGCAACTCTAGCTTCAGTATAAGTCAGATTTCTTGCAAAATCCATTGTCAGTTTTCAAATTTGATTGCCAACCATAGAGGCAAGTGAGCAGGTAGCAAAGGATCGCTTGATTGAAATTTGACTTAGCAAGGAATTTGGCTCACATCATTGACAAACAACTCTAGTTCTGACCGTAATTTTGGTTGATATTTTCACTTATGTTAATGAGAAATACAAAAGTGAACTAGCAAAGACAGCTGTCAAAACTTCATTCACTCAACAATGATGGGAGTAACTTCCTTGCTGGAGGAGATAATAGCTTTCAAATACAGATAGAATATTTCCTCCATGTTTTGTGCTGTTCACAACGCAACAGCCACAGACAAGACACAGATTGGAGATTAATTTGCATTATTAACATTTCCTCAACCACTTGCTTAAGTCTAGACAATCAACAGAACAATATAACAAGGGCTGGTTTCCAGAGTGTAAATACTCCCACCATCGATGATTTCGAGCTATAAAGTGACATTGCTGAAATGGAGTTGGGCAGAGATATGCACCTTTGAAGTGTTTCTACTATACTGATGCAACCGACATAAATAGCCTGCAGACACAGAGCATAATAAAGTGTAGTCAAATAGCAAGTGATGGTTTTAAAGCAATTATTTCCTTTGTTTTTTATATAATTTATTTAATCATTATGTGTGAAAATTTTAATTTAAAACAATTTTATTTATTTATTTTTAATTATTTTGGGGCAATGCCACGCAGCATGTGGGATGTTTTCCCCAACCAGGGATCGAACCCATGCCCCCTGCGCCAAGTCCTAACCACTGGACAGCCAGGGAAGTCCCATGAAATTTTTGATTTTTAATAATGTTAATAAGCAGCTTATAAAATTCCTGAAAATTTCTGATGAGCTTTCCCAAGCAGCTCTTACACGAAATTAGAGGAAGCAGCCTAAGGGGGTTTGACATTAGCACCATTTCTTTTTCTTCTTCTTTGCTAAAGTGTGACAAATAAAATTACAAGATGTTTAAAGGGTACATGGTGGTGCTTTCATGTGTGTCTTCACTGTGAAAGGATTCCTCCCATCTAGTTAATTAGCATCCATCACAGTGTATATTTATCTTTGTATGTGTGAGAGAGAATATTAAAGTTCTACACTCATAGGATATTTCAGTTATAATAATGCTATCAACTGCAGTCACTTTGTTAGGCATTAGATCCTCAGACCTGATTCATCTTACAGCTAAAAGTTCGTACCTTTTACCCACTCCTCCCTATTTCTCCCACCTCCCAGCCCCTGCCAACTACTTTCACCGTTTCTTTGTGAAGTACTCTGTTTTCCCATAAAATACATTTAAGGTTTGTAATTATTAGATGATACAATTGTTTATTTTAATATAAAAATTGCTTTTCTGAATTTTTAGTGAAATGAAATCTTAACAAAATTGAATATTATAATGAAGAATATTATTCTAGTCTTCCAACTACACAAATTAAAATTAAATTAAATCCACAGCAATGAGATACCACTTCACACCCACTGGGGTGACTCATCAAAAACAACAACAACAGAAAATAAGTGTTGGTGAGCATGTGAAGAAACTGGAATCTTTGTGTGTTGCTGATGGGGATACAAAATGGGGGAGTCTCTGTGGAAATTAATATGGTGAGACCTTACGATAAACAGGGTTATCATATGATCCAGAAATTTCACTTCTGTGTGTGTACCCAAAGAGATATTAGTACATCCACGTTCATAGCAGCTTTATCCACAGCAGCCAACAGGGGGAACCAAACTCCCTGTCATAAATGGATAAACAACGGTGTATATCTGTGCAGTGGAGTATTATCCCACCTTTAAAAGGAAGGAAACTTTGACATACGCCCCAATATGCATGAGTCTTGAGAACATCATACCAAGTTAAATAAGCCAGTCACAAAAGGACAAATGCTATATGATTCTGCTTATATGAGATTCCTAGAGAAGTCAAGTTCATAGAGACAGAAAGTAGAACGGTGGTTACCAGGGGCTGGAGAGAGGGGGAAATGGGGGGGGGGGGGGGCGGGTGGTGGTTATTGTTTAACAGGGGCTTGCCTTTTGACTCAGACAGTAAAGAGCCTGCCTGCAATGCAGGAGACCTGGATTTGTTCCCTGGGTTGGGAAGATTCCCCTGGAGAAGGGCATGGCAACCCTCTCCAGTATCTTGCCTCAAGAATTCCACGGACAGAGGAACCTGGCAGCCTACAGTCCATGGATTCGCAAAGAGTCAGACACAACTGAGCGACTCACACTTTCACTTTTTCACTTTTGTTGTTTAATGGTGGCAGAGTTTCACTTTGTGAAGAAGAAAAAGTTCTATGCATGGTTGCCCAATAGTGTGGATGCAAAAGAACCGTGCATTAAAAAATCTACAGTTCTCAGGACGTCCCTGGTGGTCCAGTGGTTGAGAGTCCACTTGCCAGTGCAGGGGACATGAGTTCGATTCCTGGTCCAGGAGGATCCCACATGCTGGGGAGCTGCTAAGCTCAAGCACCACAACAATGAGCCCTCCAGCTGCAATGACTGAACCCATGTGCCTAGAGCCCATGCTCCACAAGAGAAACCATCGCCAAGAGAAGCCCACGTACCCCAATTGGAGAGCAGCCCCTGCTTGCTACAACTAGACAAAGCCCATGCACAGCAATGAAGACCAGCACAGCAAAAAATTAATTAACTAATTTCTAAAGACCTCTAGTTCTGAGGGCATATAGGTCTAATGGCATAGAAGGACACCTTTACGATGGTTAAAATGGTACATTTTCCTTGTGTCATCTCACCGCACCAGAGGCAGGTAGGAAGTACCCACTGTCAGGAGCTGTCCAGGGGGCTGAATTCCTGCTTCTGCAGTTACCCGCCAAGGGCTGGGGTCCATCCTCTGAGTGGGGTCCTGGTTAGGGTTGCCCCCATTTAGCAAACAAAAATATTGAACACCCAGATCAATTTGAATTTCAGATAAACAACAAATATTTTTTTTTTTTTCTTTTTAGTAGAAGATCACTCCAGGTAATATTTGGGGCAAACTTGTACTCTTTAAAATGTGGTTTCTCCAGATCTGAAAGAGACACGTGCACCCCAATGTTCATCGCAGCACTGTTTATAATAGCCAGGACATGGAAGCAACCTAGATGCCCATCAGCAGATGAATGGATAAGGAAGCTGTGGTACATATACACCATGGAATATTACTCAGCCGTTAAAAAGAATTCATTTGAAACAGTTCTAATGAGATGGATGAAACTGGAGCCCATTATACAGAGTGAAGTAAGCCAGAAAGATAAAGAATATTACAGCATACTAACACATATATATGGAATTTAGAAAGATGGTTAACGATAACCCTATATGCAAAACAGAAAAAGAGACACAGAAATACAGAACAGACTTTTGAACTCTGTGGGAGAAGGTGAGGGTGGGATGTTTCGAAAGAACAGCATGTATATTATCTATGGTGAAAACAGATCACCAGCCCAGGTGGGATGCATGAGACAAGTGCTCGGGCCTGGTGCACTGGGAAGACTCAGAGGAATCGGGTGGAGAGGGAGGTGGGAGGGGGGATCGGGATGGGGAATGCGTGTAACTCTATGGCTGATTCATATCAATGTATGACAAAACCCACTGAAATGTTGTGAAGTAATTAGCCTCCAACTAATAAAAAATAAAAAAGAAAAAAAGAAAAAAAAATGCGGTTTCTTTGAAATTCAGATCTACCATTCTGTATTTTAATCTGCCAACTCCAGGTGGACCTCTGTCCATGGTCACCCTTTCCTCTGTCACTCTCTGTCACCACAGGGGCCTGACTGGCCCCAAGCCCTCGTCTGAGGGCACAGCTGACCACACAAGACCTGCCCTGTGCTGGGTGGTGGTCAGCTGTCTACATGTGTGTGTTAGTTGCTCAGTCGTGTCTGACTTTTTGCGACCCCAAGGACTGTGGCCTGCCAGGCTCCTCTGTCCATGGAGTTCTCCAGGCAAGAATACTGGAATGGGTTGCCATTTCCTTCTCCAGGGGATCTTCCCAATCCAGGGATCAAACCCAGCTCTCCCGCATTGAAGGCAGGTTCTTTACCGTCTGGGCCAGCATGGAAGCCCCTGGCCCCTCCTGAAGTCCAGCTCAGCTTCCAAGGCAGCCTGAGTTCCCCGGGAGTTCAGGGTCTCCAGCGTGCCTGCTCTGTAGAATCACCGGACACTTGGTACCACCCCAGGGGTTTGGATTGAATTGGTCTGAGTGAGGCAGGAGATAGATGGGCTCCAGGCCGGACACGTACAACTGGCCTCCTGTTCACACTTCCTGGGGTAACAAAAGGATGGGCTCCAGGCCGGACATTGACTACCAGCTCCCTATCTACATTTCCTGAGGCAAAAGACAAATGGGCTCCAGGCTACATATTTATGACCAGACTCCTGACTACATGTCAAGATCTGCGTCGGTATAAGAAACAACAACAGGAATAGGGCGGACAACCGGACACTGGACATTTTCTGGCAGGAACAGAGAGGGGCTAAACCCTGTTAGAAGATCAAGAGGTCATACGTTTCCCATCCTTGGGGCAAGGCAGACACGGCACACGTGCAAGAAGAGAATGGACAGGGTCAAAAAGGCAGAGGATGCGAGTAAGTCTTTTCTGCTCCTCCCATCTGCCTCTGCGCTGAAGTCCATCTTGACCGAGGTGTGTGCGTGCACCCAGTGGATGGTCCTGAGACAGGGTAGCCAGGGGGTCAAAATAGGATGCTTGGCCATGAAGAAGACCAAGAACCGGAAGACTGCCCCCTTATAAAGGACTTAAACTTCCCAAAGGCGACTCTCTCGCAGAGTTCACCCAAGCATCTTTCTCCATATACTCTGCTTTTCTAATAAATATTTTCTTTCCCTCTATACCTTCTGTCTCCTTGTCAGATTTCTCCTTTCAAGGTAGACAAGGACTAAGGACTTAGATTGCAGCACTGGCCTCTGAGATCTCGCGGTTAAGGTTCATGGTTTCCACCCAGGTGACCAGGTCAAGCAACTATGGTCTTGCTTTTAGCCGTTGCTCCCTGCAAACTACTGCTCACTGCTGCATGCATCCAAAACCATGGAGACAGCCCTGATAAAGCTGGCCAGGGGGTTCACCATGCAGTCTGATCTGAGGCCTGCCCTCTCAGAGGCTGCCCTGACTCACGGACCCTGTCTGAGAACCAGCCTTGGAGTGAAAAGCAGAGTACCTGGCTTTGGCCACTGGGTTTGGGATCAGCAGGCTTGTGTTACAGTCCTGCCTCTGTCAGTTTCTAGCTGTAGGGCCTCAGGCACGTTGCCTCTGCCCTCTGAACTTCTGTTCCTTCCTCCCTCCCTCATATGGCTGTTGTGAACGTCATTCAAAATGGTGGCCTTCAAACGCTGTCTCTGGACAAGCATTGCCTGGGGATGGTTAGGCATAACTTCTCCTTCACCCAGATGTGCTGTAAAGCAGGACCTCAGGTTGGAGGGGAGCAAGAGTCTAATTTTAAGAAGCCCTCCCAATGACTCAGATGCATGCCCAACCACAGATATAAGGTAACAACAGTCAAGAGCAAGAGGTAAAAAGATGGATAAAGGAAAGCTAATTACAAGCCTCCAGGACCGACTTCTGAATCCTGGACTTCAGCCTCTTAATTCCAGGAGCCCTGACTTGAGACGCCTCTCCTCTGCTTGTGGAGGTCCAGGCTGCTGATCACCACGCCACAAGTCCAGAGTTCCTCCCTCCTTGGTCCGGGGGTGCTCACCTGCAACCTGGGAGATATTAAAGCTCTGGCAGGCTCCTGCCTCTTTCCCTGGCTCCAGGCCCTTGACCCTGCACCTGTGCACAGCGCGAGGTCTCTGTTGCCCTCTCCCTCCAGGCCCCCACGTCGAGAACTTTCTGCTACAACAGTGCTTCACAGATTCCAGGTTCCACTGAATTGCTCCAGAATCTGGAATTGGGACACAATTCAGGGAGAAACTTTTAATTTTCCTCTGATTCTTTTAACCCTACAAACTGTCAATTGCTTGAAACACACACAAAAAATTGTAAAGTGATTGCTGATTATGGGCTAGGACAGAAATAATACACATTTTCTTACTTTGACCAAGTTAAAATGGCTTCCATCGTGGCATGAGGCTTTGGAATCACAGAAACCCAGGTGCTCTGCCCAGATTGGCTGAGCCAGTTGATTTCTCTGAGCCTCAATTTTCTCTGCTCAAATAAAAGTAATAATTGCCATTACGATGATGAGGACAACAGCAGAGTTTGTAAGTGCTTTATCCTTACAGCAGCCCTTGGAGGCAAGGCCATGGTTTGCCAACTTAAAGGCTCATTAGAATCACCTAGGGAGATTTTTGCAACCATATTCCTAGGCTTCATGGTACTAAGAGAATCCTGGGTGGCCGGGCCATCTGCATTGTTCCAACTCCCCCATGATTCAAACGTACAACCAATTCAAAGAGCGGATGGCCCAGTGGACAGCTCAGATCACCGCCCACTGAGCCCAGGGCCCCTTCTTTGGGAAATAGAAGGGACCGTTCTCCTTTAGGGACTCCCTTTTCAGATATACTCATCTCTTGGGTTGACAAAGGCACTTTGGGGGCTTGATCTTCAAAGGTGGGGTTACCTAAACTTCTGCAAAGGGAGCTAACACAAGTCAATATACGGCGACTTTAAAAACTATTAACTTCATTTAAGAAAAAAAAATGAATTTTTGGTTGAGTTTACAACAATAGAGCAAGGCTGCGTCATTAATGGGAAGCAGATGGGGGGCCTCTTTGCAGATTGCCTGAGCACAAATCCATCCGTCTTCCCGCGCCTTTCCACCCGCACATGCGCAGGATGGCTCCATCCTCCAGGCGCTGGTCCAGCCGGTTTCGGGTGCAGAGCCGCTGGCTCTGGGGCCTCCACCTGCCTCCATTCCCTCATCATCTCAAACATCTGCCACCCTGAGCTTGCCTTGTGTCCTCTGGACCTGGCAAGGCCGTTAGTCATCGTCTCATCTGGCGATGTCACAAACGCCTGCGTGATTTGCTCATTCCAGCTGGTCCTCGGGCTCAGGGGAGCGAGGGGTGGGGTGGGCTCCAAGGCCCCCTCCTGCGCCTGAGTCTCCAGATGCAGACGCCAACAAGCCGGGACCCTGCGTGACGGCCCGTTGGCGCAGGCCAGGGTCAAGTGGTGGGGCAGAGGCCACAGCCCTGATACTGGCTTTTGCCTTACTTTGTGGGGCCTCAGCTCTCTCTGGGTCTCCACAGTCTCCCTTCCCATGAGACCTGGAAGACCATGGCGGGGAACCTGCAGGGTTTGTCCCTGCCCCAGGGCCTTTGCACTTACCCTGGTCTCCTCACTAGAGGCGCCTCCCCCCAGATCCCTGCCTAGCGGCTCATTCTCCTTATTTGGGTTTCAGGTCTTCCATTGATACACATCGCCCCCCACCTCCACCCCATCTAGTCTTCCTCTTTCCTGAAGATTTTTAAGATCACATCAACTTGTCATTTTATTTCAAACCATTAACACTCTATGCCTGTGTGTGTGCTAACTCGATTAGGTAGTATCTGACTCTGTGCGACCCCATGGACTATAGCCTGCCAGGCTCCTCTGTCCATGGGGATTCTCCAGGTAAGAATACTGGAGTGGGTGGACAAGCCCTCCTGTTTTCTTATTTGCTTGTTTTGGTGTCCTGTTGTGTCCCCCCGGCATGTGGGCAGGGACACATCCGTCTTGGACACAGGTGTAGCACAACCTTCTTGTGTGGTCCTTGCACATAGTAGGTACTCAGGAACATTCTAGATGTTGTCTGGCTGGGCTAGCCCTGCCTCCCGAGCCCATGGGGGCGGTGGGGCGGGGAAGGGGGAAGGGCTGTCACGCGGGTCTCTGCGTCCCCGCAGGCTGTGGAAGGGCAGGAAGATGACCAAGAAGGGCTAGGTGCAGTGCCTGGCTCAGCGTGTGAGGTGGGGGGGACCCACATGAGCTTCCCTGCAGGTGAACCCCAGGCCTGGAGACTCAGAGGTGGATGGGGGGGTGGTGATCGTGAATATGTCATGGGCTCGGTAGAGCACAGATCCGCCCTCCCGGGGGGTGGGGGTGGGGTTTGCTGCGGCCACTGTGCATGCGCCGACGCCCCTGCCATCTTGCGGTTTCCTTCAATGAGCATCTGGCCTGACCTCACGGTGCTGGGAGACGAAGCAGGCTCTGTGACTGCGATATAGACGTGCATGCCTGCGGGAACTGCACGGACTATTTTAAACACTCGCGAGGCTTGGTTAGTTGGCAGGAAGCCAGGAAGACTCATGTGGGGCTCGTGGGGAGCCCCCCACTGATGCGTTTGGGCATCTTGCAAAGCCGGGTTCAGATATGCCTGGGGGTGGAGGACAGGATAGTGCCCCCCTTCCGGATAAGATCCAGCACAAGCTAGCACGGGGATCTCGTGCTGCCGGTGTTAGGGCGGGTGGGATGGAGGAAAGGCAGTCACATCTTGGCTTGCAAACCACTTCTGCCACGCCGAGCTGAGGCACACATTGCTCTGTGTCTCAGTTTCTGTCGATAAAATGGTCATGGAGACCACCTCCCCTTTGTAGCTATGATTAGGAAAGACCATGCGTGCAAAGCACCCTGCCTAGTCTTTAAAAACATTCTAAGAGGAAGTCCCTGGTGGTGCGGTGGCTGAGACTCCGGAATTCCAATGCAGGGGGTCCAGGTTGGATCCCTCCTCAGGGAACTGGCTCCCGCACGCCTCAACAAACGAGTTCACAAGCCTCAACTAAAGATGCCGCGTGCCACAACTAAGACCCGGCTCAGTCAAATAAATATATATAAACAAAAATAACAACAACCAGAAACATTCTGGGTGCCTTGATAAACAGAATGATTACCATCACAAAACCCAAAGCTTTGAGCTGGGACACAGAGCCCAGTGAGTTCAAATCCCAGTTGCCCTGTGACTGTGACATATTGCTCACCCTATGTGAACCTCTGTTTTCCAAACTGTGAGATAGAGACGATGTTCATACCTCCCTCGGACTGTTGTGAGAGCTCAGTGAGTTTCCAGACGCGCCTGGATGTGGTGAGGAGGAAGGTGTTCCCTGCCTGCTGAGGGATGCTCAGCTTCGCTATCACACGTGCTTATGAGTCCTGTTTCCGGTGGTAGAGACTGGACCGCCATCACCATCATTCACAAAATCCAGGTTGCCACTTTCTCTAGACTCTACCCACAGGGAGCTTGAGAGCTCTGGGTCTGAGCGAAGCTGCTGGGAGAGATCTGCCAGGCTGGCCCCAGAGGTGAGGAGGGGAGGGGCCTCTGAGCCCTGCAGAGTTGGGAGAAGGGCCCCTAGGGGCACTGGTCCCCTGCCCAAGGTCACAGAGCTGGACTCCACTGGAGGCCACGTCTTCCACCTCTGGTCCCCTTCTCGGACCATCCAGGAGGCCACTGAAAAACCTTGCTAATCTGGGGCAGGGGAACGGGGTGGGAGGGCCACCAAATGGATGGACCTTGTGTTTCCCTTTTCTTCAGACATCGCCCATGGAGTCTCTGACAGAAAAACAGACCGCCAGGTAAGCCTGGCTCTCTGGAGTTTTCCAAACCAAACAACACACAAGTTTCCAAGGTCGCTGTGCTTATTGGGGAGGCGTCAGTGCCAGCGGGGGTCCAGGCAGCCCCAGGGGGACAGAAGTCCACAATGAGCTTGTGCTCAGTCAGTGCTGGGTGTGGGGGGGTAGCGGAGGGAGGTGGGGGAGGACCAGGAGGGTGAACCATGGACCCTTCAGATGCTGACCCTTCTTCTGCCCCCCTGTCCTTCCCCATCATCAGAGTTCAGGAGCAAGATCAAGAGGCAGGGGTCCATGACCACAACTATGGAGGCAGGAACCCAGGCTGCCTTTATTTTCCTGGAGGAATCCTGCCCTTGGCAGGACCCTCCCTCCCCCGCACCAGGAACTCAGCAACCGTCTTCTTACTCTTGGGGTGCAGGTACTTTGCCAACAAAGGTCCCTATAGTCAGAACTATGGTTTTTCCATTAGTCTTGTATGGATGTGAGACTTGGACAGTAAAGAAGTCTGAGCACTGAAGAGTTGATGCTTTTGAACTGTGCTGTTGGAGAAGACTCTTGAGAGTCCACTGGACTGCGAGGAGATCCAACCAGTCCATCCTAAAGGAGATCAACCCTGAATATTCACTGGAAGGACTGAAGCTGTGTTGAAGCTGAAGCTGAAGCGGAAGCTCTGATACTTTGGCCACCTGATGCAGAGCTGACTCACTGGAAAAGACCCTGTTGCTGGGACAGATTGAAGGCGGGAAGAGAGGGGGACAACAGAGGATGAGATGGTGGTTAGATGGCATCACCAACTCAAAGGACATGAGTTTGAGCAAACTCTGGGAGATGGTGAAGGACAGGGAAGCCTGTCGTGCTGCAGTCTATGGGATCATAGCGAGTCGGACACAACTGAGCAACTGAACAACTGAACAACTGAAACTCAGAGAAAGTTCTAGAGGAAATACCACTCTCTGACCAGAGGAGGGTGCTATTGCCTCACAAATAAGCTGCCCAAGGTGGCGGTTGGAAGAACTTTCTGCGGTCCAAGAATGAGAAATTTCCATCCGCAGGCAGCTAGAACAGGGAGTTCTAACAGCTTCGGCCTTTCTCCTGCTGGCCAGGAAAGGCCCCCTCCAGACCCTCACAGGCTGGGGAGAAGTGGGGGAGAGTTCCCAAAGGTTGGGAATGCAACTCAATGTGCCCCCCCCCGCCCCCACACACACCATGAGTTAAAACTTCTACAATATGTCACAAGGTCGCAACACCTGACCCTGTGCTAAATGCTTTCCAGACATTTCCTGGACTCCCTACAGTCACCCCAGTGGGGGTGGACAGGGTGGTCCCTGCATTGCAGAACCTCAAAACATCTATCTCTTGCCCAAGACCTGGGGTATCCAGGTAGAAAGAGAGTGGCCTTCGGACCAGGGCTTTTGTGGCTCCAGAGTGGTCGATGGGCCTCTGCACTCCCTTGCAGTGTTTGGGGGCCGAGGGGCCTCATGCTTCAGATGGCGTTTCTGTGTGCTGACCGCCTGTCTCTGTGCAGGGGAGTAGGTTTCTGGCCTCCCCATTTGGGGATGTGGTGCTGGCTGGATCTGGAAGTTCGAGTCCTGGTTCGTCCTCTCTCTCCTGGCTGGGCTGCAGAAACTTCACGTCCAAGCAGCCCTGGAGGGGGTCTGGCATGCACAGAACTCCAGGAGAAGTTTCCATGAAACAATCATCTGTAGCCAGATGTTCTCGGTTTTTAAGCCACATTTTTTTTTTTTTTTTTAAACCTAAGAGGGACCGATTTCCCCATTTCTCGGGAGGGGAAGAACAGAAGGGAGGAAGCCCAGCTCAGGCAGTCTGGTTGACACTGCAGCTCAGGACGAGAGGCCAAGGCCTGGGCCCCCGGAGTCTGCTGAGCCAGCAATCAGCAACACTCCGGCCGTCCATCAGGCGGGGGAGGACAGGAGGCAAAGGATGTGTTTTCTTTGCGCATTTATGCGTTAAGAAAAGAGAGAGCACAGCATGGAAAATGGACAAGGCGGCCGTGAGCACGCTTCCTCCCACGCCTGGGTTTATGGAAACGCAGACGTCAACTCAATGTCCACAAAAGCAAACTTTTTTTCCCCCAACGTCGACAGTTCTGCCAGTTCATCTAGTCCATTTCTCGGGGCCACTCTGAGTTTCTGTCAATAAAGCTGATGAGGACCACTTGCAAATATTGAATGTTGTTAGGGAAAACTTGTTAATCTGCCACTAACTAGAATTCGCTTGGGCACGCTAAGATCCTGGGGGGCTTTAGATGACTCTGGAGATGGAGGGTTGCGGGGCGGGGGGGGGCAGTTCTAAATGTTCTAAATGGCTTGACATCTGTCCAGTGTTGCTCGCTGGACTCCAAGAGGGCTGGTCCTCAGAGAGGTTTGACCCATGTCCCGATCCCGAGGAGATGGACAAGATAGCGGCCCCTCAGCCCCTCGGCCTCTGAATTCCCAGGGCAGGGTCTCCCCCACACACTTGAAAGGGATGCAGACTTTCAAGGGGAGGCATGTTCTGGAGGCTTCTCTTCGCTTCACCAACTTTCTGGATGCTTCCTGCAGCTGCAGCGCCAACCAGCAGGGCGACCTTCTCTCCGGGAGGCCTCTGTCTGCTCTGCTGGCCATTCGCAGGGGGTGGTCTTCTCTGCCCGCCAGGCCCCATCCAGCCTGCTTGGGGGTTCTTCCCATGGTTGTTCCCTAACTTCAAGAGAGCGGGCTTCTTCTGGGCCCTTCTCAGGGTCTTCCCAATCAGTCAAGGTTTTCTCCCTTCTTTGGGGGGCTGTGTAACGTGACAGGGTGTGCGTGCATGGGAATCCAGGGGGTCTCAACCCTGGGGGGACCAGGGCTTCTCTCCTAGGGACATTTGACAATTCTGCAGACATTTTGGTTGTCACAACCAGGGAAGGGGGGCCACTGGCGTCTAGTGGGCCGAGGACAGGGATGCTGCTAAACGTCCTACAACCGACAGGACGCCCCACAGCAGAGAATCACCCGGGCCTGAGCATCAATATTCCCAGGGTCAAGAAACCCAGCCATAACCCACTCAACCCACTCCCTAGTGATGGACACTCATATTGTTCCAAATGTTTTTGCTGTTAGCAACACTGCTGTCAGAATTGCTCTCACACCTTGGCCCCCCGGCTGTGGGTGAATGTAACCGGTGATGTCAACAGTGTGGTACCACTTGGGCACCAGAAAGAAGTCAGAACACACATCTATCCTGATAAGGTGCCTTTGGAAGGTGACACCAGAAACGTGCTTGTTTGGGGCAGGAACTAAGGGGAGCAGCCCCCTGGGGCTCGTACGACACCCTGGACCCCTTGTGGTCCTTTCTGATGTGGGGGAGGGGAGCAGAAGGATCGGGAGGACCAGGGCTGCATCCTGAGGGCCAACACAGCTCTTGCCCCGACAACTGGCAAGACTCACACTGGTTGCCCAGCGCTCCATCCTGCCCCTCGAGTCTGAAGAAAGAGGCTGCAGTGGGTAACCTGGCCTGGTCCTGCATGGCCTGCCTCCCCTCCATCTCTCCCTGGCCCCCAGTGCTCTCCCCTCTGCGCCTGGGGACCTGAACTGCCCCACCTGGGCTGGCGGGTGTCTCCCGTGCTGTCCCCTCCACTCTCTTGACACTCTTTGCCTGCTCTGCCTTCAGGGCTCAACTCCTGAAAAATCGCCTGGGTGTGACCCCAACCACAGAGCGCTGGCCTTGACCATCTCCTCCCGGCCCAGCCCTCCTTAAGGCACCATGGCTGCAGTCTATTCCCAGCATGGAACCCAGTCTGAATTTTTTCTTGCTCCTCTTCAGGCCGTGAGAGTCTCATGCAAAGGAACTTTTTCTCTTGTTTATGGCTCCTTGCCCAGTGCTTGTGTGGTTCCTGGTCCCTAACAGGGTTAGATACATTCTAACCCTGACTCTGATCCTGACCTTAACTGATCTTAGGACATATAAGTGAATGAATGAATTAGTGAAAGAGTGAACAGATAAGAAATGGAGAGCTGGGGATAAACAGGCTGGACATCACGCCACAGTTTTGCCCCTCCATTCTCCCATGTGATCTTGACAGCATCTGTGAACAATATTAGTCTATTTTATAAATCTGGAAACTGAGGCCCAAGGTGGCTTAGCTTGGCCTCTGAATAGTAAAACCAGTAAGGAGCCTTTTCCCACCCGAGCCCTCTAACTCCACAGTCAGTTGCCTTTTATGACCACCAGGGGGCACACCTCCATATGTGCCTGTGTACAAATGCTTCCCATCTTGTATGAGGCAAAACCATAAACTCATCCCTTCCCTCCCCAGCTGAACGTTTATTCCAGCTCTGTCTGAGCAGAACTGTGTCCCTGGGAGGAAAAGGGGATCCAGATGTCCCCCTGCCAAGAGCGATAATCATCTCCTAGGAAATCTGAAAAATGCTCCGCTTCTAAGTGTCACTGTGTCGTCCGGGGTTTGGGGCTCTGGTGTGGCTGGCCCTCTTGACCAGGCTGCCCGCGGACTGGCCCCTGATTCGATGCACTGGGGTCTCACAAGTGGTGATGGGGTGGGGGGACAGGCTTGGTAACTCTCAGCAGCTTTGCTGTTGTTGCCACTTTGGGGAGTAACTGATTTGTATTTCAGATTTTGTTGTCACTTGAAATCTTAGCTATTTCAGAGGAGAAATGGCAAGTTCGCAGTGAGCTTTGCTTGCTCAAAAAGAGGGAGGAGAGAGAGAAGGGGGAAAAGTATCAGATATTAAGCTGAGCAGGTGTTGAAGCTGATGTTTGAGGAGCTAAAAAGCCTGAATCTGAGAGGGAGTTAACAGTCTCTCCTGATACCCCAGTGGAAGAACTTTTACGCAGCATATAGTTTTAAACCTTGATAAACACTGGTGCCCGACAGCTGTGTTACCCACAGCCAACTTTTTAATTTCTCTCTGCCAGGTTACTCATTCTTGAAATGTGTGTGTTCTTTACACCCCGGGGGAATATTTTCCATTTTCCAAACTTCCAGAAAGCTGCTTGAATAGAAAAACAGGGATCTCTGCAGCAGGCCATCGGTAGCTTTTTAAATGAAAGCAGAAGCGGCAGCAGTAGCCAGAGGAACAGGGACCAGAGATGCGTGGAAGGTTTTCTAATCACCTATGGATGCGTCTGAGGTTTTCTGACCACCACGGGGTTACTGAAGATGCTCACACAATCTTTTTCCACATCAGTTCCTTATTTTCGATGATGCATCTCAATGAGGAATTTATGCATCTCTCCATATGCCCCTTTGTCAATTAATTTATTCGGTGTGAATTGAATCGAGTAGTGTTCATTACGTGTAGCATGCTTTCCAGGGCGAGAAAGTGATTTTCCTAAGACCATCCAGGCTGGTCCTGTAAGGGCTGCCACTTCATCTAGTACCTCATCCCAGCAAATTCACACCAGACCTCTTCATCCTTGTCTTCAAAACAGACAGTCCAGCCCAGGGTGGGGTGGGGGGCAGGGGGAGGATGAGGCTGCAGACCCTGTCTAGGTCCTCAGCCTCCTCCCACACCAACCAGGGAGGTTGTCCTCATCTCCACTTTCTGCCTCTTCCTTGGATTTCCCAGCCCAGCACAGGTGACGGTGATGCTGGGGAGAAGCACCTGCCCCCCACTGCCCTCCTGTGTTCTCATCAGAGGGCGAGACTCGGGAGGTGGGGGCAGCCAGTCCAGTGGTCTCTTGCCAGAACTTCTAACGCCTGCTCATCTCTCCCCTTCCTGGTCCGACCTTCACACCACCTGGAGTGAGCACTGATCAGTGAGACATCCTGCCCCAGTTTAGAGCCTCTGTGACAGCCACAGAACCAGACCCCAGGTCATGAGCACGGTTTTCTGGGCTTCAGATCCCCCTTGTCTCCCACTTCTCAGCTCTTGGGAGCCAGCTCCTCACCCCAGGGTGGCCTCTGGGCTCTGTGCTCTACCATGTGGGCTGACCCTTCTTTATCCGAGCCAGCTGCCTCCTCTAGCTCTGAGTTGTCCCCACCCTCTTCCCCTGCACCCACCACCCCTCCTTTGGGTCCCTGCACCCCCCCCCCCCGTTTTGTTGCTCTTTTGACAAATGCTTGTTTCTTGTCCTCACTCTCCTTGCCACGTGCTGAGCTCCACAAAGATCCAGCACACCCCTGTCACTGTTCCCCCCGCCTTAGCAAGGATGTCACACCCAGGAGGAGCCCAGCAGATGCTAGCCTCTAAAGGAAGGAACAAGAGTTCACTGCTTGTTTCTTCACGTTGTGACCCCGTGGAGACAGACGTGTGCAACGCCATGCATTTATCTGAGAGTTACAGTCTCGTTTGTTCCAATTGTCGTGGGAATGACATGTTTTTAAAATGACATCATTGACACCATTTTTCATGGCCCTGTTCTCCTTCAGAATTTATTGCAGGGGCTTCCCAGGAAGCTTCATAAATGTTCCACGTCTCTGTGGACTTAAGCTGGGTCCCTCTCAGAGAGAAAAGGACAATCTGCTTTTCACTTTCCTTTTCAACAAAACATTGTTCTTTTGTTTGTTTGCCAGATACTAGTTAAAGTGTAAGAACAAATTTTAATCAGTAGTATAAATATATTTTTACACTTTTTATTTTATATTGGAGCATAGCTGATTAAGCAGAACATTGTTAATAACAGTAACAAGAAGCAATATTATAGCACCTCATTTAATTCACTTAATAATCACTAAATACAAAGAGATTGATTTACTATTATCTTCATTTTATAAATAAGGAATTGGAGGCACAGAGAAGTTAAGTAACTTGTTAAATGTCACACAGTCAGTACATGTAAGGAGCCGGGACTCTTTGTTTGCAATCTGCTTTATATTCTATTCTTTGCTCTCACATTGCCCATGAACTTTGAGTTTCTCGATGATCTGGAGAGCATGTAGAGTAGGGGCAGTCATCACCATGTTACAGTTGAGGAAACAGAGGTTCAGAGAGGTGCAGTGACTTTGGCCAAGATCACACAGCATTGTTGGCAAAGTCAGGTTCAAACCCAGGTCTATCTACTTTTTGGCCAAGCTCACTCAGCTTTTGGGTCACACCTGGGGTCACAGGTGTGCAGTGTGTGTGTGAGTTCATGGGTGTGATCCAAACCAGCCTCGAAAAGGTTTGAGTTTAGGTCTCACCTAACGGTAGACCCCAGTCTGCTTGTATGATGCTTTAGCGGTTTCATTTGGAAAATGTTGCTGTCCGTGAGCTATTTTAAGGCATTTTTAAGTCTCTATTTCAGGATGCAACACAAATCTTACTCCCATTCAATAAAACGTAATTGCCCAACTGGCTGTAAGGGATTAAAGGAAAACACAGTAAATCACAAACAGGAGATCCTCAAGAGTTAACAAAGTTCTGACTTTAGGACTCGGAACGCCAAGACGCTGGGCATCGGAGCAGGTACAATGCAACCTGGGTTTCTTTTTCTAACTCCCTTAGAGGCAGGCTCTTAATTGGACTTTTAAAATACGATGCTCATGTGCAGTTTAACGCCTGTGTCTATCTCTGAAGATAGACTTTAATTGAGTCTGTTACTTTTATTATAAGTATTACTGTTTTCGTGACCACGTGGTCTAAAAATAGTATGTCCTGACCTGTGTGTTGGCGCTGACTGCATTTCCTTCAGGGTCAGAGTTCAGGGTTCAGGTGGTGGGTCCTCAGGGAGAGTTTCAGCCCTAGCAGAATGACATCTTTATGAAGAGCAGGCAAAATGAGTGATCACGGTTGGTGGGCAATTTGGGGTTTTTCAAATCTATGTTAATAGCATACATTTTCAAGTCGATAGTGTATTCAATTAAAGGACCCAAGGAGAAAATGATAAAGACCAAATAGGGCATTTTGTTTTGTTTTGTTTTTTATTTTGTCCTCCTTCAACTCATTTTCTCTGTAAGTGCAGACTGGGGTTGTCTTTCAAGCAGAAAGTAAGCTGGGGATGGGGTATGTGGGGCCAGACTCTACAGCCACCAGAAGGAAGACCTTTGCTCTTATAACACAGACAGTATTTTTCCACAACTAGCAGCTACACGCTGTTGTTAGGTCATGCTCGGACCACACCGGTGAGCCCATAAGCCCCACTTTCCATTTCCTCCCATTTTCTGTCCTCATCTTTCTTGGAAGTTAAGAGAGAAAGGGCTTTTGGTAAAGCCCTTTGTTATTCCTACGCTTCTGTGATCTTTGTTGATGGCACTCGCCTTCTGAGACTCAGGATTCTGTCATTTTCAACATTTGGCAGAGATACAAAAAGCAAAGAAATCAATATTGCCATGGAGACTATCATTTCTGAGCCAGACTTAATTATGAATTATTAAGAATGGTTCAGTTGAATTAAAAGAATTAGGAGGGCTCCTCTGTTTAATGCAGGCTCCAGCGATGCATGTTAAGTAGCAACTAGGTTCATTACCAAAAGTTACATTCATTAGGTTATATAATTTGCAAGTTTCTATTCTTAATTTCTTCTAGCCAATTCCAATTATTTTCTCGAAATAGCATAATTAGTGGCAGGGGAAAAAAAAACACATTTACATGACATGCAAATAACACATTTTTCTTTCCATTGGTTACAAAAACCTTTTGAATGTATTTTTGTCTCATATATAATAGTATCTTTATGCATACAGACTTATGCCAAATAGGTGTCTCTTCATATGCGTAACCCAGCCACCGACCTCACTACGTTTTGTCGGCAACAGGTATCCTGGGTAAACAATTTCGTTTTAGGTTTTGGAAAAATCTGAGATTTGCATTTGCCTTTTGGTCTCTAATTAAAATCCCCACTGAAGGTCGTGTTGGTGCCTTTGCTTTTCACCCTTTGTTCCATTCAGGAGAATGTAATTGAGACTTGCGGACTTGACCTTTGCAAACATTCCCATTTCATATGTAGTGCTTGGAATTTTAAGGAGGGGGTGGCAGCTGGGTGCGCAGAGGGAAAAGGCAGAACCTTTTGGAAATGATTTCCAATTAGAGCTCCTGATAGGCAATTTCATAACCTGTTTGTCTCCAAAATGCTTCTGTGGTTTTCTGTATTTCTGTATTTCTTATTATCTTGCGTGACTAAGCATTCAGCTCAGGTGAGACACTGCCTGCTACAAAACAAAGAGAAAAACTGACAATTAGCCAGTTGATTTCAGCTATATAAACTACTGAACTGGAATGTTCCAGGCAAGAAATGAAGAAAGGAGGAAGAAAAGTAAGGAGAGGAGGGGGTGGGGGGGAATGGGAAGAGGAAGGGGAAGGGGAGAGAAGGAAGGAAGAGAGAGAGGGAGTGGTGGAGGACAGAAGAGACAAGTCCACCCCGTTGATCAATTTGTCTAGGTCAGAAGGATGGCCATAGTCTTATCAGACTTTCTCTTCTTTTGGATCAGACCCATTCAAAATGGCACCCCTGGTCTCGATAGCACTGCCCGTTCCAGACACTATGGCCTTTAGATCACAGTGGTCAAGGGGGAATTTGATGCCTGGGTTGTTTCTGTTTATCTGGGAACGTTTTCACATCTAAACAGCTTTGGCTCAGCACCCAAGAATGGCGTCGCCATGAACCGTCTTCTTTGGAACGGAGGAGCCCCAGTGAATACACCGCTGGGGCTCCAATGCAGCCAAATAAATCAATAAACAAAAAAAAAAAAGAAAGAAATTTGGATGACATCTTCTCTATTTCAAACCAGGCTCTGTGACTTGCCAGACACTCTGCTTGGCGATTTACCTGATAACCACACAGCCACCCCCACCCCTGAGCCTGGCTAAAGGGACAAACTCATAATTGATCACGTCCTCCAAATTAGAGCAGCCTGGAAAATATTTAATTTACAATAAAAACAAATGCTTATTATGCTGTGTTTTGACAAGAGAACTCAGCTAAAGAGATACGTGGTTTAATTCAATCATTTGGCCCATTAGACGGGCTTCTGGGAGTGTTTTTAATGGCCTTTCCCTTCTTTCAAAAGGACTCCGTGAATCGGCAGGACAGAAGCATGGGGCGTGGGGGGTCGGCAGTGAGCTTGGGAACTCCGAAGTTCCCCTGGCTTGCTCGAAGCAGTATTGATAGGTATACGCATGTTTCTATGTAAGGGTCCAGGGTGATGCTTTGATCCACATATACATCCTGAAACGATACTTCTAATAGAGCTAAATGACCCACCCATCACCTCACATGCTTACTTTGTGTGTGTGTGTGTGTGTGTGTGTGTGTGAAGACTTAAGACCTCCTCTGAGCAAATTCTAAATGTACAACAAACTATTGTTATCCACAGTCACCTGCTGAGACTCTTCTGGGGGCAGGGGGGTGCTTTACACGACCTCGGTGCCCCTCACCCAAAGGTGATCTCCCTCGCTTTGCTCTTTCGGGCCATAGAGGAGCCTCAGGGAGACAGGCTTGCTGTGATCCCCAGGTGAGAGGGCCCTGCCTGCAAACGTGGTTTCCTCTCTTCTCCTGACTTCTGTGCCCATTTTCCTTGTTGCCAGAGATCGTGGTGAATCAGGGAGGTTTCATCCTAATTAAACCTGTGAAACATATGTGAGCCAAGAAGTGAGGTGGAAATGGGTCCAAAGATGGAAGAAACGTAAGCCAGGGGAGTGCAAAGTCAAGGTTATTTTACTGTCTAAGTCCTATAGATGCCAGCATTTGGGAAAGAAAGTGTTCAACATGTGATTTCTCCTTAACCCTGATTGCTAGAAGTCTTTTTTTTTTTTCCCTACATCCATTTATATCTTATCAGCAGGAGGATCAGAATCTGAGAATTCTGAGCTCTGGGGTCACCAGCTGACCTTCACTCTTACATTTTTAGCCTTTCCACCTTCCAGAAAAGGCCAGGAACACTCTCCCGGGTCGAGGATGTCCTTGGCTGCTCATCTCCCAGGTGAGGGCCCTGTTTCCTGGAAGAAAACTGAGTCAGACCCCTACTTTCCATAAACCTCTCCCAAGTACAAGACAGGCCCAGTTCCCAGGTGGGGTCATCCCCTCGACAGCCTTGCAGAGGGCTCTGCTGCAACATTAAGACCAGAATCTGAAATGTCCACACTGGTGAGAAAGTTCCAGAAAGTACATTCGAAATGAGCTGCTTTCCGGGAAGAAAAAATATCTTTTTAGGCCTCTGCCTTTGAGTCTCATGTCAACTATAGGCCAGGACATCCTTGCTATTAGCAATAATAACAGCCAGCATTTATTACACGCTCATGCTGCACACCTAGTGATTCTCCCAACCACGCTTACAACTGACCTAAGTATTCCCATTCTACAGATGAGGAACTTGAGGTTTAGAGGCTGAGTGAATCACTCAAAGTTCCATGGCCAAAAACTAGCAGAGCTGGGATTTGGCATGAAAACTCTTGCATTTTTAAATTTTATTATTAAAAAAAATTTTATTGGAGTATACTTGCTTTATAAAATTGTGTTTGTTTCTAATGCACAGCAAAGTGAATCAGCTATACCTATATAAATATACGCCTTCTTTTTTTGGATTTCTTTCCCATTTAGGTCCCATAGAGCATTGAGTATAGTTCCCTGAATTATAGAGTAGGTTCTCATTAGTTATCTATTTCATGTGTGTGTGTGTGTGTCCTAAGTCGCTTCAGCTGTTTCCTACTCTTTGTGACCCCATATACTGTAGCTCACCAGGCTCCTCTGTTCATGGGATTCTCCAGGCAAGAACACTGGAGTGGGTTGCATTCCTTCCTCCAGCAGATCTTCCCCACCCAGCGGTCGAACCCGAGTCTCCCGCATTGCAAGTAGATTCTTTGCTGTCTGAACTACCAAGGAAACTCAGTGAAGATTCATACATAGTATCAATAGTGTGTACATATCCGTCTCAAAGAGCTGGGATTTTGAATTCAGATCCATTTGAGCCCCAACTCATCTCCTGGGCTGTTTCCATCACCCATCGCCCCCCACCTTGGTATCCATGTTACAGACCTGAGAAGCCAGGGTGGGCCCAGCTCTACGCCCAGACTTTTAGAGAAGAGGCACACATCCTAACGTTCTTATCCTTGTCATCATTGTCATATTTAATTAGGCATCTACAAGGGGGCATCTGAGGTTCCAAGGATGGAAAAGCTGCAGCCAGAGGGCTGTCAGATGGCAGGACACAGACTCAGTCTACTTGGATCATGAAAAACAAGAGTGGCTCTTTAAAGATGCCTCCTTTCTCTCTAGTCTGGCAGGAAAAGAGTTCTTTCTGGTCTCCCAGACTGCCTTGTCTTGTCACGAGGGGCTGTTTCCACTAATTAGCGAAGTGTTGTCTGTATAGGGCAAGAGCCTAGGTCGGAAACTCAGTGGAGGAGTTTGCATCAGCCAGACAGTGCTTTTTATGGGGTTTTGTCTTTCAGGGGCACTTAACTAGCAGGCTTTGCAAAGCACGTCGGTGAACCAGGCAATGGGGTGTCTCTTTCCTGTCTCCAGATGGCCCAGGGTCCTGCCACAGCCTGGTGTTGAATGAAAATATATCTAATTAATGCAGCCCCCTCGGGGAAGAATGGTTTCTGAACAGGCGAGGATACGCTTTGTTAATGAGGCAACTTTCTGCTCTGTGTGCGCGGCCTGAAAGCTTCATGCCATCATTTATCACGGCCCAGCCAACTCAAGACAGCCAGATGGCTTCTTGTCTTTCCTGGGCAGGACGCAGCAGAGGCTAGTTAGGGACCTGCATAAATACTAGAAAGGGGGATGTCCCTGGCCATGCAGTGGTTAAGACGTCGTGCTTCCAATGCAGGGAGTGTGGGTTCAGTCCCTCATGGTGGAACTAAGATCCCGTATGCGCAACCATAAAGAAATAAAAAGAGAATCAGTATTTTTAAAATGCAACTATATTAAAAAAAATACTAGAAGGGATCAAAACACACTTTGACTGGAAAGAAATTAGCAACCATGATGACCTCATGTCGCTCAAAGGACGAGGGAGTTTCGTAGGGTGCTACATGGGGACTCCCATCTCCCATCTCTAGATGAGGAGGCAGAGGCAAAGAGGTCAAAGGTCCTGTGAAAGTTCACACAGTGTGCTGGTGTCTGAGTCAGGAATAGAAGGTGGGGAGAAGATAATGTAACTTTAGAGCAAACCCTTGGAGAAGGCAATGGCACCCCACTTCAGTACACTTGCTTGGAAAATCCCATGGACGGAGGAGCCTGGTAGGTTGCAGTCCATGGGGCCGCTAAGAGTCGGGCACCACTGAGCGACTTCACTTTCACTTTTCACTTTCACCCATTGGAGAAGGAAATGGCAACCCACTCCAGTGTTCTTGCCTGGAGAATCCCAGGGACAGAGGAGCCTGGTGGGCTGCCTTCTATGGGGTCGCACAGAGTCGGACACGACTGAAGCGACTTAGCAGCAGCAGCAGCAGCAGCAGAGCAAACCCTTGGGGCAGCATCGGCCAGAACTTTCAGTCTTTAAGACTGAAATCCAAGCAGAGGAAGACTCAGAGCCAGTGACCAGAGCCCAGTGACCTGGTGGTACCCACTTCAAATGAGGGCTCTTCTCCATCATCATTTCTAACCGCTCCTTGGTTGAAAGCATCTTCCAATGCTGGAGACAGTACTCAGGCTCCAACACCCACCCCCTCCCCAATCCCAACACGGCCTCTTTTGTCAGGCAGTTAATGATCTGTAAATAGACATTTCAATCCTCTGGTTAATGGAAATCATTTGGGCAGCTCCTTTGGAGAGTCCACAATTCTTTTCTTACACGTGAATAATCAAAACCAAATTTACCATTTTATAAGCTGTCTGCCCCTAGGTTGAGGTAGAAATGGAAGGCCTCCTGCCATCCAGGGGAACTTTCCACAGTGATGGGGAGACTCAGGGCTAGGCCATATGGTGGCCACTGGCCATGCATGGCTGGTGGGCCCATGAAATGCGGCAGGGAATTTTAAATTCAGCTTTCATTCATGCAAATGTAAGTTGTCCCATATGGCTGGCGGTAACTGCACGGGACAGGATAGTGTGGTTTAGACAGTGGGGTGCAGTGGTCCAGGGATGCAGGAGCCCAACTGGGTGAGCTCCAATCCCCATCACAGGAGTGTAAACTTTCAACTTCTCTGAGGCTCAGTTTCCCATCTTGGAGATGATGTGACCCCTACCCTGTTGTGGGAATTCAAGAAGATCATCCCTGGAGTGTGCTTAGCATGGAGCAAACGCTTCAAAAACCTCAGCTTCTGGGACCGGCCTAGTCAGGAGTCAGGAGACAAGGTTCAAGGTGAGAGATCACCCTAGTGATTGCTAAGAAAACCAACTTCTTAACAACACACTTCACATCCTTTCTCTGTAATCCTTACCAATGCTAGAAAAGTGGGCATCGTTTTCCCCATTTACAGAACGTAACTCGACTCAGACGTGTAGGAGCTGCAGCAAGAAAAGGAGGTGGTGGGTCTGGAGTCAGACCTTCGGGGCCCCTGTGGACAGTGGCTGCTTCCCCAGCTCTCTGCACCCCCATCTCCCGCTGCCCCGGCCCAGACTGCGGCATTTCCCCACTCGAGCTCACATAAGGCCTCCCTGCTAATCTGTGTTCAGAACAAACTTTGGAAATCACTCTTCCCCTGTGTGACTGCAAACATTCACCAGGACTGAACTTGGCCTGGTGGCAAAGCACCCAGCGGAGACCAGCATCATCCGACACGGAATTACCGAGATTAGATAAAACGAAATCCTACAAAGCAAAATTGCAACACTGCAGATTAAAAAAAAAAAAAAAAAAATCCTGCTCTCTCCCACTTATTCAAATCCTTGGGATTCTTTAGCCTTGGGAACTGTATCCCTTCATTTGGGACCCTACCCCCACCTCTTCACCCTGGAACCCTCCCGCTCCACCATGTTTGGGAAGCATAGATTCCCTTTGCAAACTGGCCCCAGCCTGAAGTTGCCCCAGATCTCCTGGGCTTGGCTTTTTCCAAATTTCTTCTAATTGTCTTCATTGTATATTTGATTTCCACTTTAAAACTTCTGAAGAAAACATGTTTCTACATATGATCTCTGGGATGACATTTTTGTGGTTTACAAAATCTGGATTCAATGTATTGGATAAACCATGGCTTGAGAGACTTTTTTTTTTTTTGGTTACAGCTTGAAACTTTCATTCTAAAGTGGCAGAGTCTATAAGGTTGTCATAACATCGCTTGTGGTCCCAAACTGATTCCTCTAGCATTTCTTCGAAGGCAGAACTTTAGAAGTGCAGTTCAATGTGGAAAAGATTTGGTACCTATTTCTCTGCGTATGTGTCTTTCATGTGCTTCCTCTTTCTATTGTGCAACTTTCAGTCAAATGCTTGAAAGGAAAGGGGTGAAGATTTTCTTGTTTTTTTAATCCCTACAGGCCTCCCCTGAAATCAATGTTACCCCAAGCAAGGCCAGTGCACAGGGCAATGAGCAGTGAAAATCTGTTTGTTATTCTCATTTTTTTTTTTTTCAGCCATATAGCACAGCATGTGGGACCTCAGTTCCCAGTTATAGTTCAGTCGCTAAGTTGTGTCCAACTCTCTGTGACTCCATGGATTTCAGCACGCCACGCTTCCCTGTCCTTCACCATCTCCCAGAGCTTACTCAAACTCATGTCCATTGAATCGGTGCTGCCATCCAACCGTCTCATCCTCTGCTGCTCCCTTCCCCTGCCTTCAATCTTTCACAGTATTGGGGTCTTTTCCATTGAGTCGGCTCTTTGCATTTTTTTTTTTTTTAGATTTTTTTTTTTATTATTATTATTTTTTTCCAGTGGGTTTTGTCATACATTGATATGAATCAGCCATGGATTTACATGTATTCCCAATCCCGATCCCCCCTCCCACCTCCCTCTCCACCCGATTCCTCTGGGTCTTCCCAGTGCACCAGGCCGGAGCACTTGGCTCTTTGCATTTGATAGTCAAAGTATTTGAGCATCAGCTTCAGCATCAGTCCTTCCAATGAATATTCAGGGTTGATTTCCTTTAGGATTGACTGGTTTGATCTCCTTGCAGTCCAAGGGACTCTCAAGAGTCTTCTCCAGCACCCAGACCAGGTAGCAAACCTGGAACTCTCCGCAGTGAAAACATGGAGTCTAAACCACTGGACTGCCAGGGAATTCCCCTTTTTTATCTTTTTAAAAATTTCCCTGAGAAGTTTCCAGAGATGGTTCTGATGGAGTGGGCAAAATCACAGCTGAACCAAATGAAAGGAGGTTCAAGAGACAAACATGTAGTCACTTTCATATCTCACCTAAACATTTACCTCCTCAGATGCTGGAAGTCATAGAGGAAAATCACATCTATGTCAACAAAGCCATTGAAAGTCCATCGCTGAGTAGAAAGATACGCACTTTCCCCGTATACCCTTGAACACGACAGAGAGGAATATATTTCAGTATTTTGTTGAAATATTGTTGTGTGTGTGTCTGTAGGAGAAAAGAGGCAAAGGGCGGGAGTCTTCTAAGAAAATATGCAAATGAGTTGGTGCATCCAGCATTCAAGTATGGAAGAGGAGACAGAAGGAAGAATAATTTAAGAGCATCTCTCTAGTAACATTTTCTGCAGGAGAACTAAGAGCCTCTCTCTTCCTTTTACATTCATTTGCATCCTGCTTGTATTTAGTGAGGTAATTAATTCATTTCCAACATTCCTTGACTTGTAAATCTGGTTTGAAGGTTAGGCGAGAGAAAGAGTCCCCAGGGTTTTCACAGAACTGTTATTAAAGTTGGAGGAGAGAGATCGGCTGTGTTTGCATTTGAGAGGCAGAAGGTCTCTTGAAAGGCAGAGAAAATCAATCCCCCCTCATTTCCCTGTGATACACAGGTTTCCCCAGGGCCCCACCCACCTGCTAGTACAGGCAGACATACGTGAACACCGGTTAGTGACTCCACTCGTGTGTGTGTGTGTGTGTGTGTGTATCAACTATGAAAAACAGTGTTTGGAGATGTCTTGTTTCCAAATAAAATCGGATGTACATTGGTGTAGCCACTACAGAAAACAGCATGGAGGTTCCTCAGAAAACTAAAAACTGAACTATCATATGATCCAGCAATACCCGTACACACTATCATTGGAAGAGATACATGTACCCCTATGCTCATAACAGCACTATTTACAATAGCCCAGACATGGAAACAGCCTGGTGTCCATCGACAGATGAATGGATAAAGATAGAGGAATACTACTCAGTCATGAGAAAGAATGAAATGCCATTTGCAGTGTAAAAGATGGACCCAGAGATTATCATACTAAGTGAAGGAAGTCAGAAAGAAAAAGACAAATACCATGTAATATCGCTTATATGTGGAACCTAAAATATAACACAAATGAACTTATTTACCAAACAGAAACAGACTCACAAACATAGAAAACACATTCGTGGTTGCCAAGAGGGCGGGGTGGAGGGACTTGGGGGATGGATGGATTGGGAGTTTGAGATTAGCAGCTACAAACTCTTATACACAGGATGGAAAAACAACAAGGTCCTACTGTACAGCCCAGGGAACTATATCCAATCCTGTGACAAATCGCAATGGAAAAGAATATGATAAAGAATAAGCATAGGTAACACTGAGTCACTTTGCTGTACACAGAAATGAACACAACTTTATAAGTCAACAATGCTTCAATAAAATTAAAAACAAATTTTAAAAAAGAAACAGGGACTTTCCTGGTGGTTCAGTGGGTCTCAAGTCAGGGGTTCAATCCCTGGTCAGGGAACTAGATCCCACATGCCACAGCTAAAAGATCCTGTGTGCCCTGATGAAGACTCAAGTGTTGTGTGCCACAACTAAGATCTGGTGCAGCCAAATACATAAATATTAAAGCAAAAAGACAAAAGATCAAATTAAATGGGTATTCTAAGAAATTAAAAGGAAGGTCTTCAGTACCCTCTCAGGTCTATGAATTTATCATTCACTCCAAATCTGTCTGTCCTTCTTCTTCGTCGAATTGAGAAATTTAGGGCAGCTGAGACTTTTTCACTGGTAATCCCAGGGGACTAGCATGGGGCCTGGGGGCCAGGGATGTGGAAGGGAGGGGGGAAGGGGTGCCAGAGTCTTTCAGAAGGCAACCTATTTACACATGTTAAGTGAGTCGCCTTGAAGAGCAATGTTCAGGAAGTGCTACTGCCTGTCCTCTGTGTGAGGAGTGTTTGAGGCAGAGGTTCTCTGCTTCTCCCCATCCTCACCTCCACCCACAAGGGCTGCACCTCCCTTCATTTGGAGACCCCTGAGGGTCCAGAGTCACTGTTCCTGGAAGCAGCTCTCAACCCCATCACTTAAGTGTGCTAAGTTGGGTTCCCCCAGGAGCAAAGCCTGAGATGCCGATTTGAGGGCAAGCAGTTTATCGGGGATGGGGTCCCAGAAAACACCTGGAGAAGCTCAGGAAGGGAAGCAGCTGAGGGCGGGTCCCTGATGGACCTCTGGCCTCTGTGGGCAGCAGAGGCTCAGAGACAGTGTAGGACAGCGCTCTTCATACTTTCTGTCATGCAGAATTCACTCGTCTTGGCCAACTCAGGAGGGCTGATGTTTTTGTAAAATATAATAAGATGGAGAGAAAAAGTGTACAAAATCCAAGCCCCATATTGCTTGTTATTCATGGCAACAGTCATGAAGTTAAAATACCAAATTACTCTAAAAGTTTCTAATCTCTCACATTCAGTTTCAGTCCCTGGCTCATCATAGATCAGCAACAAACAGCTCAGAAAACAGTACCGGTGCCGGGACCACACTTGGAGTTGTAGGACTTTTGTAAGCCATGGCTCAGAATGACCCTATCCGAGGGGTAGGGAACCCAGGGTATTTATCCACCACCATCTTGCCTGCGGTTAATTAAGGGCTGCTTCCAAGGGCATGAACTGTCCATCACTGCAGCATCTCTGTAGGCCCAGTATATCCCTGCAGTGAAGGTTAGTCGTGGATGCTGTGATAGCCTTCAGGTGTGGAGTTGGTGATGCTACGGGGATGCGGACAGGACACCAAGGGATGCGGACAGGACACCAAGGGATGCGGACAGGACACCAAGGTCAATTGCTACCTGGAAGGCTTATTGCTTCATTTTCACTCTATTGCTATGATTTTCAGCATGTGATATCCTGACCATCAGCAGCAGCCCCTGGGAACTTGTTTAGAAATGCAGTTTATCTGGCCTCGTCCCACAGCTCTTGAATCAGAAACTCTGGGGGGTGAGGCCCAACTGTGTGGATTTCAACAAGCCTTCCAAAGGGTTCCGACACATGCTCCAGGTGGAGACCCTCCATGCTACTACATCTTAGGGCGATTAGGCCAATCAAGATTTAAGGATGGGCTTCCCTGGTGGCTCAGTGGTAAAGCATCCTCCTGCATTGGCAGGAGACACTTGTTTTATAACTGGTCCGGGAAGATCCCACATGCCGCAGAGCGACTTAGCTTGTGTGGTACAACTATTGAGCCCGTGATGTAGAGCTTGGGAGCCACAACTGAAGGCCACACACCCTAGAGCCTGTGCTCTGAAACAAGAGAAGCCACTGCAGTGAGAAGCCTGTGCACCGCAACTGGAGAGTAGGCCCCCACGCTGCAACTAGAGAAAAGCCCGCAGAGCAATGAAGACCCAGCACAGCCAAAAGTAAAAAAGTAAATAAAATTATATAAAAAATGAAAAGATCAGTGGAACTGACAATAAAAAGATTTTTTTAAAAAAAAAAAGATTTAAGGAGAAATATCCTTGCTCTCACAAACAACTGATTCAAACACTAGGTTTAGGTACCTTTCTTTCAAAGGGCTCAAAGGAGCATATTTTCCCAAGGCTTGAATTCTTGAAATAAATACAACCTTAAGCTCCATATCGCCTTTCTTTAAAGCAGGCCAATAAGCCCAATGCATAAAAATCACTTTCAAGTCCAACTTTGAAGATCTGGATTTGGTACTGTTCCCCCAGTCCCTCCTCTGGAAGATGTCAACAGTGGCAGATGATAAACTGTCTTCTGCAATGTGACACCTTCCTTATACTCACAGGCCATTAAGCTGTCTGAAACGGAGTGCTTGCTGATTAAACAGGAAATGCCATCTGCAAAGTCTGGTATCCTTCCAGGGTCTAGAAGATGGGACCCAGACAAAGAAGAAGGAAAAACCTTTCATGTGCTCCAAGTGTTCTATTCCTCAAGGTGCTTTTGTATAAATAACCCACAGGGAGCCTGGTGGTAGCCACGTGAGAAAAAAAGGCACAGTGATGTCTACACCTGGGTTGGTGGGGGGTCGGGGGGCCAAGGAGACTGAAGTCAGGGTGGTGGGGGATTGGCTGGGGAAGTGGTGTCTGCTGAGTGTGGGGGTCCCTGTTCACTGCCCCATGCTCTTTCCTCCCTTAAACCAGAACTTGGATGGATTTGCTCAGACACACACGGTTTCCATCTTCTCCTGAAGTCATCAAACAGTTGCTAGTGAGTGGAGTGTGGGCTCAGCCCCCCAGCCTGGCTCAGTGTCCACAGCCTCACATCTCATACCAGGGTTGTCAGGGTTTTGCCAGAACTTTGGTGTCAGGACTTCCCTGGGGGTCCAGTGGTTAAGAATACACCTGCTAATGCAGGGGACATAGGTTCAATCCCTGGTCTGGGAACTGGGATCCCACATGCCAAGGAGCAACTAAGCCCAAAAGATACAACTACTAAGCCCACACCCTAGAGCCCACACTCCACAACAAGAGAAGCCACTGCAATGAGAAATTGGCACACCACAACTAGAAAAAGCTCTTGGACAGTAACGAGGAATCAGTGCAGCCAAAAATAAATAAATTAATTAAAAACAAACTTTGCTGTCACCCAGGAGTCTAAGATCCCGTGGAGAAGGAAATGGCAACCTACAGTATTCTTGCCTGGAGAATCCTATGGACAGAGGAGCCTGGTGGGCTACAGTCCCGCCAGGTCGCAAAGAGTCAGACATGACTTAGCAACTAAACCACCACCATAAGTTGGATGAAACCAAAAAGGTTTAATTAAATAGATCATCAGCCCTGAGACTAGAAACACGAAGGAAGGCCCAATGAGTATGTTTTGCTGTTTGTGGATATTTGTCACCTGTAAGTGAGCAGCCCAAATTAATCAGAAAGTTTAATTCTTTGCCATTTCAGCTGTCTCTATTATGTGCGTTTTCACAGGGGTGGTTTTACCCTCACCCTCAGCCGGGGGGGGGGGGGGGCATTTGATAACATCTGGAGACATTTTCCATTGTTAGAACTCTGGTGGGGGCGGGCAGAGATGCTGATGGAATCTCATGGGTAGAGACCAGACAGGCTGCTTCATGCACGGGACGCCCTCCGCAGAGAGGGGTCTGGTCCAAGGTAGAAAAATGTGGCTTGATGGCTTTCTGTGGGCACCATTTTCCACTCAGCCATACCTAGCAGATTGTAATCAGCAAAACAACACACTAGAAACACAGTGGGGAGAAGTGGGCAGGTCTCAACCATTAAGAGTACAGTCTCATGGACCAGGGAAGCTGGGGGTCTTAGCTACATTCTCTCTGCTGGAGGGAGGAATCTGCCTACCGAGGGTTCATTAGTTAGTGTCTCTGGGCCTTATTTTAGGCAACCAAATAAGCAATTTATTTTTTTAATGAAGGTTTAAACCCTAACCTTAGGCAAACTGTATTGAAATATGGATTAGGGGTAAGCCAGCTCTCGCACTTTCTGTTCTGGACTCGGGCTGGCTACCATGTCAAAAGTAGCTAGACTTTCTTGCTCTAACAATTCAGTTCTGTCTGAGGGATTTTTATTGAGTGTGTACACTGCTGGTTGCCGTGGGGCTACTTCAGAGTGGAAGAAGGGGCTGGGAAGAGAAGAGGTGAAGGAAAAGTACAAAGCAGGGTGTCAGAGGACAGTGAGGAGCTAAAAGGGAAGAGGCTGAAAGAGATGGAGCTGATGAGAGGAGAGAAGGGAGAGGCATGGGGTCAGAGGGGTCTTTGTGGAACCAGAAAGCCCGAAGGATGCTCATTTCCCCGCCATGCACAATTACTCTAAAGCCCTGGGGAAAATTCTCGGCACTTATGCAGGGTAGAAATGTCAGCGGGACTCAGAAGTGTGTGCGCCTGCTAAGTCACTTCAGTCGTGTATGACTCTCTACAACCCTAAGGACTGTAGCCTACCAGGCTCCTCGTCCATGGGATGCTCCAAGCAAAAATCCTGGAGTGGGTTGCCATGCCCTCCTCCAGAGGATCTTCCTGACTCAGGGATCAAACCCACATCTCTTATGTCTCCTGCATTGGCAGGTGGGTTCTTTACCACTAGAGCCGACTGGGAAGCCTAGAAGTGTGCAGATCTATTCTATCTCCTCCCTTCAACTTCTTTTTTTTCCCCACCTGCTTCACATCCTGGCCTCCAAATAAAGACAAACATCTACAGTGCACAAGCTCCCTAGAGCCCCACACCAGGTTTTCCAGTTTCTTAACTGGAGAAATAAAAGCAGTCATGCCTGCCTCCTGCCTTCTGTGTAAATGAATACATTTTGGTAAACTCTTTGAGGATACACTGGGAGATACAATTATTCCAGGCTGAAATGGACCATCACAGACTCACTTCATGAAACATCTCATTTGCTCCTTCTCGTAATCGGATCTCCATGCTCTAACTTTATTAGTGTCAAAACGGAGCCCGAGTGCCTGGCGAGGGATGGACTGTCATGGGAACAGTATTTACTGCATCCAGCATGCCTGCCCTGGAGCTGGCTGTCAGGAAGAAGGTTGGGGTGGCCATAAAGTCACTCCCATGATGGAAGCGTGGACTCCATGGGGAGCAGGCACCCTGAGGCAAAGAGAAACTCACTCAGAGTCCTAACTCGCCTTTCAAAAATCGGGCAGAACCAGTTACTTCTATTTCCAAGCCCCCTGGGGCTGGGACAACTCCATTTCCTAGGGAGTTGGTGTGGTGGCTTTTGATCTTCAGAGCATGTGAGTTGGTTCCAGAAGCTTTCTCGATGTTTTTACCGAGATAATAAACACCTTTCAAGGGAAGTGCTTCATCTTAGCCCACAAAACAGGAGGTGGGAGGCTCAGGCCGAGGCGAGTTGGTCAGATGGGTTGAGTACCAGATCCACGGCAGTGCAGTTACCATCCTGGGAAGGACCTCACGCGAAGGCAGCTTGACAGGAAATTGGAATTTCTCCCCTCTCAAATTACTCATTATCTTCGGCGACATCTTAATAAAACAGACACGGGGTCAGTGATTTGAGCTTGGTAATTAAAGTGAAAAGGAACAGCTTAGCTCGACGGCTGAGCACGGTAATATATGCTGACACGTAATGACACACGCGTGAAGGGAAGGGACACGTAGGAGTGGCTCAGGAGACCAGACATGAGACAGATGTTCGCGTCACTGCTGAAGAGTCCCGCATTGGTGCGGGGGGTGGCTTTTGTTGGCTGGGGCCACTGCTGGGGCCTTGGACTGGTGGCCGGTTTAACCAGATTGTGGGATGAACAAAAATGAGATGTCTGTGCATTTCCGTTTCTTTTCAGAATGGTAGATGCTAACGATCCTGAGAAGCTTGATGTTCCAGTACAACTCCTGGGTGAAAAAGATGCTGATGGTAGAGGCAGATGGAGAGGAAAAAAAAAAAACAAAAACCGCAGAAAACCCCAACTTGGGCTGTCACTTTCAATGTGCTTATCTCCAGGCTAATTATAAGATCTTGAGGGCTTTGCCCCAGGCAGTGGAGAGCTAGGTTGAAGAATCAGAACAGTAAGAATGCTTGGTTTATCTAAATAACAGGCTTTGTCAAATATACCCAGAGTGTGGGAGCTGTCATCCTGAGAGCTGGTTTTCCAGTGATTGTAACTGTCTACTACATCCCAACAGCCCGATTCTGCAACAAAACAGCCGACCTGGGGACTTGAAGCACCCCTGAAGCCCCTTCATAGACATCTTGTGTGCCTTTAGCCAGAGCCTCATTTGAAGGGCCTTATGGTTGTCAGGCTTTGCTCTCGTAGTTCTAAGAGGATCAAAAAAACAATTTTATGTGTCTTCCATGCAGGGAGAGAAACATCAGATTTAAAGCCTGAACAGGCAGGTGTTCCTTCTCTAAGCAAAGAGAATTCTCTGCTTCTTGACATTCGTGTCTTCACAATGTCCTGGGGACCTTCTTTCCTCAGGGACCCCCTCCCTCCCACCCACCCACTCTCCACACTTGCCAGCCAGTGGTCACCTCTACCTCTGCCTGAGTCCTCATCCCACCTGACTGGCCAGGTCCCTTTTCCCTCCAGGGTTGGAAAACACCTTTGCCTTGGATTTTCCAAACCCTGAGCACATCCACCCCTTGTTTCAAACTTGCTAGTTAGATGTTAGCCCAGCAGTATAGATCACTGCCCAGAGTCAGGAGGCAGATGTCCAGAGAGGGACGCTGGCAGGGAGAATCTAGCACAGCATGGCACAACGAGAGCCCGGAGCATGAACTGTATCCCTTAGCCAAGGGATCTGCTTCTCCACAGGCTACTTAGCTTGTCAGTTTCCCCTGCATACGGCAATGGTCAGTGATGCTATAGGAAACACTTCAGTTATTCCATTTTATCAACATTCGAGATGATGCTTAGAAACCACAGGAGCCTCACCAAGGTTCCCTCCAGATCAGAGATGGGAGATGAGTCCTGGATCATAAATGGAGTCATGCTGAAACTCTGTTGTATCATGGGCCCACTGGGCCCATGGATCCCCCACCCCCACAGGGACCATTGCTCTGATTCCTGGGTGCATATTTAGGATTCTTGTTCTGGGCAGCTGATCCTTGTTCTGTAAGATAAGAGCCATATCAGTGGAGAAAGTCAAGTGGAAACGGGAACTTCATCCCCTCCAGCCCACATATCATACCCCAGGAAGACGTGTGGTCAGCGTCACTTTAATTTTTTAAATATTTTTGGCTCTGCTGTGTGGCGTGTGAGACCTTAGTTTCCCAACTAGGGATTAAATCTATGACCCTTGCACTGGAAGCTCAGAGTCTTAACCACTGGACTGCCAGGGAAGTCCAAGCATCACTCTTAAAAGAGCTAAAAGATCCAGGGACAAGGTTCCCATCATATTGCTGGGATTCGTCTAACCAGCCCTCACAGAAACAGGAGGAATCCTGGAGGGTAACTGTAGATGACTGTTCATAAGGATCCCTGAACAGTTTCTGTGCCAGGCGTGTCATCCTTGTGAAGGAAATAAGTGAAGGTCAGCAGTCACTGATTGGACAGTTGAGCTCTATGCCCTCCCAGTCAGAAGAGTCCAGAGATGGTTTTCCAAACTGCACAAATGGATCTGGAAGGGACAGCAAGATAAACCTTCAGATTTGTCCCAGGGTGAGTGAACCTTCTCACTTTCTCTTCTAATGAAGTCTGGGCCATCTGGACATCCTCAGAGAGTCCCATTGGTCCATGACAGTGATGATATGACATGGATCAGGCCAAAAGTGCAAGAGATGGCCAGTGTGCCAAGGCCTTGAGAAGACACACGGGCTTCAGGGGCTCGAGACAGGCCCCACAAAGAGGTGCAGGGCCTGTTATACCTTCAGGGCTCCCACAGTCAGAGGCATGCCAAGACGCTCTCCCTAAAGTGGAAGACAGTGTTGAATCTTGACCCCTTGTCCTAATCGTGAAAGAAGCAGCACAGCTCCTGGTGGGTCACACCTGGGTACTTTGTCTTCATATCTTGGTGATACGAAGCTGGTAGCTTCAAGTGGGGCTGAGAGTAGGGTCCCACAATCCAGCAGAGGCCACGGGGTTGGACGTGTTAGTGGGGAGGAGAGAATTCACTGGAGATTCCCACACTTGGTGGAAAACAGGTCCTAAAGTGCCCTGGGACACCTAAAAAGCCATAAAATTAGTGCACATCTATCTTTAGTAAATAACAAGCCTCAGTTTTGAACACCATGTGTGTGCTCAGTTGATCAGTCATATCTGACTCTTTGAGACCCCATGGACTGTAGCCCACCAAGCTCCTCTGTCCAAGGGATTTCCCAGGCAAGAATACTGGATTGGGTTTCTATTTCTTTCTCCAGGGGATCTTCCCAACCCAAGGATGGAACCCGAGGCTCCCGCATTGGCAGGTGGATTATTTACCACTGAGCCACCAGGGAAGCCCGATGCTTTCTTTAGACTATGCATGAATGTCATATACATGAATTAATTAAACAGAATGGCTTATAGTGTGTTAAAAATTCCATTCCTGGTAGAGATGGAATGCCTAACCACAGGATATCATGTGAACACAACATCATGACTATCCACTGGGAGCTATCTTTCCACCAAACCATGGGGCTAAGTTGGCACCGTGGTAGCCACCATAACACGTAAATGGTGCAGGACCACGAGCGTTCAAGCTCACCCATGTCCCCACCACTAGCTGTGCCCCTTCTGCTTACTGATGGAAGCCCCCAGGGCCCCCATCAAAGAGGGACTGGCTCACAACTGCGGGAAAGGTGGGCAGCGGGCAGCCTGGAGCTTCTCATTCCTTTTGGGGCAGCCTCAGCTGTTTCAACAGCATCACTCCTTTCCTGAGACAGCCAATATCCATCCGGCAACAGCAAGGGGAGGACCTGGGGGCATGGCCATTCAGCCTGATGGGCACAGCTTCTCATACTCCTTCCTGTTGGATCAGTTGGGCTCGGGGGACTCCCAACTGGCTCTTAATTCTGCTTTCCCCTTGGCTCAGCGCTGCCTCCTCCTTTCACAAGGGCGGGTCCCCAGTGACCATCTCACACTTCCATTTCAACATCTGCTTCTGGAGAACTCAACCTGGGACCAGGCAATACCGAGCAATGTCTGTCCATCAAAATTCGTTTCTTGCTCACAGGTCTATCTGCACAGTTGAACAGTTTGGTGGGATGGTTTTATTCTCTGATTGGCATTGGCTGTGACACCCACACCTTCTGTATCCTGGTGTCATCTTGGCTGCTTCCCTCCCCTCCAGCTCTCGGGGGCAGAGGAGACCACGAGGAGGAGTCAAACCTGCCTCTGAGATGCTGCGACCCTGAGGTGACACATATGACATGCCACACCCAGCTGCACGCAGGTTGGGCAGCTCTGGGCAGATGATCCATGGACCCATGCTGGCTCTAATGCCCCATGTCACCCATGTTGGCTTCTGTCAGAAGCAGATCTTGACACAGGGAGTCAAATGCAAGTAGTTGATCTGGAATGTGATTCTGGGAAACACTGAAAGAGGATGGAGAATGAGAGATGGAGGAGAGGAAGCCCACAGCTGTGAATTAGCAAGCAAGGTACCACGGATGCAAGTGGAGTTTATCCCCCAGAGGAGCATCAACCCTCCAAACCTCCCTTTCCATTTATCTCTGGGTGTTTCCTGGGACTCCCTCCCCCACAAAGCTGCTTGCCCTCGAATCCTCGTCTCTGAGTCTGCTCTTTGGCCGAACCCAAACGAAGACCCTAAACTGATGTGATTTCTTGAAATTCTTTAAAATGAAAATCACTCTTCGTCTTTAAACGTTAAACCCCATTTATGGGGAGATGTTTACATAAATATTCAGGTCTCCTGCTCCTCTTTGAAAATAAGAATAAGTAACAGCATGGGACTCACTTCTAAGCATGGCAGCAAGCAGCTGCAACGGAGCCTCTGTTTTTTCCACATCCTCCACCACGCCCTGTGGTTTCCCTGAGGCTATTTTCCTTGCCAATTATCATTTAGTTGCAGGGTATTTTCCTCAAATTAGAGAAATATTTCCCCTGATCATAGTCTCCATCAAAAATGGGTACAGATAAATCAAGAGCACTGCATGTCTCGAGCAAGAAATGGAAGAAAACACATCTCCATGGAGTAATGAAGGAACTGCATTTCTGTGCATTTCGCAAACAACAGCAAAGACTCTCAGCCCCAGCTCTGGCCTCTGAGGGAACGGAGTCTGTGAGCTTGTGGCCTGGAACTGAGGTTTCATCTTCCACCTCCAACGACAATCAGATCAGACAGGCAGATGCATTTTGAGGAGTGCCAGCGGGACCTAGTAAACCAATCCTGGGCAAAATTGGAAAGCCAGTGGGGTGTGTGGATGAGAGAGCTTCCTTATCTCAGAGGACAGAGCCGACTGGAGTGTCCTCACATCCATTTCTCTCTGATGAAGCCTCAGACCAGGACACTGGGTTCTGTAGGCGAAGCCTCATCACGTTATCTTGGACCCTGGCAAAGTCACCACAGATGGCCTTCTTAGGCCCAGTGTCCCCCCTTGTCTATGGCGATGCCTTCACTGGCTTGTATGGAGCAAAACAAGTGCTTTTAAATGAATGGTTTTCTGTAAACTTTCCAAATGTTGGTTGTTATTGTTAGCAGTGTAAAAAACATCTACTGCCAAACACCCCAGACCCCCTTCCACCATGTTTACCTAAAGAGATTATTTACAATCTACAGACACATCTCCTTGCTGTCCAAGGGACTCTCAAAAGTCTTCTCCAGCACCACAGAGGAGATCAAACCAGTCAGTCCTAAAGGAAATCAACCCTGAATATTCACTGGAAGGACTGATGCTGAAGTTGAAGCTCCAATCTTTTGGCCACATGATGCAAAGAGTCTACTCATTGGAAAAGACCCTGATGCTGAAAAAGATTGAGGGCAGGAGGAGAAGGCGATGACAGAGAATGAGATGGTTGGATGGCATCCCTGACTCAATGGACATGAGTTTGAGCAAACTCTGGGAGATGGTGAAGGACAGGGAAGCCTGGACTGCTGTGGCCCATGGGGTTGCAAAGAGTTGGACATGACTTAGCAACAGAACAATAACAACAGGGACACATCACTGCTTGAAATGCTGTTACTGCTCCTTCAGAATTCTGCTAGAGAGGCACCTGCTTTAGTCTTTACCTGGTCTCTCTTTGTTCTTTGCCTTTCTATTTGTCAGAAAGGCACCGTTTTACACCCAAACAAGGGGAGAAGTCATGTCCTTAGAACTGTGCTACCTGGACACAATAGCCATTTCCCTTTTTCCCACTTCAGAGGGTACCTAAAATTTTTAGGTTCTCGGGCTTTTCCCCATGTTATCTCATAAACATTTCTGTATGTCTGGGCAGCCTTTCACAATGTCCACGTGGGGTTTCCTGGACACAAGAGCTCTGGAGGGACAGGCCAGAGGCACTTAGGTTGTTTTCAGTTTTCTTGCTTGTTTATTTGTTCAGCTATTATTCTCTTGTGTTCGAAGATCTTCACGGAGGCGGCATTTTTTCCCCCTCTAAATTACTTTTTTTTTTTTCTTGGGAAAAATAACTGGGAGAAAAGAAGATGCCTAGGATCAAAGGATGTGAGCTTTTGAAGGCACACGAGAAAATCAGCCTCAGGACCTTGTGAACAGGCTTTACTGTCCACAAGTTTATCTCAGAGCATTAGTTTCCCAGTTTATCACTAACTGCTCTTGGCTCTAATGACTTAGATCAAGAAATCCAGCCCTCCCTCGAAGAATGTAAATATGACATCACACAGATTTTCAAATTGTGCCAAATTCTTAGTTTCCCCAAAGGAAAAGCTGCACTGATAGAGGGGCTCAGGCTCCCTGGGGGAGCCCATTTTTCAGAGAGCCCCGACCCCCCGAGGGTCTTTCTTGCTCACACAGGCCCACTCCTGCACATCTGTGTAATTTCTTGCATGCTCAGTTTTGTCCGACTCTTTGTGACCCCATGGACTGTAGCCCACCAGGCTTCTCTGTCCATGGGATTCTCCAGACAAGAATACTGAAGTGGGTTGCCCTTTCCTTCTCCAGGGGATCTTCCCGGACCACAGATGGAACCAATGCATATCCTGCATTGGCGGGTGGGTTGTTTACCACTTGACCCACCTGGGAAGCCCATCCCACCTGCAAATCCATGGCCCCCCCTTACCTAGAGCAAGGTGGGTTCTGACATTAAAATGTATGAAGTTAGATACTTTCTGTTTCTCTCATATTTATGTTTTTGATCCCCTGTAACACCAGTGGTCACCCCCAAGTCAACATTAACATGGCAGAAAACTCCAGAAATCCATCTTATTCTGTACTAAAAAGCCTGGAAATTTTATACAATTAAGAAGATAGCATTTTAAATATAATCCTATCCATTCAGCTAAATGCTCTCAAACTATAAGATCCTCTCTCTAAAACAAAGGAATATGTCTTTCTAATCAGTATAATTACATTTATAAATGAAATTTTTAGAGTACCCTTTCCATGGGGCATGTCAGTTGTTTCCAAATGCTTGATTAGGTTATTAATCTCCCTTCCCTCCATAGCAATACACTTCGAGAGGTTACTTTATATCAAATTCACATTAATGAAACAATTAAGACCATTTAAGATAATATATCATTTCAAAAAATATATGATTCCGGATTCCTGAAAGCATCTTGTAAAAGAAGCAAGCATCTCATTGTAGAAATGGATCATCAAAACAGGAAAGTATCTTACACAATTGGAAAGACTCAGATATTCTTTCAGCTTGGGGTGTTTTTGCCACAGCCAGAGTCCAGAGTTATCTAAAACGGTTCTATCTTTATTTCTCTCCTTTAAGATGCTCATGATTCCTAAGGATCTGAATAATCTCCAAGAGCATTTGGGAAATTAAATGAGAAAGTATCTCTGAGATAAAGCACTGCTGCAGATCAGGAGGCCACGATGCTAGAGATCAGGATGGTGACACATGTGTGGAAACTGTTGGGAAGGCAATATCAGAGAATCTTTGAGAGGATGGAAATGTTTAATGCCTTATAAGGGTTCATCCATACACACAAAAAATTAAGATTTGTGAGCTTTGCTGTTTACATGTTCCATCTTAATTTGAAAGTCCAGATAAACAGTAATTAAGAGGAAAAAGGAAACACCACCAAAGACTCATCTCCCTGAGAAGTCAGGATGGAATATATTGTGTACGGGGGTCGGGGGCAAAGAAGACCATTTAAAAGGAGGCTTGGAGGGAAGGGCCAGGGGCGTGTGTGAGTGCTGCGTCATTTGGGTCTGATTCTTTGCGACCCTCTGGACCATAGCCCGCCAGATTCCTCTGTTCATGGGATTCTCCAGGCAAGAATACTTGAGTGGGTTGCCATTCCCTTTTCCAGGGGGTCTTCCTGTCCCAGGGATTGAAACTGTGTCTCCCACATCACATGTGGGTTCTTTACCACTAGTGCCACCTGGGAAGCCCTTCAACTATATTAGGAGTGAAGCAACTTGCAGCCCCCTGGCTGGATTGTTAACACCTTTCAGGCACATTGTTCAACATTGACATTGAGTTCAAGATTGACTTTCACTGCTCTGTTTGACCTTTCAGAGGACTTGAAGGAAAGTAGGTAGGGGAGGGCCTGTACGGCCTGAGGGTTCATGATCAGATCCAAGGATAAGATGTAGACAAGAAGGGCCAATCAGAAAAGGCACCGGGACTTGGCCCAGAGAGTGCCTTTCACCAGCAGTCAGGCCCAGCGGAGACCCTTGACCTGCTTCCAGCTGTCAGGGATCTTAGTTATATCCTTCCAGGCTCCCACCAACCACAAAGGCCAATCTCGGGCACCTGGTTGTGCCAGCCTGGCCCCAACTCTGCCATTCCTTGGGCTAGAGTGAAGGGTATGGAGAGAAATGAAAATGTTGGAGTGAGAAAGAAACAAAAACATGTCCTTTTGCCTTTTTTCATCTGACCTTCTAGCCGAGGTTGCTAATAGGAATTATAAAACAATTTAACGATTTAATAATTAGATCCAGGACACATGTGGTCTTCATTATGACCATGATTGCTTTTCAGTAATGTGAGGAAAAACATGAGTCTTAAAGCAATTTTCAATAATTGAATTGTGGGCCCCCTTCCCCTAAAGAGCTGCGGCTTTGCTTAGGAGGGACTTATGGGAAACCCCGATCGATAATGCAGGAAGGGGCTTTGGAACAGCTCCGGGAGCCCCCACACTCCCCAATAGAAGGAATAGTCTTGAGAAAGAGAACTACAACAGAGTCCCCAGTGTGCTGATTTTATTTAAGCCCCCCTGAGGATGAGTAGGTCCCAACCCCAAGCATCTTTCATGATCTTCATGAGAGGGCTTTCTTGTTCTGTCTGTTGCTGCATTGCGGTCATCGGACCTCCAGTTAATTCTTAGGTTCCATGAAACTAGTTTAATTTACTAGAACTGAAATTAGGAAACAAGCCCCTTCGCCCCAGTACAGGGCAGCGGAGGTGACGGAAAGCCTCTTTCCTCATCAGTCTGTTCCTGCAGCTCCTTCTCCAGCCCCAAGCAGCGATGCTCTTTCTTTCAATGTTTTTTTTTTTTTCTTTTTTCCTTTCTTGGCATGTTGGTTGGGTCTGAGCTCCCTGACCAGGGATCGAACCTGCGCCTCCTGCAGTCAAATTGTGAAATCTTAACCGCTGGCTCAGCAGGGAAGTCCCAGGGATGTTCTTTCTGAAGTAGAAATCACATTTGTCAAATGATCCCCAGACAGTTTGACCCCTTTGCCCGACCCCCCTGGCTGCGCCCTAAACAGGCCTGCCTGCATGCCCCCCATCTTCCTTACTCCTCTCCCCCCTCCAGACCTGTAGCCAATGGTCACAATGCCTGGTTCCCTCCTGCCACCGGGACTTTGCACCAGCCATTCCGTCTACCAGCCAGAAGGGTCTCTCCTCTGATGGCCATTTGCCACCCTCAGCTCCAAAACCACTTCCTCCTTGGGTGGTCTGCCAGACCACCCCCGCCCTCCCTCCCACCAACCCGGGTCATTTCAGTCAAGGGCCTCGTCACTGCCCGCATTCTCCTTGCATTTCTTCCATGGTCTTCCCCCACAGACACACAGCCTCATCGAGGTGCTTGTCTCCTTGGTCAAGCCCGTTTCCTTGGGTGTGCAGACAGTGCCAGGGCAGAAGTGCTCCCTAAATGAGTGAATGGAGTGACTCCCGGGTGTGGGGGCCACACTTTGTGTCTTCGAGGTAGGGGCCAGGGTGAGGGGTGAGGGGATGTAGAGCAACCAGAGCCCAAGAGAAGTCGAAGTGAGAAAAGCAGGACCTCAGCCTGCGGTCGGCAGGGCAGGTTGGGAACAGTGCCCCCTCCCTTTCTGAGCTCTGGTTCCCTTGGCCCCAGTCTCTGCCAGGTCCCTCTGCAGAGGACCCTGCAGCCAGCCCTGTTTCCCAAGCAAGGAGCCAGGGCCTCAGAGAAGTTAAGTACATTTAAAAGTTTGCAGAACTATCAAGAGGCAGTGATGGGAACTGAGCCTGGGTTTATGTCCAAGTTCATTCTCTTAAAGCCTTCTCGGGGGGGATCGGAAGAGTAGGCCGGGGGGCGGGGGTGGGCGATGTGGGGAGCTGGGGTCTGGGAGCTCACAGACTGGCTGAAACTACGTGTGGACATTTCAGGCCGAGGGCAGATTGGGTCCAGCTGGGCATAAGCCCCCCGCCCCGCCTTGGCAGCCCGGCCAGCAAGTCATCATTCTGCGTGGCTGCAGAGTCTTGGGAAAGCTACAGGCCACGCTTTCCAGGGGAGGGGGCCCTTCCCCCGGACTCCAAGCCTGTTGCTCAGTCTCTCTGGTTCCTCCTTGCTTTTTCTCCAGGATTTGCAGCAGCTGACAACTCACCCAGCCCACCTGCCACATCTGCAGTGATCACGTGTCACCTCCAAGGTCATCTGACTTTCGGGAAATCTCAGGACAAAGACTGGGGCCTCCAGTCCTCTTCCAGCCGCCCGACCCCGCAGCCCAGCAGCCAGAGGCCCCCGGAGGTGCCTCATCTCCTCGGGGTCACCAAGTTCACTGCTGCACGATTCAGCCAAGAACAGAGGTCTTCCCGGCCAGGCACGCCCTGCCAAGTCACAAAGACTTTACTGTATATATTCCAGACAGAGGAGGAAGAATTTCAGGTTTTTCCACCCTGACAAAGTACTGTGGATTATTTGCAAGAAGTCTGGGAAATTCCAGAAGTCTGTTTTCAAAAGACGCCCACTTGGCTGTCCTGTCTTCTGCGAATAATCCCTCATTCAGGTATGGAAGAAGATGTATTCTGCTGACATTTCCAGGCCCCACGGTCAACTCCTTGGATGAAGAGAGCCAGAGAGGGAGCAACTATAGACCCCAAATGGTGCCGCCCACCCATCATCCCTCGAGTTCTCTCTCCCAGGAGCAAGAGCCAGGCTTCCCAGGTCACCTGCCGAAAGCCAGCACCTGGCTTTAGTTTGGCGTCCATCAGAGTTTCAGCGTCTGTTTCCCATTACTTTAATTCCAGTCCTCAACTTGGTCAGCCCCCCTCTCTCTCCCCCCATAATGTGCCTTGGCTTCTACATGTAAACTCAGATCAAATCGAAATTCCAATTCATGGACGTAAATTGTCCATGTGATTTGAATAAGTGGGACAAGGCTGGTTATTTTTCCTGGATTTCTAGACGTGGTATTTACATGTTGGAAAGCATTGGTTGCATAATTGAGCTATTCCTCTTGGATGGGTCTATACATTGCTTCTGTGTTGAGGGAAAATAAAATAGGACTGTGAGGGGAAAACTGGTCTTGAATTAAGTGAATTTGTCGCTTGTATCTAGGAACTGTTTATAAAACTATAGAAGGGAATTCGTAAAACATACAAGTATAAAGAAAAGCTGAAGCTGAAACCCTTTCTTCCCAAATAATTTAGACTAAAACCTGAGGATCATACATTGAGTGTTTAAGAAGAGAGTTATGGTAGATCATTTTAAACATATAATGTCACTCTAGGAGTTTTATCGTGTAGATGGAATTGTTGCATTCCTAAGTGTTTTGTTCTTTTATGAGGTAATTTTTATTTTAAACATTTTAAAGGCAGAAAAGTTCAAAGACTAATAAAACAAACACCTGTGAACCCTCCACTGAAAATCTGACAGTTGTGAACATTTCTTCATATTGCCCCCAAATATATATATATATTTTTTAAGTAAAGAAATGGAATTTTAGGATCAAGAAAATTGTGTGTATTTATTCTGTCTTTGGAGTCCCACATAGAGGCAACCTCTACCATGAACTTAAATATCTTTTCAACCAAATGTCTATATAGGAAATATTTGAACAGTATACATTAATATCTATATATGCCCCAAAATAATGTGGAGGAAACTTTTCCTAGAAATGGCCTGCTAATAAACATTTTGTCGTGGGGGACCACATGGCCTCCATGGCAGCTACTCAGTTTTGCTACTACTGTGTAAAAGCAGCTCCAGGCAATATGTGAACAAATGGGTGTGGATGTGTATCAATAAAACTTTATTTACAAAAACAGACAGTGGGTGGTACTTTGCCAAGTCCTGTTGTACAGTATTACGTTGTGTGTCCATTTAAATACCTGTCCATGGAACTGAAGTTCATTCTTTTTTAACTGCTCATTAGAATTCCATCATGTGTGTGATCTCATTTTATTTAGCCAGTCTTCCATTGATAGCCATTGAGTTTTCCATTCTTTTTTTTTTTTTTTTTTAAATACCATCTGCATGATCCAACAGGTTAGCTGGAGCTGACATACTCTGGCTGGAACTGAGCCATTCCATGAACTCTTGAATTGTGGAGGGTAAATTCAAGCTTCAGAGGGTGTGGTGGCAATCTGATTGGCCTGTGTCCCCATGGGGCCATTGTTACCTAGTGCCCACGGTTCAAGAGCTAAAACGTCCCGCTTTAATTACCCAGACAATTCTCTCAATCTCCTTTCTTTGTTTCCCTTGAAGGTATGGCAGATTGCTTGCCCCCAGAGAGGTGGGTGCTGGCAGAGCACACAGGTCACACACAGGCACCGAGAGAGGGCAGTTCAGATGCCCGATCCTGAACGAGGGATGTGGGCTGAGGGTGTCAGCCCTGTCTGAGTGCCAGTGCTGCGTGGGAGCCTGGCTATTGTTGCCATATCCTTGACTCTTTGAGAGAGAAGCTGTGGATCTGGATCACAATAGGAATCCTCCCAATTTTCAAATGCAACAAATTAATGGAAGGATGGATGAAAAGAAGGATGGGAGGAAGGCAGGAGGGGAGGACCCCTCTGACACGGAGTGGAACAGTTCTGGCCAGAGTTTCCAGCCTCTGAAGGAGAATTCAGTTCAGTTCAGTCGCTTAGTCATGTCCGACTCTTTGAGACCCCATGAACCGCAGCACGCCAGGCCTCCCTGTCCATCACCAACTCCCAAAGTCTATCCAAACCCATGTCCATTGTGTCAGTGATGCCATCCAACCATCTCATCCTCTGTCGTCCCCTTCTCCTCCTGCCCTCAATCCTTCCCAGGATCAGGGTCTTTTCAAATGAGTCAGCTCTCCACATCAGGTAGCCAAAGTATTGGAGTTTCAGCTTCAGCATCAGTCCCTCCAACGAACACCCAGGACTGATCTCCTTTAGGATGGACTGGTTGGATCTCCTTGCAGTCCAAGGGACTCTCAAGAGTCTTCTCCAACACCACAGTTCAAAAGCATCAATTCTTCGGTGCTCAGCTTTCTTTATAGTCCAACTCTCACATCCATACATGACTACTGGAAAAACCATAGCCTTGACTAGACGGACCTTTGTTCACAAAGTAATGTCTCTGCTTTTTAATGTGCTGTCTAGGTTGGTCATAACTTTCCTTCCAAGGGCTAAGTGTCTTTTAATTTCATGGCTGCAATCACAATCTGCAGTGATTTTGGAGCCCAGAAAAATAAAGTCTGACACTGTTTCCACTGTTTCCCCATCTATTTGCCATGAAATGATGGGATTGGATGCAATGATCTTAGTTTTCTGAATGTTGAGCTTTAAGCCAACTTTTTCACTCTCCTCTTTCACTTTCATCAAGAGGCTCTTTAGTTCTTCTTCACTTTCTGCCATAAGGGTGGTGTCATCTGCATATATGAGGTTATTGATATTTCTCCTGGCAATCTTGATGCCAGCTTGTGCTTCATCCAGCCCGGCATTTCACATGACGTACTCTGCATATAAGTTAAATAAGCAGGGTGACAATATACAGCCTTGATGTACTCCTTTTCCTATTTGGAACCAGTCTGTTGTTCCATGGTCAGTTCTAACTGTTGCTTCCTGACCTGTATACAGGTTTCTCAAGAGGCAGGTCAGGTGGTCTGGTATTCCCATCTCTTTCAGAATTGTCCACAGTTTATTGTGATCCATACAGTCAAAGGCTTTGGCATAGTCAATAAAGCAGAAATAGATGTTTTTCTGGAACTCTCTTGCTTTTTTGATGATTCAGCAGGAATTGTGGCATGGAAGGCACAGAAAAGCCTTCTGGGCTTTTCTCCTGGGAACTCTGAAGCCCCTCACTCTGCCCTGGCTTCTGCCTCTGTCCACCTCGGTGGGTCTTTCAGCCTCACAGGCTGAGCCTGGAGTTTCCTGTCTGTAAACTGGGGGCTGAGGATCCATGCATTGCGGATCTGTTTACAAAGATGGTCACCTTGGGAAAAGCAGAAAGAAAGACACTTAACCATTACCCTACAAAACCTCTGAAATGGAGTAGAGGCAGCAGCTCTTGCCTCCAACACAGCCTCATCTGCTCTATTTGAGGGCGTGTGGTTGTTCACAAGCTCCTGCCCTGCTGTACTCAGATAGAATCTGGACCGCTCTCTGGATTCCACATCCCTGGAGCCTGTTGAGTGCATGATCTGTTATGGGTCCAAGAAAGTCACTCCTTCCTTTGCTTTCTTGCAAGACATTTATGAGGGCAAGTCCTGCCTTTTCCCCAATCTCTAATAACCTACTTTTTCTCTTCCCCCTACTCCTCCCTCCTCAACTTGGAGAGAGTATTTTTGTAGTCATTTCCCATTGTTTCTGCTTGTTTCTGTTGAATTTCATACCAGGTCCTGGCCAGCTGTGCAGTCCAGGCTTCTTCATAAGGTTTTGGTGAGCATCATCTGACATACACTTCCCAGGTTGCTCTACCCTTGGGTTTTTCTCAGAGCTCAGTTGGTAAAGAGTCCGCCTGCCATGCAGGAGACCCCAGTTCAATTCCTGGGATGGGAGGATCTCTCTGGAGAAGGGATAGGCTACCCACTCCAGTATTCTTGGGCTTCCCTTGTGGCTCAGCTGGTAAAAAATCTGCCTGCAATGCTGGAGACCTGGGTTGGATCACTGGGTTGGGAAGATCCCCTGGAGAAGGGAAAGGCTACCCACTCCAGTATTTTGGCCTGGAGAATTCCATGGACTATATAGTCCATTCGGTCATAAAGAGCTAGACACAACTGAGCAAACCTAACTTTCACTTTCCCAGGCGGCGCTCGTGGTAAAGAACCCAACTGCCAATGCAGGAGAAGATAGAGACTCAGGTTTGACCCCTGGGTTGAGAAGATCCCCTGGAGTAGGAAATGGCAACGCACCCCAGTATTCTTGCCTGGAGAATCCCATGGACCGAGGAGCCTGGTGGACTACAGTCCATGAGGTCACAAAGAGTCAGACGCGACTGAGCATGCACACACACTTTTGACGTATTTCCCTCTAAGATTCAAAAAAAGTTTTTTTAAATCCTTATAGAATGCCAGGCTTCCCAATAGACGAGAGGGAGTGTTTCCTTCAGGCATTCTAGCTGCTTTGAGGGCATCTGGAAGGAAGGGGCTATTTGGGGGTCACCGTATGCACAGAAAGCCTGAAATATCTACGTCCCTTTCCTCACAGGTAACCAAACTAGCTTCTTCCAAGGATCCTGGGTCCAAGCCACAGGGGCAGCCGGTCTTTAGAGAGACCCAGGTGGAGTCACCACAGGATAATGACAACCTAATGTTAGAAAAATAGGAAGCTGGGGCAGGTCACAGCCTCAACGGGTGCACCATTAAAGCTTCCTCCCCATCACTGTAACTGGCCCCTTCCAGAACCCAGGCCTACAAAAAGGAATACATTTGAGTCAGTCCTAATGAGGTGGATGAACCTAGAGTCTTATACAGAGTGAAATAAGTCAGAAAGAAAAATAAAGATTGTATCTTAACACATATATATGGAATCTAGAAAGATGGTACTGATGAACCTATTTGCAGCAGTGGAGATGCAGACATAGAGAAGAGACTTATGGACACAGACACTGGGGAGAAAGGAGAGGATGAGACGAATGGAGAGAGTAGCCTGGAAGCTTATACACTGCCATATGTAAAATAGATAGCCAGTGGAAATCTGCCATATGATTCAGGGAACTCAAACTGGGGCTCTGTAACAACCTAGAGGGGTGGGATGGGGAGGGCGGATCACGAGGAAGGGGTCACATGTTGATGTTACATATGACTCATGTTGATGTATCACAGAAACCAACACAATATTGTAAAGCAATTATCCTTCAATTAAAAATAAAGAAACAGCAAAAACCCAGGCCTTGTCTGCGCCTCCTCCTGTCCCCTCTGTAGCTGGCGCACGTACACAGATCAGACAGATAAAGATGAAAAGCCCACACATAGCAGATATCAACTCGATTTTCATCCCAGGCTCTGGTTTTCTAACCCAGGATATAGAATGTATCCAGATACGGGCTTGGACTTGGCCCAAGAAGCAGAGAGAGGAATGGGGAAGGGCAGAGAAAGAGGCGATAGAGATAAGCCGGCCTCTCTCTTCCGGGGTTCTGCTGTCTGCATTTCCCTCTGTTTCATCTCTAGGCTTGATAGGAAAGCTGCTGATGTGTGAGGCCACCTCTTTTCATTCCATCTGCAGGGCTGTTCTGTGTTCTTTCAAGGGAGAGAAGACCCACGGCACTCTCTTCAATTTCCCTAACTACAACACAAGAACCTGAGCAATGTCCATCTTGGACACTGTTGTGAACAGCCAACTGGCCTAGAAATGAAAGAGCAGTGAGCCTGAACATGGCTCCCAGGTACTGCCTCCCGTGGTGGGAGATGACGCTGTCATTGTCAGAACGTAGGGACGGGGAGACCGGGAGCTCTGTCCCACGGACGACAACTGGAGTGATGGCAGGAAGCAGTTACGGGTGGTGAAGGGAGAAAAGTGTGCCTCCCAAACTTCCTTCTAAAACCCCAGAGTCCTCTGCACACCTTCTTGCCCATCTCCCAGCTGCCTGCAGAACAGAGTCCCACGTCCAGGGCAGAACCTGCTGTCTCCTGGCACAGAGCTTGGGGGCTCCATACATATGGATGGAAGGGTTGAATAAATGGCATTCTCCCATCGTCCTTCAAGACCTCACTGCCCCCCTCATCCACCTAGGCTTGCAGCCACCTAACCACCCTCACCTACCTCACTGGAAATATCTCCCCACCCTAGGACTCTACCCCCGCCCGACATCACTGGACTGAACCAGTGCCAAGCCTGTCCCTCCCCTGAAGTCTACAGGCAGTTTGTCCAGATCCTTTACTGGGGAGGCATTACACCCTGAGTGTGCATATTCCCAGGTCCCCAAGTACGTGGACAGCTCCCCAGAGTGGAGACCCGCCTTACACTTAGGACTGCTCCCATCCAGCCACAGCCTAGGACTTCTCCAGGATCCATTTCTTTTCTTTTCTTTTTTTTCTGATATGCAGTCTTTTTATTTTTTTTAAACTTCTTATTTTATATTGGACCATAAAGAAGGCTGAGCACTGAAGAACTGATGCTTTTGAACTGTGGTGTTGGAGAAGACTCTTGAGAGTCCCTTGGACAGCAAGGAGATCCAATCAGTCAATCTTAAAGAAAATCATCCCTTGAACATTCACTGGAAGGATGGATGCTGAAGCTGAAGCTCCAGTATTTTGGCCACCTGATGCTAAGAGATGACTCATTAGGAAAGTCCCTGATGCTGGGAAAGATTGAGGGCAGGAAGAGAAGGGGACCACAGAGGATTAGATGGTTGGATGGCATCACCAACTCAATGGACATGAATTTGAGCAAAGTCCGGGAGATAGTGAAGGACAGGGAAGCCTGGCGTGCAACAGTCCATGGGGTCACAAAGAGTCAGATATAACTTATCGATTGAACAACAACAATAGTTTCAGGTGGATAGCAGAGCAACTCAGCCATACATGGGCATCCATTCTATCCCAAACAGGACCCATTAATGCCCTCTTTGGGCATTTTCACTTGGGGTTTCTGTAAAGAGGTCCTTTATACTGCTATTTCCCCCCTTCACTTTCTCACTTTCTTCCTTGTATCTCTCCCTAAAATTCTCCCATTTGTTCCCCAATTCCCTGCTGGACTGGGAACACCTTGACCTTGATGAAAGCTGCAGGTCAAGATTAAACCACCATTAGAAACTCTGCTGGCCTACAGGCTATAGCATGGGATAAACACCTTCCAAAACACAAAGCCAGCAGTAGTGAGACGCACAGGGCACAGCAGAGCAAACGATGAGATAAGTCGACGCTGCCGATGACTTCATGGTTGACCTTGGACTTAGCTCTGCCATTTCTCAGCCTCTGAAACCATCTGCAGAGAATCTGATGGGAAGAGGATAGACAGTCTTTGAAACCTTCATCCAAGAGGCGCCATCTAAATCCTGTGTGACTTTTATTTTTAAGTGTTTAATTGAACCCCCTTCTGGGATAACGCAACCAATTCCTGAAATACAATCTTGGCAATAAATTTCCTGTAAGAATTTATTGCCAGATTAATGGGCTTGTAGTGCAGCTATTATTGTTTTAGTAAGAAAAAAAACATTTGAAAGACTGTGCACAATATATGTATATCTCAGGCTGAGCTCATACAGGCAGGCAGTCAAATGGATGAGTCGGCAGGGAAACCAACAAGCAGGGCTCATGGAGCACATGGGCCTCAATGGGGAGAAAGGACCAAGACCCTCAGCTGAGCGCTATCTACCCCCATCCCTCAGGAGCACTTCTTGACATGGAGGTCTTGAGAGCTGTTTGACATAAGACTGTCCAGGAGTAAGAAAACAGAGACATTTCTTCTGAGCATCTGCTCGGGCCCATGAAGACGGATAACCATGGTCCCCTGGGAAAGCCGACCCAGCTCTGGGATCACCACTGGACCAGGACAGCAGCAGGTGACAAGTCGTGATGTTGCCCTCTTAGAACTGGGCATGGGTGTCTGGAGGTAAGACTGGGGTGGGGACTTTCCTGGCGGTCTGTGGTTAAGAATCTGCCCTGCAATGCAGGGCACACAGGTTCGATCTTTGGTTGGTGAAGTAAGATCACACATGCCTTGGAGTAACTAAGCCTGCATGTAGCAACTACTGAGCCCATGCACTCTGGAACCCATCCGCTGCAATGAAAGATCCCACATGAGGCAACTAAGACCCAACATGCCCAAATTAATAAATTAATTAAAAAAACACACACCTCAAATATGATTGATATTAAAGCAGGAAGACAAAAACTAACATATTCATTTTTCAAAATGACTAGGATAAGGTGTGGGGTTGAACCTTTGATTGACAAACACTTTGCTCAGTTATTGACTTGTCTCATGCCTCCTGGCTTCCATTAACCTCTCCTTATCTTAGACTTAACAATCATCTTGTTAACATGATACCTTAACAATTCAAAGACCCAGTAAGCTACAAAAAGACAAGAAAGGGACCTTAAAAGCCTATTCCTAGGTGGCAGAAGCCAGTCTGAAATGGTTATGAATTGTACAGTTCCAACTACATGACATTCTATAAGGTGCCAAGCCATGGAGATAGTAAAAAAAAAAAGAGAGAGAGAGAGAGAGATCAATGATTGTCTGGAGATGCAGGGCGGGTCCCATAGCCCACCTGAATCTGAACTCTACCACTAAATATAATGAATTATATCACAAACTCTAGTTTGCCATCTGTCTCCTTATAGTTGTGATTCCAATAATAACTGGGGTGGATCCCTTTTGCATTCCAGCTCTGACCTCAATCTCCAGCCTCTAAGCCTTGGTGCATAGCCCCAAATCCAAGTCCAGTATTGTTGGGTAAATGAGAAAAAGTGTGACTGTTTGCAACTTGCCATCTTTAAGCCTACAATCCTAGACCTACAAGATTAGTCAAGCCTCCTCCCTACCCCTACCGACCCCTCATCCAGGAGGACTGTGTGTATATTAATGCCAGGAGCTTAAAAAACTATATTAAGTATCTTGAGACTTCCCTAGTGGTCAGCTTAGACTCTGAGCTTCCAATGCAGAGGGGCTGGGTTTGATCTCTGGTCCGGGATCTAGATCCCACATGACATAATTAAGAGTTTGCATGCTGTAACTAAAGATTCCACATGCCGCATCTAAGACCTGGTGCAGTCAAATAAAAAAATAAATATTAAAAAAAAATAAAGCCTCAGAAGGAATGCAGTCCTGCTGACACCTTGATTTTAGGACTTCTGATTTCTAGAATTATAGAATAATAAATGCGTGTTGTTTTAAATCACTGGTGTTAGTCGCTCAGTGTCCAACTCTTTGGGACCCCATGGACTATGGAATTCTCCAGGTCAGAATACTGGAGTGGGTTGCCATTCCCTTCTCCAGGGGATCTTCCCGACCCTGGGATTGAACCCAGCTCTCCCACATTGTGGACAGATTCTTTACCATCTGAACCACTAAGTTTGCGGTAATTGGTTACAGCAGTGTTAAGAAACTAAGACAATGTGTCGATATCTGCAAGTTCATGGATGTATTGATGTGTACACTTTAGACTTGCACAGCTGGCTGTATGTCAGGTCAGATCTCAACCTCAGCACTACTGATGTTTGGTCAGCTTACTCGTTATGGAGGGGTCCGACCTCTGCGCTGCAGCCTCCTGGGTCTCCGTCTACGAGATGTCAATGGCATCTCCTCACCCCCAGACGTGACACCCAGATGACTCCAGTCACTGCCAGCGTTCCCTAGAAGGCAAAACCTCCCTTGGTGGAGCAGCACCACCATCTGAGTATCAAACTTCAACATGAAAACAATTTAATAAATCCCACATAAAGTCAAACAAAACAAAGCAAAACAAACCCTCCATCCTACCCTAGCCAGAACAGCTGTAGAAACACTTGCTTTACTCAAAGCACAGACAAGCTTGTTCCTTTTGAGAGAGGCTGTAAGAAGCTCACCAGGTACCCTCTTAGAGGAGGCTTCTAAGCCCCCTGGATGTCCCCGGCAGGCAGAGGGTGAGGGTTAGAACATGTAGCCTCAAAAGGGACCAGGCCGCATTGATGGAGAGCAGGCAGGGGAGGCCCCCACGGCCCTGGGCCCTTCAGTCCCTCCTGCATTAAATGGAACCACCTGAGTTAGACAGAAACCAGCCTCGGGGCTGGAAACCCGAGCTCCCTGGAGAGGTTGGGCCTGCACTGTGTGAGGGGCGCATGGGGCTTTGACGGATCCCAGCTGGCACTTTGGAGGGAGAGTGCTGGGTGGCTGATTAGCTGGAGGGAAAACAGGGTGGGAGAAGAGATAGCTTTCTAAACAAGATGTCGTTGCCTGAGCAAGCCCCACTTACCCCCAGCCCTGGACCAATTTCAGCAAATCTACCTTCCCCACCATCTAACTGATGCTAAGTGACACTTGAAAGCTCCAAGAGCCCAGGCCTGGGGGGCTGGCCCCACTGTGGGTGCCCTCTTTGCTGGGCAGGGTCAGCCCCTGGGTCCCCTGGATGGGTGGGGGAAGCACTCCGTATGCCCAGCTTGGCTCAAGCTCCACTTTGAAGGCCTAGGATCAGTTCCTTTGATGTGGGGTCAGCGGGTCACCTGGGAATCCCAAGAAAAGCAAAAGGCAGGGGGCTTGAATCCAGGAGACAGAGCGCAGGTTGATGCATCAGGTGACAGCTCTTGTAAATCAGATCCGTAGTTTCTGGATGGTCTGGCTCCTTTGCAGCCGGGCAGCTCAAGGTGGCCCTGGAAGGCTTTCTTGGGCTCCTGGTGCCCTTCTCACACAGGCTTAAGGGCAGAAGAGCCAGTTCTGAAGGTTTAGGGTGTGAGCAAAGTGTTGAAGGGAATGGCTACCTATCCCAGTATTCTTGCCTGGAGAATTCCATGGACAGAGGAGTCTGGCAGGCTACAGTCCATGGGGTCGCAGAGTCGGATACAACTGAAGCGACTAAGAACTCACACAAAGTGTTGTAAAGGGGGGATTGTGGCCTCAGATCTTTTCCTGACCTAGGGGGATTCCATTTTCCCCTCTTTCATGCGGTCTGTCCTCACACAGGTCAGAGAGTGGGGCAAGGAAAGAGTAATCCCCTCATCCTTGTTCCAGACACTTTAATCCTGAACCCTGATGATGAAATGAAATCTCTGTCTCTCTCACAGAGCGATAACTCCCAGGCTTTGGGCGCGGGGACTCCAGGAAGAGGGGCGTGGGCGCAGGCTCTGCGGGTTGTGTTAGTGGCAGCCGGTGTTTACCAGCCAGGCTGTTTTTCTCTCCTCCTTCCGGGCAGAGATTAAATGTACAGAACAGCCCAGCTGTTGGGGAGGCTTTCTTTTGGCAAGGTTTCTTTTTTTTAACAGACTGTGGTCACTGTCCAATTTAGCGGAATCAAGGAAAAATAAAATGGACCCTTGCACTTGTAATACCTGCGGTCCCCTTGGTAACCCAGCATGACACCTGCCATCAGGGCCTCACAACTGTGGATCAGCTCAGGGCCCAGCTGGGCCCCTGGGCTGCCATCTGCCCCCCCTAACGGGAGGTCCCCAGCAAGACCCCACCAGCTCTGGTACCCAAGTCATCAGACCAGGCCCTGTCTGGTGGGGAAAGAGCTTTACCCTATCCAAATGTTTATTATTCAGACTTCTTGGAGTATTAATGCTAAGATATATGAAAATGCAGATGTGGCTCTTTCTATGATCCAAGAATGTGAGGTTTAGGCAAAAATCCTTCACTGCGCTTGGCACAGGCTCCCTTGACGTTCACTCCACAGGGTGGGGTGTCTCTGACCGCTGCTTTTGATGGTTTTCCAAATATCTTGATTCAAGGAGCTCAGAGGTCTGCACATCACGTGCTGGCCTTTCAGGCTCTTCAGAGCGGGCTTCTGCTCCCAGGGTGGTCTCTAGCCGAGGGGAGAAACAGAGGTCATGACGGTGCGAAGGCACACACTCCAGGTGGAATGAACAGTGGCCTTTCCTAGTGGGAGCCACGAAGCTGCCCTGTCAGGGGTTCTAGAACAGACACACGGCCAGCTGTGAGCTGTGCACCCATGGACAAGTCGCTTACCCTCTCTGTGTGTTTATCCTCTCACTGGAGAACAGAGCTGATGACACAGCCCCTCAGGGATGCTCACCACAGTCCCCTGAGGCCCCAGGGGGCTTGGCAGCCTCCCTGGCCTCTACCCACTAGAGGCCAGTGGTCCCCTCTCCCAGTTGTGACAAACAGAAACGTCTCTGGATATTGCTAGACACCATGCATGCATGCTAAGTCACTACAGTCGTGTCTGACTCTGCCATCTGTAGCCTGCCAGGCTCCTCTGTCCATGGGTCTCTTCAGGCAAGAATACTGGAGTGGGTTGCCTTGCCCTCTTCCACGGGATCTTCCCAACCCAGGAATCAAACTCACATCTCCTGCGGCTCCTGCATTGCAGGCAGATTCTTCACTGCTGAGCCACTGGGGAAACCCGCTAGACAGCATGCCTGACCTCAAGGCCCATTGTGAGGACTCAACCCATTACTATGTATGAGCTTTCTGAGCCTTGGAGGGGAGGTGTTCACCTTAAAAAAAAAAAAAAAAAAAAAAAGCCCTTGGAATCGGGAGCGAGTGAGACTCCTTGCCAAACTCCGCCCGCATCTCCTCCAGTTGTGAGAGGGGGCTATTCGCTTTCCTGAGAGCCCCTGGCCCAACTGCCCCCTGGGCTGGGATTTATGACCATTGTGTCCACCGGTGATGGGGCCACAGCATGGCCACTGTTCATTTCCCTGCCCTTCTCTGGCCCTTTGCACAGTTGCTCCTCCCTGGCAGACAATAAGGTTTGGGAGGACCCGATGGGGACTTTGGGGCTGTTTTTCTCCCCTTGCTTCTTTATGTCCAGCAGAGCTCTTCAGTGGGCTGCTGCCGGAGTCTGGACGACAGAATTGCAGAAACACCAAACGTCCTTATCCAGGCCCGGGGAGCAGTCAGCCTCCACCCAAGCGCACTCAGGACGATTTGCAGTCTTCATGATCCCAAGTACAACATCACTTCCCTTTGCCATCACCGTACTTGGGAACGAAAGTCTCCCAGCCTGGAAACATCAAGCTCTTGGAACAGGCAAAGTGGGTGCTGAGGGGCCCAGAGAGTGCCCTGACAGGAAGGACCCAGAATGGCAGCTGGAGATGGGCCATGGGCATCCAACTGTGCCCCAGGAAGTGAGGGGTGCGGGGAGGGAGAAGTCTTCTTGGCTTGGCTTGTGGGGTGCCATCTGTGTGTTAGGCAAATGCTGTCTATGGGCAGAGTTCTGTGGGCTGTGGCGGGAGATGGTGGCTGCGTGGTCTCTGAACTCTCAAGTCCCAGATGGAGCCACAATGTGTGATACACTCATTCTCTCGAAAAGGCAGAGGAGCCGGGGCACCCTGGCTGGGTTCCCAGGTGATGGGAGGTGGGTGGTGGAGGAGCTGACAGCAGCTGGTGCAGCTCCGGCCCGGGGGGCCAGGACCCATACAGGGGCCCTCGTTCCAGGCAACAGGGGACATGCTCCTGCTTTCTCCACAAACAAGGGGAAATCGGTCGTGACAAGGCACACACTTCGAGGCGTCAATACCCCGTCATGATTTTCAAAGGGAATAAATGAACCAGGGATAATAAAGTGACAGGTGGGGATGATGGTGGCCCTTAATGAGTGGGCCCCACGTGCTCATCTCAGCAGTCCTGCTGCGGTCACCGGGGCCCAAACATTCGGTGGATGCAAATAAACATTAATCAGCTTATTCAAGGGTAGTTTATTTGCTGAGCCAACACGAATTCTCTTGGCAAATTTTCCCTACATCTCTCTTGATGGACTCTCTAATGGTCTCTTAAACAACTTCCTGCTAAGTCTGCTTTTCAGGGTCTCTCTCTGCTCTCTCAATTTTTTCTGCAATAACTTCATTAAAAGGACTTGAACATGGATGCTAACTTGTTGGGTTTTTAAAGAAAATAATGACTATTTTAATAGTAAGAGACTACTTTTATGGAAAAAAAAAAAAAAAAAAGGAAGACTACATTTCATAAAGATGCCATTGGGGGTTTATAACCTCCAAAGTCCTTCCTTCTTGGATTCATCTTGTCATCATCACCAGTCAGATATTTTATTCCCTCATTCATAGCATAGTTGATCTTCTTGCTCCTCACAAGGTGAAAACGTAATGCAGACATTCATTGCTTTCTCCCAAATCTGTTAGATCTGCTCCGTGTGATCTTAAAAGGTTCTGCCTGGTGCTTACAGGATTTCTATGCTAGTGAGGACCCAGACTCTGTGTAGCAGGGCGTTGACATGCTTTGGGCCACTCCTGCTTGCCATCTGCATGGCTGCCTTCACAGTATGTGATGAAAAGCAGCAGAAATTCATCCAAAGAATATGCAGTTAGTTGCCTGCCTGTGAATGAACTTCCCAGATCACTGTTTTTAAATGTCTGTTGTTTGGAGAGCAGATTACAAGTATGAAAGTTCAAGGTCAAGTGACAGTTCAAGTGACAAATGTGTGTCAAGGAAGTCAAATCAAGAGATGTAGATGGCGGGTCCAAAAAAGAGTACGTGTATGTGCACATGTATGTCCACCTCCCTCTTCTTACTTTTCTTCCTTTGCTCTCTCTTTGCAAAGGAGATGCAGTGAAATAATGCCCGAAGGTCACAGATACACTGAAACTGGGAAAGTTTCACCCCTGAAAGAGTGCAAGCTGACTGGCCCACTGGGACCAGGAAGCAAAAGGTGAGGATGGAAGTTTTGCTCTGGTTCCTCTTTTTTCAACTGCAACCCTAATACACTCACTCATTGTTTCTCACTGACAGTGAAAAATCGTGACCTTTTTGGTTGTGTTCTCACTGACAGCAAAGGGATGGATCTGCTTAAACAGAAAATCAGACTTATCAAGAACATTTTTTGCCATCTGGGAAAGGTAAAACTAACAGATCTTTTCCAAGCAACAAAGACTTTAGCCGGGTCCTGTCACTCTATGTCATTCAGTCACTCAAGAAGTAAACAGTCTGGGCACCATAACCTCTCTGAATCTAAATTGTTTTCTCACCAGAGATCTCTCCCAAGATCCCTGCAAAGAATCCTTCTTTCCTAGGTGGTTTTCTGAGCCTCCACGTTTCACATTAAAAACATAATCAATGGAAATTTCAGTCCTATTCTGGAAGGCACAATGGATACATCCCTAAATTCAGACCACAATTTTTTTTTCATCAAGACTTCCATACTCCAGAAAGCAAATGAATGAGTGAGAGTTTTAATGCTCATCATGATCACTCACTTCTAAGTTAAAGAATGTCCCGGTTGGCTCAGCAGGTAAAGAATCCAGTTGCAATGCAGGGAAAACAGGACACATGGGCTTGATCCCAGCTGGGAAGATCCCGCGGAGCAGGGCATGGCAACCCACTCCAGTATTCTTGCCTGGAGAATCCCGTGGGCAGAGGAGCCTGGAGGGCTACAGTCCATGGGGTTGCAAGGAGTTGGACACAACTGAAGGGAGGTAGCACAACACAAGATCAACTCAATTCAATGCATTCAATGGATGAAAACATACTTGTGCATCGTGGCCAAAGAGCGACAGGGAAGAAGGGTCAGAAGGAAAAAATGAGAGGCAGAGACAAAGCCGGGGAAAAGGAGGAGGGACTAAAGGGGAAAAGAGAAGGGAAGACAAAAACACAGGAGCAAAGGAAAAACTGTTTCTGTAACTTGAGTACAGGTGTTGCATGGGAACCTGGGACCTCCCTGTGGACACAGGCCAGGTGTCACTACCTTTTGTAACCTTGGGATGTAGCACATGGTCAGCACTCAATAATTACACCTGGTACACAGTAAACACTCAATAACTGCACCTGGTACATATTAAGCACTCAATAATTACTTGAATTTTGGACAAGAGGCAGAAAGAATCTGGCTTTCATGGAAAGCTCTCCCTCATTTTGTGGCTTAAATGAACTCAACTTGATTCAAGTCAACTCAATTCTTTTCTCCTTTCCTCTCTTTTTCTTTCATTTCTTTACTTGTTACTTCCTTTACCATTTTGGAGAGAAGGTAACTGAAGTTTCTCAGTTGTTTTTGGGCTGTGGCAACCAGGGGGAGCCATACCCTCAGAGAAACCTTACATCCAGATACGAGGCTCTGAGAGTGAAGTAAGATCAGTGTTTTGCTATAGTTTTCCAACTCAATTTCCTCATTTCAGATAAAATCAGATGGGAAGGAGTTTCCCACTGCTTTAGGAAGCCCTTTCTCCAGCTCTCTCAGTGGACAGAGAGCTTTGGATTAGAAAGAAGGTTTGTCCTACTCACACCCTTGTGAGGAAGAAGATTCCTCTGGATTTACATGGAAGCTCAGACAGGATAACTCCATGGGCCTAGAATTGGGCCGAGGTCACATGGTCAGTGAGAAGGAGAGCCAAGACTCCAAGTTAAGGCCTTTGCTTCCTAAGTAGCTATCTTCTCTCTACTTCAGGGAGTTCTCACTTATGAGGACCAACCCCTCAATTGCACTGGATGGCTTTCCAGAACCCCAAGGGTGGATTTCTCAGAGATTCTGGAAGGCCCTCATGGTCCAGAGTGTGTCTTGCCTCCAAAGTCCTCTTCAGTTCAGTTCAGTTGCTCAGTCATGTCCAACTCTTTGCGGCCCCATGGACTGCAGCATGCCAGGCTTCCCTGTCCATCACCAACTCCCAGAGTTTACTCAAATTCATGTCCATTGAGTTGGTGATGCCATCCAACCATCTCATCCTCTGTTGTCCCCTTCTCCTCCTGCCTTCTATCTTTCCTAGCATCAGGGTCCTTTCCAATGAGTCAGTTCTTTGCATCAGGTGGCCAAAGTATTGGAGTCATCTTCAGGCTTTAGTAATCCCATGCCCACCTCTCAGGAGATCTCATTTGGGGGTTCACAGGGATTCATGGTGGAGGGCTGAAACAAATGATCTTATTCTAACTAAAGTGTGAAGGGTTAACATGATTTTATTTCCAGCAGGTGAATGTTGCACATAAAGGTCCACAACTAGGGCACAAACACTGTGGGAGGACTCATTACAAGGAGGTTGTTATTTTCCAAAATTCTACTTCTGTTTCCCTTTAGCTGAATGATATCAAGTCTCCTTTGGGGAGTTTCAGCCAAGTCCAACCTGGGTTCAAAGCATGTCTCATTTGCAAATTATGATGGAACTGGAACATCTAAAAATAAACATTGTAAGATTTATGGCAAATTGAAAAAGTCTCCTCCTTGAAAGTGATTCTCAAGTGAAACCGAGTGAGAACGATTGTTCTGGGCCATCCAGGAAATGTTGGGATTGGCGGCTGTTTCATAACCATCCTCTTTTCTTGTGAACTCTGAAACATGGTAATTTGGAAATGATACATTTGTATCAATGACTATTACAGAACACATTTTGGACTACTGCTTTCAGTATCATGAGACGTGCTGTTTAAACATTTTATTTCAAAGTTGGAGCCAGCAGTCCATACTGTGTGTCTAGCCCCACTCCCTCAGTCGCACTGTAAGGAAGTTCAATATCTCAAGGTCAACATGTAAGAATGTTGAGAAAACACCAGCAATGCCCATAAGGAAATGGGGGTCATTTCTCGGGGGTCAACCCAGCGCTCAGAGGGGCAGCCAGAGAGGTTCTGAAGGAAACCCCAAAGCAAGAGGTCTTGAAGAGCCAACACCACTAAGAGAAAGACAATAGAAGGGGGAGTCTGACATGGTAAACTGTTGGCTATCTGGTCAACCACCCACAGCTAGGCTGACTTATGCATTCACTCATTCAACAAATATCTACTGACAACTACATGGCATGCGCAGTCCTAAGCAGTGAGGATACAGCTGTGAACAGAGTAGACATCTCAGTAGCTACTCAGGAAAGTTGCCATGGGTAAGACCTTACAGGGTTGGGAGGAGAGGAGAAGTAAGTTACTAGCCCTCTCCTCAAGGAAGCTCCTTATTTAGTTAGAAAGCAAGATGTAAACCCAGGAGAAACTCAACAGCACTAACCATATATGTTATTCAAAGCATCAGCAGATAAGACAGCAGACAATTAGGACTGAAGAGGTAAGGACCCTCCCTACAGTAGGAGGTGGGATTTCAGCCCAACCATAGAGCCTTGCTTTATATTACAGCCTAAATGTCTGAAAAAATGGAACAATGTTACTCCATTACAAATTTATTGTCTTTATCTCCCAAATCTGAATGCATTTCTCCACCTCCAACATCTCCAATTATTTTTCCTACCTGGACCTCAGCAAATGTGACCTCCTGTGTCCACACCTGCTCCCCAGCCCTCACCCCTCCACACTGTCACAGAAGGACCTCAGGGCTACTAATCAGATTCTGTCATTCCCTGCTTGAAATCCACTGGCTTCTCCCAAACTTAAATGAAAATCCCAGTCCTTCACCTTATCTTCACCTCCAGCACAGCACACGCAGGTCCTGCCTGCTTCCCTGATACCCTCCACCCACTTTTTATCCTCACCCCAGGGTCTTTGCACATTATCTTCTCTCTACCTAGAACATCCTTACTGCTATTCTGCACATGGCCGGCTCCTCCTCATGATTCAGAGAAGCCTTCCCAGAACCCCATATTTAAAGAAGCCTCTCCTGATTTCTCTCAACCCTGTTTTGCTTCATTTGTAGGCTTTATCATCTTGTTTACTTATGGATTTACTTGGGTGTTGCCTTCTACACTAGAATGTGACATCTTTGAGAAAATGAAGACTTGCCTTGTCTATGCCATATCCCCAGCAGCTGGCATGGTTCCTGAAAGATAGCAGGACCCCAGTAAACAACTATCAAAGAAATGACTTTATCTTTAATCTCCTAAAGCTGGAAGATTTTGAAGGAGAAGTGGGATAAGACACGCGGCGGGCGGGGGGTTGAGCCACACAAACATGTATGGCCAGAGTGGAGATAAAGATGATGTAAGCCTAACCAGTTGTAGCATGGTGGGGAGGGGAGTGAGGAAGATGGCGGCTGTGCTTCACCTCCCGAAAGTGATGGAGAAGCCCCAGTGGACCCAACCCCAACCCCATATGGGTCCATTAGTGACCTGATGAAGACCTCACTGGGATGACATATTGTATAGTCTGTCTACAAGGCTGAACTAATCCTTGTTGATTAGAGACAAGGGGCTCATCAGGCGAAGTTACCCTTGACCTAGAACTTCTTCGCTGGGCCACAGGAGCATGCATCTTTACAAGCTGTGCCCCTCTTCCAGGAGCCCAGACCCCCCCCCAAAAGGAACTCCCCCATTTGAATGGCACAGAGGCATCCATCCCACGACCATCCTTTGGGTGGCGGATGGCCCTGGGACCTCATGCACCCCTGTCTGGGAGCTGTGTTAGCTAAGAGGATCCCCTACGGGGACGAACTATCTTGTCCTGGGAAGGCCACCTGCGGCCGGGCACGGTCTCCAGGCTTCCCCCAGCCCTGTGACCCTGTCAGCAACTCCTCCAGGGCTGTGTGTTTCAGATGGGGAAACTGAGGCTCACAAAGGCCCTGTGACTTGCCCAGTTTCCCCTAGTCAGCAAGAGAAAGGGCTGAGAGTCGAACAAGTCCATGATCTCATTCTCTGTTCCCTCCAGTGAAATGGCCTGGATCGGCCACCTGGAATCTTCTATTTATTGGGGGGGGTGGGGGGGGGGGAGTTGCAGGCACAAATGCATTAAATAAGGAGCAGAGAGCAACACCTGAAAGCTGTAAATTCAAAAAGAGGAGATTGGAAACAAGCCCCTCTTCCTAGGTCCTAAGTCAGGGCCTCTAAGACAAGGAAAGACTGGTGGAAGCTTCTAGAAGGGACTGAGTCTCTAAGAAAACATTGCGCAGAGAGGTTTACGGTCGCCACCTGCAGTTCCGTCTGCGGCCGCGTGGGCGCACTGTTGTGCAGCGAGTGAGCGCAGTGCGTGGGGGGAGGCGGCGCCGGGACCGCTTGGTTCAGCTGAGCCCAGCGGCCGGGTGGGGGGGTTCCTGGCGGCCCTTTCCCCTTCTTCTGGCCCATGCCCCCAGCACGGGTCCTGCTTGCGGTATCGCCCACCGCGAGTTCCAGGCCTCCCCCTGATGGAGCCCAGATGAGGCGGGTCGGGAGGCAGACCCCCGGGGAGAGGAGCTGGAGGGAGAGACACCCCACGGGGGGAGGGGGCTGGGCCGGGACCAGCTTGCTCGGGCCGACAGCCCGCCCTCCCCGCCTGGGGGCGTCCTGATCCCGCCGTCCTCAGGCTGCCTGCACAGGCTGGGGGCAGTGAAGTGCCACCCGGGAGGTGGGCACTGGGTGGGGGGGTCCCATGTCCCCTCCTGGCAGGCCTGGAGGGGCAGGGGGGTGCCCAGCTGGAACACCGAGTACCCTGGCTGGTGTGGAGGAGGGCAGAGCAGCCTGGCTCAGGTGGAAGGGGACCCCAGGAGGGGCCTTGGGAGTGAGGGCTGGGGGCCCCGGGAGAAAGGATCCACCGCTTCTGCCCCTTCCCTGTGCCAAGGTCACTGGTGGGCCAGGCTGTTGGGTGGACCACAGAGACTTGGGGCCTGGACAGTGACACCAATGCACTTTTCAAGGGTGTGTGTGTGTGTGTGTGTGTGTGTGTGTGTCAGAGGGACATGGCCACAGTAAGGACGGCAGGAGCCCCTTCTCACAGAGGCTACGGAGCCAGACTCTGGGCGCGGGGAGAACAGAGCCAGCCCTCCAGGGAGGTGTTTTCACGGTGGTCCACAGTAACAAGCCATGATTTTTCCTGCGGAGTGAGAGAGATAGAGGAAGAAATTGATAGATTGATCTTTTCCCAGAGAACACACACACTCGTGTTTCCCTGAGCAGGAGAGACAGAGCCACAGACAGGGGCCTGCTCCCAGCCCGGAGGGTCCGGTCTGGTGGTGCCGGCTGGGGCGGGCGGAGGACGTGTGTTTCCTACCGCCCTGTGTTTCTTGGCCGCAGCAGAGGAGCCGGTTCCAGGAGGGGATGAGGGAGGGAAAGGGGGAAGGAGAAGGGGGGCATCTCCTGCCCACACGAACACACAGAATCTTCTGCAAACTGGGAAACAGCGTTGCTTCTCAGGTGGGGCGGCCTGAGTGATGGGGTGGGAGCCACGTGCTCAGAGCCCGGCGACAAGGAGGCCTTGTGCGTGTGCATGTGCGTGTGTGTGTGTGTGTGTCTGTGGGTGTGTGTGTGTATGAGAGAGAGACCGAGAGGACTGTTTTTGTAGGGAAAACAGTTTTGTTGGGAAAAACAGCACGTATATTTTTCTGCTTGAACAAAATCAACGAAATCAGGAAATGTACAGAGAGTTTGTTTGTAACCACACACGTGTGAAAACACAAACACACAGTTTTCTTCTTTCCAAGTGTGCACTCTTTCTGGCTTATCTGTGCTGTCCTGAGGAGAGGGGAGTGATTTTGGCCTGATGATGAAAAGCTTTAGGGGGAGACTTTGCTGGAAGGGAAAAAAGAACATTTTCTGCCCGGAGACGCACATGTTTCTGTGAACTGAGAATGACAGTGCTGGGAATTCAGGTGGTGCACACTTAGTGAGAAAACAAAGACCTTCTGCCTGTGTGTGTGTGTGTGTGTGTGTAAATGAAGGCCTTCTGCCCAAGTGTGTGTGTGTGTGTGACTGTGTCCTGACATTTTTGCTCCATGGGAAAAACATGCCTTTTTTTTGGCCCTCAGGAAGAGACAGTCTAATAAAGGAATTTTCCCCCTACACACACACACACAGAATTTTCTGAATTTAAACATGTATGTTCTTATCTGCTGTGGTCTTTATGGGGGAGGATGCATTTCTGCCCAGTGATTTTTAAAAAGTGACTTTTCAGAGTGGAAATAGAGACTTTTTTTTTTGCCTAGAGACAAGCACACATATAATTTTCTGTGAGCTGAGAAACAGAATGTTTGTTTGTTTGTTTGTCTGTCTGTTCATTTTCCAGATAATACAAACATAGAGGAGAGTCACATTTCTCTCTCTGTGTGTATGTGTGTGTGTTGGGAGTATTTTTTTTCTTTGTGGAAAAAGAACATCCTTTTTTTCTGCTTGCAGGGAGTTGGCTCAGCTCAGACTTTCTGCTTATATCCACGTGCACACACAGCTCTCTTCTTTCTGTGTGTGAGAGAGAGAGAGAGAGACAGACAGACACAGAGACAGGGAGTTTTTCTTTCTGGAAAAAGATACATACTTTGGGGGTTGTAATAAGACAGACCCCCAAAACAGTGATTTTGTGGGCACACACACACACACACACACCCCTTCCAGACACAAAAAGGCAGTGAGAGCGGGTGTGAGTTTTCTTTCCAGCACCCTTCCTTTGGTGGGGCATATGTCTCCAGGGATAATGTACTTTCGAGAAAGCCTTCTAGAAGAAGGAGGCATTTTCCATTTGCAGACCGATTTTTTGTAAGCCAAGCGCTACTCTCTTAGTGGGTGGGGGGCATGTTTCTGCCCGAATGTGAGTGCGTGTGCATGTGGGTGTGTAGAGAGGGTGACGGGTGCGTGGAAATACACACAGTGTTCTTCCTGCTGGGAGTCTCCATGTGACTCTGTGCGTGTGTGTGTGTGACAGAGAGCTCTTGACCCTTCTCGGTGAGCAAGACTGTCCAATCAAGAATTGCAGAGAAAGATGTTGGTTTTTCAGGTGATGCAAACTTAGGGAGAGGAGGGGAGACGTGTGTGTGTGTGTGTGTGTGTGTGTTTGTTGAGGAAGATAGATTTTTCTGCCACGAAAAAGGCATGTATATTTTCTTTCGGCAGAAGAGACAGACCAGTAGACACATGTTGCTTCTGTACAATGAATGAGTAAGCTTTTCTCTGGTGCAAGAGAGTGGGGGCAGCCTTGGGGACAGGCATTCTGAGCACGAGAAATCATTTTCTGCTCGTACACAGACACACAAAATTTTCCATGAGCTAAAAAATAGTGGTCAGGGGCTCAATGCTTAGTGAGAGGAGAGAGAAGTGTGTGTGTGTGAGTGTGTGTTTGTGTGTGTGTGTGAGAGAGATAGGTCTGCTTGCAGGAACTGGATAAATAACAGAAAGACATTTTTGTGCTTGTATCCCCACCACCCTCGCATATGCATTGCTTCTTGCTGTGTGTGTGTGTGTGTGTGTGTGTGTGTGTGTGTGTGTGTGCATTGAAAAGACAGTTGTTTTATTCTGTTTTGCTTTGTTTTCCTATCTGGCAGATCCACGTCTTTCTGAGTCTGCAGGGAGTCTGCCCAATACCAGCAGTGTTTTGTGTGGCACGAGCACACACACGACCTTCTCAGGGTGCAAGGGCTGGCTTTTCCAGGGGGTGGGGGGGCAAGGCGCACAAAGTAAGGCCTTGCTGCAGAGTAAGTGTGTGTCTGGTTGTGTGTGTGTGAGAGATGTTTTTTTTTTTCCTGCCTGGAAAATGGCATGTCCCCTCCCCATCTGCAGGAAAACTTGGGCTAACAGAGAGAGGTTTCTATTTGTTCTGTTGTGTCTTTCTGTTCCTGCATAGCACACACACACACGTGCACATGCACACACACACACACACACACACACACAATTTTCTTCTTGCCCAGACAGAATTTATATGTATGCTTTTTCTCTCTCATACGTATTTTCTCAAGGGAGCTAGTATCTCTGCTCAGTGAGAACTAGCTACAGGATAGACTCAGAAAAAATAATTTGTGCCTAAAATACATGCATGTGTACACACACACGCCTGTGCACACACACATATGTACTTTTCAAGAAGCTGGGAGATAGAGTGTTTATTTCCTAGGTGATAAATCCCTAAAGAAGATAAGTAATTTTTGCCTAGTTTTAACAATGAATAGAGAACTTTTTGACTGAGAGAGAGTGTATATGTGTGTGTATGTTTTCCAGATTCTTTTGCCTGCAGAGAAGACACATACAGATTTTCCTGCCTGTAGGGAGACAGTCCATGGATAAAGTCTCTTTGCTGATAGACACGCTCACACATGCGCACATGCGCACACACACACGCACACACGCACTTTTATTCCTGCTATCAGAATGAGACGAAGCCTTCCCTTCCATATGTGCTTTTTCGTGTGAGTGTGTGTGTACCTTTAGAGACTTCTGAAACAGAAAGAGACTAACAGAGAGAGAGAAAGGCAATTATCTTTAACAAGAAAAAATGGGAAAAAAGAAAAAAAGGAGAGGAAAGAAGATGAAGAAAATAAGAGGGGGCCCCTTTCTGGCTCCTGCCTGCAGACACGTGTTACCCTGCATCCTAGGAGTGGAGTGTTTTGTCAGCAAGACAGACTCAGTGAGGGAAGGGAAGACATTTGTGTGTGAGAGAGACAAAAATGGTACCTTTTTCTTTGTAAAGAAAGGGCATATTTTCCCCTTCATTGTGGGGAGAGATAAATCAACCCAGAAAGACGTGTATCTGCTATACACACATCTGCATGTGCGTGCGTGCATGCACACATGCACATACACACACACACACACAGTTTTCTCCTGGGACAGAGAATTTATGTGTTTTTCTCTGTGGTATGTGTGTTTTCTCAAGGCAGCCAGCATCTCTGCCCAGTGAGAACCAGCTCTAGAAGGAGACCCTGAGAATAATTTTTACCTGATACACACACGTAGACATACACCCACACAAAGATATACACACACACACTTTCCTGTATGCTGAGAAATAGAGTGTTTTTCTCCAAGGATATTTCCCTAAATAAGGCAAGTAATTTCTATCTAGTTTTAAATCCAATAGAGAGAACTTTCTGCCTGAGTGTAGGTGCGTGTGTGTTGTGTGTGTGTGTTGGGGGGGTATATGTGTGTGTGTGAGAGAGAGAGAAACAGAAATAGACATAGAGACAGAAAGAAAGAGACAGAAAACCACGGAGACAGAGAGAGACAGAGATTTGTTTTTCCTTCCTGTAAAAAAATCACGGATATGTATTTCAGCTTCCACAGAAAAAAGACTACATGCAAAAGCCCTTCTTTAAGTATTCCTCTCTCATATGTACTTTTCTTAAGGAAAAGGATGTACAGTGGGCCCCCTGCTCTGTGTGGGGTGTGTCTCAAGCCCCTCCACTCCAGTGGATGCTGAAAGCAGGAATGGTAGTGAGGAGTGCATGCTGAAAGCAGGAATGGTGGCGAGCCCTCTGTGTTCCCGTTTTTCCTGTACCAGTGAGTGGGTACCACGGGCATCTCAGGGCTGATGCAGGGGCAGCAGGACAGAGCAGGATCAGGACGGTGCAAAACATCACCATGCTCCTCAGAACAGCGTGTGATGAACTTATTTACAAAGCAGAAATAGACCCACAGACATGGGAAACAAACTTATGGTTACCAAAAGGGAAAGGGGTGGGGAGGGATAAATTAGTGTATACATACATACAAAATAAACAAGGAACTACCGTATAACACAGGGAACTATGTTCAACATTTTGTAATAATCAATAAGGGAAACCTAGACAGCATATTAAAAAGCAGAGATATTACTTTGTCAGCAAAGGTCCATATAGTCAAAGCTATGGTTTTTCCAGTAGTCACATGTGGATGTGAGAGTTGGACCATAAAGAAGGCTGAGTGCTGAATAATTGATGCTTTTGAACTGTGGTGCTGGAGAAGATGCTTGAGAGTCCCTTGGACTGCAAGAGGATCCAGCCAGTCCATCCTAAAGGAAATCAAACCTGAATATTCATTGGAAGGGCTGATGCTGAAGCTGAAGCTCTAATACTTTGGCCACCTGATGCGAAGAGCCAACTCATTAGAAAAGACTCTGATGCCAGGAAAGATTGAAGGCAGGAAGAGAAGGGGATGACAAAGGATGAGATGGTTGGAAGGCATCACTGACTCAATGAACATGAGTTTGAGCAAGCTGCAGGAGATGGTGAAGGACAGGGAAGTCTGGCGTGCTGCAGTCCATGGGGTTGCAAAGAGTCAGACATGACTGTGTGACTGAACAACAACAACAAATATGGGAAAAGAATCTGAAAAAGAACATATAACTGAATCACTGGGCTGTGCATCTGAAACTAACAACAGAGTCAGTCAACTATGCTCCAATAGAAAAGGTTAATTTAGGAGAGTGTTTTGCCTATGTTTTCCTCTAGGAGTTTTATAGTTTCTGGTCTTACATTTAGATCTTTAATCCATTTTGAGTTTATTTTTGTGTATGGTGTTAGAAAGTGTTCTAGTTTCATTCTTTTACAAGTGGTTGACCAGTTTTCCCAGCACCACTTGTTAAAGAGGTTGTCTTTTTTCCATTGTATATTCTTGCCTCCTTTGTCAAAGATAAGGTGTCCATAGGTATGTGGATTTATCTCTGGGCTTTCTATTCTGTTCCATTGATCTATATTTCTGTCTTTGTGCCAGTACCATACTGTCTTGATGACTGTGGCTTTGTAGTATAGTCTGAAGTCAGGCAGGTTGATTCCTCCAGTTCCATTCTTCTTTCTTAAGATTACTTTGGCTATTCGAGGTTTTTTGTATTTCCATACAAATTGTGAAATTATTTGTTCTAGTTCTGTGAAAAATACTGTTGGTAGCTTGATAGGGATTGCATTGAATCTATAGATTGCTTTGGGTAGAATAGCCATTTTGACAATATTGATTCTTCCAATCCATGAGCATGGTATGTTTTCCATCTGTTTGTGTCCTCTTTGATTTCTTTCATCAGTAGATCCTCTATGACCCACCTCCCAGAATATTGGAAATAAAAGCAAAACTAAACAAATGGGACCTAATGAAACTTAAAAGCTTTTGCACTACAAAGGAAACTATAAGTAAGGTGAAAAGACAGCCCTCAGATTGGGAGAAAATAATAGCAAATGAAACAACAGACAAAGGATTAATCTCAAAAATATACAAGCAACTCTTGAAGCTCAATTCCAGAAAAATAAATGACCCAATCAAAAAATGGGCCAAAGAACTAAACAGACATTTCTCCAAAGAAGACATACAGAGGGCTAACAAACACATGAAGAGATGCTCAACATCACTCATTATTAGAGAAATGCAAATCAAAACCACAATGAGGTACCATTACACACCAGTCAGGATGGCTGCTATCCAAAAGTCTACAAGCAATAAATGCTGGAGAGGGTGTGGAGAAAAGGGAACCCTCTTACACTGTTGGTGGGAATGCAAACTAGTACAGCCACTATGGAGAACAGTGTGGAGATTTCTTAAAAAACTGGAAATAGAACTGCCATATGACCCAGTAATCCCACTTCTGGGCATACACACTGAGGAAACCAGATCTGAAAGAGACACGTGCACCCCAATGTTCATTGCAGCACTGTTTATAATAGCCAGGACATGGAAGCAACCTAGATGCCCATCAGCAGATGAATGGATAAGGAAGCTGTGGTACATATACACCATGGAATATTACTCAGCCGTTAAAAAGAATTCATTTGAAACAGTTCTAATGAGATGGATGAAACTAGAGCCCATTATACAGAGTGAAGTAAGCCAGAAAGATAAAGAACATTACAGCATACTAACACATATATATGGAATTTAGAAAGAAGGTAACGACAACCCTATATGCAAAACAGAAAAAGAGGCACAGAAGTACAGAACAGACTTTTGAACTCTGTGGGAGAAGGTGAGGGTGGGATGTTTCAAAAGAACAGCATGTATATTATCTATGGTGAAACAGATCACCAGCCCAGGTGGGATGCATGAGACAAGTGCTTGGGCCTGGTGCACTGGGAAGACCCAGAGGAATCGGGTGGAGAGGGAGGTGGGAGGGGGGATCGGGATGGGGAATACGTGTAAATCTATGGCTTTTTCATATCGATGTATGACAAAACCCACTGGAAAAAAAATAAATAAAGGGGAAAAAAAATAAAAAAAATTAAAAAGAAAAAGAAAAGGTTAATTTAATCCAAAACAAACAACGCCCCCGCCAAAAAACCCTTATGAATAGTTTATTTCTGGAATCTTCCATTTAATATTTTTGAGCTAAGATTGACCATGGGTAACTGAAGTCACAGGTGGGGGAGTTGAGAGGGGGCCCTGGCATTGCTACCTAGAGGTGACAGTCTTCAGAGAAAGGCTTTTGGGGGCAGGAGCATTTCACTAGGGACTTGCATGGTTTCCTGTGTGCTGAAAAATAGATAGGGATGACTCTGCATTTCAAGTGGTGACTCAGCGAAAGAAATGTAAACTCTTCTGTCCTGGGAGGGTCCCTCCTACCCAGCAGTGAGACTCTTACCTATACAGACACGTGTGTGTGCCCACACCCTCCCCCTGGGGCAGGCAGGATCAAAGTGTGTGGCATTTCCTTTAAACACTGCCTTAAAAATTGGTGTCTCCTAATTATTATGTGTAAAATAAGCTACAAGGATATGTTGTACAAGGGGAATATAGCCAATAGTTTACAATAACTACAAATGGAGTATAACCTTTTAAAACTGTGAATCAGTATATTGTACACTATAAATTACATAGTATCATACATCAACTATAATAAAAAGTAAAACAAACAAAAATAAACCAAAACAGTGTCAACATGCAAATCTATCCAACAACAACCAAAAAATGGCCTTTAAACCCAGAGAGAAAAGGCAGAGGAACCAGAGATCAAATTGCCAACATCCATTGGATCATAGAAAAAGCAAGAGAATTCCAGAAAAACATCTACTTCTGCTTCATTGACTCCACTAGAGCCTTTGACTATGTGGATCACAACAAACTGTGGAAAATTCTTAAAGAGATGGGAATACCAGACCACCTGACCTACCTCCTGAGAAACCTCTATGCAGGACAAGAAGCAACAGTTAAAACCAGACAGGGGACAACGGACTGGTTCCAAATTGGGAAAGGGGGAAAGGAGTACATCAAGGCTGTATATTGTCACCCTGCTTATTTAACTTCTATGCAGAGTACATCATGCGAAATGCTGGGCTGGACGAAGCACAAGCTGGAATCAAGATTGCGGCCATGATCGTATAGTGGTTAGGTACTCTGTGATGTGGAATCAAGATTGCCAGGAGAAATACCAATAACCTCAAATATGCAGATGACACCACACTTATGGCAGAAAGCAAAGAGGAACTAAAGAGACTCTTGATGAAGGTGAAAGAGGAAAGTGAAAAAGCTGGCTTAAAACTCAACATTCAAAACAACTAAGATCACGGCATCTGGTCCCATCAATTTAAAATTAATTGAAATTAAATTTTAAATTAATTAAATTTAATTAAAATTAAAATTCTTGCTCCTTGGAAGAAAAGCTATGACAAATCTAGACAGCATATTAAAAAACAGAGACAAAAAAAAAAAAAAGCAGAGACATCCCCTTCTCCAGGGGATCTTCCCAGAGTCAAACCAGAGTCTTCTGTCTCCTGCATTGGCAGGCAGGTTCTTTACCACTAGTGCCCCCTGAGAAGTCCATTTTTGTGAACAGAATCCTGATTTTGTGCAACAACATGCCCAGTTCCACAGAAAAATGGCTGATTTGTTTAAGTCATTTCAATCTTACTCTCTATTGTCTTGTTTGCTATAGAGATGGGGATACTTTACTACTTTTAGACAATGCAATGCAAGAGGAAATCTTGGGGGGCTTCTGGAGGAGATTATCCCTCAGAACAAAGACAGAGTCCTAAAGAGAAGGTTCTTTGGCTTATATCCCCTTTTTTCTTGTTTGGAATGTGGTTGGGCAAGGATATGATGCTTGGAGCTCTAGCAACCTCATTGTGACCATGAGGATGACAAAGCAGAAAAATGGGAAGTGTGAGTTTTTGGTTATGTTGCTGAGTTACTGCCCATCTCTTGGCTGCTATTGGTACACAATTAGTCAACCTTGCTATTTGAGTCACTTGCAGTTAGGTAATTCACCACCTGCCACCATAAGGATTTTGACCAACACATCTTTAGAATGGATTAAGCTTGCTGTTCTGAAAAATTCCAGATGGATGAATGGTTTGAAACACACAACGAACTAAAACGTCTTATGTACTTTCTAGGGAAGCAAACAGCCTTGTACTGACCTCTCTTTCTTTAGAAGATAAGGGTTAGAAAACAGCTGCAAATCAATTCAGCTTTCCTCAAATGAATCCTGTGTTAGAAGAAGTCAACTCCAAGGGCTCCTATGTTTGAGAGTCCTAGGGTGGATCCTCTTATGGCATAAACAACCTTGCTCAGTGTTGCTGGTTCCATAACAATAGTTGGCATTCAGGAAGCATTGACTACAGCTCTTTGAGGTCCAAACATTGAACCCAATTCGTGGCGGATGGACACAAAGCCTCCCACAGGCACCTTGCTAACAGTACTTGGAGAGTTAATTCTCAAGTTCATGTTCAAGTCTATCTCATCCCCAAATTTGAGTTTCAACATGGCCTCCTAGGAGTTGCCCTTTGAAAAAAACTGCAAATCTTTTTCATTCCACTGCTGGTGGGGGCTGGCATTTAGGAGTGGTGGGGGCCGTGTGTAGATATGGAGGTCTCTGCAGTAGATGAGGCAGGGAGGGGGCAGGTCACAAAGAGAGAGACTAAGAAGACAGGGGCTTGGAGAGCAGGAGGACAGAACCGCAAACATAGGGCATGACCTCTGCCCTGAAAGTTGCCCTAACTGCCACTTCTCTGCTCCGACTCAACCACTGCTCCTCTGAGCATGTCTATTCCCCTTTAATCTTGTTATCCAAGTTGATCCTTTGAACAACCCTAGAGGGATGAGAGTTTGCAAATTAACAGCCCTTGGCCACATTTGGCCCACAGATGTGTTTTCTGTGACTTGCAGAGCTCTTTTAAACTTGGATCTGAGTGTTTCTGGTTGAAGCCTGTGCCCTGCCGTGTACAGAGTCCAGGTTCCCGACTGCATCTCCCGTTTCCCAGATGAGAGAGGTGAGTCTCACATCCTAGTCTTTCTTTACCCCTGGTCCCTGGCACAAGGTTGGTGTGTGTGAGTGTTTCTACTTAAATGAATGAATGAATGATCCAGGTTTCTTGCTTGCATCCAATTTTCAGGACAAAAGAAGACATGTCAACAGACTCCTTCCCTGGGGCACTGTATCCAAGAGAAAGCAAGACCAGTACCTATAAAACAAGAGAGGTAGCTGGTGCTATGTGGTGGGGTCTCACCTATAGGAGCAGGTGGGGTTCAGGATTTGAAAGAGTGAGACAGTGACAGATGCTGAAGTGGGCAAAGGTAGCCAGGTGGAAGAGATGAAAAAACCCAGAAAAATGGGCAGTTTGTCTAAGGGTAAAGAAGGACCTGCCTTGCACACAGTAGATGCTTGATAAATAGGAGTTGGTTTGACCCAAAAAACCATGTGGACCTATGCCCTGGAAAATAGTTGCTGGCATCCTTTTTCGATAAATATTTTGGTGATAGATGAGTGATTGACTGGATGAATGGATAGATGAATGGAGGAACGAATGGATGGATGATGGATAAAAGAATGGAGGGATGGATGGAGGGAGGGAGGGATAGAGGGAGGGAGAGATGGATGGATAGATGATTGGGTGAATGAATGGATAATTAGATGGGTGGATGGATGGATGAATGGGTGGGTGAGAGGACATTTCAAGTTGGTCCCAGCAAGTCATGGAACAAGGCAAGGGCAGTGATATTAGAAGCAAAAAAAAAAAAAAATCCTGTTACTTCTGGGTGGCCCAAAAGTGAAAGGCCATGTGACTTCCTCCCCCATCTCTGCGTCTGGATGGATGGTCTAGTGATTTATAATCCACCCCCACCTTCCCACCCCCGCATATAAGCAAATCAGAAGATGTTGACTGTCGGCTCTCTGAGGGTACAGAGCAACTTCCAGCTGGGAATTAGTTCCCCAGAGGACTCAGACTCAGATACTCTCTGAATTTGTCTCTTGCAAGCTCAGTAAGGGGCAGGACAGCTGGCTGCTGGCAGGGTTTCCAAGCGCCCGAGTAAGGTCACGAAGCATTAATGGACTTTATCACTTTGTCAAGAACTTAAAATTGCAGTCATTTACATGACTTCACTTTAATTGCTGTGATAAATAATTTTTGCTTAATTAGGATGTAGACACCTATATATCACTTATTCACAAAAATAATTTGCAGTAAAAATTTATGTGTTTTGCCATTGGACACATTCTATAGTCTTTGGAAATTCTGAAACATAAGCAGTCACACAAACACCGGAAGCAAACGCTCATAGATGTACCTGAGCAGTGTTTTCAGGCTTCCTCTGCTCCTGGCCGCTGGTGTCTAGGAGCCACAGATAGAGATCAGAGAACCAACAACAGCCAAAACTGTTTTTTTGGGTCATTACAAAGAACCTTGCAGCTGGGTTGGAGGTGTCTTATAATTTGCCAACTTGTCCAAGCAGCCTCTCTGTGCCTCAGTTCCTCACCTGCAAAATATGCCATGATAGGACTTACTCCTGAAGGTGGTGTTTGGATTTGCATGAAAAGGACCACAGAGGACAAATGTTCTTTGGGATGACTCAGCATCCGTTTCACTTTCATATACGTATATATATTGGGTGCACTGCAGTGTGGGGGATCTTAGTTCCCTGATCAGGGATCAAACCCGTGTCTGCTGCAGTGGAAGTGCAAAGTCCTAACTACTGGACAGCGAGGGAATTCCCCTCCCTTTCTTCTGGTAACTGTATCCTGATGTTCCTGGAGGAACACACTCTCCTTTCTCAGTCCGTGTGGTTTGAGTGGGGCTGATCTTTAGGAAAGGGGTTATGCAACTCAGCCCTAAAGCAGCCAGCATCATTGTAACCATAGTGACCCAGATTGTGCACTCTGAGTGAATTCTGAGATTTTTGTTGGAGTGACTAGAAGATGTCCTTTCCACCTGGGAGCTACAGGAGCAGAGCCCTGACACCAGCACTTAGACGAGCAGAGCCAAGAGAGTTCTGAGTCCTGTGATGACCCCTGTGTGGCAGGATCCAGCCATACCTGAAGCTGGAATACCCCTTGGCCTTTCAGATATGTCAGCCAGTGATGTCTGGATTGGACACAGTGAAGTGAAAGTTGCTCAGTCGTGTCCAACTCTTTGCAACCCCATGGACTGTAGCCTGCCAGACTCCTCTGTCCACTGGATTGGGCTTAAGCCATTTGGATTATTCTCTTAGTGGGTGACTGAAAGACTCTTAATAAAAAAAAAAAACTTTAAAATAACAGAACAATGCCAGACACATGGTAGAAGTAATTGTTAATAATTACTGTAACTGTACAAGATTAAAAAAGGAAAATTTGACCCTTAAAGTAGCACCCTGGCCTTCTGCTCCTGGTGATCCCATGAGGAATGGGGTGCAGCCCCACAATTTGGGGTGTTTGCATCAGTTTGGAGCCTGAGATAGAATAGGAAATAGATGACAATTCAAGGTCCAATAAAATCAAATACTGAACCTCAATAAATCATATAAGTTGAATATGTTGTGTCTCCCCAGAGGTTATTATTAATAACAATCCAGAGAAAGAAGATACTGGAATTGGCTGAAGTGACTGAGTAAAGTTTCCGGAGGATGGTGGCTACTCAATCCTTCAGTCAACAAATGTTGATTAAGCTCAGGGCATCCCATCTGGGAGGAACAGAGGAGGCAGGCTTGCCCTTTTCAGCCCAAGGCTCAGGTAGTACCACTACTACCTTGGGGACCCGTGGGGGACATGCTGCTGTGCCCACCTGAATCCCACCCCCCGGCCCTGCCGCCAAGCCCTTGTTTCAGAACATCCCAACAGACCCCTGTTGTGAACACTGAGACTTTTCTCCCAATCAGAAGTGCTAAGGAGTTCCCATGCCCAGAAGCAGTCCTCAGCCGAAGGTGATGGGAGTCGGTGGATAAAACCCCCGTTTCCTTGTCCCTCTGGAGGGACAGCTCTGCTCCACACCATCTCTCAGAGGCTCACCTCCCGAGAACCAGCGCCAGTGGCTCCTGGCCTCCCCTTTCCCTCCCCATAGCCTAGACCCATCAAGGCAAGCGAGTGGCTGGAGGAGAGCTGAGAAGCATTGCTGGAGAGACAAGAAATGGAGGGACATTTTGGATGTTTCCTCCTGAGGAATTAAGGAGACTCCCTCTGCCATCTGTCTGCACCGGCTGGGCCAACCTGCCTTGTCCTTGACTCCTCTTGTGTCGGTACAGGGAACTCTCATCTGGTGATTAACATGTCCCTGCAGTGTGTCCTCGCCACCTCCCAAGATGCTAAACTCTCTTTGGGGAAGCAGAGAGGTGCCAGGACCTTCTCCGCAGCATCCCAGGAGCCCAGTGAGGGGGCAGTGATGTATCCAAGCTCCAGCAGCTTTTTTGCTAGTTCCACTGAGGGATGGACAGCCAGGTGATGGTCTGTCTTTCCCTCCCCTGCTGGCACTTAAACACTCACCAAATGTGAGGACAATCAGGAAAGAAAGAGGGGGAAAGGAAATTGCCCACGCGGCCAAGAAGCCAGGTGCGGTGTTTCATCAGGCTGAAGGAAGTTACATTCCTGTTGGCAGCCACCCCCTCCATTCCCCACTGTCCCCCGCCCTCACCCCCATTCAGCTCACTTAAATAGCCCCTGGGCTTCCCAGATAGCTCAGTGGGTAAAGAATCCGCCTGCAATGCAGGAGACCCCAGTTTGACTCCTGGGTTGGGAAGATCCCCTGGAGAAAGGAACAGCTACCCACTCCAGTATTCTGGCCTGGAGAATTCCATAGACTGTATAGTCCATAGGGTCGCAAAGAGTCAGACACGACTGAGCGACTTTCACTCCATTCAGCTGGCTTAAACATCCCCTTTGGTTTTCCAGGAGGAATGGGTGGAGTTTGAATGTGCCTTTTCCTCCAACATTGCGTGTCTGGGGACAGGATTGTTGTGGGCTCCTTTGGCAACCACGTGGAGAGAGTCACTGTAGGCCAAGGAAGAGACGAGGCTGCACCTGGGGCCAGCGTGGAGCTGGGGTCGGCTCCATGCCCTTCTCAGATGCCCGATCCGCTAAGGCCATGCACTTCCCCTCTGACCCAGGGTCGCTGCCCTTTCAGCTCAACGCCTCAGTCTCCCCATCTGGGGTGTGAAGGTCTGCCCTCGGTCCAAGTTTGCTGAAGTGTGGTGGAGCAAGGACAGATCGCGTAAGGAAATATTTGATTTCCTGTCCAACTCTGACATTTTCTCACTTCATCTAGAAGAATCTCAATCTCATGTCTGCCACCCCCAAACCCTGAAAACAAAACCCTCCGTTTCAAACAAAGCAGTGCTCGCGTTCAGACTCTTTGGGCAAGGTCTCCAGGCAGATTTCATAATGTTTCATTTCCGTTGCCTTTCTTTTCACAGTTCCCATCTATTTATTATGGCAAAGAAAAATGATTTTCTACTTCCAACCCTTTGTAAAGAAATCTATTAATTTTTTTTAAGGCGAACTGATTTATAAACAAACATTGGAAAATGACGTCGATGCGCATCAAAGAGAATGCGCTAATGAAAGTGGTGCCATTTGCATCCAGCGAGGCTGGCGTGGCCAGTGGGTCCCCAAATGCAGGACCCAGACACCTGCCTTCCTCCCAAATTTAGTGTCCCTGTGGCTCAGAAAACGGATCAAAGTTTGGGACAAGCATGTGAAGCTGAAACCACCTGTTCATGATGGGTGAACAGGGAGAGATTTTTAAAGAAGATGCCCCACGTGCCCAAACCTAAGGGTGGGGTCTGCTGATGAGGTTTCAGGAAGAAGGGACACAGGGTGGCTGAAACAAGAGAGACCTCATAGCCAGGATCTGGGCAGGCAAGCTTAGCGGCAGTCACATGGCAAGGGCAGTGGTCATCTGGCCTTGGAGGAAAAACTGCCCATCTCTTTGGGGTTTGTCTGTAGCTGCCCTGGGAACTGGCCCCTGGCCCTCCTTCCTCTGTCAAAACTGGCCCTTCTAGAGGAGGAGGCAGCCCTTGGTTCTAGAGCATCCCAGAGCTGCAGACACACAAGAGCTGCAGGCAGGTGGCCTTCCGAGCAGGGAGGATGAGGCAGAAAGGAGGCAGTGAGGCTGGCCCCTGTGATGGCCTCACCAACTCCTCCCTGCAGCCCACAGAGAGCCCCAGCCTCTGCTTCCTTCTCATAGTTGGGGAAACAGAGGCTCAGGTGTTGAGGGGCCCCCAGGGACACAGGAAAGAGCAGAGCAGGCAGGAGCCTCCAGTCTCTTCCTGCCACACGCTCCGTCCCGGTGAGGCCGGAGCAATACATCTGACAGCGAAACCCCCCCATCTTCTGGTGTGAGAGGCGAGAACTGGCCCATGCTGGCATTTGAGGCCTTCAGTGGAGCAGAATGGGGGGGATGCTCACAGGGGACCAGGTCTTCCTGCCCATCAGGGACTCGCTGTTCTCACCTGCGCTCAGACTCTGGGTGGCAAAGCCCTATTTCTGGGAACTGAGGACACTCCTCCACTCCCAGTCTGCCCCGCCCCTGTGGCCCACAGAGGAGGAGGCCAGGAGATCTGAGACTTCGTCCCCCACCTTCTCCACCCCCTCCTCCCGCATGTCCTTCCCTGGAGGAGGTGGGCCTGGACCTGGGTCCAGGCAATGGCGATGTGCCATCTTAAGAGTGGGAGCAGCCCGAGCTAGAGGACAGAGTAGGTGTGACCTCGAGAGTTGGCTGAGTAGGGACACGGGATGACCACGGTGGTGTTCAGACAGGAGACAAGACCTGGCATTCAGATGGCACCCCCTCCAGACTCTCAGGATCCACGTGGATCTCCTGATCTACCCACACGTGTCGGGGACACAAGAGGCCAGACACACCCCTGAGTCAGATTCTCAAAACCACCTCAGTCCCCAGCCAAGCTCCTCCCAGAAGGCAGTCAGATAGCGGACTGTGAGGATGGACAAATACCCGCACGCAGACACACAGCTCAGCACCGCTGCCCCAAGGGCCCCCGGATGTCAGGAAAGCAACAAGGCCAACCTGGATGCTCTGCCCCCTCTGGACATGGCTGACCTCTGCAATCTGGGTTCCTGGCCCATCAGCCAGTCCCTGGAGCGTGTACTCTGCTTCCTAAAAGGACTATGAGGCCCTTGAGCACCCTGTACCGGGTTCTTCAATGCCAAAGACCAGTTACTCGATAGAACATTCAGCAATTAATTTGGTTCCCAAAAGGCTGGTCCATAAATCATGGAGAATGTGGTTTCTCAGAACAGGCTGTTTCTTGCCCAGGAGGAACAACAGTGCAGCCTGATTTCAGAGCCAAAGCAAGTGAGCAGGAAATTGAAGATCTGTGCTTTGCCATCATCTCAGATTGCTGCTTCAGCTCCATATTAACTACCCTTCATATATCTGTATCTATATATTTTTTCTTATAAGAACAACTTATCTGCCCTGGAAAGGTAAACACCTAATGCTGTGATCATGGGTTGTGTCTGCCCCTCACGGGCAGGTGCGCAGAAAAGGCAGGACCAGCAGCTCCACCCCTCACCTAGACAAGTACCTCTCTGTTGAACTCGACTGTGAGCAGCTGTCTTCCCAGGGAAAGTGGCGTCCTGGGGTGTCAGGGCTTGGGGCAGAGCAGGGATGAGGTGGTGATGACCCTGGTCCACCGAGCATCCCTTCAATTTGCTCTACTTGGACAGTGGGGGTACCAGGGAGCAGAGGTGGGGAGCCCTGTGCCCCAAGCATCTAGCATCCTTGTTCTTGGGTGTCCTTCCCACTCACAGCTCTGTGCCCAGGTTGTCCTCCGGTTGTAAACTCCTCCTCAGAGCCCTAGCCCTTCATCTGACCCAGGAATGTCTTTCTAGCCCTGGACACAGGCCAAACTCAAAGGGCCAGCTAGAAACCCAGCCACGTCCAGTTTCCAGGTTGTCAGCCCAGTAATAAGGGGCCTGCAGGCCAGGAGGGGGTGACAGTGACGGTGAGGAGGAGACGTGCTTCTTGGTCAGGTGGACAAGTCTGTGCTCCCATCACAGGGTGACCCCTCTCTGTGGCTTGACTCCAAGTTTGCCCTGGAGCAGGCAGGGCAGATGTGACCTCCCGTTTCACAGACCAGGAGCCTGTGAATGGGCAGGACTAGCCAGAGACCGCATGGCTGAGGATGGGAAAGTCTGGGATTTCAGCTTGGCCTGACCCAGGGCTCCCCCCCACATCCCACCTGCCTGCTGCCCTCTGTACTTCCTCGTCTTGGCCACACTGGGGGCACCCAGGGAGCAGAGCGGGGGTGATAGAGGGCTAGAACCAAGGCACAGACCAAGGCACAGAGAACATACTGGCCATGTCTCAGCTGAGCCCTGGCGCCAACACCCTGAGGAGGAGGAAGGCCCAGGGACAAAGGGACTCAGGGGCCCGGAGAACCCTGGCTCTGGCTCTGAATTGGCCAGAAGCCTGCAGCCTCCTAGGAGCCTGCCAGGGCCTCCGCGTCTGACTCACCTGTCGTTGTGACCTTAGCCCTTTCCTCAGCCCACCCACTCTACCATTTACAGGATCAACTTTAGATGGACTGACTTTTTAAAACTTAACCTGCTCCTAAGCAATGCTCTCCATGAAATCCCAGGCAGGAGAAGCCAGAAACATTTTCTAAAACCAACTAAGATCAATAGCCCAATAGTCACGAAAACCAAAGCGCTCCACCTGAGTTCCATCAGAAATCTCCCACAGCGGTGGGTGTGCAGATCCAAGCTAAGTTGATGAAACATCGGAAACACTTGGCTCAGCACTGGTACGCAGTAGGCGCTTAATAAATGGGAGGTCTTCCTGTGGCCTGGGAAATGTCTTCGCTGGAACTGTCTGATCTCCGCATCAGAGTATCTGCGCCATCCTCCGGACTGCCCACCTAAGTCCCCTGTTCCTGCATCTCTCTTGGCTGGTTGCCTTCAGCCCTGACCTCTGCGTTTCCTTGGTGGCACTTGTGAGAGTCTGTCCTTCTGCCTTTAGCTGTGCTGGAGCCTGTTTACTACCTGTAACCACAGCGTGTATCAAGCTGAGGGCAGGGACCATGCTGTCTTTGCCACTGATTCCTGAGCCCGAAGAACAGTGCCTGGGAGAAGGAGCTGCTTGGTAGATATTGCGGATGGGGAGGAAAGGAGGAGGGATGGAGACGTAGGACAGGGCGGAGTCTTCCAGACACTGGGGGCTCCTGGTGGTGGAGGCCGTTTAGGCTCTTTGGGGGATGCTGAAAGTTGCTCCTGTGTACTGAGAAGGAAGCCATAGTAGACAATTCAAGTCTCCTCCCCAAAATAACATGAATATTTTATATTTCTGCAGATGTGGGGTGGGCTGTCTGCATTAGTCATGGATGTTAGTAATAAACAGGACCCTGCGTCATTAAAAAGAGGTTAAAGGATGCTGAATGAGTTCTGCTAACTAAGGCAGGAGCCCCTGAGAAGGATCCCCAGTGAGATCTACCAGGGCCAGCCAGAAGAGAGGAAGTCTGGGTGCTCAGATTGGTTTCTGTTTCCCCTTAACTGAAAGCTCACTTATCTGAAACACCATACCCTGCCAGGCCTGGGGCCTTGATGCCAAACTTCTAGGTGGTTTTACTGAGTCCTGACAGTCTTTGACCACGCTCACTTGAACTATTGATTCAAATCAGCAGCTTCCCTTACAGTTTATTTTTTCAATAATGTTAATTTTAGGAATTCATTAAGTGAGGCCTGAGAGTGTGCCTGCTTCTAACACGTATAATGAGCCAAGTCATGAAATCGGGTGATGCACAAACTCCAGGTAATTGGCTGAGCATCACTGACCGGCATGGCCCTCGGCCCTGGAAACACAAACCCCATCATCCACCGAGACCTGAAATGACCCCCATGCTGCCTCAGATGCCCATCTCAGAGCCCGAGTGAAACTCTTCCCACAAGGCCAAGTGAGTCATCTTGTTTTTGAAGTTCGTGGTATTACAGAGGTAGTCAGCCCCAGACCGTCATCATTCATTCCAGAGTTTAATATCCTGAGACATCAGGAAGTTTTCCACAGTATCTAAATTAAATTCTTTCTCCTGAAGCCCAGATCCATTTCCTCCTGAGGAGATAGCAAATTGCCAGCCACAAGCATCATGCAATAAGCAGAGATTCATAGGTTTTGTAGGATTATCTGATCCAAACCCTTCTTCCTGGAGGAAACTGCATTCGTAGGTGGGCACAGTTCTTTGCAAGACCACACAGAGAGCTGGACACAGTGCTGGTCTTAGAGTCCAAGACCTGGGCGTCCTTTACCCACCCCTGACCCAAGACCACTCCCCATCATCCCACACAAGGTGTCTGAGGGGCAGGGTAGGGTAATGCCAAAGCTGTGTTTCTTGAAAGACTTGAAGAGAGAAGCCACGGTTACTGTTGGCTGTGAAAGTAAAAGAAAAACTGCCCAGCCTCACTCAAGGCAAGAACAATGCAAATAAGGCACCTATCAGATTGGCAAGAGCCCAGTGTTTGGCAACATCCTGCCATGACTTGGCCTGTGGACACCCTGGAACACCACCACTGGCAACATCCATTCAGATGGAAGACGGACACGCCCTTTGACTCGGCAACTCCCTTCTAGGAATTTGCCCCAAAGACATTCTCCCATGCCAGAAACTACAGAGGTACCAGGAGGATGACTGACCCTACACACACACACACAGGCACACAGCATGGCTCTGTGAGTTCTGGCTCATGCACACCTCTCTGCAAGCCATCCCCAGAATGAGTCAGGTCCACCTGCATTGATTCGGAACTGTCCCCCAAGCCGCTTGTCGACTGAGTAAATCGAGGCACAAAAGAGTACTTGTTAGATGCAGCTGTTTGAATAAAAAGCAAAAAGAGGGTCATTATGCATAAATAGGTGGCGCTAGTGGTAAAGAAACTGCCTGCCAATGCAGGGGACAGAAAGACATGGTTTTGATCCCTGGGTTGGGAAGATCCCTTGGATGAGGGCATGGCCACCCACCCCAGTATTCTTGCCTGGAGAATCCCATAGACAGAGGAGCCTGGCAGGCTACGGTCAAGAGGGTCGCAAAGAGTCGGACACGACTGAGTGACTTGAATTAGCACATGCATACATATGTGCGGAATATGCATAGGCATGGCATAGCTCTGGAAGGATGTCCAAGAAATCGTGTGCTGTTGTTTGGAGGAGGGGGACTGGGGGACTGAGAAGGGGACTGGGAGGGGCTAGAAACTGATTTTCCTTCCCACCTTTTGTTCTTTTGGAATTTTTCAGGTGCGAGTCTCACCCGCATGTTTATACAGGTACTGATGTTACACAACGAACTTGACCACCACCTGTAACATCAGACTGGCCCGGCTTGAGGGCCAGCTGCATTACGATACTCTCTGGAGTCTGGGACTCGGTTTCCTCATCTGTAGAATGGGGAGAATCCTGATCTAAGGCAGCCAAGACAGGGCGTGGTTTGTGTCTTCCAGAGAGGCGACGGTTTTGCCAGCTGTCCCGTGGAACCCCCACAGTGGTGGGGGAGTGTCAGACCTGGTTTTGTTTTTAAGGGTCAGAGCGGATCAGGCAGATCTGGGCCACAGGGTGCAGGGTGTCAGTGGCCTCACAAGCCTACCCACCACCCCACCACCACCACCACCACCAGCCTCTGAGCTCCCCCAGGACCTCCTGTCCACACACCATGCTCACTTGTCTCCACCTGCTCCTCCAACTCAGATCAGCTCCATCCTCCATCTCATCGAATCATAATTCACGGTTTTCCCCAATCCCACTCCATGTTAGAATCTTCTAGATCTTTGTCTCATCATCCCCAAGACTCCAACACATAGGATTTGGGGTTTTCTGTCTGGAGAGAATCCTAAGGACCATCCCGTGAAAGGGGACAAGGGGTGTTCTCAGACCCTACAGCGAGCCAGTGTTCTTCCTCAGCACGCCTGCCCCAACTCAAAACACTGCGTCCTCACCCAACTGCATCTCCCTGACCAGGGCGGCCCTGCAGCCTCTCCCCACCCAGTCTTCTCTGCCACATCAGCATGATTACGTATCATCTACCTCTGCCTGGATTATAAACTCCAAGAGGCCAGGGAACCGGGATTATCCACCATGACAGGGTCCCTCCCCAGAATCTTGTGCTCATTGGAGCTCAGCCAACATCTGCTGAAGGGATGATGAGAGCACATAGGAAATGTGTTCTCTCTTTAAACGATTCTCCAGAACCCCTAAGAGTGCTCCCCCTGCCTGTCCTCTGTGGTCCAGGCTCCCGTGTCTGGCACTCACAGCTCCTAGCCGGGTCAGACTCCCCCGCCATCACCCTCCCCCCATCAGAGCCTGCAGCCCCATCAGACACGCACACCAGGGTTCACCTCTGGATCATCCCCCTCCTGTCACTCACACCCTGGACACCCCTTTCCAAGGCAACTCTGACCGGCCTTCAGGCTGCCTCCCGCTCCAGGTGGCCTTCCTGGTCTATCCAGTGAGAACACACACCCTCCCTCAACTGTGCCAACCCCGGAGACACTCAAGTCAAAAGCTGCATTTCTCTGACCCCTGCAAGCACAAGCACGTGGGTTTGGGGCAAAGCTGGGACCTCCTGCTTCCCCGCAAAGCAGGATGGGAAAGGCCCTGCAAGGCTCAAACTCTGACCCTCCTGGGCTCTTGCGAGAGTTCCTCAACCACAGTTCAGCTCTCCCACCCAGCATGCAGCTCCTCCCATCTGGTGGTTGTGACAGTTAACTGAGGGAATGAGCTGAGCAGCATAGTAAGCAATCAAGGATCAGCTGTCATCATCACCATCATCCCCCTCATCACCATTTTTGAATATACTGACTCAGCCGCACACATCCTTTGTGGGAGCCCGTGAGCTCGTCTGCTTTGCCTCTCTGCCGCTGTGCCAACCGGCCGCCCCGAGCAAGGAGAGACCAGCTGACCCTTCCCTGTGCTTCAGGGTTTGCAGAGAGCGAGACGTCAAAGGTCCCAGGGGGCTAAGGCTGTCTGGCAGGATGGAGCAGGCACTTGTTTGGGGTGTGGGAGGGGGTGGTGAATCGATGTGGCTGGACAGGTGTTGATCACAGTCATCTTCCCTTGCACCTGCCAGCATCCTGCAGGGCCAGCAGCTGCCACTGTGGTCCACACGGCCCCCTCCCATTAATATATCCGCCCAGCGAAGGCGTAAGTGATGGCTTATCATCCTCAGGAGTTGGCCTGGGAGACTTGGCCCTGGACCGTATGGGGCAGAGCCTGGGCAACCTGACACATGGGCCATCGAAGAGAAGAAAGAAGTCCTGGAGAACAGAGGCCCCGTCCACACAGGACCCTCAATTGCTTTGTGTGATCCTGAAACTGAGGACTTTGGAAGAACACTGTACCAGGGGCTTCCCTCGTGGCATTTGGGCCTGCTGTCCCTCTCTTGGCTACCTGACAGCACCTCCTTGGGGAACTTCTACTGTGTTAACTGAGAAAAGCCTGCTCACTACCCTCTGTTCATTCCAACTCAGAGAGACCATTGATTGTTTGTTTTCCTTTTCCCACAGAGTACCCTAGGTAGAAACAACCAAGCCTAATTACAAACTCACTTTTTTCCTGCAAATTAAAGCACAGTGAGATACCATTCCACATGTATGAGAACAGCAAACATTGAAAAGCCCATCAAAACTGAGTGTCGGCAAAGATGCAGAGCAACAGGAATTCTCAGAAACCACGATGGAGGGAAGTGGCTCAGCCACTCTGGACCTTTGGACAATTCCTGATAGAGTTTAACCAGCAGGTGTCATGTGACACAGCAATTCCACTCCCAGGAATTCACCCAATAGGAAGGAAAGCAAATGTGTTCAGAGCAGCTTTATGGATGCATGCGTGTGCATATGCATGCTAAGTCACTTCAGTCATGTCCAACTCTTTGTAACCCTATGGACTGTAGCCCACCAGGTTCCTCTGTTCATAGGATTCTCCAGGCAAGAATACTGGGGTGAGTGGCCGTGCCTTCCTCCAGGGGATCTTCCCGACCCAGGCATCCAGTTGGGATCACTTGTATCTCCTACATTGGAAGGCAGGTTCTTTACCACTAGCGCCACCTGAGAAGCCCAGCTTTTTGGATAATAGTCCCCAAATTGGAGACAACCCAAGTATCTCTCAATAGTAGAGAATAGTAAACAGTTTGAGGTATATCCACACAATGAAATACATTCACACGAGAAAAAAATAACAAATTGCTGATGTAGACAACACCATGGCTGATTCTCAAAAGCATTAAGCTGAGTGAAAGAGGCCAGATGTGACCATGTATGTCTATGTCTGTGTGTGCTCAGTTGTGTCTGACTCTGCAACTCCACAGACTGTAGCCCACCGGTTTCTCTGTCCATGGGATTTTCTAGGCATGAACACTGGAGTGGATTGCCATTTTGTACTCCAGGGGATCTTCCCAACTCAGGGATCAAACCTGTGTCTCCTGTGATTCCTGCATTGGCAGGCGGATTTTTTTAACCTCTGAGCCACCTGGGAAGCCTGTAAGTGTCTGTATCAGCCCAATTACATGAAGTTCAAGAACAAGCAGAATTAGTCTATGGTACCAATAGTCAGAACATTGGTTGTCTTTGGGTTACCAGGGTTAAGGGGTAGGTGGTTGTCACCTGGAGATAGAGAGGGGGGCTTTCTGGGCTAAAGGAAATGCCTTATGTCTTCCTTTATTTTGGGGGAGTACAGTTGCATTACAATGTTTTATTAGTTTCTACTGTACAACAAAATGAATCAGCTAAGTATACATATATCCCTTCTGTTCGGAAAAGCTTTATGTCTTATTGGGATGCTAGTGGCACAGGTAGATACCTAGTAGAATTTCCAGAGCTGCAGTCTTAAATGTGAGCATTTCACTGAATGTAAATATATCTCAAACCACATTCCCTAAGGCCAGATTTCTAGCCTAGCTCCTTCATCAGTGCTTCTTATCGTTGATTGGAACTAACTCTAAACCCAAAGACTCTAGTGGTGGAGGTCCTCCTGTGCTCCAAACATACGCACTTGAAAAGTGAATCCCTTAAGCAGTTTGGGCTTCACTGGTGGCTCAGCTGGTAAAGAATCTGCTTGCAATGCGTGAGACCTGGGTTCAATCCCTTGGTTGGGAGGATCCCCTGGAGAAGGGAAAACTATCTCACTCCAGTATTCTGGCCTGGAGAATTCCATGGACTGTATAGTCCATGGGGTCACAGACAGTTGACATGATTGAGAGATTTTTTTTTTTTTTTAAAGCAGTTTGGGGCACTTAGGAATAATTCAGCACTGTTTCGACACTGATGTGAACACATATGGCATTGTTCTGTGTACATGAACAATTCTGGGTATTTTCTTGCCTAATAAGGAGAAGGTTATGTGTGCCATTTCTTGGCCTTGGAATTCCTGTTGGGGCCATCTATCGAGGCCCATGAGGGTCTGCGTTATCAGTGATGGAATTTTGTTTACAGGGAGCAAGGTACCCTGGACCAGCCTGATGGGCTGATGGGTAGGATCCCCTCTCAAATGATTGATGAAATTAATAGCTTAAAGGCTCAGGAAACTGAGGTGCTGGCTGCACCCAGCTGGGCTGGGTCTCCAGACACAGACAACCCTGGGGCGTAGTTAGATTTTGTCTTGACCTGGCCACACTTCTCTATGTTGGAACTGTTACTTATTCTGCCCCCCAACTCTTGCATCTCCCCCTTTCAACAATTCCAAAGAAGCTCACTTGTGTAGGGGAGAGGGTCAAGGCTTCAGAGCTGTTCTGCAGCAACCAGCCAGGTTCATGTGATAAAGAACGGCAGAGCCAGGTGACCTCTGACCCTGCAAATCCTCCATCCCTCCAGGAGACTCCGCTCCTGTGTCTGCCCAGACCCTCATCCATCACCTCCCTGCATTTGGCACCGGCTGCATATCCTGAACTATTTGGCACCGTCAAAAGTGGGTACCTCTCATGACACCTGGGAGAGTCCCCATCTCTGGACACCCGATCCTAGTCAGAGGCCTTCATAGCACAGAGTTCAGGGCTGAACTGATGAAGGGGAAGGAGGAGGGCAGAGGATGCTCGATACTATGGATTGAGGGACTGATTGGCCTGTGCCCCTTCGGCAATCTGTTTTAGGAGTCTCCTGGGTACACACACTCTTCCGGATTCGATTTTTCCTCCATCAATTAAGGATGCTGTGTGTGAGCCCGCTATGTCAGCTAGAGATCAAACTCTAAATAATGTTTAGTGTCTGCCCCGGAAGCACGCTTGCTGAGCCTAGATCCCAGGCTGGAGCAGAGAGGCTGTGAAATGTCAAATGCCCCACGCAACGCAAACACCCCTGAGGAGCAGCCGCGTGTCAATCAATTAAAAGGATGGTGATTAGCATTTTGGTGACGGCAGCTAGAAGGGAGATGAGACACAGAGGGGTCTTTTCTCAACTACAAGGTCATTTCGACTTCATCAATCTATCGACTGTTTTCATCCCTGAAATTAAACAATGCAATGTGTTACCTGAGTAAAAAATGCGGCGGTGAGATATCATTACCACTCAAGTCTGGCTTCCTGGATGTCAACTAGGAGAGAGTGGAGTGGGGAGGGTAGAGGCAGGTGGCTCCGAAATTTCTCTGCTTGTCCTGACCGCTGGGAAGGAAGTTTCCAGGAGGAACTTGGAGTTCTAAAGTTCTGGGGTTGACAGCTTTCCCCAAGGAGAGCTGCTGGGAGGACATTTGGCTCATTAGGCTGAACTTGGACAGCAGGTGTGTCCCAAGATATGCATGGTTGGGGGTGAACCCACCTGGGTCCCCAAAGACACTGAGGACTACTTCCTACCCCATATCTGTGCTCCGGCCCAGGGATTCCCATTTGCTCTTTATATCCCTTTGCTCTTTGCCTCTATTTCAACCCCCTCTCTTGACTTTCTCAGTCCTATTTGGGTTTTGATTATTCCCTGGTGGCTCAGATGGTATAGAATCTGCCTGCAATGCAGGAGACATGGGTTTGATCCCTGGGTCGGGAAGATCCCCTGGAGGAGGAAATGGCAATCCACTCCTGGGAAATGCCCAGGCAAGAGGAGCCTGGTGGGCTACAGTCCATGAGGTCGCAAAGAATCGGACATGACTGAGTGACTAACACTTTCACACTTTTCTTTCTCAGCCCTTTAAAAAAATTTATGTGCTTTGGGGGCCCTGGTGGAGCCACCCTTCAAATGGGAAATGAACCTGCTGTGTGGACACCAAGCCTGGCTCCAGCCTCAGCTTCTATGTAAACCAGAGCCCAGGTGAGATGCAGGACCAGTCCCTCCCAGCCTGTGTAGGTCAGCCCAGTCCAGTGTAGGCCAGGCCAGCCCAGCCCAGCCTCAGTCTATCTGAGTAGACTTCTCCCTTGCCATCACCCTGGGCTGAAGCGGCCAGAGCCACAGGGGCCAACAGGAACGTGCTTGTCAAGCAGCCAACGTTATGAACTGATGGAACGAGGAAATTGGATTCCTGATATTCTAAATTAAAAATTATGCTAACTTCCCTTTCAAAATGCCCACTCTAAATACAAACCTATATTAAAATTCACGGAAGGAGGAAGCAAGGGAGGGCTGTGAGCAAAGTGGGACCTGTTGAAACTGGGGACATGAGACAGCCATCATTCACATCCTCCCACCTCTACCCCTCAGATTCCAGAAAGTCTTTGACATGCAAATTGCTGACACCCAAAGGAAGAGCTGATATAAACAATAAATGAGAAACTATGACTATGATAACTTCAGCTTCTGGGGCCCCTCTCAGTTTGAGCGGAAGACACATGCTGGGTGGCAGAACATCCAATTGGGAATTTAATGAGGCTCCAGCCCCTCACTAATCAGTGCTCCCCAGGGTAGGCCCCCTGTGCCTGCAAATTCACCCGAGGGCCATAGCAGACGGGTCAGGCCTCCTGTGGACCAGGCTGCTGCTTCTTGGTCAGAAATTAGCCCGAGAGTCTCCTGGGGAGCCAAAGTGATTTCTTCAATAACTGCAATTTGAATTTCTTCCCCATGTTCCTAGGGGCCTTAGGTCTACATGGACCACACGTGTCAGCACCCACACGTGTCTCTGTCTCTCAGGATCGGAGATGCTCGGTCCTGGCAGGTACAGTTTTTCTGCAGAGCTCCTCCCTAACCCCACCATCCCAACTGGCCTGGCTGTAAAGGGGTTGGATTGATCAGTGGCCAGTTCAAGAGAGAAGTGGAAAGCCAGCCTGGGATCAAGGGTACCCTGCAGGAGAGGTTGGCTGGTCCTGAGCAGGGCGTCCAGGAGAAGGAGCCCAAATCTGGCCCCAAAGGACAACTTCTCTGTGCCTCCTGGTGGCCGCTCTGCTCTCCTCAGAGTAGTAGTTGGTGATGCAGCTTTAAACTTCTGTGCAACTATACAGAGAGGCGCAGAGCTCCCGGAGGCACTCCTTGATCCCCCAGCCCGTGACACCCGGTGACCGAGCTCTCAAGTCCCAGGTCACCACCTGCAGTCACCACTGCCTTTGGAAGGGCAGTTATGACCCTGACTCCCACCAGCATCACCTAACCGCTTGGCACATTGTTAAGTGGAACCATTCAGAATAGACCTTTGAAATACCTGGCTCCCCTCACCCCCCAAGTCTGGGATTCATCCAGGTCACAGAGGTTGCCAATGGCAACTAGCACAGGATTCTGTCACGGGGATGGACCATGATGTGTCCATCCCATGTCTAGTGACTGGTCTTTGGGCTGTGCCAGGCCTGAGCTCTTGGGGAAAAACACTGCTGTGAATCCTCAGTACCTGAGTTTGGGTGGACATAGGAATCTATACCTGGCAGTGGATGGGTGCCAGAGGCCAGACGTGCGTATCGCTAAGGATGCAAGGCAAGTGTTCATACAGATTCTATAAACGATTCTTCTTGTTCTTCACTGGATTTATCATTTTGATTTTGGGAATTGCCATGGCAGCTTTCTCTCTGGATCACAAAACGTTCTCCCTTGCCATGACAGTGATTGCTACGGCCATTGTGTTTCTCGTTGTTATTGGAGTGGTAGTCTTTGATGAAGTCTGCCAAAAGTCAGAGCAGCTCCTCACTCCCAACGTGGAAGAGTCGTGGAGATACAGAATCGAGCAGGTGGAAGTTTAAGCTTTAGTCAAGGAGTCAGCAGCTGCCTCTCATCTTATCTGAAGCCTGGATATCTTTAGGCCTTTGGACCTTTTAAGTCTCTTGAGCATTTTAAAAGGAATAAATGTTGACTTTTTAAAAGCTTAAAAAAAAATAGAAAGGCTGTCTGTCTCTCACCACACAGGGTCCATCCAAATGCCATATGCCCAGAGATGCCTCCCCAGACCTCACAAGCTGACACTCCCCACCCGCTTCAAGAGGTTCCTCCTTTCCTCCTCTGCAGAGCACTTGTCAGAATTTGTAGTTGGATGTTTATTTTTGTACATTTGTTTAAGGCCTCTCTCCCTGTGGCGCCAAGACCCCCATAAAGCAGGGAGCTGATTCTGCCTTCTTTGCGCTCATCCACTCCACTGACATTTATTAAGCTCCAGTTGCATGCATGGCACCTGAGCTTCAGCTGTGCATGAGACCAAGTCCCTGTCTTCAGGCATGGTGAAACCCAATGGTGCAGGGAGATTTTAAGCAGACAATGTTGGAATGATAGGTACTCAGAGCAGAGTGGGGAATGTGTAGAAAGGGCAGGGGCCGCAGAGGAGGAGCAGGAGGGACGCAGCAGCTGCAGCAAGAGGCTCAAGTGGGAGGGGATGAGGTCGAGAGATGGGGTGGAAATGAGGATGGCAGTGGAGGAACATCAGGGGGTCTGCTCAGAGGGTGGGAGGGAACCCCAAGCCCAGCCCAGGTCTCAGGTGTTTGTCACATGAATGAATGAATGTCCTCCTAATCGTTCATATGGCTGACACAACTTCTGAGCACTCTTCCTGTCTACCCCTTGGAGTCCTTGTCCCTTCTGGAAACTGCAGCTTCAGAAGGTCCAGTGAACAAATTTGCACATAGAGAGTCTCTCACTTCCCCTCCCTGACCTCACTGGACAAGACCACCCCTGCCAACACCTGGCCACGTTGACTGGCATTTCCGGGTGGTGCTAGTGGTAAAGAACTTGCCTGCCAATGCAGGAGACATAAGAGAACCAAGTATGATCTCTGGGTCAGGAAGATCCCCTGGAGGAGGGCATGGCAACCCACTCCAGTATTCTTGCATGGAAAATGCCATGGACAGAGGAGCCTGGTGGGCTATAGTCCACAGGGTCGCATAAAGTTGGACACAACTGAAGTGACTTAGCATATTGCAAGTAAACTTGCCGGAAGCTACATTGAGAACATGGGGACAAGTAGCAACTTAGGGTCCTCTGACCCTCAAGGCTGCTCTTCCGTTTCTATGGAGAGGAAATCATGAACTTCTAAGAGGCCACCCGGGGCCCCTCAACCCTTGACACCTGTCCCTTCATTGCCATCTATTCTCACTCCAGAAATGCCACTGGAATGGCAGCAGAATAGACACTTCCCTTTAGAACTTAAATGGAACTCTGGATCTTCAGGGGTGATGGGGGAATGTGGGGAGCCTTGTGGGCACCAGGCCTGTAGAAATGGCCACACTTGCAGCAGCTGTTTCCATGGGAAAGAACCCTCAAGATTAAACAATGCTGGCTTGTTTTGGCTGAGCAAACTTGGGAGTTGAAAGTCTCCAGATAATGCGTGTGAAGTTTCACAGCTCTGAGAACAAGTACATGACCAGAGGCAGCTGAGGAGATCCAGGCAGAGGTCAGTATTCCACTCCGAGCTGTCTGCACACAGGAGGGCAGAGCGCCGGGCCCAGGATGGGAGCCAGGAGAGACTGCTGTCTCCACGGTTTGGCTTTTCAACACCGGGACTGGAAACAAACTTGAGAAAGGTCAGTGAGAGAGAAACAGGAATGCAGTGTGTGGGGGATGGTGGGGTCTCTCTTTTCCTTCACCCACCCATCTCTCTCTCTCTCTCTCTCTCAGGAATCAAGTCAGTGGAAAGCGTTTCGTTCACCAATGCTAAGATTCTGGATCAGCCATGTAATCATGCCATCCTCTATCCTAATAAACATTTTGTTTATCCATATATTCAACTATCCTGGCATTGACACATTTAACCATCTCTCTGACCATCCCTCCACCCATTTGTTTAGCTGTTTGCCCTTCTTTCCATCCATCTGGCATCCAACTATCCATTCAAACATAGAACTATCCACTCATCCACCCATCTGTGCATCCACCCATCCTACAAACTTATCTTGCACCAACTCTGGGCCAGACACTGTTCTAGGAAGTACATGCATGCTGAGTTGCTTCAGCCATGTCCAACTCTTTGCGACCCTTTGTACTGTAGCCCACCAGGCTCCTCTCTCCATGGGATTCTCCAGGCAAGAATACTGGAGTGAGTTGCCATGCCCTCCTCTAGGAGATCTTCCTAACCCAGGGAAAGAACCCATAACTCCTATGTCTCCTGCATTGGCAAGAGTTTTCTTTACCACTAGCACCACCTAAGAAGCCCTCTAGGAGGGCTGTACAGTGGTGAACAATATAGACCCAGCCTTCCTGGAGCTCATTTCCTAATGATAAAATCCCACAGGTACTCATTGACTGCCTAGGTTGGCCCTGAAATAGGAGAGACAGATGCAAAGTGAGCAGTTGCCCCAGACCTCTAAGAGCTGGGGCGGGGAGACACAGAATATAGGGGGCATTAAAGAGACCCCTGCTTCCAGCTAACATGCTCAGGAAAGGCTTCACGGGAGAGATGCTCTGTAGGTTCTGGGCAGGGAGTAGACACGAACCCAGTAGGAAACACAGTCCATGCATGGGCCCTGCCCTGTCTCCCCAGCATCTAGAACAATCTGGAGCATGCAGTAGGAGCTCAAGAAAACCTTGTTGAATGGATGCCTGGTAAAAGTGAGAGAGAGAGAAAGAGAGATAGTGCTTTAGGGAACCAGAGAATCCTGTTTGGCACAGGGCCCCAGATACATTGCTAATGGAACAAAAGGAGGTTAGAGAGTATAACTGTTAGCCTGTCACTACAAAAAAATGAGGATGAAAACACTGCCAGCTTCGCAGGGTTGTGATCAGAGTTACAATTCTTAAAACACTAGTGGCCTGGCCCAGAGTGGTACTCAGTGTTATTATTAGTGAAAAGTGAAAGTGAAAGTCACTCAGTCATGTCCAACTCTTTGCGACCCCATGGACTGTAGTCTGTGGAATTCTCCAGGCCAGAATACTGAAGTGGGTAGCCTTTCTCTTCTCCAGGGGATCTTCCCAACCCAGGGATCGAACCCAGGTCTCCTAAATTGCAGACAGATTCTTTACCAGCTGAGTCACAAGGGAAGCCCAAGAATACTGGAGTGGGTAGCCTATTCCTTCTCCAGAGGATTTTCCCAACCCAGGAATTGAACCGGGATCTCCTGCATTGCAGGCAGATTCTTTACCAACTAAGTAATTAGGGTCAATAGCAATCATTAATAACAATAGAGCAACAACAGCAATACTTGGGACTACATTATCAGCATATAGCTGTTATTATCATCATCGAATACTGTCATCCATTACAGGGTGCTTTTCTGTATCATTTTGTAGGAGGGATTTGCTGGAGAGCCCAGAGGGGGCCCATGGCCTCATCTCTTCTCTCTCCCTCCCGAGCCCTGAGTGAGAACAGGAGCTCTCAGTAGTCTCCCCCACTAGGAGATCTTCCTGGGGGGGACTCAGGTTTTCAGGAGGTCCTGCCATGAGCCCGACCTCAGGCCTTGGCAAGGGCTGCAGAAACGTGTAGGCGGGCTGGTCCCCACCTGACTGGAGCCAGGCCTCGCCCATGGCTCCATCAGTGGTGCATCCTACTCACCCATGAATTTCACTAAAACCTTTTGGAAATTGTTTATATTTTCAGCTGATTGACCTCTTGGGGTAATGAGTTTCCATAATGACTAATGGGTGGCCCACATGCTTCCGCCGGGAAGGGTCCTGCCTGCTCTGAGAATACTGATGGCCCTTCCTGTTCGTGTCCTTCTGCAGGTGAGGGTGCAGCGTGGGAAGGGCCTGGGTCTCTGGCTTTGCCCCCAACCACCCTGTGTGACGTGAGTCTGTCCCCGCTTGGGGCTGAGGGGCAGCCGTGTCTGGCTGGAAGCTTGCAGAAAGCACTCCTAGATCCGGACTGGGGGTGTGGGGGGGGGGGGCAGGGCTCCAGGGCCACCTCTGCAGCTAAGCCAGGGGGCCAGCTTGCAATGCAAGAAATCGAGGGTATAAATCAAAGTGTCAGCATCCATGCCTGGGCTTCTTTCTCTGTCTGCTGTTCCTGGTGGTGGGGGAAGAAGAGAAGAGGAAATTTACAGAGACCCCGACAGACCACCTCCAGTGGAGGTGGGTTTTAAAATAGAATGGGTCACCTCTGACTTGCAGTAAACACATTGCCGGCCAGCATACCCCAGCCCCAAACCAGGAAGCCCCAGTCAGGCCCCCTCCCGGCCTGAAATTGGGAAGATTGGCTCAGTTTCCAGCCTGGAGCACTCTCAAGCAGAGTGCCCACCAGAGGGCCAGAGGGGATGTGCTGTGCTGTACTTAGTTGCTCAGTCATGTCCAGCTCTTTGCCACCCCACGGACTGCAGCTCACCAGGCTCCTCTGTCCATGGGATTCTCCAGGCAAGAATTCTAGAGTGGGTTTCCATGCCCTCCTCCAAGGGGTCTTCCCAACCCAGGGATCGAACCCAGGTCTCCCCCATTACACGTAGATTCTTTACCAACTGAGCCACCAAGGAAGCCCAGAGGGGATAGGTGATCCTAAATTGTTTTCCACGGGCACAGGTGAGCTGATGGGCAGCTCTTAATGAAGGATTGAGAGCCCAGGAAGCACCCCGCAGATGTCCATGGCCTCAGAAAAACTGTCTTTCTGTCTTGGGAGCCACATGCCTCTCACCAGAACTGAGCTCCTCGTGCCAGTTTCAACTCCTCACTCTCAGGGGCCTTGGTCACCGACAAGGTCAGGCGGGCCCATTGACCCTGAAGTCCTTTCTGCCAGAATAAGAGGCCATAGGACACCTGCTACCTCCTTTACAAACCCAGAGTTGCCTGGAGAGTGCCCCCAGGGCGGAGACCCCACTGATAGCTCCAGGAGAACCCTCCCAGGGCGATCAAACCACTGGGACCTCTATTCCCTTCTGTGTCTGCAAAATGAGACGCTCTAGAGAGATGAGCCCAGACTCATAAAATGTCATGGCTAAAAAAGGCCCATAATGATAACTGGGCTCTGCCCCAGGGCCTCTGAAACTCAGAGTGTGTTCATTCATTCACTCCACTGACGTTTTTGAACACCTCCTTTGTGCCAGCCAAGTGGCCAGGTATGCCAATGCAAGGATGAAAGGGCATGTTCTAGTGGGGCAGGAGGAACATAAACAGGTAAACAAATGGAATAAAATCCCAGGCCGTGATAAGGCACGACGCCGTATGAAGGGAGACGATGTAACCTGGAGAAGTGACCCAATGGTCACTGAGGATTAAAGAATCCAACAGATTGGCCATGGGCAGATCAGAGCATTCCAGTCAGAGGAATCAGCATGTGCAAAGGTGCTGGGGTGGGAACCTACTCAGAGAGTATCACCAGCTGAACAAAGCCCGGAGTGGCTTAGGAGAGTGAAGGGGGAAGGGGAGGCATGCGTAATAGGCAGAGAGGACAGAGGAGGACCTGGGCCACTGTCCCCACCCCTGGCTTCACTCCCAGTGAGTTGGGAGCTGCTGGTGAGTTCTGAGCCAGGGTTTATAGTTTAAGGTTCATTTTGGTAAAAAGCGTGAATGTAGGAGCCAGAGAGGAACTGACCCCTGGAGATGCTAAATCATGGCTCCTGGGCAGAGCCAGGCTGTCAATATTTCTGTAGAGTTTAGTGCTCGGGCAGAGGTGGACCACTCTGCAGGCTCTGGTCACTCAGCAGTAGACACTGGCGAACTGAGACCCCAAAGGATCAGTGACACTCTGAAGACAAGCCCAGGGCTGCTGGCTTCTCTGCCTTCCCTAGGCACAGAAGTGAAGTTGCGCCAACAGAGGTGAGAACTCAGAAGCGAGAAACTTTCTGAGCCTCTGTTAGTCGTCCCTTAAGCAGAAAGGAAGATAAGAGCTCAGAAATGAGGGAGGGGGGTTGACAAGCCACATAAAATTGGTCTTATGAAAGAAAAATCAATTTGTGCTCCTTTGCAGGAAGAGGGCCGCATGTGGCCTGAATTACTCCTTTGGGTTGTTCGGTTTTGCCTTCAAATTAGAAAATTGTAGTTATTACAGTCCCAGGATTGACTGGCACGGAGGCAGCTTCAGGTCAGCACCTCTGGCTTTGTCTCTCCAGGTGCAGCTGGGAAGTGGGTCTCATTTGCTCCCTGGTAGGGTCCTCTCCAGGGTGGTGAAGAGGGAGGGCAAAGGCTGGGCATCTCCAAGGGGCTGATGAAGCAGCAACAGTTCCCAGTATGCACTGAAGCCCTGGTTCCTTGGATCTGGCACATGCCGACACATTGCATACCTCTGATAGTCAAAGGGGTGCAGTCACAGCACCCCACCTCCGCAGCCCCTGCTCCCAAGCCTGCAGTGTGCTGTCCCCCACTCCAGCATGGCAGTAATTGCCCATTGATCATCCACAGGCTTTAACCTTAATCCCCTTAAGCCTCAGTAAATAGCCCTTAATTCACAATCACCTGAAATGCTATTGATTTTTTTAAAAAAATTTAACCTGTAGTAAGTCTCCAGCCCACTGCCTCGCAGCAGGAAGTAGATGATTTCAAACCCCTTCCCCAGAGCCATTAAACCACCTCCACACCCCTTACCCCCACCCCCAAATAAAATCTCCATCTCTCAAGCACAAAATGTATTTTTTGGTCTTTTTTTTTTTTCCAGAAACAAACTCATTTAAAAGTTCTTTAAAGTCTCTGACTCCTTTACCAACAAATGTTATATTATTGCAAGATTGTAATTCAATTTTCTCTTTGTTAAAACTGATCTTAGAATATTCAGTCTTTTCCCTAAAATGTGGATGAAATTTTTGTTTACATTGTGGGTTGTCTGCCCAAATAGCAGAGGTCTCATATTTCCTCCAAATAACTTGTGCTTTGTGCTAACCTTGGCGTGTTTTGGTCATTATTTATTGTAGCTCAATGACCTTTTAAATTCCTAACAGCTCCAAGAACAAAGACAAGGGGCTAGGGTGTGTTAGTTTTGCAATTTGTTATTAATTTGCAGTCCTTGGATGTGAGCTACTACCTTCCCTCTGGTGTGAGTTGCTAAGTTCAGTTGCTAAGTCATGTCCGACTCTTTGTGACCCCCTATGGACTGCAGCACGCCAGGTTTCTCTGTCCACTATCTACTGGAGTTTGCTCAGAATCATGTCCACTGAGTCAATGATGCCATCTAATCAACTCATTCTCTGCCGCCCCTTATCCTTTGCCGTCAATATTTCTCAGCATCAGAGTCTTTTCCAATGAGTCGGCTCTTCGCATCAGGTGGCCAAAGTATTGGAGCTTCAGCATCAGTTCTTCCAAAGACTACTCAGGGTAGATTTCCTTTAGGACTGACTGGTTTGATCTCCTTGCAGTCCAACCCCCATCCTGTGTGAGGTGGGTTTCCATTTGCCAGCGGTTCTGTCCTGACCCTGGCTGTCCCTGGTCAATTTTGCCCACCCTATTAGACTAGAGACATGTGTCAAAGAGCCCCTTCTCCATGACACTCCACCTGTTCAGGTATATAAAGGCCATGCCCAGACAGCAAGACACTTGCACCACACTGATTTTTTCCCTAAATCTCTGTTCTTTGCATATCATCTTTAGAGGAGATAAATTGGTAAGAAGACATTTTTTTTTTTTTTTTTTACCACAAACTGTGTTTGTTGTTCAAGCACTAAATTCACCCACTAGTCAAGTTCCCACATATTAATCATGTTCCCAACTGGGAGGCCGGTGTGTATTGGAAAGCCTAGAGGGGCAGGTGGAGTGTGCAGGCATCTGAACTTGATACTGCTTGGCTTGGCCACTTACTAGTTCTGTCATCTTGGACAAGTCCCTTCAGCCTCTCTACAGCATGGTTTCCTCATCTATGAAAAGGATATCAGAGTGACAAAACTGAATAGAACCACGCACACATATGCATACACACACACACACACACACACACACACACTGGTGCATGCAAAACTAGTGATCTCTGAATACGGACTGCAGATTCAACCAGTGTCAAGATTCCTGCTTTTAATACTATGCTGTGGTCACATAAGATACCACCGTTTGGAGGAAGCTGGGTGAAGGGTACATGAGACCCCTCTGTTCTTTGTTTGCAATTTCCTATCTATTTCAAAATTTAAAAGTTGCTTTTCATAAGCAACAAGGTCCTGTTGTTTAGCACATGGAGCTATATTCAATATCCTGTAATAAACCATAACAAAAGAATATGAAAAAGAATACATATTTGTATAACTGAATCACTTTGCTGTAAGCAGAAATTAACACAGCATCGGAAATCAACTATACTAAATAAAATAAAAATGTTTTAAAGAGATTGTTTTCCTAAGGACATAACAGCATAGATTTCACCAGAGTTGAATGGGATTCAGAAGGCTAAGTCCATGCAGAGTGCTGAGCGCCAAGCCTGGCATTAGTAAGTGTTTAATAAATGGGATTTATTTTCAACCTACCAGCCTATGCATTTAAACCACCGGCGGCTCCTTTTCCCATTAGGAGTGCCCAGAGAATCAGAACAGTTTGTTGAAAGGGTGTCTGCCCTGCTTGGCAAAAGTGAAACTATTCCTTTTGTGGATTCATTTATTGTCAAGGTTAATTGTTGCTAATTGGCCAACAGGTGTCAAAACACCAGCTCAATTAGATGTGCTGGTTGTTCATTGGCTCCTAGAGGTGAGCAGGGAGCAAGCAGAGCCTTGGAGAGAGTTTGGGGTCAGCAAATCAAGACTAATAAAGTATGAATAAGGTACAGAGGACCTTGGCTGCTGGCTGGTGTGGTACTGTTGTCCCTCCTGCCCTGTAGGAATTCAGGTCTCCTCCAGCACTTCGCAAAGTCCATCTCAGATAGAAATAAGGCTTTGCCCTCATTTCTGCTCTTAAGTGCTAGACATCACCTTCTGCAGACACCGACAGCTCTGCTCCTTAGCCCTGCGGGTAAAGACAAGCCCCTGCTGCTCCTTTTTAAGCCCTTTGGTTGTTCACATTGACAGGCAGCTGAAGTGCCACAGGCAAAGCTGCACCCAGATTCACACTCACATCCCATCATTGCTGTGTGGCGTTGTGCAGCTTCCTTAACCTCTCTGGGCCTCCACTTCCTCTTAAAGACTGTCCATTAAAAACACTTCGATGTTAACACAAGGGAAAACTGGCTCAGGGGGCCTACAGGAATACTATTTTTGCCACTCTTTTCTAAGTCTCAATTGATCTAAAAATTAAAAGTAAAAAAAAAGTTAATCCAAGCACTAACTTCCTAGGTCATCTAAGGACTAAAGATGACAAATGTGAAGTTGCTTGGCACATACTCAGCAATCGCTAGCTTTTTTGCAGAAGAAACAAACAGCCCAAACATTGCTTCATCTTTTTTCTTCCCCTCTACCCCCTACTGTACTCTGTTTCAGATTAGGAAAACAGATTGATCCAGCTCTGAAGGGGTGATGTAAATTAAAGAAGCTTATGGTGTACGAAAGCACAATGGCGACTCCCTGAAGAGAGGCATGTTTCTCCCCCTTGGAGTTACAATCACAACCTTAAAAACAAATTCCTGGGGCCACCAGCTGAATGCACTGCCGCTTCTCCCAAATGAGGGATTCGGGGCCACCTTCTCCCCAGGGCCATGCCAGACAGGAGATGGGGGGCCTGGCATTGGACCCACCTGGTGAGAATAGGAGGCTGAGCATCTTCCCATGGCTGATCTCCTAGGCGCTCCTGGCAAGTTTAATGCTTTGTGTCGTTCTGGATCCTGGGGACAGGTGAAAAATGCCCTGTATCATGTCTGCTATTAAAGCAGGAGGGGTCCCTGATTATACTTACAGGGAGAGTTGGCAGGGGGAAGGCAATTCAATTAAACCAAAGGCAGGACACAAGGGAAGTTTGGAAGGAGGGTTGATGGCTGAAATGCTTCATCCACATACAATTCCGTCCCCACCTGGAGGCCGCAGAGAAGCCACGTCCTGCCCAAGATTTACGGCCCGGAGCGTCGCCTCCACAGGGTAATAAACTGTGTCTTCTAATCGATGCTGGCGCTGGCTGCTGTCTGCAGCCTGGCCGCCCATTTAGCAAAATCACTGAGTAATGGAAAACGCAATCAAGTTGCATAATGAGTCTGGGTAATTAGATGGACCGGGCCGAATGGCCCAGCTAAATATATTCAGGCCAGCGTATTAATTAAAAGGTTGACACTACAAGCGCCACCCGAAGTGCCCCATTAATTATTCTTTGAATCCAAAGGTCAGACGTAGTGGGAGAGTTACAGGACGTCGATCACATTGCTCAACGCCGGGGCCTTTGCGATGAACTTCCACCATCCACCGCGGCGCGGCCTGGACAGACCTGCGGCTCATGAGGAAGTGGATGCTAGCTCATCTCTGTCACCTGGGCACCCTCACTGCCAGATCCGGGGGGGAGTGGGGTGAAGGGCTGGCAGCTGCCAGAAGCAGTGATCCGGCTCAGCCTCTGCGCGGGCCCGGGGCCACAGCCACCCAGCAGCCGAGTCTCCCCTGCATGGGCCCAACGAGGAGCTCTCCCCATTAGGCCCCTCATCTATGAGTTCCACAGGCACACACAGGTGAAGGGCCTTGCCCAGAATCAGCAGATGAGGATTCAAACCCAGGGTGGCTGTCTCCACAGCCGCACATTGCTGCCAAGTCACTTCAGTCCTGCCTGACTTACTGCAACCCCACGGGCTATAGCCCACCAGGCTCCTCTATCCATGAGACTCTCCAGGCAAGAATACTAGAGTGGGTTGCCATGCCCTCCTCCAGGGGATCTTCCCAACTCAGGGACTGAAACCGTTTCCTGTGTCTCCTGCATTGCAGGCAGATTCTTTAGTGCTGAGCCACTGGGGAAGCCCCCACAGCCGTAACAGGGTTCTTCTTTTATATAAGAAAAAAAATAGGAATTTTGTGCTCAAAGCAAAAAGCAGAATTTTGTGCTCAAAGCCGAAATAAAGGAGCTCCCCCTGGGAACCTGCCACGCTGGGTGACCTTGGACAAGTCACTTTGCCTCGCTGGGCCCCTGTTCACCTGAAAATGAACAGACCACCTCATCTCCGGGACTTGAAACCACTTCACAGAGGCATGGACCATCAGGAGGGGTGGCCCATTTAGTGGCTGCCCATGGGGCTTCAAAACACTCCTTCAAGTAAGTACAAGGGCTCAGTCCATGTCCGCTGGAAGAGCAGCAGGCTCAGAGTCTCCCATCTCTACTGTGCTATGTCTCCCAAGCCCGGAGGGTCAGGTGGAAGGCCTGTCTAAGACTCTTGGGAAAACCAAAACCTGTGCCAAGAGTCATGAATGAGCTATCTCTTCAGATGGGTCAGCAATATGGCAAGATCCGTCAGAATTAATGACTCAGCCTGTCCTGGGGACTCCGCCTCCAGGAATCTACCCTTCCGATTCATCGGTTTATGTGTCTAAGAAGCAAGGGGCTGCCAAAGCAGAATTTCTCACAACCCCCACTGCCAGCTCCGTAGGGCCCTGAGAACCCCACAGCCATCCAACACGGAGGCTCATCTGTATTCCTTCACTCTTCCCAAGTATTTCCTGGGGGCTACTTGGAGACAGGTGCTGAGCTAGTGAGCAAGGCAGGGCCTCCCCACCTCTGGGCTAATATGGGAAGAAGTCCCAGTAGATTCAGAGGAGAAAAAGCTAGTGGGAACCAGCATACAAGCAGTTCCACTGTTGTTGTTAAAATAGAAGATACACACACAGGTGAGTAGATATGGAAAACTTTCAGAAAATGTAATGTGAGGGTGAAGAAAGGGGGAACATTTTTTCTTTTTATCGTATTTCCTCCTGTCATGATTAATTTGTTTTTGTACTGTCATGAACACGTATTTTATAATCCTCTGAAAAACAGTTTGAATTTTAAAACTTCCATGACCAGCTCAGAAGTCTGTGGATGAGACAGAATTCCTCCTCCCTCCAGGAATGCGCCCCCACCCCACCCCCAGGCTCTGAGTGAACCACACACACATCAGAGTTCAGAAGCCATCAACCCCCGGGAGAGGGCAGCCAGGCAGTGTTCTGAGGCCGGCTGGCCCTTGAAACTGTCTGACTATTTATTTAACTGATGGCGGCTGTCTTCATTCAAATGACGTCCTCCCCATAAGCAATGAATGCCCCGGATCTGTCACCGTGACAAAGTGCACCTGTGTGTCTCCTTCTGCCACCAAGCCGAGAGTTTAAGATTTTGTACATTAATTTTTAACACCTTTTTTAAAATGGATCTTCAGCGAGGGAATCCAGGGGACATCACATAGGGTCTCCTCACTTCTTCCCTCTCCCAGGATTCAGCTGGAGGCAGTGGAGACACAGTGAGGGGCCCTGCTGTTGGAACAAAGGTCATGTTTCCCCCAAGCTGTGGCCAGTGGGCAGAGAGAGGCAGGTGACTTTCTAACAGTGAGAGGCCACCCCAGCTTATGCCCAGATGCGTGTGCCTCCAGTATGAACATCCCACTGTCCTTGGAAAACGCCCAGACCTTGCTGAGGCCCCTGGGCTGCCTTCTCCCCTCACTCAGCCTGCGCTGGCCACATGAGCACCATCTCTACTCCTGGTCTTATCCCCTCAACAAATGTTCACCAGGCAAACTGATTTATTCTGCTTCCATGAGGCTCTGACACATCCTATTTTGATCAGTCACTCAGTCGTGTCTGACTCTTTGCGACCCCATGGACTGCAGCATACCAGACTTCCCTGTCCTTCACTATCTCCCGGAGTTTGCTCAGACTCATGTCCATTGAGTCAGTGATGCCATCCAACCCTCTCATCTATGGGGAAGGACAGAGTGATCCTGCTGTTTCAGCTCATTCATTCTCAGCCTGTATGAAGCTCCTGCTGAGGGCCAAGTACCAGGTTGGGTCTGGGGACCTGGCGACGAACCATCACATGGGAAAGCCTGTCCATAGGAAAGAGGCAGTCTTCCCAGGTCTGATGGGTACTCAGGAATGGACACCCCCTCCACTGCTGCCCCCATGGTGCTAGAAAACAAAAGGTGCTCAGGACGTGTGAACGGGTAGGATTTGAAGGCGACGGGAGACAGCCAAGGTGCCCACCGGTTTCTGGGGGCCGGAGCTGCACCAAACTCAGTGGTGTGTTTCTGTCACTGTGTCCCGTGCACCTCGGCTCACACCAAATGGAGCTCATCCTTAGACCCTTCCCCACCCACTGCCTGCACAGGCCGCCTTCAGCCCTTGAGCTCCCTGCCGCTTCACTTCCTGATGCCCCCAGCAGGGCCGGGACAGCTCCTGCATTTGAGCGTGGCCGGCTGCCTCCTGAGCGGTTTGTGCTGCATCCCCGCTGGTCAGCCAGGCAACTGACGCGGCCAGTTCTAGCTCTGCCTCCGCAACCCCGAGGAGGAAACAAAGACTTGAAGAGTCCGAGGAACAGCCAAGGCCACATGGCCGCTGAGCAGCGCAGCTGGGATTTGAACACAGTCACGTCCGACCTGAGCGCCAATGGCCTTGACCACCCTGCTTCCCCCGCGGACGGGGGTGGGGGTATGCTGTGTTTGGAGATTTGAACACAGTCACGTCCGACCAGAGCGCCGATGGCCTTGACCACCCTGCTTCCCCCGCGAACGGGGGTGGAGGTATGCTGTGTTTGGGATTTGAACAAGTCACGTCCGACCTGAGCGCCGATGGCCTTGACCACCCTGCTTCCCCCATGGACGGGGGTGGGGGATATGCTGTGTTTGGAGGCCAGGTCTCCGCACAACCAGGCTCCCTTTCAGCTTCCTTCCTTCTGTCTGAGGTCCGGCCCGCATCCGGTCAGCATGAAATACACCACAGATGACCTCGTCCCCATATCCGGCCAGGATGCAGCCTTGGGGGAGTGCCCAGAGGGGGTCCAAGGCTGGGCCACAGTGAAACCCCTGACAGCAGGTTTTCCGGGCTTTCCCAGAGCTGCAGCTCAAGCCCACGTGGGAGCCCACCAGTGGAGGCAGGGGCCCCCTCCATGTCTGGAGAGAACTCCTGGTGTTTCATCTCAGTCTTTAATTTCTCAGAGGGTGGGCGCTGTGAGCCACTGGGGACAGGGAGACAGACGTGGAGAGAGAGGAGGTAGCTGTCCTGGGGACAATGGTGAGCACAGCAGAAAAGCCTGGCCCCAATTTCCACGAAGCTGAGTGGGGCGGGGGAGATGCGTAGAGGTCAGGAAGGCCAGGCAGCACTTCGCTTCTGCTGTTCTGGACTCCAGGAGCCCCTCGGCACACGTCCCGAGGCCCTGCAGCTCAGTGATAAATCCATGATAATGGGGGCTCCCCCGAGGCCCACTTTCTCCTTCTCCATGTGCACTGTTAATAATAACACTGAGGATATTCAAAATAGCCACTTCCTGAGCCCTGGCCATGATTCCACCAGACACTCTGGGAGAGGCGCTATAGTCACACCCATTTTTCAGGTGCATAAACTGAGGCCCCAGGAGTCCAGCAGCCCGCTGCCCAAGATCATCCAGCTGGGGCAGCAAGACTGAGCCTGTGACCCTGCCTATTTGCTTCACCTGTGACCCTGTTTGCTTCACCAGTCAACTCAGTGATTAGATCCACTGTGGATGAGTCTCTCCACTTAAAAAGATCCCCAGACAGGCCTGCCTCCCCCAGTGAGAGCAGACTTGCCTGAAGCAAAGACCCTGGGCCCGTGATCCTGGGCAGTTTGTTGTTGTTCAGTCACTCACTCGTGTTTGACTCTTTGGGACCCCACGGACTGCAGCACGACAGGCTTCCCTGCCCTTCACCATCTCCCGGAGCTTGCTCAAACTCATGTCCATTGAGTTGGTGATGCTTTCCAACCATCTCATCCTCCCTCATCCCCTTCTCCTCCTGCCCTCAGTCTTTCACAGCATCAGGGTCTTTTCCAATGAGTTGGCTGTTCACATCAGGTGGCCAAAGTATCGGAGCTTCAGCTTCAGCTGGGCAGTTACAGAGGCCCAAACTCAAACAGTTTATATCCAATCTCAGCCTTATTAGGTAATACCATACATTTGTATAATTATACTTCATTGAAGGGGATCACAAAAAACTGTAGAAAACTCTTAAGGAAACGGGAATACCAGATCACCTGACCTGCCTCCTGAGAAATCTGTATGCAGGCTAAGAAGCAACAGTTAGAACTGGACATGGAACAACAGACTGGTTCCAAATCAGGAAAGGAGTACTTCAAGGCTGTATATTGTCACCCTGCTTATTTAAATTACATGCAGAGTACATCATGAGAAATGCTGGACTTGCTGAAGCGCAAGCTGGAATCAAGATTGCCAGGAGAAATATCAATAACCTCATATATGCAGATGACACCACCCTTATGGCCAAAAGTGAAGAACTAAAGAGCCTCTTGATGAAAGTGAAAGAGGAGAGTGAAAAAGTTGGCTTAAAACACAACATTCAGAAAACTAAGATCATGGCATCTGGTCCCATCACTTCATGGCAAATAGATGGGGAAACAGTGGAAACAGTGACTGACTTTATTTTAGGGGCTCCAAAATCACTGCAGATGGTGATTGCAGCCAAGAAATTAAAAGATGCTTGGCCCTTGGAAGAAAAGTTATGACCAACCTAGACAGCATATTAAAAAGCAAGACATTACTTTGCTGACAGAGATCTGTCTAGTCAAAGCTTTGATTTTTCCAGTAGTCATGTATGGATGTGAGAGTTGGACTATAAAGAAAGTGGAGTGCTGAAGAATTGAGGCTTTTGAACTGTGGTGTTGGAGAAGAATCTTGAGAGTCCTGTGAACAGCAAGGAGATCCAACCAGTCCATCCAAAAGGAAATCAGTCCTGAATATTCATTGGAAAGAGTGATGCTTAAGCTGAAACTCCAATACTTTGGCCACCTGATGTGAAGAACTGACTCATTTGAAAATACCCTGATTCTGGGAATGATTGAAGGCTGGAGAAGGGGACAACAGAGGATGAGATTGTTGGATGGCACTGTCGACTCAATGGACATCAGTTTGAGTAAGCTCCGGGAGTTGGTGATGGACAGGGAAGCCTGGCGTGCTGCAGTCCATGGGGTGGCAAAGAGTCAGACACAACTGAGCGACTGAACTGAACTGAAGGGGAAGTGGCTTTTATCACAAAAGGCATACTTCTGATTTTGCTTTTTCATTTAAAAAATTCCATTCATTTAAAAAGCAAAATTAAAGGCCTAAGGGGACAGCGAACGGGGTGCTTTGGCTGAGGCGGGAAGAGCCAGCCAGGTGAGTGTGTTAGGGAGGGCACAGATGTGACTCTCATGTGGGCCAGCAGGGCTCTGGCTAAGGACACAGGGACCACCAGTCTCTGCTCTGTGCAGACAGAATGAAACAAATGGTCATAGCAGTGGCCAGCTGGGGGTCGGCGAAATCTATTGTGGATGACTATTTTAAGAAATGACCGACTAACACTATCTGGGGAGGCCAAACCCTGTGAGGAGCTGAGATCGGGGTTACCCAAGGAGACCCCCAGAACCATCACAGAAAAGATAGAACCAGCCAGAATCCAATGGGCCAGAGTGAAGGGCAAAGGGCAGCATGCTCCACGAGAAGGGAAGGAGCCCCGCCATCTCCTGGGAACAAATTACTAATGACCCAGATCATTCTCGTGGCACCAGTCCTGGATTCCTTGAAGGATTCAGTGCTGAGTCGGGTTGAGCCTCAGGTGGATGAACACTGCCCGCCCTAGGAGGAGGGGCACAGCATCCGCCCATCCTCAGATGAAGGGTTTCAAGACAAGAGTGGCACAGTTGCCGCCACGCTCCACCAGGGAAAGCAAGTTTCAACCACTCCAAGCCCTCCAAGGGATTACAAAATGCCACCACGGTTCCAGAGGGAGAGAAAGCCATTTTTCTGTTTCTTTTCCAGTCCTCAAACTTCTCTTCACTTGCTAAGGCTTGCACAACAGTTTCTTGCTGGCAGGTGGGGTCCCAACTCAGCAAGCTGGCACACATGCCTCACCCACCTCAACATGCTTCTCCCACCTGCCTCGCTCTGCCCCTGCACTACCTTGCCCGCTGGAGAATGGGCCCTCCCTCCCCTGGGTCCCCACGACCTGTTACCACCCTTCATATGACGGAGCTGAAAAAGAGGTATTAATTTGATTGTCCTTTCCCACCATGATTAGCAATGGACCTCTCGAAGGATCACCACTGTATTCCTAAGGGCTTCGTGCGAAGATCACATCATGGAGGTACTCGGTGGTACTGGATGGGTAGATCAAAGGAAGGAAGCAAGGAAGACTTGCTGATAATTAAAGCAGTGTCATAAAATTTTAGTGTGCAGATGCCTCATCTCCAACGTGGAAATAGTAGGATGTCCCTGGTGATCCAATGGCTAAGACTCCACTCTTCCAACGCAGCGGGTGCAGGTTCAATCCCTGGTCAGGGAACTAAGATCCCACATGTCGTGGGGCATGGCCAATAAATAAATAAAATAGTAATCCTGCTTCTGAGTTGGTATTTTTGCCTCCAGTTTACAGATGAGAGTGCTGAGGCTTCAAGAACCCAGGATTTATCAGACAAGAGCACACATCCCCAGCCTACCTGGTGATGAGACACAATCAGTTCCTGTGCCCTGGCACTCAGATCTAGGTGGGGAGGGAGGTGGGCTCTTGGCTAATTTGTTTTCTGGCTGCCCCTGGGTAAGGATATGGGAGAAGCAGAGCAGAAGGCAAGGGAAGGGTTAAGAGGCACTAGTAATTGACAAAGTAAAGAACCCACCTGCCAATGCAGGAGGCATAACAGACTCGGGTTGGATCCCTGAGTCAGAAAGATCCCCTGAAGAAGGGAATGGCAACCACCCCAGTATTCTTGCCTGGAGAATCCCATAGACAGAGGAGACTGGTGGGCTACAGTCCTTGGGGTTGCAAGAGTCAAACATGACTGAAGTGACTTAGCATGCATGCACAGGTTACTCAGATAGCTGTAGAACGGTGACCTTGCCCAGTCAATCTGTCAACACCATCACCCCTTGGAAGGGCAAGTGGTGGTGAGGAATTCCTATAAAAGAGCTGAGGGCCACTCTGAACTTGCCCCAGGTCTTCCCATCTTAGCTGACATCTTTAAGAGCCAGACTGTCTTCTGGGTGGCCTGCTGAAGCACCGACCCATAGCTTTTCTGATACATTAAATGGTTCCCCCATTAAAGAGGTCTGTTTGGCTGCAGATCTTCCGGGGAGAAAAGGAGAGGTGCGTGATGCCATCTGCAGAGAGAGTGACAAACAGCCCTGCACCTTGGGCAGGCCACATTAAATGTTCATGTCATCATGCCTCCTTTTTGTTCCTTACATATTTGTTTAGATTACAACATAATTCCTGGAAAAGGTAAAAGGCTGTTACAGAATACATGTTTAAGGTCCATTAGGAAAACCCTGCCGTATTCAAATGGAAAAATAGAATCTCAGTGAGTGACCTGCTGACCTGTGTTTATTTTATCTTGGTGTCTTAGGGTGTCAATGTTGGTAGCAGCCTGGACGGCCAAACTGTGTTTTACAGGGGAGGAAGCTGATGCTTTCCGGACAGTAGATTTGTCACTGTTAGGTGGAATAAGCAAAGAGGGGAGGTGAAAGTGATCCATGAAGTAGTGGGTTATACTTGGAGATATAATAGGAAATTTCAGTAAACAGCTACCCTAGTTTTTCTAGCAGCTCAGCTGCTGTCCATCGGGAGCCTGACAAATAACAGGTATGTGCTAGGTGCTGTGAGGAGGGAGGTTTGGTGTTGGAAAGGCCTAATGTGACCTCTGTCCATAATCTGTCCTTTGGTTTTCAAGGACAAGTGTTATTATCTTCCTTTTACCACAAGGAAAATGAGGCTCTGAAAACTTAAGTGACAACTGCCAAGAGGCAGGAGAAAACCTGACCTGAAGTCCATGCTCGTGACCTTGATGCCACACTTTTGTACAGGCCTGCCCATCTTTCTGGACACCATTCTCTTGCTTCTCTGCCTCGTGGGTAAGCAGAGTGATTATCCCACATTACGATGGAAAAGTCAGGACTTGTGGAAGTCCTGAGGGTGGCAGTGGGTCCAGGCCAGGATTCAGGACTCACCTGCCCACATTCCCCCCGACTCCCCTTTGTTGGCAGAGCCTTGATTTCCAGGGGCCATGTGGACACAGAAGAGCATTCACACCCATTGCCCTCAGCTGCACCTTCTAGAACTATGAGCTCCTCCCAGCCGCGTGCTTCACCAAATGAGTTTTGCTGTTACTCCAATTAGTGTTGCTTTTGGAATCATTGTCTATGTTGTGTTTCTCTCGCCTCAGTGCAGCCCAATATGTTCATTTCCATGAGCCAGAAGCCCCCACGAGGTGCTAAGAAACAGAGTCTGAGCTACAAACAGGCCTGATGTTCTCTCACTGTTCAGCCTGGAGACAAAGGCCACTGTAGAGACTCCGGGCCACATGCAGTCAGGATCTGATGCTGCTTCTTTCTCTGGTAAGTTTTTTTTAGGTTATTGAAACAAACCTCCTATTGACTCTGGTTCTGTTATTACAGGGACTGGCTCCACTGGAGTTGGGGTCTACACTCTGGACCCAACATCCACCAGTTGTGTGACTGTGGGTTGTCACACAGGGACAGTTGTCTCCTCTGTTTCCTGTATATCAGGTAGCATTTGCTGCGTAACAAACAAGCCCCAGACTTGCTCCCTCTGTGTCTACTTCCTCTCCTCATCTGCCAGGAACACTGTGTCCCTAAATATGAATATGCATCTGGGCCTAAAGGTAGCCAGTGCCAGAAGGTCCTGGGGTTTGCCTTTATCTGATTGGTGGGCTACCAGTGGGCACTGAATTGCTCTCAACTTTCCATTATTCACCAGGCCTGGGATGGACAACCTTGGGCATATATGCCTGCACTCCTGAGGTGTTTCTTCCTGGAGGTGAACCACCGGATCCAAGAATACACCAACTTCAAATCTTGGCCCCAGCCATTGATGACCCTCCAAGAAAGGAGGCCGTCACTCTGGCTTCTCCAGCTGTGTATCGAGGTGTCTACCTCCTCACACTCTTTCCTACAGCATGCAGGCAACTTTCAAGACCCCTGGGATTTCACCCCATGCCTAACCTTTTGAACAGCCTAACCTGAATGTAACCAGTGCCTTGATAAGGTGGAACAGGAAGGGGCTGAAGGTGTGTGGAAATCCCCTAAGACTAACTCAGGCTCTGAGGCAGTGCCAGTGAAACAAAATATGAATCAGAAAGGCGCACACAAGTCTCAACCCTTGGGAGACCTTTGCCCAGAGCCTGACCAAGGCACGTCACAGCCCAGCAGGTCAGACCCACAGGGAGGCACTCTGAGGTCACCTTAGCCTCCCTAAGGCATGAGTTCTCAGCCAGGATTGATTTTGCCCCCAGGGCACATCTGGCAGATCTGCAGGTATTTTGGTTGTCACAAGTGTTGGGGGGTGTTACTGGCATCTCATGGGTAGAAGCGAGGGATGGTGCTAAACATCCTGCATACACAGACAGCCCGACGATGGGGAAGGACCCAAAACAAAACATCAGCAGCAGCAGGGCTGAGAAACCCTGGTCTACAGAAGTGGTTCAAGGTCCACAGTTCAATATTAGCCTCTACCCATCCTCCTGAATGCCTCTCCTTTCCTGTTTCCTTGCCTGTGAGACATAGATGGGCTTCCCAGGTGGCACTAGTGGTAAAGAATCCACCTCCCAATGCAGGAGACACAAGAGAGGCGAGTTCGATCCCTGGGTCAGGAAGATCCCCTGGAGGAAGGCATGATAACCCACTACAGTACTCTTGCCTGGAGAATCCCATGGACAGAGGAACCTGGTGGGCTACAGTCCAGAAGGTTGCAAAAGAGTTGGACATGACTGGGTAACTGAGCACACACACACACAAGACATATATAAAGATGGTCCTTACCGAGTGTTGTGAGAATTTGATGAGATAGGCAGCTGGGACCTTAGCCCAGAACAAATGATGAGGACCCCCGTCACCAAGACCCCTGTCTCTGAGCAGATGCCCAAGTGGCTGTTCCTGGACAAATGTGCAGCTCACGTGGCAAAGTGAGAACAAGGCAGACTCAAAGCAGATGCCACTGCCCTGTGACGTCCCCAAAACACCTTGTCCTCATCTTTGGGGACAAGCATCTTGGGGCCACACTAAAGGCTGCCTTCTCCAGGAAGCTCTCCAGATGCCTTCCCACAATCCCAGGGCAGAACAATAACAGGCAGCTTGTGCCAGTTTTCCAAACACTTAGATTTGAGATTTGAGATAATAAATGAGATTATTATCTCATTTAACCTTCACAGAAATCACAGATGAGGACACCAGCACAGAGAAGCTAAGTAACTTGCCCTAAGTCACAGAGCCAGTAAGTGGGGAGCCCAGCCACCCATCAGATGGCGGTCACCACGCTGCCAGGTGGCACTTTCTTTGACAAAGGAACTAGGGGCTCTGGAGTTCTCTGGGAAAGAATCTGTATTCCATGTGCACCTGAGTTCAGCAGCAGCCAAGCTCCCTCCCCATGGGACAGGCCAGGAGAGAGACGCATCACATTGTGACCCATGGACCTCTCTTGGGCAGACTTGCGAGCATGCCAGTGGCCCCAGTCTTTGTCACCTCGTACCCAGCTGGGCTGTTGTTGCAGTGACCTAGGGTCTCTGGGGCTCCGTCTAACCCCACCACCACTGGTGAGGAATCTCAAAAGTGCCCCTTCTAGAGTGAACCTAACTTCGCTCCTCCTCCCCTACTGTATGGCTGCCCAAGGGGGCTCATCCTCTGAGGCCTCTCTAGAGGCTGCCTAGGGCAGAACATCCCAGGGCAGAACAATAACAGGCAGCTTGTGCCAGTTTTCCAAACACTTAGATGTAGTACCTCATTTAGCGCTCACAAAAACCACCAGCACAGAGAGGCTGAGTAACTTGCCCTAAGTCACAGAGCCAGTAAGTGGGAAGCCTAGATTTACACCCTGGCCATTAGGCTTTGGGCTTAGAGGCTTAACGACTACCCTATACTGTGGTCTCCAGAATGCTTATCACCCTGCCCCCAAGTCCGTTCCTGTCTCTTAAACTTTGATCACGCTCCCACTGGCTCCTGGATACCTCTACAGGATTCTAGTAGGCAAGGCCCAGCCCCAGAGCCCCAGAGCTGAGCCCAGAGCCTAGCGCCCAGTCAGTTCTGAACTGTTTCTACCAGGTCCTTTGGTTTGTGTGTGATTCTGAATTGTTTGAAGAACGAGCTGGAAGACTCCCGTTTCATCAGAATCCATCTCCCCAGCTGCTTCCAGGCAGGCACCCCCAGCCTCACCACAAGGCTGAGGCAGCACATTGCCCTTTATAAGCGAACCCCAGCACCTCTCAAGTGAGCACCCTGCCTCCTGCTGGTCTTTCAACACATGACTTTTTGGAGAGATGACCAGTGGGGGACTCCTGGTCTGCCACAGTGCACACTGTTCCCATAATCCTTATCAGGCTGGGGCTGACCGTGGCCAGAGGGGACTTCTCATGCCACACAGGTGGGCCACGGGATGATGAAGGGCTGCATGGCAGACACACAGAAGAGCTACAGACACAGACCCCAGCACAGACCCTGCTAAACACTTACAAGCACCAGCTCCCGTAACCCTCATAACCATCCTACAAGGAAGTGTCCTCACTGTCTCCATTTACAGATGGGGAAACTGAGGCAGAGAGAGGTTGAGGAGCTTGCTATGGGCACCCAGAGATATGACGAGACCAGGTTTCTGGTTCCAAGCCCTTGGACCTCCCAGGGTGCTACTGATTAAGGTGATGCTCAGGTGTCTGGGCTGCACCCCAGCCCAGCTTTTGACTGCAGGGCATCAATGCTGCCTCACGGCTTCCGCCCCCACCTGCACAGATAGAATTTCTTGGCGTCCCCATGGTCCTCTCGAGTTCTACAGACACAAGGCCACTCACAGCCTCCAGCAGGACACCGGCCCTGCTTCTTTTCCCCAAACTTCCAGGAGAAAACCCATCCTCAGAGAAAGACCTTGCTGGGAGGATGTTGAAGATGCCCAGAACCACATGGTGGTCTTAGTGCGTTCCTGGGTTCTCCTTACTGATCCCTTCTTCTATAAAAAAGTATTGAATAGCGTATTTTACAACTGCGTTGGTATAAGGATGAATGTAATCCAAGCGGGATCTGTTATTAAATACTTATTTTCCTAATGTTCATTTTTCTTCTGACTTGAAATGTCAGCATTGTCAAAGGGACCTGGAAGCCTTACATGCCCCCGCGCTATGCTCACTGTGTCTAGTGGGAGTGCTGGCCCTGAACTCCAGGCTTGCAGTACAAATAGGGTAGAAGCCCTATCCTGAACCCTGGCCCCCGGGGCCTGGGGCTGACTCCACAGTCTTGTGAAACTGCATCTCAAGTCCACAGGGCAACAAGAAGAGAGATCAGGGAGACCCCACGGCACCCTCCTGCCTTGTCTCTGCCCTACAGGAAAGGCTCTGTTGCCCCAAACTCTTTCATACACTTCGTTATAGGGAACCCACAGCCCATCAACTCCCCAAATGTGAGGCAATGCTGTAGATTCCAGCTTCAGCTTGGCCAGGCCACGGTTCATCCCCTGCCCTTCCCCCGTCCCCCAGCATTCCAGGATCTGGCAAGCCCGTGACTGCCTTGGCAACAGGGAGCCTCACCCCATGCTGGAATTGAAACCACAAGAGCACCCTCCCAGTGCACCGCTGCCAGCCTGACCTAAGCCTGTCTGGAGCCCTTACACCACCTCAGACGCTGTCATTAGGCAAAGCTGGTGTTCCTGATGGGTTATTTGTGAAAGGAATTTTCAATGCATTGTATGTTTCCTAAGACACCAGTCCAATCCTCTGATTTCATTTCTCTGAGCGTAAGGCACCTGGTCAAGGAATTGGAGCTGATGGTCTGTGAGTGAACTCTGAATGGTAAATGGGCCAGTGCGTCTGCAGGAGGAGCCCCTCTGAACGTGGACAGTCACCTCCAAATGTCCATCCCCAGGATGACAACAGCCCAACCAGAAGACCACATGCTTGTTTATTTTTTCTAACCCCACCAAAACTTTTGATAGCCCTCATCAGATTCCTTGCTTCTTGCTAGGAAATTTTGGGGAGTATTTCAAATTATGCAACAGGTTTTTTCCCCCAGGTTTTTTGTTATTTTGAGTAACATGGTGATGAATACCTCTGTGATCAAAGTTCAGGGTATGAACATTTGCAAGTTCTCCTATCATTTCGACAGACTGTTTACAGATGGATCATTCCAGTTTGCAGTTCTGCCAGGATGCGATGCAAATGGTAATTCCTCTGTATTCCTGTCAGATTTGGTAATTGCCAAAGTCAGTTCTATACTCAGAAAACTGCTGTTTCGTTTTGTTTTCCAATTAGGGAGTAAAGGGGCTGAACCACGCCAGAGACAGACATCTGTTGGAAAGTGCAGAACGAAATCCCCTCGATCTTGGGTTACCAGAAGAAATATAGGACACACAGTTCAGTTTGAATTTCAGATAAACAACCAGTAATTTTTCAGCATAGTATGTCCCAATGATTGTATGGAATAGACTTCTACTAAAAATGTATTGTTTATCTGAAATTCAAATTGCACTGGGTTTCCCACACTTTAGTTTGCTAAATCTAGCAACTCAATCCCCCATTTTAACTGCTCTTTTCCTTCGCACATCAGGGCAAAGCTCACTACCTCTAACATTTACAAGCTCTTACACTATGCTAAGACCATCCTAACACTTCTCCAACATTGACTCACTTCATCCTCAGACTAACCCTATTGGTCAGTATTAATATTAGCAGTATTTTTTGGCTTACAGTAATTAAGCAATTTATTATCTTAAAAGTTTCTGGTTAAGAATCCACATTCTAATGCAGGAAACACAGGTTCCATTCCTGGCCAGGGAACTAAGATCCCACATGGCTTGGAGCAACTAAGCCTGAGAAACAAAACTAAGGCCCAATGCAGTCAAATAAATAAAAACATTTTAGAAAAGCGTCTGGGAGTCAGGAATGTAGGAGGGGTTAGTTGAGTGGTTCCTGCTTGGGGTCTTTCCTGAGGCTGCTGTCAAGATTGGCCCTGGGCTGCAGGCTTCTGACTCGAGGCTGGAGGATCCACCCCCAAAGTGGTCCTTCTGGCCAACCTGGAACATTGCTTATGATTGTTGGCAGGAGCTCTTATTAGCCCTTATTTTACAGGTGGAGAAATTGAGGCTCAGAGAAGGTAAGGAATCAACCAGGGCAGCAGGTAGTAGAACTGGGGCTGGAACCCAGGCCACCTGACTCTGGACATGAGCCCTAAATTCCTTGTCAGCTTCACTGTGGATGAACTATTCCAAGTGCATCAGAAACGAAAGAGTTGTAGTGGGCTACATCAAGTGCCTCTGTGTGTGACTCAAGGCACAACCAAAAGCAAGAGCATGTCACCCACCAGAATCCTGATCAACTTGGAAAAGACTCATCGGTAATTACCCTATTAATTTACGACACACCAACAGATGTGCAGAAAGGGCATGGACTTTGTTTCTATTGGCATGTCCCATGCGATCAAGATCATGCTCTTAATTTGCTTTTTCACAGATAATTGGAAAATCCAATCCGTTCCCTGTCAGAACAATTATAAACTCGAAATTTATGGAGCCCACATTACCCAGTGTGGACCACACAATTCTGAAGGTGCAGAAAATCTGACGTCAGAGGATGATTTAATTCAAGCCTGAGTGCGAAATAGTGCAAATTCTCCTGTTCCGGCCCTTATTGCTAATTAACCCTGAGACTCTGGGAGGCCTGCAGGCTGAACACCCATCTCCCTAATCCTTTCAACATACAGTTGCTTTCCAGCTTCCTCCATTTTCCCCACAACTCCCCAGTGGGAGATGGCGGGCCCCTCCACCCCAATGAGGTTGGGGTAAATGTGAGAACCAGAGCAGGTGGGCACCACTTGTGGTTGGCTCCAATTCCAGGCCCACAGCTGCTGCCCAGCTGCAGGGAGCCAAGTCCCAGAGTTTTCTGAGGATTTTCCCAGCATCTGGGTTCAGGAACTCCCAGGCCCAGAAGCTTTCTCGTAAGCCAAAAGGGTCCGAGTGTCCCATTTCGGATGTAACCAGCGCTGTTCCCAGCCCATTCCTGACCCCAAGAACATTTTAATCCTCTCCCACCAAAGCCCACCCCCCATCTCCTGTAGCAATGAGGCCCCATCTGTCTTTCAGCAAGGACTGTCCATCAGAAGACAAGTTTCTGCCCAGACCCTCATCTGTGCCTGGTTCAGAAAGAGCTTGGAACCTCTCCAACAGTATTAGGTTACCCTTTGCTGTCACTGTGGTTTTACGTTCTATCAGAGAAAAGAAGAGCTGACTCATTGGAGAAGACCCTGATCCTGGGAAAGATTGAGGGCAGGAGGAGAAGCGGGTGACAAAGGTTGGATGGCATCATTGATTCAATGGATGTAAATTTAAACAAACTCTGGGAGATGGTGAAGGACAGGGAAGCCTGGTGTGCTGAAGTCCATGGGGTCATAAAGAGTCAGACATGACTGAACAAGAGAAAAGCATCATCTCAGATTTCTGAGAAAAAGTCCTTTTCCCATCCTTCAGAAGCCTCGGGTTATTCACCCATTAGCTTTGCAGCAGCCTAGACATTTGACACACAACAGGGTATCAGGGTTCTGTGTCGTTCCTCAAGAGATCCCTGGAGCCTGGCCAACCGTCCTTGCCTTCTTTTCCTGGCCTACACTCTATTGCTCTGCTCTGGAGGGGCAGGTCTCAAATCATTTGTTCATTCATTTAACAGACCTCCCCCGGCACAGACATGGTGCTGGGCTCCGGAGGGGACCAGCAAAACAGCAAGAACAGTTATATTTATTGAAGACGTTAATGAGCATGTCAAGCTCTCAGCATATATCACCCAAGTCCACATGGCAGCCCTATGAGGGAGACAACAATGCCCCTGCAGTTTTGAAAACAACGAGAATTCAGAAGATCCATTCATTGACTCAAAGGCAGACGGCTAGTGAACAGCAGAGGTACAAACCCCAGAGCCCAAGTCCTCTGCTAAGACTTCGGAATCAACACGAACGCTTGAATACCACATCACTCGATGCTGGCGAATGCACATTTTGCATCTTTGCCACTTGACATAGGATCCAGGCAACATAAATTGCATCGTACAGGAGACAGAATTGGGGTATAGTGAAGTTCTATTTCTTACCAGGGCTAAAGATTTCGTTGAAATATGAAACATGAATGAGGGATTTGCTGTCCATCTCTGATAAATACACAACTGTAACTCCAATTTTCCACCTTCCTCCATATCCACGCCCTTTGCAATAGGATTTTAGGGCCCCTAATATCCAGAAAGAGAGTTTGTTTCTGGACTCCTGGAATCCAAGCCGCCCTGTGATTTGCTTTCAGGAGCTGGGGCGCCCCCAGACACCCTGCATCCCCCCTCTCTCTCACACCCCTGCCTCCAGGAGGAGGCCAGCCTGTGGAAAGACAAGTGACCACACAGAGAAGAGCCAGGTCAGCTCAGCCAAGGCCATGCTGGCCCAGCCAACCCCAAGCCAGGCCACCAGTGATGGCACATTATAAGCCAACCTGTGGATAGCAGCCAAGCCTGGTCAATAGAACCACACAGATGGTTCACAGACTTGTGAGGAAAATAACAAATGACTATTTTTTTAATCCACTAAATTTTAGGATGATTTGCTACAAAGTAGGCTTTCTTTCCTGGTGGCTCAGACAGTAAAGAATATGCCTGCAACGTGGAAGACCCAGGTTGGATTCCTGGGTTGGGAAGATCTCCTGGAAAGTGGAATGGCAACCCATTCCAGTATTCTTGCATGGAAAATTCCATGGACAGAGAAGCCTAGTGGGCTGGAGTCCATGGGGGTTGCAAAGTAATGGCTAATTGAACTGTTCACAGAAGCTAACCCAACTTGAAGCATGTTTTATTTCCCAAGACTGATCATTTGAATGTAGGCAGTTCTTGGAGCTGTAATAATTAAGAACCCTCATAGCAAAAAAAGAAAAAGAACCCAAATGGTAATCTGGAGCCATTTTACCCCAAAGTACTTCCTTTATAGGAACAAGGCTTTGGGTGAGAAAACTTCCAAGGGACCGCATTTCAGGGCTGAAAAAAATGAAATCTACTGGCTCGAAAATACAAACAAACCTTGCAAAACAGAAGTGATAAATGCTTCATTACATGCCTTCAAAACATAGCGTTGTGTCAACTAGTAACTGCAACTCTACCATATCCGCACGTAACCATGTGAATTAATTCAAATTCAACACACCCAAGCCAAATGAATAATTGCCTCTTAATAAAAGCCAAAATATTGAAGATGATGAGAGTTTACATTGTGATCTTTGCTACCTTCACTGAGCCTAATTCCAGATACCTGTCCAAAGAAAAACAAACGTTTTAGGGAATTTTGCAGCCCCCGTAAAGTCATCTTGTGTGGCTGCAGGTACACTTTCATGTAGTCGGCACGCAGTAACCTGAAACTTCCAACAATGACAGTGACCGAGGCCTGTGGAAGTCTATGAACAGCTCTGGGAAAGCATCCTCATTTTTCAGATGAAAAAAGTGAGAACTTGAGAGGCTAATTGCTCCCAAGGGGACATTAGCACTGCTCTGAATCAATGAACACACCAGAATGTGGGGACTCTTGGTGAGAGAGTGGAAGAGCCCTGCGGTCAGCAGGTACCTGTTAGGTGCCCTGGAGAAGAGGTCTGCTTGGTCCTTGCTCCTGTAGCATCCTACAGGTCACCGAGCTCCCGGGCTGATCATGCTCTGTCTGTTGGCTTGCTTTCTGCTGGATGGTGCACCCTCCAGGCAGGGGCCAGGCAGTGCTTCCTGTGAGCGCTAAGTGGCAGTCTGAGTGCTGTGGTCACACCGTGAACATGGCAGACTTCAACTCTACCTGATGAAGGCGACAAGTAATAAGCAAAATGACAAAGGAAGTGTGCAGGGCAAAGTACTCGTGAATGAACAAGGAGGGCTGCAACCTCAACTTTACCTCTCCCTCTGGCTCCTTGACCGACCCGCCCCGAAGGGTGAACCAGTTCATAGGCCAGCTCTCTGGGCCCTCTGGGGGATGGCCCTGGGGAGAGGCTCTCAGCTCATGGGAGATGTGGAGAAGGTACGCGCAGATGCAGGTGTGCGGGGAGATGTTGACAGGTGTTGTCATCTGCTCAGTCTCCCTTCACCATATCTGGGGGATTCAAGTAAAGGACTCAAGTCTTTCTGGTCACTGAGTTGTGCCTCCCTCCTGAGACAGGACCATGCAGATGAGGGCTTGGTATGCATAGTGAAGGTCACCAGGAGAAGGAGAATTCAGGAAGCTGCAAGGAGTCTTGTCTGGCTGGAGCATCAGGAGTAACTGGGCAAGATGAGGTTGTTATATTAATAGATAAACACCAGAGATTTGCTATAGAGCACAGGGACCTATAGTCAATATCTTGTAATAATCTATAATGGAAAATGATCCAAAATTCTATACCTGAAACTAAGACCATGTATGTTGTCCATCAATGATAGTTAAATTTTTAAAATAATTAAAAAGATGAGATTGTGGATGAGGAAGGACCACATCAAATATGGGCTCACAGCCACATGAAGGATCTGTACTCACTTTACCTTAAGAGGATCTGGTGAATAGTGCATTCTTAGGAACTGACTCCCCCCCTGCCCCCGACCCCAAATACTGACTTAATGCTTATAGAAACCAAGTCAAAAGTGAAAGTGTTAGCTGCTCAGTCATGTCCAACTCTTTGCAGCTTCATGAACTGTAGCCTACCAGGCTCCTCTAGTCCATAGAATTCTCCAGGCAAGGATACTGGAGTGAATTGCCACTCCCTTCTCCAGGGGATCTTCCCGACCCTGGGATCTAACCCAGGTCTCCTGCATTGCAGGCAGATTCTTTACCATCTGAGCCACCAGGGAAGCCCAAGAGAAAACCAAGAGAAAAGGTAAAAACCTTTAGAACTCACCCTACCCCAGTTCTAAGCTGGGATCACAATTAAACTTCCTGAACCAGTGTGAAGTCCCTCTGTTACCAAATAACTTTGAAGAAGATTCGAGAGTAATTCTGATTCATACTGCTGCTTTCTTATCTCTAACCTCTACCTGCATTTAGGACTCCTTGATTCTTGAGTTAAGCAACTGAGTACACAAAGACTTAAAATATGAAAGGTTTGACTTTTGAAACTCGACACTCTGACCCTGGGTATGACTTGGATATGGTTGTAGGTGATGGTTTTTTGAGCGACCCCGTAAAGTTTCACACACACACACACACACTCATTGATCTCAGACTTATATTGCTGTTTGAGAGGCAGTCTCCTCTAATATACTTTTCTTAAAAAGAAGGCATATTTTCCCTTTGAGTTTTCTCTTTCCCCCAATTAAAGCCTGAGGCTCTTTCTTGGGTCACAGGGCATGGAGAAAAACAAAAATGGCATCAAGTCTTTTCTGATGTGCCTGGAAAGAAGTCCCTGAATAGGATGGGGAACACATGTACACCCATGGATGATTCATGCCAATGTAAGGCAAAACCACTACAATATTGTAATTCAGTTCAGTCCCTCAGTCGTGTCCGACTCTTTGCGACCCCATGAATCGCAGCACGCCAGGCCTCCCTGTCCATCACCAGCTCCCGGAGTTTACTCAAACTCATGCCCATCGAGTCAGTGATGCCATCCAGCCATCTCATCCTCTGTCATCCCCTTCTCCTCCAGCCCCCAATCCCTCCCAGCATCAGGGTCTTTTCCAATGAGTCAACTCTTCACATGAGGTGGCCAAAGTACTGGAGTTTCAGCTTCAGCGTAAAGTAATTAGCCTCCAATTAAAATAAATAAATTTAAAAAAATAAAAAATTAAAAAAAAGAAGTCCCTGAATATGCCTGTCAAGATGCATTTCACATGGGCGGACTGGAAATTGATGAAAACCATGGTTTCTCTTGCAAGCACTTAGTTCCCTTAATTCAAGGCAGACATGATATCTTAATCAACACCCTTGGGTTATAGCCACCTGCAATAGAGCCCTATGCATTTAGCTACTCACATCTCATTTCCCTCAACTTCTGAGAAGAGCATCTAAACTTCCTTTGGTCCATGAGCAGAGCGAGTATCAGAACCCAGGCCAATCCTTATATTGTATCCTCTTGACCCAGTAACTGGTTCAGCTATAGACCAATGACCCAATTTGGTCCAGTCCCAATGGATGCAAGACTTTATAGGAGCAATTGGTTCAAAGCTCTCTTTTCCCTTGGACTTGAAGCCATAAGAACTGATAATTACTGGATCCTCTTTGGTAAGTTAGAGGAGGATGCCCACATTGGAACTTGTATCTCTTTACATGAGCTTCAGGAACTGGAGGGATTTTTCTAAGAGAAGAATGTGCTATTTTATGAAATCCAAGTATAAAGTACAGCCAACCAGTGCTCACAACAAGTTGAGCCAGAGGCAAAGCATCACCAAGAACCAGGCTTCATGCTCTCATGTCTCCTGGTAAGGACTTCATCTGAGGGAAAAAAGGGGAGCCCCTCTCGAGAATATCATAATTCAAGAAAATACATGCACCAAAGAACTGATGCTTTTGAACTTTGGTGCTGGAAAAGACTCTTGAGAGTCTCTGGAAGGAGATCAAACCAGTCAGTCCTAAAGGAAATCAACCCTGAATATTCATTGGAAGGACTGGTGCTGAAGCTCCAATCCTTTGACCACCTGATTTGAAGAGCTGACTCATTGGAAAAGACCCTGATGCTGGGAAAGACTGAGGGCAGGAGGAGAAGGGGGCCAAAGAGGATGAGATGGTTAGATAGTGTTACAGACTCAATGGACATGATTTTGAGCAAACTTCAGAGACAGTGAAGGATAGGGAAGCTTGGCATGCTGCAATCCGTGGGGTCACAAAGAATCAGATTCAACTTGGCAACAGAACAACGGCAACAACGGTCATAGCAGCACTATTTACAATGGCCAAGACATGAAAGCAACCTAAGTGTCCATCGGCAGAGGAATGGATAGAGAAGATGTGGTACATATATACAGTGGAATATTACTCGGCCATAAAAAAGAATGAAATAATGCCATCTGCAGCAACATGGATGGACCTAGAAATTATCACACTAGGTTAAGTAAGTCAAAGACAAATATCTTATAGTATCACATTTGGAATCTAAAAATCATGATACAAATGAACTAATATTCAAAACAGAAACAGACTCCCAGACTCTATGAAAAAAAAAAAAACTTGTGGTTACCAAAGGAGGAAGGGAGGGAAGGGATAAATTAGGAGTTCCAGATTAATGTATACATACTACTATGTATGAAACAGATAGCCAACAAGGATCTACTGTATAGTACAAGGAACTGTACTCAGTATTTTGTAATAACCTATAAGGGAAAGGAATCTGAAAAAGAATATATCTATATGCATTATATATAGATACAGATATATGTATATAATGGACAACTGAATCATTTTACTATAACCTGAAACTATACAACATTGTAAATCAAACTATACTTCAATAAAAAATATACCTTAAAAATGAAATTCAAGTAATAGGCACTCCTGAGAGACAGAATGGCAGAGCAGCAGTATTGGGGGCAGAGCAAAAAGCATTCCAGAAACTTTTAAAATAGGAGCTGGGTGGGAGAGATCCTCAGATTGAAAATAGATACCAAGTACTAACTGGTACAAACTGGAGGGAAGAAAAAAAAAAAACAAAAACCCCAGCTAGACCCTTGCTACTGAAACTGCAAGCCATCAAGGACAAGGAGAAAATTCCTAAATCAACAAGAGAGAAGAGACAAATTATGTACACAAGAAAGGCACTCTTAGAAATTTTCCAACATTAATAACTGACACCAGGAGAGAATGAAACAATATCTTCAAGCAACTTGAGGGAATAGAGCTGTCAACCTAAAATTCTACCCCCAGCCAAACTATAATCTATAAATTCCAAAATAAAGACATTTCAGATGGACAAGGATATAGAAAATTCACTCCTCATGCAGTACTCCAGAGCAAGGGTTGGCAAACTGCAGTTCACTGACTGTTTTGGCAAATGAAGCTTTACTGGAACACAGCCAAACCAAATCATCCACTCATATACGTATTATCGAGGGCTGTTTTCCAGTTAAAACAGTAGAGTAGCTGCAACAGACACTCTATGGCCCAGATGGCCAAAGGTATTTACTCTCTGGTCCTTTTCAGGAAAGTTTTGCTGATTCCTGCTCTGTAGGACTCAATATTTACACGTGTATTTATTCATCCAACATATGTTTGAAAAGCATCCGCCACGTGTGCCAGACCCAAACACGGTGAGATGAAGGATGGCAGGTCTGTGGTCCAGGCAGACAGAAGCTTAGCAAGGACTGTGCTCCACAGCCAGCCCTGTTTTCTGGGAGATGGTGCCAGGGAGCATCTCGGGAGGTGGAGCCTACAGATGTATCTGAAAACAGCAAAACAGAAACCTGTCTTGACCTAGACAACTCAGTCCCCTTTGAAGCTCACGTTTCAGACAGGGGGCTGGCACCCTGAGATGGCTCAAGGGTTATGGAGCTGGCTTTGCTACCTTGTGTCATGGACATGGCCATGAATTCCTCATTTCTCTCTCTTTCCATCCACACCTGCTCTCTCCCACCTCACCCCAGAGCACAGCTGATGCTAGAACAGCCTGCTTCCTGGCCTTTCCCCAGCACAGTGCCCCACATGGACCTTCCCAAACCTCTGCTGAGGCTCTGCCCATCACTTGGGGTGCCCTTGCTCCCTTGCGTGGCTTGGCTTACTCTTACTTAGCTCCTCCCCAAGGAAGTTTTCCTCACCTGCAGACTGAGTCAATACCCATTTCTTCATCCCATTATTTATTACATTATAAGCATTTCTGGAGGGCCTCTATTGCTTATCTCTGTGTCCAGGGGGGCTTTCTTTCCACCCACTTTCTGAGACTGATACACATAGCCAAAGGGGACATTCACACTATGCAATCTAATGTGAAGGAAGAAACAGAAACCCTTTGCTGTGAATACCTTACATGAGATGAACAGAAATGTGCTAGAGAAAGTTCTAATGCTTCTGCAGATGGCACAAAACACGCCCCCCACACACACATACCACGCCAGCTCCCTCAGGTGGTGTTGGAGGGGAGCTGATACTGGGCACCAGACTTGACCCTGGTGGTTCTTGCCAATTGTATAGATATATAGGAATTGACATACTCCATAATGGAGGTCTGTTCAGACAAAGATGAGAGAGGAGAAGGGAGGAAGAAGAGAGGGGAGGCGATGAGCTCGTGTTCGATACACGACCTCCCCGGTCCCATGGGGCTCTTTCCCCCTGTCACGAATTCTTGATCCCTCTGCCTCTTCCGTTCCTCGCCCACCTCTTGTCACTTAGAGCATCATTCTGGAATGCTGCAAGGATTAATGACACACGCCTGGCAGAAAGTTGCTTGCATTCATTCATTCCGGCCCCCCGCAGTTATTAATTCTTACAATTTCCCCGCACTCAATACCACTCAGATCTCAACAATTCTGAGCGTTCCTGCCAGCGAAGAGAAAAGAAATCACATCTTCAGTGACAGAAGGACCCAAGTGGATTCATAATGGTGTGAATAACAGGTAACTTGATTTGCTTCAGCTTTGAGATACTTAAGAATTCATATAAAAGGATTTGGGGCTTTAGAGAATACATGTTTTCCGGGGGTGGGGTGGGATGATTGACTATCCTGACAATTTCTATAAGTCAAATTCCATTACTTTTGAAGAGCATTCAAAGATACGCTTCCGTAAGAAACTTTTAAGTAAAAACAGGAGTGACTAAAGTTCAGGGCAAACTTTGAAGACTGTATCTTTTCCTTGTGTGAAATTAGGATTAAAAAAATTGTCTATGTACATCATTTCTTTCCATTCGGCCTCCTAATAAGGCCGATAGGTAAGCGGTGGCCAGTAATCACATCCATTTATAAATGAGGAAACTGAGGCTCAGTTTAAAGCTTGTTCCCCGTGGGGATTTGGCAGGCAGCAAAGGCAGGTCTCCAGCTCGAAAAGCCCCTTCTGCTGGACTTCCCAGGCCTGCAACCTGGCCAGGAAATGGACCCCATGCTCAGCAGGGCTCCTAGTTTGGTTCCACCATTGCCATCTTGAAATTCTCAGTAACTCTGAACTGTGTTTGTTCAGTGTTGCTGAACCAGTGTCTGACCCACAAGCCAAAACGCTAAGATGCAAAGATGTGCAGCAAAGAAAGGATTTGCTCACATGGCAGCCAGGTGACGAGATGAGAGACCGACTCCCAGGTGACCCTTCCTGGAGGCAAGGGGTTTGGGGTTTTCATGGGATTAAAAAAAAAGGGCAGTCTTAGGTCAGGGCAGCATGGGGAAAGCTGGTGGAAAAAGGTGCAGTAACTGTCACCTGCACAGTGTAACCAAGCTCCATGCCTCTGCATGTTAACAAGTGGAGGTGGGCTTTTCAGCTTCCTGACATCACAAGGTCACTGGGCAGACACTCACAGGTGCCCGGTTGGAGGGGTGGTGGTCCCATCCAGTCTTAACCGAGTTAGCTTGAACTAGGCACAGCTGACTCCAAGTTCTTGGAACCTATGCAAATATCTTATGGTTTAGGCTCTGTGCTCCTTAGAGGACAAGCAATGATTTAAATGACCTTGATGTGTGAAGGCAGGTTACAGGTGTAATGGATTTAACTAATGAGTACCCATGGTTTCACAAGGAGTCCTGTGTGGGTGTTCTGCACTGGGTCCTGCAAGCCCTGTAGCCCATCTCACACATAACTCCATGGGCTCTCCTTCTGGACGTCCACACAGATCCCAGGAGCATCAGGACTCTCTCTCCCAGCTCCCGGGACTCCTTGACCCTCCTCCTCCTCTCTCCGTCTGCAGCAGCTACAAGGGCTCAGAGCCCAGGAGGAGTGCTTCCCATGAACACTGGCAGCTGCTCCCGTACTGCCGAACAGCCTGAAGGATAAATCAGTACCCAATTCTATCAGTTCATCAAAGTCGAAACTCTCTAAAGTTTGTTTAATTAAGACAAGAGGCTCTTGGGCTTTCTCAGGTTAGATGTGCTCAAACCCCAGCATACTAGATTTCTCCTGGCTCTCTGGCTGAGTCTCTCTGTCCCAATCCCTGATGGTCTCCAATGCTTGACTTGAAAGGAGGAGGGCAGGAGAGAAGAACCTGGCATTCCCACCCTCCAGATGTCTTGTAAGTCTTGGAGGCTTAAAAACATTGTAATTGATAGAGAAGATCAAACAAACGTGGTCACTTCTGGCTTTTAATTCTCAAGAATAGTGAGTAGCAGGGCAAAATAAAATGCCAAGGTCCACTGTTGGCTGTTGGCTACGACTGTCCTCTCCCCGGGATTCTGCTCAATACCTCCATGCCTGTGGGGCCAGAAGACAAAGGTGTGCATCGCTACGAAGCTGACAAGGGCAGCACCAGGGGAAGGAGCCATCGTTCCCCCAAATATATCTCTTTCCAACCACCCTGAATGTTTTATCTTCCTCAGACGGTCCCATAGGTCCGCTTCTTCCTTACAATTCAAGCAGCCCCCTTGCTCATCTTGCTCCATAATTGACTTTAGATCAATCTACTTCTGGAACAGTAACTGTTTTCTGTCCTCTCCCAGGGCCCACAGAAAGCTGATGTGTAACAATGTATATCACACCAGCCAGAAAAACCCACAAATCAGACCAAACTTTCAGATTTTTTTATTTTGCATTTGACAGTATTTTCTGAGTGTTAGCACAATGAATGCGTTTCTGAGATACCATCCTGCCACAGAGCCAAACAGTGCTTAGGCGTTTAAAAAAAATGTAATTCAAGCCCTAAGGAACATGAGTTGGGATTCAGAACAGAATTTAACATCTCTATGTACAGAGATTCTGCTGCGAACACATCCACTGAAAGGAGTTGATGTAGAGACCAGTTTCACAATAAATAATCGCTTCTCTAAACTGTATACCATCTCGCTGGCACATCAGTCCTTTCCATTTCCTTATGATGGATATTCACGTTCGTACCTTATAATACTCATTGAGAATTTAGTATTTGGTCAAGGCTAACACCCCAGCATCCACCATTGCATTAGCACCTCGGCAGGGGAAGGGGGAGGGGATGGGCGGCCTCTCCCCATCCCCACGGTTGAAAACACCGTCTTCTTCAGCTGCTCAGTAATCTCAGCGTAGCCACTAGAGCGCAGCTGAAAGAGATTGCGAACTGTCAGGCGTTACAATTCCCAGTTGTTGCCAATTATATAGATAAATAGAAATTTACATAATTTACAAAGCGCTTGTGTCTGCGGCTTATTTTGAAGCCATTCCCCAAAGATCCACATTTCTTCCTGAAAACAAATATCACCCTAATAGCCTTGCGCTGGGGCTGCCTTCACAGCGGCTTCCAGGGAACCAGGTCTATTGTTCATCAGCGTGCCTGTTGGCAAAGGGCGCGGAAGCCCCTCTGCTGTGGGGCCTGGGGTTCAAAACCTGCAGGTGTTCATTTCCTCCTTTCCTTATCACAGACATCAAGGATCCTTTCTTTCTTCCTTTCCTTTTTTAGATGTATTCTTTTAGTGTGTACCAAGCACAGCTGAAAAGCTGAAAATGTCTGTCTAAATCCCATAAGCTTCAAGCTCATCAACTCCTGTAGAGCTGTGATCTGAGCTCACCCCTGGTGCCTGCGCCCTGTGGTCGGTCGGACGTCGACATGCTCTGACGGGGCCTGCATCTGTTCCCAGATGGACATGGGTTTACATTTGCAAAGACTTAGCTTGGGGTCCACTCACTCCCAGAGAGAAGTGGCTTTGCGACGTGCCATACCTCTCCAAAAACAATTTCCTGAGTGAAACCGGAGCCTTGGGCTGCGGGCCCTGAGGCACAGCTGGGATCATTTTACCCATTAGGGAAGCTGGGGTCTTTGGATGGGGCATTCTTGGGAAAGGGCTGTATTGTTAAGTTTGAGGACCCTTTGAGTGGGTTTTCTCCCCCAGGCAAAACTCGTTTCTTGTCCTCAAAGAGGGGGAAATGTGAACCAAGGAGGAGCCATAACTGAGGCCTTCCTGCTGCAGGCCCTTCTCCCCAGGGAGCTCCCGAAAGGGCCAGCAGAGGGGCAGGCAGACCGCGGGGCGGGGATGTCCACTTTGATGGAGGTCTAAAGCCTACTTGCTTTGTCTGGCCTTGACTTCAGCCTACCTCAGAAAAGGCGGGAGAGATATGCAAAAGAGAAGAAAGAAGCCTATAACAAAAGCCAAGCTCTCCACCATCTGAAAGGGAGCCACCCCATCCCTCTTCAGCCCATTCCTTGTTTTGAACGGAGACTCCTTGACAGAGCTTCATGGCAATTTCAGAGCCTGCCATCTGCCCGAAGGTGTACACACGGTCATCGCTGCCAGTGGGGCCTTGGGAGCTCTCTCTCTTGCAGCCTGGTCCCATCTTTGAGGGTCACAAGCTCAGGACGGTAGCAAGTTCCACTCTGAAAATGTCAATCTAGGGATGACTAACTCCAGTCTTGCAAGAAAGTCAGGACCATGCTTATAAGGAAAGACTTAATCTTTCCAAGTGAAGCTTCTTACAGGAGCTTGACAAGCAACGTTGTAAAGCCTAGAAGCAGTTCCTTTCCAGGCCCGGGTGGGACATCTGTGCCAATGTCCTCACCTCCTGAACATCAAGACAGGACAATGACAACAGCGCTGGCCTCCCCTGCCTTCCCAGAACACGCCCAGCACAGCACGTTCCTACTGCAGGGCCTATGCACTTACCCTTCCCCTGTCTGACACCCTCTTCCCTTTCTCATCACTCTGGCTCACCCCGTCCCACTTCCTCTAGGTCTTTATGCCACTGTTACCTGGCCAGTGAGACCACCTAACCTGCAACCACCCCCAATACTTCCTACCCCCAGCCTGCTTCCTGCTCTCCTTCACATGCCCTGATCTATGTTTTATGTACTGGTTTGCTATCTGCTTCTCCCACTATTTAAGTGCCAGGAAGGCTGAACTTTTGCCGTATTCTCGGTGGTGTCCCCAGCATTTAGGATGGTACCCTGTACATCACAGGTGCTCAATGAATCCTTGCTGAATTGAATAAATGACATGATAGGTGGATGGTTTAATCATATTCCTCCCTCACTGAGAGTGGTTTGGGTTTGGGGTGAGGAAGAAGAGGCAAAGTGGGGACTGGTGGGGGCCTAACTCATCCTCTCCAGTGCCTGCCTCTGCTGCTCCTCCACGTTTTTATTGTGGATACTGACAGAGTCCTCTCCAGATGACTCGAAGCGATCTGCCACCAATTTGGGATGCCTTGTATATATCCAGAAGGGTTTAACCCTCCCTTGATCAGACCATGTAGGAACCCAAACCCCCTCCAGGCCACTGCTACGAACATAAATTACCATCCCATTGCAGATGTGTAGACAACTCATTAATAACAATTTCTGATTGATAGAATGACAAATAAACCCAGTTGGACTGCTGGAAGCCCTCGGGATCATACAAAAACCACAAACGGGTTAAAAAAAATTTATAAAATGAACTGGAGGGCTTGGAGGGCCTGGCACCCAGCTGTTCTAAGTCATCTCTGTCCAGAATCAGCTGCTGAAAAGAAGAAATGCTTCTTTTTCTAAAGACCACATTTTGCTATGGGACCAGAGGCACAATGTGGGCCCCAGCAGATGAGCCTGCAGGGGCTCCAAGAAGCAGTGGTTGGTGAGCTTTATCCAGACCTGGTGAAAGCCAGGGCTGGACATCACTGCTCAAAAGCCACAGGGAATGCAGGGGTCAGCTCCTAAGACAGAGGGCAGGCTGTGCACAGCTTTTGGCTGCTCTGACCCCAGGGGACAAAGCAACCCCCCCACATGCAGTGGGGTTCCCGCTAGCCACCTACACAGACCAAATGCGCCCCACATGTCCTCCATGCTGCCCAAGGGGCAGCGACTCAGAAAGCAACTTCACCTCCTCAGACGCACGCCCCCCAGGGCACCACCAGTCTGCTTTCCCACTTCCTTGTCAGGTGTTTGCGCCGACCTTGAATTCCTGCGGGGAGAGAGCCAGTTCAAACGGATCAACCTACATTTGCATGTGACTGGTTTTTCAGCATCCAGTAAGGTTTGTCTTTCCACCAGTATAAGCATGGTCCCCCAGGACTGCCTCTCGGGTCCAGTTCCCGAAGGCTGAGAACACAGGGGTGGAGTCCCACTAAAGCCCAGCCTCCACCCACACGCCTCAGTTATCCACTGGACATTAAGGAGCCAAGAAGAAAAATGTGGTTGTGCTGGGGGTTACAGACAGCAGGCCCTAGGTCCCTGGTTGGGATGGCACCTGCTGCATAGAGAGAGAGCCCCCCTGTTGGTGCTTATTTGCCCAGGAAGCACCTGGATGTGCCATCCCACCAGCCATGGCTCTCAGAAGAGGCTTGGCAGGGTGGCTTTGCCTGGCAGGGTCTTGGCCCAAATTAATGAAAAACAGGAGCAAGGAGCATTAATAGGAATGGCTATTAGGTAAAACCCAACTTAAATGGCCACCACAGGGCAGACCTAGAGCCTGCTGATTTATCTGAGTCCACACTGACTCACAAGCTTCTCCAAACGCTTGTAGGAGACTACAGGGTCTCCAGCTCAGGGACCGGGGAGGGAGCCTCAAAGTAAGATGATGAGTAACACAGGTGAATGGACGTTGCACATCTCACCCGTGGCCTTCACTCGGTACCAGCCTATCTGGCCACAAGGGCATGTGGGCTGGTGAGACCAGATGTTCCCATTTGTTACTTTTGAAGAAGCTAAAAATGTGCATTTGTTGGGGGTGGTGGCGGTATTCTTCAATTTTTAAGAGTTAGCAACTTATTCAGATTTTGACAAATTGCTATGCAATCCAGAAGAAATACCTCTGGAGACCAGACAAGGCCGCGGCCACGTAATGGACTCTGCTCTGAAAGGCAGCGAGGGGATGGGATACCATGCCCACGGCCCTAAAGGAGCCGAGGGTCCACCGCCCTCCAGGAGCCAAGGCTCCACATCCCCTCTGCGCAGTCCCCACCCTTACCTCGCGTAGGATGGTATCCCCCAGGACAAGCGGAGACCTCCTGTACCCACACTGCCTAAGGCAAGGATCTCTGAAGTTCGGAAAGCCAGGGAGGGGGTCATACCCGCGGGCAGCCAGGGACCAGGTGCAGAACTGCAAGCAGGCGTCGTCATCGCTCTCCGCGCAGGCGCAGCGCAGCGTCCCCTTCACCGGCGGTGGACTCTGTGGGAACGGCCCAGCCGACCTCCTGCCCCTGCTTCCGCTCCCTCTGTAGCTGGACAATCCATAGGGCACAGTCCGTCTGCAAACGAAAGAGCACGTCAGGGCCACGTCTGGGCGAGCCGCCTGGGCCTCCCTGCTCATGGGCGCCAGCAGGTGTGGAGTTGGGGAAGGGGTGGGAGACGGTGGACACAGGATAGATGAGGCAGGCGGTGCAGCCACATCCCAGGATCTGGTGTCCACACCCTCCCCACGCTTTGAGCCTAGGAAAGCTTTAGGAGTGAACCCTTCACCCCTACACCCCTACCACCCCCACTCCCTGCCCCCTGCTCTCCCCTAAGCCCCAGGCAGTGCACCGGAGCCTCAGGGTTGGAAAGAAGGGAAGGCCCCGGTGGAGGATGGAAGGTGGCCTGTCTGCACCCTCCCAGCAGCCAGCCCTCTCTGGGCAGGAGCCAGCAATGCCAGGTGTGTGCATGTGTGCATTTCCAGTCTTTTCAAGACCTAACCTCAGCAAGCATGCCTCCTGTCCCAGATTCGTGCAGGGCAGTTCTGGTTTCCCCTTCCTGCATCCAAACCCCTGACATGGACATTCCTGCTGGCCCAAATGCTAATCCCAGTCTTCATCCTTGAGCCAGCAGCACCTGAGCCTGGTCATCCATACCAGTACGATGCCTTCCTACCCCGCCAGCCACCGAATTTCTTTTGTGCACACATCAAATTTGTAGTCCGGGCTAACTGGAATACAAATTCAATTATGGCCACTGAAACACATTGTGGCCTTGGAACAAGGCTTCCTTAAAGACACAGACATGAAAGCCTCTGTGCCCTGAGAGACGTATAGCCGAAGACAGAAGTGACCTTGGGAAAAGTCTTCTTATGGAGGAAAAAAAAGCCTGAAACTATTTACCCATTTCATCTATGGTTGGAGCTGGCATAAGGGTGGTGGTGTCATTTGAAACAATAAATGTTTAATCTGTTTCTTATGCTCATGTCCATCCAAACCAGTGCTCTCCAGGGATGGGAGGACACTGCCAAGCGATTCAGTGGGAAAAAGTTAAAAGCGGCTGCTTAATTCATTAGCATTACTGAACAGGATTTGGGGGCAGATTACTAATAGCTAGAGGAAACACACGTGGCCAAAAGTTACTTTTCCAATCAATTCTGGCTTTCCTTCCAGTCCCCAAGATTAACTACCTTGGTTTCTGTGAGCCCCATGAAGTATCACCAATCAGCCACCTCAAAGGGGGTTCTGACATCCTCTGTGTGCTTCCAAAATAACATCAAATTGAATTTCCTTTAATTTAAAACACATGCCATGGTGCCTTTTGGGGGTGGTGAGGACAAAGTGGGGCATGCCTCATCCTGACCTGATGCTTGGGAGAAACCTGCTCCCTGCTGGACTGGAGACTGGAGCTGAACCACCCCCACCCTCTTTCTCTTTCCCTCTCCCCACTCCGTCCTACCTGAGTTAGTTATGAAATGGTTCCTGGATCCAGGCAGGCCCAGTACGGAGCAGTCTGTGCTCACAGGATGGAGAAAGCAAGCAGGGGCCCTTCCCGTTCTGAGCTGTGCATGTGTTTTCAATCACTCAGTCGTGTATGACTTTTTGCGACCCCATGGACTGTAGCCCACCAGGCTCCTCTGTCCATGGGATTCTCCAGGCAAGAATACTCGAGTGGGTTGCCATTTCCTTCTCCAGAGGATCTTCCTGAAACAGGATTTGAATCCTAGTCTCCTATGTCTCCTGCGTTGGCAGGCAGATTCTTTACCACTGAGCTGCCTGGGAAGCCCTTGTTCTGAGCTGAACCTTTGCTAAAACCTCATCTTTTCTCAGGAATGGGAAATGGTGGGGGTGGGGTAGCAAGACAATACCGACATTGTGGGGAGGCAAGATTTGGCTAAAGGTATAGATTTCCAGTAATAGGGCCACATTAAGTCTCTAGGTGTTGACATTAAACCCAGGCCCCCATTTCTTGGTGAAAATTACACACAAGGATTAACAACCACGGCTCCCATTTTTCCATCAACAGGAAGACCTGCAATTTTGAAGTTGCTGTCAGCTGATTAGGCATTTGTGAGCTCAGAGCCACTCAACTTCACAAAGTGTTTTAAGTGAGGAAACAGGGCGACCAGGTATTCATTAACAGAACTGCTAAGCACATTCCCAGCAGCCTAGTGGTAGGAGCTAGTATGCAAATGAGCCCTTGAAACTTTCCAGGAATGTTCATGGAGGGAGAAAACCCTGCTCCAAGCCTGGGTGTTCTAGGTGTGCACTCTGCTGGCTGACCTGGGAGCCAGGAGCAGGTGATGCAAGCTGAGAACCAGAGGACTTAGGAGATGGTCCTGCCCACAGAAGGCCCACCCTCTGCCCCCCCAATAACAATTCCAGCTCCAATGAAGGCCCACTTCCAATAGGTTGAAAATTTAAAGGTTTTTAAAATCTGATAAGCACTTAAATAAGAGTTTGGCTTCAGAATACCTTGGAAATTAGAACTTGATTTTAGGATTCTGGGGCTCCTTGGAGTTCTGTGTTGCAACATGGCAGCACTGGGAGATTCGGCACTTCAGCTTCCCATCCTGCTTGATCCCAAGTGCACCCCAAGCTCCACCCACCCGCACCCCCCCATCCTGCAAGCAGCTGTGCTTTGGCTGCCCAGCAGGCCCTGGGAGATGTGCCCTAAGCCCTGTTCTGTCCATGGATGTCAGACCCTGAAGTGGGCTCAGAGACACCTGAGGGGGGGATTCCAGGATCATAAATACTCTGTACATGGTCTAGAAGAAGGGGCCTATGGCTTTCAGTCCCATAGACTCCTTGCAGTGGGTAGGAGATAGGGCCAGAGGAGGGTCAGAGACACCCTCTCTACCCCACAGAACCAGGGCAGGGTCTTTCTTGTCTAGGTCTTACAGTGGACACCAGCTCCAAGGGAGTAGAAGACAGGGCTCCTTCTTTTGCACCTTCTGTGGACCCAACACAAGACTGAGAAAGTGAAGACTATTAATTAAGTAACTAGTTGTTGAGTATGAGATAAACTAGACCAGTAAGACTGGATTTTCTCCAACCTACAATGTTCAACAACCACAAAATTCCTTACAAGGAATTTCTAACATTTGCCAAGCATCCACTATATTTGCCAAGTATCCAAAATACCTTATTTTACTGCACTTCACAGATAATATGAATTTTACAAATTGAAGTTTTGTGGCCACACAGCATTAGATGACAATTGGAATTTTTCACAATAAAGTAGTTTTTAAAGGATATATATTTTTTAGATATGCTATTGCATACCTAATAGATGGCAGTATAGCATAAACAAAAGTTTGATAAGTGTTAAGAAACCAAAAAATTGGTGTGACTTGCTTTTTCACTTTGTTGAGGCGGCCTGGAACCACATGTGCAGTATTTCCAAGGTCTGCCTGTATCTCCCTGGTATTATGCCAAGTGTGATGAGGACGCAGAAAGGCCTTAGGGCACTCACACACTACTGGTGTATGAAAACAGTACAGGATAAGGAAACCTCACAAGCCAACATGCACAGGTATGGACAAGGTACACAGATCGCAGGGAAAGGTTACCTGGTGATCCCATCATTATGCTGTAGAGCACGCACATGATGGTCACTCCACCCGCTCCAGTTTCCTGATTTACAAAAGTTGTTGTTGGACTGAATGATACACTGCACTGCATAAAAGGTACTTAGCAGTGAGTGAATGTGGCTACTGCTGTTGCTTTTTTGGTCTGGGAATTCAAGTGAGTCGTACCAGGCATAAAAAGCCCCATCTACCAGCCCTGCATTTAAGATGTGCAACTAAGTAAGACAAGTAAGAAGGAACCAGAATGCCACCTGGCACCCCAATGCCATTCTTTGTCAGGCTTCCTTTGACTGGTCCATCTTTCTACGCTGTCGGCCCAATAAGCACTCATGTTTTAGTTGTTGTCTGGGTACCTTTGTCATTTCTTGAATGATAAAGAAACCAATGTCTCTTGAATGGTGAATTGGAAGGAACTAATGAAGGAACCCTGAAAATGAAGTTAAATTGGCTGAGAACTTTGACCAGCACACCATCTGACCTGTGGTTTAGCCTGCTGTTCTATAGTGGGGCTTAAAGAACACAGTTCTTTATAAAAGTCGGCAGCATTTCAACCTGCGAATGTTCCAGTTATAACACATGGCTCCAAACAAAAGAGAAGCGGGTAAGATCAGTCCAAATGCTCTTAGGCAAAAGAAAACACCCCAAAACAATCACATTGGCAATGTCAAGTGTTGTGTGTCTCTGTATATTACACTGTCCTCAGCATATACTCAAAACATTCATTATTTGATCAGTGATGGTGATGCCAAGATCATACTTATCACAGCGTTCCTTATTTCCCATTTTCTCCCAGCTGTCATATATAAATGTTAGTAAATACTAAACTTCCAAATCTCCTGTATTCATTCTCCATCTGCATCATCACCCAGCTGGACTCTAAACTCTCAGCAAAGTTGATCGAATTGTCCTAGAAAGCCCAGTTTTCATAACCCCACCTACCCACCCCAAACTGAATAGCACTCAACAAATATTTGCAGAGTGGTTTTCAATGTACGAGCCTGGACTAGACTTCTGATGATTCATGACGGGCCCATGGCCCTGTACACACACAGTTTAATCTAGTACAGAGGTTAGAAAATTGGCATTTCTGTAGGCTTCATCCAGTCACAAGAGGGTGTTTTTTTTTTTAACTTGAAAATTTCACACAAATATCCCAATTTCCATCTTCTCTCAGTTACACTCACTCCAGTCCCACACTCCAACATAGCAGCAGCTGTCTGAAGCTGAGTGGTACCATCAGAGCTTGGCTCAAACACTCTTGTTTGGCCCCAGTCCCTACTCCTGTCCTTCTCCGCTTGCTTTTCTTACCTGTCTGGCCTTCATGGGCATCTCAGGGTACAACCCCTGCTCTAGTGGCTTGTTCCATAAAGCAAAGCCAGACAGATTACATGACATGGTGACAAAATTAGCACCAGCTACTATTTTTACAAACTGTTGTCATTTTCAATTTAAAAAAGCCCAGGTTCTGGTGAGTGTCTCCCCAACAAACAGAACATTTTCACTTCACACTCAGACGTCAAGATGGTGCTGTCTCCTCTGCTTCACATTTTCCTTCTGAAATGGAAGAGCAAGGTCAGGACCATCTTTGGGGCACATGATACAGGAGGCACAATGCTGCTGACCGGTCCTGCAGCCGAAAGGAAGAGGAAGAACTGTGTGCCAATGGCAGGCAGACAGCGGGGGGGCCCCCAGCTGCCAGGCACCAGCGGTCGTTAGATCCTGCCCCTCACAACTCCCCGGAGAATCAACTTCTAGACTCCAACAGGCTTTGTAACTAAGGCTCAATTTCAGATTTTATTAAATTTCTTCCTTAGAAGGTACCACTCAGTTGCTCTCTCAAGCTTTGAGATAGCTTTTTTGGGCCGGGAAGAAAATGGGAATCAACTTCATTGACTGTCTTTGTAAAACTTAATCAGAAAAAAGTGTGAACTGAGAACTCTGTTAGAAGAATAAGACAGAATGAAGTAACTACAGAAAGTGACTGAATATTCAAAGGCCTGTAAAAGCATCCATTCACTTCAAGAAACATCTAGTGGACTGCCCCCTCCCAACTTCCACTTTGCACAGACACAGCGACAAGGAGGAAACAATAGCTCAGAGACAGAAATCCCCACCCTTGAAAAACTTAAAAGCCCAGGATTCTCTAGAGCCTGAGTTCAATGCTGGCTGTTTTCATCTCCTGGAATCCAATCTCTTGTCTTTCCCCTGGGGAATGGTCCCTCTTTCCCTGTGTGAGGTCTTGATGAGACTGTCAATCACTGTATCTCGCCTTCCCGCACCTCAGGACTCATCAGGTGACCCACGCTGGCCCCTGGCACCCTCTCCTTCCCAAGACACCTGAGCAAATCAATTCGAGGTCAGAAAATAGTTTGGATGGGAATTCCCTGGTGGTCCAGCAGTTAGGACTCTGAGTGTCCCCTGGAGGGGACACAGGTTCGATCCCTGTTTGGGGAACTAAGATCCCTCATGCCACATAGTGCAACCAAAAATTAAAAAAAAAGAAAATAGTCTGGAGCTGCTACGAACCATCCTGGCTTGTCGGTTTGTGCCCTGGGACCCCCAGGCCTGTCCTTGTGGTCTGTCTTTCTAAGCCTGGTCCTGCTTCTCCCTCCCTTCCGGTTTGTGGATCACACCGTGTCCTTCCAATAAACTCCTATGCTGTGTGAGCTACATTTAAGTTTCTGTTGCTTGCAACCAGTGACCTCAAGCTGACCCTGGAACTCACTCTCTCAAGATGGATGCAACCATGATCTCTTGGGTTTCATAGAAAGACCAGGAGTCTCTGCAGCTGCCAAGGACAAGTAGAAATTTTCTTCATTGCAACAAAATACAAAAGAATGTGTTCCAAATCAGGACAAAACACAGCCAACAAAGCTGGCTGGAGTCCTTTCTTCCCAGGTGTGCCCACTGTGAAATGTTTGGTTTGGATCACACTGTCCTTTGGGCAGGTGGGAGCAAGCATACGACCTCATGATGCTCAGAGATACTTGGCTAACCACCTCAGGAGGCTTATCCGTCAGTGAATTTACTCCTTGTCCACTCATCAAATGCCTGTGAAAGTTGGCTTGGGACAGGCCTCGTGCCAGACAACCACTGGGTGCCCTTCCAACCTCTAGGAAAGAAAATAACCAGGAAATACATCTCCTCAGTGACCTCATTGTACAAGCAGAAACACATGCTTTCTGGTTCTACAGAACACGACACGAACTTCCTACTCACAAACAACATAAAGGGAACTGGCAATCTGCAGCTTTGCTTCTGCAGAAAATCGCTGCATCTTTAGCGGGAGGCCCCTAAGGCAGACTGTTCCTCCACCAGCCGCCAAAGGAGGAAGTCTTCCTGCAGCCTCAGAAATAGCCAATGACCAGAATATTTCGAAATCTCAAAAGAGTGAGCAATGTGCTGTGGGTTGGTAGTTAACTTTTTTTAAAAGACATTCCTCCCCATCCCCCGCTCAAAGAAAGCAACCCACAACTTCTGAGTGTATCCAGGACTTGGTTGTTGGGGAATTTTACCAGAATTACATGTATTTTCAAAGAGAACACTAACCCCCATCAGTCGGACCCAAGAAGAAGGGGTGTTTCCTCACCTGGGCTGCAGGTGTGGCTTCCCTCCTGCCCCCTGGGGTAGGTAACAGCTGACCTCTGCCTGTCCACCTCAGCATCCAGGGCAGCCCAGGCAGTGCCTGGCTCGGAGCAGGTGCATAATAATACTGCAGCATCTCAATTACAAGGGTCTGCTATGTGAAGAAAGGAGGGAGGGAAAGTGAAGTGAAAATTGCTCAGTCGTGTCCGACACTTTGCGACTCCATGGACTAAATAGTCCATGGAATTCTCCAGGCCAGAATACTGGAGTGGGTAGCCTTTCCCTTCTCTAAGGGGTTTTCCCAACCCAGGGACTGGACCCAGGTCTCCTGCATTGCAGGCGGATTTTTTACCAGCTGAGCCACAAGGGATGCCCAAGAACACTGGAGTGGATAGCCTATCCCTTCTCCAGGGGGTCTTCCCAACCCAGGAATTGAACAGGGGTCTCCTGCATTGCAGGTGGATTCTTTACCAACTAAGGTATCAGGGAAGTTATCAGGGAAGGAGAGAGGGAAGGAGGTTTTAATTGGCCATTACTTCTCATCCACACCCAATCTCCCAAATGTTTAGAATTCTTAGCTGATGTATTGGAGTTCTACTATCATTTTCCTAGAGGGAATATGGTCTCTAGATCACTTAAAACGGAAAAACCACGTCTTGATAATAACTCCTGCAAACACATGAGGAAGAAACCAGGCTGACAAAACCAGAGGACTCCCTAGACTGACAGACCTAGGATATTGGTCCAAATTGAAGACTAGCTCCCAGAGAGGCCCTGGCTGAGTGGTTTCTTTCTGGGGCTGAGAAATGAAAGGGCTGGATCTCTGGAGGCTCCATCCAACTCCAAATTCCATGGAAAGATTCCCAAATGCCCTCACTGTTACACCTGAGCATCTCTGAATAGCACATATGCTAGAGTAGGGCTTCTCTTCATCAATGTAACCACAATGAAATGTGGGGTCTCTACCCACCCCCAAGTAGAGAGAGTCCCAGAATCTTACCAACTGTTTTCAGAAAGCTTCATCCAAAGAGAAGGACTCTTCCACATCCTACCGCCATATAACTGAGCTTAGAAATAATCCCAAAGCCAAAGACCATGCCATCAGGTCCCTGAACACAGCAGCCTCCGCCCCTCACACAGGCACATGAGTTCTGAATGAAGTCTATTTAGAGGAAGCACAAGTGGTCAAAGCAACAGAGAGTAACAGAAACATACTTCTGTATGTGTTGTGTGTGGGGTGGGATTTCCAAGAATGACAGCTCAAAAAATAACAAAGAAGTTAGGGCAACAAATGCCTGCAGTATTTGTAACTGAAGCCATTTAGGGAATCTGACAGGTTAGCTGGTTTCCCCGCCCCCCATCTGTTACAACCCCAATGCGTCCATGTGAGTTAGGTTAGAGTTTCCCTCCCCAACCCCCAGTGACCCTAACACATTCCAGGTCAAATGTAGGCATGAGCAATCCATGTCTGTCTGGCACAGGCTCATTATAACTTTATGCAAAGCTGCAGACAGATGTGGCTCAAAATAGTTACCAGCAGTGGAAACAGAAGGAGTAAAATAAGGAGCAGGTATTTTTTTAAGGATGGGGTATGTGTAGGGGGATTAAAAAAAAAAAGTCCAGACGCCATCACACATCCCTTTAAACAACCCTCAGAAAGAAGCAAAGACACCCTCGCTAACTTTCAGAAGATTTCACCTTTAGGATAGAAAATCTTTACTGAATGAAGACATACTTGCCCTGGCAACAAAAATAAAGACACCCATTTTCTTCCTAATCTAATTGTTTGCATCGTTGTGGTCTCTCTGATAACTTGATTGCTTAGCTCGAACTAAGAAAACTTAAGTCCCTCTAGAGACACAGGCTCTATCTCCAAACAAGAACCAAGCAGAGTCAGATCCTGTCTTTATTAGAAATGTTGGTATTTGGTTGATTATGATACTTCTGTACCGATTTTCATCTTTAAAAAGCATCGCATTCCCTTTTATTTAACTTTATGGCATCCCCTTCAAGTTTGCACCTGAAAGAGTATGTCATGAGCCTCACCCTATCTTGCCACCCTACAAGAAATCTGTGGAAATCAGATGTAGAAAAACCCAGAAAAGCTACAGACACCTCTGCTCTCTCACCGACTTGCTTCTGGCTTTTGGCAAAGCTGTTCACTGCTCCCCAAGTTGGGGGCCATTCGTGTCATCACCAAGTAACACAGGACCGCAACACCTCGGCCACATCTGAGAGCCTCTGAGTCTTTCTCAGGGGTGCATGAATCTGTTTCTGTTTTTTAAATTACTGGGCCAAGCACAGGACTCGCTGGCTGCCATGTTCTAGAGTTACTGTTTATTAAGGCTTCCTGCTAAGTTGGCCCTGAGAGGCCATAAAATAAGGGAAGACCTGTGCCTCCAGGGCTCTGAACATCGCTAGGTTCTCCAAATGCTCTTGGCTCTCCTGAGACTCTGAACTGGGGCAGACGAGAAAGGCTGGGGATTATCCCATTCTGCAGTCCGTTCCTGGGGGCTTGGTGGGGCAGCAGGACTCTAAAAGCCCCTGGAACCTTATCTGGACCAGCAGCTCAACTACATTGTGGCCGTTGCCTGGATTTATTTTCCTTCTAAATAAAATTCGTTCTTGTCCCAAAGAGAAGGAAATTGTGTGTGTGCACGCGCACGCGCGTGTGTGTGTGTGTGTGTGTCCCATTTTAAGGAATTCTGTTTCCACCAAAACATGGCTTAGACTGAGAGGGTTATTTCCTTCTGTTAAACAGTAAATCTATTTCTAATGTACTCCAAAGCTGAGCAATGGTTACAGGGGACTACCTGGAGGGAGGAAGTGAAGTACAGGCAGCCCCCATCAAATTTGCTGAGATGCTGTGGATCCAGGACGGGATTGCGATCTGGCGCTACAAAGCCTGTGAGTTCCCACCAGCTGTGGGGCCCCCCTAAGGAAAGCACTGTTTGCTTCCCAGCTTCCTTTGTTTTAAATTCTTGCAGGAACAAACCACACCAGAGATGTCACAGCCTTTCATCTGCCTTCAGATTTAAGGCCAAGTTCCTAGTTGCAACGTCCTCTTCATCTAGCAAAAATCCAAGTTCTCCCTTCGGGGTCACACAGGGTCATGACCTTCTCGATGCAAATCAACCTGCTTTCCAGCCTCAAGTCTCTTTCTTATCCAGTTGGGATCAGCCGCATTTCAATGAATCCATCTTTGCCCCTAGACATCTCACCTCCTCACATCCATTCTGGGGTAGAAAAGGAGACTTTAGGTCCAACTGAACCCAAACAGGAGGTCACTTTGTATGAGCTGACCTTGCCAATAAACTCTGAAATTTAGCCCCAGGGCTATCAAACTTTAAAAATGCATCTTGCCGTGAAATGTTCTGAGCTACTGCTACCCAAACTCAAAACTGGAATGTAAACATGTACAGATTTCTAAGCAGGGAGAGGGTTACGTGGGAGGGAAATGACTCAGAGAGTAAAAACATGATCAGTCAGAAACCGAGTTCAAGATCACTTTTAGTCTGGCTGATACTGTCTTCTCTTTCTATTATTATTATTTTGGCTGCACCCCACGATGTGTAGGATCGTAGTTCCCTGACCAGGGATCAAACCTGCAACCCCTGAATTGGAAGCAGGAGTCTTAACCACTGGACCACCAGGGAAGTCCCAATACCACCTTTCTTTATGTGTCCTTATTTATTTACCATTTTTGATAAAAAGATTCTGTAGTTATTTCCTGGGATCCCTTCCTGGTGGCCCACCCTCAGGTCTTGGGTACTGAGACCCGGGTGCTGTGTACAATGAGAAGACTACAAGGCATTGTGTTTACTCCGTTGGACTCAGCCTTGCTAAGATTTCATCATTTAACAAAGGGATTCCAAACAGATCATTCAAATTATCCTGACATGCTGGTGGCTCAAATGGTAAAGAATCTGCCTGCAATGCAGGAGACCTCGGTTCAATCCCTGGGTTGGGACGATCCCCTGAAGGAGGGCATGGCAACCTATTCGAATATTCTGGCCTGGAGAAAAGGAAGAGGAACCAGTGATCAAATTGCCAACATCCGCTGTATCATCAAAAAAGCAAGAGAGTTCCAGAAAAACATCTATTTCTGCTTTATTGACTACGCCAAAGCCTTTGACTGTGTGGATCACAATAAACTGGAAAATTCTGAAAGAGATGGGAATACCAGACCACCTGACTTGCCTCTTGAGAAACCTGTATGTAGGTCAGCAAGCAACAGTTAGAACTGGACATGGAACAACAGACTGGTTCCAAATAGGAAAAGCAGTACATCAAGGCTATATATTGTCACCCTGCTTATTTAACGTATATGCAGAGTACATCATGAGAAACGCTGGGCTGGAAGAAGCACAAGCTGGAATTAAGATTGCTGGGAGAAATATCAATAACCTCAGATATGCAGATGACACCACTCTTATGGCAGAAAGTGAAGAAGAACTAAAGAGCCTCTTGATGAAAGTGAAAGAGGAGAGTGAAAAAGTTGGCTTAAAGCTCAACATTCAGAAAACTAAGATCATGGCATCCGGTCCCATCACTTCATGGCAAATAGATGGGGAAACAGTGGAAACAGTGGCTGACTTTATTTTAGGGGGCTCCAAAGTCACTGCAGATGGTGATTGCAGCCATGAAATTAAAAGATGCTTACTCCTTGGAAGGAAAGTTATGACGAACCTATACAGCATATTAAAAAGCAGAGACATTACTTTGTCAGCAAAGGTCTGTCTAGTCAAGGCTATGGTTTTTCCAGTAGTCATGTATGGATGTGAGAGTTGGACTATAAAGAAAAAGAATTGATGCTTTTGAACTGTGTTGTTGGAGAAGACTTTGAGAGTCCCTTGGACTTCAAGGAGATCCAACCAGTCCATCATAAAGGAGATCAGTCCTGGGTGCTCATTGGAAGGACTGATGTTGAAGCTGAAACTCCAATACTTTGGCCACCTCATGCAAAGAGCTGACTCATTTGAAAAGACCCTGATGCTGGGAAAGATTGAGGGCAGGAGGAGAAGGGGACGACAGAGGATGAGATGGTTGGATGGCATCACCGACTCAAAGGACATGAGTTTGGGTGAACTCCGGGAGTTGGCGATGGACAGGGAGGCCTGGCGTGCTGCGGTTCCTGGGGTCGCAAAGAGTTGGACACGACTGAGTGACTGAACTGAACTGAACTGAACGGGACTGGAGAATCCCCATGGCAGAGGAGCCTGGCAGGCTACAACCTCAGACGCGACTGAGCGACTAAGCACAGCACAGCCAGACCCGCTCCCACGCCTCCACAGCACCCCAGCCCTCCCCCCCTACCCCCACCCCCATTGTCACTGTGAGTGAGTGAAGTCAGTGAAGTCTCTCAGTCGTGTCTGACTCTTTGCAACCCCATGGGTAGTAGCCTACCAGGCTCTGCCGTCCATGGGATTTTCCAGGCAAGAATACTGGAGTGGGCTGCCATTTCCTTCTCCAGGGGATCTTCCCAACCCAGGGATCGAACCCAGGTCTCCTGCACTGCAGACAGACACTTAACCGTCTGAGATACCAGGGGAGCCCAACCCACCTGCTTATTTAGCCCAGGGAGCCCCAGAACAATGCCTTCAGAGAACACCATGCCCCTTTCCCCAAACATTCCAATTATTCACCAGGGAAGCAAACAACAAAGGAGGGGCAGAAAAAGGGCAGGACCAAATCTCATCAAACCTGAACAACCTTTGGCCAGCAGGGTGCTTATCAAGCTGCTTATCAGCAGTGCAGTCAGCCAGACACACCTTTTCCCAGGGTCTGTAAAGCTGATGCAGAACAAATGCTAAGAGATCGCCCACCAAGAGGCACGGGGTAGGGAAAAACTGGGGTACCCGGGTGCAAGCTCCTCAGTGTTACTGCAGGAAGCTGGGTAAGACCACGGTTTAAGGGTCCAAGGAAGCCGACCTCAGCAGGACTTGAGCTTCTTCGTCCCAGGGTCCTCCAGTCACAGACTGTGGAGCCAGAGGGAACATTAGGCAGCCCCCAGGGTTGTACACTTATCCACACGGTCCTGTGGTCCGGAGGTACGGAGCCCACTAGAGTTCACTGTGCTGGGAACGCTCCACACACTCTCTCATGTCATCCTCACAAGTCTTTACTCACTGGAGTCATGGTCAACATCAGGGTGGGCCATTGCCTGCAAGATCATAATCACGCTCAAAAGACTACCCCTCTGCCTCAAAAGCTGTATCGCCAGCAACAGTACTCCCAGTCCTGACTTGCAGGTCACATGATTGTTACTGGGATCCCTGTGATCACACAGTGGGTGGACAGCCGGTCCCACATCAGCGGGAGGCTGGAGAACCATATCCACCCATTCCACTGGGATGTTCTCAAACATAAAATGTCCCCTCCCTAGAAACATGTGGCATACCTCTCTTGAACAACAGGAGGGGCAAAGATGACTCTGTTGAATTGTTGCCTTTTTGTGGTAGAATATATTGAATAATTATGATTATTTTTACACCTCTTCTTTGGGGAAAAATGCCATTCCTGCTGGCTGAGTCAGTGTGGCCAGGCTGGTGACCTTGTTAGGTCACCATCCTAGAGTCACACTGATGCCTGCACCTTACCTGGGGCAGGGGGAGAGGGTGGTACCACCCCCAGGCCACGCAGCGAATCACAAACAGGACACTGGGCAGAGCTCCTGGGGCTGGAGTCTTCAGAGTCTACAGAGCCCAGATTTTCCACCACAGCCGTGATTCCAAACATCCTGCACTGCTCTTTCCAGAAATACATTCCTGCTTGTCAGACCATGTGGCTCAGATTTTTGTTTGGAAACACCGCCACTGTCACAGCATCACAGTGGCTCTGTCATTACATCCTCGGAGGGATTAACAGATAGCATCAGTTCTCAGGAGCCAAGTGGGGGAGACTGAGCGGGGCTCCTTGCTGGGGGCCCTGCAGCTTCATCGGCTGTCACAGCTAGTGGTTTCACTCTGCGGCCAGGTGGATGGATGGTAGCAGGTGCAGAGGGGCTGCCCTGCTGTGGGGTGTGGTTAGCACTGAGAACTCTGTGATGGTTAAATGTGTGTGTCAACTTGACCGGGCCACAGTACCCAGATCTGTGACCAAACACCAGTCTAGATGTTGCCAGGAAGGTATATTTTATATGCAATTAACATTTAAATCAGTAGACATTGAGTGAAGCAGGTTACCCTTCATAATGTGGGTGGGCCTCATCTAATCAGGTGAAGACTCTGACAGCGAGAAGTGAGATGCCCTAAGTAGGAACGGAATTCTGCCTTCAGGATGCCTCAGACTGCAGACCGCAGACTGCAACACCAGTTCCTCTGTGTGTGTGTGTAGTGTGTTTATACACACAAAGAGATCTATATATACACATCCTATTAGTTCCATCTTTCTGGAGACCCCAACAGAGACAATCCCTTACCATGTCACAGGACACTCCTGTTTTTGAAGTATTCACATGGAAACAGCCCTGAATACGTAGGGATGTAAGCATGTGGGCTACTTGTCCCTACTTCTCTCATTATCTTATTCTTGGCACATTTTCCATGACCATGAGATGAGATGGGTATTTCCTCTGAGGTGGGGTTTTGTTTTTGTTGGCAATGGTGGGGTTGCTGGGGATGGGGGGAGGCTCAGTGGCTTCCTAACAGGGCCAAGGAGAGCCATGAACATCCCTCGCCTCGTGGGCGGGCAGCCGTCTCCACTGCCTCCCCCGGTCTAAGAAGGCAGCTGCCCGAGATGCAGTTGGCTCATTCCTCTTTGGGGCCTGAGATCTTCTGGAGGAAACAATGGAAGTTATGAGCAACAGCCCCAGAAAAATCCACATTCCTGCATATGTCTCTAAGGATGTGAGACCTCTGGGATGGGACACCTCATTTGTGGGAGAAAATCCTGCAGACAGAACCTCAGTGACAGCAAAGACCAGCATTACTGAGAATCTACTACGTGCTGGATAGGGATCAAGCTCCGATCCAGAAGAGCTAAGTGCTTAGAAGGATGTGGGGAAACCATAGAACTTGGATCTCATGCCTGGAAAACACCTCTGGGAGCCGCTGCTCTCCAGAGCCTTAACTTTCCCTACGAGATGCAAGAACAACATCCCCCCTTAAGGAGCTTGCAGATCCTTAAACGCAGCTGAAACGACCTTCTCCAAGAAGGCCTTGCAACTTCCCAAGCATCATTCTGAGATAAAGCGGGATTGTCGCCTCCGCCTCGTGCAACTGGAAGGCAGTAGAAGGAAAGACACCAGAGCTGAAAATCGCCCAAAGTTCCAGACTCTCAAATGAGGCGTGAAGACCCAGACTCCTGTGGGCTCCCGGCGCAGCCAGTGGTGGGAACAGGATGCAAATCACACCTGGAGAAGTCTCAGGAGATGAGGAAGATCTGCTGAAGAATAGGGGTGACAGCCAACAGAGAGATGCCCTCGACATAGGGCTCTGACCATAGGTTGGGCAGGGGGTGGGAAACAGAACCTGGAAAAGTCCTCAGCGTGCATCCCCCTGCCCTTTAGTTCAACCCAGTCATTTTCAGATGCTTCCATTTCTCTAAAGGCCCAAGTTCCCTAAAGCCCACTCCCTCACTTTGCAATCTTGTCCAAGATGTTTTAAAGTTTGCCAGTGAAGCTGCCCATACAAGAACAGACAACTTTCAGAAAGAATGAAAGAAAGAGCGAAGGAGGGAGGAAGGGAAAGAAAGGAAGGCAGAGAAAGACCATCTGGGAACATCTTCTGTGTAAAGGTTATGTTGCTTGTCTGACTTTAAAATGCTCAAGTCTGGCTATTGTCATTTTCTTGTTTCCCAGGGTAGCTCATGAAACTCTCAAACACCATATTTAATCCTTCCCTCTAGTGTTTAAAATGAATCTGGGTCTGGGAAGAAGGGAAGAGGTAAATCAAGCTGTGAGGAGAACATTAGCAAGTTGGATATTCTGGGAAAAGCCAAAGACCCATGGCTTCACCTCAGGTCATACATGACAGCTCAGAATGGGGAGACAGGATTCCCACCAGGTCACGGGGATGGGGCAAGTGCTTCCATACAGCAAGTGCTCAGAGCTTGGCCACAGGCAGAAAACTAAGGTGGTCTCCCAATATCTTCTCCTTTCTCCCCTCCTGTCTTCTACAAAGTCCCCTTCCCCTAACTGGCTTTGCTTTCTTCTTTCTCCTTCTAGAACCACAGCCTGGGATTCCTGCCAAGGTTGCCCTGGGTTCTGTGAAGCTAATTTAGTCAGAGGACGATGCCAGGAGGATAAGAATCAGAGAGGACAAGTGTCAGGGGGATGGAGACTGCAGGAGAAGGTGACCCTGACCGCTGTCTGTTAATAGAAGGCTGTCAGTGGCAGCCTGTCCAGGAGTCCTTCCCCAGCACACCTCTCTTTTTAAGATCTGGCCTGGTCATCTCTCTGTGTGCTGACCAGACATAACCCAGCAAGCAAGTTCTGGCAGCGGGGTCAGCTCTCTATTGGATGGCCTGGGATAAAATGCAAATCTAGAGCCCTTGCTTCAAAAAATACTAAGCATTTCATTGTGTTGTACACCTGAAACTAACACAATACTGTAAATCAACTATACTTGAATTTAAAAAGTATTAAGCATTTCAACACATCAACAATACACTTTAGGCTGTGAGGATCCTTCTGAGCCGGGACCTTGTACATGTGTCCAGGCTCCTGGGTGGAGCCAGTCCTGCCTGCCACGCAGGACAGCAGGGTGACTTTCCAGACCAGGTGTACTCAGAGGACTCATGATCTGGTTTTGAAAGATATCCGGCCCCCCTCATTCAGTCTCCTTTGTACTTCATCCTCGGGGTATTGGTAAAACAAGGTAGGTATGTGCGGCCTATCAAGCTGTCACCCAGGGTGCTCAGAGGTCACATGGCTCAGGGACAAAGGAACCCCTGGATCAAGGGGACCCAAACATTGCAGTAAAGTTGCCTCTCCAGGCCCAGGGCTCTGGAAAGGCTAAGCAGGATACCCAAGGTATCCTAAGAATACCCAGAGACACCTAGAGATGTCTGGTCCAAGTCCTGGATTTTAGAGACCAGGAAGGCAAATTCCAAAGGCTGGTGACCAGATTGAGGTCAAGCCCTCTTCACAGTTTGCAGGAGGATGTTTCTGTGGAAGGGGTTCCTGAGTTGAGTCACTACCCACGGCCTCGGGAGAGGGGGCACTTTACATTAAGGAGACTCCAGGAGGGGCTCAGGTGGCACTGTCTCAGTTTTGCAGTAAGACAGTTCTTACGGACTGGAGGAGAGAAGGGGAGCGGTCAGATGCTGGGGTGACATGGGAAAGAGGAGGAACTATGGGCTCACCACCCAGGAGATAAGGAGCCTGAATTCCACGGAATGTCACCCCGTGTGGGAGGTTTCATTAGGCCCTGCCTAGCCCACCCCTGCACTCCCTAGAGAACAGGCTGCTTTCAAGGAATTTGAAACTCCTTGGAGCCTGGCAGGGTCAGCAGAGGGGCAGGACCCACATGGCCCGGGGGCAGGAGTAACTTTCGGGCTTCCTCCCCCCAGAGGGACTTCTCAGGTGTCTAATCCCTCTGGCTGGCTCATTTCATTCGCCTCTCCACCGGATCAGACACTCTGGGCTTGGGTTTCTCCCAGGCCAGGCCCTCAGAGGGGATGAGAGTCACACCCTTGACCTGCAGAGCCGACCTGGGTTGGCAGGAGGGCTGAAGGCTGTGCCAAGTGGGTTCTGGGCTGAGCGGGCTCAGAAGGAACCAGGTCCTCCTTCAGTGTGAAGAGAGGGGCCTAGCAGGAGCCCCCCTCCCCTCCCCCTGGGCCAACTCCCCCACCCCAGGGCTGACTCACTCAGGAGTGTTGATCCAGATGATGTCCAGGTGGCAGTAGTAGACACACTCTTTGTCCTTGTAGGTAAAACATGTACAGCGCCGGGCTCGGTGGTGCACGGGGACCCCCTTGGGCCCCTGCTTCCCAAATTGACTTGGTCCCTGCTTCCGCCAAGGGCTTCTGGGGCCTGGACCCCAGGCTGCCATGGTGGCCACAGTCTCCTTGGTGGCCTCCTCCGATCTGGCTGCAGAGGGGGCCCAGGGCATGCTGCTCCTGCCAGCATCCCCAGGCGGGGGGTGAGGCACCCATCCTGCAGGAGGCAGATGGAGGGGCTCCTGAGTTCCTAGGAATGCAGAGGCTTACACCCACCATCCCATAGAACCTGGCGAAGGGGACAACCAAACTTTCTGCCAAGTTTGCAAGCTAAGGGCATTTTTTGTTACGTCTCCAAGCTGCTCCCAACGTTCGGAAAATTTTGCAAAGCTATGTGCAGCAGTTTCTAAAAAGCTTGCAAGTTGCGTGCACACTTTGTGAAAATCTTGGGAGCTCTTCTCACTTACTGCACAGCGTGCAGGCAATCTGCACCCACTGAAAACGTGCAAGCATTGTGCAGGCTTTCTGAACACTTTGCAATCATTTTGCACAGTTTCTGAATCATTTGCAAACTTTTGGAAAAGTTCCCAACTTCATGAAAAATTGACCAAGTCGGCCCTGGGTCCCAGGTCTCCTGCCTGCGTGTGGGCTGCAACCCCCCGGGCCCGCAGGGTGGTCCGTGCTCTCAGCTTCTGCCCTCTAGCCTGCCCCTAGGCCGCTCCCCCGGTAAGGCACCCTCCCCGCGCCCCCGATCCGGGGTCCTTTTGTGTGCGCTCGCGCCAGGAGACGCGCGCCGCCCAGCCCGCTTACCTGCGGCGGAGGTCACAGCGAGCCCGAAAAGGAAGCACAGCCCCAGCTCCATGAACCCCGCTCGGGCTCTCGGGCCGGGCACAGCGGGCCTCACCCTCCAACTGCAGATGCTTCGAGGCCGGCCGCTGGCTCGCCGCGTCCCGGGCTGCGGCCAGGACTCGGCTGCGACCGTCACAAACTTCAGAGCGCGCTGCCCATCACGGCTCAGGGCTGCCGGCTGTGGGTTAGGGCTTTTCTGGCTCCCGCACCACCCCTTTCGCCTCCCCGCCCCCCGGAGGGGCTGGAGTTGCAGCGCGGGGGCCTTTGAACCCGGGGTGCACGGGGGTCGCCTCCCAGGCGCTGGGTAGCCGGCTAGGCGCGCAGCGGCCCGCGGCGCACCCAGCACGACGAGGGGTGGGGGCGGCGCGCAGGGCCGGGTGCGGTGGGTGGGGTGGGGTGGGGGCCGGGACAGCTGCCGGAAGGCCACGCGCGCGCACACACGCACATGCACACACGCACACGCGCGCACTCCCGCTCGCACCACCACCCCGCTGCCTCGCTGCCTCGCTGCCTCGCTGCCCGGGGACCTGCAGCTCCCACCCCAACACAGTGGGAGAGATAAAAGGCTGCGCGGGAAACCTATCTTTTATCTCCAGGGTTCGAGAAAGCAGCATTTGTCAGCGTTCACCTAATGACACCTTACCCTTGCACAGACCTGCCTGCCAAGGCCCTGGGCGTACTTTACACTCGTGACTCACGGGCACCGGCAGCGTCTCCCAGCCTCTCCCAGGAGCTCAGAGCCGCTGGGTGTGGGCAGCAATCAGGAGCAAAGTCAACCGAGATGTAGGGTTAGCGGTCCTGGGGTGTCCCCAGCTCGCTCACAGCCCCTTGTGCAGGGGAGGTGGCTCCAGTGAGAGGCAGGTTCCTCTCCTCATTGCCCAAGGTGGTCTTCTGAGCCTCACGTGTAGGGGATTCTCCCAGCTCCCCTGAGACTTGTCCCCTGGGCTGAGCAGCTTAGAGTAGAGGGTCGGTTAATCTCCCTGTTCAACAGCCTCCGTGCTGAGAAGGTGCTTGGAAACTGCTCAAGAAAGATTTGTGGATGAATGAATGAATGAACCAATGAATGTTTCCTGTGGACTCCGCCCTGGACTACTGACCTCTGAACACATCAGGAAGCCCTTAGAGCCCCTCCCTGGCCAGAGTTCCCCCAGCAGTGGGAAGAGAGGCAGCACTCCAGGTGGCATCTGGCACTTCCCTTTTGGCTGCTTGCTGGCTGTTCCATCTGCTTGACTGATTGGGAGTTTGCTTTCCCTGGGAACCTGGGGCAGGGCAGGGAGTTGCAGGCCACACAGGGGAAGAAAAACAGGTCTGAAGTCGTGGAATCACTTCTCATATCTCAGGACACTTGTGGTGACTTGACAGTGTCCACCAATCCTTTAACACTCTTCCCCCAGAAGACACAGCTAAATACCACCCCACTCCCCTTTAGCCTGAATGGCCCACTTGGGAAAAAGTAGAAAGTAGCAGAAGTGACTTAAGTTCCTTTGGAGGCAGAGTTGTGCAAGTTGATACAGCGTCCACATGCCCTCTCTCTTGGGATCCCCATCCTCTGATACAGCCTCTATGTTGGGAGGAAGCCCAGGCAAGCCTATGGAAAGAAAGCCCATGAGAGAAACTGAGGCCTTGCAGCCAACAGCCAATACTAACCACTATGTGAGTGAATGAGCCTTGAGGTGACTGGCGCCTCCAGGCTTGAAGATGTCCAACTGGGGGCTAGCTGTCCCCCCCATTCCCTGTCTGAATTCTGACCCACAGAACCCATGGGCATAATGCATGGTTATTCTACACCACTCTTCAGTTCAGTTCAGTCGCTCAGTCATGTCCAACTCTTTGCAACACCATGGACTGCAGCACGCCAGGCTTCTCTGTCTATCACCAACTCACCTACACTACTGGATTTGGGGTAATTTGTTATAGAGCTGCAGTCACTAGAAAAGTACCCAACCTCCCAGAACTGAGCTGATGCTTGAATTTCTCCATCACCCTATCTTCCTTTCATTCTACCCAGTCCCTGAGTTCAAGTCAGGATGTGGAGATGGAAAGACACCATCATTTAGGGTCGTGCCTGCGTGCTAACTCACCTCAGTAGGATCCAACTCTTTGCGACCCTATGGACTATAGCCCACCAGGCTCCTCCGTCCATGGGATTCTCCAGGCAAGAATACTGGTGTGGGTTGCCATGCCCTCCTCCAGGGGACCTTCCCAACCTAGGCACTGAACCCATGTCTTTTATGTCTCCTGCATTGGCACGAGGGTTCTTTACCACTAGCACCCACGTGGAAAACCCCTCTTTTAGGGTCATTTGTCACCAAACAGGGCAAACAATCTGTAGGGGCCTCTGCTTCATTTTCTGTATTCCACACTTTGAAAATTAGAAAAGCCCAAGACTAGGATTCTCTTCTGCTCCTACCAGGCTAGGATCTGGATCACCTCATTATATCCCTCTCCTTGGACTTAGAATATCCATCGCCTACAGAATAAAAATAATCTTGGATTGTAGGATGGCTGGAAAAATAGAAAATATATTAATCAGCCAAAAAAGAGAAAAGGGGTAGAAGGTGGTTTCCTGGTATGTTCAGACACAGGAGCTCTTGGACCACTCACTGGGTCTGCTGCCTTCCACAACTTGGACTAAAACCAACCCACCCTGGGTGCCTGCCAGGTACATGCAGCTGCAGAATACTAGCATGGTGCTGGCCCTGCCCTCAGAGCCCTGCAATCTAGTTGAGAGAGGGAAGTCCAGGGACAGAGGGCCAGGGACACAGGGCTAAGACTAGGAGTCATTACACAAAGTTGAGAGAAGTATGATCAGATGGAGGGTCGGTCGGAAGAGGCAGGTCCTTCAGCAGCTGAGGACCGTGATGCAGTGTACCCACCATGACGCTCCACAGCATCCCCTCAAGGCGAGGAAGGTCCTCCTTCCTCTACTGCTTCCGTCCTTCTGACTGTGCCCAGGACACTCCACGGTTGGGTGTGTCTTTAACAGTCTCTGTCATTTTCATGCCTAGAGTCTTGGGCAGGCCACAGAATCTAGATAGGAATTTTTCCCCAGGTTTTTTTTTATTGGGGTAAAATATGCATAGCATAAAACTACCATCTTACCCACTTTTCAGTATACAGTTTAGTGGCATGAAATATATTCATAATATATTCATCACTATGAAATATATTCAAAATATATTCATCACTAGCACCCATGTCCATAACTCTTTTCATCTTAGACTAACACTTGATCCCCATTAGACATTAACTCCTCATCCTCCCCTCCCCAAGCCCCTGGAAACCATCATTCTCTAATGAAGCTGTCTCTATGATTTTGACTACTCTAAGTTCCTCATATAAGTGGAATCATACAATGTTGGTCCTTTTGTGATTGGCTTATTTCACATAGCATAATGTCTTCAAGTTTCAGCCATGTTGTAGCAGGTATCAGAATTTCCTTCCCTATTAAGGCTGCATAATATTCCATTATATGGATAGACTGCTTATCCATTCATCCTTCAGTAGACGCTTGGATTCCACGTTTCAGGCAATGTGAATAAAGCTGCTATGAACATGGTGTACACACGTCTCTTTGAGACCTGGCTTTCACTTCTTTTGGGTGCATACACAGAAATAGAACTGCTGGATTATTATGTAACTCCGTTTAAAGTTTTTTGGTGGTGGTGGTTTGGTTGCTAAGTCGTGTCCAACGCTTGCCACCCCATAGACTGTATCCCGCCAGGCTCCTCTGACCATGGGATTTCCCAGGCAAGAATATTGGAGTGGGTTGCCATTTCCTTCTCGGGGGACTCTTCCTGACCCAGAGATCGAACCCACGTTTCCTTCATTGAGGCAGTCTCCTGCATTGCAGGCAGATTCTTTACCGCTGAGCCACGGAGTAACTACCATATCATTTTCCACAATGGCTATACCATCTTAGACTCCCACTAACAGTACACAGGAGTTCTAATTCCTTCATATTCTCCCCAACATTTGCTAGTTTTTGTCTGCTTTTTTAAACAGTAGCCATCTGAATGGTTATGAAGTCGTCCCATAAGATAATATGGAAAAACCCAAATCAATTTTTGGCCAACCCAAGAGTTTTGATTTGCATTTCTTTAATGATTATTGGCATTTAGCATCTTTTCATGTGCTTATTGCTTGTAAGTATGTATCTTCTTTGGAGAAATGTCTCTTCAAGTCCTATGTCTATTTTTTAATTGGGTTGTTTGAGGTTTTTTGGTTGTTGTTGTACTTAGGACTTTGTGACATTGCTTTCATTGCATTTAATTTAATATTTATCTTTTTTTAATGGCACATGTGGTAGCAATATAAATTTCTTTCTAAATTATTTTAAATTAATAAATGGAGTCAAGAGCTGGAGAAGCTGGGTAGTGACCTGATTTGAGCCCCTGGATCCAACTGGGCCTAAAATCCACACCATCCCTGAACTTTCCATTCATAAATAGCTCGCAGCTTCTTGTTTTTTAAAGTTTATTTGGGATTCTGTTGCTTTCAACTGAAAAAACTCTGGGATGGACACCACCTGTCTTCCTGGGCTCCAGACTACACTGTGTGCAAAGGAAACGTATAATTCACAAACCGGTGGTGAGGGCTTTAATTGTTTTGCCTAAAGCTAACTTGTAAATTGCTAATGCTGATTTGTACCATCTTTAATCCTCCTTTTACAGATTAAAAATGAAGGCTCAGAAAGGTTAAAGTGAATGTTCCACAGTCACACAGCTGTTAATTGAAAGAATCAGGATTCACATTCAGTTCCATCCAATTCTGGGGACAGAGTTCATAACCGGGCAGTGCTGCCTCCAGAGTTCATACCACGCATACCCGGGGCTTATAATCAGACTCATTTCCTTCTGTGTGTCAGCAAGTCACTGCCTCTCCATTCAACTTGTTGCTTTATTCCCATCATCTCTGATGAAAGGTCATGGAAGGAGTGGTGATCATGTGCTTCCACCACAGAGGACACTGAGGAAGGGTCCTTCTCCCTTTCTCGAGTCCCCAACACTTCTCCGTCATCCTTTGCTGTCTCTGCCATCATATGCACTTCTAAGAGAAGTGATCTGTCCAGACACTTCTGAGCCACAGCCAACTGTATGGCTAAGGTCCTTTGGTTTATTTTTCGGCTTTTTTCAAGCTGATAGATGTGCAGCTAGATCTTTGAGACTGTACCTCTCACTTAAATTTTGACTCGAAATCCAGCTGCTAAGAATATTGTGATTTATCTAGATAAGCCTCCCCTCAAGATGCCTCTTCATGAGCTTTATGACTCTTTTGAAGATTGTTTTCCCTTAAAATTAGGGGATTTAACTGAGAGTAACATAATACTTTATGTAGTTTTCCACTATCCTGGAGTTTTTTCCTTTTGCCCGGCCTCACCAGCGGAAACCTTGCGTTTGTCCAGAAGTCCAAAGTGCTTTTCCATGCTAAGTCTGAGCTGTGTACCACCTCAGCTTCATGTGGTCACTGAGACCCACTGGTGAAGATACCAAGCTCAAAATTTCTTGCTTTAAAAGTGACATAAAGTTCTCAGTGAAATAAATTGATCACAATGCATTCCAAACTTCAGCCGTGCCAACTCTATGGGCTAAAAGGAATCTGATGGCAAGTCTAACAAAAACTTGTTCAAAAGAGCACCAGAGTCTTTCCTTTGTTTCCTATTACGGACGCTTGCTGTTGCAGCCCCTTGGGCATCCCACCCCTCAGCTCTGGTTCAGACTACATCTTCCCCTGCAAAACAGCCCCTGCAACACTATATGGTTTGGGTGGGGCTCCAAGGCCAGGCTTGTGTCTCTAGATTAACCAATGAGGGCATCACATTATGTTTGAGATAGGCAAATCTCCAGAATTATAGGATCATAAACTTGCTTTTTTAAAAGCCACTACATTTGAGGTAATTTGCTACAGCAGCAAGAGGAAATTAACTGTTAAAATACAGAGACTGGTTCAGATACAGGCCCATGAGGTAAACCCAGTCCTATCAGAATCTATGAGATTCAGTTCTGGGACTTTGAGTGGGAAACTCTTCTCTTTTTCGATGGATTTGCTTAAGAGGACCAGATGGAAGCTGGGAGGTGCTGGTAGACATCTTGTCACCATGAGGGGGAAAAAAGAAATCTGTCCAAGAACAGAGCCAATACAAAGAGAGAAGAGGTACAAAGCAGAAGTAGGGAGATAAGACTAAGTCTTGAGCCCCTGGATCCAACATGACAACCTGGACTTTTCACCTACATCAGCCACTACAGTCCCATCTTTGTAAAGCCAGTTCAAATTAGATTTCTGCCACTGGCAGTCATAAGCATCCTGATATGCTTCGTCTCAAGTCATTGTGACGCTGGAGTAAGTTGTCAAGACAACTGGTACAGGGGTGGGGGGGTCAACGGGTAGCAACTGGTGATAGATATGGCTACTGGTGGTTGTCTCAAGAAAGAGTAGCATATACATAAAATGAATAATCATCAAGGACCTACTGTATAGCACAGGGAGCTCTGCTCAGTGTTATGTGGCAGTCTGGATGAGAGGGGAATTTAGGGGAGAATGAGAACATGTATATGTATGGCTGAGTCCCGTTGCTGTCCACCCGAGACTATCGCAGCATTGTTAATTGGCTATACCCCAATACAAAATTAAAAAAATGTTTTTTTAACTTAAAAAAAAAGAACGTAGAAGAACATTATGTTAGTTGACTGGTTGGGGACAAGAAGAGCTATCAAAATAAATATTTAAAGCTTTTCTAGAACTTCTGAGGTTCCATACTTCCCACAGGCAAAAGACGTGAGTGCCTGCTCAAAATCCATTTCTTGTGGTAGCAGACACTACACAGGATGGGGCAGGGGAACTACGTGAACTATGTAGCAGCATGATATATAACCATAAAATGCAAAGCCAACCCAGAGCTTCGTGGTTGCCTGGCATAAGTGTCAAGTTGTAGAGGGGCTGTTGCCTGATGGAAGGGTACAGAGACTCTACCTTCTCCAGCATCTTCTCAGCGGAAGTAGATTTAGTCTGGGAGTGTCTGCTCGGCATATCAGTTCCTATTTTCCTTCAGCAATGCCTCCAACTCATGCCTTTCCCTCCCTCTCCTAGGAGCCTCTTCTCAGACCACTCACATACACACACCCACTCTCATCTTATCTCCAGCACCTTACCTAAATGTGGGAATTTCAGGCATCCCAGCAGATTAATGGGAGAGAGACTTTTGAGCAAGTTAAGTCAACATGCCACAAACACACCTGCCCCTTTTACCTACCTTGAAGTAGCCTTGACTTTTATCAGAGGAATTTCTCACAAACTGTATCCTTCTAAAGCCCAGATAGGGGCAAGTTCCCGTGTCCAGCAAAGGCAACCAATCACTGCATTTGGGAAACGTGATTCCAGCAGCTGTCAGAATGCCTCAGTCTGTTTGTAGAATAAAAATATTCACAAAACACTCACAAACCCTGCCCAAATCCACTTCAAAGCCCAAATGTTGCTACTTCTAGAAAGTTCTGATTTGCTTGTTTAAAAGGAATACCTTCCAACTCTTTTAGAGCTGCTGAAATACTTAGACCTGCAATTAAGAAAAATTGCAGCACTGTGGGCAAGGGGTTGAATGGAACTGAATTGAAATCCTGATTCCTCCTAACCTTGCCTAGCTGTGTGACTTTGGCCAGTTCACTCCATCTCTCTGAGTCTCAGCTTCTATATCTTTGAAAAGGGAATAAGAGTAGTAGCTACCTAGTGGATTCAGTGAGACTATAGGTGAAGTATTGAATAATGGGCTTGAGCAAAATAAATAAGCATTTAATACATACTATCCGGCCATGGAGTAGTTATAATGATTACAGTTGTGTGCAGAATTTTCTTTCCTGAGCCACTGGAAGTCCTTTGAGGGTGTTTTTTTCATTATCTAGTGATACAATAGTATGCATAACAAACATCCCCCATACTGTAGCACTCATTGGCCAAGCAGCTCTGCAATCTTATTGGGCTCACTCATCTATCTGGGGGTCATCTGATGGCTGGGGAGCCAGCTTGACTTTAATTGAGACAACAAAAATGACTCAGCTCTGCTCCCTTGATCCTTAACGCCAGCAGATCAGCCCCAGCAGGTCCTTCCCACAGGAGCAGACAGGATTCCAGAGAGAGAAAACCCAACACACTGAGCCTTCTCAAGCCTCTGTTGACGCCATGTCTGTGAGCATCTCATTGGCCAAAGCAACCCCCTTGGCCAAACCCCAGGACTGGGGAGGAGGACACAGCAAGATCACAGGGTCAAGGGTGTGAAATTGGGCCCATCTGCAACCAAGAGCTGGCAGGAACTTAAACCCTCTAACATGCTTAAAATGGTAGGTAAAATTGACCCTGAGAAACCAGCAAATGTTGGCTGAGTTGATCACAAACTTGGGCTCCAAACCCAAGTTGCCAATATTGCCAAGCATCAGAATCGGCGATTAAAAATACAGGAATTAATAGAGTACAGTCTTCCTGGTGGCTCAGTGGGTAAACGTCTGCCTGCAATGCAGGAGACCTGGGCTTGATCCCTGGGTTGGGAAGATCACCTGGAGAAGGAAATGGCAACCCACTCCAGTACTCTTGCCTGAAGAATCCCATGGATGGAAAAGCCTGGTAGGCTACAGTCCATGGGGTCGCAAGAGTCGGACACGACTGTGCAACTTCACTTTCTTTTCTTTATAGAGTATAAGTGAGTCACTGTTATTGAGGTTTGGGTTTTTTTCCCTCCCACAAACAGCTGACTTTATTTCCTTCCATGGAAATCTTTAAACTTTTGTTCACAGGGTCAGAGGGAAAAAAAGACACATTCCAGTTGCCTAAATTCCCTGATTTGTCACACACTTTTCTTCTCATCTAGGTCTCCCGCACACCTGGGGAGTTGTCTAGACTCTCAAGAGAAATAAGGAGATCAAGGGTGAGAGGGATGTGAAAACAAATGGGGGGAAGAAGAAATTTTGGTGGGGGAGGGGGGCAGGTCAGAATTCTAAAGGGGGTCGCCTGATTCTGGAACTTTCCAAAGTTAGAATAAAGAAGGACTCTACAGAACCCCTCAGGTTATGGCATGGATGCATTTTCTTCTGAAAGAAATTTCACAATCATGTTTTTAATGAGCTCCACATTTTCTCCTATAAAAATGATTTCCTTCTAAAAGACTAGAGAAAGCCGCGTCAGTAGGACACCAATTAAACCAGAGTCAGAACTGAGTCTGGAAGTCGTAAGTCAAGTTCAGAAATCCAGAGAGGCCAGGATTTGAGCTGACACCTCAGAGCCAGGGAGCCCTGAGTGGCAGCAAACTATCCCACAGGGAAGGGGTGATGGATTGGGGGGAGGAAAAAGAAATAGTTTGCCTTTTTAAAAAAACCTTTAGGATTAAATTCTTAGTTTCCAGAGATGTCCATAGGCACTACAATGCAATTGCATATAAAAAGGTCCTGAGTGTGTTTCTTTATTCATTCAACAACCATGCATGAAGAACCTGTCAGGAGCCAGACACTATTCTATTAGGTACTAATATTAGGACTTGAATGAGATGGATGCTTCCATGGTGTCTGCAGGCTATTGGTGAAAAAGACAATAACCAAGAAACATGAGACAATTAATTCATGTGATTTGGGGTTGGGATAAGCGCCATGAAGGAAAATGCATAGCTGAAGGAGTAGGAGTGACAAAGAGGATAGGGAGAGGGGTCCTGTTTCTTTTATTCTTTTTTATTAAAAAAATATTTTTAAGTATAGCTGATTTACAATATTGTGTTAATTTCTGCTGTATAGCAAAGTGACTCAGTGGTACATACATATATTCTTTTCCATTATGGTTTATCAGAGGGGCCCCTGTTGCGAGCAGAGTGAAAAGGGAGGTTGTTCTGAGGATGGGACTTTTGAGTGGAGACCCAGAGCTAAAGGAGAAAGCCAGGCCATGCAGAGACATGGGAGAACATTACAGACACACAGAACGGCAGGGCAGGAATGAACATGGCTCTTTCTGGGAAAAGCAGCAAGACTAGTCTGTTAGTTACTTCCCATAGCATCATCTGATCTACCCTTCTGATCCCAGATTGAAGGTGGTCAATCAATCTCCCTGCCTTCTCAAGCTGGGTGGGGGTCTCCCTTTCCTGATGCTCCTGGGGAGACTTTGGGTTTGTCCCTCTTAGTGTTTTTCAGAGCTGTGACCACATGCCTGTTTCTGTGACGATCTGGTGAGTATCTGTTGCCCCCGCGACATTACTAGAAGACATGAACCACATGAACCCATTCGCTGCTGGGGCTTCAATGCCTACTCCAGGGCCTGCTGACATTTAGTAGCATCTTCACAAATGCATTCAGCTCCTTCTGTGCATTCTCTCCTCTAATCCTAACAACCCTTCCAAGTGGATACTGCTGTTCCCCATTTCACAGATAAGGAAACTGAAGACAGAATGGGAAAGTGACTTGCCAAGGCTCTCATGGTAGCAGGGGAGAGGGGCATCAGGATTGTAATCCAGGTCTGTTTGACTTTAAAACCCAAACATTTCACTCCCACCCTCTGGATGGGTGATAAGCTCAGGGATGGGCACGTGACCCCAAGCAGAGACAGTGATGAGTTGGGCAACACTGCTGGGGCTTCTGGAGAAGAGAAGCCACCTCCATGGAAGACAGGATGGGGCCATGGGGAGAAGCAGGTCCACGGTGACTTCTGAGGCCCTGGGTCAGCCTCACCTGAATCAGACCTGCACCCTGGATGGCCGAGACTTCCTGTTCTGAGGCAGTGTGTCTGTGTCTTCACTCGCAATATCAATGTTTACTAATTGGTGAAACATTGCAGCAACCATCCCTACTGGAGTTATTATTCTATAGAAGAAATAAGATACAAATACATCCTTATTTTACCAGAGCTGGTCACATATCGAGTTTTCTAGAAAAGCTGCTTCCCTCCCATGCAGTCTAACCTCAGCAGCTCAAATTTCCCCATGGCAGACCAGCTGTCCCCACTCCCTGCTGTGGCCACTACAGACCTAGAAGGCATGAGATCTCTGGAGAGTCTGGTGGTAAGAAAATCCTGAGCCCTGTCTGCCTTTTCCTCAATACCATGAATAAATGATTAATTTGTGTCAAATGCTGAAGTCAGGTACAGTCATGTGATCGCCATTAAGCCCGCAAGAGATGAATCCATCAATCACCTGGCAACTCAGGACCATTGTGCTCGGGCCCAGGGGCAGGCAGGAGTGTGACACAGTCTCTGCACTTTAAAAGCCAGTGATTTGCCAGGGAGATGAAGGAAAAGAGAGGGAATTGTTCGAGCACAATGCAAGACAGATGCAATCAGGGCTGAGTGGTGTCCTATGGTCTGCACGGGGGATGGGCATTCAGAGCAGGCAAGACCAGTTCTCAGGGTTGTCACACACACTCTTCCACCACGGTTCTCCCCTACCACACCTACCCTACCAGTAGGTATTACCCTACCGTTATTCACTTCCCCTCTTTCTTTTTCCCTGTAACTTGTTTTCCTCAAAATTTTTACTCTAGAAAGAGATGGCATCAGCTACACAGACACCAGTCTCATGAGCCATCAAGAGAAAAGAACTATAAAATTAAACCCAACGAAAGCACAAAACAGCATCATCCAACATCTAACCAGACCTGGTTTTGTGCCAAAGACCCTCAGCTCTTTGACTGACCCTCTCTTTCTGCAAAAACAAACAAACAAACAAACAAAAAAAAAAAAAAACAGGAAGTGAGAGAGTGTTAGGGAGGTGCTCAAACTATGCTATTGGTAGAGAGATACTGACTGTCCTGGAGGCAATCAGGATTGAAATAAAACTCAGGAGTGTCCTTATCGTGAGGTGAGCGGTGTCTGTGTTGTGTTCCTCGCACCGTCTGCACTGCACGTGGGGACACCTGCAGGGCAAGGGTGTCAGCATCCCAGCTCTAGCACAGATGCCACTCCAAGTGTTGGTTCTGAGCCCCTGACCCGTGAAAAAACTGAGATAAGAGTGACCCCCTAAGTGGTTCACAGCATGACCAGGAGGACTTTACATGAGGTGACTTATGTGCAAGGACAACACAGCACAACTCGACAACTCTAAGCTGCTTTATTTTTGCTGAGATGATGATGGTGGTGGTGAAACTGAGACCCACAGCCTGCCTGCCAGGACAAGCGGCTCAAAGTTGATTTATCCACCACTCACTCTCTGCAGACACTGTCCCCTTCCCCCTAGAGTTTAGACTTCAGTGGGGCAGGCAGAACCAGTCCAACAAAAGCAAAATGACAACTTTGATGACAGCAGCCCAAGGTGCTGGAACAGGGTAAGCCCATCTGCTCTGGGGAGTCAGAGAAGATCTCCTGGTAAAGCACCAGTGCTGGTGAGGGGGAAACAGGTGAGTGGGAACACCCCTGCCATGCAAATGAGCAGGTCCAGGCAGCCAATGGGAGAGCAGCTCCAAGCACCTGGCCGAGACAGATGGCCCTGGGAATTTCCACCCAGAGTCTCTCTGGGCAAAGGCCAGGCCGGCTGCACCAGGAGCCGATTGATCCTGGATGAGGGTGTAGCCCGGAGGCCTGCAATGTGTCCATTCCAAAGGGCTGCCTGGGTGTTGTCCAGCTGCTGCCAGGGTGAAGTACTGCCACCACCCTCCGTTCCCATCGCCCAGCGAACCTCGCTTCCTCACAAGAACTCCTCACCGACCACCTAGCAATGGGACCCAAGCCAAGCACACCCAGATATCAATGCAAAATAACCTAGGAATCACTCCTTTTGTGAAGTACAGGAATTATTCATAAAGTTGGAAATTTTGATGTATCATGTCTGCTTCCAGGAGACCTAGGAACACCTCCAGGAGACCTAGGGACATCCCCAGGAAATCTAAGGGTACTTCCAGAGACCTAGGGGCACCTCCAGAGACCTAACGGCACCTCCAGAGAACTAGAGGCACCTCCAGAAACCTAGGGGCACCTCCAGAGACATAGGGGCATTTTCAGAGACCTAGCGGCACCTCTATAAGAGCTAGGGACACCTCCAGGAGACCTAGGGGCACCTTAAGGAGACCTAGGGTACCTCCAGAGACCTAGAGGTACCTCCAGAGACCTAAGGGCACCTCCGGAGACATAGAGGCACCTCCAGAAACCTAAGGACACCTCCAGAGACCTAGGGGCACCTCCAAGAGACCTAAGGATACCTCTAAGAGACCTAGGGGCACCTCTAGGAGACTTAGGGGTACCTCCAGAGACCTAGAGCACCTCTAGGAGACCTACGGGTACCTCCAGAGACATAGGGGCATCTCCAGAGGCATAGGGGCACCTCCAAAGACAGTCTGGAGACAATTCCAGAAGAAAGGCAATCTCAAAACCAAGAATTCTACTTTGCTCCCAAAATACAACTCCAGAGCAACTTTCAACCACAGTGATGCTAAGTTTGATGCAAGCAGCAGAGGGGATACAGTTTACCCTCTGCATGCCAGATACAAAACCCAGGAGGTGGGTTTCTCTGAAGTTGAGTATGAACCATAACTTATTATTAGGATGAAAAGCTATCATTTAGAGTCTCTGCTATGTGCCAGTCATTATGCTAAGCTCTTCCCATATCTCATCTCACTTAATCTTGATGTCAGTCATGGGATAGGTATCCTTATGATGCTTTTCTCACCATCCAGAAAACTGGAATACAGAAAGATCAAGTAACTGGCATTAGGTCAGAAAGCTAAAACAGAAAAAAAAAAAATAGAGGCACCAGGGCCAGAGTTCAAGTCTATCTGACACCAAATCCAGACTTTTCATGACATCCTCATGCTCCTTTCTCTGTAATATCGCTTTTGCCCAGCATGTCACCCCTGATGGAATGGGAGCTCTTTGGGATGAGGACCTTGTCATCATCACCTTCATGGTCTCAGCATCTCACAATACCTGACAGGTGTTGGCATCCAACTGAAGCTCATCAGGTGTGTTTGTAGAACTGAGCTGACATCGCAGACTTGCAAATGAGGAGTGGTTGGTGTCAACCAAGTGGTTGGTGCTCTAATGTTTGGGGTTTATGTTGGAGATAAGCCAACCCAGCCCTTCTCTGGAGGAGAAGGCGGGAGTTCCCTGGCCTTGGACACCTGTGTGCCTATTTCCACCCACAGCTGACTCAAGTGGATACTGTCTTGGGAGCAGAGGCTGGGAATATGCAAAATGGGATCAGTAGGACCCCATGACAATGCCAGAAGACCTTAAGAGGTTTGTTTCAGCCACTACCAACTTCTCAGTTTCCCAGGTCCAGTTGCTCAGAAGCAAACAGACCTGCAAAGACCAACAAGGGTGGACTCAAGCCTCTGCAAAGGACACTTGACATTGGACGTAAGTGAAAATGAAGTCGCTCAGTCATGTCTGACTCTTTGCGACCCCATGGACTGTAGCCTACCAGGCCCCTCCGTTCATGGGATTTTCCAGGCAAGGGTACTGGAGTGAGTTGCCATTTCCTTCTCCAGGGGATCTTCCCAACCCAGGAATCGAACCCTGGTCTCCTGCATTGCAGGCAGGCACTTTACCCTCTAAGCCACCAGGGAAGTCTGACATTGGACTTAGGGCCACCCTAATCCAGAATGATCTCATCTCTTAATTATAAATGTAAAGATTCTTTTTCCAAAGGAGGTCACTCTCACAGGTTCCATGAGGACATGTCTTTTGTGGAGGGTCACCATTCAACTCCCTACACTTTGGCCTCTGCCTCCCAGAAGTCACATCCATCCGATGTGCAAAGTGCATTCACTACAATCCCAGTTTCCCCCAAATTCAACTCATTACATCATCAACTCAAAAGTCTCAAATCTTGTCATCTAAATCAGCAACAGATGAGACATTAGTTATGATCCATCCCAGGGTAAAATTATTTTCCACCTGTTTATCTATGCACTAGGAAACAAGTTATCTGCTCCCAGAATACAATAGTGGGACAGGTATGTGCTTTGCTGTGCTAAGCCACTTCAGTTGTGTCCAACTCTTTGTGATTCCCATGGACTGTAGCCCACCAGGTGCCTCTGTCCAGGGATTCTCCAGGCAAGAATACTGGAGTGGGTTGCCATTTCCTCCTCTGTCCAGAATACAATAGTGGGACAGATATGTGATAGTCACTGCCATTCTGAAAGGGAGAAACAAGTGGGAAATAAAGGCATCACTGGCTCCAAGTGAGTTAGACATCCAGCCGGGCACATTCCATTAGGTTTCCAGTGTGTGTGCTCAAGCGCTCAGTCCTGTCCAATTCTTTTCGACCGCATGGACAATAGCCCACAGGGTCCTTTGTCCTTGGAATCTTCCAGGTAAGGATTCCAGGCCTGAGAATAATCCTCTGGGGTTCTTGGCTCCACCCACTGTACCTGTGAGCTCTGCCCCTAGGCCCTCTAACAACCAGTAAAGACTGCATTGTTGATTTCAAGGACAGAGGCATGAAACCCAGTCAGGAGGCTTGTATAGACCAAACAGGAGATGCTGGTGCTTTAATCTTGGATCATGGTGGTAGGAGTAGGGAATCGTGGTCAGATCAGATTCAGAAAATATTCTGGGTGCAGAGCCAACTGGATTTTGTGATATTGAACTTGGGAAGCAAGAAAAGAGTGATAGAAAGAACTCAAAACGCCCTCGAGGATTTTGGCCTGAAACTTAGAAAGGCAGACGGATGCAGGCGTGTTTTGGAATGTGTGGAATCCTGTCTGAGTGAAGAGGATTTTTCACACCCTTTCAGAAACTGAAACTAGGAGGTGGCCAGCCCCCACACCCGAAGGTTAGAAGGTCGCCCCCCAAAGGCCTTTCCCCTAGTGCTCAATTAATTTCTTTTATTCCAACCCTCACCTCCACTTCAGACTCAAAGCACATTTCCCACAGAAGAGTTTTGGGGAGTGAGAAAGAGAAAAGAGTTATCTTGGAGGCCAGCCCCACAACCCAGAGTGCCAGAACACCTCTCTCCAATTCTGGGGCCTCCTACCCATCCCCCTCACACCCTCTGCTCGGGCCACTGTGCTTGGCTGTACCACCCCAGCCCACATCTGTCAGCCCAGCAAAAAGACCCCAGGAACAGGTTAAGTGCAGGGTCTTGTGACCGGCTCATTCTCACCAAGCCACGCCCCCTCTCAACACCACAGTCATTTGCATCTCATAATAATCTTGGTATCTTACCATCCCTGCTCTGAACTGCTTGAAGACCAAAGAAAGTGACAAATGAAAACCCTTTGGGAAAACAGATTGACAAGGAAAAGAACAAACAGCTTGCAGCAGCACACACTGAAGCCATCAAGGCTGGCTTTGAGCTGTCTGCCCTGCACGCAGACTATAAGAACAGCCAAGAGATGCTGGGATCTACAGTGTTTTAATTATTGCTTTCAATTTTTTCCCCAAATATTTATTAATTAATGAATGTCTGATCATAGAAGTGATCTTGGGCCCTTCCTACAGCTGAAACTTGAAGAGTGTGAAAGTCACTCAGTCGTGTCCAACTCTTTGCCACCCCATGGACTGTAGCCAGCCAGGGTCCTCTGTCCATGGAATTCTCTAGGCCAGACTAATGGAGTGGGTAACCGTTCCCTTCTCCAGGGGATCTTCCTGATCCAGGGATCAACCCCAGGTCGCCCACATTGCAGGCGGTTTCTTTACCATCTGAGCCACCAGGGAAGCCCTAACCTTAATAAGATAAGCTTAAAATAATGCTTACTACCTGCTGGGTGCCCATATTGACTTACAATATGTATAATACACAGCAGCAAGGAAGGTCATTTTATTTCTGTTTAACAGGTGAAGAAACTGAGGCTCAGAAATGCTGAGAGACTCAACCACAGTCTGGAGGTTGAATTTGGGAGTTGTCCCCAGCTGGACTGCCCACAAAGATTTTGGGATAAGCTCACCGCGGAAATAAATGTGGATCAAGAAGACTTCTGGAGGGCTTCCCTGGTGACTCAGCGGCAAAGAATCTGTCTGCCAGTGTAGGAGACAATCCCTGATCCAGGAAGATCCCACATGCCACATGGCAACTAAGCTCATGTGCCACTACTGTTGAGCTTATGCTCTAGAGCTTCATGCTGCAACTACTGAAGCCCAGGCACCCTAGAGCCTGTGCTCCGCAACAAGAGAAGCCACTACAGTGAGAAGACCATGCACCACAACTAGAGTAACCCCCACTTGCTGCAACTAGAGAAAAGCCCAAATAGCAATGAAGACCCTGCACAGCCAAAAATAAAAATAAAGAAAATATTTTTTAATGTGATCCATTTTTTAAAAAGATATCTAGAGATTGAGAACTGGGGAGATCCAAAGTTTAGAGCCAGGAAGGTCCTGGAAAGGGGACAGAAATTTGAATCCAGCTGTGATTCAACCCAACCAGCCCACTGCCCTGCACTGGTAATGGGGAGAGGATACCAATCCACACATCTGTGGTCTCCCCCGTATTTCCAACGCCATTTATGCACTGGCTCATCTGCTTACTCAAAAGTACTTCTTGAGACATGAGCAATGGGGAGGATATTGTCAAGATGCTCACTGGTTGGAAGACAGTACAAAATCGTTAGAATTCTGCATAAATTATCTATGAAATGCCCGGGGTGGAGATGAGTCGGGATCCATGTGGACCCACCCACCAGCTCACTTAGGTCAATACGTGCATCTGACTACATTGATCCAATCCATCTCTCTAAATGAAAAAGAGAGCAGTAGGCAACACCAAGAAACAAAATAATGAGGAAATCTAGGCGCCACTGTTAAGCAGTTTATAAGATCCAGTGGAACAACTAGATAGGAACCAAGATCATGCAATTGCTGTGAGAACATGGCAGATTCAAATAATGCATAAGCACAGTAAAAGTTACCAGTGAAAGAACAGAAGAAAACCCTAGCGCACACATGCGGAAGATTTTCTTTTCTTTTTGGCCATGCCACAAGGCATGCCGCTTGCAGGATCTTAGTTCCCCTTCCAGGGATTGAACCCATGTCCCCTGCAGTGGAAGCATGGAATCCTAACCTCTGGACCACCAGAGAAATTCCCCAAAGTAATTTCCAACAAGGGTGCCAAGGCCATTCAATGGGGGAAGAGACAGCCTTTTCAACAAATGGTACCAGGAAAACCGGAAATCCACATACAAAAGAATAGTTATGTAACACCATATACAAAAATTCACTCAAAATGGCTCAAAGACCTAAACCCAAGAACTAAAACTATAAAACTTTTAGAAGAAAACTAGGGGGAAAACTTCATTACATTGAATTTGGCAATGATTTCTTGGATACGACACCAAAGTACAGGAAGACCAGAAAGAAGAAGCCTACTGTTCTCCATAGTAGCTGCACCAGTTTACGTTCCCACCAGTAGTATACGAGGATTCCCTTTTCTCTGCATCCTTGCCAACATGTGTTGTTTCTTGTCTTTTTAGATAGTTGTCATTCTGACAGGTGTGATGTGCTACCTCATTGTGGTTCAAAGCTAAAAGTTACAAATACTGTATGATCCAGCAATTCTACTTCTGGGTATTTTCTTCAAAGAAAAGAAAAAACACTAATTTAAAAAGACATATGCACCCCTGTGTTCATCACAGCATTATTTACAATCACCAAGATACAGAAGCAACCTAAGTGTCCATCTATAGGTGAATGAATAAAAAGATGTGGTCTATATATACAGTGGAATATTACTCAGCCATAGAAATGAAATCTTGCCTTGAGTGAACACATGGATGGGTCTGGATAATATTATGCTAAGTGGAATAAGTCAGAGGAAAAAAAAATACTGTATGATCTCGCTTACATGTGAAATCTAAAAAACAAAACAGAAACAGACTCATAATACAGAGAACAAACTGGTGGTTGTCAGAGAGGAGGGGGCTGGGGGAATGGACAAAATAGGTGAAGTTGATTAAGAGGTACAAACTCCCAGCTAAAAAATAAATGAGGATATAATGGGGGATATAATGGACACATAGGAAATATAGTCAATAACATTGCAACAGCTTTGTATGGTAATTGATGGTGAATGGTCTATTGCAGTGATCATTTCATAATATGTAAAAATGTATTCATAATGTATAAAAATATCAAATCACTATGTTATTTACCTGAAACTGATATATATGATATTGTATATTAATTATAAGTCAATAAAAGGCAAATAATTTGGATTTCATCAAAATCAAAAACATCTGTGCATCAAAAGACACTATCAACAGAGCAAAAAGGCAACATGCAGAATGGGAGAAACTATTTGCAAAGCACATATCTGATAAGGAATTAACATCTAAAATATGTATTGAATACTAAAATTCAACAAAGAAACAGATTCAAAAGTAGCAAAGGGCTTGAATAGACATTTCTCCAAAGAAAAGGTACAAATGATCAATCAGTACATGAAAGAAGAGCAGAATCACTAATCATCATTGTTGGTTGTTTAGTTGCTAAGTCATCGTGTCTGACTCTTTTGCGACCCGATGGACTGTAGCCTGCCAGGCTCCTCTGTCCTTGGGATTTCCCAGGCAAGCATCCTGGAGTGGGTTGCCATTTCCTTCTCCACCCTAATTATTAGAGAAATGCAAATCAAAACCACCATGAGATAGCAATTTGTACACCCCTGTTTATAGCAGCATTATTCACAACAGCCAAAAAGTTAAAGCAACCCAAATGCCCATTGGTGATAGCACGGATAAATAAAACATGGTACATACTGCATACAATGGAATATTATTCTGTGGCAGCAACATGGATAGACCTGGAGATGATCATGTAAGTGAAGTAAGTCAGACAAAGACAAATATTATATAATATCATTTACATGTGAAATATATAAAATGATACAAATGAACTTATTTGCAAAACAGAAACAGACTCACAGACATAAGAAACAAACTTATGGTTACCAAAATGGAAAGGGGAGGGGAAGGGATAAATTAAGAGTTTGAGATTAACACATACATATCACTATATATAAAATAAACAACAAAGACCTACTGTATAGCACAAGGAACTATATTCACTATCTTGTAATGATTGTAATGGAAAAGAATCTGAAAAGAATCTAAAATAGAATCACTTTGCTATACACTAGAAACTAACACAACATTGTAGACCAATTATCCTTCAATTAAAAAAAAAAAACAACTCCCAGGCTTCACAGGGGGCTCAGTGGTAAAGCATCTGCCTGCCAAGGCAGGAGACAAATGAGAGGCGGGTTCGAGCCCTGGGTCAGGAAGATCCCCTGAAGTAGGAAATGGTAACCCACTCCAGTATTCTTGCCTGGAGAATCCCATGGACAGAGAAACCTGGTGGGCTACAATCCACAGGGTCGCAAAGAGTCGGAAACAATCAGCAGGTAAACAACAAAAAACATTCCAATGGTGGTGGTGATGGGTGAGCAACGATAAGAATTTTACCTAATGCCAGAAAACTGTACACTAAAAATGGATTAAAACAATAAATGTTATACAGATATGTATGGTAAAATGGCAAATCGTGTGTGTGTGTGTATATATATACACACACATATATATATACATATATATGTATATATATATAAAACCACAACTAAAAAAATAAAATAAAAAGGGGGTGGATATCCTCCCATACACCCCCAAAGTTACTGACAAAGTGCAAGCTTAGTTACATTCAGTCGTGTCTGACTCTTTGCAACCCCATGGACTGTAGCCCGCCAGGTTCCTCTGTCCATGGGATTCTCCAGGCAAGGATACTGGAGTGGGTTGCCTTGCCCTCCTCCAGGGGATCTTCCCAACCCAGGGATCGAACCCAGGTCTCCTGTATTGCAGGAGGAATCTTAATAGCTGAGCTACCAGGGATGCCCTACTGATGACAGTAGTGGCCAAGTAAGTTGTTATATTCATTTTTTTCAGAGCTCTTTAGTCCACGGACAGAGGGTTGTTAGTCTTTGAAAGAGCAATTGGGGCAAATCATTTCTAACCCCTCCCAGCTCCTCTACAAAGCATAGCTGGTCTGCAGTGACCCGCTTAGTGTATTGCTCCCACCATCTCTTGAAGGGGGAGATGAAGCAGAGCCTGTGACTCAGAAAGGGGCCCCTGAAATTCGATCCTCATCTTACTGCTGTTTTAGGTCTGTGTCTCCCTGCCCCGCACCTGGCGAGGCACTCGGAATGTGATGCATTGCTGAACTGACTTCCAGGCTTCTCTGTAGTTTCTATAAAGGCAGGGTAGCCTCCAATTAAAATAAAAAATAATAATAATAAATTAAAATAAATAAATAAAGGCAGGGTGGCGGTGGGGACTTGAAAGATAATAAAAGTTTCAAATGAAAGAGATGTTCCAAATCTCTTATTTAAACAAAAAATGTCAGGAGAAAGGTCAGGGAAGAAAGGTTACATGGTAATGAAGGCAGAGGGCGCAAGTCCCAGGGTGGCCTTGATTTTTTAATTTAAATCCAGGGCCCATCACTAGCTGTGGCTCCTCATGAATGATAAGCAGAGACCGTCCAGATGTGGCTGCCGCCTGGGGCGACCAAACCACGTGGTGTTGCTTTAGAATAATACATTACTCTGGATGAACGTTTCAACAGGTGCTGATTTCCTAGGTGGAATGGTCTCTTTCCCCGAGGCAAGAAAATACTTCTTTTGCATACCCTGCCCTTAGAAACAGTAAAAGACCCCTGGCCTCTGTGTGAGGCTGATTTCCCTGGTAGGTGTCACCTTCTTTGTTTTGGGGTCACTTGAATTATAATTTTTGAACTACTCTGGCCTTTGGACACAAACAAGCTCTCTTTGAGCACTTTCTCTCTCTGGAGGGGAATTTTACTTTTAAATACCAATAGGTATATAAATGAAGGCTTCCATGCTAGCTTGGGCTTTGTTTGAAAGAGAAACATTATTTCGTGACATTTTGGAAAATATTTCAAGTGAATGGATTCCTTTGATATTCAGACAAATTAAAGGTTAAATCACTCCATGGAGTTGTCAGGGACAGGAAACAAGATTATTCGCTGTGTGCACGGCTTTTTTGTTTGCCTTAAAGACTTACTTTGTACCCATCCCTTAGAGTTTCTTGAAAAATCAGTGTTTAAATGTATGCTATGTGGGTTCTTCCAGGCAAGACCTCTGGGTCATCCATCGATCTCATCAAATCTGTTTAAAAATCTGGCATATTGGTCCACGGGTCTTGTTGGGGGCTTTTTGTTTTTGTTTTCCTGCCCTGGCTACTTAAATTAATTTAAATTCGTTCTTTTCATATGTCATTGAGAAACACATGATCGTTCCTGCTGACTGCCCGATGTGTTCTCTGGAGCTCAGCCCTGCCCATGCTTCTGTAAAGTGTGTGTTTTCAGGATGGGTGGCAAAAGTCCCTGGGAAGTTGTGTCAGCAGATAAAAAAAAAAAACAAACTGGGCAAAGCAGGGGTAATGAAATTAAACGCTCACATGCAAAGTACACAGCTGGCTCTAAGATTTTCAGATTTGGTTTTCAGCACGGGTGCTTTTCCACAACACAGAGATGCTGACACTTCTTCTGGGAAACAGAGAAGCACTGTGGGGAGTGATCGGGCAAAGGGTGGTGATGCTTCTAGCTTATGAGGATGTTCTGCAGCCCTGGTGCCTTTGTTCTGCCTCACAATAGACTTACGAAGAAGATTTCATGGTTAGAAGTAGCCTCAGACAAGGAGGGAAGAAAGGCAGGGGCCTTGGGAGAACATCCTTACATCAACCAAAAGGGAGGCCAGAGGTTGTCTAAACAAGCTTTGAGAAATAACAATTCTGCACAAAACAGAGCCCAGTTCTGTGGTGTAATGAAAGTTCAAAGCTGTCCAGATTTAGCAAAGGCGACGGCTGTGTGCAAAGGGAAATATGCCCAGCATCAAGAGCCACTGCGGTGACCTAGAGGGGTGGGGTGGGGGTGGTGGGAAGGAGATTCAAGAGGGAGGGGATATATGTATACATATGGATGATTCACTTTGCTGTACAGTAGACGCTAACACAACATAGTAAGGCAAATAATACTCCAATTTAAAAAAAAAAAAGTGGAAAACTAAGGTGCTTCAGGGAGAGCCTACAAGGTTGCATCCCTGTGAGCTAAAGCTGATGGAAGCTTCACCTGGCAAGGCCAGTTCTGGGACTTCTCCTACCTGCAGACTAGAGAAAAGGGAAGCCTGCATTCTGTGACAGGACCCAGTTAATTTCAGGATGTGTTATAAACCTTCTGCTGCAGAACTTTTGCAGAAAGCAAATCTGTCATCTTGAGAGGAGTTCGACTTTCTAAATAAGTACATTTAGGATGATAAGCATACTTCTCCCTCCTCGAAACCCCTTCATTATTAAGAGAGAGAAGGATACAGAGTGGGAGAGGAAGACTCTGGTAAGAAATTAAATGACTCCAAAACAGACCAGAGGATGGAGGGTGACTGGCAGCTTCCGTTGAATGAAACCAATTTTTTCTCCCAAAGCTTCTGGAGTATAAATGGCTTGGATCAGCTTCTGCATTGGCAACTGAAGATGGCAAACTGCCGAAGTACAAAGTGGCTCAGATGATAAAGACTCCACCTGCAATGCGGGAGACTTGGGTTTGATCCCTTGGGACGATCCGCTGGAGGAGGGCATGGCAACCCACTCAGTATTCTTGCCTGGAGAAGCCCCAAGGACAGAGGAGCCTGGCAGGCCACAGTCCATGGGGTCACAAAGAGCTGGACACACCCCTGCGACTGAGGGCAGCAGCAGTGTCCACCGCACTGTGAGGCCAGACAAGACCAAAACATCCAAGACTGGAACAGAGAAAGCTTTACTGCAGGGCCCCGAAAGGAGACGGCAGCTCATTCCTTACAAACACCAAACTCGGACTTCCCTGGTGGCTCAGGGGTAAAGAATTCGCTTGCCAATATAGGAGACATGGGTTTGATCCCTGGTCCAGGAAGATCCCACATGCATGGGGGCAACTGTGCCCCATAACTACTGAACCTGTGCCCTAGAGCCCTTGCTCCAGGATGAGAGAAGCCACCACAATGAGAAGCCCACTCACCACAACTAGAGAAAGCCTGCACAGCAATGAAGACCCAGCAGGGCCAAAATAAATAAATAAATTAAATTAGATTAATTAATTACCAGCCTTTTAATTAATTTATTAAATAAAAATAACCAGCCTTCTGGTCCTGGAAGGCTCTCAGCAAAACCCTTTTCTAGGAAAGGTGAAGGAGGCATGAGGTTGCAAACATCTTGGCGTCAGAGCCTTTGTTCTTGAGGTCAGGTCATGGTCAGGTAACGATGTTCTGGTAAATCTCTACCAAACGAATGTTATTCTCTGTTCTGACAAGAAGGTCCAGGTCCCCAGATCCTGTCCAGCTACCATCGCTGAGGGAGCCAGGCACCCGGGACTCAACTGGCCTTCAGGCTCCTCAGGCTGCCTGTAAAGAGGGAGCCAGTAGGCTGCACCCGATGCAGACAGCCGCTGCCATGAGGTGGTTGAGGCAGGGACGGGGGAGAGGGTCACCACAACTACCTCAAGGCCAGGGCCCAGCAGTGGGCAGCCTTGGCAAGGGCTCTGGAACTTGCAGGACACAGCCCGCAGCCTGTCCCTCAGGCTCCTCGCTCACCCACTGGGCCAAGGCCAGGAGAACTGGAGGGCCCCAGGGAAAAGGCCAGGCTCCACCTCTTACCCCACTCTCAATCTGAGGACCACCATTCCACAGGCCATTGGCTGAATGCCCAGACTAAGGGTCACTGACAGTTGGTTGCTTGTGGGAGGGGCCACCGCATCACTGACCAATGGCTGAGCAGGACCACTAATGATCCCTCACTGTCAGTTGCTTGTGGGAGGGGCCACTGCAGGGCTGACCAATAGCTGAGTGGGGACCCCTAACTGTTCTGCAGTAACCATCACCTGGTAACTGCGTGGTGGGGGAGGAGGGGTAATGGCCCATCGCAATGGTCTTGTGCTAAGGGCTGTACTGGGCCACATTCTATTACAAAACTTCTTCTAAACCAAAAGGGACACGAGAAATAACATCTTGACACAAAAAATAAGATCAATTTACCTTATTTTATTTTATTTTTTGGTGTTCTCATCCAATACTTTTTTTTATAAGAGATGCTCAATAAATTCTTCAAAATGAGGTATTGAAAGTGTGTTTATATCTGTGGTTCTCACCTGGGAGTGGTGTGTCTGGCTCCCAGGGGACACTGGGTAGCGTCTGACGACATTTCTGATTGTCCCCATGCAGTGGTGGCCTCCCCCACTCCCACCTGATGTGCAATCAGCCCTTCCTTCCGTGACATTGGCCTGAGTGCATTGGCCCAAGTGCTCCATTGAGGCAAAGACCTCTCTGTCCACAGCCCCTCCTAGCCCATCAGGCCAGCCCACTCCTGCCACCCACCCACTGCACTGCTCTAGCAAGCAGACAGGAGCTCCACCCTGGGGGCACCAGCTCTGGGGCTATCTCTGGGGTCAGGAGCTGACTGTTGGGGCCAGGGTGGGCTGAACCCACAGTACCTGACACCCCTCCACCTGGCCACCGTGGTCTCTGCCATCTGCACACCTCATTCCACCGAGGGCTAAAGGACAGTGTTGCAGGAGCAGCCAAGTCCTTCAGACCTGGGGTGCAGTGGCAATGAGGCAGGTACCAGTTACAGCGGCCCAACTCAGCCACTGATTGGCACCACAGTTGACCCCTCACCCTTCATCTGTAAAAGGAGTTTGAATTCAGACCGAAGATGGTTTTTTGAGATGCTAGATGCTAGTGTGCCATCTTCTTAGTCTGCTAGCTTTCCCATTAAAATCACTAGTCCTTGTTTCAACTACCCAGTTGGGGGTGTGGGTGTGGGCAGGCACATCACCCCTAGGTGAGAACCACTGATGTAAACTCACCTGCAATATCTCATTTTGAAGAATTTATTGAACATCTCCTATAAAAAGTACCACATGGACTGGATGAGAACACCAAAAAATAAAATAAAATGAGATAAGGTGAATCGAAATGATCTTATTTCTTGGGTCAAGATCTTATTTCTCACATGGAATTCTGATCAATATTATGTGGCATCTTTAATGGGAGGGGAGTTTGGGGGAGAATGGATATATGTATTAATATAAGTGTGGCTGAGTCCCTTCGCTGTTCATATAAAACTATCACAACATTGTTACTTGGCTATGAGAATGAAAGTGTTAGCTGCTCGGTCTTGTCTGACTCTTTGTGACCCCATGGACTTAGCCCTCCAGGCTCCTCTGTCCATGGGATTCTCCAAGCAAGAATACTGAAGTGGGTTATTATTTCCTCCTCCAGGAGATCTTCCCAACCCAGGGATTGAACCTGGGTCTCCTGCATTGCAGGCAGATTCTTTACCATCTGAGCTACCAGAGAAGCCCAATATAAATAAAAAGTTTAGGAAACTCATCTCCCAATTTATTGGCCTGTCATGTGGCAAGAAGAATGAGTTTGGACTTGGTGATAGCCGCTTGAGGGAGGGAGGTTGGTTGTTGGCATCTACTGGATGGAGGCCAGGGGTGCTGATAAACTCCTCCATTGCACAAAGCAGCGCTACAAGGAAGCCTCTGGCCCCAAACGTCAATGTGCCAAGGCTGGGAATCCTGGACAAGACAGTGTCCTCTAAAGCTATCAGTCATTCAGACAGGGATGCCTACAGAGAAGCCCTTTGCAAACCAGGCTTTGTGTTTAGAAACCAGGGAGGTTTAGATGACAAGACACAAAATCCAATACAAATCAGTTGAGGCACTACAGGGACCCAAGTGACTCTAGCAACTAAAATCTACATCCGTAACTTTTGAGAGTTGGACCATAAAGAAGGCTGAGCACTGAAGACTTGATGCTTTTAAACTTTGGTGTTGGAGAAGACTCTTGAGAGTCCCTTGGACAGAGAGAAGATGAAACCAGTCAATCCTAAAGGAAATCAACCCCAAATATTCATTGGAAAGACTGATGCTGAAGTTGAAGCTTCAGTACTTTGGCTACCTGATGCAAAGAACAGACTTATTGGGAAAGACCCTGATGGTGGAAAAGATTGAAGGCAGGAGGAGAAGGGGGTGACAGAGGATGAGATGGTTGGAAGGCATCACTGACTCAAAGGACTTGAGTTTGAGCAAGCTCCAGGAGATGGTGAAGGACAGGGAAGCCTGGTGTGCTGCAGTTCTTGGGGTCGCAAAGAGTCAGACACAACTGAGTGACTGAACAATAAAAACTTTTGATGAGTACCCCTGGTATGCTTAACTCTAACTTTGCTCACTTGGGCCAACATGTCTGCAAACAAAAATTCAGGTGTGGGGGGAAAAAAAAAACCTCAGGTATGCATTCATTTTATGGGCTTTGTCCTACTGAGATCCTCTGCCTGATCTGGGCAGAGCTTCTGCTCCTTGTCAGTGGAGGCTGGGAGAAAAGGAAAAAAGCAATGCTGGAGCCCTTTGATTTTCTATTGTCTGCTAGCTCTAGGATTGATTACTATGCCTCTGAGGTTTGAACTTCTCTCTGGAAAATCATAGTGAAAATAAATGTAATTTATACAAACTCTTGAGCTTAAACATGTACATTGTGCAAAGTAACTCCACTTGGAAATGTTCCTTACAGCGTTGCCCATCAGAGCTGTGCTGAAAGGGTGTCTGGTGAGCTTTGGAGCATTTATCAGTCCTAAGTCCATTTATAAGTCCACAAATGCTAAGCTAACATCTTCCCCTTGCCCTCAAAAATAAAAAATAATTGGTTTCTCCTAGTATCCATTTTCACCCATGATCCTACATATGTCATGAGCTCTTTTCTGATTAGGAAGTTGTGATTAACGTGTTCCCATAATTGCAAAGAGCAAAAGGAACATTCTACACATACCCATCACTGTTACTACTCCTGCCAAAAATATAAACACTCATTTGAGTTCAATTGGACATTCATTGCCACTAAAGAATCCCCTGAAATCAGTGCTGGGAATTTGTTAGATGCTCCTCTGAAAACCATTGTTTGCTGAATTGAAACAAGTTCCCGAACCATATCTTCCAAGGTTTTTGAAAAAGGATGAGACTACATGTTTGCATGTCAGGGAATCACACTAACCATATTGTGTTTGATTAAAAGCTTGTCATCTAAAAATTGCCTATTTCTTGTAAGAAAGGGAAATTTCCCTTCAGTCTGGCCACTCAGAAGCAGCAAAAACTCCAACGCAGCATATATATGTATATATATGTATGTGTGTGTGAGTGTGTGTATATACATGTATATAAATATAATGGTGTCACCAGGCTGGTGAGAAAAAGGGACTGGAAAGACAGGTGAGACCACCTCAACCTTTTATTTAGAAACCTTACATTTGTTTTGCACTATTTTCCCTTAAAGCACTTTTTACATGTTTTATACCTTTTGAGTCTCACCATATTCTAAAGCTGAGCTTTCTGAGGAAGGAAGACTGGGACTTTTTGGTTTCTGTATTTCCCTGTACCCAAAGTCTCATCAACCTAAGTTGGAGAGAACTGGACAGAAAGAACGTTCCCCTAGGACTGTCCCTGTTTTTGCATTCAAGGAAATCAACAATGGCCTTTTTGGAAGGGTGCTTCCAAGGTTAAGGTAGAAATCAATGCAAGACACCCTGCGGGTTTTCCTCTCAGCCTCTGGGTTCCACTGAGAGCTCTTTCAGAAGGATCCCCTCCCTTCTTGTACCCGCTGTCTCCACTGCATGCTGAGAGGTGGTTCTTTAAGTTGCCATCCCTTTGTCTGTGGGGCTATTCATCCCCGACCAGAAATTGCTGTGTTGGTTCATGTTCTGGTTTCCCACACACTCCAGTTGCCGGCAGTTATAGCCCTAACTCAGAAATAGCTGAAGAAAGGCATCGTGAGCAAAGCATTATGGCCTGGAGTTGGAGGTGGTTGTCTACATTCGTGGCTGGAGTGTCCTGGAGGGTAGGAATGGGGGCTGATTTGTCTTTGAAACAGACACACAAACTGACAAAGTGAAAATCCTCAATAACCACTTGCTCCATTGTTAGTTCATTTGTCTAATCATCACAGATTTTCTAGGGGCCAGGAACTCTTCCAAGCAACTTACAAGCATTGAATCCTCACAATGACGTTCCATGATCAAGCTATAGGATGTCATTAACTCCTAATATGATGTGATGAGAAGGGCCCTTCACCTATGTGATCCCTTCTGCAAAGCCCACCGCAGCTTAATCCCTAGGAAAACACCAGGGAAGCCCTGCAAAAGTATTAGTCACTCAATCATATATGACTCTTTGCGACCCCATGGACTGTAGCCCACCTATCCATGGAATTCTCCAGGCAAGAATACTGGAGTAGGTAGCCAGCCGTTCCCTTCTCCAGGGGATCTTCCTGACCCAGGGATCAAACTCGGGTCTCCTGCATTGCAGGCAGATTTTTTTTTTTTTTTAACCATCTGAGCCACCAGGGAAGTCAATCATGAGGAAAACATCAGACAAACCCAAATGAAGGGACAAGCCTCAAAACAACTGGCCAATACTCCTCCAAACTGTCAAGATCATCACAGCCCAGAGGAGCCTAAGGAAACATGATGATGACCAAATGCAAAGGGGTGATCAGGATGGGGTCTTGGACCTGCAAAGGGACATTCGATGAAAACTAGTGACAACTGAATAAACTGTGGAATTTCATACATAGTCCCATGTCGGAACTGTCATTGTCACCAATGTACTACAGAAACGAAAGATGTGAAAAATAGGGGACATTGGGTAAAGGTTGATGGGCACTGTCTGTACTATCTTTGCAACTTTTCTGTAAATCTGAACTATATTAAAATAAAAAATATATTTAAATTAGAAAGTTTGCTTTAAAAAAAAAAATAGAACCCTTTAAGGTAGGCATTTTTAACTGCCCCAATTTAATGGTGAGACCACTACCCAGGGGAGTCAAAACTCATTGTCTCCTAACCTGCTTATCATTCTAGCAGTTAGTCCCACCCTGCTCTGAGGCTCCCTTTAACACCATGAAAACACTCCCAGGGCTCCTGAGAGCAGATCTTGAAGGGGTCATTTCTCTGCTTGAAAAGTTGAGTCACCCAGGTTGCTCTAAAGGGCAGAGAGCAAGCCAACAAGGTCTGGGAGCTCAGGAAAACATCGCCAGATTGATTTACAGGGATGTTCAGAGACCTCCTCAGAACTCTGGGGAAGTCTTGGATATCTGAGGAGGTTGAAAAATCATTCCAATCTGTGGGGCCTGGGCAGCAGGAAATCATCCAGAGTAACCTCTCACACCATCGAGACACCAAACTTTCTGCCTCTCTGCGAAGTCCAAGACCCGCAGCTGCTTCCAATTAGGATAAGCAAACTCTCCTTCCAGAGCATCTCACTCCACGGTCCCCATGGCCGGCTCTTCAAAGCACACTCCGTCGCCCCATGCAAGGAAGAAAACACACACTTTCACCACCTGGGGCCCGTGGTCCCTTCCCTCTTTTCCCTCTTCACCATGTTAATTCTTTTCTGAGTCCTCAGCAGCCTCCAGCTTTATCCACGGGGATTTCTTGGAAGGTCCCCTTGCTTTTGGTGTTTGCATCATTCCAGTGAATTTCTCCCAATGACATTCAGATCTATAAACTTCCAGTGCTGCAAAAACACGCCATGGACTGTGCTGGGCACTATGGGTTCTGCTTCCTCAGCCTTCAGTCTCCCTTTTCTTCCATGACAGCTTGGGAGGTACTTCATCCCCACAGCTGGCTCCTTACCTGCAAGGTTCTTTAGGAGAGGCCTTTCCTCCCTGGTTCAGGCCTGGCTTAATCAGAGTCCCAGTGAGTATGGGTTTGGGGGAGGTGGATGTGAACCAAGCAGATTTGCCTGGGATTTTGTCACCAGCTAATGAGGGTCCTGAGTGCTCTTCAACGCCAAGGAAAGTCCCCTGTGATACCCCAGGGGGATTCTGTTGGCTGCTGAATGATATGACCATGCTTCTTATGACACCACCCTCCCCCGAAAAAGTCAGCCTTTCAACTTACCAACTGCTGTGTGATACATTGTCCTGTGTATTCCACTGTTTTCCTCTAGGCTCTGTTCGAACACATTATTCCTTCTTGTTTGTTTTTATAAAAATGGGGACATCAGATAAACACTCTTATGTTAAACTCGGTGGCTCTTCCCTACCATATTTATCAATTGACTCATTCTTTTGGACCCTGAAGCATATGTCTTTTTTTTTTTTTTTTTGAAACATATGTCTTGAATAGATGTACTCTGGTTTATTGAACTGTTTGCTTGCTAGCGGGCATTTATGCTGCATTCTACTAAAACTGCCTTGGTGCACCTGTCAATGTACTTTTTTAAAACAAAGGTCTAAAAGTAGACATGTTAGTTGAAAGGGAAAATGTCAATGAACACGCCACGGATGGACCGCAAGGGCTCTGCCGTCACACACCTTGACCGTGCCTCTCTGTGGCCACCACCTGATGGTGCCCTGAGTCTTGTTCTGCGAAAATTGAGGAGAGGGCTCGTGGTGAGTGAGAACCTTCTGTGTATCAGGCTCTGAGCATTTATAACTTTATGTGCATTTAACCCTGCGAAGCCAAAACAATTACTACCCCCATTTACTTTGCAACTCTATGGACTGTAGCCCACCAGGCTCCTCTGTCCATGGGATTCTCCAGGCAAGAATACTGGAGTGAGTTGCCATGCCCTCCTCCAAGGAATCAACCCAGGGATGAACCCACGTCTCTTGCATCTCCTGCCCTGGTCAATAAGTTCTTAACCATTAGCACTGCCTGGGAAGCCCACATTTACAGATGAGAAAACTGAGGCTCAGGGTAAGTCAGTAAGTTGCCCTAAATCATAGATCTGATATATGGGGGAAAAAAAGGAATTTGGCTCCAGTCTTGCCTGACTTTGTAGCCTGTGCTCAGCACCCCCACCTCCCCTTCCCGGAGGCTGTTGGTGGGTGCATGGATGATGGATGGGTGGATGACAGATGGATTACCTCCACAATAATTGATTAGAAATCAATTGGTGTGGGGTAGATGTGAAGTTCTCTTCATCTGGTTTGAATTATTATGAAATCAGGATTATGTTGTTATTTTTCAGGCTACATTCTGAAAGACAGTGATTACTTTCTTTTATTCATTTATTTTCTTTTTCTATCAGCTTTAGCTACTAAATCCTCCTCAGTACAACCTTCTGGTTCTTCCCAGAACTGCCCAGGAAGAGGAGGCTTACTGTGTTCTAAGCCGTCGACTTCTAGGGTGGGTCAGACGTCCTCACAGAGACGGGCCCTTCTGAGGTCATTGCCTTTGGGGCTGTTTTGTCCACAAACTTCTGGCTTCTCAGGGAAAACACATTTGTATATGTGGAGAAAAAGGAACCCATGTGCACTGTTGATGGGAATGTAAATTGGTGCATCCACTGTAGAGAACATTATGGAGGTTTCTCAAAAAACAAACTAGAACTACCATGTGACCCAGCAATCCCACTCCTGGGTAGATGTCTGAAAAAAAGAACAACACTAATTTGAAAAGATCCATGCACCCCAATGTTCATAGCAGCATTATTTATAATAACCAAGACATAGAAGCAATCTAAGTGTTCATCAGCATATCAGTGGATAAAGATATATAAATATGTTATTGTTAGTCACTCAGTTGAGTCCAACTTTTTGTGACCCCATGGACTGTAGGCCACCAGGCTCCTCTGTCATTGGGATTCTCCAGGCAAGAGTACTGAAGTGGCTTGCCATTTCCTCCTCCAGGGTATCTTCCCCACCTAGGAATGGAACCTGGGTCATCAGCATTGCAGGAGAGGGCCATAATGGGCACAACGTGTGTGATATCAGAAATTTGGCAAATGCAGGATGACCAATATTCCTATTTTGCCCAGAACTGAGGAGGACCCTGGGATGTTACACTTCGAGTCCTAAAATGGGGCAAGTCCCAGGCAAACCAAGACAAGCTGGTCACCGTGGTGAACATCTCTGTCCCATTAGGGATAAAAGAATGGATGGAGCTCATGAAGGCTCAGACTGGACCACTCCCCAAAGTTGGGCCATGTCGCTTGAGTCTCAAAGGCACATTCTGGAAATGTTTGGTGGAGTTTGGGAATTTGAAAAAAAAAAAAAGCTAAATATTAATGACTTTCCTCCCTGCCTGGGTGCTTCTGATTGAATCTAGGGTGTTTATCTCTGATAGGGGGCTTGACGGTAATGAAGTCAAATCACCCTGCTATCCTGCATGGGACAAAACTCCATTCCAGGCAACCACCAGAGCTAAACCCACCAGCCACCAGAGTATGTGGCAGGGCCTCAGAAATTGCAAAGCATTATGCAAATGTAAGTAAGATATTATTTTCATCCTAGCTTGTGAAGGTCCCTTGTGGTATTGGCAATTCTTATATGACAAAGATCTATGTTCCTTTTATGCTGAATTAATAATTCACTTATGCTAATAAAACAAAAGAAATCCAGTTGCCAGGGTCTCAGAACACCACCATGTCCTCCCATGAATTCTAATATGCTGGATTTTTCCTTTTTTTTTTTTTCTTTTGAACCAGCAAATGGGAACAGGTGAGTTGCAAACTCTTGGCATAGTTTGACCCAAAAGTGGTCCACAGATGTTTTTTTTTTAATGTGAGACACAGGCCTCTGCCTTTGCTTGGCCTCAGAGCATAGCGCCAGCTGCAAGTTGTTTGGATCAACTATCCACTTTTTTGGTCGAAGCGTGAGAGACCTGTGCTGATGTGACCCTTCACCCCTCTCCCTTACATGTGTATGTTTTGTTTGTTCTCCACAAATGTGCATGGCGGGTGGGCCCCATCACAACGTCAGCATTCCAACTCAGGTGGATATAATTGAACATATCTTATTTTGAGCCTTCCTGTTAGCAGAAATAGGTCTAACTTGGTCTTGGAATCTCAGATGTCCAGAAACGGGCTGGATCCACAGTAGTTACGTGTAAGCAAATCAGACATGCCTGATGTTTTTAAGGGTCTCTTCTCCATGAAAGCCCCAAGACTTTCTTGTTCAAAGAATCAATCCTATCACAAAATCCTTGTCTTTTGAATACCGGAAGAAAGCCCTGGAAGCTTAACAGAAAACTACCTTTCAAACTTGGATGCTAAAGAATTCATATTAATTCAGAAAAACTTTCCCTCGCTGACCTTCATCTTATCTCGATGTTTAGTGAACCCCTGAAAGATCATTTAAATACAGACACAATCTGCCTTTTGTCTCTCTGACTTGCAGGGTAGAAAATGGCTGAATGCCCCCAGAGGTATTTCATATTCAGAGCAGATCTGCAGTCTATTCAGGCCAGGGCTACGGTAAAGGCTTTGCAGGAAGGACAACAGCACATGCTCCAAGAGAGAGCTGACTGGGTTGGGTTCTTACAGATGGGGGCTTTTTACCACCTCCCGGAGCCCACCCCTGATGCTCTATAATTGCACTGTTTTATCGGGTGATGTGGTTCTGCCCAAGTACATCCAGAGATGGGCTGTAACTCTCTATCCACACAAATTCTTCCCTCTGGTACACCAGGTGTCATCTGAAATTCATATGTATGTAATTGAAAATGACATTTCCTCCCACTATGCAGGAAAATGCCAAGCAGTGACCACAGGAGTGATTAATAACATAGCTCCTCCCACCTCAGCCCCCAGCTCCTAGGTTTAGGGTAGAAAGCAATTAGACTTCCACCTTGACGCTCCCTGCTGCTCCAAAGCGTATTATTTTATTCATTCTGTCAGTAATTTCCAACAATCTGGTTATAAAATCAAAGTACAACCCATAGGGTTTTTTCCCCTCCATTCATACTCTTAGAAGCTCTTTCTCCCTCAGATGAAATTGTGTTGAAATCTGTGTAGTGAGGCTCCGATCCTTGGTCCTACAGCACCCTTTGCACGTTCCCAGGTCTGCGGGTCTCTCCAGGCAATGAACCGTTACTTCTCCAGCTCTGTTAATGTTTTGTGGCCAACGTGTCCCGCAGGAGGGGGACTACAGCTTTGCTTCCCACACCGCTGGTGAAAATTGAGTTGTCACAGCACTGGAGTCCACGATCATTTCTAATCACCCCACCTCTTGGTGGGAAGCATTTAGCTTTGGGTAAGTTGCACAGACCAAGGCAGGTATGAGGACAACCAGGGCAACAAGCCCATCTTCGCCACCCAGGTGCTTCATGTGGCCATGAAGCCACCGGTAGATAAAATGTTAAATGTTCTTCCTTCTCAACAGTTCTTTTAATTAAAGACCAATATGCACCTTCTGTTCCCAGGCTCCCAGCCCTGAAGGGTTCTCTTCTGATGCTTTGAAGGCAGCACATTTTGAAGTGCTTGTTCCCGGATGCCTTCCTGGTCAGATGTGGACCATTTTTTATAAGTATCAAACAAAAGATGACTCATCTACACTGACCCAGGAATTGGTTTTTTTAAATTGGCTGATCTCTACTGGGAAGGGGGGAGGACTCAGCTACTAATGGAAAAGGTTAAGCTTTACAAACTTTATGTGAAATCAGACTGAAGATGGCTGAACAAAATAAAGCAGCCTCGGTGGGCGGGGTGTTCTGAGTGAGTCCTGGGTGAGACCACATGTGGGGTAGAACTGCTCCTTCTCAAGCCAAAAACAGGCTTGTTTTTCAAATGCTTCCTCATCTCAATGAAGAGAGAATGAGAGAGAAAGAGGAAGACTCCAAATACAAATCTAAGCCTCTGGAATTTTATCAGATCCCAGTGTGTCTCACTTCTGTCCCTACATAAGTCAGAAGAGATCGTCTCGCTTCATGCATCTCACAAGATTCAACACTGGACAGCAGGCATTCAGAATCTCTGTTATTACAGTGACATTTTCCCTTTCATCTTTTCATCCAGATGACTGTAAAAACTGCAAGGCGATTAAAGCCATCTACTCCTTTATCAGAGGGTTTATGGACAGCAATTCTCAAGCCTTGGGGTCAACGGACCCTATAAGTATTTTGTTTTAAGGCTTAGATTATTCACATATTAACAGTTGGGGTGAGCTGTTGTGAAAATTAAAGAAGGCGGGGGGAAAGTCAGGTTAAAAAAGATGCCAACACAAAACCCTAAATGGGTCCATATAGAGTTTTACGCAGCTCTACACAACTCCCCCTTGAGCTGGTTGGAAGATGCTACTTTCATCTTAGGTACCTCCCATTCTCAGGAACAGTATACACCTTGTAGACAGGAGTGTGCATTTACATTTTAGGTCAATTTTCAGCTTTTCAGTTCCAGAAGAACCTCCTTCCTAGACCCTCAAGCATGGTGTGAATTTCTTGGTCATACCGTTTAGGATAAAACATACTCTAACTCTACCCATAAAATCCCCCAGGTCCGGCCTTGCCTTCTGCAGTCTCACTTCCTGCTCCCCAGTCCACACACCTGTCCCCCTCTGTGCCCAGGGCCATACCATTGTCTTTTCAGTTCCTGCCCCTCAAAGCTCCCTCCACCTGGAACATCCACTTTCCTCTCATTCTAATTCATCCCTCAGCGTTCAGTCTCAAGGTACTCTGATTCTGTGGGTTTCCCCAGTTCTTTTCTCACCTGGCATGGCCCCTTTTAGCATTTGAAAAATTGTAAGTAAATAACGTGTAATATTTTGTTTCACGACATCTTCTCTACCAGGTTGTGCCTAGCGGATGGCAGGTGTTCAATAAATAGTTTGTTGGATGCATAGAAGGAAGGAAAAAGGGGAGGGAGGATGGAAAGAAGGGAGGAAGGGAGGCTGTGGGAGGGAGGGCAGGAGAGAGGGTAGATGCACCCGCAGTGGAACCTCACTGTGGTGGATACTGTGAGGTACCACCAGATCTCCTCTAGTGAAGGACTGTTGCCCTAGCCCCTGGAAGTGCTGTTGGCAGGCACTGTTGGTGCCTATGGCGACTGCCTCAGCTGCAGAGAGCTGCCTCCCCAAGGTCACACCCCTTCTCCAGAGCATTCCACAGGTTGGCCAAGGCTGTCATAGTCTATGTTAGAGTTCAGCTTCTCCCTCTGCCCAACGTGTTTCCTCATTCTCCTTTGCACAGGGCTGGACCTTAAGAGCATTTCCTGATAGATCTCAGGCACTAAACTCTGTTTCAGAGTCTGCTTATGGGAAAAGCTATCCTGAGGCTCATAAGCCTCTCCTAGAAAACAGATGCCCCTTAAGTCTAGGATGGACCAAGCCCTAAAATTCAGGCTCCTGGTAGCAGTGGACAGGGGGACACTAAGTGAGATTCCCAGTTGCGTCTCTAAAGCTGATAGTTTTGGCAAAAACTCAAGAAGAAGGGCCTTTCTAGAACTGTTGGAATCAGCAATGAGGCATCTAGAAGTTCTCTACTGAAAGTAATTTTAAAAGTATAAAAAGTCACAGAAAGTCCTGGTGCCTGGCAACATACTAAGTACTCAGCAAATGTTTGTTGAAACAATGAAAGCTTCTCTTTTTTTCCTCCTGTTCTCTCTTTCTCCCCTAAGAATTTAAAACCAGAGAAAGATAATAAGACTAAAACATTCAGCTCCATCATCTGTTTTCTCTAAGTCACTTGTTTTTAGCACAAAAGTGATAACTATTTGTAATGTATTTTTCCATTATTTTCTTTGTGCAGGAGGTTTTTAAATTAATTCATTCTCTCCCTGCATCAGGTTGTCTTATAATTGAAGATGTGAAGTGTTTGTCTTCCAAATGCTTTTGGTGATGTCTTTTTTGCTGTTAACATCTTCTTTGTCTATGCTTGTGATCCCTGCCAAATTGCCCACAGAGCAGCAATTCAAGTACATAAATTATGGGACCACATAGGCACCAATCACATCTATTTGAGTCCAAATGTCTTGAGAGAGTTTTCTTTTTGAAAAACTGACACAATCACACCTAGATTAACTGGAACATTTGGAGGATGGGTTAGTCTGGATAATATATTTTTCTGGCTGATTTCCAGTTAACCAGAACTCCATTGATATTTCCCAACCCTGATGCAGAAAATTTTTATAAAATATATTGATCCTCTTGACGCTCTTATCAAGGAGAGTGGAGATAATGGACAATTTCAGAGGCAGAATCCGGTCATGTCATGGCAAGCATGTTGGATGTTGAGGCTTTGATATCAGTCACATCCTTACTTCTGACTCAAGCCAGGACCACATCCTCTGGTTCTCAATTTCCTCTACAAAGAAGAAGATGCAAAACAACCTTTCAGCTTTGGTGCATCCCCGTCAATCCTAAAGGAAATCAACCCTGAATATTCATTGGAAGGACTGATGCTGAAGCTGAAGCTCCAATACTTTGTCCACCTGATTCTAAGAGCTAACTCTTTGGAAAAGACCCTGATGCTGTGAAAGACTGAAGGCAGGAGGAGAAGGGGCGGCAGAGGATGAGATGGTTGGATGGCATCACCAACTCAATGGCCATGAATCTGAGAAAACTCCAGGAGATAGTGGAGGTCAGAGGAGCCTAGCGTGCTGTAGTCTATGGGATTGCAGAGAGTTGGACATGACTTAGGTACTAAATAAGAACAAAACCAGATCTGAAAACTCTTTGGTTCCCAGCAGCAGTATTCATGCTCTTTCATTCCATTGGTTATAGAGGTCAATGAAGACTGTTTGGGAATCTGGGTTGCATCTACCCTCACAGTAAAAGCTGATCTTTAGATCTGTATTTGCTGGATGTCTAATCGATATTCAAACATCTGTTTACATGGACTTAACTTCCCATGTCCTAGTTCTTTCTCCTCAAAGTAGAATGAGGAGTGAAAAAAATGAAGCTAATTGGACCTTAACCCATAGATGGTTTACAGTACATGGATTCAAAATGCATGTCCTAATGCCTCTTGATGAAAGTGAAAGAGGAGAGTGAAAAAAACTGGCTTAAAACTGAACACTCAAAAGACTAAGATCATGGCATCCAGTTCCATCACTTCATGGCAAATAGATGGGGAAACAGTGATGGACTTTATTTTCTTGGGCTCCAAAATCACCGTAGATGGTGATTGAAGCCATGAAATTAAAAGACGCTTGCTTTGAATTTAAAAGACGCTATGACCAACCCAGACAGCATATTAAAAAGCAGAGACATTACTTTGCCAATAAATGTCCGTCTAGTCAAACCTATGGTTTTTCCAGTAGTCAAGTATGGATGTGAGAGCTGGACCATAAAGAAAACTGAGTGCAAAGAATTGATGCTTTTGAGCTGTGGTATTAGAGAAGACTCTTGAGAGTCCCTTAGCCTGCAAGGAGATCATACCGGTCAATCTCAAAGGAAATCAGTCTTGAATGTTCATTGGAAGGACTGATGCTGAACCTGAAGCTCCAATACTTTGGCCACCTGATGCAAAGAGCTGACTCATTGGGAAAGACCCTGATGCTGGGAAAGATTGAAGGCAGGAGGTGAATGGGGATGACAGAGGATGAGTTGGTTGGATGGCATCACCAACTCGATGGACATGCGTTTGAGCAAGCTCCAGGAGTTGGTGATGGACAGGGAAACCTGGCATCTGGAGTCCATGGGGTCACAAAGAGTCAGACAGGACTGAGTGACTGAACTGAACTGAACTGAACTGAACACAACTGGGGAAGTTCCAGAGGTGATCTTACAGAAAGCATCAGGACTGGGATATGGAGCCTAGACTTTGCTTCTGGTCCTGCCGAGGCAAGTCTTTCTCCCCATTCTAGTCTTGTCATCCAGTCCAAGTGTAAGGCTGCTCTGGGGTCTCTAATAGACTGTGACCTCACCTTCTTAGACCAAAGTTTCTGAACCTCAGCAGTATTGGCACTGAGACTGGATACTTCTTGGAGGGGACCATTCTGTGCCTCATAGACTGTTGAGCAGCATCTCTAGATGACTGTTCATCTCTGATAATGAGGTGACAATCAGAAAAGGGGTGGAGCCAAGTCACGCATCTTAGACTCTTTTTTCCCCTTGATGCCTAGTGAGCCATTTGTTTCTTCACTTAGCAGGTGTACATTAATACTTGCTATGAACTAGGCATTGACCCAGTTGCTAAGAACCTCAAGACACCATGCCCCGCCTCCAAGGGAGTCTCTTTGGGGCTGTTTATGTGGCTGTCTCATTATGTACTTCATGGACCTCTGCCATCCAGCTCTTAATTTTAACAAGGAGGGGACTTTCTGAGTAGAGTATGGCTTATGTGTGCACACCTGAGCATAGGGTGGGACTCCTTAGAGCAAACATGTCTTATGGGAACTCTAACATATAGAAAAAAAAACAAGCCTAGATACCTGACCTTTTATTTACGATGAAGTCTAGGGGCTCTGTCTGAATTTTTGCTGAATTCTGATGAATTCTTCCCAGTTTCATGCAACATACACGTAGAAGACAACTCGACTGCCACTAAGGTCAGAGACAGGACTGAGTCCCAACCACAGATGCTGCACATACAAAGCTGCCAATTTCCTATAGAAAACCATTCACACCTGCATTTATCCAGAGAATAGTTCCTCTACTTTTGGGTAGAAATCACATGGACTAGTGCTTGGATCCTCAGAGGTAAAGAGTATTGAATTTGCCTCTGGCAGAAGCTGAGGGAGACGGAGAACAGACGTCATTCACAGCTGGGGACAAATGTATTAGACGCCACCAAGCAGTTCCTTCTGCATTTACAGCCTGGAGATTAACACGCTGTCCCCAAATATGCGACTGGAGACTTGTTCTCAGTGGCTGTTAGCACAGCCAAGTCCATTTGCTTCAAATTCAAGAGTAAGGAAGCTAGTCTTTCATCAGAACCGAAGGGACTGCTGGTGGTTCAGCATGAATCCCTAATACACTTTCTTGTGTATCACTCTGTACTCATTAACCAACCAACCAATAAAACAACAAAACATTTAAAAAATATATTGACGCAACCAGCTATTATGTGATTGTTCCTTCGAGACTAATAGATGTGAGTGTCCTTTGACTTGGAATGTTAATTGCTCAGCTGTAAAGTTTGACTGAAGACACTTATCTGATAAACCTACAGTGCAACTTGCCCTCACCAGTTCTGTTGGCTGGAGAGAGAGCTGAGCTTAATAAAAACTGGAATAACTCAAGAAACTAACACAAGTATCTTTTAGATTAGTTCCATGTTTCCCCCCAAAGTGTGTGTGTGGGAGGGGCTATCCTGGGTAGTACAAAGATGATATTTAACTGGTATGTGATGACCAATCTTAATACTTTTAATTCATATTGGAAAATACACACAACTACCAAATTAAGGCTGAGATTTCACAGATACTAATTTACAGAAAGAGTAGCTTCTTTAAGACAGAGATGATTTAAATAAAAGTAAAGAATGTACCCACGTGTGGACAAATATGGTAAAAAGCAGTAAGATGGTTCTCAAATGATGGAAGTTTGGAAAGAATAGATCAATTTATGACTATACACGTTTGATGAGTTAGCAAAAAAAAGCTATGGAAATCCATCAGTCAGTATATCTGCTCTTCCCATGTTTCCATTCGCACTTTTTCTCCCAATGCATTTTGTCTCCATTGACTTCAAACGGCTCCAGGAGGTATAGTCATAGAATACTGTGTTGGTATGTAAAAATAAATCTACTATTCTTGCCAAGAGTACATGATTTATACTCATAAGGAGGCATTGTTTTTGAAGTAAGGATGTTTTCTCAGTTAATGAATAATATTAAATATCCAAGTAACATCAATTCCACAGGGAAAAGTTTGGGATTATTGGACTGTGGATAGTGCCCTCATGTGGCCTTAAAGTCTAGCTACATTTAAAAACACATTTCTAAGTTATGAACCTTTAAATATGGCAGACAATGACAGAAGGGACACATGGGGAAAGAGAACAACACAAGAAAATGTGATAATTTGCCATTACCCAATTCTTTCATTGAGTGGAATGGGATACCAATATGGCGGACAAAATGTCTGGTCAACTTTTCAGGAATATTCAGATATCCAACTTATCTAGGATATATTTTTGGTGGTAGTTTGAGTTGCCACTCCAGTGTTCTTGCCTGGAGAATCCCAGGGACGGGGGAGCCTGGTGGGCTGCCGTCTATGGGGTGGCACAGAGTCGGACACGACTAAAGCAACTTAGCAGCAGCAGCAGCAGCAGCAGTTTAAGTTAAAATGTTAACAAATCAAATAAGACATCTTCATTTTCAGTTTTATTTTTATCAAAACAAAATAATTTAACCATATAAAGAAGGAAATACATTTAAACAAACAACCAAGAAGCCAACAGCTTCTTGATTCTGAACAACGGATAGTGTAGTAAGTTCTAAAGAGTTGGCTGCATATATAAATACTGAGTCATCCTCTAGGGCTCCAAGTGACAGAAGCTGATTATTTTCCCTGGCTCTTTTTCTTTCAGTGGTAAACTAATACACTCAATGTCCTGTACTTCAGATTGAATTCTGTGTATTTCCACATACATACAAAGCATGAATGAAAAGGATTGTACAGGGTACAGATCTAGCACATAGGATTTCTTGAGTTCTGACATCTAGGTTTAAGGAGTATCTGGGAAAGAAGAGCAAAAAGCTGTGCTTACAGATTGAGAAATGTAGTGTTTCAAACGCCAAAGAATCTCCCTCAAAAGAGTTCTGGGAGTCACAATTGAAGTGAGAAAAAATACATAAGCCCTGTTTGCCATGGCTGTAGAAATATGACCTCCATAGAGCCAGGCAGGTCATTTTTTCCTCACCAGATTAAATTATGTCTGGAGATTTGAGCAGCGGTACATTCCAATAATGATGACAGCTTCTATAACTACAAAATCTGCTGCACCAGGCAGGTTTTTGTGCAAAATGCAAATTCCTATGCTGGGAGAAAAAATGAATAATGTGATCATTCTAAGTTATGAATGTAAATGCAAGGAAATACATTTAGGCATGAGACAAAAATCATTCATCTGTCATGGCAAGAGCTGTGGTCACAATGAAATTGTACAAGGCCACTCTTCCCATCTGAGCTCTAGAGGAGGGATTTTAGGAGAGGGAAGTTTAACTTGCCCTTAGTTAACCATCATGCTGTTGACAGAGTTTTGATTCGAACACAGAAGCACCAATCCCCTGTCTTTTTTTTTTTTTTTTTAAACCTCTTGGAGGATGAATCATAGGTTCTCCTGGGTTGTAAAATGAGGGGATGTTAGCTTAGTCCAGAATCTCAAAGACCATGAGTTGTCTCTATCAAGTCTTACAACAAGGAGGCATGAGTTGTCTCCATCATGCCTTACATCAAAGAAGATTCAGGTTGTCCATCAAAAAGCACATGACATGAAGAGCCACTTAACAGTATAGTTTGCCAAGAGCGGGGAAATGTGAAACCTCTTTTCTCTATGCGTCATCAACAAGTGAGATCTGGCCGGGTGTAGGTACGGCTGGAGGGGCATACTTGGTGGTGTCTTGAGTATCACAGTTCATGGCATTTGTATACCTCGCTCCAAGAGAAGGAAAGAATTCCAAGTGCACTTTATCTTTGTCTGTGACAGCATCCTGGGAGTTATCCTCTGTGGGAGAAGCTGAGACACCCATTGGTTAAGAGCCTTACCTCAAGCTACAGTGAAATTAACAGCACTGGGAAGAAGGGGGATCCCCAGTTTTTAGACCCAGTTTGCCCTGTCCTAAAATAAATTTGCTCTCCCTTAACCATTCCACGGCACACGCCTGTACAGTCATAGCAGCAATGATCAATCAATAATACTGAAATTTTATTTTCAATAACCCAAACTGGGTTATAGTTCACCAATAATATCCTTAAAATGTACCCCTATAGTTGCAGCTCACTTTAAGAAAATCCTTAAGAACTTGAGAAAATTAAGACTTATAAAATCAGAGATTGTCTGTTGCTTTATAAAAGAATTTTTCATTAAAAAAAATATTTACCTTGAGATGATTTCCAAAAGCCAATTCCTCTAGGGTCATTCAAACTACATTCTTTAATTTGTTTTTTTTTTTTAATCCACTCAAATACAGCTTTTCACAAATTCATGTTGATAAGAAGTAAAGTACATTTGTAAACATTGCCACCAACTAGCCAAAAGGACCATCAGAGAGAGGAATATTGGTGACCTGCTCATCTTTGTATGAGAGGCACAGAGAGTTAGGGATGGAATCAGCATTCTGCCATGTTTAATGGAGGCTGGGATGTGGCAGCCAGCAATGATGGGTTGTAGAAGGATCAAGCTCCCACCTGACTCTCCTGAGGTCGTGCTGTTGGGAGCTATGATGTACTGACCTCAGTACAGTGATGCAGCCAGCAACTCAGCAACCACCTGGGAAAGAAGGATCTAGACCATAGTTTGCCCCCCTGACCAGTGCCTCCCAAGACAAAGTAACTAGCTTATCCTACAGATATGCTGGCTTCCTCCCATACCGTAGTGTTCTGTTTTTGCTTCTAATTTTTGCATTATAAGCCACCATTTAGAAATGGGTTGACTGCATCCCGCCTAAACCTGTACCTCTGGGGAAAAAATAAGAAGCTTCCCTGAGTCCACATTCTTCAAAAAAATAATAATTGGGTTTAGTTCCCCACATCCCCCTCCCAAACTTCTTGGGTACAAGACTACTCCTCATGAGGCCCTCCTCCGAGCCACACTCATGAGAATCGGGGCCCAGAGTAGCATTCAGTGGATCTAGTCTTACTCTCTCCTTCCCAGAAGGAGAAAAAGGTGCCGAAAGGGACCAAGTCTTCACCAAGATTCCCTAGCCAGCTCTGGACAAGGTCAGGCCTTCTCTCCCTCTTCCTCCAGGACTCAGACCACTTTCCTAGATCTTCTCTCACTACAGTGGCAAGGATAAATCAAAGGATAGATAATTACATCACTTTTGTTTGGTTTAGAAAGTACAGGAAGCAAATGCCTAGCCTCCTTCTTACGTTTTCCTTGACTGGACTTGAAATCACCAGGCTATGTTGGAGCACATCTGAAATGACCACAGACATAAGCTAAGTCACTGGGGGAAGCTGACCCTACCACAAAGTTTCTGTATAAACAACCCTAAAATTGGAAACTTCACTTGAAGACTCTTGAAATCTGACCGTCCTTCATCACAGACAAGGACGCATTAAAGCATCTTCGTACCATGCGAGATGTTTCGTGTTGCCTTTGAACTATGTCGTAGGAACATCCTTACATCAAAGTGAAGCCAAAAGAGCTGGGCTATAAATTCCAAATGGTACAAAATCATACTAAAAGCAAGTATAAAATTTTATTGAAATGCAGCAGTGTGGATCTCCTGAAGTTTCTCCTCTCCCATTTAAAGAGGAGAAGAGTGTGGTAACTTGGAGGCTTTGCTCACCACTGACGTACATCAGCTATTTTCTTCTGCACAGGGATGCACGGGCTTGGAATCCTGGGGAATTTTCTCTGTGCTGTTCTGACTTGCACAATACAGAGGCTGATTTAATTTGACAGCAAAGTAACACCAAGCCCCCAAAATAAAATTACCAAGATGTAAAACAGCGTCAAAACTCCAATTAGTTTTGTAACCTTGAAGCTTCTGGAGGAAATCTGAAAGGCTCCCATCACGATGAGCAGGCATCAGTTTAAGCTGTAGAGATTACTAAAATGTAACCCTCTAATTGAAATTGCTCAGAGCACAATATGACAGAGAGAATTGGAGGAAAACAAGTGAATTTTCCCCCTCAAAAATGACTCATTACAGAGACTGTGCTATCAACTTTTAACACAATGTTCCTTTTGCAAGAGCTGGAAAAACCAAGGGTTCCAGAGGTCTCCACAGAAAAGGCACCAGGAACACAAGCTAAACATGCTGTGTCATTGAATCACACATAAGCATTGACCATTTGTGCAACATTGAGAGACACTCAGTATTTCACCAGCTCATAGGCATTTTGAAGTATATTTACAACTTCCACTAAGGAGGCAAATTACTGAGACCAAACTTCAGTTTTTGGAGGAATCGGGAATGAAGAGAAGTATCTCACTGCCCAGTTCACACCCCAGCTCCTTTGCAAGCTCCCCCAACTTTCCCAAGTACCATTACTCTCTTTGAAGCCAACCCCAAGCTCACTGATGGAGGAGACCTGTCACCTTGACCCTGGTTCAGAAGCAAGTCAGTTGTGGCTCTCTGGGTCAATGCCGGTTTCCTGGGTAAAGCAGTGAGGAACCAAAGCAGAGGACACAGCTAGGAGTCAAGACACAGTCCTCATGCAGGTCAACCCTTCTTACACTTTATTTCGCTGCCACATTTGCCCTGCTGATGCCTTGTGAGCAGGGCATCTAGGGAGGAGTGAGGCTGGGCTTGGGCTTCAGAGTAGGTTGGGGAGATCTTAGAAAGACCCCCAGATGGCTTTCCTCTCTGCAGGGGCTTCATGAATAGAGTTCATTTCTGCCGCCCACTTGATGGCATTGACTGCAAAGCATCAACCATCTCTGACGACAGACACCATCTTTCTCTGGAAGCATCAGATTTCTATCACTAACCGATCTTCATCGTCGCTGCTGGTGTCGCTGGACTCCACACGAGTTTGCTTTCTCATTCCTTCCAAACTTCTCTTCCTGAGGGTTTTCAAAGAGGCTGCAGGGATCTCCGTGGGCAGCCCTGGCTTAGAAGGGACAGCATCATCCTTTAGAGTCATGAATCCTTGACATTTCCCATTGTCAGGTCCTACCAGAGGGCAGGGGACCAGCCCTTCCCTACACCCACATTGCCCCCCAGAAGGAAAACATGACTTGTGTTTCCCTTCCTCTTGGTGTGAACTAGCTGAACCTGGTCCTAAAGCTGGTATTTCAAGATGAATTTTTCCAGTGGACCCCGGTGTAACTGAACCTGAAATTCTCTGCCCAGATGAAGGCTTCCCTGGCAAAAGGCTTGGGGACATGCCCTCTGCTATCGTTTTTCTGTCTGGAGAGCTTTGTGTGAGAATCTCCTCTTCACCCTGGTCTTGTGGTTCCACACTGTGAACTCCCAGGGTTGTATGGCCTGCTCTTGCCCCCAGGGAAGGACAGACGGCAGCTGCAGAGGTAGCAAGGTCATGGCCGAGAGAGGTTCCTTTGGACACAAAGGAAGAGGGCTCTTGAGCATCTGAGAAAACGCATGGTGTGGGGTCTGTTGAGATGTGCTGCTGGGAGGGCAGCAGGTGAGTCTCCAATGATCCCATGTCGAGACCTTTGCTGCAGGCTGGAAGTCTGTCATTAGCCCCGAGGGAGTCAGATGGCAGAGATAAACCTGACCCCACAGCAGTGATTAGAGGACAACCAGCCCCATGCTCACCAGCAGATGAAATTTCCTGCAACAAAGTGCAAAGAAAAATAAATGGAGGGGGGAAAAGGTTAATTGGTACCAAAAAAACTTGTGGTCAGAGATGTGGTCCTCAATGAGAACAAGGTCTGGAGGTCCTGATTCTTTACTGAGTGTGAACCTCGATACAATGTTCTCCTCAGTTTTCATTAATAATTAATAGATGCATTAACTCCAGGAGAATTCCCTGTTGACACACAGTAAGCTACTGAGATTGCTATGTATTTTTATCTGGACTTAAGAAAACTCAATCACTCAGTTATCCAACCATCTCTGAGCATCCAATTTTAGATCATTACTTAATGTGTGCTACTCAATGTGTGTGTGTATGCTCAGTCCTGTCTGACTCTTTGTAACCCCCTGACTGTAGCCCACCAGACTCCTCTGTTTTGGGGGATTCTCCAGGCAAGAAAATGAGAGGGTTGCCGTTTTCTCCTCCAGAGGATCTTCCCGACCCAGGGATCAAACCTGCATCTCCTGCACTGGCAGGTAGGTTCTTTACCACTACCACCAACTGGGAAGCATCTTTATTCAGGTATGAATCATTAAGGGACTTGGGATTTTTTTTAATCAACTATGAGATCATCCCAATGGTTCACTGCCCACTCATTCAGCACCATGTTTGAGGCATCTGCTTGCCTCAAGGGGCTTTTTATGCCAGGAAACTTCTCTAGGTGTCCTGAGTGAGTTCTGCCACACTGTACACTAACAAGAAAAAGAGAGGCAAAAATCTAGACCACAGAATGGTACAGACAATTTGAAATCATAGTTCTCACCTTTGCGATCGGTCTGTCTGTGTCCCCTACGGTTCTTAAGCTTGTGTTAGAACAGAAACTCCTGGAGACGTGTCCGCTCTCCTCCTCCTCCTGCTCTCTGTTCTCAATGCAAACAGATGATTCTGAGGTGACACAAGAGGGCTCCCCTGACAGATTCAGACCTGAAGGGGGGGCACACAGATACACACCTGAAATTATAAAGTCAGCCAATAGCCACTTCCCAGGAGTTGACCTGTGTCTCTGACACCAGCTCCGAGCTCATCAACTGCATCCTACATGGCATGTCCACCAACTTGATTTACCTTGAATAGGTTCACATGGTCTAATAAAATGTCTCTACTTCTGCTAAGGAGAGAGATGGAAAAACCAATTCCCAAGGCAGAAAAATCCCTGATTACAGATATTTTTAAAAATATTTCATGGGGATCTTTTTTTTTTTTTTTTCATTAGAGTCATCTTCCTTGCCACTTTGATTAATTTTGGATTGGCTTGAGTTCTGTGGTCATTCAACTGAGGCCAGAGTAGAAATATTGAGAAAGGAAATTTCCCTGTCATGTTGGATGTCTTGATCTCATCAGAGCACTGACTGCAGAAGGGCGATGGGCTTTTGTGCTGCTGTTGTTCTGTGGTGGTTTTTGTGATGAGTGTGGGAAGAGGGGTGACAAAGGCTGGCCTTGACAATCCCCGCCAAATATCATCTGCCTTTCAAGGGAGCCTTACTCTCTCTTCCATTGTATCATTTTGGCCTGGGATACAGGTCAGAAGGATCATGGAATTTCAGAGCATGTAGATTCCACCATGAGAGCAGAGCAGAAAAGCATTCTATAAGGACTGTGTCGCCAGAGAAAAGGATTCAAGCCACTTTTCAGTTTACGAACTTTAAAAAAACTTTGCATGCTGCAGTCCATGGGGTCGCAAAGAGTTGGATATGACTAGGCGACTGAACAGCAACAACACAGCTGATTTACAATTTTGTGCCAATCTCTTCTGTACAAAGTGACTCGGTTATACACATATGCGTGCTGAGTCACTTTAGTCGTGTTCGGCTCTCTGCAACCCTATGACCCATAGCCGGTCAGGCTCCTCTGTCCGTGGGATTCTCCAGGCAAGAATACTGGAGTGGGTTGCCATGCCCTCCTCCAGGGGATCTTCCTGATCCAAGGATCAAACTTGCATCTCTTATGTCTCCTGCATTGGTAGGCAGATTCTTTACCACTGAGCCACCTGGGAAGCCCTAGACATATATAGACGTTCTTTTTTATATTCTTTTCCATTATAGTTTATCATAGGATATTGGGTGTAGTAGAGCTCCATGTACTCTACAGTAGGACCTTGTTGTTTATCCATCCTATATATAATAGTTTACATCTGCTAACCCCAAACTTCCAGTCCTTCCTTCCCCCACCCCCTCCCTCCTTGTCAATCTACTTTTATTTTGATTAACATTACACATGCACAGGGTTGGTTTTCTTTTTTTTAAGTTGTCTTTCTACTGAAGAAAAACAGCCACATTTGCCCACCCACTCATTTTTTCCCACTTGGGATTCCTTTCATGTTTATCTCCTTCTCCCCTAAGGACAAGCATGTAGCATTACTTCTAGATTCGCCTTTTCCACTTTGCAGAACAGCTGATGATGTCATGAGGGGAGAGGCGGGTTTAGAAGCTTCATCCACAGCCTCATCACTCCTACCCATGGGCACACGTCCCTCCCCTCTCTCCTCTCTTCAGTTATATGTGAATATAACTATGCTGTCAAGATTTTGTTGAGGATATGCAATGTTTACATCACTATGTTCAGGAACATGCTTTTCACCACCAAGTCAAGTAGTGTTATATGATTACATTGCCTTTCTTGCCAACACTGTTTTTCGTGTAATTAATCATTATTTTGTCTTCTTCTTCTTCTGCCTAGTTTTTTGTACTAATTTATTACCAAAACCACCTCCCATTTCCTTCCCAATTGTCTTTTATTTCGTTTTATTCATTCATTTTATTGCCTTGGAAACATCTCACTCAGAACTTTCTGACCTACTCCCAGTGGACCACTACTCCCTAGGCCCAAAGCGGGGCTGAGCCAATGCATCTCCCTACACCCCCATCCTAGCAATTTTCTTCACCTCTTGTTCCTGGACACCCCACCCCCCGACATACACACACAGACACACACATACTTCTTTTTCCTGGATTTACTCTCTTTGCATTCTTTCCTAATGCAAAACTTCCAGCAATTTCATGAGAAAAGGTGAAATAAAATTCTTTAGACTTTAACTAGTGGCTTGTCTGGGTATAGCTGTCAGAACTGAAGATGTGGCTCCACAGAGCTCTGGCTGTTGAGAAGTCTGGAGCCAACATGATTTACTGTTCCCAGTCCTTAGGAGGAAATGATTTTGTTTTTCTCTCTGGAAACTCCTAAGCTCCTTTTTATTTTTTTAAATTTTTTTAACTTCAGAAAGTTTTATTTATCACAATGCAGTTGATATATATGGGTTTTGCTGACCCATTTACACCCCAACTTTCTTTTTTTTTTTCTTTATTTTTAGTTGGAGGCTAATTCCTTTACAACATTGTAGTGGTTTCTGCCATACATTGACATGAATCAGCCATGGATTTATATGTGTTCCCCATCCTGAACTGCCCCCCCCCCACCTCCCTCCCCATCCCATCCCTCTGGGTCAACCCAGTGCACCAGCCCTGAGCACTTGTCTCATGCATCCAACCTGGACTGGCAATCTGTTTCACACTTGATAATATACATGTTTCAATGCTGTTCTCTCAGATCATCCCACCCTCGCCTTCTCCCATAGAGTCCAAAATTCTGTTCTATACCTCTGTGTCTCTTTCTCTGTCTTGCATATAGGGTTATCGTTCCCATCTTTCTAAATTCTATATATATGCGTTAGTATACTGTATTAGTGTTTTTCTTTCTGGCTTACTTCACTCTGTATAACGGGCTCCAGTTTTATCCACCTCATTAGAACTGATTCAAATGAATTCTTTTTAACGGCTGAGTAATATTCCATTGTGTATATGTACCACAGCTTTCTTATCCATTCGTCTGCTGATGGGCATCTAGGTTGCTTCCATGTCCTGGCTATTATAAACAGTGCTGCGATGAACACTGGGGTACACATGTCTCTTTCAGATCTGGTTTCCTCAGTGTGTATGCCCAGAAGTGGGATTGCTGGGTCATATGGCAGTTCTATTTCCAGTTTTTAAAGGAATCTCCACACTGTTCTCCATAGTGGCTGTACTAGTTTGCATTCCCACCAACAGTGTAAGAGGGTTCCCTTTTCTTCACACCCTCTCCAGCATTTATTGCTTATAGACTTTTGGATAGCAGCCACTCTGACTGGCGTGTAATAGTACCTCATTGAGGTTTTGATTTGCATTTCTCTGACAATGAGTGATGTTGAGCATCTTTTCATGTGTTTGTTAGCCCTCTGTATGTCTTCTTTGGAGAAATGTCTGTTTAGATCTTTGGCCCATTTTTTGATTGGGTCATTTATTTTTCTGGAATTGAGCTGCAGGAGTTGCTTGTATATTTTTGAGATTAATCCTTTGCCTGTTTCTTCATTTGCTATTATTTTCTCCCATTCTGAAGGCTGTCTTTTCACCTTGCTTATAGTTTCCTTTATTGTGCAAAAGCTTTTAAGTTTCATTAGGTCCCATTTGTTTATTTTTGCTTTTATTTCCAATATTCTGGGAGGTGGGTCATAGAGGATCTTGCCGTGATTTATGTTGGAGAGTGTTTTGCCTATGTTCTCCTCTAGGAGTTTTATAGTTTCTGGTCTTACATTTAGATCTTTAATCCATTTTGAGTTTATTTTTGTGTATCATGTTAGAAAGTGTTCTAGTTTCATTCTTTTACAAGTGGTTGACCAGTTTTCCCAGCACCACTTGTTAAAGAGGTTGTCTTTTTTCCATTGTATATTCTTGCCTCCTTTGTCAAAGATAAGGTGTCCATAGGTATGTGGATTTATCTCTGGGCTTTCTATTCTGTTCCATTGATCTATATTTCTGTCTTTGTGCCGGTACCATACTGTCTTGATGACTGTGGCTTTGTAGTAGAGCCTGAAGTCAGGCAGGTTGATTTCTCCGGTTCCATTCTTTCTCAAGATTGCTTTGGCTATTGGAGGTTTTTTGTATTTCCATACAAATTGTGAAATTACTTGTCCTAGAATCTGTGAAGAATACCTCTGGTAGCTTGATAGGGATTGCATTGAGTCTACAGATTGCTAAGCTCCTTTTTATGACAGTGTCACTGTGGTCCTGCGTCTATGTCCATTCATTGTCTGTATGCTTTAAAGGTGTCCTTTCAATCTGAACCATGTCTTTATGTTTTACAAAAATATATTATTTCTTTGATATATTTTTTCCTTATGTTTTTTCTTTTTTAGCTAGAACTGCTCTTACTAGGTTATTAGACCTCTTGAGTTAACCCTTTATTTTTCTTTTCTCTCCTATTTTCTATTTCTTTTTCTTTTCTTTTGGGGGAATTCCTTCAACTTGCTATTCCAGCTTAGAAGTGTCTGTGTCTGTTGTTGTTCAGTTGCTGAGTCGTGTCTGACTCTTCGTAATCCCACGGACTACAGCATGCCAGGCCTCCCTGTCCTTCACTATCTCCCAGAGTTTGCTCAAACTCATGTCCATCGAGTCAGTGACACCATCCAACCATCTCATCCTCTTTCACCACCTTCTCCTCTTGCCCTCAATCTTTCCCAGCATCAGAGTCTTTTCCAATGAGTTGGTTCTTCGCATCAAGTGGCCAAAGTATTGGAGCTTCAGCTTCAGCACCAGTCTTCCTTAAAGGAAGGACTAATATGTCTGTATCATATTTTTAATTATTCCAATAATTAATAATAATTAACATTATTATTAATTATTATTATTATCCCTTCTTTATAGCATCCTGTTACTACTTCATGGCTCCAGCATCTTCTCGTCTGTCTCAGGCAAGATGTTGCCATTGTTGTCATTGCTGAAACTTGCCTGTCCCTACACTGTCTCTCTATCTTCCAGGTTCCTTTGCTTCTGTTTGCTTTTATCTCTCTTTCATATTTAAAGGCTTCCCTGAGATATCCAGCAATCTATCTACCCATGTTTTAGAAATAGGTACTGAAAAGCTGGTTAGAAACTCTACAAATGTAAAGTGTCCATTGTGGACCTCCCTGCAGGGTTATCTTGTCGCCTTGTTGACGTGGAAATCCCTGAAGTCACCCACTTTGGGTCTCCACACAGGCTAGTCGACTTCTGCAGAAGGAGTTCGCCAATGTCCTGACTGGAAAGTGTAAGGCAGGTGTCAGCATTCTGCAGTCCGAATTGGGATTGGGCAGGGAAGGGCTCAGCATCCAGTGCCAACCTTTGGTTAAACCCTCTGTTTTCAACCTAGTCCCCTTGCTCCCCAGCATTTTGTAGGGTCTCCAGAGACTAAGCCACAAACATTATTTGGGGGTGAGAGTGAAGGATGTGATCAGGATCTGAGAATCAGTGGTGGGGTGGAGGTTTCGGAGGAGTGGGGAGTAGTCAACCAACACTCCTGTTTTCAGTCCCACCTGGTACCATGAATTTCTTAATATCCAGGGCTTGACTACTGTTAAATCACGATGAAGTTCGCGTGGGTCTGCTACTCAGTGACCATTCAGCCTCTGCATTCTAATCCCCACAACCATGGCACTATTTCTTCTCTGGTTACCTAGTCCCCATAGGCCTGGACATTCCAAACACATTCCTCACTAACTTCTGGGTTTTTAGAGGAAAGTGGAAGAAAGTGAACATGCTCTCTCCTCCATCTTGAACCCAAAGGAACAGACCCACTTTTTATACCTCTGGGACAGGTCACTAGATGACCTGAGTGCACTAATCTTGAGCAAATCAGCTTAAACATCTATGCAAGTCGCAATGATTTGGCGAAGGAAGTTGTGATTTTCCCTTTAATACAATCTTTACTTGAGTACCACAATATACCACAATCATCTAAAGACATAGCACCAGGATTTTGGTATTTCATTCATCCACTCAACAAACATGTTTTGGGCCCCTCCAAGGAACCAGGCACCATGTTCAACCCTAAGGAATCAGAGAACAAGACCAAGATGCCCTGGTTCTTATGAGACTTTGCTCCAACAAGGAAGAGAAACAGAGGTATGTAGGATAATTGAGGTTGTGATATGGGGGTCAAGAAGGAAAGAAATGAGGGGTGGGTACTCCAAGGAGGACCAATACAGAGAAGGCTATGACAGAGATGCAGTAAACGGGAAGGGAGAATGATACTGAGAGTGATAATAAACAGAGTTATTACAGAGAGTAACAGTATCCAAGGGGAAGATTACAGAGAGTCACTGGGGGCTGGGACAGTTAACTGGCTTGCCTAGTAGAGGAAGGTATCTCTGATAAGGTGACACCTGAAATGAGACCTTCAGGATCAGGAAGAACCAGCCCTCAAAGGCCATTCCAGACAAAGGAGAAACAGAGGCCAGGGCCCTGCAGTGGGATGGAGCTCGGAGGATGGACCTAGTGGAAGGAGGCTTTGCTGGAAGCACAGTGGAGAGCAGGGGGCTCAGGTCTTGTAGGATGCAAGAAGCCCTGGGAAGGGGTTAGATTTCATTCATCATTCATTGTGAAGAAACCAGTGTTTCCATCAAGAAATCTATATCCTCTAAAGATGCACATAGTTACTAAACAGAGACTGAATTAGGGGAGAGGGCAGTGTGGTGGGAAAACCAGTTACAAGGTTCCCAGGGTCATTTAGGGGACTGGGTGGATGGCATGGCTAGGGCAGTGGGGAGAGAAATGGAGAACACAGATTTGAGATCATTTTCACTCTCATCTATGAAAAACCACCCAAAGACAATAATGATGAAAGACGTTTCTAGAGTCCCAGAATCTACCAGGCCCACGCGCTTCACTCTAAGTGGATTAAGCCGTGTCCCCAACAGTGACAAAACCACCAGGCAATTCATTCAATTCAATGAAGAGTAAAAACCAATTAGTATAGAGAAAATAATCAGATTGGTCAAGCGTCTTCTCAGCAGGTTGTTTGGGTTTTTAAGCTTAACGAAAAGGCCATGTGCGCCTTTGACCAATAACTTCTGACTCATCGGAGAAAGCAAGGGGAGAAAATCCATTGATTTAATTTGCTTGTGACCTACAGCCTACAGAGAAAAGAGAGTTATCTTTAATCATTGTGAAAAATGCCCAAATAATGTCACTAAAGTGTGTTAAATGAATTGAGATTCTTGGGAAAGGACAGCACCCTTGCTTTTAGATGGATGGCCCTTTTCAAAAACTTTTCAGGTCCAATGTTAAAGCACAGAATGGGGTCCTGTTTATGTTCTGGCATCACTCTATGAATCACTTCATACATCTTCAGAAATTGTGGATTTCTATGTCCTATGGGCAATCTTTGCAGATTCAACCACTCTTATGCAATCATCAGCATCTTATTCTTAGAGAACTCATCTCTCATCACAGCTCTGCATGCCGTTCTGTTCCTCCCATCCTGATTAACGGCTGCATGTTTAATAATTTCCCTGAGAAATAACTGCCAGACCATGTGGAGAGAGGAAGAGACTGCTTAGTGCCATCTTGAAACAGCAATGCTGCTAAGTTGCTTTAGTCGTGTCCGACCATGTGCGACCCCATGGCAGCCCACCAGGCTCCCCCATCCCTGGGATTCTCCAGGCAAGAACACTGGAGTGGGTTGCCGTTTCCTTCTCCAGGGCATGAAAGTGAAAAGTGAAAGTGAAGTCGCTCAGTCGTGTCTGACTCTTAGCGACCCCATGGACTGCAGCCTACCAGGCTCCTCCGTCCATGGGACTTTCCAGGCAAGAGTACTGGAGTGGGGTGCCATTGCCTTCTCCGTGAAACAGCAATAGGAAACTGTAAATAATTAGAAGGAAAATGGACTGAAGAAATGATACCATGAAACTTACAGCTTAACTGGTGACACCCTTAATGCCAAGCCTCCTGCCAGCTATGTCATAGCGAGGCCATATTAAAATGCTAATAGACATATTACTCAAATATCATTATCTGGAAATGTAAGTAATTCAATGCCTTCTCATCAGTTACCCCAAACCACCCCAAACCTCCATGAATTTAGAGTTCAAAGATGATAAATTATAAGGAAGGAATAAAAAGGAGTCTTCCACGTGGGCCTCGTTAAGTAAACTGTAAGTGTCAACAAGATCCCAGGAGTAATCGCCAGATTACTAATTTATCTGAGATGAAATTGTTTATAAGCATCCCTGCCACTGAAAGATGTACAAAGTGCTAGCAATTAAAATTTGCAATTACTTCAGGAAAGTCGGGCAGAGCTCTAAATGGAGTCACTATGTGGGCAGTTATTTGCTCATATTCCAAATACTAGTTGAGCCCATTTTTTTAGTCCATATTTTTGTTTTGTTTTGCTGTTGTTGCTTTTTAAACTTGAAAAAATATTTATTTTTGGCTACACTGGCTCTTCATTGCTGCACTTGGGCTTTCTCTAGTTGCAGTGAGCAAGGGCTACTCTTTGTTGAAGTGACTTGTCTGGTTGGGGTGGCTTCTCTTGTTTCAGAGCACGACTGTAAGCACCAAGGCTCAGTACTTGGTTCACAGGCTTAGTTGCTCTGTGGTATGTGGAGTCTTTCCAGACCAGGGATCAAACCCATGTCCCCTGCATTGGCAGGCGGATTCTTATCCACTGTACCACTAGGGAAGTCCTTGAGTCCCTATTTCTTGAGCCTATTTATGAGTCCATGTGATTGTGCCTAAATATTTATTATTGACCACAGTCAACACTCTGCCAGGAACTGTGCTGAACACAGGCAATTTATTCAGTGACCGAGGCAGACATCTTTATGGAAATGACAATCTAATGGAGGAGAAATTCAGCCAGCAAATCATGACACCAAAAAATGATCTACAAATAACAAACACTAGAAAAGATGTGGAGAAAAGGGAACCCGCCTGCACTTGTCAGTTGAAATATAAATTGGTGCAGCCACTCTGAAGAACATTGTGGAGGTTCCTTCAAAAACTAAAAGTAGAGCTACCATATGATCCAGCAATCCCACTCCTGGGCATATAGCCAGAGAAAACCATCGTTCAAAAGGATACATACACCCTAATGTTCATTGCAGAGCTGTTTATAATAGCTAAGACATGGAAGAAACCTAAATGTCCATCAAAAGATGAATGGATAAAGATGATGTGGTATATATGTACAATGGAATACTACTCAGCCATAAGAAAGAACAAAATGAAGTCATATGCAGCAACACTGATGGACCTAGAGATTATCATACTAAATGAAGTAAGTCAGAAAGAGAAAGAAAAACACCATATGATATCACATATATGCAGAATCTAAACTATGACACAAATGAATTTGTCTACAAAACAGAAACCGAGTCACAGACAGAGATCGGACTTGTGGTTGCCAAGGGGGAGGGGACTTGGAGGATGGCTGGATTGGGAGTTTGTGATTAGCAGCTGCAAACTATTATAGACAGGATGGATAACAATAAGGTCCTGCTGTACTGCACAGAGAACTATATCCAATATCCTGTAACAAACCATAGTGGAAAAGAATGTGAAAGAAATATTTTAAAACATAAAATTTCAGTTAAAAAAAATCACCAAGTAGATGTAGCAAATGCTAGAAGGAAAAAGCAGAGGGTGCAATAAGATGATACAAGGGGGTCCTGACCCCACCTGTATCCATGAACAGGGGTAAAACCATGCACACTATAAAACTGTTAACCCACACCACCTGTTTGGGGCTGGTTTTCTCTCTACCGAGTCTGAATCATTCATTCAAGTAGTTATTGAACCAATATTTTTAAGGCTGGCTGGCACACCAGATTGGACTAAAAGTTTTTGCAAGTAAATCCATTCGTTTCTGCAATTCTATTACAATTTCTGTTTGTAAGGAACTCCAGAGAAGAAAAAAGTACAGCCGAAAATGATGGAAGGAAGAAGTTTTATTCACAGGCAGAAGCTGGGGACATTCATTCCAATCAGAAAATGATCAGAAGTGGGTGGGCCGTGGGCGATAGGGAGCAAGTACTGCCCAACTCTAGTTCCGTAGATGGACAGGGACTGGAGGGACAAAACCAGGAAAAGGTATTTATCCAGAGCAGTCTTGGACATTTTTGTGCTATCCTAATGCAATCTTTGAAAAGTTGGCCTCTAACTAATCACAAAGAAATATTTTATTCAGAAACGCTTTCCTCGTGGCTCTCATCTCTTTTCTATTCCTCTGATGAAAGGCAATCAGAACAAGAAATCTTCCCGCACAGAAATTCTTTACCTAAACTGTGTTTAGTGGAAATTGCTGTTTAAAATCTTGCTTGAAGTTAACAGTTGGATCCTGTCCAGACAACAAGAGAGTGACTTTATAACGGAGAGTGAAAATAGAATGATGAAATCATGTCAGGAAAAGAGATGATCAAAGAAATGGCCACCTGAGACTTTAAATGCCGAGACTGAACACAGCCCATCCACCCTCCATAGCGTTATTTTAAAAGTTTCCTGTTGCTAAATGCAATTGTCTACGAAGGTCCCTTCCCTTCCCCAGGACCTAATTGATAACACTCACGATGGCTTCTCATCTTTCCTTGAGATTTACACCTTGGAAGGAAGGAGAAATTACTCTGTTTCAGCAATTCCAGAGCTTGGCAACTTAACTATTAATAACAGCTTTAGGGAAAGAATGAATACTTCTCTATTAATTCTAATGAGAAAAGATGTAGGAAAGTCATTAGCTCCTGTCAGAGGAGGAGAGCGAAGGCAAAGTGGGAGAAGAGCCCAGGAGAGACCCCTCCTCTGCCTTCCAAATTCTTTCTGATGCTCCGGAACATGCTGAGGACTCTTGTGAGAATAGAAGGGGAGAGGTTGCTGGCCCGAGGCCCTGAATCACAAAAAGAAACTGCTACAGAAAACCAGGAAAAAAGGCACAGTCTCCCTTTATTCTGGGGACGTATTCAAGCCTCTTCAACCAGTGTTTGGAAATTGGCCCCTTTATGTGTGCGTAATTAGGAAGAGTCTTTACTCGAGAAACCACCTGTAATCATGGCCATGTCTACACCTCTGTTCCTGAGATGAAAGCAAAGCATTTTGATCACATTCTCCATTCAGATATTTTCTTCCAGCTCTGCGAACAGGGTTGGTTTGAAATCTTTTCATGACATTAAAGCTTGGTCTTGTACAGAGTTCAACAGTGTTCCTTCAGGAAGCAAGACAGATGCCTTCAGGATAAAGACAAGTAATGAAAGCCACTCAGGAACACTCTTGGAAAAGTTTGTCTCAACAACTACTGAAGAAAATGCTTCTAGTGGATCAAAGATAGTGGTTTTCAGCCAGAGGTGATGTCTGGGGACTTACTTGGGGTAAGTGGGGTACACAGGATAGACCCCCATCTCATTCTGGATGGACACAACCCCAAAGGCCAACAGGGTCACCACTGGGAAACCCTGGTTGAAACCAAAAATCATAAACTCAAAAGCTACAGGGCCAGATCAGTAACAGAAACAAGGGTTGTGGATGAAGAGGAAGGACTGGCCCAGCCTCAAGGGCCAGGCTGCCCCTCAACCCCACTCACCGAGACCAGCTAGGACCAAGTGTCCAGTTTGCTGGAGCTATCGGTTTTTCATGAGAAACCAGAAATCTGAGCTCCATGGTTCCCTTTTAAACACTGACAAATTAATTTTCAAACCACATCACCATGCTAACCAACCTATCTGTGGCCTGAATGCTACCAAGAGAGGCCAATAAGTGACCCTTTGTCAGGAAGGAGGTTCAGGGGCACCAAGGATGAAGGCAAGGCTTTAGTTTCCACTTCTGCTCTTTTGCAGAAGCAAAGTTTCTTTTCAAAAATACTGTCAAAAAGATATTTATGGGAGAGTAATCCTGTTTTTGAAAAGTAATTTAGTAGTGTCTTATAAAATGAAATTTATAATTATAAAACGTGCCTTGATCCAGCAACTGCTCTGTGGGAAATTGAGCAAGAATATTTACTGCAGCAATAGCTGTGGTAGGAAAACCAATAGCAATCAACAGGAACATCCATCAATAGAGGAAGAGTTGAATAAATAAATTATGGTACAGCTATACTGTGGGATTTTTGTGCCACTATTAAAATGATCTACCCATCAATCTGTAATATATGCCTAGAGTTACATATAAGATATATTAAGAAGAAAAGAGTTGTAGATGACTGAATATGGTGTGATCTCTTATTTTGTGTAAACAACAAAATAAAGTGTCTGTCCATATTTTTATGTATGTAGAGAAATGCGTGATGGTGCATCAGCCCAACTCTGGCAGCCTGCAGGGGCAACGAGGCTGGGGATTGTCAAATTTTCCTTGCATATGTCAGTGTTGCTTTCTTTGTTGTAACTAGTATGGTATGGTTTTGTTAGTCTGGAAGAAAAATTAGAGGCCAATAATGACACTGGCTTTAAAACTCAGACTGAAAGTCATGAGGAAAAGCTCCAGAGTGTGCAGGGCAAATCATTTCTATCAGAACAAGGGAGACTGTCATACTCTCATGACAATAGGTCAGTTTTTTTCAGGCAGAGGAAAGGTTGAGAGACACACAAAAGGAAAAGAAAAATATATTTTTCCATCTTTTAACCAAATCTGAAGTACTTCTGTTCTATACTTATTTTTTTTTGTATGAAATTTTGCTGCTTCCAAGTAATCATTTTCCAATCTCTTTTTTTTTTCCAGAAACCACTTTTCTCTATGGTTTAAATTTCTCTTCTCTTTCTCTGATGAAAAGCAATCAGTTTGAGAACACTTCACTTACCATTTTCTCCAAAAAAACATATTTAGTGGGAAAGTATGCTTAAAATCTTTTGGTAAGTTGAAACTTTAAATCATCCTCAGACAAAAAGAGAATGCCTTAAAATAAAGAGAGGACAAATTGTGGGGAAGAAGGAAAATGAAATGAAGAACAAAAAACCCAGCTAATATTATTTGAATTATTTAGTGCCAAAATCGAATCAAAAGAACCTACTTTAGAGATCATTACTTTCAAACTTTCTTAACTCTAAATGAAAATTGTAACGGAAAAAAAAGAAGTTCAGCCTTTTGGAATATAATTGATGTGTTTAGGCAATTGCCTCATCATTTCTTAAGATTTACACCCTTAGAAGGAGGTGTTATCCTTGTTTCAGCGATTCCGTAAGCAATATTACTTAACTAATGGCTTTAGGAAAAGAATATCTCCCCATTAAATCTGACAGGAAAAATAATGGTACCGAGCCATTAGCTCTAGTCAGAGGCGGAGAGGGAGTTGGTGGGTGAGGGAACCCTGGAGTTCAGGCTGCCATTTTGTTTCTCTCAGGGAAACATTTGGAGGTGATTTGTGACAAAGGGAGCAGGTCACGAGTGACATGAAGTAAACCAACCCCCCCACCCCCAGCTCCACCAGTCCCAGTTCACTCATGACTAACAGAAGTTGAAAGGGTGAAAAGATAAAAACAATTCAAATGTACTTAATTTCGGAGAATTACATCATCATCCTCATATAATATTGAGCTATTCCACCTTTTCAATAGGATTCAGTAAACCTTTTATTTCAGGAAGTACCTGTCAGAGAAGTTCTCTTTACCTTTCTTTTTTTTTCAATGAAAGACAGCTGCTTTGATAATGTTTGCCTCAGAGGAATTTTTCCTAAACTATGTTAATGAAAAAAAAAATCAGTTAAAATATTTCAGTCACTTAAAAGCTTAGGTATGGACAGAAAATTCAAAAGAAGAGATTCCAGTGAGAAATAAAGCATAGAAGTGGCTCCTTCACCCTGGAATTAAATATGGGTTTATTGTCAATGATTTAAGCCTCTCGATTCTGCCTCACTGATGTAGTGTACCTGTAGCTGAAGAGAAGAAAATTAAGACATAATTACATAAAGATTGGTATTGTGGCAAATGCCACAAAGGAGATGGGTTATGAATCATGGCACAAGGACACCTAATTAGGCTTGAGAGGAAATGACCAGCCTGAGGAATCATGAAAATGTCACCTTACAGAACCATCCAAGGATTGCACTGCATCTGTAGATTGCCTTGGGTGGTATAGTCATTTCAACAATATTGATTCTTCTGATCCAAGAACACGGTGTCTGCTTTGGTTTCTTTCATCACTGTCATAGTTTTCAGAGTGGAGGTCTTTTGCCTCCTTTGGTAGGTTTATTTCCAAGTGTTTTATTCTTTCTGATGAGATGGTAAATGGGATTGTTTCCTTAATTCCTCTTTCTGATCTTTCATTCTTAGTTTATGGAATTGCAATACATAGGTTTCTATGTACTAATTTTGTATCTTGAAACTTGACCAAACTCATTGATGAGCTTGAGTAGTTTTTTGGTAGCATCCTCAGGATTTTCTATGTATGGTGTCATGTCATCTGCAGACATTGACAGTTTTACTTCTTTTCCAAACTGGACTCCTTTTTTCCTTCTCTGATTACTGTGGCTAGGACTTCCAAAACTATGTTGAATGAAAGTTGTGAGAATGGACATCCTTGTTTTGTTTCTGATCTTAGAGGAAATGCTTTCAGCTTTTCACCATTGAGTGTGATGTTAGCTGTGGGCTTGTCATGTGTGGCCTCTATTTTGTTGAGGTAGGTTCCCTCTGTTCTGGAAAGGAATAGCATGAAACCTAAACTGGGTTCTTCAGAGAGAATATAGTTGAAGGACCCACCAGAGGGACAGAAAAATGCATTTACTAAAATCCCACTCCATGCCAGAGTATTTCTCTCTCCTAATGCAATTTTCTAAGCAATCATATGTTTTCCTTCAGAAACTACTCTTAGCAATACTTACTTCTCTTCTTTGATGAAAGGCAATCAATTTAAGATTTCCCTCTCAGAAATTTTTTTTTTCCCCTGAAAGATGTTGAGTGGTAAGCTGTGTTTAAAATCAACCCTGAAGTTGCAAGTTTGTTCCCAGACCATAAGCATGTACCTAAAATATAGAGAGCCACTGTGGGCATGAGGTGAAGGATGAAAAAAAAAATAAAATTACTGAAAATACTATTTGGAATCTATAACGCCCAGACTGAAACCAAGAGTATATCCTCTTTGAATTATGATTCCCAATGTTTCTTTATAAGCCTATAAAATGAGCCTGCAAAAGACAGTCCATTTCTTGAAATATAATTGAGATATTTGAGAAGCTCAATTTGTCCTCAAGATTTGCATTCTTAAAAAGAAGAAATTGATCCATTTCAATGATAATAGCTGAGAAGAAAGAGCTTTCCTTTTCTCCTTCATTAATCCTGATAAAGGAGAAAAAAATGGACTAATTTCCAACTAGAAACAAAAGCAAGAAAGAAAATATTGGCATTGGCCTCAATCCATTTTGGTTTTCCAATCACTTTAGGAAAGAAAACATTGTAAGTTTAGCCTCTGTGAAAAGATAATATCCAGGGAGAATCTCTGTCTTCCCTCAAACCTAAAATGCAGTAAAATCAATAAGACAAGAAAACCAGAAAACAGAATGAGAGAACATTTTTCTGTTTTTGTAACATGTTTAGATACTACATCGCATGTGCTACTCGGGCATTTTTTGTCTTTCTCCAGAACACCTGCCTTTACCTTTTTCTGAGGAAAGGCAAGTATTTAGAAAGCTGAAAACTTTCTCTCACTCAGATATTTCTTCTAAACAACATTAGTGGAGGAGCCAGTGTTAAATATTTCATTAATGTGAAATCCCGTACCCAGAATTCAACAGCATTTCTTAAACTCTATTATAGAGGAGCAAGGGGACTGGGAGAAAAAGAAAGGAATAAAAGCACCTCAAAAGACTCTTTGAAAACTTTTCAGACCAAAATTTACTCAAGAATGTATGCTTTCAACACGATTTCCTAAGTGTGGTTTTCTTAATAATGAAAGAAACTCGACTGGGCAGACTTTGCCCATAATGGAAAGACTTTCAACTTGGCTTCAACTTTTCTCAAGATTTCCACCTCAAAAGAAAAGAGTCCTCCTGCGACTGCAATTCTGTAGCAAAGAGACTCAAGGAGTGTGTTTTGAGCAAAAGCCTCAATGTGGTTTCTATGGATGCTGGAGGAAAATAAAGGGGGACAGTCATGAGTTCTTTCAGCAGAAGCAGGAAATAAAATATCAAGGGTTGACTCTGCCCTGTGATGAAGAGGCTCCAACCTCAAGGTTACGTGGAGCTCGGAAGCGCGTGTAACAAAGGGGAAAGAGTACTAACAGGAAGAGATGGACCCAATTCTTTCAGAATCCTAGGAAGTCAGTCTTTTGTCCTCCCACCAGCTTTAGAAATTCTGCCTTTTATAATGGGAAACTTAAATTACAGGATTTCTTTTAAACTTCAGAAACTCTCTCAGTCTTGGAGTCACAGCCTTTATCTTCCTCTACATTTAATCAGTCTGGTTAAAATGCCCTGGAAATGTAAAACCTCAGTTACACAACTGAGAGCATTCTTGGAAGTACAGATAGGACTCCCAAAGCAACATGAAGGAGAAAGAGAAAATAAAAAGGAAAGAATATCCCTCCATAGAAATAAATATATAAATGTTCATGCTACCAAATTCATTAAGAAATTTGATTTCTAGATTTTTAAGACCAGCAATTGACATATTAGAACCATGGAGAAAGTCAAGGTTTTCAAGCATGTAAGAAATCTTTACATCATTCCTTGAAGATTTCTCCTCTATCACCCACAAAGGGAGTCTGTTTCGCAAGTCAAGAGCACTATAGGAAGGGAGATCCAGATCTGACAGAAAGTGGGAGATGCTTCTAACTGTTGCCTGGAAAGGAGTATAAATAATGTCAGGAATCCAGAAAACTCCACCTGGGGAAGAGGTAAGGAATGGAGTGGGAGACGAGACTTGGAGCAGATATAAAATTCTGCACTATATACCAAGGCGAAGGGGCTGGGGAAAAAAAACAGAATTTAAAATAGGCAAATCTTGCTACAGGGAGAGAAGACAGTCTTTACAAACTCCTGTCTTCCAGCAGTCCCTGGAATCCTTCCTGGGGGTGGTCCTTGGCAGGTTTGGGGTTGGGACACCTGTGCACTTGACCACATAGCTGACCCTCCTGGTTATTTTCTTTCTTTCTTTTCTAAGTCTATTGCATTAATTACAATATTACTTCTGTTTTATGCTTTGTTTTTTTGGCTCAGAGGGATGTGGGATCTTCGCTCCCAGGTCAGGGATCGAACCCTCACCCCCTGCATTGGAAGCCGAAGTCTTAAACACTGGTCCTCCAGGGAAGTCTCCTTGGTTATTTTCTTGAATCAAAGGCAGCTGGGTTGATAAGACGACCATCCCCCTCCAAAATTTTCTCCTCCTAAAAGTCCCAGGATCTGTTTAAAATGCCCAGAGAAAGGACAACTCATCTCATATGTAGAACTAAGGTCCAATAAAAGGAGATAAAAGAAGGGAGGGCAACCCAGAAACGTCAGCAGTTGTCATCGAAAATTTATTCAGGAAATCTTGACTTCTGTTTAAAATATGCTATTATTAAATTCAAATCAGAAAAAAGAATACATGGCTTAAATTATCATGGAGTAAACCAACATAATGGTTTTGAAATAAAGCAGTTTACATGGTTTCTGTGAATGCTGACAGAAAAATAATGAGAAAATTGCATGAATATCCATCAAAAAATGAGGGCTAGAAGCACGAAGAGTGGTTCTCTTGGCTTTCTCAGTCAGACCCCTCATGAAAATCTAAAAAAAGAAAAAAATGTCAGTGTGAGGAGAGCAGAAGAAAGACGTGAAGTGGACTGAACCCCAGAGGATGCTGGTACCCAGAGAGACAGGATGATGGCAGACTGCCAGGGAGAGAAATCATAAAGATGCTCACATCTCAGAAACTTTCTACCCCTTCAAGAAGTTTTCAACTTCTCTAGGCAAAAGCAACCTTCAAAACTTCTATCTTGAGAAATGATTAGTCTATCTGATCTCAAATATTTCTCTCCCACAGAGGAAAACAAGCCTGACCATTTTCCTTGCAGAATATCCTCCAACCCTGTATATTCACTGTGAGTGTCTGCCAAGTATACTTCATTATTATGAAAGTTCTCTCAGGGAAAGAAATCCATACCCAGCCTCTAATAAATACAAGAGGTAGGGAGGGCAGGAGGAGATGAAATAGCATGAGGGAGACGATAAAATTTAGGTTTTAGTGTAGAGATGTACCGTGTCTAGAAGGTCGAGACTCGCCCCTGATTACAACTTCAGAGTGTATTTTCTTAGCCAGAACTGACAGATTTGATGCCGCCTCCCGCACGAATTTCTTGAAAAGAAAATTAACCCCTTTCCTTCCAGGGCTTGGCTTGGAAAAGAAAGAAAGTGAAGGTGGCCTGTCATCACTGGTGGAGTAACACGGCCTGGAGGATGCCTGCCCCTGCCACTGACCTCATTTGGGGTCCAGGTGACTTGCTGAGTAGCTTCGGGCCACAGGAGGCAAAGCCTTATCCAGGGGAAGGAGCCAGAAGGCAAAGATGGACAGAAACACAAAGGGAAGGAGAGAAAGAGAGAGACAGCAAAAAGGACCAATCGCTGGGAAAGTGGGGAGATCCATGTGCCCAGGTGACGCAGAACAGGTGATCTGACCAGCTGACCCTGAACCAGCCTCTTCAGAGGTAACAGGTTAGGAGTCTGAACAACAGACAGCCCAGGAGCCAACCCGTCTGCAAGTAAAGGTGGTGCCCTGTGCCCCCTCAGCCCGGGCATGGAGGACAGGGCACCATCACACCGATCAAGTTCCAGAAGTGGAATTAGATGTGAAAGAACGATCAGGTGTGTTTTCAAGTACATGGAGCCCCTGTCCTGCAGGATGGTGGAGGCCGGAAACGGTGGCCTGAGGACCTCGGGGAAAGATGAAACGGGATGCCGAGTTAAACGTGAACGTCAGGTCAACAATGGATCATTTGTAACATAAGTGTATCCTATTGCCATGCTTGGGGGCATACTTATGCTAATATATATAATACACACATACGGATGTGACTATATGTGTGTGTGTGTTTGTGTGTGTGTGTATTTAGGGACTTCCCTGGTGGCACAGTGGTAAAGAATCCATCTCCCAATGCAGGAGATGTGGGTTTGATCCTTGGGTCAGGAAGATCCCCTGCAGGAAAAATGGTAACCCACTCCAGTAGTCTTGCCTGGGAAATCCCATGGACAGAGGAGCCTGGCAGGCTACAGTCCATGGGGTTGCAAAAGAGTTGGACATGACTTAGCAACTAAAAAAGAACAACAACAATATATACATAGTTCAACTGAAATTCAGCTTTAACTGGGTGCCTTATATTTGCATCTGCTAACTCTGTGCCCACCCCTACAGGGTGTGGGGAAGGGGATCTGACTGGGGACTGGCTGTGCAGAAATATTTCTCTCCCTAGATGAGGCCCCAAGGCAACCCATTTTCTACTGAAATCACCCTCCCCCACTGCCTTGCCCTTGATGGCAGACAATCGACTGTGTGTTCCCTCATGACAAAAGTTCTCCGAGGGGAAGGAGGCTGTGCCCACCTGTGCTCATAAATTCAGGGAGAGGAAATGAGAATGGATGCAAGAGTACAGGGTGAAGGATAAAATTCGAAATAGGTTTCAGTGTGGAAATGTACCCAATGGTTCTTCCCTTTTTTTTTTTATAGTTAACATCACTCCTCTGATGATAGGTTCTGGGTCTATTTTCTCAGTGAACATTCTCATGCACTTCCTATCAAATATTTTCAATGAAAATAAAAGTAATTTACTTTTCCAATGATGTTTTGGTTTGAGTAGAGATGATAGTACTTGGTCTTTGGTCATGGCTTCAGGTTATCTTTGTTCTAGAAATAATAATTACATGATGCATCACAGGGACAGGATGGGGTGAATGGGGAGTCTTTAGGGCAGAGCTTGCAACCAGTGGTGGAACAGGGATGCAGAGGTGATCCTGGATATAACTGGGAGAGAGAAGCGGAATTCCTGTGGGTGAAAAGTCCAATGGTGGGAGCAGGTGTGGCATAACTTGACAAGGGAGAACCCAAGAGACCTCAGCCAGGTGATCAAGGTCAACATCAGTAACAGTGAATCATGTGATGGTGTACCCCTGATAGGATATGACAAGAAGGTCAATTCACCACCAGAGTCTGGCTCGCCAAACCCACCCCCCACCCCAGTCTAACCGTGATAAAACCATGAGACAAACTCCAGTAGAGGGACACCCTCCACAACACGGAGCAAGAGTGCTCCCAATTGTCGAGGACATCGAATATAAGAAAAGTTGGAGATGCTGTCAGACACAAGAGGCACCTAAGAACCTTCTGGAAGTCCACACTTCTCTCCTTATTCTTCAGATCTTGGATCAGCGATGCAGCTTTTCCTCTGAGATGTGTCAGGAAAGCATTTTTCCCTCCTTGATAGGTCTTGAAGTAAAAAAAATATATGTATTTTTTCAGTTCTCCCATTTCAAACCACTTTCTCTAACAGTGTCCAGGGTATTGTGCTGTCTGCCCAAACTATGCAATTTGCAGAGCTCACTGAGCATGAAAATGTGGGCCCTTATTTAAAATGGTTAAGAATTTCAAGTCATACACTAGCCAAGATATGGAAGCAACAATAGATGAATGGATAAAATGCCCGTCATAGATGGATGAATAGATATTAAGATGTGGTATATACATGCAGTGGAATATTACTCAGCCGTAAAAAGAGTGAAATCTTGCCATCTGCAACAACATGGATGGACCTAGAAGGTATTGTGCTTAGTGAATTAAGCCACGCAAAAACAAATACTACATGATATCACCTACATGTGGAATCTAAAGAAAACCATGAACAAACATCACCAAACAGAAACAGAGTCATAGATACAGAGGACAGGGATGGGGGGAACAGAGAAATAGGTGAGGGAGATTACGAGGTACCAACTTCCAGCTACAAACTAAATGAGTCATGATATGAGATGTACAGTGTGGGGAACACAGTTAATAATTATGTGAAATCTTTGTATGGGGACAGATGGTAACTAGACTTATCATGATCGTTTTGAAATGCATAGAAATATTGAATCACTATGTTGTATAATGGGAACTAACATAGTGTTGGAGATCAATTATACTTCAAAAATAAACTCATGGGAAAAGGGATCAGTTTTGTGATAACCAGAGGCAGAGGATGGAAGGAGGGGGAGTTAGATGAAGATGGTCAGAAGGTACAACCTTCCAGTTATAAAATACTAGGGGTGTAATGTACAATGTGATAAATATAATGAACACTGCTCTCTGTTATATACGAAGAGTTCTCTTCACAAGGAAAGAATATTTTTTGATTTCTTAAATTTTGTATCTCTATGAGAGGATGGATGTTTGCTAAACTTATTGTGATCTTTTCATAATGTGTAAGTCAACTCCTGATGCTGCGTACCTTAAACTGATACAGTGCTATGTGTCAGTTGTATCTCAATAAAACTGGAAGGAAGAAAGAATTTCAAGTCAGCCCAGCAGAGCAAGCATGGGGCCATCTGAGTTTGGCCCTGTGAACTGTGCAGTTCCCAGACACACTAGGGTTTCCCTTAGCAGGTATTGACTGCTGTGGAAGAAGCCCATCTTCACATCAACAAGGAAAAGAACCAACAGAACAATTTTACAAGGACAGAAAGAGCTGAGGAAGTGAGCTTTTGTAAAAAGGCATTATGTGGACTGAGGTGAGACTGTGTTTCAAATCGAGGAACACACCTTTGTGTGTTGTTAATCCCCAAAGGACCCTGAGACCCCCTGACCCCTCGCTGACCTTTCTTCTCAGGGAGGAACCCAAAGTCCACAATGGGGAGGGAGGGATTCTGTGTGAAGGAGAGGCTCCCTTGGGTTGTTTTCTCTTTTATTCGTTTTCAGAAGGTCTGGAGGGGGTGGGGGTTGTCTTACACACACACACACACACACACACACACACACACACACACACACACACACGCATACAAGGATTAACTTTTCAACAGTGGACACATGATGAAGGCAGTTGTCAGTTTCATCGGGAAAATTGGAAAGGCCTCGAGAGAATTCTTCAAAGTCTGTCCCCAATTCCTGCCATGTGTTTGGGATAAAGCACAGGTAGGCTTTAGGTTTGATAAATAAAACTGTCATCCAACCACAGTCCCTGTGTTTATGGAGTTGTATATGGGTGTGTTCAGTAATGATCCACTCTTTTCGGCCCCCCTGGACTATAGCCCACCAGGCTCCTCTGTCCATGGAATTCTCCAGTCAAGAATACTGGAGTGGGTTGCCGTTTTCTTCTCGAGGGGATCTTCCCGACGCAGGGATCGAACTCGCATCTCTGGCCCTGGCAAGCAGATTCTTTCCCATCTGAGCCACCAGGGAAGCCTGTTTATGGAGTTGTAGGTTCTTTAACAGATGCAGCAGAGTTCCCCTGGATTCTGGCAAGGCCACCTGCACCCTTGCTACTCAAACTCCCCCCAGCCTTGTACCCAGAGCAGCAAAAATGCAGACGTGGGGAGGAGACCACTGGCCACCATGGCGAACCTGTGCGGCACAAAGCCAGCCGTCTGGGGCGGTTACTGAGTCATCCAGGAGCTGGAAGGATTAACTCATCTCCACACACAGATGCCTTCCCTCTGTGCTGCCGTATCCTCGTCTGCGCAGTGCGAGGAACCCGGCACTGCCTATTGGAGTGCCTGAGTTAGATGAGTGGGTACCACACGCACCATGCTCAGGACCTGGGATAAAACTCAGGTCTGTGTTGTTATCTTAGTCATTAATTTGTGGTCTATAGCCCATCTCCCCCCACCTAGAACATCGGCTCCAGGAGGGAGGTGACCTGACCTGCATCAATGGTCCCCGTTATTCCAGCACCTAAACGGCTGATAGTGAAGAGCACATATTAGCTGCTTGATAAATACCCTTGGAATGAGCTTACAGAGCGCAACCTCATCGGCCTGACTCTGAAACTTAGGCCAGATGCTGCTTTTCGCCTTCATTCCTCCAAATGGCAGCTCTCACTCCGGCACGGAGGTTTCTTGCCTTTTGTGACTATAGATGCATCTCCAGGGAGAGGTTCTGCAAGGGTTAATATGTGTGCAGCATCTCAGCATCTCAGGCAGGGGTCCCAGGGCGCATCCCCAGTTGGTCAGGCTTTAGAGAAAAATTCTTTTTCTGATGAATTCACAGCAGTCCTTCCATGCCACCCCCATGAATGAGATCAGTAATGATTTGACTCTGCTCCACTATTCCCACTGATTATAATCATATTTAAAAACCCTGATCATTTTTTTAAAAACTGCATTTAATGTCAATTTGCATTCATCAAGAATTTTTTTTTCTTTAAAGGGGTTGTTCCCTTTAAAAGCGCCATATGAATTTTGAAGGTAACGGGCTCTGAGCCTGAAGGTAATCTGAGGAAGAAGATTAAGGTGACCATAATTTTCAACCCTGTTTTCCTCAGGAAGAGAAACAAAACCTTGAAACTTACAAGCCAGCTCACGTTTCCGCATTCCACACAGCTTCCACCCTCTCTGTTCCATCGAAATTAATTTTCTTGTCAGGGATACATAGGTATAACCACGAGCTCTCCCTGGTTGATGAGTGGGGGGGCGGGGGGGGGTTACCAGGAAGAAACAGTAGGATACGTGTAGATAATGGGACACCCTCACGCAGTTATGACAGTTTGATGTCTTGTTCTGGGTAAATAACAGCAAGGTGTTTTTCCTACTCTTATTACCGTAGCTCACCATATAATTTGAGATTCCTTCAGTGGGCGACGTTGAAAAAGCTGCAAGGACCTAACGGAAGAGAAAGGATAAAGCCAGGCACTGTTAGATGTAGGCTCTGGAATTGTGGGGACCTAGGAGGCAAGCTGGTTCCTTGTTTGGCCATTGCAGGGGTGGAGGGAGCATGCCAAAGGGATTCAGAGCAGAAGCACATGAGGCTGAAAGAACTGGGGGAGGAGATACACCCCCGAGCTTGTCAGCATGAACACGGGGGTTTAGTAACAAGATTCTTGAAGTGGTATCACTTGCTCTCTGGAGATAAACAAACAAAAATATGTTTTTTCTCAAACTAGGATTTTAAAGTTCTGTCATTTTTTTTTTTTTTAACTTGTGATGGAGAGTAGGATAAGGAATAAGATGTCACTGCTGCCCAGAGAGACGAGCTCAGGCACAGAGAGAAAATCTTAGCACATACACAGCACCTGGAGAATGGCATTCCTGGCATGGATATTAATTGAATTTAAAGTTTGGACTTTTACCCCATCTATATCTCTAGCCCTTGTGGCAGAGCCTGAGAGTTGCCTCCCTATTTCTGATCCTTTTTCTCAGCAACGAAAACCCACTTTCTGGATGGGGTGTGCTGCTCTGCTAAAAACTACATTTTCCAGTTTTTCTTGCAGCCAAGTATGACTAGGTAACTAAATGTTGGGCAAAGAGATGTGAGAGGATATCATATATGCAATTTTCAAGGCAGGCCCTTGAAGGAAGGGCTGGTCCCCTTTCATTCCTCCTTTACCTTTCTAATAGCTGGAGTGCAGACTTGATGGCAGGCGCTGAAGAAGCCATCCTAGACCACAAAACAAGTAAAGCAAAGAGACAGGGAGAGCAGAGCAACAGGACAAGAGGAACCTGGGTCCCTGCCATGAAACCACCATCCTAGATTGTCCTAGTCACACACAATAGTTATTTGCGAGAGGAATAAAACTTTTCATATCCTTTTAAATTCAGTTATTTTCATTTTTCAAGAGAAAAGCCAAAGCTTTATCATACTTAGTACCACGGTGATGAGAAATGTTTTACTGTAGGAGTCTAATAAGCTTTAGACTATTACCGAAATTTTGGTTAGAGAGTGTGTGCGTGCTCAGTCATGTCCAGCTCTTTGCGACCCCATGGGCTGCAGCCCGCCAGGCTCCTCTGTCCGTGGGATTCTCCAGGCAAGAATACTGGAGTGGGTTGCTATTTCCTTCTCCAGGGGATCTTCCTGACCCAGGGATCGAAACCATGTCTTCTGTGTCTCCTGCATTGGTAGGCAGATTCCTTACCACTGAGCCACCTGGCAAGCCCTAAACTTTGGTTATCCATACAATCTTGATAAGTTTGGTTTGTTGACCAACAAGTATTAAGCCTTCACCAGTTTTTTCATATCTACAAAGTATCTGGGCCAGGGATCAGCAAACTACAGCCTGCAGACCAATCCTGACCCTCTGTCTACTTTTATAAAGTTTTTTTGAAACACAGCCATGCTCATTCATTTACATGTCTGTGGCCATCTTCTCCCTAACATGTCAATGTTGAGTTGTTGCAACAGAGACTATATGGTCAGCAATGTTAAAGAAACATATATTATCTGACCTTTACAGAGAAAGGTCAGCCCCACCACCAGCCCCTGCTTATAGCCAACCAACATCCAGAATGTGAGTGATGCCATCCTAGATCGGCCAGTCTCAGCCATTCCCACAATTACCCCACAGATGCATGACCAAACCCAGCAAGACTTGAGTGTCAGTTCAGCCGAACCTGACAGCCCACTTACCCAGAGACTCATGAGAAAGAATAAATACTCATAAACTACTGAGTTTGGGGGTGTTTTGTTACACAGCAGTAGCTAATGCATCACAGGTAAACCTATGTTTGACATAGATACTGCTGTATAGTAAATACACATGTCATTACCTTTGATACAAGAGATATGTATTTATGATTACTAATATGCATATTTGGGGATGATACAAATTCCTTCAGAATATTTGTTTATAAATATTGGATGTAAATATATTACATTTGGGGACGTCCAATGATAACTAATGAGATGGGAACAAGAAGCACAACATTTTATAACCTTGGTCTAGTGGCAGACTGCCTACATGTTTTAGCACTTGCTTGCTGTATAATCTTATTTCTGCATCTTTAAAATGAGTGTAGGAGAGTATAATTATGGTTGATTTGCATTGTTGTATGGCAGAAACCAACACATTGTAAAAATTAAGAAACAAAAAACATTTTAATGAGTATAATTTTAGCACTTTTGTATTTCCATCAAGAATTTTACAAGGGATCATAAAAGGGCTCAGAATAGTGACTAGTGATGGGGACCACCCATCAATATTAGCTAAGAGTATTCCTATTGTGGTTCTTATTAGATAATACACTGCAAACAAATTATAATATGGCTGAGCAATGAATAGACTTGAAGTTTGAGAATAAAAATGTTTACAATAAAAGACTTTGAAATGAATGACTTTTTAAAATAATGCATGTTAGTCCCTCAATTGTGTCCGACTCTTTGTGACCCCATGGATGTAACCCAGCAGGCTCCTCTGTCCCTGGGATTCTCCAGGCAAGAATACTGGAGTGGATTGCCATTCCCTTCTCCAGAGGTTCTTTCCAAGCCACGTCTCCTGGACTGGAGGCAGATTCTTTGCCATTTGAGCTACAGGGAAGTCCTTTTAAAAATAAGGCATGGGCTTTGAAAACAAACTTATGTTTGACAAAGAGGAGACTTGATGGGGGGGAGGGATAAATCAAGAGTTTGGGATTAACATATACACACCACTATATATAAAATAATCAACAAGAACCACTGTATAGCACAGGAAACTCTACTCAATATTCTTTAAGAGCCTATATGGGAAAAGAATCTGAAACAGAATGGATATACATATATGTAAACTGAATCACTTGGTTTCGAAAAGGTGATGGGAGGGAGGACCTTGAACACACATTTAGTCATTTTTCCTGGGTGGTTAGGACACAGTTATAAGCGTTGGGTGTTGTTGCAAACAAGTCCCTTGAAGACTGCTTTAAAAAGCAAAATAGGATGTGTTTATTTGGTGGAAATTTCGAACAGGCACCTACCTGAGAAATGAAAGCGACTGTCCTAATGTTATGTAAATGGGTGCTCACGCGGTGGATAAATTTCTACGATGGCATTGTGCTCAGATTCTAAAAGTACTAAATCTCAAAGAGCTGGGTTGAAAGTGAAGATGCTGTACTCGGAAATCTCTATTAGGTGACTCAAACCAGGGGCTCTGGCGATGACAAAAGCCATCTCAAAGATTCATGCTACAAGTTCAGCTAGAATGGCTTTGTGAAATGTGAGTAGAAAACATAATGTCCCTACACCGATCTTTTATGTAATGTGTGATTTAAAGGACTGTGTGCAACTAGCTGAATACATAAAACACTACAAGGAGAAGTTTGCTTACTTCATCTCCATCTTGAGGTTGTATTTCAGGTTGGTCCAGAGACTCCTTTGGATCTTTGTGTTGAGAAAATAGGAGATAGCCTTGTTGTTCAGTTGCTAAGTTGTGTCTGACTCTTTGTGACCTGCTGGATGACAGCACGCCAGGCTCCTTTGTCCTTCAGTATCTCCCCGAGTTGGCTCAAATTCATGTCCATTGAGTCAATGATGCTATCAAACCATATTATCCTCTACCACCCCCTTCTCCTTTTGCCTTATATTGAGGCAAAAGTGGTAAACATTAATAGCTGTGATTCACGATTTCTAGATAGTCGGTGTCTTGCGCTCTTGTGTAACTGACTTATTGAGAAGTCAGTTACGGAAGAAACTTGAAAAGAGTGAAAGAAGTCAGAAGTTTAGATAACAAGGATTTGGGGAGATGGCCACAGGGAGCTCTGGAGAACAAACCATAATCACAAAACTCATTCTTCCTGAAGGCAAAAAGCCTGAGTGGTCCTGTCCCTCCATCAATCAATCAATCAGGAGCTGTGGACCAGCCTCCAGCAACTGTGTGTATGTTCAGTTCAGTTCAGTCGCTCAGTCGTGTCCAACTGTTTGTAACCCCATGGACTGCAGCACGCCAGGCCTCCCTGTCCATCACCAACTCCTGGAGTTTACTCAAACACATGTCCATTGAGTTGGTGATGCCATCCAACCATCTCATCCTCTGTCATCCCCTTCTCCTCCCGCCTTCAATCTTTCCCAGCGTCAGGGTCTTTTCCAATGAGTCAGTTCTTCGCATCAGGTGGCCAAAGTATTGGAGATTCAGCTTCAGCATCAGTCCTTCCAATGAATATTTCAGACTGATTTCTTTTGGGATGGATTGGTTGGATCTCCTAGCTGTCCAAAGGACTCTCAAGAGTCTTCTCCAACACCACAGCTCAAAAGCATCAATTCTTGGGCGCTCAGCTTCTTTACGGTCCAAGTCTCACATCCATACATGACTACATGTATGTTGGGGGAAAGTAATTCCCATCAATCAAGGGCCAATCCCTTGAAGAAGGTACAGATAAAGAGGGCAGCAGCCAGGACACAGGGATGATGGGCACCCAGCCTGAAAAGGGATCTGGGCAGGACACCAGTGGCTTTGACCAGAACTGTCACCCTATAGTACAGAGTGAAATGGTCTTGCTCTTTGCTCTCCTCTACCAGGAAACAACACTGGACTGTGACAGACATAGAGGACAAATGTATGAATACCAAGGTGAAAGGTGGAAGGGGAGATGGGATAAATTGAAAGATTGAGACTGACATGTATACACTACTATGTTGATAGCATCACCAACTCATTGGATATGAATCTGAGCAAACTCTGGGAGACAATGAAGCGACAGGGGAGCCTGGAGTGCTGCAGTCCATGGGCTCATAAAGAGTCAGACACGACTTAGAGACTGAACAGTAACAGTGATGTACAAGAGAGATAACTAATGAGAACCTATTGTAGAGCACAGGGAACTCCAATCAGTGCTCTGTGGTGACCTAAATAGGAAGGAAATCCAAAAAAGAGGGGACGTATGTAGACATTTAGCTGATTGACTTTGCTATACAGAACAAACTGAGATAGCAGTGTAAAGGAACTACACTCCAATTTAAAGACAAATAAAAATCAGAATTAAAAGAGTGGGTTGTGATAAATATCTTCTGTTCCTTGATTTCAGCAGTCATTCCTCTACCTTCTCGGAACATCTCTTCTCAATATAAGTTGGCTGGTTTGTAACCAATCACCACTTCCCATCTCCAGGAGCAGGCAAATTCCACTCATTTGGACAAACAGAAGGCTCAGGGCTAGATACAGGACCCAAACCTCACTAAGTCAGAGCTGGTGCTGGACTTCAACTCAAACAGGACACTCCCTACTGCAATTGTTAAGAGGGTAGGATGCATGCCCGGGCCACCTCATGCCAGGGAACAAAGCGCCCCCACCCAAGAAGGCCAGCTCAGATAGGAAGAGGGCTAAACAGAGCCCTGGTGATATTGTTTGAGTCTCTGGGCTTCTTGTTTCACAAGCAATTATGTGCTTAAATCTTTTTGAGTTGGATTTTGGTCCCATGCTACCAAGAATTATATCAATAAGCCATGACAAACTGTTTTCCTGACTGTTCCAAACATTACTTACCTTCCTTCTGTCCCAGCAAAGGAGGTGGGTGGGTGCCATGGATATTCCTCCCCTCTCCGGCCCCCAGCCCCTTCCTAACCATATTCAAAGTGGGATTAAGAATTTACCAAACCTCGCCTAGTGACAGACTTAAAATTCAAAGCTTGATTGTCTGCTCCTAGTCTCTGGAAAACCATCCAACATGGGGACACATCATGACTTCACTGAAAGGAGCCAGTCTCTTCTATAAAGAGGCACTTCCAATAGATAGTGATTAATCTAGTTTCCCATTCTCCTAAGCAAAATAATAGAGAAATCATCATTTTCTTCCTTATCTAACTACGCAGATGACGGCTTCATGACTCCTCAAATTTATTGAGTAGCAAAACTGGAGGCAAAGAAGAAATATGTCCTCTGTCCTCAGAAGCACTGAAAGCCTCAAGCTGTCAGAACCAACGTGAGTCTTACTAAACAAGCTGCAGAAAATCCAGGAAGAGATGGGAAAGGTAAACAAACACAAACAAAACCCAAAAGAACTTCTTTCTCTTCAAGGAAACTTCCAGACTAAACAAGGATACGTGGATTTTCTTAGTCTTGATACAGGATGACTTAAGTCACTAAATAATGTTCCTCATTTCTTAATATACAGAAAAATATGGATGCATTGAATCTATAATGAAATGTTACTTAAATGAATCCAAATTAATTGAAATTAAGCATCCTGGAATGTAGCATTTAAAATGTATAGCAGATAGAGATTAATAAGGGGAAAATGAAGAGCTTCCCCCCCCTCCACTTAGCAACATGCAGTATTCTGCTCTGCAGAATGAAAAGGGAAAGAAAAAAAACAAACCATAGAGACCCAGGAAGCAGTTTTAAAAGGAAAATAATTGCTTTCATATTAAAACATACAAAACGAATTTCTTTTGAACCACTAATGTGTGGATTTTAAAAAATCAATAGCATACTCTATTTAATCCATTCAAACAAAGATAAATGGGAATTCGTGTCTCTGGTTCTCGGTAGTCTTCTCTCTCATGCTTTTTGGAATCACTGTGCCATGTAATTTCTGTTGTTGTTTTGTCTATGACACTTGGAGAAGCTCAGGTCTCAACATTTTTGGAGACAAACGGAGCTCAGTGAAATGGGCTTGGTTTACCCGTCAAACAATGTAACAGCACAGAAGTTGCTCCATCAGTGGCCCGTGAGCGCGTGGAGGGCCAAGTGAAGGAAGTGGGGCCGTGTGCAAAGAGCAACCAGCTCATCAATGCAGTAAAAGTAGATGGACACTGTGTTCAGGCCTCAGGGCAGAAGGGCACGCCAATCAGGGGGGGACACAGGAAATCCAGGAGGGGCTGGGCAGAGGGGAGGCCTCTCCTGGTACAGGAACACATGATAAGCCAGCCTGGCAGATGATGTCACCAAAACCAGGCCAGAAGCCAAGAAACACCTTGAAGCACCAAGGTTGAAAAGCATACACTTATCAGGAGGGGCCAGCGAGGGCTTCAGGGACGAGGAGGAGAAGACCCCCCTTCCCGTGTCTCCGTGGTTGCCCACATGCATGCCCACATGCCATATTCCACTGTGGCTTCCTGGTGTGCATGGATTCAAAAGTGCCCCTCCCACATTCTCAGGGAAGGGGGAGGAAAAGGGGTGAGCACGCTGGCTTCAGCATGTAGGGGTGGGGGCTGACATAGGAGGCGGGGCAGCCTTCCCAAGCCCCCTGGCAGCTGGCAAAGCAAAGGTCTCACAGCTCCTGACTATCCTGGGGCTCTGACCAGTGTGTATGGATGCGTTGGTTTTTTTAAATGTGAATTCAGTCTTGTCATGTAAAAACTGGGAGATTTAACTTAATGGAAAATTCTGGGTTTCTGGCTCCTTGGTAGAGAGAGATTAAAAGTCATGAGCTGGGATGCTCACTGTCAAATAAGATATTAAGCCCTGTTTTAAAAGATAGATATAAGTGATATCTCAACAGCCCTACCAAATGGATACTGTCATTTGCCGCCGTGGAGTTACAGACGGGGAAACTGAGGTGCGGGTGCCGCTGAAACCAGCTTGAGGACACAGGACCGCAGCCTCCCTCCAAGCCGATCTGGGAGATGCTGTTCCACTGGTGCCCTGCTGGGCTGACTGCCGCAGGCTCGCTCCTTCCCTGCATCTCTGTGTTAGAACATTTGCTTCTTTTTTTTTTTTTTTTTAATATTTCTAACGTGTGCTTCTTAAAAACATGGCCAGCGCTGAAGGAGAACTGGTTTGTTTCCAAGCTGGGGAGGATAGAAAACACCTCACATACATGACACAGAAGACCGAAAAGTCCTGTTTGTTGTGCAAGGAGCCGGGAGTCTGCGTTTGCAGCAGAATCCTGTATGCTGCTCACATACCTTGGGACAGGGAGCCGGCAAAGGTCCTGCAGCCCACCCAAACCCCTGCCCCACCCCGTTTAGTCCTTTATTTTACCCTCATCGTATCACTCTTCTTTTCTTCCCCTCTCCCTCCCTCCATCCTCGGCTGGGGCTTCTGCCTCCTCTCTTAGCATTGGTTTTTATTCTTGCACATCTGGGTGGCATTTACATAAGAAAAATGAGACGACAGGAAAAAGCCGGGGTCGCCTGCATGCTGAGACAGTGGCAAGGGCCACTTCTTGAGCAGGAGTGGTCATGCCTATTTCAAAAATGGGAGGTGGGGGGCTTCCTAAAATGAAAACCCTCCTCTCCCATGCCTGGGCTGTAGTCATCTAAATTCCAAAGAACAGAAAATAAATTCGTGCCAAGGGGTCCACTGGTATTCAGAGCAGCCCCCCTCCCTACGTGAGTCAGGGTCCGATCCACACGGGACCCACAACTGGGCGAGATCAGAGTCCCCCACAGAAGGACCCCGGATTTGGGCTTTCAGCAGGGCTCCCGGGCGGAAGGAGCCAGCCTCGCTGCCTGCTTCTCGGCGCTAGGGGGCGCCCTTGAAGCTTGGAAGACAATTTCCATCAAATAAAAAGTGCTTTTTTTTTTTCCCCCTTCAGAAATAAATTCACAGGGCTTGTTTTTTAACCCCCATCAGAGGTTAGAATAGTTTCATAAAAAAAGTTTTGGTAAATTCATGGGCAACTTTTGAGGTTATATGAGGTTGTTGTTTTTAGAAAAAAAAGAAAGAAAAAGAGCAAGAGAAAAACAGCCTTTCTCTGTACTCATGTAAGACTCAGCATCACCGGGCGTGAGGGTGGACGGGAGGGGGGCTTCGGGCTTCTGTATTTTTCCACAAGGGTCCGCGCAGAGGGGGGTTCTGGGGGGAGGGGTCCCTGCTGCCCACCAGCCCGGGGGAGGGGGCAGGCCCCCCGGGGAGCAGAGTCCCAGCTCTCTTGATGCACCTGCTCGGGTGCCGCAGAGCCGCCCGCAGCCCCAGTGCTCATCAGAGGTGCCCACCCGCAGTCCTGGCGAGCGCGGGTCACCGCTCTTGCACTTCTTTCTTCCTGGCAGGGAGTCGAGAACAAAGCAAAAAAAGTTCCAGCCCCCATCTCCACCAACCCCAACTCTCGAGTAGGGGTTAAAAAGAATAAGAACTTTATCTCAGATTGATAAGAAAGGAGACAAGAGTAGGCAGAAGAAAAACAGCGCGGTTGAGAGGGGGCGTCGTACATTAACTATGATTCAGAGACTGAGATGCACTGAGTTCATTTTTCAATCTGCCTTTTGCGAAGGGGGAAAAAATCAGGAAATTATAGAAAATTGAGAAACAAACATCTCCGAGAGTGCTTTGCACCCGGGGGTGCTTAATGAACACTTAATAATTTCAAACGCGAGTACTTAGAGAAATAGCTTTTGTCCATTCCCGGCATGCCAGGTGCCTCGTAGCAAAAAGGGAGAGTTGAAATGACTGAAAATGATCGCTAATGTTTGTGTGGAGCGGGTGGGGGCACAAAAATTACTTCTTCGTGTCTCTGGAAGTTAGGGAAGTAAACAAGCAAAAATACAGAGTTTTAGCAAAAGAAAAAACCTTAGAATGGAACTTTCGTTTCTTTTCCTCCATGTTTGAACTTGGGCAGGACTCCTAATTAGAATGGAGAATGGCCTTGACATTCCCCTGCTGACCCCAAGGGGCCATACTGAAAATTAGATGAAGAAATTCCAGTGCTCAAGCAGGAAGCAATGCTTGTTGGACCCGATTCCCCTGTGCTCCCTGCCAGCATCCAACCTTGGGGTAAAGGCCACAGTGAATGCATTTATTTAGAGAAAGGCAGTGTCCCTAAGCAGAGCTCACAGTGCCAGGGAGGCGTGAGATGGGATGGGGCGAGAACCTGAAGGATTATTCAAATCCCTTAGTCCCCTCTACCTTTGGGGCCAGTCTCACTCAAAGACCATCTGTACCTAAGTGCATAAATTCATGTGCCCCTAAGCATCCACTGACTCCATACCACCTAGCTCCCCATCTGAATTTCACTGTTCCTTGATTCATCCCCTTGACCTGTAGAAGTCTTTCCCAGACTTGGGTGGAAGGATAACCCACAGCCCCCACTGTCAGCCAGGATAACCACTGTGACACCCACAAAGTCCTTTCAATGGGTGACACAGCCTCTTTCTAACTCACCATCTCATGTTGCTTGGGTATCATGTACCCTGGACAGATGAGTGGGCTATCTAAACTGGCCTCATGGGCTCTTCAAGTGCCAGGTTAGTGAGTCTCTGATACCTATGGACTCAGACATGGCCCCATTTTACAGATGAGGATCTGAGGGAAAGAGAAAGGATGCCCTTGGCCAAGGAAGTAGTAAGAAGAAAAGTCAGGACTTGAATTCTTCAGACTCCAGAAACAAAGTTTCTTGCCCTGCACTACTACTGGCTGAATGAGGGGCTGAAAGAGAGGAAGGAAGAAGGAGTATTTGGCATTTTTTAAATTATTTGGCTTTCCAAGGTCTATTGTAGGAAGCAACTGGGTAGGATGAAGTATCTGCCCTAAGTGGGTACCTGTAAAACTACAGACCAAAAGAAAAAAAAAAAACAACCTAGTTCTCAAATTCTAGTTAGAGGTTGAAACCCAACCTCTCTCAAGATTTAGTTAGGCAGGTGTTAAAGACATATTAGCATCTAAAGGGGACTTTTTGTGATGTAATCAAGAGGCTTAGAAAGGAACTGAGATTGACCTTCTCATTGTGACTCAATGCAGTTGGTCTACATAACACTTAAAAGTTATTGACGCCATTCAGCCTCACTTTGCTACTAATCCCTTAATTAAAATTAACCCTAAAGGCTTGCCTGTCCCTCAAAGCAAAACAGCCTGGCCCCTCTGGAAGATCAGGTCCCAGGTGGAGGTGAGAGAGTAAAGACCCAACAAGGTGACCGGTACCCTCCATGGTTTTGTCCCCCATTGGTAGTTCTGTTAAAATCATCACTTCTCCTCTTGCTTCATCCTCTGATGCCATTTGTCTACCTGTCCTTCAACATAGAATATTCTAGAACAAGACTGTTTTTGAGGGTTCTACTGAGAAGAGGCTCCCCCAACTCCAAGGGGAGGACAGTCTCCAGAAAGCCCTCCCAAAGCAGAACAGTCTCCAGTTCAGGTTTGTGATCAAAGACATGTGACTCTTTTGTTTTGAAAGAAATGTTTTAACATAATACAGTTGATCTTTGCAAATCTCAGCCTCTTTAAATGACTCTATGGTCCTGACCTCTGGCCTCCCCAGTGGAGCCAGACACAAGTGCACTGCACACTCTTGTGCTCCCAACTTCTGATGGTGCAGAAGCCGGAATTCAGGATGTGTCGCTCCGTTTCTACAGGAATCTATTAGCGACTGCCAAGAGAAACACTTAGCATCTTAGATAAATAAGTAAATAGTAGTTAAGTGCTGCGTGCCTCTACTTCCAGCAGTTTACTGTGGATAGCAAAGGTTCTTTATGGTCCAAGGGGGAGAAGAAGGGATGGTGCAGTGACAGGCTGCTGGTCTCTGTAGGGGGGCCGCGCTGCCCCTGCTGTAGGGGCCCGGATGGAGGGGCCACGGGGATGTGTGGCGGAAGCGCGGCCCCCTGCTGTTTTGTTCCTGTTTACGCTAGCCCACTCTCCCTTCCCCGCTCCAGCCGGCCCTGTCAGGATCCCTCATTTGGAAGCTTAATCATATCAGCGAGCTTACCGCATTGCATGTGTAATGACTTGTTTACCAGTCTGGGCCGGCTGCCTCTGCCAGACGGGGCTCTCCCTAAGGACAGGGGCCGTGTCGTGTTCTTGTTTGCTCTTCCTGCTCCCACACACTGCCTGGCACAGAGTGGGCCCAACTAATTGCCTACGAACTCTCATCTATTTCACAAAGGTGTCTCGGTCCACCAACTGGTCCCCAAGCTCCTTAGGCGAGTACTCATGGCATCTTCGGCTTCTCCCCACTCTAAGGGCATAACTCTGACACACAGAAGCTGAATCCCATTCAACCATGAGTAAGAGGAGGTCTGGACATGTTGGCCCCTCTCTTGGGAAACTGTCTCTCCTCTACTCTTAAAGGTCCCAACCCATCCCTCCATACAAGGGCGAGTGTGTGACCTAGACCTGGTCACTCAAGTCCCCAGTGATTGGTTCCGGAGAGACACCTGCTCACAACTAGGACACCCAGACTCAGTTTGGGGATCTGGGTTACAGAAAGGAGTCAAGCATATGTAGGCAAGGCAGGTCCAGAGGAACCAGTGATGATGCCCCAGGAGAAGATCCAAGAGATGGACAGAAACTGAGTCTGGGTAACATCATTGGTACCCCTAGATCCAGCCAAGCCTGAAGCCCCTTTCTCTGTTCCATGAGATAACATTTCTGTCTGGGCCAATTTAAATGGAGTCTCTTTCCTCACAGCCCAAAGATACAGGCATCCACTGCTGGTCGCAGCATTTCAGAATAAGATAAGCATGGCGTCTGTTTGGGGATAATCAAAGCTGGCAAAAAGAAACATTGCTATCATATTCTCTGCAAGCCTTCTCATTTTATTCCGGGAGTCTGGACTGTGGCCCCAGATCCCACACTAAACCAGAGAAGGCTGAGACATTCATCTCTCCAGCTTCTGTCCATAATGAGGGATGAAGATGCCACTCAGGTTTTGACTAAAGCCTCACATATTGCTGTTTGCTCGGTCGAGTTCCCAGGCGGCCTGAGCATTCTGGGAGGTAGCTGAGTAATGCTCAGAGCTCAGCAGCCTGCAAATCAATTAATCTCTTCTGCAAATTGCTCACCAGGTCTAATGAATTGGCTCGGCACAGAGGAAGTCCTGTGTGGCCTTGTGTCCTCTGCAGTGACGGACTTCTCTCAGAGAGACGGAGACATCGTGCCTCAGCCGAGGAACAAATCTATTAATATTTGGAGAGAACATCAAATTGTACCCAGTGGACTTAAAGTTTGGTCAAGAGAAACTCACTTCTCTGTGATTTCAAAACAAGATAGTCTATTCATCCCTCCATGTTTTTTTCCACCGGATTCTTCCAGCCTTCCTCACGGTCTGTCTGGCTGTGGACCCCTCTCCCTGCAGTGAGATGCAAGGTTGGGGTGGACAGGCCCTCCTGGTGACAGGCTTTCCAGTTAGCATCTGTTACACATCTTGGGATTTTTTTTTTTTTTTAAGCTTAATAAGATCAAAGAAGGAAAAGGTACTCTAATATGGTACTGATGGGAATGTGAAATAGAAAGCAACTTGGAAATATCTACTAAAAATGTGCAACATAACTAAACTACAGTGAGGTATGACCTCACACAGGTCAGAATGGCCATTATCAGAAAGTCTACAAACAATAAATGCTGGAGGGCGTGTGAAGAAAAGGAAACCCTCCTCCATGTAAATTGGGGCAGCCACTCTAGAGAACATGGGCTTCCCTGGCGGCTCAGATGGTAAAGAATCTTCCTAAAGTGCAGGAGACCCAAGTTCAACCCCTAGGTCAGGAAGATCCCCTGGAGGAGGAAATGGCAACTCCTCCAGTATTCTTGCCTAGAGAATTCCACGGACAGAGGAGCCTGGCAGGCTACAATCCGTGGGGTTGCGAAGAGTCGGACATGACTGAGCAGCTAACTCTTTCACTTTCAGTATAGAGAACAGTATGGAAGTTCCTCAAAACACTAAAAATAGAGCTACCATATGATCCTGCAATCCCATGCCTGGGCACATACCTGGAGAAAATAATTCAAAGAAATACATGCATCCCAATGTTCACTGCAGCACTTACTTACAATAGCCAAGATATGGAAGGAAACTAAATGTCCATCAATAGATGAATGGATAAAGAAGATGTGGTATATATATACACATTGGAATATTACTTAGTCATAAAAAAGAATGAAATAATGCCATTTGCAGCAACATGGATGGACCTAAAGATTATCCTACAAAGTGAAATAAGTCAGACAAAGACAAACATCATACAATATCATGTACATGTGGAATCTAAAACAATGATACAAATGAACTTATTTACAAAAGAGAAACAGACTCACAGACATAGAAAACAAATTTTCAGTTACCAAAGGGGAAAGAGAGGGGAGGGGTAAATAAGGAGGTTATATATATACTACTATACATAAGTAGATAATCAATGTATATATACTACTATACATAAAGTAGATAATCAACAAGGACCTACTGTATAACAAAGGGAACTCTACTTAATACTCTGTAATAACTTATGGAAAAAGAATCTGAAAAAGAATGGATACATATATCCCTTATATATATGTATAACAGAATTACTTTGCTATATACCAGAAATTAACACACTATAAATCAACTGTATTCCAATATAAAATAAAGTATTTTAAATGTGCAACATAACAAAGACTCAGCAATTCTTCTTGGGTCTTCCCTAGAGAAACCCCCTACCTGGGCCTGGGAGTCATGGACAGTGGGTCCATGTGATGTACTGGCAAAGATGAACTATTCATTGTTAAGAGAATGACTGCCTAAAGTCACAGCAGCCCCACCCAGAAAGACTCCATACCTATTTACAAGGTTGAGATAGCTCTGTATGTATTAACAGTATGGGAAGAAGACAAAATGATGTTGATTAAACAAGGCAAGTTGCACAATGAGATAGGTAGTGTTGTACAATTTCTATTACACACACACACACACGCAGAGAAACAACAATCTGGCAGGTGCCTTCCTAATCCCAAGCTGTAGTTTTATCTTGGGGGGGGAGCATGGGGAATGGAGGTGGTGGTCAAAGCGAACATGAGCCTTATTACCATAATTGAATGTGTTAAAAGATGTATGATTCATCATTACTCACATAATTAAAAACTAAACTTTTCTGTTCCTCTAGGTGGAGCATCCTTGTTTTCCAAGTTCATTTTCAACACAAACCTGCCCAACTAGTTTCAGGAACTTTCTCATCTGCCTCCTAGTGTCCACTCTACCTGCTCCAACCATTTCTTCACATTCACCTACAATGGATGGTCTGCCCTCTGCCCTCCTCATCCTTCAATGGCCCCTCACTGTCCTCAGGAGAAGGATGAGTCCCCACCCAGGTCTCAGATGCTCCTGGTCCCTCCATCTCCTCTCTCTGCACCCTGGGCATTTCCCATCATCCCTCCTTTGGTCACAGAAGGCTCTGGGTCAGCATCTCAGACTTATAAATGCAGAGTGTGAACCTGCCTAGGACACCTCTGATACCACTAAGCTCCCATCCCCATGAGGCAGAAAAGGTTCAGTCTTCAAGAAAGGTCTTTGCAGAATGTTGGTCCACAGCTTCCACAGCCCAACTCTGATGAACATAGACTTTAAGTTGATACAGGCGAAGGCCTTACAAGAGTTGAGGAAATTCTAGCTAAGACAGCAGAAGCCAACGGGATGTTATTGACAGAGGAAAGCCGATAGGACAGCACAAGAAAGTCCCAGGGAGGGACTCGGACCCACAGTGCGGGGTGAGTCACAAGCTTAGCATTAAATAAAATGGAATCACCCAGTGAAAAGGTTGTTCTCCCTACAACCCTCTGATCAAGGAAAGAAAGTCCCAACTGGATGCTAATATATATCTCTAACGTCTCCTTAAGTCTTCCAGGTCACTTTTTAAGCAAAGAGAGTGTATCTAGGGCTCTCGCCCACAACCATCTAGACAGAATTTATTTGCCAGGGAAACATGTTCATATTGTTTTCTTTCTGTAAAGTTCTCTTAATGGCATGTCATACTGGCTTTCCATTTTCAACATTGATAAACAGTTTCTATTGAAAATAAATGAATTTATGGGTTTTTCCAGTGAGCTTAAGTGGATCACATAAGCAAATAATCACACAGGTGACATGCAGATGGGACATTTCTGAAGATGGTCCATGAATTACTGAATTTAGGAAATACCATGGACCCCCGATTCATCATCTGGGTGGCCCTGAGCAGGTCACTGGATGACTCAGAGACTCTGAGTCTCAGTTTCTCCCTCTGTAAAATGAAAATGAGTCATCTCAAGTCTGTTGGGGGGATTAGATGTGGGTGCAGCTCCTGAACTGAAAGTGCCTTCTGAGTTTAGTTATTGGGAGATTTCTCTAAAATCTCACTTTGAAATGTTACCCTGAATCTCACGGTGTTTACTGCCAGAAGCCACGCCAGCTGCAGGAAATTGCAAAACCAGAAACTCGATGGAGTTCTTATCGTTCAATAAAGCATCTCTCTCAATCAATATGACTTCAGATGTGTCATCTGGGCACAGGGCCACGCCGGGCCCTTCTTCAGCGTTCCAATTTTAGTCTGTGTACCGGCAGAAGCAGCACGGCTTCCAATGTGCCCAGCAAAAGCCCGAATAATTAACCTCAGCCACATCAGCGTTCTCCATTCAGTTCCACGAAATGCGTTTCTAAGGAAATATATAAGAACACTCTTTATACCAAAGAGTGTTTTAGTGTATCCGCACATCAGAGTACATAGAACAGGATTCAGTTAATGGAGCAGGTCCTTTTGACACAAAGGATTTCAATAATAAAAATAAATAAAAGCTGATATGTCATCTACTAGAGAGAAAGAAATGTGCACATAAACACAAAAACAGGACAAATCTCATTACAAGATTCTTTTTTGCAGCCCAGGGTCAATAACTGAGATATTAGGAAAAGGGTAATGGGCTGACTGCTGATGAGTTTTAAGCTCCTGGAAACTAGAATGTCCCACTTGAAATGCAGATAGAATTGAATGATGTTGAGTTCATCCTCGCTGCTCCCCATGTTCTGAAAAGTATTCTTTTCAGAGCGGTGACCTCATCAGGAGAAACACATCAGGAATTGTATAACCACAACAGAAGCGAATTGGCAGTGGCTTTTGCTCAGGTAGTGAGTGTCACCCACTTTGTATGGACGTGTGAGTTTTCAGTGACTTTTTCTAATGGAAAAATAACACTCCAATGTGAGAAGGCAAATGGGCAAGCGGGCACACAACACAAACCTGCAAAGCTTCCTTTGCTAAGTCCCTAAGACCCTAACCTGGGAAACAAACAGATCATTTTCATGACAAGGCTTAGTAGTGAACTTGCCCTTTAGGTACAAAAGATGGTCTTTCACTGACGTCAATTACATGGAATAATCACAAAATGGAAAACAACTCCCCCGGTTCTTCAAATGGCACCAGGCAGATAGGTGTTCAGGTGAGAAGAGAAACTGCCCTAGCAGGGACCTATCGCACATTTAACCTAAACCCTGATTTCTGAAACACTACCTCCCATACCATGCAGAAGACAGAACTCCAGTATCTTAGTTAATCCCCCAACAAGCCAATCCATTAAGATGTCGTCACAACTTCAGACACTTAACGCAGAAACTAAACGACATACACCTCATGGCCAAGCAGGGACATTTGAAAATTCCTCTCTAGAAATTGCTGTTTGTTGTCAGGGCAACCTAGATGGATGGATTGCCTTTTTGCTTACCCTTCTTGCCCTCAGTGGTTGTCAAACATGTTATGCATAAAAACCTCTGCTCAAAGTTGTAGACACCATTCCTATTCTTATGCTTGATAAGTGTCTGGTAAGTCAAGGCTACTTGAAATCTACAAAGAAACTTCCAGGTCCCCTCACCCCTTTGCTGGAAACTTGGATGGTGGATCACTGAATTTAGGTTTTAAACAAGTTCACGCAACATCACTAATTATTAGAATAATGCAAACTGAAACTACAATGAGAAATCACTTCATACCATTCAGAATGACCATCATCAAAAAGTCTACAAATAATAAATGTTAGAGAGAGTGTGGAGAAAAGGAAACCCTCCTACACTGTTGGTGGGTATGTAAATTGATGTAGCCACTATGGAGAACAGTATGGAGGTTCCTTGAAAAACTAAAAATAGAGCTACAACGTGACCCAGCAATCCCACATCTGGGCATGTAGCCAAAGAAAAACCATAGTTCAAAAGATACATATACCCCAGTGTTCACTGCATCACCGTTTATAGTAACTAAGACATGGAAGCAACTAAATGTCCATCAGTAGATGAATGAATAAAGAAGATGTGTGGTGTGTGTGTGTGTGTGTGTGTGCGTGTGTGTGTGTGTGTGTGTGTGTGTGCAATGAAATACTATGGGACGGTGAAAGAGAATGAAATGTTAATATTTGTAGCAACATGGATACAACTAGAGATTATCATACTAAGTGAAGTATGTAAAAAAGAGAAAGACAAATAAATGCCCAATCATATCACCTACATTTGGAATCTAAAATATGACACAAATGAACCTATCTGTGAAACAGAAACGGAAACAGGGACTTAGAGGATAGCCTAGTGGTTGCCAAGTGGGAGGAGAGAGAGTTGGATTGGAAGTTTGGGGTTAGCAGATGCAAGCTATTACATATAGAATGGATGAACAACAAGGTCCTACTGTATAGCACATGGAACTGTATTCAACAGCCTGTGATAAACCATAATAGAAAGGAATATGAAAAAATTTTAAGTAAATTAAAAGTATGTGACATTCATACCAAGAGAAGGAAATAATGCCATTTGCAGCGACATGGATGGACCTAGAGATTATCATACTAGGCGAAGTAAGTCAGACAGAGAAAGACAAAGATCATATGATACCAGATACCACTTATATGTGGAAGCTAAAAAAATAAAAAGATACAAGTAAGCTTACTAATATTTATAAAAGAGAAACAGATTCACAGACAAACAGATTCACATTCACGGCTACCAAAGGGGAAAGATGAGGGGGAGGGATAAACTAGGAGTTTGAGATTGACATAGACACACGACTATATTTAAAACAAATAACCAACAAGGACCTCCTATACAGCACAGGAGATTCTGCTCAATATACTATAATAACCTAAATGGGAAAAGAATTTGAAAAGAATAGATATATGTATACGTATAACAGAATCACTTGGCTATCTATACACCTGAAACTCACACAACATTGTAAATCAACTATATGCATGCTAAGTCACTTCAGTCGTGTCTGACTCTTTGCAACCATATGCATTGTATAGTCCAATATAAAATAAAAATTGAAAAAAATTAAATTCAGTGGTGTTGGAAAGTCAAAAAACTAAAAATAAAAAGTTCAGTTCTCAGAAGAGTCTCAAAGATGCCAATCATCATAAAATCTTATAAATTAGGTCTCCATCCTTCATAACTCCTCTGGCCTTCTGCTTGCAGAAGACTTCACTGCCAAGCCATCTGTTAATTCGAATGATTAGTCCCAAGTTATTGGAATGGTTGAAAGAGGGAAATTAAGCATCCTTTTAAAAAATATTTTTCAAAATCATCCTCTCTCTCATCTTCATAAATTATCGACAGGAAGATTCTCCAAAAATAAAGAGTAGAAAGAATCCATAACAACATCTTATTTCAGCCCCTGTACACAAGTATTCCTGGCCACTTCTGTGAAAATGTTTTGCTGATTTAACTGACCTTCAAGAATGAGGGTCCAAGGTCTTCCCATATTTTAATTGGGAAATTCCACCCTGTGCCCCCATCAAAAAATTACTCTCCATTTCGTTCTTGGGTTTCAAATTCCCCCATGTTATAGCCCCTCAGGTCACCCCAAACAAATCACCCTATCATTGTCATGCTGAGGAAACCAGGTCCTCCCCCCTCAAAAATATACAGTTTTGCACGCACTCGCAAAGTCGTGTGTGTGCACACACACACACACGGTGGGGTCAGCTCCCTCACCAAGAAGCCAGCTCTGATCTCTCTAACCAGGACCTGCCAGGTCAAAGAAGACAAGAAAGTTGCTTGCAAATCGTGGGTGACCAAGGCCTATCTCTAGGTTCCTTTGAAGTTATTAATGGCACTCCATCTTCAGACACCCAACACTTTCAGAGTGTCTGTCACTCTGCTGTGAAATATTGGCTTTCGGAGGTGGTGGCAATAAGCTCTCTGAGGTCCTTTGATTCCCAGGGGGTGTTTATTTTAATGCATTCCACCCCACCTCCAATGCAATGGTGTCCATAATGGCCCATCCACCCCAGGCTTGCTGGTTTATCCGACCCCACCTCCCTGCTCCATCTTTGACACTTCAATCAGGAACGAGAGGTGATTAATATTCCCTGGGGCCAATGCTTAGACCACACCCCACAGACTCCCACTCCCCTTAATGGACACACTCCATGTGCTTTGCCATCATGGGGGAGGAAACCCTTTGAAAATGGGCACCTGTGACCCAGACCTCTGGCTCAACTGACTGTTCCAACAACAAACATGAAAACACAGTCATCTGCTATTACCACCTGGTCTGCTGCTGCCACATTATTACCTACGTGGGGGTGGGGGTGGAAGGGGACTACATTCCCAGTGGGCTTTGCACTGCATTTGGCCTCCCCATCTTAGCTCCACATTTAGATTTTGTTTCTGATTTTTCTTTTCTGTGTGGGGCTGGTTTTCTCCCCCATTCACTGGATATTAGTAGAACAGGCTGGTGTTGAGATCAGAAAGCTACCGAGTGTGGTGCTCTCAACATGGACTGGCAGGGCTGGTCCCTGAGGCCGAGAGAAGCTTTTGAAGGGAAGACAGGATGAGGAGAACCATTAAAGATCAGAGACTTTTTCCAGCTGGTCTCTCCACTAGTACTGAGGCCCCTGGGTCACCAAGAGCTTCTTCATCTTAGGAAGAAGTGACCACTTCCATTGGAAGACATATGGAAGATGCCCCCACCCCTCAGGAGGAGAGAAGAGCTCCCTGCTTTGGACTGACAGTCCCACAGTCACAGCAGAGGGCTGGACCCACAGGTGGTGACTGCGTTTCAACCTGCACGGCCACATGTGGAGCCCTGCCTGCCCTCGTCCAGACTGCCACCAGGTCTTTTTTCCCAAAAAGAAGCTAAGGGGGTCCCCTAACCCAGCACACCAGTCTCACTATTGAAGCTCACTTGGACCACACACCTGCAGGTGTGAATATGTCCTACTGGGAGGTGGGCTGCATGATCCTGTTTTAATGAATACATATTGATTTAGGTTTATAACAGAACTTTCCTGCCAAAGCCATTTGCACACAAGGAGAGCACAGACGATGAGTGTCCATGCATGCCACTGCCTTTTCCACTTAGAAACACATTTTGAGGTCCCTTCTGTTGGTTCTCGGACCGGGGGAAAATTGTTGAGGTGGTTCGTCATTGAATTGTGCCTGTCCCTCCAAAACATATATATCCAAGTCCTAAACCCACAGAACCTGTGACTGTGACCTTACTTGAGAAAACATCTTTGCACATGAAATTAAATTATGAATCTCAAAGTAAGATCATCCTGGGTTTAGAATGAGCCCTAAGTCCAATGGCAAGTGTCCTTATAAGAGAAAGACAGGAGAACATTTGACCCACAGAAACACAGGAGAGAAGCTGTGCAAAGATGAAAGCAGAGACTGGAGGGGTGCAGTCACAAGCCAAGGATGCCCGGAGCCCCCAGAAGCTGGGAGGCTGGGTAGGATCCTCCCCTGGAGGTTCTGGAGAGATTGGCAGCTTCTGGCGTCCAGAACTGAGAGAGAATACATTGTTGTTATTTTAAACCACCGCATTTGTGGCAATTTCTTCTGCAGCCCGAAGCAATTTACCAATCCAGAGAGCATCTGTTCTATTCCCCCTATGTCTGAACATCCAGAAGAAGCCATCTCTGCTGAGAAATCTCCCCCTTGGGCTCCTCCCTGAAACACTGACCTCATCCTTCACTAAACAACAGGGACATTGAGTACCATGCACCCCACATGGTCTCGGCACTCAGCATACGCCGGGCCTTACACGTGTGTGCGTGCGCAGTCCCTCAGTTGTGTCCAACTCTCTGTGACCCCATGGACTGTAGCCTGCCAGGCCCCTCTGCCCCCGGGATTTCCAGGCAGGAATACCGGAATGGTTGCCATTTCCTCCTCCAGGGGATCTTCCCAACCCAGGGATTGTACCTGTGTCTCCTGCATTGGCAGGTGGGTTCTGTTGGGCTTTCTTGGGGGTGGTATCACCCAAGTACACCCCAGTGGGCAGGTCCCTGGATTGTATCTCCTTGAGAAGGAGGCAAGTAATGGAGTTCAACGTGAGGAGTCACAGAAAAGAAAGAAAGGGCAAAGCCTGGTCCCGTCATTGCATTTTTGTCTAGCCCACTGCCCACCGACGAGGTCTTAACCCTTGATGTTCCATCAGAAGACAGTGCTTTTCCTTCCACAACTGGCCATCCATTGGAGCAAATACCTACTTTGACTTAAACTCTCACTGAGGAAAAAAACGAGTCCTCATCCTTGCCTAGGAGAGGGCACGGGGATTGCAAGGGGGGCGAGGGATCCAGGGGCAGCACAGAAGCGCCATCTTCCTGAGGGGGTGGTGGGGCTTCACAGAGGCTGAGAAGAGGGGGCCCTAACCATCTGTCCCCACCCTCAGGCAGAACCCAGGGTCAGCCCTTGACCCAAACAGACAACAATCAGCCACGAAAGACAGGTGATTCAGTCACCACTGGCCACATGGGACCACCACCTTCTCACACAAGGTCTTGGTCTGCCCCCCATCAAAACACTGCCCACAGGGCTAAGGCTGGGCTCACGAATGCCCAGTGGAGGGAGGAAGGAGGGGAAACTGCAGTCCAAAGAAGTTAAGTGATTTGCCATGGCTGCCCAGTGATTGCAATTTAAAATAGCCCATTTCCAGGAAGCAGTCTTCATTAGTTCATCCTTTGTTTACTTCCGAGCATCACGAAGAGCCCCTCTTATAAGCCTCTCATGGAAGCAATGTTCCCAGCCACTCTCTCATTACAACATCTCCTGCTACTTTTATTTCACATTCACTCGAAAGCCCATCCATTGACCCATTTAGCCTCACAGTAGCCCTGCAGAAAGAGTCCAGTGAACTTCTTCAGAGATGGGGGAAGATGGAGGCACCCAGAGTTCTGACTCAGGCCCTCCATACTCAAGGGTGTTTGTTGCATTTCAATGTTGGATTCCCAATATCCCCACCCAGGACCCAGTCCCCCAGTTTAGGGTCTCGACTGTCCCACAGAGGTAACACTTCGGTCATCACCCCATAAGCATCCATACCCTTCCTGGATGTCAGGCTTCAGACAGCAAGGATAGCTGCCTCTGCTCATTTCATGGCCCCAGCAGCATGGCGCCCAGTTTGGATCCATCTCCAAGGTCAGCAAGACTTACCTGCCATCTCTGAAGAAGCCTGCCCTTGAGTCCTATGGGGGTCCGGCCCCTTGGCTCGGGGTGGGTGGCCATCTTTTCTCAGAACCCAGTGTGGCTTCCGCAGTCTAATGACTCTCAGCTGGACACGGCTCTGCAAGAAATTCCCTCTGTACCTGGGGAACAAGAAGCACAGGGGGCATAAGCACCCTGGAGAGCATGTGCCCTGGAGCTTGTGGGCACAGAAATTCCAAACAGGATGCTCAGAGGGAAAAGTCCAGGTCCCCATGGGGAGTCCAGGAGAGCACAAAGAGCATGAGGTCCAAGCAGATTGTCAGCTCTCAGGAACCCCTCTTCCTTCCAGTCCTCATTCTCCTGCCAGGAGAATGACAACAGGACACAACTCAGGTAGCTCTTATAAGCATGAAGTGAGGCAGCATCTGCAAAATGCTTCCCACACCACCTAGCACATAGCAAGTGCTTAATCAAGGTCAGTTGCTATAATTAAACACTGAAGTATATGACTACTTGTGTAACTGGCTGTCCAGTGGAACTTTATACAGTAATGAAAGCCTTCTATACTCCACATTGACCAATATGGTAACCACTAACCATAGGCATCTCTGTAGTGACTGAAAGGTAGTTCATATGTCTGAGGAACTGAGCTTTCTGGTCAATTTCATTTTAATGAGTTTAAAGAGCCACAAGTGACTAGTAGCTACCATTATTGGACTGGTTGTGTCCAAAGGGTCTCCTCTGAAAAAAACTGGGCCTCACAGATATTCCCCCTAGAGAAGCCCTTCCAGGTCATCTGGTCTAACCTCCAAAATAGAGCCTTCACATTACAGGAGGAGGGTGTAACAAGGGCAGAGAAAGAAAATACTGAGCTTCTCAATGTTGCTAACTATTAGAGAAAAGCAAATCAAAACTGCAATGAAGTACCACGTCACACCAGTCAGAACAGCCATCATTAAAAAGTCTACAAATAGCAAATGCTGGAGAGGGTGTGGAGAAAAGGGAACCCTCCTGCACTGTTGGTGGAAATGTAAATTGATGCAGCCACTATAGAAAACAGTGTGGAGATTCCATAAAAAAAAACTAAAAATAGAGCTACCATATGATCCAGCAATCCCATTCCTAGGCATATATCCAGATGAAACCATAATTTGAAGAGATAATGCACCGCTGTGTTCTTAGCAGCACTATTCACAATACTCAAGACATGGAAACAACTTAAATATCTATCAACAGATGAAGGGATTAAAAAAATGTGGTGTGTGTTATATATATAATGGAATACTACTCAGCCATAAAAAAGAATGAAATAATGCAATTGCAGTGACATAGATGAACCTAGAAAACATCATGCTAAGAAAAGTAAGTCATAAAGAGAAAGACAAATACCATGTGATATCACTTACATGTGGAATCTAAAATATGACACAAATGAAAACTTATCTATGAAACAGACTCACAGACATAGAGAAGAGATTTGTGGTTGCCAAGAGTTAGGGTGGGCGTGGGAGGGATGGAGTGGGAGTTTGGAATTGGCAGATGCAAACTGTTATATATAAGATGGATAAACAACACAGTGCTACTGTATAGCGCAAGGAACTATATTCAGTATCCTGTGATAAGCCGTATTGGAGAAGAATATAAAAAAGAATGTATATAGTTGTTGTTTAGTTGCTAAGTTGTGTCCAACTCCTTTTGCCACCCCATGGACTTAGCCTGCCAGGTTCCTCTGTTCATGGGATTTCCCAGACAAGAATACTGGAGTGGGCTGCCATCTCTTTCTCCAGAGGATCTTCCCCATCCACATATTGAACCCACATCTCCTGCATTGCAGGCAAATTTTTATTGCTGAGCCGCAAAAGCCTATGTATATAAACTGATTCAATTTAGAAAGAAATTAACACAGCACTATGAATCAGCAATACTTCAACAAATTTTTTTAAAAATACTGAGCTTCTATTTACAGTTATTTTCACCTAGAGTTTCTTATATCTATTGTTATGGCAGCCCACCAGTCTCCTCTGACCACTGGATTCTCAAGGCAAGAATACTGGAGTGGGTTGCCATTTCCTTCTCCATGCATTTCTTAAGTGCAGGCTAAAAATGTTTTACCCGTAGGAATGTGCAGCCAAAAGCAGACCAGCAAGCTAGTCTAGCACTCCCTTTGCAGCAGGTGAAGGAACTGAAAGACAGACCAACCGCCTGTCATGTGCCCTGACTCGCAGCCCTGTAGCCAGTTGGGAACTGAACTCTTGACTCAGGTCCCTGCACCATTTTGACCATTATCTGTGGTCAGATCTTTGAAAAGAAATCTGCACCGCTTCTAGCTGCCTGGTCAAGCTACAAGGTCTCCCTTCCCAAGGCTCAGTTTACAAGAATTCTGTTCCCACCATGATGTTCTTCAGAACCACCTGGTGGCAGAGGAAAGTGAGGCAACCTGCTTGGCGATTTTTCTTTCTCACTTGTCTGAGCTGTTGCCAACATCCAGCCGCAGTCCCCTCATCACCAAGGCCATTGGCAGAATTTTAAATAAGATCTGCAGACTGCCGTATCCTCCTGGGCGCTGATTTTCACGGCAGCAACAAGGACAAAGTGACTTTTTCTTCATCTTATTCGTGTTTGGAAGAGGCTTCACTTGCAAGCATTACTGCCTCCCTGGCCCTGGGCAGGAGTTGTCACTCCCCATGGGTGCCTGCCTGGTTCTTTGAAGCAGCCCATCCCTGTTTGTCAAGACCTCCGGATCCTGAAAGTATGATCTGAGCCCAGGTGAAGAGCCACAGGGCTGCTCTTCTGCTAATCACAAACCTCTCAAACCAGCCAGGGCTGCTGCAGGGCCAGGGGAAGAGTGACTTCCAAGTACAGAGACAAAGGCAGGAAGGATGGTGTGGGGATGCAGGAACCTTCCTTGCCTATGTGCCGTGGATCACCTTTGCCCCCAGTCAGTGGGTGATTGACATGAGCTCACAGGTGTTAACAATGGCACAGTTTGAACTGCAGGGAGGTCTGCTTTTGTAAAACGGACAAGAGCAAGGAACTGCATTTGATGGAAATAACTAGGAGACTGCCAGGAGAGCTGCAGCCTCTGGACTCGGGTCTTACTGTAGTGGAATCTAGACCCTTTCGGCCCTGGCGGGGGGGGGGGGGGGGAGCCCAAGTGGACCTTGGCATTATCTGCAAAGCAAGTTTTGTTTAATCATGAGTAGGTTTCATTTCCTTCTCTCCTGAGTTCTCCAGAACATTGTGTGAGCATCCCTCCTAGAGCAGCATCCCCCTGGGGTGAACAGTCGGGATGGGGCAGGACTGCAAGCTCACCATCACTGTCCTGAGAGACCCCTCATGGTCCAGCATGTGCCACGAGTGCCTCAGCTACTGCCTCCACCTTGGCTACTTGTCCATGTCAGCCGTTGGGTGCCAGCTGCTAGGGACGCACTCTTACCACCTTCTCAAGAGGGCAGCCCTTGGCCAGTGGGAGCTGGCTTGCCTGGAAGACCTGGAGGACTGTGCACACCCCCAGGAAGGGCCCTGAGCCATTGTCACCCGGTGTGAGACCCCAGCTTTTTGCTTCTGAGCAGGACAATCTTTGTGACACATGTCATACCCTAGAGCTCCCGTGGGGTCAAGCACGACTGGATATCTGACCCCACATCTCTTCTGAGTTCTTCCCTGGCCTGGCCTGCTTCCCTCACCCCTCACGAGCCTCCCAAGAACCCTCCCTTAGGTGAACCACTTGTACCAACATCCCCATCTCAGGCCCTGCTTCTGGGGAGCCCAACCTCAGACGCAAGATTCCAATGTCATCCCTGCTCCTCCTCCTCTCTATCCTGCCCGCCTATTTCCCCCAGCAGCACTCAGGTGCATTTACCAAACCTCCTCAAATATGCATGTGCATGCTAAGTTGCTTCAGTCACGTCCGGACTCTGTGACCCCACGGACTGCAGCACTCCAGGCTTCCCTGTCCTTTTGCTCAAACTCATGACATTGAGTCAGCTATTTAAGGGCCAGATTTTAAATCCAACTCATACCTGGCACACCCTCTGCTCTCTTGGTCTCTCTCTGTAGGTCTTCCTTTACGAGCCAACATAACATCTGTAAGATCAGCACAGTATCTTCATTGATAGACCTCGTGAAAGACCAATCAGAAAGAAGTCTTCTTGCTCCAGGTCAGCACCAGCCAGGGCTCTGATGACTGGTGGACCAAGGCCACGAGTGCAATGGATACCAACTTTTCCAGACTCCACTGGGAGGCTCACGAAAGCGGGCAGGGTAGGGCTATCATGTATCTTGATGCTGGTTGAAAGCCATTGACCACCCTGGCTGCTCCAGCCCCACCCTGACCCCCACTCCCACTGCCCTTTTTATCAGGCAAGTCTTGGAAGGTAGATCCAAAGAAGCAGACTTGCAGTTTTGATAATGCTGATCCCAGAGAAGGAATACGTGGTCTGTCATGTGACCCTCTGTTAATCCCACAAGGAGTAACAAAGCAGAAAGAAATGGTGGGAAGGCACGGCAGATCCTCAGCACCCTACCATGCAGGATCTGGAGTCAGGACTCTGGTGCCGTGGAGAGCAAGACAGAGAGCCTCAGCACTAGGTCTGTGCCTCCATCTCACTTCAGAGTCCTCTCATTGAATGAGGAGAGTGTGTCATGACTAAGTGAGCAGACACATAAACTTCCGCTTTACAAGGAAAAACACCACCAATTAGGAGAATCCCGCCTCCGTGTTTTCTCCTGTGTCCTCCGCTTCCGTGATTAATGGGCATCGTAGGGTTCACAGAGCGCCCTTTGCCCATATAACCTCCAATCTCCTCCTTATTCATCCCAATTCACTCAGGACTTCACAATTCATTGTTCATTTGTCAGGAGCTTCCTAGAACCAGTCTCTGAGAGTTTCAAGCTTCAGATAGCACTGTACACAGTTACAAATTAATCAATAAAATCCAATTCCATGGTCCAGTGCCTGCTCTGGGCACAGCGGAGACATTTTCTGTGGATGCTCATAATCTCTACACCTCTACTAGTTAACGTCAGGGCAATTAGGTGTCCAAGTATGAACTTTTTACATTTTTCCATTTCCACTCTGAAGACAGATCCTGTCTTTTCTAATTCCTCTCCTTTAACTCTTGTACTTTCATTAATGAAAACACCCATTTTCATTACATATTTGGAGATGGCAGCACAGAGATGAGTGAAGCAGAATGGAGGGCCCGGAAATAAATTCCAAGTATACAGAGGAAGTTCAAATACAGAAAAAAAGTGAAAAAAGTGGATTACACCAGGGGTCTATAAGCCTCTTACGTAAAGGTCCAGATAATAAATATTTTAGACTTTACAAGCCATATAAAGTCTCTACCACATATTTTTATGTGTGTATATATGTATATACACACACACATATATTTATGGGCTTCCCAGGTGGCATTAGTGGTAAAGAATCCCCTTGCCAATGCAGGTTCAATCCCTGGGTCAGGAAGATCCACTGGAGGAGGGCATGGCAAACCATTCCAGTATTTTTGCCTTGAAAACTCCATGGACAGAGGAACCTCCTGGGCCCCCCATGGGGTCACAAAGAGTTGACATGACTGAAGAAACTTAACACATACATAAATACATATTTACATATATGCATATGAAAGTGAAGGTGAAGTTGCTCAGTCGTGTCTGACTCTTTGCAACCCCATGGACTGTAGCCTGCCAGGCTCCACCATCCACAGGATTTTCCAAGCAGGAGTACTGGAGTGGGTTGCCACTTCCTTCTCCAGGGGATCTTCCAGACCCAGGGATTGAACCTGGATCTCCTACATTGCAGGCAGACTCTTTACCATCTGAGCCACAAAGGAAGCTCAAATATGTATATATTTATATATTTTTATGCAAATATCTGTGTATATACACACATATGCCTATATGCATTTTTCTAAACGTAGAAACCATGCCTTCCTCACACGGGTATAAAGAAACAAGTCAAGAGCTAAATTTGACCCAAGGTCCATTGTTTTCTACATAAAAATAAAAAGAAATCCTTCTTTAATGTTCATTAAGATGAAGAAAGAACATGATAATATCATTTTGTATCTGTGACCCTGGGAGACTGAGAGTAAAGAAAAATTTCTTAGACAAGATCAGAAAGTCATAACCATGAAGGAAAAGGGAGCTCCATCTGACTACATCAAAATATGCAACTTCTTGATGATCAGAGAAGCCTAAGTGTTAAATGTTAGTCACTCAGTCGTGTCTGATTCTGCGACCCCACAGACTGTAGCCTGTCAGGCTCCTCTGTCCATGGAATTCTCCAGGCAAGAGTACTGGAGCGGGTTGCCACGCCCTCCTCCAGGAGATCTCCCTGACCCAGGGATCAAACCAGTGTTGACTATGTCTCCTGCACTGCAAGCAGATTCTTCACTGCCTGAGCTACCAGGGAAGCCAGAGAAGCATAAACAAGGTTAAAAAATAAGAAGTCCGTCTCCACAGTACAGTGGGCTAGCTACTCTGATAGTCTACCTTCCTATTTACCCTGATACTAAAACCAACTAAAAATGCAGATTAAAATATGAAAATGTTTACAACTTATATTTAAATGTACTGGTGTTCTGATTAGGAGGTAAGATATATTTAAAAGTCAAAAACCAAGTGAAAATAGAAACCTAAAAAAGTGAGAACATTTTCATTTTGAGGGCATTTGCCAAACCACAGGAGCCTGTTGTTCCGTGTTCATGGTCTGGTGGGGCAGTGTGGGGTGCAGAATTCAAACCCAGAATCTACCCTGTGTGAGAGGTGGCCAGAAGACCCAACCTCTTGTCCTGCATAAAGCTGAGACCTCAGAGGTTATATCTTCAAAATCTCAGTGAATTAAGAATAACATACCCTACCCCCAACACCAGCCCAGAGAACTATTTTTTTTAATTCCAATCTTATCACTGAGTAAAGGGGGCAAAAGTCTCTCCTGTTAATTTTATAACACTGAGTCTATCTATCTCCTCATGGGGTTGCAATCTGAATTCACACTACCCTGGGACATGGGAAAAACTACAAGCAAGAATTTTCTTTAAAGTAGTGGTCAATGGGTGCTCCCAGGTACCTAGCAGAAGCAAAACAAATTACTGGAGAAACCCACCACAAAGTTCCCAAAACCTCAGCTTTCTGGCTTCCCTGGTGGCTCAGCTGATAAACAATCTGCCTGTCAATGCAAGAGACACAAGAGACCCGGGTTCAGTCTCTGGGTCAGGAAGATCCCCTGAAGGAGGGCATAGCAACCCACTCCAGTATTCTTGCCTGGGAAAGCCCCTGGAAAGAAGAGTTGGACATGATTGAGCCTGCATACACACAATGTCAAACAAGGAAATAAATGCTAGAAGCTCAAGGGATTCCTAATGGAATAATTTAAAGTGACGTGTATCTGGAGATATCAAAGTATGAAACACCAAAGGTTAAAGAAGATCTTTAAAAGTAGCCAGAGAAAAGAGACCTTCGAAAGATAGAGGAGTAGATGAATCTCTTGACTTCTGTCCTTAAAACTGAAACTAATTGATGATGCAGTAGGAGCTCTGATGGATTAGGAGGAAATAACAGTCAACCTAAGACTGGAGACACAGCAAAAATATTTTTCAACAACAAGGATGAAATAAATGCATTTTAAGACTCATAAAATGTGAGATTTTTCTTCTCTAAAGGAAGTTCCCAGGAATATGCTTCAGACAGAAGAAAACAATCCCAGAAGAAAGATTTGACATGCCAAAGGCAATAAAGAGGCAGAATGTTAGCAATTTCATGGGTAAATAGAAATGCATGGGCTTAAACATCAGATAACAGACTTGGGAAGTACCTATAGTTATGTATTACAGGCAAAAGATATATGCAAATTTAGGATATATACACGATCCTACACATTTTGGGTGGGCAAAACATGAAAAGTCTGCTCCTGACAAATATTAGTAAGAATATGGGAGCAGGCAAACTTTCACATTGTCAAGTTGAAAATGTGATTATCTTATAACTCAGTAATTCCACTTTAAAGTATATTTCTTAGACAGCCTCTCACATTGTGTTTAAGGAGCCATGCATAAGCATGTTCATTGCAAAGTCAACACATACACAAAAAACTGAAAACAATTTAAATGTCCATAAATAGGGGAATGGAAAATGCAACGTGTTATTCTCACGGGATAGAATGCTCTATAGCAATTAAGATGAATGAGTTTTATCTGTATGTATCAACATGGCTATATCTTCAAAAACACAATATGGAGTTTAAACATCAAACTGCAAGATGATAAATTCAATGTGATATATATATATATATATATATATATATACACATATACATATATGTTTTAAAGACACTAAACAATTTATATATTAGTGGATACATTGATTATAAGGTATGAACACATGGATGGAAATAACACCAAACATACAAAACCACATAATTATCTTTTTGTTGTAATTATTTTATTTTATGTAATATTTAAATGCTACATAAAGTAATATTTTATTTGTTTCATTTTTAAGGCTCAGAAGCAAATATGATAAAATGTTAATATCTGTTAATTCTGGATCATCACCCATGAATCTGTTATAGATTTTCTATACTTTTTAATATTTTTTTATTTTTATTTTTTAAAAAAAAAAGAGGGAAAGATGGGAATTCCTTGGCAGTCCAGTGGTTAGGACTCCACATTGTCACTGCCGAAGGCCCAGGTTCAATCTCTGATCGGGGAGCTAAGATCCCGCAAACCATGCAGCACAGCAAAGAGAGAGAGAGAGAGAATATGCTGATACATGAATTTCACAATACTCTGTGAGCTGAGACCCATAGGGGAATCTCTGCTACAGTATTTCATTCCCTATAGAATGTTAAAGACAAGTGGAGTGAAAATGGGGGCATGAATTTAAAAATGGGCTTCTTTCTTAAGGGGAGAACACGCAAGTTGATAGATAGACAGCATAGATAGGTGGCTGGATGTATAGATAGATAAATGGATAGACAAAGTAGATGGATGGATGAATGGATGGATAGATAGATATCAATAGATAGACTAGGTAGGTAGATGGATGGATAGATATTGATAGATAGGTAGATACAGATATGCAAGCATACATACATATGTGAGTGGGTAGATGGATATATAAATGGATACACACATCCTATATATAGTCATTCACATCTGGGGGATGGATGGAGACAGAGAGTGTGGTAGGCAGATTAATACCCACCCACCCCTGCAGAGATGGCCCTATCCTAATCCCCAGAACCTGTGCATATGTTACCTTCCTGGCTAGAGAGACTTTGCAGACGTGATCATGATGAACGTGTGTTCAACCAGTCAAGTTCAAGTGTTGGGAACAGAAGGCAATAAACCAGGCACTCCTAGCCTTGTGGCCCTCCCCACATCTCCTGGGACACTGACTGAGGTCTGGAGACTTCAGTTTTGTCATTGTCACTTAGATGTCATTTAGTTTGTAGTTTGCTACATGGGAACGAAGCCACACACCAGTGTCCCTGTGCTCCTGGGCTGTGGTCGGGGTGATGTAGCATTGCTCTCCAAGCCCACTCTCTGGACCAGCATCCTCAGCATCACTGAGGAGCAGGTTAGAAGTACAGACTCTCCAAAGATCTCTCTCAATAAATGTCATATTGCACTTGAAAATATGTGAAAGTGAAGTGAAATCACTCAGTCGTGTCCAACTCTTTGCAACCCCATGGACTATACAGTCTATGGATTTCTCCAGGCCAGAATACTATAGAGGGTAGCCATTCCCTCCTCCAGGAGATCTTCCCAAACCAGGGATCGAACTCAGGTCTCCCGCATTGCAGCCGGATTCCCTGCAGTGAGCCACCAGGGAAGCCCAAGAATTCTGGAGTGGGTAGCTTATCCCAAAATATGTTTTGATATTGATCTCTAACATAATTTCACAGTGATAAGAACAGACTCTGTATGATTTCAACACCTTTAGACCATGAAATTTTTGTACCTGGTCTTATGTCCCTGGATATGTTCCAGTGTCCCCTAGTTTACTGTCTAAGGGAACTTGAATAAAATTTGTATCCTACTGTTGTGTGAAAATTGTATAGATCTTATTATGTTGAATTGGTTCATAGTGCTTTTCAGGTCTACTCTATCTTTCAACTTCTCTGTATATTCGTTCTATTAATTTTTGAGAGTTTGATATTGAAACTCCAACTAAAAATTTAATTTACCTACTTAAAAAAATTATAATATATCATGGAACTATATGTAACTTTGTTCTGCATTTTCCAAGTCTCCTGTAAATGTGTTATATTTTCATAATTTAAAAAAATTAAAAAATAAAACTAGCATTGTAATTATCCTTCAATTAAAAACAAAGAAAAAATTAATTTAAAAATTTTTAAAAATAGAATTAGCAAAAATAAATAAATAAAAAAATCAAAAAGAAAAAAAAAGAAAGAAATACAGACTCTTGGATAGCACTCGGACCCACTGAATTTGACACAGCATCACAAAAAATCTCCAGAAAACCCTAGGCGACTCTCATGTCTGTTATGGGCTGGGAACACCGGGGCAAGCTGCCGTTCCACACACAAGCACTGGAGGAAGGCTTGTTGGTTCAGATCTGGGTCCCTGCAGAGGCTGCCCAAACCCTCTGTGGATCTCAGTGTCCTCATGAGAAAAATGGGGAGCCCAGCACACAGTAAACCCTCAGCGATGCCAGCTCTGGAAACGTGGTCCTGGCAGACATGTGAAACAAGGGCAGGAGCCTCAGAAGAGGGTTTGTCATCTCCAGCCACGGAGACTCTGAGTAGTTGTAGGCAAGCATTAGGGATTTGCGTGGCCTCTTGATGAGCACCTAGGTCTGGATCAAACACCTACAATAGGAGAAGAAGGCCAAGCATTCTTGGAAGGAGACATCATTGGGGTGCGAGGTATGGCATGGAGGTGCAGGAGAGCCTCGGGGATCTGGGTACAGAGTGTCAAATGGAGAATGGATGAGGGCTGGGACCACAAGTAACACTGAGGGGGAAGGGAACAACTGTGGGAAAACGGGACAGGGGTGCAAGGCAGTGTTACTGTTTAGTAGCTAAGTCATGGTGCTGGTTAAAGAATTTGCTTTTTAACTTGCACAGAGTGGGCAATGTGAAGGGTTTTGAGCAAAGGGGCAAGACAATCAGAATGCCATGCTAAAAGAGGAGTGTTAAAATCCATCTGCCCCTATCCCCCGCCTCATTTGCAGTTGGGAGTTTGCGTATGCACGCAGATCACAGAGAAAAGTCTAGAAGGGCACGCACCTAAATGTGATTGTCTCTGAATGGTGAGATCACTAAGATACTTTATTGTCTTCTCCTTGTTCATGTGTATTTTCTAATTTTTCTGCAAAGGACACGCATCACTTGCATAATTAAAAAAGCAATAAAAGCTGTAAATAATTAACACGCTCTCTCTTCAGGACTTACACTAGATGGATGTGTTTTCCACTCAGTTGTTTCAAATATTTGCTGGATGCCTGGCCTTGAAAAGGGCACCAATGAAAAACACAGAGCCAGTGGAGGATGGGGAAATACCTGAGTCCTAGAACCATGAAACTCTAGATCCCAGTTCCTAAACAGGACTCTCTTTCTCTCTCTCTGTTTCTCTTTCTCTCTCCCTCTCCCTGTCTCTCTGGAGCACAGGGATGCCTTTTGAATCCCTGGTGAAGTTTTCTTTGCAGGCTTATTGAAATCGCAGTTTGCAGTTACAGTGTCACACAGGGAAGTGACAGAGGAGGCCACACACCCTACCTTTTAGAGTGGGTGCTCAGATGTTTCCACCTGCTGCTCCCACGAGGTATCTTCGCTCTTCTACGAGACCGTCGTTTCTTCCACTCTGGCTCAGACACCCGGTCCCAGGACAGCATCCCTCGGGCTGTTGGGTCAGAGAGCTGAAAATACCAGTGATGCTGGAGTCATATTGCTCACAGCCCTTGTGGTGGGAACAACACAGAGGGGGTCTCCCACTGCAGACAGGATGTCTATCTGGGGAAATCAGGCATCAAAATGCTGCCTTGCTAAATGGTCTGTGCATTCCTGGGCGGAATCTTCTGGAATCTGCCTGGGCTGGATCCACAGAGGAAAGCCCAGACCTTTGGTGATACTGTGGCTGTCTCCTTGCCCTCCTCCAGCAAAATCCACACCCAGTAACTGATTGCCTTTTGGAGGAAGGAGGCTAACTTGGCTTCTAGATTCCCCTTCTCTCAGGCCCAGCACAATCTTTCCTAACTCACCACTTTTGGGATGAAGACAGTACTACCAGGGAGAGTAGTCTGAAAGCTCTGGGACCCAGGACCTGTTGTTCCACATGATTAAATCAGAAGAGAGGCTACAGGGCCCTCTTCAGTCACACTGGCCCAAGACATCCCAGGGTGGGACAGCATCCTTGATGATACAATCCAGGTGCATGGGGCCCCTCTAATGGTGGGATTCTAAGCCTATTTAATCACCAAGGGAGAATGCTCTAGAGCACTCAGCTCCTTAACCTTTCTGCCACTGCTCCCAGGAAACTCAGGAATCAGTCAAATCTGAGTATAGCAACTATTTTTTCTGGAATCCCTGGAATGATAACACTCTCCTTTTAAGAATTTTTTCCTGTTGTCTGTCTCTCAGTAAGGGTTTCTGATTTATAATTGTTGACTACCCAGAGAGCTCCCCTGAGCAGCATTTCATTTTTACTTTTTGCCTCTGCTACCAGGAAGCTCCTAGTCAAGGTTTATGTCCAGTTATGAAAAAGATCTCACCCAGAGTCATAGGTACAATTATTCTTTCCTTTGAAACTTCTTTTTTTCGTGATTTTCTTTCATTTTATTTTACTCTTGGGGCCTCTATTCACTCCCTTGGAAGTGGGCTGAGAAGACATCATACAGGACAACGGAGACTATACCAGATGGCCTCACACTTTCTCTCCATCATCACTAGTCCTGCCTGCCAAGCATTCTCCCTCAGCTCCCAGGGCCCTGGGGCAAAGCTGGTATTACCTTCGATATCTGCATCTGCCCTCCATCTCCAGGGCATATCTTGGTCCATGCTCCAGACAATGTTTTGCTCACCAGCCAGGCGTCCGGACCCTCACCCTGGAGGCCACCTCCAGGCAAATGTAAGCCCAGATACACAGAAGCATCCTTCTCCTTCTGCTCCATCGGCAGGGGGAGGCTGCGGCTCAGGCAACACCACGTGAGCCGGGGCTCGGCCCTCAGCGATGGAAAAGGGCCCTGGACCCCGCGGCTCCTGGCAGGCTCTGCATTGGTGCGCAAGGCCAACTCAGGCCAGTGGGGAGCCATGCTGGCCGAGAGAGAGGAGCCAGGCTGGTGGGAGCAGCAGGGATGAAGCTCCGCTAGAGACCCCAAAGGAGGGGCTTGAGTGGCACTCTCAGAAGGCGCCCCCAGCGCCCCAGTGGGTTCCCAGGGATTGAGGACACCCCCAGAGGGCCCAGCCCTCACCACAGTGTTGCTCCTGCAGATTTCTTGGGTGTCATGGGCCCCGCTCCTCCAAGAGTCACACATTGGGGCAGGCAAGAAGGAGGCCGACCCCTTGAGAACCCTGGCTGTTGGGATGCCAGCCTTCAAGCTGCCCCTCTCCTCTCTCTGGTCACACGGCCTGGACCAGCTGGGGTGTTCCCAGCAGCTGTCTTCTCCAGCTGGGGCCTGGCCTGAGATAGGACAGGGAGGCAGGAGGGCCCCCTGCCCTGACTCGGCAAAGGATGTCTGTACCTCGGCCCCCCCTCTCTTGCTGATAGAGTCCTGACCTTGGTCCGGCTTCTGGAGAACAGGCGACAGGGGGCGGGTGTCTCGCTGGGGAAACCTGAGGAGGTACTGGGGAGGAAAGGCCATGTCCACCGGGCCAGTGAGGGTGTGAGGAGCTGGAGGGTGGGAGGTCAGCTGGGAGGAACACCCAGGGGAACGTGGTGGAGGCTCCGTGTCTTGAGGACCCTCCCACCTCAGGGCCCCAGACATGACCCTTTCTGTGCGGTTGCCACTTCCAGGCAGAGCCCCTGGCTTTTCCCCAGGGTCAGTGTCCTGGTTCTGAGGTGGTGGTGAGGCAGTCTGCATGGGGCCACCGGGAGTCTCTCCTCCTGCTCCCAGGAGCTCCTGGCAGCTTAGCTCCTCCACCTTCAACTTCTTCCTCTCTGAGGGGAGCTTGTCTTCCGGGGGCTTAGGCTCTCCTGAGCTCCCGCCAGGCCCTCTTGGGGCCACATGGGCCTGCTGACAGGTTTCCCTGGTGCCCTCACCACTGCAGGTGCCACCGTCCAGCTTGGAGTCTGGCCTGGGAGCCTCTAGGTCACCCCCTGTGGGGGGACCAGGTGCTGGGAGCTGCTGACACCCCAGCTTCGGGACCTCATGTGGAGGAAGCGGAGGGCTTTTGCTGCCCAAGCAGAGGGCTTCTCCACTGCTGAGGGCGGGGGGTGAGGCGGCCCTGTTAGAGCCCAGCTGGTCAGGGCCTCCTGTTCCGGCCACTGTCTCCCTCTGCTTGTGGGGCTCAGTCACCAAGAGGCCTGCCAGGACTGGTGGACTTGCCCACGGCCCCGGCTTGGCCCCGATAACAGTGTCCCCACCACCCGCGGCCTCTTGCTGGGGAGGACACTCCAGCGCAGCCCCACCGCCCACTGTCCCCTCGGTCGCCTTCCTGCCTCCATGGTGGCTGGCTTTCCCTCTCTGGTAGATGCTCTTGAACGTGTCCTTCCCGTATACTTGCCACTTCTCCTGTGAGAACATCTTCTTCCTCTGGCCGCGTTTCTTAGCAGCTGCCTGGCCCTTGCTGGTAGACCCCTCCTCAGCAGCTGGTCTCTTTCCCTCTGGGTCCTCCGTGGGGGCCGGGGCATCTGCGGTCAGGGGGCACGGCAGGTCCTCGACTGCCGCCTGTCTGACCAGAGCCCGAGGGTGCCCGCCAGGGGCATCGGCCGGGCGCGCGGAGGTGGGCCTGGGGCTCAGAGGTTTCTGCCTCCGGGGCCAGGCATCCCGGGGTTCCGGCGGCTCCGGCCACGTCCCGGTGCCCTCGACGAAGGGCAGCGAGTTGCTCCTGGTGACTGGCACGCAATCGGTGCCGGTGGAGAGCTGCGTGGGGACCGAGTGGAAGAAGAGGGGGCGCGCCCTGTCTGGGGGCGCGCAGGTGGAGCGCGCGGCACGCAGGGCAGCCGGCAGCCTCCCGGGTCCCGGCGGCCGCAGGTCGAAGTGGAAGGAGTCCTTGTAGGTATAAGGCATGGGCAGGTCAATGCTGCCCTGCTTGGACAGGACCGTTTTGCGGGGCCGCACGTGGGCCAACTGGGGGTCGTCCACCACGGCCTGATTGTGCGAGATGAGCCTGGCGATGCGTTCCTCCAGCCGCCTCTTCTCCAGCTCCAGGCCGGCCGCCCGCTCCGCGCGTCCGGGCCCGGGGCCGCCCTCACCCTCGGACTCGGCACTGTGCTCCGACAGGCTGTGCAGGGGGCTGCCGGCGGCTGGCGGCTGTTCAGCGCTGTCCGAACGGGACAGGTAGCCCGAGTCGGTGCTCTCACACTTCCGCAGCCGGCCCTCCGAAGGTTTGGCGTCCCCAGGCTTCTCCACCTGCTGCTGCTGCTGCTGCTGCAGCGCTGTGTTCGGCCTACTGGCCGTCGGGGACCAAGGCTCTGGCAGCTTCCACCTCGACTGCGGGCTGGCCAGCGGGAGCCCGGGAGCAGAGTCTACAGGGGCCTCCTTGACATCAAACGTGGACCCCCGGCAGGGAACAGCGTCCAACTTCCGGTCCAGGTTCTTGGCAACCAGGGACACATGCGCGGTGGGCACCGGGCAGTGCCCAGCGGCGTGGGTGCCGGGAGAAAGGGGTCTCTGTGATAGCGCCCGGTCGGCCCCAGTGGGCTCAGCGGCCTTGTCGCCTTCCTCCAGGAGGCTGCTCCCGCCACCGTCGGACTCCGAGGAGAGTCTGGAGTTGTTGAGGTGTGTCTGGGTCCGTCTGTGCTTGTATAAGTTGCTCTGGGTCTTAAAGGCGATGCCGCAGGTGGCGCAGGGGAATGGCCGCTCCCCAGTGTGGGAGCGAATGTGCTTCTCCAGTACGCTGGGCTTCAGGCAGTCCCGGCCGCAGTGTGGGCACAGGTACCTACCAGCGTTGCGCATCTTGCCTGGGCTGCTCAGAGTGGGCCCCAGGCCCGGTGACAGGATGGGCAGAGCACTCACTATGTTCACCGTGAGCCCCGGGGCCACCGGCTTGCCGGCTCGGGTGGGACCAAGCCCTTCAGGCTGCAGCAGGGGGCTGAGAACGAAGGGCAGGCTGCCCCCGTCCAGGCTGCCCGTCATGAGGGGAGCACGTGGCTGGAGCCCTCCCGGAGGCACTGTGTGGTACAGCGGGATGGGCAGGGCCTTCAGGAACACGGTGGGGGCTAGGCCCTGCTCCCGAGGCAGGATGACGGGGCCCAGGGTCAAGTGAGGCGATGCCTGCCCACCCGGGGCCCCTGGGGGGCCAGAAGCAGGTGCCAGCTGGTCCCTGGCAGGCGAGGTAGGACAGGCGAGTTCTGGCGCATCCATCCCACATCATCTGGGTGGCCCGGGGCGCTGGGAAACCTGTGAGCAACAACCGGACTTTACTGTGGGTACCTCTCTTCTCTCATTGTACAGTAAACACTTCCCTGCCCCCACTGGGCATTTTATCACCTCTACTGAAGCCACAACAATCCCCCCCCCTGAAAATACACTTATTGCTCATGTAAAAGAAGGGGGAAACTGAGGCTCAGCAAGTGGAAGTGACTTGTCGTGCAGCTAAAACGTGATAGAGTAGGGTTCAGACCCAGGTCTGTCTGAATCCTGTCTTTTATTTAATTTTCCAAAAAGAACTCTTGATTCTTGCCCTGCACACAGGTACGTGGTAGGCTTGTCACGGACATCCCCCTACCCAGCACAGTGCGCTGTGCAGAGGAGACACTCAGAAAATGTGCTGACTTCGTGACAAAGGGAAGTCATGCAGCTCATCAAGGTTCTGAAAGTCCACAGTGACCCCATGCACTGGGGCAAGTCCCTTTCCTCATTTGGGACTTGGTTTTTAGATCTGTAGAGTGGGCAGAGAATCAGCATCTTCCACTCTGGAGTGCTCAGCCTCTACTGTTGGATGAGGACAGCAGGGAAGAAACCTGACCTGAAGGGATGCTTACTAGACTGAACAAATGAAAATGCAAAACTCCCAGCTAAGTTTGAATTTCAGATAAACATTTCATAATTCTTTAGCATATATATATATATATGTCTCAATTCTTGCATTCATCTTGCTTACACTAGAATATTATGCATTATTTGTGTGTGAGTGCAAGCTCAGTCATGTCTGACTCTGCTCTCCCATGGATTGTAGCCTGCCAGGCTCCTCTGTCCATAGAATTCTCCAGGCAAGAATACTGGGGTGGATCTGGTCTTGGAAAATTCAAAAAAATTGAAATCATTCCAGTCATCTTTTCTGACCACAGTGCAGTAAGATTAGATCTCAATTACAGGAAAAAAAAATGTTAAAAATTCAAACATATGGAGGCTAAATAACACGCTTCTGAATAACCAACAAATCATAGAAGAAATCAAAAAAAGAAATCAAAATATGTATAGAAATGAATGAAAATGAAAACACAACAACCCAAAACCTATGGGACACTGTAAAAGCAGTGCTAAGAGGAAGGTTCATAGCATTACGGGCTTACATCAAGAAACAAGAAAAAAGCCAAATAAATAACCTAACTCTACACCTAAAGCAATTAGAGAAGGAAGAAATGAAGAACCCCAGGGTTAGCAGAAGGAAAGAAATCTTAAAAATCAGGACAGAAATAAATGCAAAAGAAACTAAAGAGACCATAGCAAAAATCAACAAAGCTAAAAACTGATTTTTTTAAAAAATAAACAAAATTGACAAACCATTAGCAAGACTCATTAAGAAACAAAGGGAGAAGAACCAAATTAACAAAATTAGAAATGAAAATGGAGAGATCACAATAGACAACACTGAAATACAAAGGATCATAAGAGACTACTACCAGCAGCTCTATGCCAATAAAATGGACAACTTGGATGAAATGGACAAATTCTTAGAGAAGTATAACTTTTCAAAACTGAACCAGGGAGAAATAGAAGATCTTAACAGACCCATTACAAGCAAGGAAATTGAAACTGTAATCAAAAATCTTCCAGCAAACAAAAGCCCAGGACCAGATGGCTTCACAGCTGAATTCTACCAAAAATTTAGAGAAGAGCTAACACCTATCTTACTCAAACTCTTCCAGAAAATTGCAGAAGAAGGTAAACTTCCAAACTCATTCTATGAGGCCACCATCACCCTAATTCCTAAACCAGACAAAGATGCCACAAAAAAAGAAAACTACAGGCCAATATCACTGATGAACATAGATGCAAAAATCCTTAACAAAATTCTAGCAAACAATCCAACAACATATTAAAAAAATCATACATCATGACCAAGTGGGCTTTATCCCAGGAATGCAAGGATTCTTTAATATCTGCAAATCAATCAATGTAATACACCACATTAACAAATTGAAAGATAAAAACCATATGATTATCTCAATAGATGCAGAGAAAGCCTTTGACAAAATTCAACACTCATTTATGATTAAAACTCTCCAGAAAGCAGGAATAGAAGGAACATACCTCAACATAATAAAAGCTATATATGACAAACCCACAGCAAGCATCACCCTCAATGGTGAAAAATTGAAAGCATTTCCCCTGAAATCAGGAACACGACAAGGGTGCCCACTCTCACCACTACTATTCAACATAGTGTTGGAAGTTTTGGCCACAGCAATCAGAGCAGAAAAAGAAGTAAAAGGAATCCAGATAGGAAAAGAAGAAGTGAAACTCTCACTGTTTGCAGATGACATGATCCTCTACATAGAAAACCCTAAAGACTCTTCCAGAAAATTACTAGAGCTAATCAATGAATATAGTAAAGTTGCAGGATATAAAATTAACACACAGAAATCCCTTGCATTCCTATATACTAACAATGAAAATACAGAAAGAGAAATTAAGGAAACAATACCATTCACCATTGCAACAAAAAGAATGAAATACTTAGGAGTATATCTACCTAAAGAAACAAAAGAACTATACATAGAAAACTATAAAACACTGATGAAAGAAATCAAAGAGGACAGAAACAGATGGAGAAACATACCGTGTTCATGGATTGGAAGAATCAATATTGTCAAAATGGCTATTCTACCCAAAGCAATCTATAGATTCAATGCAATCCCTATCAAGCTACCAACGGTATTTTTCACAGAACTAGACCAAATAATTTCACAATTTGTATGGAAATACAAAAAACCTCCAATAGCCAAAGTAATCTTGAGAAAGAAGAATGGAACTGGAGGAATCAACCTGCCTGACTTCAGGCTCTACTACAAAGCCACAGTCATCAAGACAGTATGGTACTGGCACAAAGACAGAAATATAGATCAATGGAACAGAATAGAAAGCCCAGAGATAAATCCACATACCTATGGACACCTTATCTTTGACAAAGGAGGCAAGGATATACAATGGAAAAAAGACAACCTCTTTAACAAGTGGTGCTGGGAAAACTGGTCAACCACTTGTAAAAGAATGAAACTAGAACACTTTCTAACACCATACACAAAAATAAACTCAAAATGGATTAAAGATCTAAATGTAAGACCAGAAACTATAAAACTCCTAGAGGAGAACATAGGCAAAACACTCTCTGACATAAATCACAGCAAGATCCTCTATGACCCACCTCCCAGAATATTGGAAATAAAAGCAAAAATAAACAAATGGGACCTAATGAAATTTAAAAGCTTTTGCACTACAAAGGAAACTATAAGTAAGGTGAAAAGACAGCCCTCAGATTGGGAGAAAATAATAGCAAATGAAACAACAGACAAAGGACTAATCTCAAAAATATACAAGCAACTCCTGCAGCTCAATTCCAGAAAAATAAATGACCCAATCAAAAAATGGGCCAAAGAACTAAACAGACATTTCTCCAAAGAAGACATACAGATGGCTAACAAACACATGAAAAGATGCTCAACATCACTCATTATTAGAGAAATGCAAATCAAAACCACAGTGAGGTACCATTACACGCCAGTCAGGATGACTGCTATCCAAAAGTCTACAAGCAATAAATGCTGGAGAGGGTGTGGAGAAAAGGGAACCCTCTTACACTGTTGGTGGGAATGCAAACTAGTACAGCCACTATGGAAAACAGTGTGGAGATTTCTTAAAAAACTGGAAATAGAACTGCCATATGACCCAGCAATCCCACTTCTGGGCATACACACCAAAGAAACCAGATCTGAAAGAAACACGTGCACCCCAATGTTTATTGCAGCACTGTTTATAATAGCCAGGACATGGAAGCAACCTAGATGCCCATCAGCAGATGAATTGATAAGGAAGCTGTGGTACATATACACCATGGAATATTACTCAGCCGTTAAAAAGAATTCATTTGAATCAGTTCTAAAGAGATGGATGAAACTGGAGCCCATTATACAGAGTGAAGTAAGCCAGAAAGATAAAGAACATTACAGCATACTAACACATATATATGGAATTTAGAAAGATGGTAACGATAACCCTATATGCAAAACAGACAAAGAGACACAGAAGTACAGAACAGACTTTTGAACTCTGTGGGAGAAGGTGAGGGTGGGATATTTCGAAAGAACAGCATGTATATTATCTATGGTGAAACAGATCACCAGCCCAGGTGGGATGCATGAGACAAGTGCTCGGGCCTGGTGCACTGGGAAGACCCAGAGGAATCGGGTGGAGAGGGAGGTGGGGGGGAGGATCAGGATGGGGAAGACGTGTAAATCCATGGCTGATTCATATCAATGTATGACAAAACCCACTGAAATGTTGTGAAGTAATTAGCCTCCAACTAATAAAAAAAAATAAAAAAAAATAAAGAATACTGGGGTGGGTAGCCTTTCCCTTCTCCAGGGGATCTTCCCAACCCAGGGATCGAACCTGAGTCTTCTGCATTGCAGGCAGATTCTTTACCATCTGAGCCACCAGGGAAGCCCAAATGTGCCCACAATTAAAAGTTAAATTATATAAATCTGCAATTCAATAAATCATGTTAAAAGCAAGTTTACTACAACTGGATATTCACATGCAAAAGAATGAAATTGAGTACCTACTTCACACTATATACAAAGATTGACTTGAAATTCATCTAAAGTCTAAATATAAAAACTAAAACTATGAAACTGTTAGAAGAAAACATCAGAATAAATCTTCATTACCTTGGATTTGACAATTGGCTCTTAGTTATGACACAAAAAGTACAAGCAATTAAAATAAAAGGATAAATTGAAATCTTTCAAAATTAAAAGCTTTTGTACACCAAAGGACACTATCTATCAAGACAGTGGAAAGACAACTCACAGAATGGGAGAAAATATTTGCAAATCATATGCAGGATAAATCCAGAATATATAAAGAACTCTTAAAATTCAATAACAAAAAGACAGACAGATAAAGAATGAGCAAAGGATTTGAACAGACATTTCTCCAAAGAAATATACAAATGGTCAAAAACACATGTAAAGATGCTCAATATCACTAGTCATTAGAAAATGTAAATCAAAATCACAGCGAGATATGACTGCATGTCAACTAGCACATTGTTATAATAATAATGAAAATAACGTGTTGCTGAGGATGTGGAGAAATTTGAACCCTAGTGAGAATGTAAAATGATGCAACCACTGGGGAAAACAGCTTGGCAACTCTTCAAAATGTTAAACACAGAACTACTATCTGACCCAGAAATTCCACTTCTTCATATATACCCAAAAGAATTAAAAATAGGTATTCAAATAAAAACATAGACATAAGTGTTGATAGCAACAATTCAAAAGAGCCAAAAGGTGGCAACCACACAGGGAAAGATCCTCTGGAGAAGGAAGTGGCAAGCCACTCCAGTATTCTTGCCTAAGAAATCCTATGGAGAGAGGAGCCTGATGGGCTACAGTCCATGGGATGGCAAGAATTGGACACAACTTAATGACCACATGTCACATTCATAGCTTGGGACTGGCTTCAGTGGGAGTATTTATACCACAGAAACTGGCAAATGCTACAACCAATCCTTTTTCTCTTTTTTATCCCAAGACCATTGCTCTCATTCTCTGTCCCTCATAAACCTGTCTGCATTATAGATCTCACAGATTTGAAACCTTGTAATTTTTTAAGGATAGATTTAAAGACAGAAATCCCTAGGGATGGGTAGGAGCTACTAGAATTCATAAGCACCACTGTGAAGGGAAGATGAGGCTTCCCTGAAGGTGCCGTGTCCTTTCTGCTAGCTGAGAAATTTCCAGATGCTTCCCAGGAGAACCATCAGACCCGCCTTCCTGTCTCTGCTCACCTGGCTCCCAGGTCACTCAGGCACAGCTCCTGGGCGGATCAGATGAATGACGTGTATGGAAACACCGAGGGTGGCATCAGGCAGGGAGGAAGTGCTTGGTTCATCTGAGTTTCCAGTGATAACGCCATAATATTTTGAACTATTAATGAGCGAATCCTCCCCTCCCCACCTTCCCTCCTACCCCTTGTCTCTTCTCCATCAGTCAGCGCAGCCAACTCCCTTCAAAGCCTCCGGGAAGGGAGGCCGTCTTAGGTGCAGTTCCCAAGAAAGAAGGCCATGCATGATAAGGATTCAGTTTAGGAGGTGATTTCAGGTAACACTGACAGGGGAGTGGGAAAGCAGAGTGAAGGAAGCTTTAAAGAGTGTGTGTCATCCATAGATGAAGTTAACCTTAAAAATGCATTCCAATATACATTAGATGCAGACATACTGTTTGATTCCACTTATACGGGGTACTTAGAATAGTCAAATTCATAGTTAGAAAGTACATTGATAGATGCCTTGGGCTGGGGAGGGTGGAGAGGTGGCAAGAGGGGAGGGGAGGTTAGTCTTTAATGGGGACAGAGTTTCAGTTTGGGAAGGTGAAAAATTCAGGGGTTGGACAATGGTGAGAGTTGCCTGACAATGTGAAAGTACTTCGTGCCACTGAACTATACAGAGAAATATGTTAAAATAGTAAAATAATATGTTTTATATTATGTGACTTTTACCACAATAAAAAATTTTAACCAAAAAATAGAATGTATCATCAAGCAAGTCCTCACTGAGGGTACCCAGAGCTCACCTAACCAGGTTGGGGAATAAGAGATCACAGAAACATGTTACCCCACTAGGGGCTGAAGGTTCAATGGCTGGCATGTCCAGCTGGCCAAGGGGACACACCCAGTGGGCTCTGTGGCCCCAGAAAATCTCATGCCCAGCAAGACTGCCTGCAATTTGTTCCTAAGTGGTAAATGCAGAGAAGGATGGGTAACCAGGACTTCCAATGGAGTTACTATGGCAGAAACAGAGGACAGACTTGCAAATTCCAAAGCCTAAACCCTAAGGGGACTCTGATGAGGACCATCCTTGGGTTGGGAGGAAGTGGGAAGGAGGAAAGCCAGAGGGAGGTGCTGAGACCCACAATAGCAATAGCTTCAGACATGAGTCCAGTGGGAGGGATGGAAGAAGCCCCCATTCCATGCCCAGAACCCTACAGCCCAGAGGGCTACAGCCCAGGATGACTCCCAGAGTACCCAAGAGGGGGCCGGGAGTGACCCGGAATGTGGGTCAGACCCAGGGCAATGCAGGAGAAGGGGTGACTCAGCGAGGGGGGCGCTGGCTTGTGAGGGGAGCTGGGGGCTGAGCACCACCTGTCTCCTGAAATAAGCCCATCATCAGGGGAGAGAGAAAAGAAGTCCAGAACTGACTGCCTTGAGGTGGGAGGAGCGGGGCTTCAAAATAGAAATTCCAGAAAAAGAGCGCTACATTTCTGACACACCTGCCACGATGATTATTTTGCTCTCTGCAGCCTGTTGCGTGATCACAGCAAAATTGACGCCTTTTAGTAGCAGCTGATCGCTGCCAGGGAGGTAGCAAGCCCACCAGCACCTTCCGGAGGCTGGGGAGGGGGGGCATGGCACTTTTCCCAGGAAAACTGCAAAGGGCAGTGCTGATGATTCTCACTCTGAACCAAGGGGGTGGGAAGCCATCCTATTGCCATCAAGCAGGTGCACCAGGAAGGCTCTAGGAGGACCACCTGCTCAGCTAGACCCACTGCCAAGCGCTGCCCCCACCCCGTCACCCTCCCGAGGGTCCATCCTGCAGAGAGCTTCTCGGACCCCTCGCTTCCACCATCTGTCACGTGTGGGCTTCCCACTCACCGAAGCTATGTTCCTCTAGGCTTGTGTGTGGCCCCACGGGGAGGTGAAGAGAAAAGTGGGAGGAACCTGAGGAAACTGACTATTTCCAAAGGCCCCTTTCTTCAGAGCAACCCACAAGGGGGCCTGGGCAAAAAGACAACGTGGGCATGCTGCAAATAGGTTTGAAAAACTCACCTTCTGGGCCTGAGAGACAAGACTATGAAGATGGAACTTTCAGCAGATGGGACTCTCCAGAAAGAATGTGGGTACCAAGACTGTCATTCTAGTTGCAAGCTTCCCAAACGTCAGTCCACCCTGCATGCCTGTCACCCGCTGTGCTGTGGTGGGGGGGGACCACTTGCTTTCCCCCATCCCTGGGCACCTGGGCTAGCATTACTTTAACAGGGAACTATATGCATAAGAATGTGAATGTACTCAGCAGCACTGAACTGCACTTTAAAATGGTTGAGATAATCAATTTTATGTTATGCATATTTTACAACTTTTAAAAAGCAAAAAAGAAAGGTGATGCTATATCACCGGGCTTCCCTGGTGGCGATGATGGTAAAGAATCTGCCTGCAATGTGGGAGACCCAGGTTGGATCCCTGGGTTGAAAGGATCCCCTGAAGAAGGGTATGGCTACCCACTCCAGTATTCTTTTCTGGGAAATCCCATGGACAGAGGAGTCTGGCAGACTACAATCCACAGGTAACAGAGTTGAATGCAACTGAGTGACTGACACTTTCACTTTTTTCATTACCCAATTAGCCAAAATGTTGTTTTCATTCAAAAGCCTGCAAACATGTTTAAAGCAACAATTGATTCTATTCATAATTGCTAAAACTTAGAAGCAACCAGGATGCCCTTCAGTAGGTGGGTGAATAAGTCAGTCATGGTGCATCCAGACAGTGGAATATTATTCAACATTAAAAAGAAATTATTTTAATTAAAATTTAATTTTAATGACAAAAGACTGGAGCTATCAAATCATGAGAAAACATGAAGACACATAAATGAATATTTTTAATCAAAAGAAGCTGATCTGAAAAGGCTATATAGTTGGACTGTATATTCCCAAATATATAGCATTCTGGAAAAGGCAAAGTTATGAAAACAGTAAGAAGATCTGTGGTTTCCAGGGGGTGAGGGGGAGGGAGGGATGAATACATGGGGCACAGAAGATTTTGAGGGAAATAAAACTGTCTGGCATAATACTGTAGCACTGGGTACATGTCATTATGCGTGCATGTGCGCTCATGTCCAACTCTCTGTGATCTCATACACTGTAGCCCACCAGGTTCCTCTATCCATGGAATTGTCCAGGCAAGAATACTGGAGTGGGTTGCCATTTCCTTCCCAACCCAGGGACCGAAATTTCGTCTCTTACGGCTCCTGCATTTCAGGTGGATTCTTTATCATTAAGCCACCAGGGAAGCCCATTTATAAACCCAAACCACTCTTTTAAAATTGTCTATTAATTTTTAAAATTAAAAATCAAAGCAATTAAATTTGTAAAGACATATGTGAAAAGACATTTATTGTCATTGGCCAAGAACTATGAGGCTAGATCATCATGCCATGTCTGCTATCAGTTAAAACAGAAACAACCAACAAATAAATGCTTAGAACAACTGGAGGGGAAAATGAAGGAGGACTATACCATTACCCAAAAGAGAACCAGCATGTTCATCACCACTCAATAGCAATAAGGCCATTCATACCCATAGGGTCAGTGGAAGCCATGTGAGGAGCCATAACCTGGCATCCTATTTTCCAGGGAGACACCCATGATGACAGAGTGGGGAACCAGAATGACCACCCCACGAAGCAGTAATGAGGAGCTCACCCTTGGGGTCAACAGAAACCAAGTGGGCAATCTGGACTTCTCTCCATTTTCTTCCCCTGCTGAGCAGCATCAAAGGAAGCCAATAAAAACAGAAGGTTTAATCCATCCAGACTCTCATAATGTAGTACCCAAGTGACTAAGTTTCAATCAGAATCACTTTTCATATCAGGAAGATGTCAAACTGAGTAAAGAAAGATAATTCACAAATGCCAATACCAAGATGCAAGAGGTATTGGGATTATCTGACAAAGATTTTAGAGGGCCCATCATGCAAAAATGTCTCCATGAATACTTACAAATAGGCTTGAAACAAATAAAAACAGTCTCAGGAAAGAAATCAAAAGTAAAAGAACAAACAAATGGACATTTTAGAACTGAAAAATACTATAACCCCAAATTTTAAAATTCAGTGGGTGCACTCAACAGCAGAACAGAAGGGAGGGGAAAAAAGCCATGAACTTGCAGATAGAACAATAGAGGTTTCCCAGTCTGAACAACAGAGAGAAAATAGGCTAGGGGGAAAAAAAATGGGCAAAGCCTCAGGGACCTATGAGATTAACAAAAGCTATAACATTCATATCATCTGAGTTCTGGAAGGAGACGAGACAGAGGACTGGGATAAAAACAATACTCATTGAAATATGGCTGAAAACTTCAGTTTGACAAAAGACATATAAACCCATGGAATCTGGACACTAGTGAATCTCAAACAGGATAAAGCAAAGAAATCCTCACCAAAACACATCACAGTCAAACTTCTGAACTCTTAAGACAAAGAAAAATTTCCTCAAAGCCATAAAAGAGAAATGACAACTTTCCTATGGGGAAAAACAAATCCTAATGCCAGCAGGTTTCCTGTCTGAAACTTGAGGTCAGAAGGAAGTAGCACAACATTTTTCAAGAGCGTAAAGAAAAGAACTGTCAGCCACAAATTCTATATCCAGCAAAAAGACCCTTCTAGAAGGAAGGGGAAATGAAGGCATTCTCAAATAAAACACAGAGAATTTGCAATCACCACGAATGGCTAAAGAAAGTTCTCTACATAGAAAGGAAATAATAAAGGAAGGGGGAGTTCCCTGGTGATACAGTGGTAAAGACTCCACACTCTCACTGCCAAGTTCAATACCTGGTCAGGGAACAAAGATCCCACAAGGCATGTGGTGTGGCAAAAAAATTTTCAAATAAAATAGCATAAAATAAGAAGCCATCATAATTAATGGTGTGATCCATTCTTGTAAAAATAATATTACTACTACTAAAAGAAGGACACTTGGAACTTCAAGAAGGAGAAAGAATACTGGAAAGAGAAAAAATATAGATAAATTCAATATTTCCTTTTGAATTTTCCAAATGATGTTTGAAACAAAAAACACTAATGTATTTAGAAGAAATATTTAAGACAGTTATAAGTGGGAGAAGGTAGAGGAGGTAGTTTCTACATTTCACTTCAGCTGGTAAAGCAGTAACACCAATAGACTACAATGAGTTATGAATCTATAATACAATACTAACAGCAACCACATAATCAATACGAGGACATCCGACAGAGCCTGCCTGAACCACAAGCCACAGATGCCATCTCTCTGCAACCATAGAACCTCGGGCTGGAGAGGATGTGGCTGCAGCCTTCCTGACAGTTAAACTGGGTACCCATGCAGGCAAAGCACAGTTGTCTGCGGCTGGGGGTCCATACACACTGGCCAGTCCCTCTGCAAGCCCAACTTCCCTCCACACAGCCCATGAGCTCTGACTGCCTCTGTCCCCACTAGTGTCCATACTTCCAATGCACACCCCCATCTCTTGTCATTGCCTGCTTCCTACCCACACTCCAGAGGGTTTCCTATTGTGTGCTCAGCAATTCCAGACCAGCTCCATTCAGGCTAAACTAGCCAACATCTCTGCTGTTGGGTGACTAAGTCACAACTTCTTCAATGAAGTCTGAACTCCTTCCAAAGTCTGCCCTTTCCTGGACAGTCTCTCACAATCCTAGGGACTGTAAACAGTGTTCTTAAGTCTTGGGCATATGTGCGTGCTAAGTCACTTCAGTTGTGTCTGGCTCTTTGCAACCCTATGGACTGTAGCCATCCAGGCTCTTCTGTCTATGGGAATCTCCAGGCTAGAATACTGGAGTGGGTTGCCATGCCCTCCTCCAGGGGATCTTCCTAACCCAGGGATCAAACCCGCGTCTCTTATGTCTCCTGCACTGACAGGTGGGTTCTTCACCACTAGCACCACCTGGGAAGCCCTCTTATGTCTTATAGTTACTCTTTTATTTTAGTTAATCATCCTAAACTTCCCCAGTGTAACCAATTATGTGATTTCTAACTCCTGATTAGATACACATACTACAGAATCAGTACTGGAAGGGGCCTCAAGAGACAGATTCCTGCAGATGGGATCATGCCCTTGAACTTAAGTGTGACATTAGATCCTTGCCTATGAGAAATGGGATGCTTGCAACCCATGACAAGCAGTGCCATCACAGTTAATCAACCTATTACCCATGGTTGCTCATGATAAAGTGCCAATTGGAACACGTGCCTTGGGAATACCAGCCACACATCAGTGATGATGACGATCAGGAATGTGGTATGAGATGAATTTTTCTGACTGCCATTGAGCACTTAGAAAACCATAAAACCAGGTCTGTTAGCTCCCACCTCAAGTCATGATCTGAGAATGAGCTTCCACAACAGCCCTGAAAGAATTTATTTCAGGGCTGACATGACAGAAGATCAAACACAAAATTTAATGGTGCAAGTTGTGCATTTAAATGGCAGTTGGATTCACAGTCTCACCAAGTGTCTAGGGTGAAAATTAGGTCAGTAATCAAGTAAGAATGAGATCCTGAAACTTGGAATAAGGCCATCTGATTGGACCTGAAGAAACAGAGCATTGACTCCAAGTCACTCTGAACCTCTCTGACCAGTAGCAATAGCTTTTCCTCCAAGGTTCAAGAACACCATTCTTCCTCAGCTTGAAAACCCCATGGTATGCTCCCTTGGGGCATTAATACATGCCTCGAATGGGGATGCTCTCCTTTCTCAGAACCCACCACAGCCCCCCACCCTTTTGTCAGTAACTAGAGCTGCATGTCAGCATGATTCAGGGAACAGGTACAGGCTATGTTATTGTTGTTTATTGTTATTTTATTGTTTTTTATTGTATATTATTGTTATTGTTGTTGTAAGTCTTGTCCGACTCTCTGTGACCCCATGGACTGCAGCACACCGGGCTTCCCTGTCCTTCACTATCTCCAGAGTTTGCTCAGACTCATGTCCATTGAGTCCATGATGCCCCTGAGCTTTATCCAGGAGTAAATAGCTTATATACCAAAATAGCTGTAGATCCTTGATAACACATAGCAGCAGAAACCTGGGAATCCATGTGTGAGAGTAGATCCTAAGAGTGTTATAACAGAAGGGGTAGAAAGAACATCAGTGTGGGCCATGTTCATTGGTGGGGTGCTTATTAGAAGGTCTCAACTTAATGTATTCATTGAGTGGCTGGATGTGGTTTTGCAGCTTCCTTGGTTGGTTAACAGAAACCTGGACCCAGTGGTGACCTAGATTTCATGAGACTAAGATGCCAGAACTTCTCTGGTCTGATGTGGAGGCAGGAATTCAGCAGCTCAGATAACTAAGAAGACTGGCCTGGATGTACCGTGTGCCACGTTCAGACCTACCCACCCACTCCCCAACCACAATTTTCCAGAAGACCCAAAGGCCCTTTCCTCTCTAGGGCATTGCACTTGCATCCCTGAAAACCTCTGTGGTTGCTCTCTTTTGAGGTCAGGTACGTCTAGGGGGTGTCAGTCTTGAGATGGGCTCCCTGATTTCACTGGAGATCCCAGGAGAGCAGAGGCCAAGCGGGAGCACTTAACTGTCCATAAGAAAGTGGGTGTATCCAGCACAGGGCCATGGGGAGGGGCCAGGAGTCAGAGTTCCTTGGGTCCTAGAGATCTTCCGTGGTAGCTGATTGACCAGGGTGCCATTAGGGGTAAAGTAGGAGGTCAGCCCCTAGGATATGGCTTGATCTGGATAACAAGAAACCCTATGTGTGGTCGTGTGGTGGCTAGTAACCTGACTTGAGTCACCAGAAAGCACAGAGTACTATATTCAATATCCTGTAATAAACCATAATGGACAATAACTTGAAAATGAATGTATATATGTATATGTATAACTGAATCACTTTGCTGTACAGAAATTAACACAACATTGTAAATCAACTATATTTCAATAAAATGCATTTTTAAAAAATTAAATAAATAAATTCATCTTTAGAATCTCTGCAAAGATTTAGAAAGGAAAAAGGAGAGAAGACGCAAATTACCAACATCAGGAATGAAACAGAATATCATGACAGACTCTGCAAGTGTCCAAAGGACAGCACAAGGGTTACCGTGAATAACTCCGTCCACATACATGTGATAACTTAAATGAGATGGATCAATTCCTCGAAAAGCACAAGTTAGCAAAAATTCACCAGATATGAAGCAGATAACTTGATTAGCACTGTATTTATTAAGCAGACCAAATTTGTAATTTTATTATCTTTTTAAAGTCTTCATTGAATTTATTACAGTATTTCTTCTGTTCTTTGTTTTGGATTTTTGGATGCAAGGCATGTGGGATCTTAGCTCCCCAACCAGGGATCAAACCCACACCCCCTGCATTAGAAGGCAAAGTCTTAACCACCGGACCACCAGAGAAGTCCCCCAAATTTGTAATTCTAAAACGCCCCAAGGAAAGATCCTGATAGTGTTGCTGAAGAATTCTACCTAGAATTTAAAGAAAAATTAATACAAATTCTATACAACTTCTTCCAGGAAACAAAAGAGGAGGGGGCATTTCCCCATTAATTTCATGAAGCTAGGTATTACCCTGATACCAAAATCAGACAAAGACAGTCCAAAAGCAAAACAAAACCAAACCTACAGAGCACTATCCCTTCATGAATATAGATGTAAAATCCTTCATAAAGTATCAGCAACTAGATTCTGCAATATAGAAAGAATTACATACCCCATGACCCAGGGCCCCAGGCCTGCATCTGTGTAATCTATCATATTTACAGAGGAAAGAAGGGGGGGAAATCACATGATTATATCAATTGCTGGAGAAAAAGCTTTTAACAAGAGTCAACACCTATTCATGATAAACTTTCTCAGAAAACAGAAGTAGAGGGAAAGCTTCTCAGCTTGATGAAGTACATCTAAAAATGTTATCCTTAAGGACGGAAAACTGAATACTTCCTCCTAAACATCAGAAACAGGACAGAGATCACTCAGCACTTTTATGTAACAGAGATGTAGAAATTCTGGCCAGTGCAACACAGCAAGAAAGGCAATAAAAGACACAGAGACAGAAAGGAGGAAATGAAACTTTCTATATTTGCAGATGACATGATTGTCTATGTAGAAAATCCCAAGAAATCAGAAAAAAGAGAGAGAGAGAAAGAAAAGAAGAAAAGTTTTCTAGAACTAACAAGTTCAGCAAAGTCGTGGTCTACAAGATCAACACACAAAAATCAATCCCACTTCCATATACTAGCAATGGCCAGTCAGAAACCCAAATTTAAAATGCAATGCTATTTACAAGCACTCAAAAAACTGAAATACTTAGATGTAAAATTAACAAAGTATAACCAGGACCTATATGCTGAACACTACAAAAAACTGATGAAAAACTCAAAGAAAATCTAAAGAAATAAAGAGATAGATTGTGTTCATGGTTTGGAAGACTAGCATAGTAGAGGTGTAAAGATGTCAGTTTTCCCCAGAGTGATAGAGAGACTTAATTCAGTTCCTATCAAAATCCCCACAAGCTTTTTTTGTGGGCATAAACAAGATTATTTGAAAATTTATTGAGGAAGGTAAAGGAACTAGGGTAACTCAGTTTTGGAAAAAGGATAATAAATTGATAGGAATCAGTCTAAATTTTCAATAAATTTTAAAGCTTATTACAGAGCTATGGTAAAGAAGACAGTGCCATTCTGGTAGAGGAACAAACACATAGATCAATTGAACAGAATTAAAAAAAAAAAAAAAACAGAAATAGATTCGCACAAGTAGGTCCAACAGATTTTTAACAAAAGTTCAAGCAATTTGGTGAGGGGAGGGTAATCTTTACAATAAACAGTGCTGGAGTAATTGACATCCAGAGACAAAAATTGACCTCAACTAAACCTCAGATCTTACTTATATTAACATTAACTCTAAATGTGAAACAAGCTTAAACAGAAACTATAAAACTATAAACTCTAGAATAAAAAACAAGAGAAAAATCTTTAGGATCCAGGGCATAGGAAAGAGTTTCCAGACTTGACACCAAGAGTATGAGCCATGGAGGGAAAATGTATAAATTGAATCCCATCAAAATTAAAAATATCTGCTCTATGAGAACCCCTGCTTTGAAGAGGATAAACACATCAGCTATAGACCAGGAGACAGTATTTGTAAGCCCTATATTAGACCAGGGAATTAAACCTAGAGTATGAAAACTTAACATTAAAAAAAAAAATTTAAGTTTAAAAAAAATCCGAACTATATGCCAATATACAATAAAAATTAAATGTAAAAAAAATTCAACAACCATCCAATCAAAAAATGAGCAAAAGATATGAAGACAGACACATCGCCAAACTTATACAGATGGAAACAAGCACATGAAAAGACGTTCAGCACCACTAGCCATCAGAGAAATGCAAATTAAAACCACAGCGAAATATCACTGCACGCCCATCAGGATGCAGAAATGAAAAACAGTGATAACACCTAGTGCAGGCGAGAATGTGGAAATATGACATGAATGGCTGATGTGGGTATGATAAGGCCATTCTGGACAAAACTTTGGCAGTGTCTTTAAAAAAAAAAAAAAAAATTAACCTGCCACTACCATTTAACCCAGGGATTAGATTCCTGGGCTTTTATTCCAAAGAAATGAAAACTTAGATTCATATAGGAGACTGTGCACAAATGGTCATGGCAGCTTTATGTCTAATCGCTGATAACTGAAATCAGCCCTGATATCCTTCAACAGATGAACATTTAAACCAGCTGTGGTCCATCCATGTCATTATTACTCAGCAGTCAAAAGGAGTGAAATATTACATGGAACAATATTGATGAATCTCCAGAGAATTATGCTGTGTGAAAAAAGCCACACCCCAAGGCCATACACTGTAATTTCATTTATATGACATTCCTCTTTTTTTGCTATTTTATTTTTATTTTTTCCATTTTTAAATGGATGTGTAGCTGCTGTATAACCTTATATAAATTACAGGTATATAATAGAGTGATTCACAATTTTTAAAGGTTACACTCTATTTCATTATTATAAAATATTGGTTATAGTCTCCTTGTTGTACAATATACACTTCTAGCTTATTTTATCCCTGAGAGTTAGTACACCACCCTTATGACACCACCCTTATGGCAGAAAGTGAAGAAGAACTAAAGAGCCTCTTGATGAAAGTGAAAGAGGAGAGTGAAAAAGTTGACTTAAAGCTCAACATTCAGAAAACTAAGATCATGGCATCTGGTCCCATCACTTCATGGCAAATAGATGGGGAAACAGTGGCTGACTTTATTTTTCTGGGCTCCAAAATCACTGCCAATGTTGATTGCAGCCATGAAATTAAAAGACACTTGCTCCTTGGAAGGAAAGTTATGACCAACCTAGATAGCATATTAAAAAGCAGAGACATTACTTTGCCAACAAAGGTCTGTCTAGTCAAGGCTATGGTTTTTCCAGTGGTCATGTATGGATGTGAGAGTTGGACTATGAAGAAAGCTGAGCGCTGAAGAATTGATGCTTTTGAACTGTGGTGTTGGAGAAGACTCTTGAGAGTCCCTTGGACTGCAAGGAGATCCAACCAGTCCATCCTAAAGGAGATCAGTCCTGGGTGTTCATTGGAAGGACTGATGTTGAAGCTGAAACTCCAATGCTTTGGCCACCTGATATGGAGAGTTGACTCATTTGAAAAGACCCTGATTCTGAGAAAGATTGAGGGCAGGAGAAGGGGACAACAGAGGATGAGATGGTTGGATGGCATCACCGACACAATGGACATGGGTTTGGGTGGACTCCGGGAGTTGGTGATGGACAGGGAGGCCTGGCATGATGAGGTTCATGGGGTCGCAAAGAGTCGGACACGACTGAGCGACTGAACTGAATTGAACTGAACTGAATCTCGTATATCTGTGTTGCCCCATTCCCCTTCCCTCTCCTCACTGGTAAACCACTAGTTTGTTCTCTATATCTGTGAGTCTGTTTTTTTGTTGTTATATTCATTGGTTTGTTGTATTTTTTAGATTCCACATGTAAATAATATTATACTGTATTTGTCTTTCTTTGACTTTACTTAATTTGTCTTTCTCTGACTTCACTTAATCTCTAGGTCCATCCCTGTTACCGCACATGGCATCATTTCCTTCTTTTATGGCTGATATTCCATTGTGTGTATACACCACATTTTCTTTACCCATTCATCTCTTAGTGGACACTTAGGCTTGCTTCCATACCTTGGCAATTGTTAAAAAAAAGAGTGGGGGGATGCTGCTATGAAAGTTGGGGTGCATCAATCCTTTAGAATTAATGTTTTTGTTTCTCTCAAATATATACCCAGGAGTAGAATGGCTGCCTCTTATTAAAGTTCTTTTTTTTCCCCACTTATATAACAGTATTGAAATGACAGATTATGAAGCTGGAGAACAGATGAAAGGTTACCAGGAGTTGAAAGGAGTGCAGGGAGGAAGTGGGTGTGTCCATGAGAGATCCCTGTGGTGATGAAACAGTCTGTATCTTGACTAAATCAACATGCAGGCTGTGATTTGAAATATGTTACCATGGAGGGAAACTGGCTAAAAGGTACATGGGATCTCTTTGGATTATTTCTTACAATAGCATGAAATAAAGAAAGTGAAATTGTTAGTTGCTCAGTTATGTCCAACTCTTTGCAACCCCATGGACTGTAGCCTGCCAGGCTCCTCTGTCCATGGAATTCTCCAGGCAAGAATACTGGAGTGGGTTGCCATTCCCTTTTCCAAGGGATCTTACTGACCCAGGGATCAAACACAGGTCTCTTGCAGATTCTTTACTGTCTGAGCTGCCAGGGAAGCCCTACACCTGCATGGGAACCTACAATTATCTCAAAACAAAACGCCTAACTTATAAAAATAATAAATAGTAAATAAACAAAAAGAAAGAGCACTGAAACAGGAAGTGACCTTTGTAGCATGTGAGCCCATGTTATTTACTGTAGCATCTAGAGACCTAAAACCATATCCCTAGGCCTGGGCACCATATGGCTACCCTTGGAGAAACACTGACTTGATGCATGTCATTTTCCTCTGCATCATTTTCTTAAGATCAATTTATTTGTTCTCAGGTACCCTTATATTCAGAGGACATTTTTACATCACTGCCATAAACGGCAAGGCTCCACCATTATATGAGTGCAAATGATTATAATGATAATATGATATCAGTGAAGACCCTCAAAGACTTCTCACTTCATTGCAAGTCAAAGCAGAGGAAAGGCTGCCCTGACAGACTCTATAGAGAGTCCTGACTGTGACCATTCAGAGAAACTCAGTCATCCTTGCTCAGCCACACCCAGAAGGACAGAAGTCCCAGACCTTGGAGACCACACCTATCTTTGACCCTTTACTCAGCTCCCTTCAAGCTCTATGATTTTGTAAACTAATTTTTAAAGCACTGTAGGGCATCACTGGCTTCCCCAGTGGCTGAGCAGTAAAGAATTCACCTGCCAGTGCAGGAGACTCAGGTTCAATCCCTGGGTCAGGAAAATCCCCTAGAGGAGGAAACGGCAACCCACTCCAATATTCTTGCCTGGAGGATTCCATGGACAGAGGAGCCTGGCAGGTACAGTCCATGGGGTCACACAGGGTCAGACACGACTGAGCACACATGCATGCACACACAAGGCATCATTGGCCATGCCACAGGCTTTGTGGGATTTTAGTTCCCCGACCAGGGATTGAACCCGGGCCACTGCCGTGAAAGTGACGACAAGTGCCAGCCACTGGTCCACCAGGGAATTCCCAACCTCTAATGACTTTGAAAAAGTCACCTCGACTCTCCTTGCCATGATTTCCTTCTCTGAAGGTCAGGGCTTATGCCCACTTGTTCCGAGGATCAGACAACTGGCAAATGTGTATGGTGGTGGGCACTCTGCCCTGGGTGTTCTTCTCTGTGTTAATCTGACACTGACCTCCCCACCCCCCTTCTACAGTCTTGATTCTCTGCATACATGCTTGTGGTTTCTACCACGAGAAGGGCCTCTGGCTGGTAAGCACTTGGCCCTCCTGGCGGCCTCATTTCCCCTTGGCAACTAGGCAGTGATTACTTAAGTTTTGGGGGGTTCCCCCTCCCCTGTCTTCCTGGTCAAAGTAAAACCGAGGAAGCAAGCCTTCATCTCCTGGCTTCTCGGAATCTTCCCACAGTCCCCAAGCCTTGTGCAGAACCCAAACACTTGCTCTGATGGGTATCAGTCTTGTGATCCTAAAAGCTTGCCCTTAGCTAGGGTGCTAGAATTAGTTAAAAGGCACATAATTTTAAATCGGCCCTGACGTTGATTCTGCTTTTCCCAGTCGCCCGACGTTATCGTTCTTCTAAGTTGCATCCTGTCTCCCCTTGCATTCCGGCAGATAACATCTCGGCTCTCATTCTTACAGGAAGATTTGCGACGGGAGCGGAGAGGCATGCCACCTCTCAGGACATGGGCTCCAGGGCTTATCTGGCAGACCCTCCAGCTCTTAGCTATTTTGGACGCTGGGAACCCAAATATATATATAAATACATGGTCCCAGGTCCAGGGTCCCTTATAAATCTCATTGAAAAATGCTCCCCTTGGGTGGTTGCTCAGTAGAGCTGCTATAAATAGTATTGCTTTCAAATACCTTGACATTTAGATTACACTGTATGTTTTGTTTTTCTGACTCTTGGGCTAATAGAACTAATGTTCCTAACCAATTCACACCTTCAGTTTAATTAGATCCATCACTAAAAAAAAAAAAAAAAGAACTGCTTACAAAGCAACAGCAACAAATTTCCTTATAGGTTTTTCTATGTTCAGTAGAACACAGATTGCGGACTCAGTTTCTGACAGCCATTATGATTTGCAGTAAATATTTTGACAAAAAGAACAGTGATGGTAAGCACACAGGACAATTACTGAACTGGGTCAAGCCCAGTTTTATGTAGCATTTTCTTTTTAACTGTATGCTTGAAGATAAATATATCATTAAGAGTACAGGGTGAGAAAAAAAGGGTTTGTTTTTTAAAAAACTAACATCATCTATAGGCTTATCTGGTGAAGTATGTTACATACCTTGATGAAGAGAGATGTACCTGCAGCCAGTGGTGCTCCAACTCAAACACGAATGACCTGGCCTGAAACTGGGGAGACATCCGTGGCCCCAGAAAAGACAACCCAGAGCAGCGAGGCGCTGGCGTGACCTGCCTCCTACCCTCTTTGCTGAAATGGTGCCCACTCTACAGGCAGCATCTCAGAGGGCAGAGGCATCCTCTTTGCGTATTATAAAATAAAGTAAAAGAGTACGACCTCCCGTGGCTTGGCCTTTGAGTCAACACCAGGTTTAACTGAGAAAAGCACCATTTTGAACAACCTGGAGGAGACGCATGCAGAGATGAAACTTGGTCTGGCTCAGAAATAGGAAGTCAATTCTTTTCTATACATCACTTAATGTCACAGTAGCAACCTTTAAAAAACAGGAAGAGAGAGACGCAGAGAGGGAGAGAAAAAAAATACAGCCTCTGCTGAGGCCTTCAGTAATTGTGACTATTGATCTAACAGTGCATCTACCGAGCCTGCTGCTGGGAAATGGAGGAGTGGCACCCAGCATATCAGAGACGTGTTTGTTCTGTCTGTGCAGGCTGGTAAGAAGTAGAGCCAGCGTGGTTGTTTCCCTGGAGGTGGGGTTGGAAGAGGCATCCAAGAACCTCCCCACATAATACTGAAGGTTCTCAGGGCCCAGGTAGGGTATTTCCACTGCAAGTGATGAAGGCGAGAGGCCTGACAAGGATCTCTGTGATGCTGTCTTTATTTAAAGTATTGATACTTTGCTCAATTTGGAGTCACTTGCATTAACTTTTTAAATATGTTTTAATTTACTTTTTAAATTGGAGGATAATTGCTTTACAATATTGTGTTGGTTTCTGCTGTACCATTAATTTTTATTTTCAATACATTGCATGAAAACATTATCTTGATGACTTCAGTTTGGGGCACCCCTAAATTCTACATCCATGGTGGAGTTTTCTCTGACTCCCCACTCTAGTCCCTGCCCTGCTGTCTCTAACTTCGGAGGGAGAAAACACAGGAGTGACGGAGCATTGAAAAGTATAATAAATACGATCCATAAATATGTAAAAATACAGTATGTACAAGTTGAGTACATAAATAATAATTATTCTCAGTGGTGGAAGTTGAGAGGCAAACTGAATCTCTAAGTCACATAGAAAACAAACTTATGGTTACTAAAGAGGAAAGCGTGGGGAGGGATAAATTAGAAGTTTGGAATTAACAGATACGCACCACTCTATATGGGCTTCCCACGTGGTTCAGTAGTAAAGAATCCTTCTGCCAATGCAAGAGCCACAGGAGACAGGTTTGATCCCTGTGTGGGGAAGTTCCCCGGGAGGAGGAAATGGCAGTCCACTCCAGTAGTCTTGCCTGCAAAATCCCATGGACAGAGGAACCTGGCGGGTTACAGTCCATGGGGTCTAAAAGAGTCAGACGTTACTGAGAGGCTGAGCAGGCATGCACCACTGTATGTAAAATAAATAACAAGGACCTAGAGCACAGGGAACTATATTCAGTATCTTTAATAATCAAAAATGGAACAGGACTTTAAAAAGAACACATATATACATGTGTGTATATATATATATGTATATGTATATATATATATATATATATATATATATATATATATATATATATAAAGTTAAATCTGTGTACCTGAGACACAACATTGTAAATCAAGTTCAATTTGTTTTAATTGCAGCTATTGGTATGGTCAAAAAAAAAAGAGTCTCAGGGCTTCCCTGGTGGTCCAGTGATTAAGACTCCGCATCTCAATCTCCAGCTGGTCATGTCTCTAAGCCTCACGCTGAGCTAGATTGGGCTTGGGGAGGAATTTTACCTGGGTGAGTGGACTGGTCTTTGGAAGAACCACAGTCTGCAGATTCATGTGGATCCCACTCGCTGTACCTCCAGCATCAACGCCCGGGCACCTCCCCAGCTCTGTGGGCGCCAGGTGTGCACGTGGTCACAGGTAGTATGCAAGTAAGACTGGGAAAGCCGGAGGCAATGTCTCAGTGGTGTAGCATGAGCAGAACTCCAGTGTCCCTTCCCCTCCCTGGGACCCTCCAACATCTCCAGATCCCAGCACTGCCACCGGCAACCAATCCAATGTATTGCTACCTCCAGTTTTCCCATTTTTAAATACCATAGAACCACCCCCTGATCATGACACAGAAATAAAGCATCATGGAGGCCCAGGGAAAGACAGTTTGGGGAACTTCCTAGAGAAAATAGATGAGCTGGGTGTTGGAGGATGCAAAAGAATTTTCTGGGCAGGTGTAGCAGCAAGAGGCAAGCTGAGGAGGCTTGGAAATGCACGAAGGTCAAAGGTTTGTGTGTGCCCGGCTGTCCCCAAAAGGGAGAGAGAGAGTCATGGGACAGCTGTGGACCAGGGAAGGGAGAGGAGAAGACTGGAAGAGCTGAAGAGCTGGGCCTGCCCCTGGAGTAAGGCGAAACTCCCAGAAGTAGAGAGCCATGGGAGAGGATGCCGAAAGGGCTGAGAAGCAGGTAGACAGTCCCCCATCACCAAGGAAGCCCTCAGAAAAGAATCTGTCTCTACATCCAGAAAGGACTTTGATTTACTTTTTCTTTTTTCTCCTGAGTTACAGTGTGAATACACTTCATGAAGATAGCTTAATGGGAAAGTTTTCCTGTACAAAAGTCACTTAAAGAAACATGCCTTTGGAGTTAGTCGAAAATAAATATATCAAGGGATGATTAGATTAAAATGTCACATATCTATGCCACGGAGACATGAGGCAACAAAAAGAATGAAATCCGGACCCTGCAACAACATTGGTGGACCCCCCAACTACACTGAATGGACCCCCAACTACGCTGAGTGTATCCCCGACTACACTGGGTGAACCCCAGAACTACACTGAATGGACCCACAACTATGCTGAGTGGACCCCAGAACTATGCTGAGTGGACCCCCAACTATGCTGAGTGGACCCCAGAACTATGCTGAGTGGACCCCAGAGCTATGCTGAGTGGACCCCAGAGCTATGATGAGTGGCAGAAGCCAGACACCAAAGGCGACATGTCGTCTGGTTCCATGTATATGAAATGTCCAGAAAAGGCAAATCTGCAGAGACAGACAGTAGAGTTATAGCTCCTTAGGGCTGGGGGTAGGGAGGGGAGTGACAGCTGCTACGTGCAGAGGTTATTTGGGATAGGAGGGTGGAATGTTCTGGAATTCGATCATAGAGATAAGTGCACAACTTTGTGAATACACTAAAAACCACTAAATCATAGACTTTAGAAGGGAAACATTATGGTATGTGAATTATATCTCAAGATAATAAACAATCACTCCCCTTCCAATTTTTCTAAGTACTGTCACATAATTCAGCTGTCCAGATTGGACAGCAGATAACCAACCCAGTAAGCATGTGACAACAGTCACCAAAGAGAAAGAAAAATCATTTCCGAATCATTGTGAACTTGCTTTCTTGGGCCTTTTCTTTTTCCTCCCTCAAGGAAACAAACAGAAAAGATATATCACTCCCTTGCCAAGAGTAAGGCTCGTTTGGCAAAATTGCAGTCTGTGATGACAGTTCTCTAAAGCACAGCTCTCAGGTGTAGCTAAAAGAAAAGACAGCAAAACCAGGGCAGGACGGCAGATGTCCTGCAGGTCCAGGAAGACTGGGTGGGAAGAGGAATTTACACGAGGAGCAAAGCTGCATGGCTCCTGTGCCCCTTGACTCACATCCCCTTCCAGAAGTGGGGGCAGGGGGAGTCTAATAACCCCCTGCCTCTGGGGTTCAGTGACATTCTTGTCCAGAAGTGGGGCCAGGGGGAGCCTAATCACCCCTTACCTTTGGGGTTCAGTGCCCAGAATCTTCCCTGGCCCGCAGAGATGCAGCTGCATGGCACAAATCCCCAGGGTAGCTGCACCTGGCCCCCTTCTTGCAGCTCCGAGAGCAGCCCTCCCCCAGGACTCAGCAGGAGGATGAGTCTGTGCAGGAAATCTGGGGCCCGGGGACCCAGCTCAGCCTCGCCAGCAAGCAGGGCGCTAAGAAGATCTTCTCCGGGCTTCGGATGAGTCAAATCTGAAGTGACTACAAGACGCCTCCAGGTGTGGTCCTCTCTCCACATCCTGCTGCCAGCCCTTCTCTCCCCTACCTCCAGGGGCCTCTACAAAGTCTTGAACTGGGCCCAGAGCAGATCACAGTCCCCAGGGCATGTGTTAAACGAAAGGAAATGAGTGGATGTATCTGTTTGTTGTTTTCTGGTTTTCACTTTTGTGCGGGCAGCAGGACAACTTGTGAAGAACAGAGACCATGCAAGACCAGTCAGGACAGCCACCCTTCTCCTTCAACTCTCCTGAGATGAACCCTCACATCTCTCGTCCCTCTCAGGTTGTCTGTCCCGGGGTGTCCTAAATGATTGTCTGGGCTTCCCTCTTTGTCACCTGACGGCCTGCACAGGGTAAGCCTGAGGACTCTATCTACAGAGACAAACCCCATCAAATTTCTCCAGCCTTGAGCTAAACCCAGACCTTGCATGGGTGCCCATAGAGACCTACCAGCCAGGTGGGACCTGCCGGGATGGAAAAACCTCCAAGTCTCCAAGCTTATCAACTGCAGAGTGTTCAAGCGGGCTTCAAGCGGGCTTCAAGCGGGAGGCAGGGGCACACACGTGCACTCTTGGGAACATGCAGTTGGGTTTTCATTTAAGCCTCTTTCCTCTCTGGGTTCTGCTTGTCAACAGAGGTTTGTGACCACAATCCTCATGTAGTAAGAAATGAGGTTCACCTGTAGAGCTCCTTTTGAGGGGAGCCCTCCATAGGGCTCTGACTCATCCCCACGGCCGTTGTTCTCATTTCTGTGCAGATGGAAAAGCGCACCCCCCTGAAGAGTAGTCGCAGGAGTGGCCCCTGTTAATTACCTGCCTGTGTGTCCTCAGGGCCACTTCAACCATGTTTTTATTTAAAACATGCAGCATCCAGCCAGTTTTTGATTATCCATGATAATGGGGGTCAAGGGTCAGCTGAATAATTGAGATGGAAACTTTATTCCCACCAGAGGGTCTCCTGCACCCCCATCTCCACCTCCTGCCTTCCTCCTGCTGAGGAAGGAGGCGCTGTTGGATCGTGGAAGAGCTGGTGGCCTCGGAGGGGTCTCCGTTGGGCCAGTTCCACTTTCGGGATCCTACACCGGATTTCTGAGGGACCTACACCATACCCTCCCTTTCAGTCAGGGGGAGGGCGGTGGTGATGAAAAGGAGCCAGACCACTGCATGCCGGATCCTCATCCCCCAGCTGGGCGTCATCTTCATTTATATTTATAACATATTTCTTCAAATGGACATGTTTTTTGGCATTTAATTGTTTACAAACTGTAATCACAGTTGATGTGGTCATGATATACTTCTGTGATATCCATTAAAATAATTCCCTAGGTAGTCACTTTTTAAAAAGATATGTCAGAAGATACCACTTGACCCTCGTCTGGATCCTAGAATAGAAAGCCAGCATCCAGGGAAGACTGGAAGTCTAGATAATGTCTGGAATTCAGTTACAGTCGTGTGTCAACATTCTACATCTCTGTCACTGTGCACCCCTGTGTGCATGTCAGATGCTCACAGCGGGACAAAGGGCTAACTTTGCAACTTTCCTGTAAACGGAACATGACTCCAAGATAAAAAGTTTATCTTCAAAATGTTTAATAGAGATGCAGATGTAGACAGCAGACGTGTAGACACACCCTCTTCCGAAAAGGGTGGGACGAATTGAGAGAGTAGCGTTGACATTCATCCAGTACCACGTGTAAAACAGATAGCTAGCGGGGAAGCCGCGGTATATCACAGGAAGCTTAGCTTGGGGCGCTGGGATGACCTAAAGAGGTGAGGTGGGCAGGGAAGGGGGATAGGAGAGGGAAGCTCAAGAAGGAGGGGATCCATCTGTACAGGTATATTGTATATACATAAATGGATATATGTATGGCCGATTCAGGGCTTCCCATGTGGTGCTTGTGGTAAGGAACCCTTCTGCCAATGCAGGAGACAGAGACGTAAGAGACACAGGTTCGATCCTGGATGGGGAAGATCCCCTGGGGAAGAGAACGGCAACCCATTCCAGTTTTCTTGCCTGGAGAATCCCATAGACAGAGGAGCCTGGCGGACGACAGTCCATGGGGTCACAGAGGGTCGGACACGACTGAAGTAACTTAGCACACGCAAGCATGTAGCTGATTCAAATTGTTGTTCAGCAGAAACCAACATACCGTTGTGAAGTAATTATCCTCCAATTAAAAAAATTAATGTTTAATGGTTCCACCTAAATTTATGGAGGTCAAGAAATTAAAAAAAAAATACAGTACTCCAGGTCTAGATACCAATCTTGGGAAATGTCAGGTCAGACAATGTGCCAGCTCCTTAGACTCTTCTAGTACTCGGGATGGGCTGGGTTTGGGTTGGTTTCTCTGGTCCAGACCCATTCAAGGGAGGGTTGAATGAGGAAGCAGGAAGATGCCCCTGGCTGTGGTTCGGTGGGAGGGGGGCACAGGTTCTTCAGGACAATGTCCTTCTGATTCTCAAGACAGGTTCCCCAAAACTGTCCTCCTCCACCCCTGGTCAGCAAACAAATGCCCCCCTCCTTTTCTGGAACAGCTCCCATCACTCCAGCTTCCCGGCTCACACCAGGCTATGATCGTACTACATCCAGGGAAAGATTCAGAGCCTCCAGGGTCTATTACTGCCTTGTTGCTGATGCTCCTGCCATAATTGCTTGAGCAGTTCATTTCCCCAGACCATCGCCCTGACTCTGCTTTCCCAGAGCTAGAGAGAACAGAAGTGTCTGAGTGACAGACCAAAAGCCAGGCAAAGGCAATGTGCATTTTGTTCCCTACCATAGTATCCCTATTTAGGAAGGCATGCTGGGGCTCTTGAGCACTTGGCTGATCTGATTTTTAATCATCAAGTGTAAAAATGAAATCATTCCCAGAACCTGAAGTGATTTTTGTCAGCGTCACCCACTGTTTCTGTAGATTAATTTTTCAGACCAGAAAGAAAAGGCCTTACGTTTCAGCGATAAAAAGAAAAACTGGTTCCCCTCTTCCACCCCCTGTCAAAAGTTTCTTATGTAAGGAGTTTGTTTTCTTATTTTTTTTTTTTTAAGGGGAAGAGTTCACTGATCCAGATGGGGAACAAAATGGTAAGACCCCCACCCCACCTACCCCTTGGGAGATGGATTAATCAGTGTCTTTCGGATGTATTTACAAAAATGATATGTTTAAACATTTCAATAAACAGATTAAAACCAAGATTTGTATATCAGCCTCTGCCAGCTACTTCTCCAAGCCAAGTATCCTTTTGTCCTCATGAAACCAAATGATGACTGTTCCTCAAATCCAAGTCCTGGCCTAGGAGACCCCAGGGATTTTGTTCTCTTGGTGGCCTCTGAGCTCACGTTCTGGCTTTCTTTCCCACTGTCCCATCCTCTGGGTGTGTCCCTTTTATGTGGCTATTGTTCAGTCACTAAGTTGTGTCCAGCTCTTTGCAATCCCATGGACTGCAGCACTCCAGGTTTCCTTGTCCTTCACTCAGACTCACATCCATTGAGTCAGCGGATTGGCTTGTTTTCCCATCCAGGAGAAGCTGTGCTTTGTCCAATCTGCCCTGTCACCTCCCACTGCCCTGAGAAGGTTTTGCCATCACCGAACTGTTCTCATTGGAAGGACTAATGCTGAAGCTGAAGCTCCAATACTTTGGCCACCTGATGCTAAGAACTGACTCATTGGAAAAGAACCTGATGCAGGGAAAGACTAAAGGCAAAAAGAGAAGAGGGCAGCAGAGGATGAGATGGTTAGACAGCATCACCAACTCAGTGGACATGAACCTGAGCAAACTCAAGGAGATGGTGGAGGACAGGGAAGCCTGGCGTGCTGCAGTCCATGGGGTCACAAAGTCAGACTTTACTGAGTGACAGAACTGAGCAACAACAAAGTGCTCTTCGTCTTTTCTGTGATACGTGTTCAAGATGCTTGAGGAAAAATAAGGACAAAAACCAAACAGGCAGATACCAACCCAAAAAAGCCATGAAGAAGAAAACAGACCCACTCCTGGGAAATTGCATTCCACAGCTACTCAAACATTCACCAACAATTTCTTGAACACCAAACAGGTTTCAAGTTCTGTTCTAGGTCAAAGGATCAGGGGAGAATAAGATAAGGCCCCTGTGCGTGTGGGGCTCACCTTTTGAATAGGAGACAATCATATAGAAGAAAACACATAAGTGAATGAAGTCATTTCAGATAGAGATAAGTGATGAAGGAAAAAAATGGAGTGGTGTGACACATGATGAGGACAGCTGAAATGCAAGGATGATTCAGCCAAGGGGAAATCTGAGGGTGAGTTGTTCCAGACGGAGGGAGTTTGATGTGCAAAGGTCCTGGGGTGAGTACCCACTGGGCAACTTAAAACCAGCAGAAGGCTGATGGATATGCAGAACAATAGCAAAGAGGAAGATGCTACAAGATGAGACCAAAGTCCAATCAGAGGACAAGGGGTGTAGAGCTTTTGAGGCCACAGGTGGCTCAGATGGTAAAGAATCTGCCTGCAGCACAGGAGACCCAGGCTTGATCCCTGGGTTGGAAAGATCCCCCGGAGAAGGGAATGGCAATACTGGAGCCCCACTACAGTATTCTTGCCTGGAGGATTCCACGAACAGAGAAGCCTGGCGGGTTACAGTCCACAGGGTCGCAAAGAGTCGGACGTGACTGAGCAACTAACAGTAACGTTAAGACATGGCAGGGAGGTTGGGAAATTGGTTGAGAGAAAAAGGATCAGGACAGAGGAACGAGCTTTTCATCAGAGGTTGGAGAAGAGAGACCTTGGAGGAGGGAAAGTGGATGGAAAAGGAAGAAGAAATGTTACAAGTTTTGCTGTGGATCATGAGACTCCTCCCCAGCAGTGAAGAAACTCAAGCAAAGGACCTTACTGTTTGCCTATCAGATAAATCAGCTTCTGTCTCCTACACTGAATCTGGGGCTTGTAAAGCCACTTTGAGACTGGACCACATGAGTTCCTGTTCCAAAGGTGTTATATACTCGTTTTACAAGCTCGACCCATGTGTGTGACTATGTTCTGGACTCACGATTCCTCTCCCTGGAGCAGGAAAAGGTGATACAGCCGGTCTAGATGTTGCATCCTCTGTGAGGCGTGACCCAATTGTCCAGGCACCCCGAGACCTTCTCCTCTCTCAGGGAGCCCCGGCAGCTTGCTCATCCTTCCCCATGTACTTCAAACAGCGTATTGCAATGATTGGTTTACCCGTCAGCTTCTGTCACCAGTTGCACTGCTTGAAGATGGTGACAAATTTTAACTTTCTTAGCCCAGCTCCGCGGGGCTTCCCAGGTGGCACTAGTGATAAAGAACCCGCCTGCCAATGCAGGAGATGTAAGAGACGCGGGTTCGATTCCTAGGTCAGGAAGATTCTCTGTAGGAGGGCATGGCAACCCACTCAAGTATTCTTGCCTGGAGAATTCCATGGACAGAGGAGCCTGACAGGCTATGGTCCATGTGGTTGCAAAGAGTGGAACACAACTGAAGTGGCTTAGCACGCACGCATGCAGCCAGCTCCACACAGGTACTTGGTAAGCAACTGTCAGACCAACTTTCCAGCTGTGCTGGGACAGCCAAGGTTGGTTGTGGCTTTTTTCAAAGAAAGAGTTCCCCCTGGCACGAAATAGTGGGGCAGTAAGTCCCTCTCCAACGCTGGGCTGCCAACGCAACTTCCTACCGGGTCCTTTTCCCTCTAGGACCTTCCTGTTCTCCAGAACTTAGCATGACAGGGATGCTCAACGTCTGACTTGTCCTTCCTCAGGTGCACTTGGTGGGGGCAGGGGTGGCTAGGATCATCAGTTTGTCCAGTTTCCAGTTTGTCCAGTCTCCCCGATCAAGTCTGGGCAGCTGGGAGACCCAGGCTTCTGGGAGCAGCATCCTGCACAATGAAGCACTTCCCCAGTGGGCCTGGGAGCGAGACCGCTTGGTGAAGCAATCGGTTCCTCCCACCGTGCTTTCTGCTCCACGGGAAGCCCAGCCCAGGGAAGTGGGGGCCAAACAGAAATCGGGCCCTGACCTTCTCAAAAGTCAGGCAGCAGGGCTCAGGCATGCTTAATATTGTGTTGACTCCTTCCTGTTCTCGTGGGGTCCAGTTGTGCCGAGTTTGGCCCCAAGGGGAAGAACTCAGGGCAGTGCGGGCTAGGAGCCAGCGCACGTGTTCTCTGGAGGCGGAAAGGAGAGGGAGCCAAGAGGGGACGAACTCAGGAACACGGTCTGCAGGGGCCGCTCAGCCTGCTGGGCTGTGGGTGGAGAAGGCAGCCGAGCAGGATGGGAATGGATTGTGTGCCCGCCAGCAGCAAAGGTCCAGTGATCTCCTTTCACCCCCAGGCCCCCAGTAAACACCATGATCCTCCCATGACCAGAGGGCTGATTTTCAAACAGAATTCCATCCAACATCCTCACTCTAGTCACAGCTCCCTGAAGTGGTTTCCACTGCCTGCATGGTCGCCAGGGTGCTGGCCTCTGAGCACCTCTGCGGGCCCGTCCCAAACCCCACTTCCTATTTGCATCCCAGCCCACCCTGGCCTTTCAGCTCCTGCTGGCGTGGGGGCCCCATAGGAGCCACTCTCAGGCCTGAGGTCTGTGTCCATCCTTCCATCTGCACCTCATCGCCTTGCTCCAGACCTTCAGACCTAACTCAGATCTGGTTTCTTTTGGGGAGCCTGAGAAGAAGCTCACGTCACCATGCTTAACTGTTAACCCAAGCTCCTTTCTTCAGCAGACAAGACAGAGGGGCTGGGGCAGCCCACCCCTCCATCATCAGTCCCTGGGCTCAGCTGCTCTCTTGGGGAACACCTCCCAACATATGGGGATGCAGCTGGCACCAACATTTGAGGCCAACCCTGTTAATTCTAACAGCACAAATCCCAAACCATCTCACTTAAAACTCGCAAATATCTCCATGAAGACATTCCCATGAGAATTCACTCTCTCCCAAAAAGTCAGTGCCCAGGATTTGGGTTTCAATCCTCAGTGGACAGGGCTCTACCAAGCTCCCAAAATCTCAGAGCAGGTGTCTTAGGGCACCTAAAGTTGAACCTGGGCTCCGTTCTCACTAGTTGTGGACAAGTTCCTTTATCTTTCAAAGCCTTCATAGGCTGCTCTGTCTGTCAGGGATGATAATAACCCCAGGCACTTGGGTCAGTTAAGTTTATGGTGCTCCCCAAAAGGCGGGTGGACCTCTAACCCCAGTCAATGTTGATGGGAGCATTTTTGTGTGTGTGCTCAGTCATGTCCAACTCTTTGCGACCTCATGGATTGCAGCCCACCAGACTCCTCTGTCCATAGAATTTTCCAAGCAAGAGTACTGCAGTGAGTTACTATTTCCTTCTCCAGGGTATCGTCCCAACCCAGGGATTGAACCACGTCTCTTGCATATCCTGCATTGGCAGGCAGATTCTTTACCACTGAGCCACCTGGGAAGCCATGGTGGAAGCTAATGGGAACATTACAGCTGCAATTATTCTCATCAACAGCATCCATTCTGGGCATCTTGGCAGGAGGATGGCCAGAAAGAGGGACTGCCTCTTCCTCTCTGGAGAGAGATCCTGGGGGAGCCTGGGCAGGGCTTATCCTGAGAGACAGGAGCTGTGTGTCTCTCTGGGCATGCACAGATCACAGTGGCAAGTCATGTACACATCAATGTGCTCCCCCCGCCTCACACATCCACCTCCACATCAGCCCCCTTATATCCTCAGCCACACCAGAGAACATGTGTGTGCGTTTGTTCACACACACACACACACACACACACACACACACACACCTCCTGCCCCAGGCCAAATGTGCTCCAGGAACGTGGACCTCACCAGGTCCCAGCAGCGCTCAGCCCAGTATACTTGCCATAGCCAGAGACCCAGGACAGTAGTGGGGTGCAGGTGGGATGAGCTCATGGACTCCCACAGGTACACACTGCCAGGCGGCCGAGTGTATTTGCATATAATTTGCATGTGTTGATACAGCCTTCCCATCTCTGCACAGAGCGTTTCCAAGCTAACCTGTTATTACTGCTCCTCCAAAGCTTCATTTTCTAGGCGTTTGCACTGCTTACCCACCCACTGTCAGAAAGTCCTAGGCAGGGAGGCGGAATCTGAGCACCTGGAAAGTCAGACCAGCCTCCCTAGGTCTCAGCTGCTCCCCGGGACAGCGAATTTCATCACGCCTCCCCGGGAAAGACCCAAGGAGACCACCTTGTATATAAGATGTTACCGTGTGCCTGGAGCCAGGTACCCATTACAACACAGAGGCAACTTTATTCTCCTCAGGGCCCAGGGAGCTAGTCTGATGGAGAACTTGACCCCAGCTCCTCCCAGAAAAAGTTTTTCAAGTTTGCGTGGGCATACCCTATACTACAGATACTACTACTGAGTGTGTGTGTGAAAGTCGCTCAGTTGTGTCCGACTCTTTGGACCCCATGGACAACACAGTCCATGGAATTCTCCAGGCCAGAATCCTGGAGTGGGTAGCCTTTTCCTTCTCCAGGGGATCTTCCTGACCCAGGAATCAAACTGGGGTCTCCTGCATTGCAGGCAGATTCATTACCAACTGAGCTATCAGGGAAGCTCATACTACTACTACCTGTAGCAGATATATAAAAATGAAGAATGCCCTGAAAAAAAAAAAAAATATATATATATATATATATACCCACATACATATATATCTTTAAATGAATCACTGTGCTGCACACTTGAAACTAATATTGTAAATCAACTATACATCCATTTTTAAAAATGCATGATGGGGGGCTTCCCTGGTGGGCTCAGTGGATGAGAATCCACCCGCTGCGGCAGGAGACATGGGTTCAATCCCTAGTCCAGGAAGATCCCACATGCCAAGAAGCAACCAAGTCTGAGTGCCACAACTACTGAGCCTGTGCTCTAGAGCCCAGGAGCCACAACTACGGAGCCCACATGCTGCAACTATTGAAGCTGCTGCTCCCTGCACCTGTACTCTGCAACAAGAGAAGCCACTGCATGAGAAACCTAAGAATACAGCAATCAGAGAGTAGTCCCTACTTGCCGCAACTAGAGAGAAGCTTGCACAGCAACAAAGACTCAGCACAGCCCCAAAAAATAAAAATAAATAAATAAAATTATTTTTTTTAAAAAGGGAAAGAAAAAAAAATGCAGAATGGTCAGTTTCCTGGTGGTCCAGTGGCTAAAACTCCATTTTCCCAATGCAGGGGACCTAGGTTGGATCCCTGATTGGGAAACTAGATCCCATATGCCACAACTAAGAGTTGGCATGCCACAACCAAGATTGAATATCCCACGTACTGCAACTGAGAACTGGTACAGCCAAATAAATAAATAAAAATAAATGTTTTTAAAATAAAAAATTAAAAAAATTACAGGATGCCTAGTTAAATTTGAGTCTAGAAGAAACAACAAAGAATAAGCTAGTATATCCTGTGCAATCCTTATACTATAAGAGCATTCACAGCGTCCCTGAAGTCCAGCTGGGCACCCTGTATTCTATCGGACAGCCCTACCTAGGACCCCAGATCACTGGTTTCCAGTATCTAGATACTAGAAACCCATCGATTTCTAGTATCACTAATACCATGTTTTTTCCCAGCTTTTAGCTAAGACCAGAGGAACAGGGCTTTACTGCCTAACTGTCCAGCTTCCCACTGTAGGACAGAAAGCGAGAGGAGGGGCTCCACATGAGGTCAACTGAGAACTGCCAGGAGACACAGGGGGAGGGAGAACACGTGTTTCCTAATTTAGTTAAACATCGAAAACCTGTTCCTCTTCTGTGTCTGGGAGGAGCGCGGTGGTTATCACTGTGGACGTGAGCCCACGTTTCCTGTGGCGAGAGACACGTGTGTTTGCATCAACAGGCCCTGTTTCCAGGGAGCCCCTCCCCGCCAGGATGTGAGGCCCACGGCGGTCACAGAGGAGGAGGGGGTCAGGAGGGCCTGTAGGTGGGGCTGCTTGGGAGCTAGGGGCCCTGGAGACCCCGCCCCCTCACGTGGGATGACCACCTCCACACTGGACCCCTGTCCAGCTTCCGCATCCCACTGCAGACAACTGGCCCTCCCCAGGACCATAGGTGACAGTTGCCTAGCTGCAGACCTTTGCTGGGGGGTGGGAACTCAGCAGGGAAGGAACAGGGCTGGGGAGCCTTTGCCCTTCACCTGCCAGTGAGCACAAACCTGCAGGGAGGCCACCCCTCCGGCCCCACAGGCCTCCCTCTGGTGGCCTGAGCTCTGGCTCTTCCAATAGGACCCCTGTACTTACAGAATGGGCAGGACTCTGCCTGCAGACACCACAGGTAAACACGTGCCTCGCCCAGGAGTGAGGGAGCAGAAAATTCTCCATCAAGCATTTTTTAGAGGAAAGAGTTATTTTATAGTAAAATCAGTGGATCTACTGTGGAAGGCAATGCAAAAAATAACATACGTAAGGCTCCGTTTCCTCCTCCATCAAAAGGTGATGGGATGGCTGCAGCCTCCCAGGCATTACAAGGACTAGAAAAAGAGATGCAGGCAAAGTCCTCCTTCCCTGTCATAACACCGGGCAGTCAGAGTCAGCAGCAGCAGTCACCTTCTCTGATCATAGTTTTGAACTTATCCCTTCAACTGGCCTGGCATATCAGACCTCTCTGCACTTAAACAAATTACAAAGCTGTGAAAGACTCCAGGTTTTCAGCACCGGGGGAAGTTTTCACTTGGTTTTCTAAGGGCATCCTCTGGTCAGGTCTCAAACAGGTGACAAAAGCCTGAAGGTCTGTCACCTGCCCTGTCTGATGTGCCCAGGTGGGTACCCATCTCGTACACCAGTGGCCACACACTTGGTGAACCACCAGAGGTTCCCATTAGAACGGAATTCCTGTTACTCAACCACTGGATCCCCACTCATCACCCCCTGCCAGCTAGGTGTTCCCAGCCCAGAAAAATCCATCTGTGGTTGCTGAAGAGGCTCTGGTAGAGGATGTGATGGGCCATGTTCAAGGAGCTTGGTGTGGTCAGAAGGGCATGCATGACTCACCCAGTCACACACAGTTCACATGTGTGGGCTCGGGATCCTTGAGTCCGCTGCCTGGGTTGAAGGACAGAACCCAATCTCAACAAAACACCCAAGTCAGTTCCCTGCCTACTCACACCCTCTCGGTGGTCCTGACCCTCCTTCTTAAGAACTTCTCAAATTCAGTGATGCTGATCTCCCTTGAGGACCTGAGCACTGAACCTGCCCAGTGGCCATCAGAGATCATTCATACTCTTTGTATTTCTTCACTTGATAGAGAGGCCAGCCACTGCCCTGGGACGCTCCTGGGTGTGGTTGTCCATGCCCCTGTCTCAGATGGACCAACCATGAAAGACTGATGAACTAAATGAAGACCATACATAGGCAGCTCTGAACACCTAGTCATCAATGACTGAGTCTGACTGTAGGGTCGTGGGGGGATATTTGGATTAATTTAAGAGAGGATAAGAGATGTCTCCTCGAATCAGGGGCTGGAATGCATTCACACTTTCTTACTGAGCTAATAGTTGTTGCAAATGTACAAAGACAGTTGTCTCAATGGTTCCACTACTGCTCGGCCTTCTCTTTCTCACGCTTGCCTCTTCCTCAAGCCAGCTGTTATCCTGTTTTCACCTCAGAGAGCGAGGCACCCTGCTCGGGACAGCTCCTGCCTCTAAACTGCTCTTTCAATACAGCCTGGGCTCTGAAATATGAACAGGCGTTTCGGGGGTAAGTAGCCTCAGGTGATGGCAACCCACTCCAGTACTCTTGCCTGGAAAATCCCATGGACGGAGGAGCCTGGTAGGCTGCAGCCCATGGGGTCGCTAAGAGTTGGACACGACTGAGCGACTTCACTCTCACTTTTCACTTTCATGCATTGGAGAAGGAAATAGCAACCCACTCCAGAGTTCTTGCCTGGAGAATCCCAGGGACAGGGAGCCTGGTGGGTTGCCATCTACGGGGTCTCACAGAGTCGGACACGACTGAAGTGACTTAGCAGCAGCAGCAGCAGCAGCCTCAGGTGATGGCAACCCACTCCAGTACTCTTGCCTGGAAAATCCCATGGACGGAGGACCCTGGTAGGCTGCAGTCCATGGGTTCGCTAAGAGTCAGACGTGACTGAGTGACTTCACTTTCACTTTTCACTTTCCTTCATTGGAGAAGGAAATGGCAACCCACTCCAGTGTTCTTGCCTGGAGAATCCCAGGGACGGCAGAGCCTGGTGGGCTGCTGTCTATGAGGGCGCACAGAGTCGGACACAACTGAAGCAACTTAGCAGCAGCAGCAGCCTCAGGTGAAATTTCAGCCAACATCTGACCAATTCCAAGCCCCATGATGAGTCCCTGCTAAAATATTACACTACGTCCTAACTACCTTGGGAGTGATTCTCTGCTTACAAAACACACTTTGTCAATATTCACCCAGTGTGGAGATTAGGGAGCCCCGTCCTTCTTCTCTGTGGTGGTAGAGATGCCCCTAAAGCCATCTTTTTTTTTTTCATCCCAAGCCATGATCCAACATCTTTTTCCCCCAATTTTGACTCCGTACAGCCTTTCCTTTTTGAAAAACAAAGCATAACAATTGCAATTCTCCCTTGGCCAGTGGCCAGACATCCACGGGTTGGAGCCAGGAGATGAACGGATACACCCGGAGAGGGCAAGGTCAGAGATCGCAACACTCTGGACGCGTGTTTGTGCAGGAGACCAAACCCCAAGGCCCGAGAGCGCCCAGACATGAGGGTCGACACCTCCTGGTTTGAATAACATGTTGAGGACCTTCGGAATCTGTGGATGAAACACGCCTATGACATTAATTAATGCCAGGCAAACTGTAACAGCAGATCTTAGAGACTAAAAATAAACCTATGCCAACTGATTCATCCTTCACTGCACAGAATTTGGAGCTTTTTTTCTCTGCTTCTCTTCTCCAAGTACGTTACATTATGGCCTTTTTCCTTTCCCTCCATCTTTGTCGTTCTCCTCTAATCCCTCTCCTTCTGGTCCAGAGGTTGAAAGTGTCCAGAGGAGATGTCCCCACTTAGCTCCCCTCCGACCCACAAACATGCTTATTAAGCAAGGAAATCATTTCTTTTCCTGGCTCCCATGGCGGTGAGCTATGTAATTTGTCCTTAATATTTTCCATACGGATGTTGCTGCCTGTTGCCTCACACACACACACACAACTCTATAGCTTCATTTCCGATTACAGTCCGTTCTATTTTAAACTTTGTTGATTTCTACTGGGAAGGAAGCCTATTTCATAGAGATTAGCTGGACAGCTGGATCTGATTGCTTCTGATTACCGGGCTTGGGGCCACTGGGCAGACAGGTTTCCCAAAGCCCCATAGATGGAGAACCACTCTGTAGGGACCCACTTTGGGGTCAGTACTCACTCCAGGGAGGAAGGTCAGTGGCCTCAGTCGGAAATCAACAGGTCAAGCCAAAGGCAGGGTCAGCCCTTAGTCCACGTCTCAGCTCAGGAGGCTGTGCTGAGAGGTGGAAGAGGGGGCCTGAGAAGCCCCCTGACTCCAAGGCACTCACGGGGACCTGAGTGGGGGCTTGTGTCACAAAAAACTGCGTGTGCTTGGAAGAGAGCATCCATCATGCTTGCCTGATAGAATCACTCGGGAGGTGACAGACAAGGCTCAGTGATTAAGCTCCCTTCATCTGGCCTTGCCTCCCAGACCTCCAGGTGCACAAAGAAATCACAAAGACCTCTCTCACCTTGAAGTGGTCAGTCCACAGGCAGGTGGGGGCTGCCGCGCTCTCTGGAAAACCGGTGGCTCCGATGAGGCACGAGTTTCCTCCCTCCTCATCCCATGTGTGCCTTTGCTTCTCTTTCTGCCTTCTCTAGAGGAAACCGAGTGCTGGAAATTTTGTTTTAATTGTGTGTGTGGAGGATGGTGGGTGTCGGGGGTGCAGGGTGGTGGGGGGTGGGTGGAGGGACCCAGGGGGTAGGGGTGCAGCCTGCCCTGGTATGGGTTCGGGTGTAATGGCCGATGCTGGAGATACGGCTTGCCTGCCGATGCTCAGTGGTACTGCAGCTCTGTGTGTGGGCGGCGGCAGCTACACGGCTGGGTTTCAAACCATTACACTGAACATTTGCAAACAGATAAAAAAACAAAACCATCCGGTACAAATGGAATCTTCTGTTTTTCTTTCCCTCCCTGCACACGCTCCCTTGCACCTCTCTTCTGGAGTTTCAGAGAAGGTGAGCAAGGGTGGGTTTCTCTCTCTCCAGGCTCCCCCCACCCCATCACCCCGTGTCTTCTGGACACAACATTTACCCTTAGGGCCACTGGGCTGGACGGGAAGGTCAGGTCATACAGACCAACCCCCAGGCAGTGGGCATGCCCAGACATTTGGGAAGGATTTTCTCTTCTCTGAGGTCTTGCCCTGATCCAGCCACTGAGACCCATCACATCCCAAGAAGGTTGTACATCCGTATTTGACCACCTGAATCCCTCCTGATTGCAAAGCTACCTTGGAACTGGCCGACGAAGGGGAGAGGTGCACTTTCATATCCAGCGAACGTCTTCTCAAGGAATACTCTGTGAATGGTGGCATAAGATACTCCAAGAAAAGGGGAAAAAAAAATCCTGTGGACAAATTACCTTGGAAACTACTGCATCCCGTATCACTCTAAGATAGTCACAGAGCATTTTGGCAAGTAAAGACTCTGCGAAGTCCTTCAATGAAGAATCCTGTGTAATTCTGCCTAATCCAATATTTCCAAAACATGTAGACCTTAGACGAAAGAATCCCCTCTCCCCAAATACCACCACTATCCATGGCAACACACTTATATGTATGCACACTTTGTATACACATTCATGTACCCCACCCCAGTGGAAGCCTGACCCCAAATCAAACCTTTCAGCCAAGAGAGGGCAAGTTAAGTGAGATCCTGGGAACCAGACAGGTCAGAGGTCACCATCTCAGAACACTCTAAGCTTGTTACCAACATGGGTGCTCTGGCTAGTTACCCATGAACTGGAGACTGTGCTTCCAGCTGGACAGGGAACACGAGGGAAGTGGACAGTTCCCTCGGGGCTGTGTGGAGCTGAGTCAGTGCAGCTCCTCTCCCCTTCCAGTGGGTCTCCACCTCACTTCTGCAGCCCAGGGATGGGGGTTTCCTGAGGTCAGAGCTGACCCAAACTGGCAGGGTTGCAGAGTTGGCGGCAGGGGGGAGGAGGGGTGATAGACTCCCTGGGGGAGCTTTCTGGCACCCTGTTCACACCCCTGATGGACTCTCTAAGGATCAGATGGCACGTCTGATCCTGGACAGTGTGAAACTTAGGGGAGCAGAATAGAAGAGGCGTGAAACACAGGAACTCCGGGAGAGAGACATGCTGCATAGAGACGTTCAGGTCAGAAAGGACCATGATGGAGGGAGTTGAACAGGAGTAGGGGAGGAAAAGATGGTGCACCCTACTGGATTTGGGGGCTGCTGGGCCCATCAGTGCCAACAGACTCTAGCTCTACTGCTCACCATCAATGGGGGCGTCAGCCTCTTCATGTGAAAACTCCTCAACCAAGCGTGATCTTGCCCTCACGGGCATTTGAGACTATCTGAGGACATTTTGGTTGCCACAACTAGGGACAGTGCTACTGACATGCAGTGGGTAGAGGCCAGGGATACTGTCGAACAGCCTATGAAGATGGACAGGGCGGTCCGAGACAGAATGATCCATCCTGAAGGTCAACAGCCCAGCAGAAGTAAAGGATCCAGTCTGGGTGAGTCCTTTAGCCCCCTTGGTGGGGCTCAAGTGAGACCATGCCCACGAGGATTCTGAGTAAACCAGAAGGCAGTTATGTTACATTTGGTAAGAAAGAGACTTCCTTATCATTTAGGTGGCATTTCATCTCTGACTGGGGGGCAAAATGGAAACAGATGGGAAGTCATGTAAGAGCTTTCTGCTTCAGACCAAGAAGAGAGAAAGCCTGCTGGCCTTGTAAACACTCCAAGTCACATGATTAAAAAAAATAAATAAGAAAAAGAAAAGAAACGCCTCCTCTTGCTTAAGTACATCAGAGAACTTGAACTCCGTGTGAACAAAGTGAAATGGGTGCAGAAAAGCTTTAAAAAGCTCGCAAGCACTTCGACCGATAATCATTGGTAATTAGAGCATTTTACAGAATCCATTAAAGAAGCTTTAAACAAAGCTGAAATTATTTGTTGACCTTTCTCTGAAGGAGGGTAATGGTCGTGCTGACAACATTAATGCATCCGGCCTGGTCGGGGGTTTTCTTTCAAAGAAATCTTGGGCCAGGCTTGCCACGGAAGCCCCAGCACACAGCAAATTATTGGAGGCCGACAAAAAGGGAAAGTGAAATTCAAGTTCAGACGTGTATTCCAGATGACTGCCCAACCTCGAGGAAGAAAACTGGCCATTTCTCACTCTGCACCCCAACTCCGGTAGGACCCGGAGGGCAGGACCCGGGATCTTGGCCCTGGAAACAGATTCTCCTGGATGATGAAGAAGTACAGGTGGGTGGGAGCCTGGGAGAAGCAGGTAGGGGCTGTTCTGCTGTGACTGGAGTGAGGGTCAGGACCAGTCAGGCCCGTCCCAAGAGAGAAGGAAGAGAAGATGTGGGGGTAGGGGATTCCATGCTGAGACCAGAGTCTTCACAAAGAGGCTTTCAAGGGAAAAACAACCAGCCAGCTTTCTGATGTGGACACAGAACGGGACCCACAATCATCAGTTACATCAGCTTCCTCCAGGAGCCAAAGCAGAGCGATGCCGCCTGAGAGTCTTGACATCCCAGTGCCTCCCCAACCACTACGTGTGTGTTAGCCGCTCAGTCGTGTCTGACTCTTTGCAACCCCATGGACTGTAGCCTACCAGGCTTGCCTGTCCATGGGATTTTCCAGGGGAGAGTACTGGAGTGGGTTGCCATTCTCTTCTCCAAGAATACCGGAATGGACTGCCTTGTCCTTCTCCACCCCCACCACTTACCCATTCACTAACCAGGACAGGCAACTGCCACGTATCTGAGAACTTCCCAGTACCAGCACTTTGGCACTAGGAGCAAAACGGTGATGGATAAACAAAATCTAATCTTTGCTTTTGTTTACATGGGGTGCATAGTTAGGTAGTTTGAGATGGACACGTACACACTGGTATATTTGAAATGGATAACCAATAAGGACCTACCATATAGCATGGGGAACCCTGCTCAATGCCATGTGGCAGCCTGGATGGGAGGGGAGTTTGGGGGAGAATGGATATGTATATGTGTGACTGAGTCCCTTTGCTGATGACCTGAAATTATCACATTGTTAATTGGCTATACTCCAATACAAAATAAAATGCTGGGGGTGGGGGTGGGGAAACAGAACATAGTGTGGTTCGGTTTAACGGATTTTACAGTGTGCCTGGTGGTCTAGCTCTGCCCCTTCCCTGTGAGGGACAGGCCAGAGGAGGTCCAGGGCTCCCGGCTCAGGCGTGTCCCACTGGGGAATCAGCTACTCTCCACAGAAGCAGCTGCTGCTTCTTGAGTGTCTCGCTCCCTCCTGTGTCCTCTCCCCGACGGCTGCCACCCTGTTCCCACCACCAGCCCCCTTCACCCGACACTCGCACTTGCCCAGGAGTATCCAGTGGCCTCGCTTGGTCCATAAAGGACCTCACAGTTGGGCAGAGCCTACCTTCTGGGCCAATTCGTAGGCTTCAAGCCATCCTATAGATGATGACTGTGAGGTCAGCCACCACTGAGCCAGCCCCGGATGAGGAAGCAGAGTCTTGTGTGTTTTCCCAGGGAGCACCACCAGCATTCCACAGGGAGCCCCTTTCCCAATACACAAGTGCCAGGAGGGAAGGGTCTGGGCCCATCAAGTGGCTTCTGAGATCATTTAACATGGTCTTCAGCTGATTTTTATTTATTTGGTTTTGGTTGCACTGGGTTTTTGTTGCTGAGCAATGGCTTTCTCTAGTTGCATCAAGCGGGGGCTTCCCTTTGGTGTGGTGTGAAGGCTTCTTGTTCTGGAGGCCTTCTCTTATCGTGGAATGCAGGCTCTAGGCATGCAGGCTTCAGTAGTTACAGCACATGGCTTAGTTGCCCCATGTCACGTGAATCTTCCCAGACCTGGGATCGAACCCTTGTCCCCTACATTGGCAGGTGGGTTCTCATCCACTGCACCACCAGGGAAGTCCCAGATGATTTTTTCAAAATTGTACTAGTTATATGTTTATTTCAATAAAAATAACAGATCCAACTTGTGTATATCCCTTTTAAATGCATCTTAATAGCCAATTTAAATAAAAATTCTATTCTGAGACTTATATGGAAATCCAAACAAACTAGAAGACCTAAAGTGATTTTGAAAAAGAAGAATAAAGTTGGAGCAATCACATTATCAAATTTTAAGGCTCACTCTATAGCTACAGTAATCAAGACAGTGCAGTATTGATGGAGATAAACATGTAGATCAATAAAACTGAACAAAGAACCAGAAATAGAGCCACACAAATATGCTTGACTGATGTTGACAAAGGCACAAAAGCAATTTAATCGAGGAAGGATAATCTTTTCAACAAATGATGTTGGAGCAATTGGATGTCTTGGCAAAAAAAAAAAAAAAAAAATCTATGCTAAACCCACAATTTATACAAAAAGCAACTCAAAAATGGATTGTAGATTTAAATGTAAGACATAAAACTACAAAACTTTTAGAGAAAAAAAAATGAGAGAAAAGTTTTGGGACCTAAGGTTAAGGCAAAGAGTTCTTAGACATGACACCAAAATCACAATCCATAAAAGAAAAAAGCCAATGAAATTAGACATCATTAAACCTAAATCTTTTCCTCTGCAAAAGATGCTATTAAGAACATGAAAAACAGCTTTATTGAACAGCTGGTACTGGAACAACTGGACATCCACATGCCAGAAAAATGAATCTAGACGCAAACCTTAGATTTCACAAAAATTAACTCAAAATGGATCATAGACCTAAATGCAAAATGCAAAACTATCAAACTTTTAGAAAATAGCATAGAAGAAAACTTAGATGATATTCTGGAAAAGGCAAAACTACAGAGACAGTTAAAAAAAAAAAAGACAAGCGATAGCAAACAGTTTAAGGGGTAGAGGGAGGGAGGACTAGCAGAGCACAGAGTGTTCTCAGGGCGTGTGTGATAGGGAAACCCATGATATTTTAATGATGGGCACACCTCTTTGTATATTTTTCCAAATTCACAGAAATACAGCAGCAAGAATGAACACTAAGGAAAACTAGAGTCTTTGAGTTGTAGTGATATGTCAGTGTAGGTACATCAGTTGTAACAAAAGCACCATCTGATGGAGGATATTGACCCAGAGCGGGTGGGTAGGGGGCATATGGGAACTCTCCTGACCTCTGCAGTTTTGATGTGAACATAAAACTGCTCCCCACAAAATGAAGTCTTTATTTCAAAAAAAAAGAAGAAAATATTTGCAAGCCATGTATCTGGCAAAAGACTAGTATTTGGAATATATAAAGAATTCTCAAAATTCAACAGTGAAAAAAAATAATCCAATTAGAAAATGGGCAACAGACATGAACAGATATTCCACCAAAAGGACAGCCAGACGGCCAGGAAGAATTTGAGAAGATGCTCAGCGGATCTCCCACAAGGAATGTGGACTAAAGCCATGATCAGACATCACTATGCACCTGTCAGAGAGGCTAAGATGAAATAAAAATAACAGTACCAATGCTGGCCCAGGTGTGAATAAACTGCATCACCCACCAGTGGCTGGTTTGTGTGAAAAATGGGTCAGTCACTCTGAAAAATGATTTGGCAGTTTCTTATGAAATTAAACATGCACTTATTTTTTACCTTTTATTTTGTATTGGAGTATAGCTGATTAACAATGTTGTGGTAGTTTCAGATGAACAGCAAAAGGATTCAACCATACATATACGTGTATCCATTCTCCCCCAAACTCCCCTCCCATCCAGGCTGCCACATCACATTGAGCAGAGTTCCCTGTGCTACACGCTACGTCCTTGTTCGTTATCAGTTTTAAACATATAGCAGTGTGGACATGTCAATTCCAAACTCCCTAACTATTGCCTCCCCCATCCTCCCCCAAGCCCAGCCACCATAGATCCATTCTCTGAATCAAACATGCACTTATTTATACAACTCAGCAATTGCACTTTAGGACATTTTTCCCAGAAAAATGAAATTTTATTTTCACATACAAATCCATCCATGTATGTTTATAGATACTTTCTTTGTAATAGCCAATAACTGGAAACAACCCAAATATCCTTCAACAGGTAAATAAACTGCAGTGTGTCTACACCATGGAATATAATTAAGCAATAAAGAAAAAAAGACTGTTGATACACTTGACAACTTGGATGAATATCAAGGGCATTATGCTAAGTGGAAAAAAAAATAGTTGTACATCCTGTGTGATTCAACTTAACATGACAAAATTACAGCGATGGGAGAACAGATTAGTGGACCGGGGCATAGGGATGGAGGGTGGAGTGAGACCACGAAGGGGTCATAGTAACTGACAGTTTTGTATATTTTTTCCTTCTTTCTTTTTTAAATTATGAAAGTATGATAACACACTTACATAAGACCTGAAAAGTATAGAATAGAGTTCCATATAGTTCACTATGTGTTACAATTATTTTTTAAGTGGATGAATTAAGATTTTTAGTTGGAGTTTCAATATCATACTCTCAAAAATTAATAGAATAAATAGAAAAGTAGAAGGATATAGTAGACCTGAAAAGCACTATGAACCAATTTAACATAAGATTTATGCAATTTTCATACAACAGCAGGATACAAATTCTATTCCAGTTCCCATAGATTATAAACCAGGAGGTGACAGTTCTGTATCTTGACAGTGGCCACGTGTGATAAAATTGCATAGACTGTATTTGCACATACAAATGAATACATGCAAAAACTGGTGAAATCTGACTAAGGTCTGCATTTTAATAAATTGTATTGTCAGCTTCCCACTTCTGATATTGTACTATAGTTATTACGATGTTACCAATGAAAGAGGGTGAAGAACCTCTCTCTACTCTTTTTGAGCCTGTAATTATTGAAAAAGGTTTCCAAAGGGAAAAATATTAATTCAATGATAGTACAGGTGACTCACAAATTCAGTAGAAAATTTGTGATAGTGACATAAGACACACCCAAGGTCTAGGAATGGATGGATTTCCTCTAGGGGTTAAGGGTCCCAGTCCCATCCAGGGGCAGAACCTATGGGCATCCAAGCCTTAGACACCCAGTGGACATCCAAAGCAAAATTCGAGCCCTTCTGTAGTTCCAAGGTGGTAAAATTTAAAATCAAAGTGCCTCTAAGGCCAAGTGAGCCAATTTTCTAAATGGCCAGAGGCCTTGCTTAAACTCCACTGAAATTGAAATGAGTGACACAGCAGATGTCATTAGATAAGAGCAGCCCCAGCCAGAAATACCATATTTCATCAACTCTTAAGACACACAATTGCAAGAGGCACCATTAATTTTTTTCCACTGTGAAAGAAAAATACACTGCCAATTAAGCCATGATACAAATGCTTTCTTATCACTTAGAATTTTTAATTCTACTTATTGAAAGGGTTCTTTGAGACTTCTTTAGACAAATTTTTTTATCACATATTACTATTGTGCATACATGAAAATGAAAATACAAGTGAAACAAATTGATCATTATTCCTCAAACTTCTTTACACAGAGTCTGACTTTTCTATCATCAGTGTCTGGGTTTTTTCCACAGTCTCGCATCCTCTGTGCATTCATCTATAACCCTGATGATATGGCATTTCTTTAAAGAATCCATCAAAGGATTTAAAGTCCCAAGTGTTGGACTCTTCAAAGCAGACTTTAGAATTGTATATGGTTTTCCTGCTTTGGTTTCCATTTCAGGATTGTTGCTAAATGTCTATGATTTGCTCAAGTTCTCCACTCTATCCCTACAACCGTGACGTGCATAAAGGTTACAGAAGCTTCCCATCCAATCCACGATCCTCTTCTAGCATGCTGACCCTAGCCAGTTGCATATTAGTTACACATGTCCACTGCAGAAGGGAACTTCGGATTTGGATGACAGTTATTTTGCTGTTCACACACATGGGCAATTCAACAATACCATGGCCTTCATAACACAGCATGGACTGTAAGATACATTCTGATTTCATCTGTATGATCATGTGAAAAAATATCCATCTTCTAAATTGTTGCTGCTCAGTTGCTAAGTCATATCCAACTCTTTAATACTCCATGGACTATAGCCCACAAGGCTCCACTGTTCATGGGATTTCCCGGGCAAGAATACTGGAGTGGGTTGACATTTCCTTCTCCAGGGGCTCTTCCTGGACCAGGGATCAAACCCGCATCTCCTGCATTGACAGCAGGATTCTTTACCACTGAGCCACTAAGGAAACCCCCCAACTTCCAAATAATGGAACGCAATAAATGTACAACTGAAATAACATCAGGTGGCTGTACGTATTCTGAAGAAAATCAAGAAAAGACTTACAATCACAATTGGCTGGGAGGAGACAGACAAAGCAAAATATTCTGAGGACAAGATATTTGAGAAGAGTCTCAAAAATAAAAAGTCATTAGCCAAAGGAAAATCTGGGGAAATTGGCCCCTACTCTATCTGCAAGAGAAGTTAGGTTATGCTCAGAAAAAAATAACCTCCAAGTTTCTGTGTTGTAGGAAATAAAGATTTGTTTCCAATTTACGCTTGGTGTCCATAAGCCTGTAGGCTGCAATATATCTTTCTCACTTCAAGACCCAGGGTTGATGGAGAAAACGCTGTCTGGAAGATCTCCAGTTGCCATGGCAAAGAGAAAGGATGGGGGTAAATTTCATGCAGGTTGTGCAAGCTTCTGCCCAGAAACGACACATGTTTCTCTGCCCATGATGTGAAAGCAAGTTACTAGGGCCACCTAGCTTCCAGGGGGTGGGGAGAGGAGTGCCACCTACCACGTACTTCTGAGAAAAACTAAAAAGATGTGGTGAACAGCAGAAATGGTGACCGCACAGGCAGGCAGAGGAGCCAGCACCAAAGCAGTGGGCTACAGAGAGGCATGGTGACTGGGGGGACAGGGGGAGGCCGGGGAGACTGCACCAGTGGGGATGGGGGGACGGGGGCAGAAGGGCACAGCACCCTAAAAAGCACAGAGACCTGTTCTAAAGCCCAGCCATGCCCTAGAAACCACCATTTCATCCTATGACCCTGAATGCCTGTAGACAGAATTAAGCAACAAATTGTATAATGAGGTGGTTGAATTACACCTAATTTTCACAAACGCTTTTGTTGAACAAACATCGCAAAGCCAGAAGGTGGTTTTCAATCATTTAATTAGTCTTCCAAAATGCTCCCAAACCAGTGTTAATCACAGTTTTAAAATAATACATGGAATATGTCCTTAAATACTTTACCACGTCTTGGCATTAACCCTGCAACTAAATCTACTGAGTCACTGATAACACGTTTGACACCTGGCGCCTGGGAATTTGAAACTAATGCATGCCTGGAAGCTGGTGACCAAGGGGTGAAGCCCAATGGGTGCTAATTACTTTCTTTGGGATGTTCTGAGAAGGAGTGAGGGGCCTGGCTCTTCAAGGGCATTGGGTGCAGAGATGATGCAGGCATTAAAATAAAGGGCTTGGGGTTCCACACAAGTCAAAGGGACTTTGTTTTAGAACAACAAGCTGTGCCTAAAAGAACCTACAGGAACTTTCCGATCCTCCACCTCACACTGAGCTGCTATAAACGCTCTGTGGATGTTGCTCCACTCACCTGGAGACTCAGCCAGGATGTGGCTGTGTTGGTGATGCTGTCAAAATCAAGGATTGAAAACTTGATGGGTGGGTTGTATCTTCACAACTTCCACTCAACACAAGCGTCCTTTTGCCCTACCCCTGCTTAACTGCTAAGGAGCTAACAGAAACTTCAAGGAGATGGAGCATGGACCAGGACCCCAGCTGTGATATCCTCATAAAATTTGAGTTACCAAGAGAACCTGAAAAGACTAAGTTTGGGGTTGAACACTTCTTGGGACCCAGAGACATCAGGTAATATCACTGCCCCATGTCTTCATCCCAACTTCACCAGTGGACAGAAATGAAGAGGGATTTATCACACAAAACAGAAAAATGTCCTGGAAATGCAAGGGTTTTGATACAGACAGCTATGCTTCATTGATTCAGTCCCCAAAAAAAGGGTTTACTGAGCACATCTCAAAGACATATTAGCATATATGACACGTTAACAACCTGGAAATGGCTGTCTTAGGATGAAAGTTTTTACTTCTGTTGTTGAATCCCTAAGTCATGTCCGACTCTTTGCAGCCCTATGGACTGTAGCACACCAGGCTTCCCTGTCCTTCACTAGCTCCCAGAGTTTGCTCAAACTCATGTTCACTGAGTCGGTGATGCCATCCAACTTTTGTAACAGAGAACCAAAACAACAATAGCTTAGTGAAAGTTGTATCCGACTCTTTGAGACGCCATAGACTATACAGTCCATGGAATTCTCCAGGCCAGAATATTGGAGTGGGTAGCCTTTCCCTTCTCCAGGGGATCTTCCCAACCCAGGGATCGAACCCAGGTCTCCCTCATTGCAGGTGGATTCCTTACTACCTGAGCCACAAGGGAAGCCCAATAAAAAATAACAATGGCTTAAGCAAAATGAATGTTTATTTTTCTGCTGTATAATAGTTCCAACACAGGCAACGGAAACATGGGTGACAGACCAGAGTCAAAGAGCTGGGCTTCTTCTAACTGGTTGGTCTGCTTTCCTAGCTTACGTCCTGCCCATGTGACCCAAGATGGCACTATCTCCTTTCTGGGTGGACAAACGGATAAGAGGCAGGCACACTCTTTCCCTGTAAGTGCCTGACTTAGAAAGTGTATATCTCGTTCTCTTCAGCAGCTCTGCAGCCAGAATTTAGCCATAGGGCCATATCTAGCTGCAAGAGAAGATGAAATGTCTTATTTTTATTCTGAGTGACCAGGTGTTCTTATAAAACCAGGGAATCAGTTACCCTGAGATACAAAGGAAACATGATGTAAGGTACCCCTCAGGCTATGCCACAACGCCCTCCGGGAGTGTGGAATCTGCTGGGGAAGAAAAGCACACGGCTGAATTCCAACATTTCATCCTAGGATGAGCCAAACACCTATTAGGACGGAAGTCTAGAGGAGGGGGGAGTTTGGGGACTTGTATACAGAGGGAGCTACAGGATCTACCGCAAAGGATAGTCAAAGGCCTAACATGAACTCGAGAGGACAGGGACAAGCTGGGTGGAAGAAGGTAGCATGGGTTCCAGGGGCACAGACCAGAGCTTGAATCCTGCCCCACCACTTACTTTCAGGAAGACTGTGGAAAGCAGGACTCAAAAGAGACATCCCCACCCCGGCCAAGATTCCAGACCCCTGCTTATTTGATCAAAACATCAAAATGGCAACATTTCATTCTTTTTACTGGCTGAGTAGTATCCCATTTTGTGTGTGTGTGTGTGTGTGTGTGTGTGTGTGTGTATACATACACCATATATATACTCTCTATATATGCACCATATATATATATATATATATACACACACACCATACATATATATACCATATATATGCCATATATATATGTGGTGTATATATACACCACATCTTCTTTATCCATTCCTCTATTGATATACTCTTAGGTTGCTTCCTTATCTTGGCAATTGTAAATAATGCTGCTATGAACACTAGGTGCATATATCTTTTCAAAGAGACAGAAACTATTTTAGCCCCATTTGCAAGAGAGGAAACTGAGGTACAAAGATATGAAGTGATTTTCCCAAGGTTCTACAGCTGCTCAGAGACAAAGCTGAAATGACACTGCAAGCTGTGTGGTTTCGAGCTCTGAGAGGCAGGAATGCTGATGTCCCCAGCCCGCCCCCACTGTACAGATGAGCAAAGAGAGACTGGGAGCCTCGGAGTCCCATGGCGAGTTTGCAGTGAGTCAAGTGGGTTTTGGGTTGAGATAATGATGACCACAAGCCTTTCAGCCACAGCCCACAGTGCAGTTGATGGTTTCCTCTCATCTTTTCCAGATGGCAGGGAAGCCAGGGTCCTGCTGCTCAGCTTCCACAAGCAGGCAGCTCAAGCAGAAAAGCCACAACTTCCATTTGTTTAAAGGCCAGAAGAGAGAAAAGCAAACTGAAATTCCAACAGAGATCCTCCATGTATTCACTGATCATCTGGCCTCTTCAAGATGCCAGCCACTGTCCTTGGGGCTGGGTGAGCAAGATGCACATGGTCCCTGCAAGGTGGTCAGCACAAGAATCAAAATCAGACCGTTGCTATTGTTGTTTAGTCATTAAGTCGTGTCCAGCTCTTTGCAACCCCATGGACTCTAGCCCACCAGTTTCCTCCGCCCATGGGATTTCCCAGGCAATTTTACTGGAGTGGGTTGCCACTTCCTTCTCCAGGGGAATCTTTCCAACTCAGTGATCGAACCCACGTTAGCAGGAGGATTCTTTACCACTGAGCCCTCAGGGAAACCTGAGACCATTGTAAGTGATCAAAGCAAGATAGGTGGACCACAGGAGTAAATCAGATCATGTGGACAGAGGAAGACTTTCTGGCCAGGGTCCTACCACTTCAAGGCCTGTGGGGGACCGCAGTTGGGCGTCTACTGGCCACTGCTGCTGCTACCCTCTGTCCACTGTTCAGTAAGATTCTGGGCATCACTGTCCATGTTAGGGGGGTCTGGGGTGGCCTCCTAAGCCCTGGGAAGCCAGCATGAAGGTTAACACCCAAGAAATCCTTCAGGCACCAGGAAAGAGTCTGGGCTTCACCTTGTCCCCACATCAGAATACCATCCTCCCTGCTGACCTCAGTGACCCCAGCTTCATGGCAATGATACTCTAATCTCTGAAAGCTGAGAATCAGCAGACCTAAAGGAGGACTTAAAGGAGGAAGGTGTGAGGTCTCCAGCCAGCGCCAGCTTCTGCCACCAATTTCCCTCTCTTTCGGAATCCTGCTTTCCAAACCCTAGAATGAAAGATGGAAGAGAGATGCTTTTGTGGGTCCCCTTCCCATCCTGGAGGCTGACCCATGCTTACTCGACCCAGGTTCAGCCAGCCGTGGTCCCCGCCTGCCGCGTGCCCAGCCCTGCATTCATAACTGGGCATGGATGTTTGGGTTCCCTCTTCCCACTTGGCAGCTGTCAAATGGAGCCACACATGGGGCCACTGGCCCGCCCACAGGCAGGGCTGTCTGGTTCTGCATGGAGGTGCCTGTGTGCAGATCCGCGTTAGCCTGCATCGCTTTAAATCACCTTGAAAATTGACTTTGGAGGAGAGCTTGACAGGTGAGGCGTGTTTTCCTACTGGAAAAACAAGCAGAGCAACAGCCCAAGGCAACCCCACGGAAGTCATGCAGGACCTGAGGTTGAATAGGCCCTAACAGATCAGTTGAGAAGCTTCCAGCTGCGGTCAGCAGCACAAGGGGACGCTGTCAGGTCCTGGGACCCTCAGCGGAGCTGAACCCCAGCTCGGCAGGGTCTTGCCTGGCTCACTGGGACCTGTGTGGCTGCAGAAGCAACCTTTCACCCCTCACTGTCTCTCCTTCCTCCAGTCAAAGCCTGCTTGAGATAAAGTTGAGAGTTTGTCGAGGATTTGGGTCAATTCACCAATTTAGCAATTTAGCAGTTTACAAATAAAGAGCCCAGAATGGAGAAAGGTGTTTCCAGAAGGCACACAAATGCACAAGAAGAACATGATAAGATGCTTCACCTCTAGGACCACCAAGAGATAAGCATGTGAACATGAGATCACAACAAAGTAAAATATTGCTGACACTTGGGGTGCAGAGGACGGGGGAGACAGGCTTTCCCCTGCCCCACTGACGGGAATGGAAAATGGTCAACCTTTTGGAGTCCAACTTGGCACAGTTGGCACAGCAATCAGTCCTCTCAGAACTTTTTTCCCAACATCATGATCAGACAAACTCACAATGTGTTTGTACCACGAGGTTTGTTGAAGCCAGAAAATACCCCCTGAAAAAAGTTAAAACCCTAGTGCCATTTGCAGTAACTTGGATGAACCTAGAGATGATCATACTAAGTGAACTAAGTCAGACAAAGGCAAATATCATATGATATCACTCATATGTGGAATCTGATTTTTTAAATGATATAAATGAACTTATTTACAAAACAGACAGATTTCAAAAAAAAATTATGGTTACCAAAGGGGAAACATGGCAAGGATGGATAAATTAGGAGCTTGGGATTAACATACACACACTACTGTATATAGAACAGATAACCAACAAGGACCTACTGTGTAGCACAAGGGAACTCTACTCCATATTCTATAATACCCTATAGAGGAAAAGGATCTGAAAAAGAATGAATATATGTATATCTATAACTGAATCCCTAGTTAGTACACCTGAAACTAACACAACATTGTAAATCAACCGTATTCCAATAAAAATTCTAAAAAAAAGTGAAAGCCCCAACAAAAAAGCCTTGATCAGCTTCATCACAGGACATGCACACAATGAAACACGATGCAGTCATGTAAAATGCTGGTATTGCTCTACATTATCTGGCTGAGAAAGAAAGACACTGCTATTAGAGTATTGAGTGAGAAAATAGCAAGTTTCAGAGTAGGGCACAATGACAATCACATTTGTGCAAAATTGCTCCTGCAATGGGGTGTACAAGTGCCGTGTGCAGTCAGACCGTGCAGATGACAGGGCCGCAGTGTTATGCTCCGGGGGAAGAACTGGAGAGGTTTTAGTGTTTCTCTTTATACTTTTCCCATGTGGTATGAATTCTTTGCAGGGATCATGTATCATTTTTATAATCAGGAAAAGTACAGTTAAAAACAGGTTCCATTTGAAGAAGGGAGTGAATTCAGTAAGGCACAAGGAATCAGGCCGTGGCCATGCCTGGGTGGGAGGTAAATTGGCCCCACACCCTCCAGAGCTAGAACCCTGCAAGGCCGCCCCGCCCACTCACCCCAGCACACCCCACAACCGCCTGCACCTGCTGCCTCAGACCTTCCGCTGCTGCCCCCTGCGTCCAGCCCCCAACACACACACACACACACACACACACACACACACACACACGGATTGCCATGTGTGCCAGGAAGCGGGGCCTCCTCCTCTCCCCGAGGGCCCCATAAGGACCCCTCACGTGCATGGGTCTGGGAAGTGCAGGATGAGGAGATGAGGATCATCCCTGGGGCATCATTTGGGGTGAGAACAAGGAGGGCCACAGGAAATCCAATGAAAGCCAGGCTTCTGGAGCCAGTCTAGCCGGCTGAGCATCAGTGAGCAAGGAACACCATCTCTGCTTCCATCCAGATCACATCGGGTGATCCCAGGAGCAGATGCACGAGAGGGCTGAGCACAGGGTCCACACCGGGGCCTGGACTTCATGCAGGAGCAGATGGTAAGAAGGAATCACTATCGTTATTAGGCCTGTGCTTCCTGACCCCCAAGGAACTCGAGGCTCTGGCTGGAGGCAAACCTTAAGTACGTGGGGACTGGGCATCAGCCACCAGGGACCTGGGCCATGGATGGGGAGGCCAGAGATGCTGGCAGGTCGGCAGAAACACAGCATCACTGCATCCCACTCACCCTCCAGTAAGCTTCCCAAATGGAAGCTGAGGACCTCCTGTGCACCCCACACTTCACACTCAGCTCTCCTGGGCCTCCCAGCAACCTGGGAGATGACCAGGACTCCCCTTTCAGGGAGGGAACTGCACCTGAGTGACAGCCGATGTAATAGGGCTGGTAAGTGCAGAGACAGGAGCTCCACCTGGATTCTGGGTCCCGAGTCCTAAAGGTGGACACCTGGGAAAGGTCCTGACCCTCTGTCTAAGGACCATTAACATTATGTCTCAAAGCCTCAAATTACAGATGTTTTCCCACCCAGGGTGAATTAGGGGCATTTTATCATTTCTGGGGCTCAGATTTGGATTAATCCATTCCCCAGTGTCTTCCAAGGTCACTGTCAAGCTCTGAGAGAGAAAATACCTTGCTTTTTTTAAAAAAAGAAATATTTCTTTATCTACTTTTGGCTGCATTGGGTCTTAGTTTCAGCAAGTGGGATCTTTATTGTGGTGCATGGGCTTCTCTCTAGTTGAGGCACACAGGCTCTATACTTGTGGCATGCAGGCTAAGCTGTCTGCCGCCTTGTCGGATCTTAGTTTCCTGGCCAGGGATTGAACCCATGTCTCCTGCATCGCAAGGCAGATTCTTAACCACTGGACCACCAGGAAGTCCTGAGAATACTCCTTGCTCTTATACATTGGGAGGAGTTGCGCACATCCGCAGTCCCAGGGCATATCCACAGGGTCTGTCTTATTCACTAAGTGGGGGGAGCCCAAGTCCCCAGACATCCCTCAACTATGTGTGGGGTGAAGGAGACGAGTCAGGTGACCACTTGCTCAGGTTTGAAGGAAAATGGAGGGTGGGTAGAAATGGGGGCAATGGTCAACTCTTTGAAAAGATTTCAGGTCAAGGGGAACAGAGAAATAGGGTGATAGTGATGGAGAAAGTGGATGGAGATTAGTCCTTTTATTTCAAGATGACAGAAATAACATTGAGTAATAAACAGCTTGAGAAGAGGGGATCTGACAACTCGGGAGAGTGAGGAGCAAGTCGGATACACACATGTGGAAGAGTTGGCCATTGATGGGAACACAGACTGTTGAAATCAAAGAGGACACAAACAGGTGGAGAAACATACCGTGTTCGTGGATTGGAAGAATCAATATTGTCAAAATGGCTATTCTACCCAAAGCAATCTATAGATTCAATGCAATCCCTATCAAGCTACCAACGGTATTTTTCACAGAACTAGAACAAATAATTTCACAATTTGTATGAAAATACAAAAAACCTCGAATAGCCAAAGTAATCTTGAGAAAGAAGAATGGAACTGGAGGAATCAACCTGCCTGACTTCAGACTCTACTACAAAGCCACAGTCATCAAGACAGTATGGTACTGGCACAAAGACAGAAATATAGATCAATGGAACAGAATAGAAAGCCCAGAGATAAATCCATGAACCTATGGACACCTTATCTTTGACAAAGGAGGCAAGGATATACAATGGAAAAAAGACAACCTCTTTAATAAGTAGTGCTGGGAAAACTGGTCAACCACTTGTAAAAGAATGAAACTAGAACACTTTCTAACACCATACACAAAAATAAACTCAAAATGGATTAAAGATCTAAATGTAAGACCAGAAACTATAAAACTCCTAGAGGAGAACATAGGCAAACCACTCTCTGACATAAATCACAGCAAGATCCTCTACGACCCACCTCCCAGAATATTGGAAATAAAAGCAAAAATAAACAAATGGGACCTAATGAAACTTAAAAGCTTTTGCACAATAAAGGAAACTATAAGTAAGGTGAAAAGACAGCCCTCAGATTGGGAGAAAATAATAGCAAATGAAGAAACAGACAAAGGATTAATCTCAAAAATATACAAGCAACTCCTGCAGCTCAATTCCAGAAAAATAAATGACCCAATCAAAAAATGGGCCAAAGAACTAAACAGACATTTCTCCAAAGAAGACATACAGATGGCTAACAAACATGAAAACATGAAAAGATGCTCAACATCATTCATTATTAGGGAAATGCAAATCAAAACCACAGTGAGGTACCATTACACGCCAGTCAGGATGGCTGCTATCCAAAAGTCTACAAGCAATAAATGCTGGAGAGGGTGTGGAGAAAAGGGAACCCTCTTACACTGTTGGTGGGAATGCAAACTAGTACAGCCGCTATGGAGAACAGTGTGGAGATTTCTTAAAAAACTGGAAATAGAACTGCCATACGACCCAGCAATCCCACTTCTGGGCATACACACCAAAGAAACCAGATCTGAAAGACACATGTGCACCCCAATGTTCATCACAGCACTGTTTATAATTGCCAGGACATGGAAGCAACCTAGATGTGCTTCAGCAGACGAATGGATAAGGAAGCTGTGGTACATATACACCATGGAATACTACTCAGCCATTAAAAAGAATCATGTGAATCAGTTCTAAAGAGATGGATGAAACTGGAGCCCATTATACAGAGTGAAGTAAGCCAGAAACATAAAGACCAATATAGTATACTAATGCATATATATGGAATTTAGAAAGATGGTAATGATAACCCTATATGCAAAACAGAAAAAGAGACACAGATGTACAGAACAGACTTTTGGACTCTGTGGGAGAAGGCGAGGGTGGGATGTTTAGAGAGAACAGCATCGAAACATGTATGTTGTCAAGGGTGAAACAGATCACCAGCCCAGGTTGGATGCATGAGACAAGTGCTCGGGCCTGGTGCACTGGGAAGACCCAAAGGGATTGGGTGGAGAGGGTGGTGGGAGGGGGGATCGGGATAGGGAATACGTGTAACTCTATGGCTGATTCATATCAATGTATGACAAAACCCACTGAAATGTTGTGAAGTAATTAGCCTCCAACTAATAAAAAAAAAAGAAAGAAAGAAATTGCATTAGCTAAAGAAATCCGTTACTTTCCAGCATGGATAATGATTAAAAGTAATTTCTCACCAAGCGTTCTCTACCAACCAGGAACGTGTCCATAGGGACACTCAATAAACATTTATTGATGGATTGATTTTCAACTACAGTTCCTCCTGAACTTGAACACACTGAGGTTCACCTGTAATTGGAAGCATCTCATCACCTTCACTTAGTAAGCCGAAGTCCCAACAACAGGTTGCTCTCAGTCTTGCTCTCAGTCCAGCCAGCCTGGCCCTGGCTTAAATTATCACTTCCAAATTGGTGAGGCCTGAATTAATGAGATTTTACTGCCCTCATGGCTTTAGATGAAAATCAATGCTGTACCCAAATGCAAGTCGATGGAAAACAGTTTGGGAAGCAGAAACTCATCAACCACTCTCTTATTTTCCTTTGAGGCACTGATCAAGGCCTCTGAACCTTCTTGAGCTTTTCCACAGCTTGTTGGCATACTTGAGATGCACCTGTCAGAAACTGTAGCCCTGATACCTGGTACCCTGTCTTGGGCAGAACCTGAGCCCATCATTGTCAAAACCAGTGTTCTCCTCAGGAGGCCGTGTTCCAAAAGTACAGCCTTTAGGGCAGGGCTTCTCAAGCTTAGGTGGACGTGAATCACCTGTGAATCTCCATGAAGATCAGGATCTGGGGGCAGAGTTGAGATTCCACCAATGCTGCTAATTGGGGACCACTTTCAGAAGAACAGGGCACTGAGGATGTGCTAATCTGCAAGTAACAGCAGCTGGCATGTCAGACCAGCTGAAATGAGAAGGATTTGCTTTTATCTCACTTTACAAGAGACCCCCACAGCAGGGCAGGACTAGGGATGGCAAACTCAGAGCCCCTATCAAGGACCTGAGTCTTTCCTTTCTCTCCCTCTGGTCTTGCAGCCCTGGAGTGCAAGCTTTGTCTTCAGGCTGTCATGGTCACAAGATGGCCAAAGCCATCCCAGGAGTTATATCCAGTCCCAACAGCATCCAGCCAAACACAAGAGACTGGACCCTCATTTTTAGATAAACCCTTCCCAGGGGCCCTGAGGAATAGCTTTGGTGCCTTATTAGCCAGACGCAAGACACTTGCTCCCCTGAAGCTAGCGCTGGTCAGAGCAATGGGCTTGTCCAAGCTGAGTGACCCTAATCAGAATTCAACTCCAGAGTGGGGATGGGATTGTCACCCCTGAACACATTCCTGACTTGGAAGGTGGGCACCCACACCAGATGGAGTTTCCACCACCAAGGATGAGGCATGCTGGTCCACAACGCCGCCTGCTGCAGCAACAGCTGCTGCATCCCAGGCTGGGCCTTGCCAAGGGGCCACGCCTTTCTGTGGAGGAAACCGAGCGTCACGGGGAGGTGGCCTGAGCTGAGCCCTGTCTTCTGACCCTAAGATCAGTGTTGCTCTGTGTCACCTCCTCCCAGCCCAGCTGGGAAGCCCGTGAGGGAAAGAGACCCTCCAGGCATGCTATACCCACCAAGGTCTCTGACAACATGGCTGTGCTCACTTCAACACGTTGGTTCCCCCCACCAGAGGGTTTGCTTGTGTGCGTGCTAAGTCACTTCAGTCATGTCCAACTCTTTGCAACCCCACGGACTGTGGTTCACCAGGCTCCTCTGTCCACGGGATTCTCCAGGCAAGAATACTGGAGTGGGTTGCCATACCCTCCTCCAGGGTGTCTTCCTGACCCAGGGATCAAACCCACGTCTCCTGCATTGGCAGGCGGGTTCTTTACCGCTTAGCCGCTGGGGAAGCCCATCTGAGGGTTTAGGGTCAATAAAAGTCAGATCAACCGCTAATCACGATTGTGAAGGCTGAATGATCACAGAGCTTGAGTCACTAACCCAGAGACAGATGGCGAGTCGGGAACACAAAAACAAACCCTGCGTGGCATGTTGCCGAGGGACAAGAGAGGTGACAATCTTATTCAAAACCGGGATGTGTAGCCAGCTGTGTTTCCAGCCCGCCCATCCTAACCCAAGGCCAGGCGAGGCCACCAACACAGTGACTATTCTTCTTTGCCAATGGGGCCTGAGCCACGACCCGAGGGGCTCACATTACAGGACACACACACAGACAGCCCTGTGTCTGCCTCCCGCTCGGAACGTTATGAAAAGAAACAGCCATAGGGAGAAAGTTTATTTTTCCTGAGTTGTTGGCCGATCAGCCGACATGCCACCAACACGGATTATTTGGCATCACAGGCCTTCCCTCCCCTGTTCCTCGCTCCACGCACCTGAACCAACACCACTGACCATCAGGGGGAATACGGACATAGGCACTGCAGGCAGAAGGAAGGTCTGTGCTGCCTCCTCTCGTGTGCCAAGCTAGTTAGAAATTGAAACTTCACTATCCTTTCAAATGGCCCCCACTTCAAAGATACTTTGCAATTTCTTAATCTGAGCCTGCTCTGTGAACAAGCAGCTTGGGCAGAACCCAGAGGTGGTCCGTAAGGAAAAGACCCAGAGCAGAGTTGTCCACAGGAAAACAAGACCCTGCTGCTACTTGCTGACTTGGGCAGCTTCGGGAAGCCCACCACCCCTCTAGGAATGGACAGGTGGCCCTCTTCCCTCCATTGTATGGACCCTGTCACTGAAGCCCACTGCCCTTTACCCTGCTTCCTTCTTGCTGGAGCTGCTAATTTGCTCCACAAAACCATCCTTCCCAGATAACACCTTGGACCACTGTGGACCCCTCCTCTCCATCACCACACCAGACCACGCACAGAAACCCTCCCCTCCACCCCCACACTCTTACAAAAGTTCTTAGCTCACATCATTTCAGCAGGACTGGATGTTCAGGTCTGAAAGTCGCCTCTGAATATGCAAGTGGTATTTGCCCAACAATTATTTGCTATGCATAAGATGTCCATGCACGGCTGGTGATTTTCTTGAATAAACAGATGTTCCAAACTTCCTTCCTCTAGCTGTGTTAAACCCCATGTCTGGGCCCATCTGTGTGGATGCACGACTCTTCGGGGGCAGCTGCCTCTGGGCCGGGAGGTGGGGGAGAGGAAATACAGTCTGGGGAACAGGGCTTCAACCCCCAGGGTAGATGGAAATTTCCGAGGGATTTTGGGCAATTTCCTCCTTGACAAAGTGAAAAAAATGAAGCACTGTGACCCCCTCCTGTGTGGCTGGCTAGGCTGCTATGAGAGGAAATGAAAGACATGGCTATTTTGAAAATTATAAGCTGTGCCCTCCAACTGGAAGATACAGAAAATGACAGTGGGCATCTTAAAAGACACCATCAAGCCTCTGTGAGAAGATTCTGGATCCCGTAGGGCCTCCCCAGGATGACTTCTATGACCCTGAAGAGCAGAGGCAGAGTGACAAGATAATAGTAAAAATAATGGTCAGCACTTGCTGGGTCAGACCCAGCTTGCTGGGCTAAGTGCCTTTTGTGCAATAGCTCACAGCGCTCTCACCACGTTTGGAGTCATTATTATCATAGCTTCCATCTCACAGAGCAACTCTAAGAGGTCAGGAAGCTGCTGTAACATCACACACTACTCAGCAGCACCAGGACATATACCCAGGGCTTGCTGACTCCACGGCCAGAGCACTTGGCCACTCCACTAGACCAAAATTCTAATGTCACGGGGACCTCAAGCAGCCCAAGCTCCCTCTGGACCTCAGTTTCCCTCTCTGTAGGAGAAAAGGAGGCAGGGACCAGATACTCCAAGACCCCTCCCAGCCTAGGCAAGCTCTCATTCTTAGAATGAAACCTGGTTGAGAGCAAACTACAAACTCTTCCAGGCAGCACTTAGTATTTCTGTGTCTCGCGCCACTCGCTGGCTGTGCAATTTCCTCCCACTATAGGCATGGGCCATGGAAAGAGAAGCTTCCTGTTGCTCCTTTTTAGCCCCCAATTCAGGCAATGCTTGCTTCTAATGGCCTGAGACTCCATGGAGGCAAAGTGTTGAAAGAGGTGAGCATTTCCAGGCTAATGTCGCCCCCCTCCTCCTGAATCTTCCTATTTTTTGATAGTCTTGTGCCTTCCAAACCTGAATATTCAAATCTGTTGTCAAGGCAACCCTAGGTTTCTCTTTTTGCACTCTCCTGTCTCAATGGGGGTATCCATAGCAACAGGACTACCTTTCAGTTTTCAAAGTCAGTGACCTCCCAAAGCTTCATGAGACTTGTGAAAATAAAGTATGTTTTGACAACTTTTTAGGCACAGCAGCCAATGTAACAAGCTTAACTAATGATGTCTGTAACAGTCAGCTTTTGCTGTGTAACAAATAATCCCCAAACTTGGTGGTTTAAAATACTAAATTTATGATTGCTACATAAACACTACATTTATGATTGCTCTAAAAGTCAGCTGGGTTCTTCTGGTCTCAACCAGGCTCACTCGTGCAAGGGTTGTGAGTTCCAGGTGGGAACACACAGCCTTGTTCCCCTTGACTGAACTCACTTACATACCTGGGAGTCATCAGACCATCGAGTGGAAGAGGATGTCCTCAACTAGGACAATCAGGCTGTCTTCTCCAGAGTCTCCCATCCTTCAGCAAGCCCTGACTTTTTCACAAGAGGGAAGCAGGCTCCTGGGTCGAAAGAGAGAGAGATGACCAGAGAAGAAGTAGAGAAATGTGGCCATTTTAGCAAACAACCTGCCACAAATCTCCACATTTCTTGTGGAAAGATTCAGGCACCAATTACATGTGAACCAAGTTTTGATAGCCAAGTCATCATTTAGCACAAAGAAGATGGAACCTTCAGAATTCTCATCTCCGTGGCTCTTTCTAGAAAGAGCTCTGGATTCGCTCATTCTCACAACCATTCAGATTCTTGCTGTGGCATCACCTCCCTCCAGGCTTGTGAATCAGCCCACTTGATCCACATGCACTGGGAATGCAGTAGGTTCGCAGTAGAAAAGAGAGGCTGTCACCAGAAAAAAAAGGGCAGAGGTAGGGGGACATGAATGCTGCACAGCTGAAGTTAACAATGACCATGGCAGGTCTCACCCAACCGTCCAACCATCACAGCCAAGAGGCAGGAATCCACCCCAGGTCAACAGTCTTCCCTTTAAATGGAGTGAATTCTTATCATGTGAAATATCTTCCACCTGTGAACCTGGGGCAGGTTTCAGAACTCTTATTAAAACTATTCTTAAAAACCAACTCTAGAAATAGCAGGCCTAGTCTTAGACTAGGAAAGCAATAGCAGCCGCCTTTCTCTAGAGGCTGAGGAAGGATGCAGTAACGCAGAATAGAGAGTCATGGCATACATGGGGTTGACCAGCTGCCCTCAATGATGGTGAAGCCCACCCTCTAATGAGTGCTTGCTGGGTGCCCAGAGCTGCCACCACCTAGCAAATGTTAGCCATCTGTTCTCCAATGTCCCCTGGGGGCTAAGTGACAGAAGTCCAACCAAGACTGGCTTATTTCTCAAAGGAGTTTATCAAATCAGAGAGGTAGGCCTCAAGCAGGTAGATTCAGGAATGTCCAGGTTAGGGTTACAGATGACATCTGTAGCCTCATCTCTCTCTGTGTCCCTCTGGCCAAAAACAAGGCCCTCCCAAGTTCTGGTTGATTCATTTGCCATACCCCAGAAACCCTGAAATCTACTATGATGCCTGGGACCTCCTGGCCCCAGGCACTGGTAGGTGCTTAGAAAAGAAACTAATAAACAAAAGATTGTAAAAAGAAATTTTCCATGCATCAGAACTCCTTGGGTGACTTGGTGTTTTTCCCCTGGAAACATGAAAACTCTCCTATCTGCCTGGCAGGGAAGATCCGACAAGGACTGAGACAGAAGCCCAGGAGACTCCTTCCCAGCACCCCCTCTCAGGGGCAAGGAGAGGGTTAACCTGCTTCCAGGATCTGCCACCTCTCCTGTCTGTGCCCCATCTCCCCTCCCACTGTTTGTTCTTCATGAGTCAGTGAAATAAGTTCTCTTCCACCATTTGGCCTTCAAAACGCAGAAGAATAGTGCTGCGGGCATTCGGGATGCGCCGTGCCCTCCGCTGTGAGGTCCCCTCTCCAGCTGTTCTTCCCCTGCTCTTATTCCCCGATGATTCATCCACTTTAAAATTCCCGCTTTCCTCCCACTCCTGAAAATGTCAGGAGCACCATGTCACCGCGTAATCAATTCCCTTATCCCCCAGTTGAAAGCCTATTTTTTTTTTCAAAGGTGGATGTTTTAAACGGAAGCCAGGAAGAATATCACCATATGAAGTCATGACAGCCTGTGAAAGGAAGAAGTTGAAGACAAGAGATGATGGATGGAACTTTCTGGATACTTTCTCTTTATTATTTTTTTAGGGTACTTGCACAATGCATCCCCAGGGCAGTGACGATTAACGTGTGTTGTCTCACTCAGGGTGGAAAACAGTGGCTGGAAATTGTCACCCGAAATAACCCTTGCATGGCTTCGCCTCTTACCAGAGACATAATAAAAGAGATCCGGTCTAATCTTTATTAATAAAGCAGCTTTTTATGAAAGGTACTCAGCTCAGACGCAAGTCCAACGGCTACAAAGTCAACAAAAGAGCAATATGTCAAAATTGATTTCTCTCCTGCGTTTTTAATGCTTTCTGATCATTTTCTCATTTATAAATGTTCTGATTTCAATGACAATGCTTCCATTTGTCAAAATTTAATATGATAAAATTAGACTGGTGAAAAAAAAAGTATGAGGCTTGGTCACCTGGTGGGTCAGGGAACATGGTTTTGAAAATTTAGGTAAATAATTGCTTTTAACTTGGTTTAAATCTTTTCATCCCCATGGGCTTTGTGTGTTTTTGCGTGTTTGTTTGTTTTGTGATTCAGATATATTTCATATTTTATAATACATTTGTGAAATCTCCATGTTTGTGCATTAAATCGCTGTAGCACAGTTGAGACAAGCATATTTAACTTTCTGCATTGGCCCTGGCCACATCCCCAGCATAGTAGTAGGTTGGCTGTAGCCACTGAATGAATGAAATCTCCTTTAAAAGACTCCTTTAGTATTGTAACAGGTAGTCCTTGAATTGATAAATCTGGATAATCCAGAATTCTCCATGTTGAGTTTTCTGGAAGTATCAGAGTGGGTACCCAGCTTCTCAGGTTATGGAGAAAAAGTCCTGGGGTTGGCTGGAGCTAAAAAACAAACCATTGATATATAAAAAGTTCTGTCCTTTGTCACTTTCTCTGCATTTCTCCACATATTATTCTCGATATATCAACACATTCGATTAAAATAATTATTGAAAATGAACTTATTTACAAAATGGACACAGACTCACAGACTTAGAGAACAAACTTATGGTTGTCAGGGGGAGGGAGGAGGGGATGGGATAGTTAGGGAGTTGGGATTGACATGTACATACTGCTATATTTAAAATGGACCTGAACTCTGCTCAATGTTACGGGGGCGGCCTGGATGGGAGGGGAGTTTGGCGGAGAATGGATACGTGTATGTGTACGGTTGAGTCCCTTTGCTGTCCACCTGAAATTTTCAAAACATTGTTAATCAGCTATAATCCAATATAAAATAAAAGGTTAAAAAAATAAATTAACTGTTGAAAGGCACCCCTTTTGGAGACAAGGCTGGGATCTGGGGAGGGACAGATGGGGACCCTCTCCACCTGTCCTTCTCATTAAACATGTCATAAAAATGTTGGTGTGAGCTTCTTTCTCCTTTTACTCAGTGTCCTTTATTTTTTTTTTCCCCTCAGTGTCCTTTAGACGGAACAGGGGTCCAAATTCCCACACATGTCAACATAATGGTTTTCAAAAAGCTTTTCCTCCAATTTTCCTTTCATGTATCGGTGCTGTCTTCCCCCACGCAGAGAACTGGCACTTAGCATCCAGAAGATGCAACGTCTTTGTTCTTCCAGTTAGAACATGAAGCCTCTCACCAGTCCCCTGAAGTTGGCTCGAGGACTCTCTTCATGCAGATTTCATCTGGGCATCAACTCAAAGTTTCACGCCACATCGAAGTCCAATATCCTCTGAGGTTATTAAGGAAGAAAAACAATCTCTTGGTGGCACACGGTAATTAAGTCTCCATGTGGCCCAGAGCTATGACTATTTATGGGCACTTATCTGCAGGCTCAAGGGTGATTTTTGCTGGGTGATAAAAGCTGTGAGCTCGGTTCACCAGAAGTAATCCGTCTGGACATTTTGTACCCGTTCTTACGAACACTGAGCAGTGGGAATTTGGAGAGAGGAAAGGGTATCTGAGTATCTGTCCCAATAACAATAAGATCTCAGCTCCCTGCAAGAAGCCACATCGCTCCAAGTAAGCTTGGAAACAGGAAAGAGCACATGAACAGAGGTCACCCACTTCGATGACCCACAGAGTGAAGAAATCAGGGCTTCCTTGGGGCATGAGGACATAGCCCTTTGTACAGACTCTCGGGAACATCTCAGCCACCGGAAGGCAGAACAGGACACCCCGCCCCTCAGCAGAATCAGCCTCGGAAAGACACCCCCTCCCCAATCAAGGCTTCCAAGTATCAGCTGCTTTGGGAAGGTACTCAAGCCCACTTGAGTTTCTTCCCACAAGGAAATGAATTTAAAAGATTGAAGGTGCATTATCTCTACTCCTAACAACAAAGACTGGGGCTTTTATCTGTTGTCAAGGCAACGCTAGCAGCTTTTCTCTCTGGCTTCTTAATGCCTAGATTTTTGTTTCCATGGTTACAAGAAATCCCTAGGTCTTCAAGGTAACACAAACTGGCCCACCCAAACTTTCAAGGCTAGAATTATGGCCCTTGGCCAAAACATATCCACAGGCACTGCAGATACCTGTTCATCTACCTTCTCCCCTCCAATCCCACCCAGGACTAGAATTCAGCATCACTTCCTGTCTTTGGGGGCCTCATTTGCAACTGGGAACAGTTGTCTTAGTAACCTCTTGGGCCAATCCAGGAGTCTGAGAAGTCAGGACGTGAAAGTGAACCCAGGAAACGGAGCTCCTTTGAACCACTGAACTGCATTTGTTAGAATCCCTGTTGCCAGAGCCCCACCAAGGAGAACTCCGCAAAGTCAAAGTTATGCTTTGGGGATCAGCAAGACAATGACACAAGGACAGGGTGTTTGGAGAAATAGACACACCCTAGCTGCCAAAACAACTTGCTGGGACCTCACCTCCAATCCCATGCTCCATGGCATCAATTTCTGACCCAGAAACTATCTTTTCTCCAGATTAACTCACATGGAACCAACCTTCCAGATATTTGCATGACGGGCTTGCAGTGTTTTGTTGAAGCCAGTTGATTAAGAAATCATTACTTTTCATCACTCTGTGGTCTTCTTGGCCTTTCCCCGGGGTTTTGTTATTTCAGGATTATTCTGGTCACTAGTTGGATACTGTTGCTCAGAGAATTAGAAGCAAAATTGTGTGTGCATGTGCACATGCACATATGTGTGTGTGTGTACACACATGTGCAGTAGGGAGTGGGAGGGGCCTAATCTAATAAATTAGAAATACTGTCAGAGTAACAAAGATGTGGCCAAGTCAAAAAACCCAGATAGATGAACCCTGATTTAAGTCGATACAGCCCAGTTTTTTTTTATTTATTTAATTTTTTGTCCATGCCACGTAGCATGCAGGATCGTAGTTCCCCAACCAGAGATGAAACCTATGCCCCTGCAGTGGAAGGGTAGAATCTTAACCACTGGACTGCCAGGAAAGTCCCAATATAGCCCACTTTTGAGGCTCTTCCTTGTCATCACCAACCTCAGCATCCTGCAACAATAGCTGTCGCCTCCCACTGAGATCCGACAAGGGCGCTGGGCTGGGGAAGTAGGGACCGTACACAGGAACCCCCAGTTATATTAGTCCACTAGGACTGCCATAACAAGCACCATAAACTAGGGAGCTTGAAACAACAGATTCATTCCATCACAATTCTGGGGGCTGGAGGTCCAGAATCAAGCTGGACCTTGTCAAGTCCACCTTCTGGAGGTTGCTGCCAATCCCTAGTGTCCTGAGCATGTGGTTGCATGACTTCAATCTCTGCCTCTGTTGTCCTGGGGCCTCTTCCCTTTGTGTCTTTAACTCTGTCTCCTCTTGCCCAGTGGCTCAGCTATAAAGACTCCACCTGCAAAGCAGGAGACGCAGGAGACACAGATTCGATCCCTGGGTCGGGAAGATCCCCTGGAGAAGGAAATGGCAAACTACTCCAGTATTCTTGCTGGGAAAAGTCCATGGATGGAGAAGCCTGATGGGCTAGAGCTCAGGGGGTCACAAAGAGTCGGACACGACGGGGTGACTGAGCATGCACACTCCTCTTCTTTCAAGGATACCAGTCACATTGGATTTAGGGCTACCCTACTCCAGTGTGACCCCATCTTAATTCATGACATCTGTTAACAACCCAATTTCCAAATAAGGTCACAGTCCAAGGTTCAGGGCAGGACTTGCCATTGGAAGGGACACCATCCCACCAGGCACAGGGATGGTGGCCATCACTTAGGGACTTGGCTGTCTGCTTCACTGGGTTCAGCTGAGCCACCCGCTCCTCCAGGAGATGGCCTCCTTCTGTGATCTCCCCTAGCCAAGTTAGCTGCTCTTCTTAGAGCCCTGAAAGCACGCTATTCTCCCTAGCATGGAGGCTATGCTATAATCACCCACATGCTTGTCTGGATACTAGAGGCCAGGGAGCCCCATTCATTCCTGCTCTTGACTCCTCATCCTGGGAGTAGACCTCAGTGAGTGCTGCTCATCCCCAACTTTAAGTGACAGAAGAGCTGGGCTGATGTACAAGCTAAAACATAAGAGAATGTATTTTCTTGCCCAACAGGAAGTCCAGAGGTGGGTGAACTCTGGGCTCAGCATGTCATTGGCTTTGCTCCTGGCCTCCTCAGGTGTCAGCTTCAGCCTCAGGTGAAGAGCAAGATGGCTGCCTCCATTCTAGATGAGCCTTTTTCCCACGGGGATATTTCCTAGACTCCCCTACTGTCAGGATGAGTCACACATCCATGGTCATCCCATCGCTGGCAGGGCCTGGCTTGGACTAATCATTTGGGGATTGCTGGGCATGGGGGATTCAGCCAATAGGACCACTGCTTTGTGCAAATGAACCCACTGTTGTTGCTTTGCTGTCTCCACATTGGGCCTAGGACAGCGCTCTGGCCCTAGGCAGTGGCCTTTGATTTCGTGGTGACCTTAAAAATGCCAAAGGCCCAGCTGAAACCCCTAGAGGCATTTTGCAGCATCACAAGAACCAGTAGAAACACATTTCCTGCAGCATGAGCCAGCACCTCCCAATGGCCGCGCCTTTGTGCCAGCACTCATGGAGGTCAGCTGAGGGGACGGCTCCATGCTATTTCTTGGCAGGGACCAGCTTTTTTCTTGGAAAGTTACGTGTTCCTGAGCCAGAGCTCCCAGGCTGCATTGAGGTCACAGCTGTGGGTGAAAAGGCTCCATGGAGGGTCTGAATGAGTGTGGCTTGGCCTGGAAGTGGTCTGGGGACAGACGCCTGCCCTCATTAACTCGGGGTTTTGGCTCTTACTGGTCAGCAAAAAGGGGGGTGAGGTGGGGGACTGGAGGTGACCGGTCACTTTGGAAAGCCAAGAAATTGCAGAGCAAGGTCAATCTTTATTTAGACGTGTTCCTACAGAATAAAGACAATGTCGATGGTGTTTCTACTTCCAAAGCAAGAGCAGGAGGAATAAATCTTATGCAGGGAACGTTGATCTCCTATGACTCCCTTACCTGGACCATTTTGGTCAGTGGAGCAGGGTGAGGTGTTGATCCTGCAATGCAGGAGACCCAGGTTCGACCTCAGAGTCAGAAAGATTCCCCTGGAGAAGGGAATGGCAGCCCACTTCAGTATTCTCACCTGGAGAGTCCCACGGGGTCACAGAGTCAGACAAGACTAACTGCCTAACACTTTACTTTCACTTTCCATACTTCTGATGCAGGGAGCCCAGGGTTTGATCCCTGGTCAGGGAACTAGATCCCACATGCTGCAGCTAAAGGATCTACGTACCACAATGAAGATCAAAGATCCCATGTGCCATAGCTAAGACCTGGCACAGCCAAATAAAAAAATAATTTTTTAAAAAATAAAAGGCTATATGTGGGATGTCTCGTTTAATCTAGACAGAAAACACAACATACCTAGGCGGGGTCCAGTACCATCAAGCTCCATTTTACATTTGTTGGGCTTGGGGCTCAGAAAAGTCAGGCCACCTGCTCAAAGCCTCACTTCTGGGTCCTCTGAGCTCAGGCTTTCGTGATTCTCAGCATGAGTTTTAGGCCACCACCCTGTCTTGCCTCTCAGAACTGAGTAGCCACTCTGCTCACCTCTCAAATTTGTCCAAATAGTTACATTTTAAACATAAAAACTGGAATAGTTCTTCCCACTGGCGTCCTTCAGTTTAACCATAAGTTAAATGGTTAAAAAAAGTGCATGTTTTGCATGAGACACAACAATTTTTAATATAAAAAATTTTAATTAGTAAAAGCAAAAGACTGAGAAAAGCCAAACATCATCCATCAATTAGGGGACTGGTTGAATAAATTTTGGTAAATTCAAACAGTAGAGCACTACGTAGCTATTTTTAAAATAATGAAAACCTTTACATATTTATATGGAGCGACTTTCAGCTTATACTGTTAAGTGCTAAAAAAAAAAAAAAAAAAAAACCAAGGTGCAAAATAGCAGTAATAGTTTTCTACTTTTTGTGTAGAAAAGAGGAGAATATATATGTATATGTTTAATATTTTCATAAAGAACAAATGAAAGAATGAAAAGAAACCAAAACTTCTTACTATGGGTAGCTAGATGGTAAGGAAGGGACAAGGGTGAAGGAGATAGGACTGGAAATGAGATTTGTGAGAAAATATTTTATTTTACTCAACTGATCTTGGAAACTTGTACATATTTTACATAATTAAAAGTAAAGCTAAAAGATCAACCCCTAAAAACTGGCAATGAGCTGAAATAAATGAATCTGAGTGAATATCAAATTGGTCCCCAACCAGACACACAAAAGGAATTATTTAAATGATTTTAAAACACAGTATCTGGACTGTCTGTCCCTAACAATGTCTATCCAGGATAAAATGAATTGTAAATAAATCTTAACTCGTATTTAGAAGTCTTGTTTTCAGTAAAGATATTGGTATTGCTATTTTGAAACTATTATATGAATAATGCAGGCTAAAGCAAAGGGCAATTATGAAAATATCATAGGGAACTAAAATTTTAAGTTTAAAAGTAAAGAGGTATACATATAACACCCAAAGATGTAAAGCTCTATCATCTTAAAATATGAATCAGAAAACATCAATCTGAATTAATGAGTTATTTTCTCCTTAAAAAAACAGCTTACATAGTTCTTAATTGTGTCCACTGGAATAATTATTGAACCAGTGGCACTGAGCACCTCAAGGATCTAGATTGTGATCTCAAAGTAACATTTTCTACTAAAAAGAACCAGAGGCCTCTCAGAGAAATGGCCAGTTCCACCTCTAGGGCAGGAAATATACAAGCTAAACACAGGAGATTCTGTTCCACAGAAAATCAAGAAAACTATCAAAGACCAATAGGATCCTGTCGAAAGGAAACAGGATAACACTGGACTTCCACTAGTCAAAGATGGATCAGCTTGAGGGACAAAAGGAGTAACAATTGCAGCTGATTGAAATAAATCAATAAGGGCAAAGCTATACTTAAAAAAAATTAGAAACTCCTTCAGTTCAGTTCAGTCTCTCAGTTGTATCCAACTCTTTGCGACCCCATGGACTGCAGCACACCAGGCTTCCCTGTTCTCCACCATCTCCTGGAGCTTCTCAAACTCTTGTCCATCAAGTCGGTGATGCCATCCAACCATCTTGTCCTCTGTCATCCCCTTCTCCTCCTGCCCTCAATCCTTCCCAGCATCAGGGTCTTTTCCAATGAGTCAACTCTTCGCATGAGGTGGCCAAAGTATTGGAGCTTCAGCATCAGTCCTTTCAATGAATATTCAGGACTGATTTCCTTTAGGATTGACTGGTTTGAGCTCCTTGCAGTCCAAAGGATTCTCAAGAGTCTTCTCCAACACCACAGTTCAAAAGCATCAATTCTTTGGCACTCGGCTTTCTTTATCGTCCAACTCACATCCATACATGCATGACTCCTGGAAAAACTATAGCTTTGCCTAGACAGACCTTTGTTGGCAAAGTAATGTCTCTGCTTTTTAATACGCTGTCTAGGTTGGTCATAGCTTTTCTTCTAAGGAGGAAATATCTTTCAATTTCATGGATGCAGTCACCATCCACAGTGATTTTGGAGCCCAAGAAAATAAAGTCTGTCACTGTTTCCACTGTTTGCCCATCTATTTACCATGGAGTGATAGGACCAGATGCCATGATCTCAGTTTTTTGAATGTTGAGTTTTAAGCCAATTTTTTCACTCTCCTCTTTCACCTTCATCAAGAAGCTCTTTAGTTCCTCTTCACTTTTTGCCATAAGGTTGGTGTCATCTGCATACCTGGGGTTATTGATATTTCTCCCAACAATCTTGATTTCAGCCTGTGCTTCATCCAGCCCAGCATTTCACATGATGTATTCTGCATATAAGTCAAATGAGCAGGGTGACAATATACAGCCTTGGCATACTCCTTTCCCAATTTGGAACCAGTCCATTGTTTCATGTCCATTTCTAACTGTTGCTTCTTGACCTGCATACAGATTTCTCAGGAGGCAGGTAAGGTGGTCTGGTATTCCCATCTCTTTAAGAATTTTCCACAGTTTATGAAGTTTCCACAGAACTCATTAGTCACTCTTAAAGACTTATACAGCACCAGCCTAGTCTGAAAAATTATAAACAAAAAAAAAATAAATAAGCATTTACACTGTATTTCTCCAAAGGTTGATGGGGGAAGGTTCTCTGTAGAAGAATTTTAGTTACCGTGTGAAAAAGGAATAATAGAATTAGAATCTCATTATTTTGCTATTTTCGGGCTTCCCAGCTGGCCCTCGTGGTAAAAATCCATCTGCCAATGCAGGAGACACAAGAGACACAGGTTCAATCCCTGGGTCAGAAAGATTGCCTGGAGTAGAAAGTGACAACTACTCCAGTATTCTTGCCTGGGAAATCCCATGGACAGAGGACTGGTGGGCTACAGTCCCTGGGGCCACAAAGAGTCAGACTGAGCGACTGAGCACATTTTGCTATTTCCAATGAAATTTGGATCCAGGACAAGCTTCAACAATAGGAATTTATTATCTCAGAATCCATCCTGGCCTCTTCCACCTTCTGGGGGCCTCAGGCCTTCCCTGACTTGTGGCCTCATCCATCCAATCTCTGCCTCCATCATCCCATGGCCTCTTGTCTGCAACTCTGAGTATCGAATCTCCCTCTTATGTCTCTTATAAAGACATCAGTCACTGGATTGAGGTCCAGCCTAAATCCACAATGATGTCACCTCAAGATCTTTCCTTGGCTTAGGGAGAAGCAGAGGGTGAGATGGTGTGAGAGAATAACATTGAAACACATACATTACCATATGTAAAATTGGTAACCAGTGCAAGTTTGATGTATGATATCCTGGAGGGATAGGGTGGGGAGCGAGGTGGGAGGGGTTCAGGATGGAGGGTCACATTTATACCTGTGGCTGATTCATACTGATGTATGCCAAAGACCATCACAATATTGTAAAGTAATTATCCTCCAATTAAAATAAATAAACATTTTTCAAAAAGACACCCTTAGCTTAATTATAGCACAATTAAATTAATTAACTTGGAAATAAGGTCACATTCACAGGAACATGTGGGAGGGTGGAATTCACCCCACTTACAGGCCCCTCCCCAGTAGTAACTACTTTACCTTTGGCATAAGCTCCTTACCCCCAAATCCTTATCTCAGGGAACCAAGCCTAGAAAAGAAGGCAACTGAGTCATGGGGACAGGAGAGCAGTTTGATGTCTATCCAGAGAGGAAAGGATGTATCCACATGGATAGAAAGGCCTATTGAGAACCACAAAGTAAAAGCGATGTGGACTTCCCTGGTGGTTCAGTGGTCAGGAATCCACTTGCCAATACAAGGGTCACAAGTTCGATCCCTGCTCTGGGAAAATCCACATGCCTTGAGGAAGCTAAGCCCATGGGCCACAGCTACTGAGTCCGCCCTGGGGACTGTGCTCCACAAGAGAAGAGCTGGCATGCAGAAGCCTGATCATCACAACTAGAGAGTAGCCCCTGCCGTTGGCAACTAGAGAAAGCCTGCCCACTTCAACAAAGATCAGTGCAGCCAAAAAAAATTTTAACAAATAAATAAATGATGTTTTAAAAGTGATGAGGTGTGGATGGGAGTTTGGGATTAGCAGATGCAAGCTATTATCCTGATATATAGAATGGATAAACAACGAGGTCCTACTGTATAGCATCAGGAACTATGTTCAATATCCTGTGATAAACCATAATGGGAAAGAATATGAAAAGGTATATATGTATGTATGTATAACTGAATCACTCTGCTGTACAGAGAAATGAACAAAACATTGTGAATCAATCATACGTCAATAAAATAAATTTTTGTTAAGAATGATGAAAACCTCGTACTTCCTGTGTTTGAAACTCACAAGACTCTGCTATGACTTTTCAAGCCCCCTTTTGATTGAACTGGATACGGAGGTAAATGTGTGTGTGCATGTGCATGTGTGTGGGTGTGTGTGTGTGTGTGTGTGTGTGTGTGTGAGAGAGAGAGAGAGAGAGAGAGAGGTGTATGTGTGTGTTTCCATAGCCGCTGTTTATGGAACATTCTCACGCACACAACCTCATTAATCCTTACAGCAGCCCTGAGAAACGTGACATCTATTTATATCCATATACTTCCCCCAAAGACTTGGGTTGACTTATGATGACAGCCTCAGATACCATCAACCCATAAAACTTTGAAGACAAGCCTAAAAGAAGGTGGAGGGTGAGGGCAGCAGGTCAAGTACAACCTCATTGTGGAAAACCAGACCAGCTAAACACAACAGCTTTCTCTAAGCTTCCTGGAAACCAAGGCAAAAAGAGAAGCAATTCTAATGGTCACAGAGCTCTTATTGTCTAAAGAAGAAAAAATATACGCAAGTTTGCCAAGAAAAGCAAGCTTTTTCCAAGCCCTAACTTTAAAGCAACTTTTCTCCCAAGGGTTGTGAATAAAGGGCAGAGAACAAATTCACGACTGGTGTTTCTGAGAACAGCTTTTCAGAAAATGGCCATTTCTCCTATGATGGTGGATAAAAGTTCAGAGCGTGATGTTAAATCCTGTACTGTAAAGGCAGTTCTGCAGGGAGTTTCCAGGTCTGCTCCTTCCAGCAAGCTGGCCCTGTCGAGGGTGGGGCTCTAGGGATGGAGACAACCAGCAGCTAGTCTGTCCTCGGGAGCTGAGTCCTTCCAAAGAGCAGCCAACATACCAGAAGGTGGACTCCACTGCCCTGGAGGCAATGGGCTCTGCAGGAAAGCCTCCTGCACTGGGCCAGGGATTCTCACACTTGACAAATTTATAAGTTGGTTTCCCTGGTGCCTTGGCCAGTAAAGAATCTGCCTGCAATGCAGGAGACCTGGGATCCATCCCTGGGTTGGGAAGATCCCCTGGAGAAGGAAATGGCAACCCACTCCAGTATTCTTGCTGAGAATCCTGTGGACAGAGGAGCCTGGCGGGCTACAGTCCGTGCTGTGGCAAAGAGCCGAACACAACTGAACTACTAACACTTTCACTTCTTTCACTTTCCTTACTTATAGGAAACGATATAGAGTTTCCAACTGTTATTTTGCCAAATACAGACCACCTCTCCCCTCCGCCAAAATGCCTTATCCACTCGATTGTCATTGTTATTTCCTTAAAGTGGAGGTGGGGGCAGTTTATACTGAAAAATGAGGTTCTCTCTTTAAATTGTGTAAGTCTAGCTTAATGGAAAGACCCACTACCTTGAGCCTATCTATTCCCCCTTATTTCACCAGTGAAGTGAGAAGTTGGTCTTGAACCAGCTTTTAGGAAGGCCCTGTCCCCCATGTCTGGCTGAAGACAGCAAGGCTACATTTGGCTAGGGTTTTGTGAAAGCTTGACTTCCTCCATCCATGAGGAAGGACGGCCCTGGTGACCCCTGCTGGTAGCCCCGTCTTTGTGTAACCCTCTCCCCTCGGGAGCTGTGACTTGATTCTAACCCATGGAATATATGCCCAAGGCGGCAGGAGGTCGGTCCCCAGATAGGGTTACATTATGTAGGACTCCCTCCTGGCCAACTGCAGAGAAAGATTCCCCTTATGCGCTTGATGGAATTAGCAACCATGTGGTGGATGCTCGCATGGCAGGTGTCAAAGTTTTCCAGGGCTGCTAATTCCTCACACTGGGTGGTTTAAACAATAGACGTTTGTTTATGGCTGCCTCTGTGTCCCAAGTTCCCCTTTTCAAAAGGACACAGTCAATTATATTGGATTAGGGCCCCCATCTGACCTTATCTGAACCTGATCATCTGCAATGACCCTGTTTCCAAAACAAGGTCCCGTTCCCAGGTACTAGAGCACTGAGATTTCAACATCTTTGGAGAACAGAATTCAGCCCTAACAGCTGGGAGCTGTCAGCCCCCCTAGAGCCTGAAAGTAGCCCCCATCCAACCGCTGGCAAGAAGCTGGGGCCCAGCACTCTAGCACCACAAGGAAACGGATTCGGAATTTGCCAACCACCAGGTAAGCATGTGAGAAGACCTCTGCCCCCAAGATGGAAATGTAGGTCAACTGATGCCTCGATCGCAGCCAAGGGAGACCCTGGACAGAGACTCAGCTGAGCCGTGCCCTGACTCCTGACTCACAGAAACTGTGAGATAAGAAATGCGCGTGTCGTGTCAAGCCACCAGATGCGTGGTAATCTGCTACAGAGCACAGAAGATGAACACAGGAAGCCTCTCTGTGAGGATGAACACAGCCTCTCTGGGAGAAAGGCTACCATGCTGGATGCCCGCAGGCAGTCTGTCCTCAGTGTGGCATAGACCAGAACCCAGACCCCACACTTACCCACTGCGGTTTTGACCCTATTGACGCGCATTAAGGTCAGAATAGGGGCTGATCAGTATTTGGTAGGCTGCATTGAGTCATGGTGCTGAGAGATGTGGGTGCATTAGGGTCTAGTGTGTGGACTCCAGGAAAGCATTCTCTTCTACAGAATAAGGGATGGGGGAGCACCTTGTATGCTAAGACGTTATCGCTGGAGCATCTTCTTGTTTTTATTGGAGGATGATTGCTTTACAATGCTATGTTAGTTTTTTCTGTACCACGAATGATCAGCTATACATAAACATATATACCCTCCCTCCCACCCCCACCTCCATCCCACCCTTCTCGGTTATCAGAGAGCACCAGGTTGAGCTCCCTGTGTCATATAGTAGCTTCCCACCAGCCATCCGTTTTACACATGGTAGTATATATATATGTCAATTCTACTCTCTCAATTTGTCCCACCCTCTCCTTCCCCCTCTGTATCCACAAGTCGGTTCTCTATGTCTGCATCTCTATTCCTTCCCTGCAAATAAGTTCATCCGTACTATTTCTCTGGATTCCATGTATAGGCGTTAACATACCGTATTCGTTTTTCTCTTTCTGACTTACTTCACTCTGGATGACAGACTCTAGGTCCATCCACATCACTACAAATTGCCCAATTATGTTCCTTTTTACAGCTGAGTAATATTCCATTTATATACACATATATGTATATGTATCACATCTTCTTTATCCATTCATCCACCTGGAGTGTCTTCTTGACTTACAGATAAAAAGAGGCTGACTTTGGATGGCTGCTATCCAAAAGTCTACAAGCAATAAATGCTGGAGAGGGTGTGGAGAAAAGGGGACCCTCTTATACTGTTGGTGGGAATGCAAACTAGTACAGCCACTATGGAGAACAGTGTGGAGATTTCTTAAAAAACTGGAAATAGAACTGCCATACGACCCAGCAATCCCACTTCTGGGCATACACACCAAAGAAACCAGATCTGAAAGAGACACGTGCACCCCAATGTTCATCGCAGCACTGTTTATAATTGCCAGGACATGGAAGCAACCTAGATGTCCTTCAGCAGACGAATGGATAAGGAAGCTGTGGTACATATACACAATGGAATATTACTCAGCCATTAAAAAGAATTCATGTGAATCAGTTCTAAAGAAATGGATGAAACTGGAGCCCATTATACAGAGTGAAGTAAGCCAGAAACATAAAGACCAATACAGTATACTAACGCATATATATGGAATTTAGAAAGATGGTAATGATAACCCTATATGCAAAACAGAAAAAGAGACACAGATGTACAGAACAGACTTTTGGACTCTGTGGGAGAAGGCAAGGGTGGGATGTTTAGAGAGAACAGCATCGAAACATGTATGTTATCAAGGGTGAAACAGATCACCAGCGCAGGTTGGATGCATGAGACAAGTGCTCGGGCCTGGTGCACTGGGAAGACCCAAAGGGATCGGGTAGAGAGGGTGGTGGGAGGGGGGATCAGGATGGGGAATACATGTAAATCCATGGCTGATTCATGTCAATGTATGGCAAAAACCACTACAATATTGTAAAGTAATTAGCCTCCAACTAATAAAAATAAATGGAAAAAAAATAAAAAATCACTTAAAATTGTTCTTCTAAAAAAAAAGAGGCTGACTTTAAGTAGGGACACTGAGGATTGAGCTCGCAGACCTGGGAGTGACCATTTCAGGTCACGGCAAATTCACCCCAGACATGAGATACAATGTCCCTGTCTCTGAGCTTTCCCAGCTGATGCTCAGCACCCTGATCTTTGCCCTCAAAGCCTCAAAACTCCAGGGAAATAACCATAACTGAAAAGAAAACAAACAAAAAGCTAAGCCGACAATAAATCCAAGGAAACTGTGGCAGAAGGTTTCTGATAAGACCCAGAGAGACTTCAAGGCCAGGGAAAAACTGAAAACATTTTACTAATCATAAAATACCACCCATTCCATGAAGTCCAAGAACCCATGTCCACCCACCAGTTTAATTTTTTGTTTAATATTTTTGGCTGCTTTGGGTCTTAGTTGTGGCACGTGAGACCTTTGTTGAGAGGGCTTCTCTCTAGTTGTGGCATTCAGTCTTCATTACTCGGCGGTATGTGGGATCTTAGCTCTCTGACCAGGGATCAAACCCGTGTCCCCTGCATTAGAAGGCAAATTCTTAACAACTGGACCACAAAGGAAGTCTCATCCACCAATTTAGAATCCTCACCTCTCCAAAAGTTAGATCTCTGCATCAAGTCTACAGCTTGGTAGCTCAGAATTTGGGCCAAATCACCCTCACTTTGACCACATTGATACAGCAAGGTTAAGTCAGGAGGCCTGTTGAGAAAAAGGGCCATGAGGATGGCCAGAGCCAGGATGCTCTAGTGAAGGACAACAGAAGATGCCACTGCTTTCCACGTGAGAAAGTGCCTGGGAAAGGGCAGGAAGGAGCTGGGGAGAGATGATGAACCAACCATCCTCTAAAAACCTTTCCAGGCTCTGGCAGCACAGCCTCCTGCTTGACCCAGTCAGCGCCACTGCCTTTTTTATTTTATTTTAATAGGCTCCTGAAGAAAACACATACAAATATAACACTCTCAGTTAGTACCAAGTTAAACATTATCTGGCAGAACATTGTAATAAAGGCAAGGATTATTTATAAGCTAAAGAGAACATCAAAAAGGGTTCCATTCCCAGACATTGGCACTTTTCAGAGGGTGTGATTGACAGCGTGTTCTCCCTTTTCAACAAGATGGAATGGAGAACTTGTTGCAGAACTGAGGGGGGTGATGCCAGAAAGCACTGGAAAGGCACAGGACTGGAGCAGGAAGGATCTAGAAGCAGTTTCACAACCTCGGCTACATTGACATCTGTTGCCCGGGGTGAGGGGGGTGGGGGGTGTCCCTCTACATTGTAGGATGTTTAGCAACATCCCTGGCCTCTGCTAGACACCACTAGACACCAAGGGGACCCTCCCCAGAGTCTGAAAGCCAGAAATGTCCCCCAACCTTGCCAGATGTCCACTCCTGGTGGTGAAGCAGCAACTCTGTGACTTACTAGCAGTCTGACCTCAAGCTGACCCCTTCACCTTTCTGAGTCTGCCTTTCCTTATCGCTGCCCTGCTGGCTCTGAACTTTGGAGAAGCTCAAACAAGATTGAGCTCGTTTGACTCTAAATTACTTTTTTTTTCCGATTACTGTTTTTAATATATTATTCTATTTTATTTATTTTTGGCTATGCTGGGTCTTCATTGCTGTGTGGGCTCTGTCTCTAGCTGAAACAACCTGGGGCTGCTCTCTAGCTACCGTGCACCGGCTTCTCGTTGCAGTGGCTTTTCTTGTTGTAGAGCACGTGTTCTGGGTGCTTGGGCTTCAGCACTCGCAGCTCATGCACTCATTAGTTTTGGCTTCCAGGCTCTAGAGCACAGGTTCAATAGTTGTGGCCCACGAGCTAAGTTGCTCCGCAGCATGTGGGATCCTCCCGGACCAGAGATCGAAGCCATGTCTTCTGCATTGGCAGATGAATTGTTTACCACTGAGCCACCAGGGAAGCCCTCTAAGTTACTTTTTAAAACTCTGAAGTTCTAGAGCCATAGAAGTTATGGGAATTCAATCACCTGCTACTCAAAAAGTGTCTAACATCTAGACTTTCATTTTCATCCTAAAAGTAAACATGAACTCTCCTGGAAGCATTTCCCTGGAGAGAGTTTTCCAGCTTTTTTGAGATGTAATTGATATATAAAATGTGTGCCTTTCCAAAGTGGGTGGGGGAGGGAAGCATTGGAAGTTTGGGACTAGCAGAGGCAAACTATTATATATAGGATAGATAAACAAGATCCTACTGTATAGCACAGGGAACTATATTCAATACCCCGTAATAAACCATAATGGAAAAGAATATGAAAAAGAATGTATATATGTGTATACATATGCATATCTGCATAACTGAGTCACTTTGCTTTACAGCAGAAATTAACATGATGTTGTAAATCAACTATACTTCAATAAATTTTTTAAAAAAAACTTTGTGTAAGTTTAAGTTGTATAATATGATGATCTGATATTATAAAATAATTGCCACAATGAGATGAGTTAACAGCCCTATCACCGAACATAGTTACCTTTTTTTTAATGTGTGTGGTGAGAACATTTAAGGTCTCCTCTCTTAGTAACTTTCAAGCATACAATACAATCTTGTCAACTGTAGCCACCCTGCTCTACATTAGAGACCCAGAATTCATTCATCCTCTAACTAGACACTTATACCCCTTGACCAGCATCTCTCCACTTCTCCCACCCTGAGCCCCCAGCAACCACCAATCTACTCTTTGTTTCTACAAGTTTGACTTTTTTATATTGTATATATAAGTGAAATCATATAGTATTTGTCTTTGTCTGATTTATCTAATTTAGCATCACGCCCTAAGGTTACATTCATGTTGTAACAAACAATAGATTTTACTTTTTTATGACTGAATAATATTACATAATGTGTGGCTAGACAGATAGATAGATAGACAGACAGACAGACAGACAAATAATGCCCTAAAGTTAGTTTCATGTTGTAAAAAATGATGGGATTTCCTTCTTATTATGGTTGAGTAATATTCCACTGTGTGTGTCTCTGTGTATGGATAAATGATAGATAGATAGACAGATGAACACCCCTCCCTTGCAGGCAGAGGTCTTGTGTGACTCCTCTCTGTAAAGTTATTGCCAGGATAAGAGCCTGGTACACATGAGGCTCTCAATTAATGCTCATGGAATAATTGGTTTTTATGTTGTTGACTTTTCCCTGGGATTTCTTTTTTCATTTCCAAAACCAGTATCAGCTTTCAACTGAACCAAAGCCAACAACGTCCAACAGGCAAACATTTAAAACCATATGAACACAAAGTTCTAAAAATTGTTTTCCGTTTCTGATCTCATCCAAGGACGTCCAACACTGGGAATGTAAATCAACCCTAGATGGAAGTTAGAGGAGAATTCACTGGACTGAGAATAACAAACAAGTGAAAACAACAACAAGAATATAATCTGTCCCCAAGCATAGCATCCAAAATCAGACAGGAAAAGGATTAAGCGTTACAGTTGACTTACCTGCCCAGAAATTCAGCCTCTAGCTGAACAGAAAGAAGAAACCAGGCTATTTACTCCTAAATATTTTTTAAAGACTAGAATTTCATCCTATAAAGTATGGCAAGAAAAGATAACAAGTTGATTTTCCACTCTGGTAACTGAATTTGGAAGGAGAGAACCATTTATTTTTATCGGTTTCTCATTTGCCCAGGATGGCCCTTTTGAAGTTGACGGAAGGCGCTTACAGATACCCAGTCATGAGGTAGCCTGCATCCTTAGTCGCCATCCAACACGATATGAAAATTACAATTATCCCGTTGCATAGAATTGATATCACCTTGCCTCTGGAGAGCTCTAGGCAGTCCTCAAATTACATTTAAACACCAAATTAAAATTTTAACTATAAAAAATAACGGGATAAACAAGAGAAATCATATTATAATATTATATTAGTAAAAATATGGCTGGGAGAAGGAAGTGGATTTTCCATATTAACATTATGCTAAATGCAACGTTATTTCCATTAGAGCCACAGGAAGCATATGGCCCATTTAGCATCAATCTTCATCAAGGCCCTGATCTCTCACTAACGTTTATTAACGACCCATGGATACCGGCCACTCTCCAAGTCAAGTCACTAGAGAGCAAATTCCTGTACAAGCTTTCCTAATGGTGACTAATGTGGACCTACAATTTCCTATTTTCCGAAAGATATTTTCAAAGAGACTAGAAAAAGGCATCTGGTCAAGTTGAGAATAGGCTGGCCAGTGACTTGATGCTTTGCTTTACGTCCAGGTGTCTTGGCTCATGGGGCCAAAGTCTTGTCTGACAGTTTTGCTGATGAGGGGTCATCGCTTGCCTCTCAAGACCCTCCTCTTCTGTCCTTCCTCCTGCCCCTTCTCCTTCCCTGAATGCAGAAGCCACAGAACTATTTCAAGCTACGGAGACTTTTTAAGCAGGATTGGAAAAGATGGAAGGACACATTTTAAAGGAGAATTTGGTCTCAGGATTGATTTATGTAAAATAATAAATGGTGCCACTTGGCTGTTTATAGAGTTAGAGATAAAATTAGATTCTAGACAGACCTTCTTCATGCACATGGGGTAACTCTGATGGATTACTGCTTTCATGTGACTTAGGATAACAGAGCTCATGGAAATTTACAAGGGGCTCCTTGAGAACACAATTCCCAGCCACATCCAATAATTCAGAAGGATATTTCGGGTTCTGAAAATGACTCAGATTTAATTTGGGAACAATACTTGAAAAGCATAAGCTGATAAAAGTATTAAGTAGTTAACAATTTTGAAGTTAGTTCATGCTCCATAGCTAAGCAGAAACCACTTCTACCCAATTTCTCCCCAGCATCACCTCTATTAACACATTCCTAGCCTGGACACCCTCGAAAACATAAGCAAAAGGGAGCAAGTAAGGACCCTGGGGGTTGAAGAGATGAACATTTCATCAGCTACCCAAGAAAGGAGTCTGGATTTTAGTGGGCTAATGCCCTTGACCTTGACAGTTTTATCTTTTCATAAAGTTAAAAATCAGGCCAACATGAGCAGCCATATGTTGTTGTTGTTCAGCCGCTAAGCGGTGTCAGAGTCTTTTTGACCCCACAGACTGCAGCACACCAGGCTTTCTTGTCCTTCATTATCTCCCAGTGTTTGCTCAAACTCATCTCCATTGAGTTGGTGATGCCCTCCAACCATCTCACTCTCTGTCGCCCCCTAGCTTTAAAGACTTCTAGACCTGAGTATTCGCTGCCTTTTGGCAGTAGTCAGCTATGTTGAACCCACTCACTTATGTAACAGATACTTAAGGGCAATTGCTATCTCCTTGAGACTTTACCAGTTCTGTAGACACACATAGTGGTCAGGAGCAGGCTATGCTCAACATTAGCCTATGAAGCAGGGTGCAAAGTTGATGGGATGAGCAAAAGATAGTTAAACTGAGACCTGAACAGACAGCAAGCTTGCTTGAAGTGGAGGGAGGTGTGGGGTGGGGTACAGAATTAGTATTGATAGAAGTTGAACTTGGGACAGAAAAGCAAGAAGTCTTAGAGGCCTGAACTGTAAAGAGGGAAAAGAAGACGCATGAGCAAGGAGATTGATCCAGCCAGCCGCCTGAAGGGGCAAGTACCTTAGGGAAATAATGTCATGTGACATCATCAAATGCTTTAGAATGCTTCAAAAAGAGTCTACTGCAAGTGATGGGAGTGCGCCACCCTCCCTTCATCTCTAGCCTGGAAGAGGAGGAGAAACTATTAGACGAGCAGGTAAGTTCTGAGGCAACCTTTTCACTGAAAACTACAAGTGCCCTAGAAAAATCAGGGTTTCCAGAACAATCCACAAGAGGATACAGCTGCTGCCATGCGCGATGAGAATACCTCCCGATGCCTCACTCCACGGGGAAGGGCGGGACTTCCGCTGAGGCCGGAAGGCACCTCTTCTACTTGAAGAAGGCCAGCAACATGGCGGCCTTCTTGGTCCCCTCAGTCTCTGATGGTGGCAGTACATGGCCAAATTCTACTGGAAACAAAAAGGGTTTGTACAGCCTCCTTCCTCTGCAGCCCTTACTGTCTGGTTGGGGGAGGCCATGTGTGCTTGCACTGGCGATTGTGAGCATTCCTGAGGTCTCTCGCACCAAAGCTGGCTCCAACTTTTCTGCTCAGCACCCAGATTCATAATCTCAGAGGGCATCGTGCTTCTTCCCATGGAAGCTCTGGGCTTCGTGCTTACCTTTCAGGCCCTAGGCAGACAATGAGCAATAGAAACTCCACACAAACCTCGAATATAATTTTAGATTTTCTAGTAAATACATTTTTCAAGTGAAAATTTTAAATGTGAATTAATTTTAATAATATACTTAAGCCACTATATCTGAACTCTTTTTTAATCATCAAGATTGTGTGTGTGTGTAAAATCTTTGATCTGATGTATATTTTTATACTTAAACCACATTTCAGTTTCCATCAACTGCATTTCAATGACTCAGTAGCCCCATGGGGCTCAGAGATGGTGTTGGAAAGCACAGCGCAAGATCATCAGCCACAGACCTTCCAGTCCTGAGAGCTATTAATGATAATAGCTATGAGAGCTAACCTATATTAGGCGCTGGCTGAATACCAGAGACCGTGGTAAGCACTTTACATGGGTTATAATGTGGGTAAGTGCACAGACTGAACCTTCGGTCCTGGCACCAGGGCTTACTAAATGAGGCCAGTTCCTTTATGTTTCTGTGCCTGTTTCTTGCAGTACAATGGGAATTAAAATGTTAGGGTCTGAATGTGTCCCCCCCACCCAAAAAATTTCTTATGTTGAAACCTAAACCTTAAGGTGATGGGATTAGAAGGTGGGGCCTTTGAGAGTGATTAGGTCATTAAGGTAGAGTCTCAGAAATAGGTTTAGGAACTTCCCTGGTGGTTCAGTGGTTAAGACTTTGCCTCCCAATGAAGGGGGTGTGGGTTCCGTCCCTGGATGGGGGACTAAGGTCTTACATGCCTCCGGGCCAAAAGAGCAAAACATAAAACAGAAATGATATTGTAGCAAATTCAATAAAGACTTTAAAAATGAGCCACATTTTTAAAAATCATAAAAAAAGAAGACAAAAGAAATAGGCTACATGCCCTTATAAAAGAAGGCCCAGAGAGCTCCCTTGTCCCTTTCCACCATGTGGGACACAGAAAGTGGCAGTCTGCGACCAAGGAGAGGGCCTTCAGCAGACCCTAAGCATGCTGGTACCTTGATCTGGAACTTCACAGTCTCTAGAACTGTGAGAAGTAAATTTCTGTTGTTTATGAACCACCGTGTTCATGGTACTTTGTTATAGCAGCCCAAATGGACTGAGATAGTAACATCCAGTTAGGATAGATGAGAGAATTAAATCAGCAAATAATGAAAAAGTGCCTAGAACAGAGCCTGTTATATTCCGCTCTCTTGCTATTACTGTTATCCTAGGCCACATACTTTCCAAAGAGGTCAATGTGACAAAGTTTGAAAACTGCCCATTGGATTTGCAATTAGTTCTTGATGATCCTACAAATGGCAATTGATTTGAGTGGTGATAAAAACCAAAACCGGACTTCTCTGGTGGCTCTGTGGTAAAGAATCCACCTGCCAATGCATGAGACACAGGTTCGATCCCTGGGTTGGGAAGATCCCTTGGAGAAGAAAATGGTAACCCACTCCACTATTCTTATCTGGGAAATCCCATGGACAGAGGAGCCTGGTGAGCTACAGTCTATGGGGGTCACAAAAGAGTTGGCCATGACTGAGCAACTAAACAGCAAAACAACAGAAACCAAAACCAGCCTAGCTGTGTGCAATGAGTAGGCAGTGAGGTGAAGGTCTCCATCTTCATTTAGTAGCCATAGTTCTTTTAAAACCCAGATCAGAAGTACCCTATGGGCACCTGCCTTATCTACACTACCATAAATTGAACGTCTACAAGTCTCTTTAACACCCTTCACATTACCATTCAACAACATCAGGCAAATGCCACCAGAGAAGCCAGGAGCACAGTTAAGAGCACCCAGACAGTGTAGACACTGTAATGTTTCTTATTTAAAGGGAAAGCAAAAAAATAATAATAATAAAGGGAAAGCAAAAAGGGGGCCTCAAGGCTTGTCCACATTTCAGTAACAAAACAAGTTAGGAAGGGCAGAGGGGAGAGCAGATGAAGCAGAAGGAAGAATAAGTGGATGGATAAAGAGGTATTGCTTCAGCTGCTGAGTCCTGGATATCTGTGGCCTGTGCCCTTTGCTCACAGTGCATCGAACAAAAGGTTTAATGATCTTAGAAATGATAACCTTTTACTTAGAAATAATTTTGCTACATAAAAGTTACAAGAATAGTACAAAGAGTTCCCAATATCTTTTACCCAAATTCACCAATTGCTAGTATTTTGCAGTGTATTCTTTATCATTCTCTCTCTGTCTGAACCATTTGAGATTAAACTGCATACATGTTGTCCCTTTATCCCTAAATACCTCAGTGTGCATTTGAGGCATTCTCTAATGTAATGACAGTACGGTTATCACAATCAAGAAATTGCTCATTGACATAATACTCTTACCTAGTCTACAGCTGCGAGGTGGGAGAGTGGTAGTTGGGATGAAAGAAAAGATAGACTCAGAGGGCAGATGAATAATGAGTGCTGCTCCAAGTTCCACCTCCACCCACCATCTCAGCAATGTCCTTCAGAGCAACTTTTTCTGGGCCAGTGTCCAATCCACTATGATGCCTTGCATCTAGAAATAACTGACTTTTGACTTCTACTTTATTAAGTTGGACATCTTGGACATGAGCACTAAACATCCATTGGCTTAGCTGAAAGATTCTTGGAATGTAATTTTAGTGAAGGTATCTTGAAAATTGGCAGGGAAGTTAAGGAGGGGTGGAAAAGATAGAAGGAACACTGAAAAGGTACGAGTGAACATCTCATGTTTGCAAACCATTGTAAGTACCAAAAATGGTATAGCTGAGTCCTTGGTCACATGCCCTAAGAGACCCCTGTGCTCAGGTGCATGGTGTCATCTGAGTGATCCCCTGTTAAGTTACAGAGACACTAGGGTACAAATACAACTGACCCTTGCTCTGGAAGAGATGACAGGTCTTTTCAATAGGTACACAGACCACTTCAATACAAAGTGGTCAGTGACATAAATGCCGAGACCCATTGCTCACCTGCGGAATCCTAGTGCACTGCTGGTTCATCTTATTCTCAGAGACTTAAAAGTCCTGGACTTGAGTCTCTAGCATCAGTTCAGTCAAGTTTTTCACTACCACAGAGCACTAGCATCTCAGGATTTGGAGGGCATTCTCCCTTTTGCGTGGCCAACTTCATCCTGATAATCTTACAGGCATCCCAAATTTCTTCTTTCTTCTTCAGGCCTGCTCTCTGAAACTTCCCTCTTTGTATTAGTTCTGTTTGGATCAGGTTCTTTGAACGTCAAAAAATCTATATTTCTCAACCCAGCTCAAACAAAAGATAATAACTGAAGACCCTCTGCAGTGTAGGAATGGCACAAAACATCTCTAGGACAGTTTCAGCAAGGAATTAGAAAACTCCAGGGAAGAATAGGAACTTCAGGGTTGCAGGTAGGTGTCCAAAAGCATTGACAAGTGTCAACACAAGTTCATACTAGTGCGAAAACTTCAGTTCTTTTTAAAATAAGTTGCCTATATCTTTTGAGAAACCAGAAAATCATGAGTCCTCTTTGGCTCTTAGAAAAGAACATTGCTAAAGAAATATTTCAACCTTCATTATCTTTTTAGATTGCATGTGAAGTCATTTGGATGGCATGCATTTGGTGGTGAAATTTACCGCTATGGTCCTACGACAGCGAGTCTTCTTAGTGAATCACAAGGAGAGAAGCTGAGTTCCGATGCTTCCTGCTGGCACTCCAAGTCTACACAGCTGAAACAAGTGCTACCCTGGCAGCAGGGTGCCAAGGAAGAGAAAATTAAAAATATGGAATGTCAATACTCCACAAGTTAAATGGTGTTGGTACAAATAATACAATCATGCATCATTTATCTACGTTGTTTTGTTCAATGTTCCCTAGTAATTTTTCAGGAAGCTAAAGTTTGTGGTATAATGACAAAAGTTAGCAAGTAATTAGCATCAGGAAGGAATGAACTCTGAAAGGGCACAAGAGAAACTTGCTGTGGGGATAAAAATGCTCCAGCTTGATTGCAGTGCTGGCTGTAAACAAAGTCATGACTACCCAATGCTGCTAAAGGGTAAATTTTATTTTATGTAAATTCTACCAGATAAATCTGACTCTTAAAAGGGGGGGGGAGTAATTAGGACGCTATTAAGGAAGTGAAAAGACAGCCTACAGAATGGAGAGAAATATTTGCAAACCATGTATCAAAAAAGTCTAGTATTATATAAAAAACAACACACCAACAAAAGGCAAATCATTTTAAAGTAGTCAAAAATCGGTGGTTCCTCAAAAAATTAAACATAGAATTACCCTAATGAGCCAGCAATTCCTCTCCTACGTATATACTCAAAAGATTTGAAAACAGGTATTCAAACAAAAATTTGTATCTATTTTCATAACAGTGCTATTCACAATAGCCAAAGGTAGAAGCAACCCAAATGCCCATGGACAGATAAATGGATAAACAAATTGTGATCTATATGTGCAGTGGAATGGTATATACTTAGTCATGTCCAACTCTCTGTGACCTCATGGACTGCCGCACGCCAGGCTTCCCTGTCCATCACCAACTCCAGGAGCTTGCTCAAACTCATATCCATTGGGTCGGTGATGCCATCCAGCTATCTCATCCTCTGTCGTCCCCTTCTCCTCCTGCCCTCAATCTTTCCCAGCATCATGGTCTTTTCTAGTGAGTCAGTTCTTTGCATCAGGTGGCCAAAGTATTAGAGTTTCAGCTTCAGCATCAGTCCTTCCAATGAACATTCAGGACTGATTTCCTTTAGGATGGACTAGTTGGATCTCCTTGCAGTCCAAGGGACTCTCAAGAGTCTTCTCCAACACCACAGTTCAAAAGCATCAGTTCTTTGGCCCTCAGCTTCCTTTATTGTCCAACTCTCACATCCATACATGACTACTGGAAAAACCATAGCTTTGACTAGACGGACCTTTGTTGGCAAAGTGATGCCACGCAGCCCGACTATAACAACCCCTGGGGAAATCTTAGAAACGAGGCGCCCCCTGGTGGTCCTCTTGACCAGGGCTCATGGCAGATTCCAGAGAATTCTATTCACCTGCTGTGATGCACAAGCAATTCATTTTATCTCAGTTTTTCAAATTGTTTTGATCGTTGAGATTATTTTCATCTTAACCCTTTGATGAATATCTTATATTTTAGAGACTATTTATTATATACTTATTTACAGTTGCATCCCAAGTTCAAAAATTAGTAGTGTGTACCTATAGAATTAAAATTTCAACTCTTCACCATAAACAACGTAAACAACAACAACACAGCAAGAGAATCCAAACCCATCTCTCACTCAATATAGAACTTTTCAAGCTTTATTTACATTAACATAGTCATTATGCCTTTGATGGGAAATGTTTATTTCATAGAGTAGAGGATGAGTACATCGCAAAGGAGATTAATCATTTTCTATAAGTAACTAACATTATCTTAGCAGCCTTAGGGTTGTCTTCAGCTTGGAATTAGTATCTTATTATTTATGTTATCTATCATATGTCCTACTTATTCTCTGCCTCATTAATTTTTATGAAAATACCTTTCAGAGTTTTTAGTTCTGATGAATGATTTTGCTTATTTGCTTTTGAGCATTGATCAGGCACAAGTTCTAAGATAAACACTTGAGTGTAGAAGAGCAAAGAGAAGCAAAACGAATTAATTTGCCAATCCACTATCATCAGTGAATATTAAAGTACATATAAATCATCACAATTCTGAAAGATTCTATGGGGTTGGCAAACATCCCCATAAAGAGCCAGTGAGGAAATACATTAGATACCTCCTGCCAGAAGGTTTCCACTTCTGGTGGAAACTACTAAACTCTGCTGTTGCAACACAGAAGCTTCCAGAAGCAATCTGTAAATGAACAAATGTGGCCATATTCCAATAAAACTTTATTTAGCAAATGGCATGCCAGATTTGGCTTGCAGGCCATAATCTGCTGACCCCTACTATAGTGAACCATTTCTCTCCATTGGTGCCTTCCATTTTGGAAAACAGTTCTGGACTATACATACTAAAAATGTCAAGTAATAATATGGAGTTCATAATTCTATTCCTACTATACTAGTATTTACTTGCTATTTTCTTGATTGTATATTGAAGGGTATTTATGAAGAAATGTATTAAATCTTAAACTTTTTATTACATCTGAGTAAGTTACAACAGTTTAATACTTTGTCATATGGTACATAAGTCATCTTTATAGTATAGTTACAAAAATTTACCAACCCATTTTTTTTATTATCATTATCTGGGCAGCCTTCTAACAGACATTAAAATGATGAAAACATAATTCTCTTCTACCCACAGGAATTCTTGCCTTCCCAGGCATATATTCTGGTTATTATCTCAAAAGTTTTAGGCAAGTACATGTTTTTATATTTTCATTATAATGTCTGTCTTGTTCTATATAAAATCTCCTAAATAATTGTATAAATTTTATTAGAAGGGTTGTAAGCTTTCTGGCTGATACATGCTTACATTATTTGCATTTAACTTAATTAGAGTTTTGAAGGGAATGCTGTAAAATCAGATTTAGTGTTTTTATGACATTTGAAATTTGCTTCCTATCCAGTTCATGGTATCAATAATCAAGGATCTTATTTTGAAAGCAGTTTATGTAACTGTATATTGATGTGTTTTGATGTCTTAAAAAACTGTCTAGAGGGTAAGACCAATCAAGATTGTGACTTTTGATTTTTTTTAATATTGTGGATTTTTAGCCAAATCTTCATTTATGTAGAATATTTTCATTTTGAACCATACTTTTCCCTCATGATAAGAGGGAATATCTTTATTTTGAGATTATAAACTAGTCAGTATCCCAATTTCCTTAAGAATCTTACAGGTGAGGTATTGACGCAATCTTGTGTGTATCAAGCAGATTCATTTTTAAATGCAATTCTGTATTTGTTTTGCTGCAGACAGTCATCAACCATGGTAGGTCTACAGCCACTGGAGATCCAGAAGACCCAGGCTAGAGTACCTTATTCCTAGTTTTCTTTTTTTCAACAGCTAATGATATTTTGCTGGAAGAAATTTGGAAATAAATAGGGTAATTTGCTCCATCTGTGAATAAAACCCAACATATAAGGCAGGTCCATACTTTCCCTTTATGTCAGAGTTTTTATTTGCACCATATGTCTGTAACTTACAAAGCACCCCATGAACGCCCTAGTAGAAAGAAAGGGGTCTGGGACTTACCATATTCTCATCTCTACATGGCAGGTATCCTTTGATTTTCTAGAGTTAGAGACAATTGGTAAATCAACCAATATACGGCTCAATCAGTATCCCAAGGGAAACCTGAGTAGATCAAAACCTAATAAGAAGCCAGCATTTGTCTTAAGGTCTCTTTAAGTCCCAGCATCCAGAATTTCAGTGTCGTAATGAACAAAAGTCTTGGATGCTCCAAAGAAACACAGTAATGTCTGCCACAGAGGACATAATTGGATAAAATTTTGATTTACTCTGGTACTTGGTTCTTAGAGCGAAGATTTATTTTCCACTTTCTTTTGAAATGCTTCACATATATGGAGTGGATGAAATGATAAATGCCTGAGAAGGAACATTAAAACCTGTTTTAATGGAGTACTGAAATAAGGATAGCTTAGCTGTTTCTTTTCTTCCTTTTTTTATTGTAGGGAACCTGTTGGGTGCACAGCTGGAAATGGCTGAACAACTTCTTTAGGCCATGGTTTCTGCCAACACCAGGGGAACTCTGCCAGGGACTCAGCCCCCTCTTCTCTCAGGGCGGGTATTGGTTTTGGCTGAGATGTGGCGCTGCCTGGCCAGGTGAAGCAATTAACAGTACTTTTTTAAAAATGTTAAATTTTTAATGATTTTAACTGGGACATATACTCCCAAGTTCAATATTATCCAGCCTTCGCTCAACTACACTGAGTCTTTACTGTCCTTCCCTGTATTATCTGTACCATTACTCACTCTACATTTTTCCCCACAGTAGACTTGTTTATTTTACCTAAATAAATCTGTTTTCAAAGTGAGCTTCATAAAACTACCATGGACGGAAAAACCAGTTATCACCAGCTTGGAACAGAAAGTCGCCCCGTGAAATGACTAAGCAACTATTAGGCCTACCTGCCCGTCACTTCCGTTCTGAACCTTTTCTGTGCCTCTCATTTTCAGTCTTGCTCCAGATCACAGTGCCTGAAATTGCACTAAGATGAAAGCAGCTCACAATAACAGTAAGAAAGCACCATCTAAGTACTTCATTCTCCAGGGTTAGAATAGTGTGATTGCCAGGTCAGCGCCCTCACTGTGGCTCTGGGCTGCCTTTGGCGTAGGTCCTCAAGTCCCTGCTTCCCACCTCTTAGTCTCCAAAGCTCTTCATTTACCTTGGTAGGGATAACAAGTCCTCCCCTCCCTTCTGCTGAGCCTCACCCTGTGTCCCCAGCTTTCTCCCTGGCAATACTGGGCACCTTGCCTGAAGCATGGCAGATGATCCTCAGCCCCTGGTGAAAGAGTGACTGTCAGTCTCTGCTAACAGGAGAGAAAATCTGACATGATGGGGGGTGGGGGGGGTGGACAGGACTTCACGATAACAGTTAGTACCATCTAGACAAATAATCGTGGATACAGACAGAAACATAGAGTTGCAATAACCCCGCACAAGGAAAAAAAACTGTAAATTCCACAACGCTTTGGAAGAGCTCATTCTTTCATAGAGCAACTCCCTCTCGTAGAGCATTTGCTGCTCATGTGATCTCCCTGTTTTTGCATTTTATCCAGTTTTTGCATTTTTATCCAGAAAGTGGTAAATAAAATATATTTTATTTCATTCTGGTTAAATTGGTCTATTTGATACACTTTATGAAAAAATAAAGGGCTCTTATTAATAAGCAAACTATATTTTTATTAAATTATGCTTTATTAAATGCAGTTTGTGAATTTACTTTCTTGACATGCCATCTCTTGGAAGTAGATTTCTTTTGAGTGCATTCAAAAGCCACGTAATGTAATTATGTTGCTGTAATTGCCTCAATATTATCTCAACTAAGAGGCTTAAGCCTTTGCACAGAAATGCCATAGAGCACTTTGGAGAGCCCCAAGTGTTTGCTCAGCGTGCTATATCCGGCTTTTCACTGTGTTATTTTGTCTCATAGGACATGATTCGCCCAGTAATACAAATGAGCTCATGTAAAAGTTCCCCAGGTTACTGTGAGGTTCTATGGAGGCACTCTGTGAGTCATCAGAACTAATCCTGATTTTCTATTCCTATTTTTATTATATGACCTATACTTTTTCCTTAATACAAAGTATTGCATGCTAATTATGAGATAGTTGGAAATACAGATAAGAAAAGAATTCAGTCAATGAGAAACTCACCACATAGTCCCCTAAAGCCCCCAACCTAGGAGTCACCATTGTTGATGTTTTGGTATAATTATATATACACATATATATATACAATTTTTAAGCAAGCAAAATAAATTCCTATATCCACTCTTTTCTTGTCTACTTTGACACTTTTTTCCCACTAAATATTTAATAGACATTTCTCTTATCATGAAATATTCTTCTCCATTATCATTTGTTTATACTGAGGAAAAATGCACATAAGGTAAACCTAAGCATTAACCATTGACCATTTTAAAGCAAGCAGTCCTGTGGCATCTAGTCCATGTGTGCAACCATCAGTCTAGTTCCAGAACATGTTCATCACCCCAGTAGGAAGCCCAGAACTCTCAGCGTTTGTGCTCCAATTTCTTCCTCCTCCCCCCAGCCCCTGTGGTCTTTCGGTCCCTATGGATTTACCTATTCTGGACACTTCATATAAACAGAATCACACAATACATTGCCTTTTATGTCTGGCCTCTTTCACTTAGCATAATGTTTTCAAAGTTCATCCATGTTGTATCGTGTATCAGGCTTCATTCCTTTTTATGGCTGAAGAATATTCCATTGTATGGCTAGACCACATCATCTCTACCCATTCCTCTGTTGATGGACATTTGGATTGTTTCCACCTTTTGCTTGTTGTGAATACTGCTGCTATGAGCATTCATGTTCCAATGTTGAATCTCTGTTTGCAAATACATTTATTTGGGTATATTCCTAGGAGTGAAATTATTCAGTCTTGCAGTAATTCTGTGTTTAACTTTTCAAAGACGCTGAAGTGTTTTCCACAATGGCTGACCCATTTTACATTCAAACCAGCAATATCTGAGGATTCCACTTTCTCCAATCCTCATCAAAGCATGTTATTTTCCAATGTTTTTAATACAGACAGCTTAGCAGGTATGAAGTGGTATCTTGTGGGTTTCATTTGCAAGTCCTCTCCAGCTTAATTTTTAATGTCTGCCTAGCATGCCACTATGAAGGATTTATTTTCCTAGTGTTCTGATGGTGGACACTGAATTAATAACAAGTTTCTGGTTTTATAAACAATGCTGTAGTGAATATCCTCCTCACACAATCTTTACATAAATTGATTATATGTCTTTTTAATATATATCTCTAAAAGTGTATTTGTTGGAGCAAAAATAAAGCTAAGGCTTTGAACATGTGTTCACAAATTGCCTTCAAATATTTATCAATCCAGTTTACATTTCCTGTCATATCTGACCTCTTTTTGGTAAGTTACTCATTTCTGCCAAAATATATAACAGACTTTTTAAAAATTACAACGTGCATTAAAACCTGCTGATACTAAGTTTGTATAAATCTCTGTCACTTATTTGCACACATGGATTTTTCCCTATGGTTTTGCTAGAAAGGACAACTAGTACTGTGCCTTAAGAGTATCTGAAGGATATGTTGTTGTTCAGTTGCTCAGTCATGTCTGACTCTTTGTGACTCCAGGGACTACAGCAATCCAGGCTTCCCTGTCCTTCACCATCTCCCAGAGCTGGCTCAAACTTATGTCCACTGAGTTGGTGATGCCATCCAACCATCTCACCTTCTGTTGTCCCCTTCTCCTCCTGCCTTCAATCTTTCCCAGAACCAGGGTCTTTTCAGCTCTTCACATCAGGTGGCCAACTTTTTGAAGCTTCAGCTTCTGCATCCCCTGGAGAAGGAAATGGCAACCCACTCCAGTATCCTTGCCTGGAAAATCTCATGGACACAGGAGCCTGGTGGGCTGCAGTCCATGGGGTCGCAAAGAGTCAAGCATGACTGAGCAACTAACAGCTTCAGCAACAGTCCTTCTAATGAATATTCAGGGTTGACTTCCTTGAGGATTGACTGATTTGATCTCCTTACTATTCAAAGGACTCTCAAGAGTCTTCTCCAACACCACAGTTCAAAAGCACCAATTCTTAGGCACTCAGCTTTCTTTATAGTCCAGCTCTCACATCCATACATGACTACTGGAAAAACCATACCTTTGACCAGATGGACCTTTGTCAGCCAAGTATATCTCTCTGCTTTTTAATTTGCTGTCTAAGTTTGTCATAACTTTTCTTCCAAGGAGCAAGTGTCTTTTAATTTCATGGCTGCAGTCACCATCTGCAGTGATTTTGGAGCCCCCCAAAATAAAGTCTGTCACTGTTTCCATTGTTTCCCCATCTATTTTCCATGAAGTGACATGACACTTTCTTAAATATAAGTGGAAAACCCTTTATCGAGACAGCCCAATTTATAAACAGTCAAATACAACTATTGAGTTGTTCAGGTTCAGTAATTTGGCTTGAGCAATGGTGGTGCTAGTGCTAAAGAATCTCTCTGCCAATGCAGGAAATGTAGGAGACTTGAGTTCGACCCCTGGGTCAGGAAGATCCCCTGGAGGAGGGCTACAGTCTATGGGGTCGCAAAGAGTTGGACACGACTGAGTGACTAACACACATGAATAAATTACATAGCATGAATTTGGATGTTCACTTCCAGAAAAACTTAGTAACCATGAATTGGTGGTATTTTTTGACAGCATGCTATTTTATCATAATATTTTATCTTTTTGAAGCGTGACTTAATAAAGTTGATGTGGCATAAGTAATGGCAGGCCCTATTTTTAAAGGAACGTGTTACTGTAGCTTGAAGAGTGTGCAGAGGTTTTGAGTTCAGCTGGACTATTTGGGAACATTAACATAACTAATTCATGAAGACGGAAAGAAACTGGAAGATATTAAAGAGGGGAATTTTTAGCCTAGATGTATGGCACAGACAATCGTTATGATTATAATGACCAGATCATTTCTGCCCTAGGAAGAACAGCTTTGATTTACTGTGAGAAAACAAAATGATTCCTAATTGACACTCCCAAGATGTTAGCATGTTTTGAGAGCATAATACTTCCTGATGTCACAACTGGTCTCAGGACAGAGAGATCCCAAGTAGAGCCAAAATATGAGAATATTTATCACACAGTTTCAACCACTGGGACCTAATTAATAACTCTCTAGTTAATATCTAATTTTCTGATTTCTATTCTAAAACAGTTCCCTCTTTATTAGTATTGAAATAATGAATAATTTTCACTCTCTGCATTCCAGCTTTATTAAATATTTCAAGTTTCTTGTCTTTTGTGTTGTTAATATGAGTTTGTCACTTAGATTGTATAATTAGTTAAGCTGTTTCTACTCACACAAACCATTTAGATTTTTTAGATCAATTTGTTCAGAAAAGGCTCATGTGTTCTGAGAAGAATTTGTTCAACCTGCTTTAAAAACTCATGGTTGACAAAAGCAAAATTTGTTCCCTGACCTAGTGGACATCACCTCCTCCTTCTCCTCCTCCTCCTCCTTCCTCCCCACCCTCTCCCTCCCCACACTCTCTCCACTCTGAAAATACCCTTCTTTTCTTGGTGAAATTCTCCATTGTGAGGTCCCTGCCTCTCAGAAGGGAGTCAAGGGAGGGATGCAGATGTCCCCTCCCTCCATTTCCCAGATGCTGGGATATGGGAACATACCCAGGCTCAGCCTAATGGCACTCCTGTCCATGGCTTTGAAGTTTTAGGGAGTGACCCTAAGAAACAGGTGCACCTACAGGGTACTGAGCATAATGGCTGAAGAATTAGGAGCCGAGGGCTGGCCAGTGCACAGACAGACAGATGCCAGAGGGGACGCACAACGAGACTCTCCTTATGGGATGGTCTTGGTGTCCTTGGCCTCCCGACCCTGCACAGCAGGCTCACACCCCAGGACTCTGTCACCAGCCTTCTCATTGGTTCTGTGAACTGCTGACATCCTTCCAATGAATTCCTGTCCTCTCCAGTTAATCAGAATCCATTTCTGTTGTTTGGTAATCAGAACCCTTGATTGATACCGTCTATATCTGGGGTTAAACTTGAGATACAAATCTTGGGCTTGTCACTGATTGAATCTATTCATAGACAATAAATTTGAAATTCAAATTCAATAAATATTTGTGGAGGAATGATCCTATTTAAGACATTATTCTGAGGAATGAAGAAAGGCTAAACATGTTTTCGATTTTTTTCTTTGGACCCAAAATCTAGTGAAGACATGTATCCATCTGATCGCACTTGCAGGGTAGCTCACTCGAAGTCCTGCAGTTGAAGCAGAAGCCGGAAGTCATGGGCCTGTAGGAAGGGGGAAATCGTTCTCACTTGACCGATCCAGAGAGACTCTCTGAAGGATAGGCGGCTGAGTCAGGCCACATCCCTCTAAGTTTGCCAGACAGTATCATTTTCTTGTTGAGGAAGGTGATGTGCAAAGAGCTCATGGAGAGTGATTAGAAAAAAACACTATATATATATATATATATATACACACACACACACATATATATGTAGTTTAAGAACATACCAGTCTTTTTTGTTGCTTTTTTAAATTGAAGTATAGTTGATATACAATGTTGTGTTAGCTTCAACTATACAGCAAAATGAGCCATACATATATATGAAGTGAAAGTGTTAGTCGCTCAGTCATGTCCAACTCTTTGCAACCTCATGGACTGTAGTCCGCCAAGCTTCTCTGTCCATGGAATACTCCAGGCAAGAATATTGGAGTGGGTGGCCATACCCTTCTCCAGGGGATCTTCCCAACCCAGGGATCGAACTCAGGTCTCCTGCATTGGAGGCTGATTCTTTACCATCTGAGCCACAGGGAAGCCCTAAAAAAATGAATATATATATATATATATATATATATATAGTTTTAGATCTTTGCCATTATAGACTATTACAATATATTGAGTATAGTTCCCTGTGCTATACAGTAAATCTTTATTGTTTATCTATTTTATATATAATAGTGTATATCTGCAAATTCAAGCTCCTAATTTATCCCCCCTTTTCCCCTTCCATAACCATAAGTTTGTTTTCTATGTCTGCAAGCCCTATTTCGGTTTTGTAAATAATCCATTGGTATCATTTCTTTTCAGATTCCTCATATAAGTGATATCATATGATATTTGTCCTTCCCTGCCTGCCAGTGCAAGAAACCTAAAAGATGCAGTTTCAGTCCCTGGGTTGGGAAGCTCTTCTTGAGAAGGGCATGGCAATCCACTCTAGTATTCTTGCCTGGAGAAACCCATGGACAGAGGAGCCTGACAGGCTATGGTCCATAGGGTCTCAAAGAGTCAGACATGACTGAAGCAACTTAGCAGAAGCAGCAGCCTGACTTACTTCACTTAGTATGATAATCTCCAGGTCCATTTATGTTGCTGCAAATGGCATTATTTTATTCTTTTCTATGGTTAAGTAGTATTCCATTGTATGTATATATTGCATCATCCTTATCCATTCATCTGATGATGGATATCTGGGTTGATTCCATCTCTTGTCTGTTGGAAATAGTGCTGCTATGAACATGGGGGTATGTGGATCTTTTCAAATTAGAGTTTCCCTCTTTTCCAGATATATGCCCAGGAGTGGGATTGCTGGGTCATATATGGTAGTTCTAGATTTAGTTTTTTAAGGAACCTCCATACTGTTCTCCTTAGTGGCTGCACCAATTTTACACTCCCACCAACAGTGTAGGAGTGTTCCCTTCTCTCCACACCCTCTCTAGAATTTATCAACTGCCAATTTTTTGATGATGCCCATTCTGACTGGTGTGTTGTGTAGTTTTATCACTGTAGTTTGATCTTGAGGCCACCTGTCCAGTGTCATCCTGTGCAGAGAGAAAACTTTCTGCTGAAAGAGAAAGTAAAACAACTAAAATGTCAGTGATTTCCTTAAAAAAATTTTAGATGGTTTAAATGCAGATCTCTCTCAGGATGGGCTGAAGGTTGAGCAGATCATTCTTGTCATTAACACCTTTTTCCTAGTAGCATTGACATTGTTTCAAAGTTCTCAGAATTCCTCCCCACCACTCTCCCACCCAAATCTAAGTACTCTTTGTCATGCTTTACTGGCTCCAAAAAAAATTGAAGAGATAAGTAAAAGAATCAGAAAAATAGAACAGAAGTTTAAGTTTCACTATGACTATGCTACACTCTTGGACACTTAATTTCAACTAACATTTTATATCGGAGCAAGGTAAAAAAGAAGCCATTTCTTAGCTCTAATTTCCTATAACAAAGAGGAAAAATATTTTGAAACAATTTGAAAATTATTACCATATGTTACATAGACCAAGAAGAGGTATTGATTTTAAAATTTGACATGTTGCATTTGGACCTTTCCAGGTGGCGCTAGTGGCAAAGAGCCCACCTGCCAGTGCCGGAGATGCAAAAGGTACGCGGATCGGGAAGATCCCCTAGAGGAGGGCGTGGCAACCCACTTCAGTACTCTTGCCTAGAGAACTCCATGGATAGAGGAGCCTGGTGGGCTACAATCCATGGGGTTGCAGAGTCGGACACGACTGAAGCACCTCAGCAGGCACGCATGCATGCTGCATTTAAAATTGATTTACTTGGAAGATCTTACTTCTAACCTTACTTCTTTTGTAAGGATTTTAAAAAGTAAAATTTAAATGCTTTCTCTAAAGAAATGCCCTTCCAACCAAGAACATGGGTCTGCAAATCCAGATAGAGAGGAGGTGAAAAAATTGAAATGTAGAATAGCAGGAAACAGCTCCCCTTGAAATCACAAAGACCTGGGTCCCAACCCGAATGTTTCCTCTTAAGAACCATGTGAATGTCCCATTCTACAGATGACAACGTTGAGGCTCAGAAGGTTAAGGGACCTAATAGTGAGGTCCAGCAGAAACCAAAGCAGTCTGACCTCAGACCTGTGGGCTTCACTCTTCTGTACAACAGTGCTAGAGCTCACATTCATCTTGGGCCCGCCATTGGGCTTAAAGGGTGAAAAGACTAATCTAGACTGCACATTGTCCCTGTGACATTTTACGTTGTGTAACTGGAAAAAAAAAATAGCCACAAAATGAGGGGAAGATTTTCTTCCTCTTTCCTTTTCACCTGTGTCCTCAAGTTCTCCCTGCTCAATAATGGGACAAGCCACACCCCTGCCTCATCTGTGATGCTCTCCTCACCCCCAGGGAAGCTATGTACCAGTGTCCAGGCTGTGCACTGCACCACATCTAAAGGGATGCCATTCAAAGCATAGACTAACTTACACAAGAACACACAGGTGGCACAGAGATCCTGGGCCTCCCAGACAAGTCTTGGTACAGACAAGGAGCAGCCCCCCTGTGTAAACCCACACTTCCACATACTAAGGGGCACATGTATGCACATGTTCTCTGAAACACACGCTCTCAGGGCTGCTTTCAGCCCTACAGCATCAAGTCCCCACTCCCTCACCTGACTGGAATCTGACTTGGCTCCCCCCTAAGAATGGAGGGGATGTGGGGTGTGGAACCAAGGTGAGAAGAAACATGAATACTGCTCCTCCTTTCTCTTGCCTCCTACATCCTCACATAACCCAGTCGTTCAGACCTCAGAGGTCCAGCAGCCATCCGCTCTCCTGAAAAACTCTTCTTCCTGGCAGCCAGGGGCTGCATGCATCTTTTTTACCCTTCAAATCTCAGGTTAAGTGTCAGGCTCAGGTAGCCAAAATGACCTGCCTCAGTAGCCATCTGCCTCTCTGCTCCCACAGGACATCCTCACTTTTTCGACCATAATTGTATCTCTCGTGCTCTCCTATGCTTTGTAATTAACAAAATGTTTGCTTGTTAAGAATAATCTTCTCCCCCCGCCCTCACCCCCGCCACTAGAGGGAAAACTCCATGAGGTCAGATGCCATCTCATTTTTGGTCTCTAATGGGCATGTAAATGGCAACCCACTCCAGTATTCTTGCCTGGGAAATCCCACCGAAAGAGGAGTCTGGCAGGTTACAGTCCATGGGATCACAAAGAGTCAGACATGACTGAACGACTCCCCTCTCACCTTTCACCTTTCAATGGGCACACAGTAGATACTAGATAAATATTGGTTGAATGCATAGATGCCTAGATTATAACTGTAGAAAAGTCTTAAAAAATCATCTCTCTCAGGAGATTCATACTATTTCCTCAGAACTTCTTAATTCCTCCATGGAAATTTCCTTTGGGAGAAAAAATAGCAGGTGCCGCTTTCACATGGAGAAAGTGTTTATAGTGACAGCGAAGCTGAACGATATGAATACAGGACTTGAATCAAAGCTAACCTGCTAACCCTCCTTGCATAAATCCATTAGTCTCTCTCCTTTTGTAAACGAAGACAGAATGCAAAGAACACTCAGTCTGTTTCTGAAGTTTTCTGCTTTGAAGTTTTGCTGCCAGAGTGAAATCTCCATCTTCCATATTGGAGCAGGAAACTGAAATGGAGGAGATCTGACTTTTCATAAAGGTGTTATAAATTAGTCAGCAGAAGCAAGTAGAACATGATTGCGAGCTGGTAAGTGTGAATCAGTCTTAATTACTTCGGGCTCTATTTTTCTGTCCTAATACCCTGTCATTGAAAAGACACCAAAGTGAAAAACCCATTGTACCATCTCTCCAGGCTCCGTCGGTGCAAAAGGAGATGAAACAAATAAAGCCACCCCAAATTTCTCCTTCCCAGACATTGACATTTCTCACACCGTGCTTTCAAAAAATACAGTATTCTTAAATTATCCAAAACGTCTTGACTGTTCTTGGAGAATAAATGAGGCCATTTTCAAAATTACAGGTGAATAAAGAGCCTTCCTTTCTCATTAGAGCTTGACAATAGAGCCTGAATTTAAAAAGACTTTTCAGTGTATCCCATTGCATTCTGTAAAAGTTATGAAAGTGGTACCTATGGAACTTCCAGATGAGGTTAGGTAATTAAGTGCATTATCTTGGAATAGTATTGCTTTTTTTAATGATTAATGGCCTGATCATTCATGATTTCTTGTGGTCAAGATAACTCTCTGCAATGCATACATCAGGTCATTTTTTTTTTTTTGTCATTATGAAACTCTATTTGAAACTCCAGTGTCAGTGTTATTATGAGTCAGCCAGGTTGGATACTTTATTTCAACAAGTGCTATGAGTCATTTGAAATTATGTATCATTCATAAGCAGAAAACTTTTTAAATTCTGTTGTATCCCACCTACCTGTGACATTTTGATTCTCTATAGAGTGGGAAAAAAAACAGTATACATTGTAATTTGGTGTCTATTTTTCAGGTAATTGACTTAATAAGTTGAAATGAAATCGTGTGCCACCCAGTTTGCATAAGAGCTGTAGAATTAAGCAGGAACTTTCTGAGCAGCATCCAAGTTCAACATGGTAATTCTGAAAGTTGTTTTTCCCCATTGGGGCCTGAGAGCTGCGAGGATAGTTAGCAAGCTTTTCTATGTCAGAAGAGCTAAGGAGTTGATCAGAATAAAGTATATTTAGTAAATTTATACTGAATTTCAAGCATAAAAGTACATATATGGAGGAGTTACATCTTACAGATAAGATACATACTGTGTGGGGTGCTACCGTGTGTCAAGCAGTGAAATGGGAGTTTTATGTGACCTCATATTTTAATGCATTTCAGTCTTCCTTACTCAATACATTGACGTACTGCTTCACTGAATTCGGCTTTTGATTTTGATTCTTCTTTCTTAAGAGTCCATAGAATCAAATAACAATGCCTTCTAAGCAGAGTGCCTGAGGAAAAGACATCCACTTTTTCAGTAGAGTGTTTCTGAATTGATCTGAGTTGCCCTTCACTTGTTTCTGAGAGGTAGAAAGGTTCATGGGTCACTTTCTCTTCATCTGTATCACCAAGTGACCTGTTTGGTGTCTGTACATTTCATCATTGTCATTACCAGTTGATGGAAGCCTTCCCACACTCCTTATTATCCCATGCTCCCTGATCTAAGAACTGTATGTCCTAAGCTGGTCTTCCCCCGCCCATATCTTTCCGACCCACCTCCCCAAGAAAGAGATTAATGAACTCCCAAGAACAATTCCATGTACTCCAAAGACTGCTGTGTAATTCCATTTATGACCTGTTTCTCTTTAAAAAGCAGCAACATAAAGCAATGGGGGAGATCAAGCCCTCTGTGACTAAACAACAAGACAGTCCTCAAAATCTGAAAACATCCTGTTTGGAAGAAGCTACCAAGTGGAGTCAGAATGAAAGATACTATTCTTCATTTGGTCAGAAAACACTGCAAAGCATTGCTCTGCACCAGAAGCTGTGCTGGCTTAACCATTCACGGACCAGGGAGGAGACTGGTGCTGCCAGGGAAGAAGACTGGGGTCTGAAGCCTGTAGACCTGCTGGTGATGAGCTGTGTGAACTTAGCTACATTTTTCTCCAAGTCTGAACTTGCTTAGTGGCCGCAGCAGTGATGTTACTTTCACCTTAGAGTTTGAGACTGATGAGATGAAAGTGGGTAAGAGTGAGGAAGAGGGGGAATCACAGGAACCAGGTCCCCAGCCTGGGAAACTGAGGGCAAGATGTTAATAGTTTATCACCTGGGTGAAACCTAGGGCCACGGAAAAGGTAACTTTGAAGTTGCACATCTTATTAATTAATGATTGGCATCCCTCCCTCCCCACAACCCACCCATTGCCATTAACATGTCCTTGTCCTCTGGGGCCCTCCAGTCCCTGCCCCAGCCTGGTACCTAACCTCTGGTTTATTCAGAAGCCACTCCCCAGGCAGTTCTTCTTGGTCAGTGGCACCATAGCTGCCAGCCCATGGGAGTGGTTCCCCTTTCTTACGTGGTGGACAGGGGCATTGTCGAGAAGCCCTGGCAACATCTTCATCTTGGACTTCTAGACACCATGACCATGACATAATAAATTTCTGCTGTTTAAGCCACTCAGCTTATGGTACTTTCTCATGGCAACCCTAGCCATCAGAAACACTCACTCTCAATCTAAAAACATAACATCATCCACTGAAAGGTGCTCATGCCCTTTTCCCATCACTGGAAGCATTCTTTTTTTTTTTTAACCTTTTTTAAAATTTTAATTGGAGGCTAATAACTTTACAATATTGTGGTGGTTTTTGCCATACATTCACATGAATCAGCCATGGGTGTATATGTGTTCCCCGTCCTGACCCTCCCTCCAACCTCCCTCCCCATCCCATCCCTCAGGGTCATCCCAGTGCACCAGCCCTGAGCATCCTGTCTCATGCATCGAACCTGGACTGGAGATCTGTTTCACATATGATAGTATACATGTTTCAATGCTATTCTCTCAAATCATCCCACCCTCGCCTTCTCCCACAGAGTCCAAAAGTCTGTTCTTTACATCTGTGTCTCTTTTGTTGTCTCACACATAGGGTCATCGTTAGCATCTTTCTAAATTCCATATATATATGTGTTAATGTACTGTATTGGTGTTTTTCTTTCTGACTTACTTCGCTCTGTATAATAAGCTCCAGTTTCATCCACCTCATTAGCACTGATTCAAATTATTCTTTTTAATAGCTGAGTAATATTCCATTGTGTATATGTACCACAGCTTTCTTATCCATTTGTCTGCCAATGGACATCTAGGTTGCTCACTGGAAGCATCCTTAAGAGCATCTGATTTTTACAACACCATGGACAGGTCTTGCCTTCCCTCCCACTTCGAGTGACCTGGGCTCTTCCTTTGTCCTGAGGCTCCTCAGTAATGCCTGGCTCCCCTCTGTGCACCTGCAAACTCCCCACATGTGACTGCACCTATTTTTCCCAATAACAAATGAATTAAGAACTGACAAACTCCCACCTGAACCAACTTCTCATAGCCTCCTATTCAAAAATTAATTTTTTTATAAGGAGGCTTTCTTTTAAAAGATAAAACAAGGATGACTGAGTGTGATGCTCTTTCTACCAATATTTTTGAGACCATTCACCAGTGGAAGTGCCCAGTAAAATCCTAGGACACAGGGAAACTTTCAACTTTTTATTTAAGTGCCCTGAATAACAAAACAAGGAAATAAATGTTTGGAGTTCCTTTTGGAAAACATTTTAAGGAAGCAAACCTTCTTTCCAAAGAGGTTTCAGTTGAAATGGTTGATGAAAACAAAATTACCATTGAGAATAAACAATAAATTCTCCCCATCTATGTTCTACAATTAGTTACAGCTTTTTAAAATGTTTAAATCATTTGTGGAAGGCATTTCAATACAAATATAAGCTGTTAATGAACATCTACATGGGTATGAAATATAAGCTAGAAAAAAAGGGGTGATTTATTCACTTTAACAATAGGGCTTTGGGATTCTTTTGCAAATGATTTCACTATTTTACCTTATTTCAGAGCACATTATTAAAAAAAATAAAAGTCTCCAATTCTTAATCAAATAATCAAGCAAAAGATTGACTGAGAAACTTCTAGAGGCCAAGTTCTAAATTTGGTGCAATGAAGGAAAAAATGTACTGAGACATAAACTTTGACCTCAGTAAATTTATGGAATTCATTTTTAGCCTGCTTTCAAAGATTAGAAAATTATACAGCTAAGGGCTAAATGGATGGAAAGATTTACACGTGCAGTTGATATTCTGAGCAAGGTCCTCCCAGCTGTCATGAAACCCTGGGGAGGAAATGGACATTAATTCAGCTGCACCTCGAAAGAGGGATGCAGTCTGGGTACCGTAAAGAGATTGGAGAAGGATTCCATGGGGTCCACACGAGGATCTGTTCTCTCCTCTAGCTTCCCAGGCTTTGCTGGTCATCTGGGACATCCTTGGCTTAACAGAAGCATCACCTCATCTCTGCCTTCATCCTCATGTGACTGTCCCTTGTAGGTCCATGTCTGTATCCAGATTTCCCTTTTTTATAAGGACATGCTGGTTTAGGGCTCATCCTAATGACCTACAAAAGCCCTATTTCCATGTAAGGTCACACTCGCCAGTATAGGACTTCAGCATCTTTAGGGGTTGGGGAGCATAGTTTAATGTGTAACAGTGGGCCGTCTTTTTCCATAAAGAGCCAAATAGTAAGTCTTTGAGGTTTTGCTGGCAATGGGGTCTCTTCAGCAACTACTCCTGCCTGTGGCTACACCATGAAATATTTGGTAGATGATACGCAAATGAGTGGGGGTGGCTCCATTCCAATGAAATGTTTTTTGTGGACAATAAAATCTGAATCTCTTATTTTCATGTGTCACAACATATTATTCTTTTAATTTTTTCCCCCAACCACTCAAAAATCTAACAACCATCCTCAGCTCATGGGCTGTGCAAAAACAGGGCTGGCTGGATTTGCCCACTCATGCTTAAGAGCATCTGTATACATTCTTCCCACAGCACTTCTGTACAGGGAGGTATACAACTGCAAAATATGCCTGCAACAACGCAGGAAGCAAGAATCTAATCCTTGTCTATTATGTGAAAGCAAAACAATTTGCAGAGAGGCAGCATCTGAGGCCTGCAGCAGCCCTGACAACCTTTGAAGAAAGGAGAATCAGTCAGTGGAAGCCTCTGAATACTCAGAAAATGGAAACACTGGAGACAGCATTGAAAACCAAGGAAACAAGCACCCTGCTCAGTTAAAAGAATAGGCCAGCCTGTTTCCCGTCAGGTAGCTGAAGATATTTGGGATGGGGAGGGGGATGCATGATATCTTACAGTTAAATGCTGCTCCCAGACAGTAGTGTGTGGAAGGAACAGGAAACGGAAACAAGTTATGAAATGGCCATCAGAAATCTTTTATGTGAAAAAACCTGTTTCAAGTTTCATAGCCTGTGTTTGAGTCTCTAATGAAAGCCATAAATGAAGAGTTTTGTGGCTTCTTGGGTTAGAGGCTGAGAGAGGAGGATACCTCCCCCAATCTGGATTCGAGGGTGTTTTGCTTCCTCTGGGTTCTCATTTGAGCTGAGAATGGAAATGGAGTCAGATCATCACTGAATGACATCCCCAGCTCATTTTCAATCACAGTTACTAAACTGCTGACATTTGTAGCAACGTGGACATGCAATAGAGATTTTAAGTCTATGTTAACTGACTTGGAAGAATAGCTATGGCAAACCTGGACAGTGTATTAAAAAAGCAGAGACATCACTTTGCCGACAAAGGTCCATATAGTCACAGCTATGGTTTTTCCAGTAGTCATGTATGGATGTGAGAGTTGGACCATGAAGAAGGCTGAGCATCAAAGAACTGATGCTTTCAAACTATGGTGTTGGAGAAGACCCTTGAGAGTCCCTTGGACTGCAAGGAGCTCAAACCAGTCAATCCTAAAGGAAATCAGTCCTGAATATTCATTGGAAGGACTGATGCTAAAGCTGAAGCTCCAATACTTTAGCCACCTGGTGCAAAGAGCTGACTCATTGCAAAAGACCGTAATGCTGGGGAAAATTGAGGGCAAGAGAAGGAGGCAACAGAGGATGAGATGGTTGGATGCCATCACTGACTCAATGGACTTGAACTTGAGCAAACTCAGGGAGACAGTGATGGACAGAGAAGCTTGGTGTGCTGCAGTTCATGGGGTCACAAAGACTCAGACATGATTTAGCAACTGAAGAGCAAAATGTTAATTGACAACTCCTCCTCCAAACACACTGAATATTTAACTTTTACCAGTACTTGGCATTGTGGTGAGACCAGAAACCAACTGCCAAATTTTGAAACAATAACACTTCAGTAAAAATATTTTGATCGAAATAAGTTTATATCAGTTTTGAGGTTTCCAAGCAACTGCTTCCTGTTTTATTTACAGTTAAATGTCCCTAATAATTTAAGAAGACCATCAAAATCCTAAAACTGCACGTTTCAGTAACTAGAAAGAGATTAGACTGTGCATTTTTGCATATTTTAAATAAAGGATAGAGGTTAGGCCCATTCAGAACAGCTTAATACCCAAGTAAAAATACCTCTTAGAATATTTATTTTCTTTTTCTTCTTTATTGTGGTATAACTTATGATAGTACAGTACTCCGATCTTAAGGGCGCAGCTAACAAAAACCCTTTAGCTAACATCATTACTAAGATTGGGAGCAAGATACAGATGATTATTATGACTACAGCTAGCCAATATCGTGTTGGAGATTGTAGCCAGTACTACAAGCTTTTGGATAGATTCTAACTTATTTTTAAATACTTCATCTTTTCATCTATCCACATTTGTCTCTATTTTCTTACTCAGTTCTTCTGAAGTACTTTTTTTTTTTTTTACTCACTCCAGTATGTAAATAACCTCCAGGTCTGCTTCTACTGATTCTTTGAACTTCCAGTTGAACAGTCACATCTCTTGTCTGTTCTCAAATCAGCTAATTTCTTACTATATGCCAGACATTCTGGATAACACATTGCAGTTTCTGAATTACCTTTTTCTTAAATATGTCTTTTAAAACATTTCTGGTTAATTTTTATAATCATGAAAGTAAAAGCATTACTCTGTCATAAGGGAGAATATTTAACTTATTTATTCTGAGCCAGTATCCTTGTTGTTTATCCTTTAGGCTGACAGTTTTCATCCAATCTATAGAATCAGTTGTTCTGAATAGCTTGGAGAAGAGTGCAAGAGGATTCTTAAACATATTTCATTTCTAAACCATTCTAAATCATTGCAGACTCCAATATAATAGCTGCCTACTTATCATAAATGTATTCTATGCCTCTGAATCCTTTCAGGAAAAGAAGACAGTGACTGTCTCTTCTTCAGTGTGACACAAATGTGGTTTCCCACTGAGAAGTCATGAGATTTCATCTGAAGAAATTATTCTTTTTCATCCCCTGGGGCCATTTACATTATCTCTATGGTAATCAGAGAATTAAAGTCATAGTGTCCAGTTCTAGGGTCAGAATCTTTACCTTTCTTGATATCCATGTGATTTTCTTTGAAAAATATAATGAAGCCTAAAGTTTTATGTTTCATGCTCTTTTCACTTTGCAATTCCCAACTCAGGTTTCCATGACAAAAATTCCATGGACAGAGGAGCCTGGAGGGCTACAGTCCAGAGGGTTGCAAAGAGTTAAGACCCGACTGACAACTGGTTATGCACGTCCACACATCTTCTTCTTCTCTGCAGATGTACCTGATTTCCCTAAAGCCATGTGCATCAGCGTTGACTGATATAAATTATTAGAACCGTAGTCAATAGCACAAACTGATCCTGGTAGTGATCCCTTATCCCTTATAGAAAACTATTTGTAACTCCTTGATAGTACTAAGCACAAGGAGGGAAAATAAAAGGTAAAATAGGGCATGCTTTATTGACTATGTCAGTCTTTGACTGTGTGGATCACAACAAACTGTGGAAAATTCTTCAAGAAATGGGAATACGAGACCACCTGACCTGCCTCCTGAGAAATCTATATGCAGGTCAAGCAGCAACAGTTAGAACTGGACATGGAACAACAGACTGGTTCCAAATTGGGAAAGGAGTATGTCAAGGCTGTATATTGTCACCCTGCTTATTTAACTTAAATGCAGAGTACATCATGAGAAATGCTGGACTTGATGAAGCACAAGCTGGAATCAAGATTGCTGGGAGAAATATCAATAACCTTAGATATGCAGATGAAACCACACTAATGACAGAAAATGAAGAACTAAAGAGCCTCTTGATGATAGTGAAAGAAGAGAGTGAAAAAGTTGGCTTAAAATTCAGCATTCAGAAAACTAAGATCGTGGCATCTGGTCCCATCACTTCATGGCAAATAGATGGGGAAACAATGGAAACAGTGACAGACTTTATTTTGGGGGGCTCCAAAATCACTGCAGATGATGACTGCAGCCATGAAATTAAAAGATGCTTGCTCTTTAGAAGAAAAGTTATGACCATCCTAGACAGCATATTAAAAGCAGAGTCATTACTTTGCCGAAAAAGGTCCATCTAGTCAAAGCTATGGTTTTTCCAATAGTCATGTATGGATGTGAGAGTTGGACGATAAAGAAAACTAAGTGCCAAAGAATTGACGCTTTTGAACTGTGCGGTTGGAGAAGACTCTTCAGAGTCCCTTGGACATCAAGGAGATCCAACCAGTCCATCCTAAAGGAAATCAGTCCTGAATATTCATTGGAAGGACTGATGCTAAAACTGAAACTCCAATACTTTGGCCACCTGATTCGAAGAACTGACATTTGAAAAGACCCTGATGCTGGGAAAGATTGAAGGCAGTAGGAGAAGGGGACGACAGAGGATGAGATGGTTGGATGGCATCACCAACTCAATGAGCATGAGTTTGAGTAAGCCCCAGTACTTGCTGATGGACAGGGAAGCCTGGTATGCTGCAGTCCATGAGGTCACAACTGAGTGACTGAACTGAACTGAGAGCATGTTTACTTCCTGTACCTTTTTTGCTAGTATAATATTTAATTCTACATTGATGTTTTGTCATGTGGACAAAACGTACATGAAAGGAAACAGGAAAAATCAAGGGTGCTTCATTAAAACCACCATTTCCCTGTCATCTCACAACTTATGGCCCCAGCTTGATGGTACACAAAGACTAACAACAGAAACTGAAATTAATTTTTGTCCCTAAGCTGCTTCAGTCTATTTAAAGGGGGAAAAAAAAAAGGTCCTAAAAAAAAAGGTCCTCTAGTCTCTCCTACTATTTATCAATTAGAGCTAATTTTATCAAAAGACTAAAATTTAAATGTGACTTTAAAGAACTATAGGGTTTAATTATTGGTCTTGCTTGGTTTTTATGAATAGAACATATTTATTCTGTAGGTAAATCCTATTTTTGCACTTATTACCACAGGCTTGTGAATCACTAAAAGAAAACAAAAAGCCTAATTCCCACAGGTGATTGCTTTTATTATTAATATCACAGAATAGATTTTTAAATTTAGAATCACTGATACGGTCTGACTCGTTATTTGTGATTTATTAAATGCCAGCTTTGTGTCAAAAATATTATTTTTGTGATTAAATGCTTGTACAGAATCATTCACTAAAGAACTTAACCACCTCATGATAGAGAATTCACAAAGACTTTCCAGGGAGGGGGGTAATTTGGAACAATTACTAATACATTTCTATTTTCCATCTAAAGAGGAAAATCAAATTAAAGCTGACTTGGCCCTTCTTAAGTCAGGTTGAATCTGGCAGAGTAGGTAGATGAAAGTTCAGTTCTGTCTGAGGCCTTGCGACCCCATATATAGCCTGTCAGACTCCTATGTCCATGGGATTCTCCAGGCAAGAATACTGAAGTGGGTTGCCATGCCCTCCTCCAGGGGATCGTCCCAACCCAAGGATCAAACCTTGGTCTCCTGCATTGTAGGTGGACTCCCTACCATCTGAGCCACCAGGGAAGCTTATAGGTAGATACCAGTAAGCAGCCTGGACTATTCAAGTCTGGCTGTCTTATGTAACCCTAGAGCAGACTCAGGTTCTTTCCTCTTTGGGGTTAATATACACCCACTGATAACCCCATCCTGAATTCTCTCTCTTAAGGATCCAGCAGAGACATGCTATATGTCCTACAGCAGAAGCCAGTCATTCCACCCAAGCAGGTGACCTCAGGGGAAGGGGGAGTGAGAAGAGAGTCAGGTATCTCTCTCTTCAAGACTCTCCAATCATCTTTACTTGTACAGAACACAATAAGTTCACTCCAACTCTTTTTGTTAAGTTTCTGAATACTTAAAGCACTTCTGAATCTATTTTGATTGGTAACTTTTGCTTGTCTGGAGGTCAAGCATAAATTACTTTCACGAAGCCACAAAACCTATCATCGTTCATTTAGTTGTTGTTTTTTTTTTTTCTTTTCCCCCATAGAATCATTTTGATTCACAGTGAATTTTCACTATTTTTAAAGCCCGGCTTCGGGCCTGACGTCAGGATTCCTGACCTGCGTTCATCTCCCGCGGTGCCAGAGCCCTTTTCATCCTCGCCCTCCTCCACACTCCCCCGACTCTCGGTGACTCACGCTGCCATCACGCAGCATCACTCAGCGCCCACGCGGACGCGGGGCCTTGCTCCGTCCCGCGCAGAGCTGCGTGCCTGTCTCCTGTCTCCTGGGAGGTTAGGATCTGCTCAAGCAATTTCAGAGGCCGTGCAGGGAGAGGAAGATAAAGCAGCCAAGCAACACTTCAGATAAATTACCCACCGAAAAGAAAACACTGTGAAATTACAGAAGGCGTCAGTGTTTGCGGTTGGGGAGTTAGGATGGCTGTGAGAGGAATATAGAAATGAGTATTCGCATCTTGGAAGGACACGGCGGGGGAGGACGAGGGCGGAAAACAGGACAGGTTTAGGCTTCCGGTTTCCAACTTCCTTCCCAGACTCTCCTCTTTTCCCAGTCCCCAATTTGGGGCGGGGGTTTGGGGTATAGCATTTGAGGGTCATATTTCCAGTTGGATTTGTCTGTGTGGCTTTGTTTATCCTGCTGGAAGGAAAACCTAGATTCTGCATCTGTTTTGAGGGAGTCAGATTTGTACTTATGCATATTGTATGCAATCATTCTAAAGGGATCTTCCTCCATTTGGGCCATTTAGTGTAAAAGGGAAGTCTGCTCACATTGTTTTACCTTGGAAAAACTGTCAGCTTCTGACCTCCATCTGAAAATGGGCTTGAGAGTCTGGGCTCAGTTCACTCATTCTAACAGTTCATCTCCACATTAGGACAGTTTCTGGAAAATGATATCAGCCATTAGTTTTCTGTCCACCCCACAGGACACACAAAAAACCATTTTCTCCTTTTTATGTCACCCACTGTTAATGTTCTGTAAATGACCTGGGTGGACATTAAACAGCTATATGCGTATGTAAAATAATACATATGTAAAAACACTTAAAAGCACTTGACTCTTTGTAAGTTTATACCTCAACCAAAAATTAAATAAAATTACCCATTTTTCTTCCTCTCTGCACAGCAGCCATTTTCTTTCTCAATGTTAGTAATTCTATTGCTAAAATAATATTTTCAAATAATTAAAAAAGAATTTTTAAAATCCACCAGTAATTCCTGACTGTAATAGAAATGTTTGTTTTTCAGTATCTGCTCTCATTTTGGACCTATAGTTGTGACTGGGAAATAGATGTTATTTTGTATTCTGTTTTTGTTCCCTCTGTAATATTATATCAAATATTCTCCTGTCTTTCGTGACCCTCATGATTTTCCATTTTAATGGCTGCAAACTCTTCTGCTAAGTGATTACAACATCATTTGTTTATCCACTCCTCTTGTATTAGACATCTAGGTGACTCCAGATTATTCATTAAAACAAATTACCCTCCTGTAAACACATGCATGCATGCATGCATGCATGCATACATCCTCCAAATGGATGGAATATTAAGTGAAGCCCCTGTTCTTTTCAGAGGGTGCAAGAACGGAATGCAAATGTGAAATCCCCTCCAAGGAGCCCTGAGTGTGGTCTGCACCTCGAAGTCAGAACTGCTAATTAATTACAGTGTGGTCGTGTCTGTTGAGAACTGCAGCATGGGACAAAACTATCCCTGAACTCAGCTCCAGTTGGACATGGAATGGCCGGTTGGGTATACTTGGTCCTCCCCAGTGTGGCCAGGACAGTCAGTGTCCTGTAACTACTCAAGCCTGGCAGCTAAATGAATTAATGCATTTATCTGATCTCACTATCCCAACAAGCTTGTTGAGATAGGCATCATTACTCAACAGATAAGATAAGGAAACTGAGTCTCCTGGACAGAGGTACAAATTGTTACAACAACACAGGGCTTTTAGCTGATGCACACGATCGCATCGCTCAGACCCTGGGAGGAAACTGAGCATCAGAGAGAAATTAAACAGTTTTCCCTGGATCATTCAGCCTTCAAGTATTAGAATCAGAAATCAGACCTAGAATTTCCAACTCAAAATTCTGCATTCTCTTCTGATACTATGCTTTTTCTCAGATGTGGGATCATGGAGTTAAAAGGTAGAAGCATTTTTATTATTCTATTTTTTTTATTATTCTATTTTTAATATTGCAAATAATTCCTTTTATTTCTGTTCAAAAGTATCACCTGTAAAAAAAAAAAAGTGTCACCTGTAACATATACAGTTATCAGTATACTAGCAATAGGTATTATCTTTTTAAATATTTTTGCTAATATAAGCTGTTTAAATAGCACCTATTGTACATTATTTAACATTTCTTTAATTCATATGGAAGCCCAGCACTTTTTCATATTTCTGTTCTTCCGTACATTGTCTCCCTATGAACTTTGTCTTTTTGTTTATTGGACTCATCATTTCACTGATGTGTATTGAAGTGGCTTCTTTAGATATTAACCCTTTGTCATATTTGACTCCTACATTTTTTCCCAAATAATTGTTTCCTTTTTTATTTGGTTAATTTTTATTTTATATAAGTGGTCTAGCAGACTTTGCTGGTGGTCCAGTGATTGGGACTTTGTGCTTCCACTGCAGAGGGCACAGGTTTAATCTCTGGTTAGAGAGAATTATCATTCTTAGAAAATTTATTATTTTCCAGAACAGATTGTTCTATCTCCCATCATATCCCTTTATGTGCTGTTCTGTGCTAAGTCCCTTCAGTCATGTCTGACTCTTTGTGACCCTTTGGACTGTAGCCCACCAGACTCCTCTGTCCATGGGATTTTTCAGGCAAGAATACTGGAGTGGATTGCCATTTCCTCCTCCAGGGGATCTTCCTGACCCAGGGATTGAATCCACGTCTCCTGTTTTGCAAGTAGATTCTTTACCCATTGAGCCATCAGGGAAGCCCTAGTCTCCCTTTATACTTTCCAGTACATTCTTTATTATTTTCATACATCTATTCCTTATTAAATGTATCCCTGAGTAATAGACTTGCAATTAATTTTCTTTTTATAATTTATTTCTTGTTATAATTAAAGAGATGTTAATGTGTTAATGCTACTACACAAGAATATTATTGACTTTACACATTTCTTCTTTATCTGGCAACTTTTTGCGGATTTATTTCCAATCACCTGAACTTGAATATTTTGTTTTTATGGGCCCAATATGTATTATTCTTATATTTTAATTTTATTGAAGAGAATAAAACAATATTAAACTAAGGCAGTACCTTAATTTAATTCTGCTTTTAAAGAACTATCTCTAGGATTGTCCATTGATTTAACATTGTGGCTCAGCTGATAAAGAATCTGCCTGCAGTGCAGGAGACCTGGGTTTGATCCCTGGGTTGAGAAGATCCCCTGGAGAAGGCAAAGGCTACCCACTCCAGTATTCTGGCCTGGAGAATTCCATGGACTGTATAGTCCGTGGGGTTGCAAAGAGTCGAACATGACTGAGTGACTTTCACTTCACTTGATTAAATAAAAAAAGTTTCATAATATGTTTAGTCCTTTTAAGAAAATATGTGCTTGGAATGTGTATTGAATTTTTTCAGATTATTTTTTAACTTCTATGGAAATGACCATATGTGAATTTTCATTTAACTCACTGATGTCTTAGATTTTGCAATTGAACCATCCTTGAATTCCAGGAGAACATTTTACTTTCTAATGCAATCCCCTTTTAAAGGGCTTTGTTTCTGATTTCCCCATCTGTATTTATGACATTGGCTATTTGTTTGGAGTGCTTATCCTTATCAGTATTGTATTAAGTATTTCTAGTCAAGAACACACTTTGTAACATAGTGTTATCTATTTTCTAAATATTTTAAAAATTCAGTCATATTCAGAGACTTTTTTATGAAATTGTAATTCTTCTTTGATGACTTCTCTGGTTTTCTCTTCTCTTATCAATATGTAAAGGTTATCTTTGTCTTGTATCAACTTTAGAAATTTTTATTGTATATGGAATTTCTTTGAGAACTACAAATATAGTAGCATACTTTAAATATATATTTCTTATGGTTTTTATTTCAATAATTTCTTTTTCCTTTCTAATTTCTACTTTTAAGTGATTTTTCCTTTTTTCTTAATTAGAATTATCAGAATTTTTTTTATATTATTAAACTTTCAAGGAATCAGCTCTTGTTTCTGTTCACTCTGTCTTTTGCTTTCCAATTTATGACTTTATCTTTAATTTCTTTCATTGTGTGTTTTCTTCTCTGAGATATTAAGCTGAATAATTTATTTGCTTTATCTTTTTAATTTTAGCAATAAAACATTTAAAACTATTATTGATGTTTTCTCTAAGCACTGATCTTGGTATGCAGGATATTATCACTATATTTTCTAAATTGTCTTTTATTGAGTGCTTGATTTTCCCATTGTCCCAGTTGTTCTTTAGGAGATTATTTTAAAATATCAAAGTAATTTACAATTTTGTTTTTTTATTCTTAGGGCTTCTAATTTTAAGTTTTAGTTGTATTTTGGTTAGAATGTAGCCTATAAAACCTCTTGGTGAATTTTATTCATTTAATTTTATGTAAACCACCAAGAGGTAATATTGATAAGTGTTCTTTGAGTAATTCTTTAAAGAATCATATCTTATTTATATATGACAGAATTTTTCCTACTGGTGATAGTTTTGGTTGTAAGGAATTTGATTCCTCCCTGTAACTGAATTTTTGTTTCTACATGAAATTCTTACACTTTTTGCTTTGTGTGTTTTGTTGCTATGTTAGTTGGTGCATATGAATTCACGATAATTATACCTTTAAATATGTACTATGTTTATCTTTGTATAACCACCCATTTATTTCACTTAATATATCTTATCTTAAATTATTTGAAATTATTATTCTAAACTTTACTGTACTTATTATCACTGCTATATCTTTGCAGACACTTTTAATTTTAGGTTGTCTGCATTATTTTTTATATGTATGCTATTTGTGAGCAGGACAATGCCAAACTATTTTTTAGAATTCCTTCTGAGCATCTTTGCCTTTTAGTGAGGGTTCCACTTGATGTTTTTCTTTTTCTTTTAGCTTCATTCTTTTTCCTTCTAGAAAAGTTTTAAAATCTTTAATTGAATTTGATTCATCTGAGTGATCATTTTCATAGCTAATATTTTTCTTTGTTTTAAGCCACTTGATAAACATTTTGAAGGAACTGAAGGAGAGCAGATCCCTAGTGTTCCTTATATCATTTCAAAAGAGCATTGCATTGACTAATGAAATGTAGGCATCTCCAAGTTTCTAAACTCCCCACCACCACAAGTAGCTCTCTTCTTGTACTGAGATCATGCTTTCTTAAATTCTATAATTGTTCATTTGTCTTCAAATGCTGATTCCTATTTCTTATGTTTTGATTTTGAGATGTATTATTCTGGTCCAATGGTTTTAGCTATCATCTTCAAATTTCAAATATGTCATTCAGGTTCCTTTCTATACCAAAAATACTGTATACAAACTTCATTTTACTTTCTTCTCAACTCTTCTACACAACAGTTTCCTTTTTTTGTTTTGAAATTTCAATATATAAACCATAAAATGTTATTAATTCTGTTTCATGAAAAACTTTGAGAAAAAAAATGTCTCAAAAGCCCATTCCTTCTGTTTTAATGAATGCTTTATGAAATATTCTTTCTTTAGTGGTCACTATTATTGTTCCAATTATAGTAATATTGTTCACATGGACCATTAAAATACCACCTCCATTTTTTTCCCCTAGTACTTTCCCACCTATTCTTATGGAAAATTTGTCCTGAGTAAATGATAAACACAATGTAAACTCTTCTCTTTATGGCACTAATTTTTTTAAATCTTCCACTTACCTGTAACAACTATAATAAATAGCAATATTAAATTAGCTCTTTTTCAAACCCAGTTTTGTAACTGGTGGTTTTGAGGCATTATTTATCTAATAGTTATGTATGTATGTGATAGAAAAATTGTGGGGAAAGGGACACAGAGGAAATAGAGTGTAACCAGGATAAAAAACCATAAGATTAACAAATAAGCATTACTCTGTATTAATATTAGAATTTCCAGCATCGGTGCACCCCCTACTGACTGAAGTTCAAATAAATTTATTTTAAAATATCATTTAGTGCATGTCATAAAAATAAATCAATAGTTACTTAGGAAGAGTTTATCAATTCTCTTCCTAAGAAAGTTTGCTGTATCTTCACTGTTGGTAGAGTAACACCACGACTCAATAACATGGAACTCAAAGTCACTCATCATCTGAAAGAAATTTATTTATAAACTAACAGACATTTATTAAGCACCTAATAGGAACTTGGGAGGACAGAAAGATGACTAACATAAAAAAAGAAAAAACACTGGAAAGAAAAAGATGACCAACACGGAATCCCTACATCTTAAATTCTCGCAGGTAAGAGAATACTGGAGTGAGTTGTCATTTCCTTCTCCAGGGAAATCTTCCTGACCCAGGGACTGAACTCAGGTCTTCTGCATTATAGGTAGATTCTTTACCACCTGAGCCACCAGGGAAATGCATGAGAGAGACAGGCAACTGCATAAGAGCTTCTGAGCCTCACCCCTTCCTACCCCTCTACATTCCCCATGTTCGCCAGGACAGAGCACGTGGCAGTCTCAAATTAGCCATGCACTGAATTCTCGCACACCCGTGACACCAGCCAAGCTCTTTTTCCTCCCTGGAATTCCACCCCCTCTTCTTCCTTCCCCTTGGAAAGCTTGTGTTCTTTCCCAATCCAACCAGGGAATAATTGTATGAACATTTAAGTTTTTCCAAATTTACATTATCACAAATAATTCTGTGATCCAGATCTTTGTGCAATCTTGGAATATTTCATCACAATAGATTCCTGCATTAGGAATCACAAAGAACAAAGAAGAATGTTTAAGTCTCTGAAGAGATGTTGCCAAATTGCTCTCCAGAGAGACTGTACCAATTTATACATTCAACAGAAGCAGCTAAAAGTGCCTATTTTGCTTCACACTCATCACCTCTGAATAAGAGCTATATTTTCATCATTGTTCATTTCATAGGCAAAATAATAATAATAAAATTTTATACTGTCTTGGTTTCTGTTTCTCTGATCACCAGTACAATTGAGCATTTTTTCACATCTTGTCACTATTTTTTCTTTTTCTACCAATTGTCTGTTTGTGGTGTTTTTATTTTCCAAAAGATATTAGTGGAGCTTTAATAGTTTATGTGAGTTTTTTTGCATATTAAGAAAATTAATACTTAATCCACCATATTTGTAGTAAATATTTCCATACAATATTTTCCTTTCAGTTTTGTTTTTCATGATTTCTACTTTTGTGAGTCTGTGCTATTTGTGTAGTTGAATAATTAGATTTTTAACATTTATCTCTTTAGTTAATTAAGAACTGATTTAGTATAGCATGAGATAATTTAACTTATTTTTCTGAATACTTAATTAACTGTCCCAGCACCATTTATGTACTAAGCTGTCCTTTCCCCTTGGGTTTGAAATGCTGATTTTAATCAAATGCTAGGACTTGCCAGCGGTCCAGTGGTTAGGACTCCATGCTTCTACTGCAAGGGGCACGGGTTCAATCCCTGAATCCCTGGTCAAGGAATTAAGATCTCACAAGCCACAGAGATCAGCAAAAAAAAAGAAAAGAAACCAAATGTTAAAATATCATATATACTAAGGTTAACTTCAAAGCTCTCCATTACTTCCCACCTATTTTTGCCCAGTATCATGCTGTTTTGGCTACTGTAACTAGATAATACGTTGTAATACCTGATACATCAAATTTTCCTGTTTGTATTTTCAAAATTTTCTTGGCAATTCTCAACTCTTTCTTCTTCCAAATGAGCATTAGAATCACTCTGTCAGGTTTCAAAGCTTCCTGTTGGGCTTTTGATTGGAATTTCATTAAACTAATTTGGGGAGAATTGACCATATCAAAACATTCAATCTTCCTGCCCAGAAGCATGGTAGCTCTTCCTCTATTCAAGTTTCCTATTATATTCTTCTGAAAAACTTCATGATTCTCTCTATATAAATCCTGCACATCTCATTAGGATTTCTTCCCAGGTATTTCATATTTGGTGTTATTTTGAATGGAAATTTTTCATTATTGCTTATAAGTAATCATTACTGGTGTGAAAGAAAGCTATTGATTTTTCTATTTTTTATTAGTTATAAGTTAAATGTAAATAATTTCATTTTAGCTTTTCAAATAAATCACAGTTACCTAAAGTATAATTTTAGGGGACCTACAACCAATTCTATGTGCTGGTTAACACTGTTAAAAATGTAAACATCTGTATATATTTGTGCGGAGCACTGGGTCGGCTGATGGGAATAACTAAAGCTATGTGAGGATTTTGTCTTATTCGGAGTCAGTCAATAAAGAAATGAGAAATCACTGAAATGACTTCTTACAGCAGGCTTTTTCTACATTATTCTTTAGTGAACAGACACATCAGGAAAAGAAGAAGCCTGGACATGCCAATATGGTCTTACTCAAGTGCATTCCAAACATTCTCAACACAGGGGCTCTGCTGCCTCTGTTTCCCCATCTGTTAGGTGTCTGGTGCATCTATAAGGAAGGTCAGACTCCATCATGATATATCAGTCTGCAGGTGCTCACAAACATTTTAATCTTGTTTAACATCAAGACACAATCCGTAAAAGGGCATGTTTTGCTGGAGTTGATGGTTCCCTCCTGCACCCCACCCAGCCCTTCAGAAACTGTCTGACTTTCCTTTCTTCCCTGGTGGTTACAGTATGTGCATTTGTCAGACATTTCTTTGATGAAAACTGGAAGTGGATGGAGTTGAGTAGGTTTTGGTGCAGTTTGACATTAACCTACCTCACAGCACATGAGTAAAGTAATTTGCAGGGGCCGGTTGGTTATTTTCTAATCAATCATTTGGGCACTTTTTCTACGTGGGCTGGCACTGACTTAATAAGGACACGTGACTCAGCATTTTTCACCAACAGCTGTTCTCAAATGACAGCAGACTGGGTTCCAGGCACATCCTTCCCTCCAGGCCTGCTCTCAGCATTGCCCCTGCTCCTGCCTGCTCCAGCCTCCAAGACCGTGCTCCCCCAACTGACCCATCATAGAGCACTGGGGAGCACTGCTCAGACTCAGGCACCTGCTGGTTCTCTCCCAGTTCCCTTGTGTTCTTTCTAGCTTTCTGCCTTCATACTGTGCCTTGCAAGTTCCAAATTCTTGTCATTACCCAACTTCATAAAGCTGTCAACACTAGTTCTGACATCCATTAATACAAGGGACTTCCCTGGTGGCTCAGAGAGTAAAGCATCTGGCTGCAATGTGGGAGACCCAAGTTCAATCCCCTGGAAGGAAATGGCAACCCACTCCAGTACTCTTGCCTGAAAAATTCCAAGGACGGGGGAGACATTAATACATGTGGCATAGTGTCACCAAGGCAAGGAATTGGCTTGCTCTCCATTCATTCTTCTATTCATTCAACCGACGCTTATTCAGCAGCTACTATGTGCCTAGCACTGTGCTAGGTCGTGGGCAGGCACTGGGGACTTGGGTGTGAACAGGACAGACCACCTCTCTGGACTGTTCCCTCTGCCCAAGTGGGTCCCTTGAAACTAAGAAGATCAAAACCCTGGTTCTTATAGGCTGCCAAGTCCCTCTGAGCCTAAATGCTGAGGTCTGGTTTGCCTCATAATCTAGAATACTATGAGTTTATCCTCCATAGAAAGATCTCTTGGCAAATTTCCCACATCATGCTGGAGCATCCAGATGTGAATAGACCGGTTTTCTCAGTGGAGAAGCTCACATGAAGATAGGAAGGATACACTGTTTTGTTTTGTTTGGGCGGAGGTGTGAGAACACAGTGGGGGAAGGGAAGCTGACATCTCGGCGTACTGTCTCTTCCTAGGGGGTTTCCAACCTGATGCCCGGGGCAGCAGGCTGAGCCCACACACCACCAGGCGGGATGACCACCCAGTATCCTGGTTTCCATCTTGGATACCAATAATCCAGCTTTGTTTTCCTTTCATTAACCGATTGAATCACCTAGTTTGGGGATCGTGTCAACATGAAAGCAACTGACTCCCACAGGTACCTGTTGTTAGTATTCCCGACTCAGGGCCTTAGAAAAGAATCATCAAATACTCCTCCTGGACCCATATTCCAGAACCTGCTACCCACATGCTGTGAAGCACCTCAGTGTGGCCCACAGTATTATGTGGTCCTTCTGTGCTAGGGAGTTGAGTCTCGATGATAAAGTTATGTATTTTTTGCAAAAGACCCAGGGACTTCCCTAGAGGTCCAGTGGTTAAGAATCCAACTTGCAATGCAGGGGATGCAGGTTCAATCCCTGGTCAGGGAACCCAGATCCCACATGCTATAGAGCTACTGAGCCTGCACACCACAACTAGACAGTCCATGTGCCACAACAAAAGATGCCACATGACATAACGAAGATCTCATATGCCACAACTAGAACCCAACACAGTCAAATAAATAAATCTTAAAAAAAAAAAATCCACATCAGTCATTTCGAGATGTTTCATGACAATCGACTGACTTTCCTCCCATATTTTTGTGCTTGTTTTTCACACAATTTCTTGAACATACATAAGATGTCACCTTTCTGCAGAAGGGCCTCTTAGGAAGACCATAAGAGCTGGATCTACCCAAAATTCTGTGAATAGAATCCAGCCAATATTTATTGGACTTCCACTTATGCTCAGAACATTATAACACACCCACCTCCTCACCAAATGAACAGTAGTAACCAAGCAAGTCAGATTCTGTGATTTCACACCACCCACCTCTGGGTGGCTGATCTTGCCACCTCCGACCTGGGAAATAAGGCAAGTGTGTTGCACAAGTTTTGTGTTGAGTTGCCCCCTTGCCCTGCCCCCTTGGTCCCCACAACACAATCCAGTGATGAGAGGACAAGGGTGGCCAGTGGAAGGCACGTGTGATGGAAAAGGTACTGCCAACTCTTTTGTGGCTGTAAAGCAGGGAGAAGTCCCTACTTCTTTGCTTTACAAGATGTCACACTGACCAATGACAGGACGTATGGGATGGCTCAGAGCTGCCTTGAAGAAAGACAAGGTATTTATTCAACCTAGAATTCTGCCCAAACACTCATTACTGAGTGGGTTGGACCCCAAGGGGTTGAAAGAGGTGCCAGCTTGAGCCTTTGAAACTGTAGTCAGCTGGATCTCTTTCAGGAAGAGTATCAGGGCAGTAATTGCTTGCTCCCTCGGTGTTCACGCTGTCAACCACTGAAATGTTAGATCCAAAAGGTCATCCAGATAAAGTCAAGAGAGAATAGGCCACACAAAAAGAAGCTCTCTGAATCCATCCTGGGGCCAGTATGTGGCTGCATTTGTAATTCCTTTTCCAAGGTCCCCTGTGCATGAGGAAAGGGAGTCCTGAACAAGGACCCTCTGCTTCTGACTTGGTTGGTCCATATGCCTCCAGCAAAGGTGAAGTGAAGTGTTAGTCATTCAGTGGTGTCCAACTCTTTGCAACCCCATGGACTGTAGCCTGCCAGGCTCCTCTGTCCTTGGAATTCTCCATGCAAGAATACTGGAGTGGATCGCCATTCCCTTCCCAACCCAAGGATCAAACTCAGGTCTTCCACATTGCAGGGGAATTCTTTACTGTCTGAGCCATCAGGGAAGCCCATCAGCAAAGATGAAGAATTAATTTGCCTCCAGCAAAATGGAAGAGACTGCCAAGCTCAACAGCCAGCAAAGAAAACACTCAGTCCTCTTTTTATTTATTTTTTTTAAATTGAGGTATAGCTGACCCCTCTTTTGTAAATCTAGTGACTCTTCTCACTAAGAGGTTGGGTCTCAGTGCAGACTGTCACCCTTCCCACACACACCCTTTTTAAAAAAAAAAATTTATTTATTTACTTATTTTTGGCTGCACTGGGTCTTCATTGCTTCTCACAGGCTTTCTCTAGTTGTGGCGAGCATGGGCTACTCTCTAGTTGCAGTGCTCAGGCTCCTCATTGCAGCAGCTTCTCTTGCTGCAGAGTTTGGGCTCTAGGGCACGCAGGCTCAGTAGCTGTGGCGCATGGCCTTAGTTGCTCTGCAGCATTGAGATCTTCCTGAAGCAGGAATCAAACCTGTGTCCCCTGTATTACTGGCAGGCAGGTTCTTAACCACTGGACCACCAGGGAAGTCCCACACCCTCTCTCTTGATGGCACAGAACTGGGTTATGTTGGCCATGGTCTTGCTATGTGGACCATGATCACCAAACAGCAGGTCATGGTCTGGGTGACTTCAAATAAAAATGTCCTTTATAAGAGACAAGAAAAATGGATAACACAGCCCCTACGTACATGGAGGTAGACCCTGCTATGAACCTTCTCTGGTCTTCAGACCCTTGGCAATCCATTAGGGCATCTCCTTCCACCTCTCCATCTCCTGATATGGTCACAGGAACCAAACAAAGTCCATTAAATGACCATGAAAAAAGGGTTGCTACAACTGTTCATCTCAGAGACATATATGATGGTGACATTTTTATTATCACAGGAAGGATTTCTGGCCAGGTTTATATGTCTTTGTGTGAGAGTGTTTGTAAGGGAGTCTTTTCAGAGTTAAAGCTTTCAGCATAGAAAGAGAGTGAAGCTAATTTCGTCATGGACTGCCCAGTTATGGGAAGATGGCTCATAAGATAAATTGATTTAGCTTGAAGAAATTATCCTTAATTTCTCAGGATGAGGAATTACTGGAATAGTCAAAGTCTTCCCAGGAGAAGGGATTCATTTCTTATGATAGGAACTTAGGGATAACTTGGTTAGGTACTTAGGTAAACAGAGAGCGGGGGGCAGGGGGTGGGGGGAATCATATAGATAGGAAGCTCTGGACAATGAACCAAAATCTGCAATCACTAATGGGAGCAAAGTTGAATTGGACTCAAGATACTTGTTGAATGAAAAGTAATGACAGATTCCTGAGATGAGGAGGTGCCCTGTGTAGAGTCAAGCAGGTGGTCTCTGGGGTCCCCACAGGCCTCTGGGTCCCTCCCACTTTCTGGTCTTTCCGTCCTGGCCAGTGAAATCCCCAGGGAGCAGAGGCCATGGGATGGTGAAGTCCTGGGCTTGTTGTGCAGCTTGCTTCTCTCCCGCTTATCCCCTGGCCACGTAGACCCTTCCTCTCCATTTGTAAAGGTTGTAGAAAGGTGAGAGGATGGCCTAGACACACCTCAAACCCCTTCCCTTCCTTCCACCTCTGCTCCTGCTCTTTCTCACCCTAAGTATTGAATGCTTCTGCATTTTCCTCCTAAACCATCTCCCTGAGTGACGCCGAGAAGTCTCAGCTCTTGAGGTTTAAGGAAGCCCTCATTCTCAGCATCCATCTGGTATCCAGTCAACCCACTGAGTCCACTTACAACCAACACCAATGCTTCATAGTAAAGAATGTACAGCAAAAAGAGTGTGGCTAGGACTTCATCCTGGAAAATGAGACATACACACACAGGCACATGTATACATATGCATATATCAAGTGATACATATATATTTAAGACATGTTTATATATTGTATGAGACACAGCAGTGCATGATTTAGGTTAAAATTGTAACTCTATGCAAATTTTTCTACATAAGATGAATCAAGGGCTGGTTTTTGTCATTTTCCCCACCAAACTGGAAAAAGTGCTACACAATATGTTTGAATTTCACAGCCCAATTACAGGGATGAAGATGTTTGCAGAAATATTCAAAGACTTGATTAGTTTTCCCATGGGTCCCTCCTACTCCTTAGCTATTCAAAGCATTGCCTTATGACACACTTTTACTTTAGGAACCATCTCTCATCAATTTTCTCTTCTCAGTTGTTAGCTGTCTTAATTCCACAGGAAGTCACCCACCGGTGGTTTCACATGTGATGGGGGAGGTCTTGAGGATCACCTACGCAAACCTGATAAAATCCTGCACCTTTCCTCAGAGTTGCCACTTGACTTTCCAGCCATGGGTGGTGCACTTTCAGCCATGGACAAGTACTGAGAGACTAACCAGAAGACAGCTGGGCTTAACAGGGTTGAAGCTAGTGTTTTCAGAGGGTGCTAAGTTTCTAAGTATTTGGCTCAGGAGCAAATCCATTCACATTTTGATGTGAACGTATGGCCACATTAAAGTAAGAACTTGAAAAATGAAGAGTTGGACAAGGAGGCCCTCTCGTCCCTCCAACACAGAGGTTGCTATGGACTGAATGTTTGTGCCCCATCCCTCCACCCCCCCAAAAAAAATTCATGTTGAAATCCCAGTGTGCTGACATTAGAAGGTGGGGCCTCTAGAAGGTCCCCAAATGAATGAGATTGATACAAAAGAGGCACGAGAGAGCCCCCTTGCCCCAGTATATGCCAAGAGGCTCCAACAAGAATTCATCAACCCAACCTTGCAGGCATCCTGATCTTAGACTTCAGTGGAGCCTCCAGAGCTGTGAGAAATACATTTCTGTGGTTTATACGCCAAGCAGCCTATGGTATTTTGTTATATCAGCCTGAACTAATATACACCACCTGTACTTTACATTGCAGTTATGGACACACACACACACACACACACACACACACACACACACAGACACACACACACAGTGATCGTAAGGCCTATGTTAAATGCCCAACAGCACAGAAGAAGAAACAAAGCATCGGGCGGTGCAGGGGAGAGGCAGCCGGGGTGTGGACGGGGAGCATTTGCAGCCTCAAGACGGGAGCAAAACTCTTTAGAGGAAATAAGGGGAAAGTGCTTTCTGGGCAGAGAACACCATGTACAGAGTTCAAGGGTGTGGCCCGTGTGGCCTGTTGAGGGACAGCTAGTAATCGCTGTGGGGCTCAGGCGACCTGGCGGCTGGAAGGACACAGATGGATGGAGTCCAGAGAGGTAGACTAAGAGTCTGTTAGATGCAGCTCAGCATTTCTACATTGGGACACTATGGCACTTTTTAGATGTGGGGGGCAGGGGGGACTGTCTCTGTCCTGTATCCTGCAGGGTGTTAACAGCATCCCAGATGCCAGGAGCACCCCCTTCCCTCGCTGTAACAACCAAAAAGGTCTCCAGACATTGTCACGTGTCTCCTGGAGAAACTCGCGCCTGATCATGAACTGCTGCTGTAGCATCGGCTCTATGAGTGCAGGGAAGACCTAGAATAGGTGACCTGTGGCTATTCATTGAATAAAGAAATGAAAGGAGCAAAGGCAAAAAGGTTGGGAAGAAAATGTTCTCTGAATGCAGAGAAATAAAGAGTATTAATGAGATTATCATGGCGCTAGTGCTAAGGAACCCGCCTGCCAATGCAGGAGATATACAGAAGCAGGTTCGATCCCTGGGTTGGGCAGATCCCCTGGAGGAAGGCATGGCAATCCAATCCAGTACTCTTTCCTGGAAAATCCCATGGCTAGAGGAGCCTGGCAGGCTGTCCATGGGTCACAAAGAGTCAGACATGACTGAAGCGATTTAGCACAGCACACACGCAATGAGATGACAAGACATTTTCAAGAGGAGGGGACACAAGTTGAAGAAGCTCTCAGTAAATTCACAAACATCATGGCTGAGAGGGTCAGAGGTCAAGGTGGGTTTGGAGTTTGAAGAGAACGGGTGAGAGTTGAAGAGCAGTTAAGAAGTTAGGGGGACTTTCCTGCCTTCCAGTGGTGGGGACTTCGCCATCCAGCGCAGGGGCTACAGGTTTGCTCACTGGTTGGGGAGCTAAGATCCCATGTGCCTCTGGGCCAAACAACCAATATGTAAAACAGAAACAATGTTGTAACAAATTCAATAAAGACTTAAAATGGTCCACATCAAAAAAAGGATCTTTTAAAAAAAAAGCAGCTTGGAAACTGACCCCAATGTGAGACACACCCACGCCTAGACTCTGTGAAAGATGGTGGAAAGCCCACAGACTTACTGTTTGGCTTTAATAGTTACCTGTTGCATGAAAACCAGGAGAAAAAAGAAAACAATTTTCCAGTGATGGTAGTTACATAAAGTTTCATTTAAAGTGTAAGAATGCTGATATAAGAAACTTAATAATGGAACAGATGGTATGAAGACAGGGCACGTTGTGAAGATGGCATGAGAATGATTGAAGTTTGGGCATAAAAGGCGCTGGCGCCCAGCTGAAGTTGGGGCACGTGACTCCACCCACCTCCTGCCAGGCCTGTCTCTGAGCCCTACAAAAGAATGAAGGGGGCTCTGCTGCCAACCAGGGTTGGCTGCTGGCTGCCTCACTTCCCGGCCCCTGATCTGAGCCCAGGATAACAAGGCTTCACCCACCATCTCACAAGAAGAGCCATCTGCACAACCACAGGCCTCTGTTCTGAACACCTAAGCCCTCCACCCCTAGTTTAAATGTCCTCTACTTTTTAAAGAAATTATTGAAATATAACTGATTTACAATATTGTGTTAGTTTCTGGCGTGCAGCAGGGTTTCAGATTTTTTTCCATTATAGTTTATTATAAGAGATTGACTATAGTTCCTATGCTATACGAAAGCATCTTGTTGTTGATCTTCTAATTATTTTCTGGCTTGTGTTTTGGCTCAGCCAGGTGTGAAGTTTCTGGTTCACAGAAATCCTCCACCCCACCCCAGGCACAGGGAAGGGCATGAGGCTCTGGGCATTGTGTCACTCCAGTAATTAAGTGCCATAAGAGCCAGTCACCTACTTAACCTCAAGTCAAATTAATGACCTGCTAATGACTTCCCTGTTTCTGTAAGAGGCACGGTAAGTGACACAAGGCTTTCTCGTTGTTCGGTCACTGTAACATGTCCAACTCTTTGCGACCCCATGGACTGCAGCACACCAGGCTCCTCTGTCCACTCTCTCCGAGAGTTGGGTCAAATTCATCATGTCCATTGAGTCTATTTCCTCTGTGTGTTTCTGAGAGAGTCTCCAGCAGATAACCTATGTAAAGGTCCAGCTCTCCAAGCCCAAGTACAAGGCAGTGTTACTTCCACACAGAAGAGATGCTTGGACCTAGACTTCTAGTCTTCCTTTTGCACTCCCACCCCCATCACTCCAGCTTTAGTGAGTAAAATCGATAGACTGATAGAGGGACAGGAGGGTAGGCATCATTTAATTTTCATGACTCAAAAAAACAGAAATCTTTGAACTAAGGGGTAGAATAACCTTCTCTAAAATAAACAGAATAGGGATCCTGGATGGTGAAAAGCTTCAGGGACCTCCAGGAATAGCAGAGACAGGCTGTTCTGTGCTGATGGGTCCCAAACCAGTATTTTAAACACCCAGCGACATTAACTTTGCATCTTAATGGAGGCTGAGGCACTCTCAGCAGCCGATAATGCATTACCTCCCCAAGACTTCCCTCTAAGTACTGTAGGTTTTGTTTTTAAAGTCCTGGGTACCACAAATTACACTTAGCAACTACCCAACCATATTATTTCCTTCCTGTCTAATGTAATTTTTCTGTTTCTTTATATAAAGGACCTAGGCTATTTAAAAAAATTATCCTCACTCCTAAATTAACCTGACTTTTGTTTTTAACAATCGAAAGCGCTAAGAACAAGAATGAGGCAGTGCTTCTAACTAGCTTCTAAGAAACTGGATGTAAAAATTTTCCTACAGAGCCATCATTTAAAACGGCAAATTGTTCTGTTAGGGGGTACAGGTTGTGGAGTGTGGTGGGGACCAGGAAGAGAGGACAAGTCACTTAAGGAGGCTCCTCTGTGGATGAAACCGCATGGCATTCCTTCCCACCAGCTCATGTCTTACTCAATCATTTATACAACAGACAATGATTATGTAAGTGCAGGGGGATTGCTGGACAAGTCTGGCAAGGCCCTCCCCATTAGGAGCTCACAGTCTAGTGGAAGCCAAACAGGTAAACTAGACGATTCCAGTAATTCATTCATTCCACGAAGAATTTTCATTTTTTAATAAATAACCATTGAGTCTTTATCGAGAATCATTATTGAGCAAGACAGGTAAGATCCTTGCACTCAAGGGTGTACGTTTGCGTGGAAGTTAAACAAACAAGATGATCTCAAAGGGTCAGAAGTGCTAAGAAAAATGCAACAGGCTATGTGACGGAGGATCTAAGGTTAGAGGAACTGCCAAGCTGATGAAGGAAAGTGATGAAGTATAGGGCTCTCTGGGCGGGAGAATGGGGGTGACACTTGAGCTGAGCTCCATCCTTTAAGCCAGGGCCAGGAGGCTTTCCATCTCTTCCATGAGCACCCGTGTTTCCTAATCTCCTAACCTAACACCCTCCTTTCACCGGACACTAATTGTGCTGCCTGATGTTAGCGTCTCCGGGTCTACCTTGCGTATCTGCTCCCCGCCCAGGGGCAAAATCTCCGGAAGACAGGTGCAATGGGATAGGAGGCAGGAGGAAGCTCTTAATAGGTCACCATGAACATTTGCTCAAACACACAGGCGCAGTCGGCGTAAGCGGCCAGACTGAACCAGTCAATAGGCCTCAGAACCCCAGGCAAGCACCGGCAGGGATGGAACGAGGAGAGGCAACCTGCCTACGCGCCGAAGACCCAGCCGGGCCGGGCCCAACTCTGCCCAAACGTCCACGCTCCCACCTACGCCCGTGAGAGGGCGGGCCTTGTACCGCGCCTGCGCAGTACAGCTCTCGCGCCTGCGGCCCCGAGCGCTGCTCTCGAACTGCGCCGGCGCGGTGCGCCGGACGCTAAGGGGCGGGGCTCCGTTGCGCCGCGCGCAAGCCTGGGGCAAAACCCGGGCCGGGATAGGGCGTGGGACAGCGCGTCGGGACGTCCCTCGCGTTGGGCCCGACGGCGCGTGCGCACTGGGTGGCCGGCTGGGCGGCTGAGGGGCGGGGCCGGGGCAAGAGTGGCCTCTTTCCCTCATTTGTGCCCTAGCGCCGCCCGGACACCGTGCTGGCCGCCGACACCATGAAGATCTGGACTTCGGAGCACGTCTTTGAGTAAGTTTGGGGTGGGAGCAGGTCGGCGGGGGTCACGGGGCAACTGGGGGTAGGAGGGTAGGTTGGGCCCGGAGTCGCGGCGAGTCCCCGGCACTTCTCAGGAAGCTTCCGGGCGTCGGGCCTAGTGTGGGGAGCTGGGCCCGAGCGCCTAGGAGCCCGGGGTGTGGGGTCCAAGGTCACGACCCCGGGGACGCCCCAGGAATGGGCTCCCAGGGGACACGGCCGGATGGGAGGGGCCTGGGGACGGGACCCCTGCGGCCTTCCTCTGGGGGACGCCCCCTCTGGTGGCGGGGGCGGCGCCAAGCACGAGGTCCTTGACAGCCCCGAGGATCCGGGAGAAAGGCGTGGGCTGTCGAGATTCTGGTCGCCCCGCCACCTTCAGGTAGTTTCTTAACCTCGGAATGTGGATTTAGGGTGAGCTCAGGCGACCAGGAAGTGGAACTTTTTCAGCAACTTCTTGCCTTGAGGAATTGCAATTTATGGCCTTGGAATTGGAGTCCAAGGTACAGCCCTGACCCTGGCAAGCTGTGTGACCTTGGGTTACCCATTTCCGTCGTCTGAGACATGGAAGATGACGGTGTTGTCAGGGCCTGCCACCACTGAGATGTCTTTGAGGCCATGTTCATTAACATCTCCTGGTTAGGGGGAAATGTTTGCTAAGGAAAAAGGTCTTAAACAAGTTGGATGTTGGGAATTAAATTCTTTGCTGCTTCCATGATTCATTGTACAGAAGAACCATGCCTTGAATCCCTGGTATTATTTTTGCCTGAACAAATTGTTGATCGATTATCTCATCACTCTTTATTGACTAATAATTTTTCTCTCACCGGTTTGAAATGCCACCTTCATCCTAAAACACTGCTGTGATTTGTATTTTAATCCATTTCTGAACTATCTGCCCTATTCCACTGATCTTGCTGTTGCTGCCACACTGTTTTAATTTTTATAGCTTGGTAGTATGTTTTAGCATAACCATTTGATTTGAAAACAAAAACAAAACAACGTTTCTGAAAGCAGTGTTAAAACAGATTGTAGACTTTCTACATTCTCATCGAATCAGACACATGCAGGAGTTTGCTGGATCCCAGAAAGCAGAGAATGTTAGAATCAAAGGGAAGGTTTCTTTTCTCCCTAATGTTTACCATTTTTTAGGGGGGAGACCCTAAATTTGTAGTCTTTTTGATATTCTTTAACCAGGTCAAATTCTTCTATTCTGTTTGAGCCATTAGGATCATGGGTGGTTTCTTCTTTGCAGCTTTCTTCTGGGTTTAAATGCTTAAGTTCTTTCCACTGTCTTGTAACTTTCTTCATTAACACTCTTCTCCCTAGGTTGTTCCCCACCCCTCCTCTCCACTCATTCTGCCCTTTTCTTTAATGTTTCCCTCTCTTTTTCCCCTTCAGTGTAAATGCTTAGTGAAATTCTGCTATTGGCCTTCTTGCATTTAGTCAGAGATTCTTAATTTTTCTCTTGTCACAGACTTCCCTGAAATTTGATGAAGACTCTGAGACTCTGCTCTCAGAACACAGACAGACTCACATAAATGCCCTGCGTGTTCTGGGTGAGGCCCTGATTCTCCCCAGATAATCTGTACTTCTTGATCAAGGTCCCAGCTGATACATACGCATTTTCAGCAGCCAAATCTGTACCTAGGGTTCCAGCCTCTCTTGACCTTCAAATCCTTATTTTCAGGTTTCACCAATGTGTCTCTGCTCCAGTGTTCTGTGGGCTTTTCAAACTCAGCATCCCTGAAAATAAAGTTGTTTATCTCCGCTCTCAAATTTTACACTTTGCCTGTGTTTCCCATCTTGAGGATGTTCCTAACTAACATCCAAGTCGTCTTAGATGACTTTCTGTGTCTTTCCCATCTTTGAGTTGCCAGACTTCCTTCTGAGGCCGAGCTTGTGGTTGGTATCTGGTTGAAGTCATTCATTGATTCTTACACCAAATATGAAAGCCCACTAGGCATCAGGCGCTGTTCTTTGGATCGATTCCACTTTGGTAAATAATCAAGACATCATTGCTGCCCCAGTGAACAGTGTTCCCACGTTTTATAGGTGAAAAAATTGGATAGTTCACCAAGCCAGCACCAGTTCCACTGATTGCCTGCCCTTTGGCACTGTCTTTGAATGTCTTGCAGTGTGAAGTCTTTCCACATGATTACATTAATTCAGTTAAAATGAATTTCTGGAAGATTGTTAATTGTAATATACATCCTTTGTGATTTTTGAGCTAGACGTGTTTTATAAAGCTAAGTCAACGTCAGTGTTTCCAGGTTGGCCCAGAGAGGAGAGAAGTGCTGAATTACAAATAACATACAACCATCCTGAAACCTTGCAACTGCTAATTTTTTAGAGGAGGTGGGGAAGAGATAAGTTCCAGGAAGCCAGCTACCCAGAGTCTCTGACTAGATGGAGACGGGGAAGGGCTCACTCATCTGATTCTCATTTTAGACAGTTTCCTTGGTAACAGTCAGAGTGCTTGGCCCCTATCACTTCTTTTTGTGGGGACTATTTAGATTTGTGAAATAGCTTCACTTGTATGCCTGCACTTAATGCTGAATAAGGCTTGAGATTAAAAGTAGAATGGGATTCATTTCTTGAAGTCGCTCAGTCGTGTCCAACTCTTTGCGACCCCATGGCCTGTAGCCTACCAGACTTCTCCGTACATGGGATTTTTCCAGGCAAGAATATCTTCCCGATCCAGGGATTGAACCCGGGTCTCCCGCATTGTAGGCAGATGCTTACCGTCTGAGCCACCAGGGAAATCATTTCTGTATAGTATTATAGCAAAAATGAAGGCATTAAGAGTAATGGTGGAGTTCAAGAGAGAGGAGACATATGTATACCTATGGCTGATGTATGACAGAAACCAGCACAATATTGTAAAGCAATTATCCTTCAATTAAAAGTAAATTTTTTTAAAAAAGAAAAATTATATTGGTTGTCCAGGGTTTTGCAAAGCAAGTGGGATTGAGATTTTCCTTCTGTCCACAAAAAGTTATCAGGCTTAGTTCTCTGAAAAGTTGAAATAGATTAGTACCTACTTGTTTTGCTTTTAGAAAAATAAAAAGCCACACTGTGTCGTTTATCAGTAAGTATAGTTTGAAACACCATCTTCAGATCTTGTCTTTCCTTTCAGTGAAGACGTAGAATTATTCACTTTTAATGCTCATTGTAATTAGTCAGAGACTCACTTGAAAGGGGTATCTTTTGTATTAGTATATTGTTCAGGTAAGCTGTGAAGAGAACAAATGCACATTATGTTGTAAATCACCCAAGTACATGTGTTTTTCCAGAAATAGATGCTGCAAGTTCCATGATGCTGTTGCCATCTTAATCCTTCATAAGCAAAGGCTGATGAAGAGAGACTATTAGAAAATGGCACATTAGGAGTACCTTAAAAAAAGTGTATTGAATGACCTTTTCAAAACAGATGTCAGAACCACTCCTTGGAAGAAAGTAATGAATAAAAAGATTGGCTGGAGGGGTCACAATTACTTATTACATTATTAGAGGCAAGTACATGTTTAATATGAATCAGTGATTCTTAGAAACAAAATTTACATGTGAGAGGATACTGGTGAGTGGAAAATATGACTCAAGAAACACTGGAGTGTTCTATAGGTTATTTTAACCTTTCAGGCATCAGCTGTGGCACATAACCTGTGTACTGAAAAAAAGACTGAAATCTGTACATGTTCATAATGTAGACTGATGCTGCTGCTGCTGCTGCTGCTAAGTCACTTCAGTCGTGTCCAGCTCTGTGTGACCCCATAGACAGCAGCCCCCCAGGCTCCCCAGTCCCTGGGATTCTCCAGGCAAGGACACTGGAGTGGGTTGCCATTTCCTTCTCCAATGTGTGAAAGTGAAAAGTGAAAGTGAAGTTGTGTCCAACTCTTAGCAACCCCATAGACCGCAGTCTACCACACTCCTCCATCCATGGGATTTTCCAGGCAAGAGTACTGGAGTGGGGTGCCATTGCCTTCTCCAAATGTAGACTGAGCCCCCCCGAAATCATCTTCCAGTCAACATTTCAGAAAATAATTTTCCCTAGGCAAATTAAGTAAACTTTAATTATAAAGAATAATTTGATGAGTTATATAAATGGTTTAATTTATATGCATGTTGTTAAAGGTTTGATTTTTGATTTGTGTCTGCAGCCATCCATGGGAAACCGTTACAACAGCTGCAATGCAGAAATACCCAAACCCTATGAATCCGAGTGTGGTTGGAGTTGATGTACTGGACAGACACATAGATCCCTCTGGAAAGTTGCACAGCCATAGACTTCTCAGCACAGAATGGGGACTGCCTTCCATTGTGAAGTCTGTAAGTGTGCCTTTGTTCCTGAAGCAATGTGACTGCTGTAGAGAAGTTTTCTGAACCACATTATAATTTCAGATAGGTTGTGGGAGCTGATTCTGAATGTCATTTTTGCATCAGTTCAAATTGTATTATAATAAACTTGAGTTATGAGTGTATAATGAATTGGAAATATTATTACAGTCTTCATGAAGTCACCTGATAAAACCTTCTGAAGGAAGCCAGCTACTGCTCTGTGATCTGAAAGTTTTATTCTGCTTTTCCTACTTTGCCAACAGCTAGAGCTATGGCAGCTGGGATTTGGTGCTGGTGGTTAGCAGGCAGCTGCTGGGGTCAGTGGTGCTGCGACGTTAAGTGAGGCATAATCTCAGTTTGCCATGGCCATGTTTGTTCCAAGATCTGGTGCTTCGGCCTGTACATTGGAAAATGTAATTCTATGCTCTTTCAAGGGAGCAGGTTTTAGGGAGCCATTCTATCATGATGGGAGAGAATCCTGGTATAAGTGGACCAAGTTATCTGTAGAAACTCTCTTTATAGAAGGTGGGCCCACACAGAAAACGAAAGTACATGTTTTTCACCAGGAATGTGCTAATTGCTTCCTTTGTACAAACTACTGCCCTAGATAACATGGACAAAGAAGTGAGCAGGGTTGGGATGGGCTTGGGGTCAGAGCGTGGAAGCGCCCCTGGATGTGCTGTGTTACCTTCGTCTTGAAGTGGCTGGTTTTCTGCCTGGAGAGCAGAGCCACCACATCCTCCCCCTTGGGCTGCACCAGGGAAACCCTGACAGACACTCTGAAGCTCTCCTTTCTCTCCATCTATGTTTCCCGAATGTCAGGCTCACTGCTCTATGTCAACCTAGGCAGTTTCCGCATCCTGCCTTGTCCTGCATATGTTCTCAGCTGACTGGTGGCTAAATTGTCTCTGCGGAGGGTTTTTGTGTCTGGGAGTCTCATCTTCTCCCTCAAATGGGCCTCCTTTCTGATCTTTGTCTCAATCCTTGTGTTTTTTATGAAAATACATTTTTGGTTCAAAATACTAACACATCTTTACCTTCAAATAAAATATTGATAACACTAGTTAAGAAATCCTCCTCTGATCACTAATTCCAGATGTTTTACTTAGATTATTGGTGCAGCAAGAACCAAAACATATGTGCAAGAACATTCTGTAGTGGATCCCGTAGAGAAAACAATGGAACTTAAATCTACAAATGTAAGTAACTAACCTGGCTTAGTTTTTTCTCTCTTGTGCTAGTGGTGGTGGTTTAGCCACTAAGTCGTGTCCAACTCTTGTGACCCCATGGACTGTAGCCTGCCGGGCTCCTCTGTCCATGAGATTATCCAGGCAAGAATACTGGAGTGGGTTGCCATTTCCTTCTCCATTCCCTCTTGTAGTTGATATAAAAGTGGACATACACTCTTCAGCCTGGTCTAAGAAATTCGTACTCAAGATGCTGGACAGTCTCTGCCTGTTTGCAGCCTCAGTGCTCTAATGAGCCTGCCTGTTACTTTTAGGAGGTAGCACTCAATAAAATGAATTTGGAATCAGTGTATATTATTACTATTATGGTGCTTTTGTCAAATTTATTACTTTTTTAATAAAAAGTAAGCAATGAATATTGAAAACTTCTATTTACATAGTAATATCAAAGTGGTTTATATGCTGTTTTGCATATTTAGCTAGCAAGATTTTGGTTTGTGAGTTAATTTTGGAAATGTTTTTAATCTTGGTTCCCAACACTATTTGACTTCTTTTTTTAATTCTGTAGATTTCATTTACAAATATGGTTTCAGTAGACGAGAGACTTATATACAAACCACATCCTCAAGACCCAGAAAAGTAAGTGAAAAGTATTTTAACAAGCTTATTTTACAATATATTTTAATTTTTCTTAAGTATGAAAAATGAAAATTAGGTCATCCTGAAGCTGTGCAAATGTGTTTTGTTCTAGAACTATTTTGACTCAAGAAGCCATAATTACTGTGAAAGGAGTCAGTCTCGGCAGTTACCTTGAAGGGCTGATGGCAAGTACGATATCATCAAATGCTAATAAAGTAAGTAAGGCTGCTCTCACTTACTGTGGGGGGTGGGGTGCAGGCTTGTGGGATCTTAGTTCCCCAGGCCCCTGCAGTGGAAGCACAGAGTCTTAACCACTGGGTCACCTGGGAAGTCCCTCCCCACTTGCTCTTCTTCCTGGGTCATTTCTTAGAAGAGCTGTCCTTGTGAGCTGCCTGAGCCACTGCAATGTGACGCCATGTGGGCTGTTACTGGGGTCTAGTGTGTCTGGGTTCACATCCCACCTGTAACTCTGACCAGCCTTTCATCTTGGGCAGTTAACTAAGTGAGCCTTTGTCTGCCTCAGTTTCCTATCTGTGAAGTGAAGATTAATTACCCACCTTACAGGGTTGGGTGTGAAGAGTAAATGAGATATCATGGGAAATCTGTGACTAGGGGCCCAGCACCTAGTGGGCAGGGGAAGGCGAAGATGTGTGTCACTGTTGAAAGTATAGATTCTCAGCCTGTTTCTCATTATCATCTCCCTTCACACCCAGATCCACTGTAGATATTTTCTCCTAACTATCCCCACCTTGAGAAATTATTTAATGCCAAACATTATGTCTGTAGATGCAGAGATACATGGGTCTGTGTTTGTGCCTTTTACATTAAAAGAATGAGATTTTTCCCCACTACCCCCCAACTAATTTTTGCCCCGTTGAGAATATATGATTTAAAATAAAGTTTAGAGAAAGAGATGCCTAATACACTGTTTTATAACATGTGTAATATCATTCAGCAGCCAAAAGATATTCATAGATGCCTTCTCTATGTCAGGCAGAGTGCTAGGCTAGACTGGGGACACAGCGGGGAGCAAAACAAACGTGGTGCCTGCCCCCGTGGAACTGAGAGGAAGGCGACATTAATCATACAACACGGCATTAGGAAAGGAAAAGTACAGACAGGTACGAGAGTGCTTCATGAGTGCTGAGTAAGTTGCGTTGCTGCTGAGTTCTGAGCGAGGGGTGGGTAGGCCGTGAGGGGTCTGCCAGGGAGTGGTCCAGGTGGCGCAGCTGCACATGCAAAAGGCCCGAGGCCAAAAGCAGTCGGTGCTCCTCGCTCTGTCCCTCAGGGCAGCGCAGAGCGCCAGGAGAGAGGGGTTGGAGAGGAAGTCAGACCAGAGCCTTCAGAGCCTCGGACAGGATTTTGCTGGAAAATATGGACATAAAAAGAGAAATGGAGTTTGACCTCACCATCAGAAGGGGGACCGTTCTAATCATAAAGTAAAACATCACTACCATTTAATTGTAGATTCTTTATAGAACATCTTTTGCAAACAAAATAAAAACCAGTTTTAGATCAAACCAGTTTCTCAAAGCATTTGATATTTGGTAAATAACATTAAAGAAGAAAGTACAAAGAGAAAAACTGTCCTGGTGAGGTTTAGTTTTGCTTGTCCTGCCCATTGTGACTTCCTGACGTGCTTTTCATGCATGCCTTTGTTCTCACTTGGTATCAGTAAACATACTGGATTTTTTTTTTAAGGGCCGAGAAGCAATGGAGTGGGTAATACATAAATTAAATGCTGAAATTGAGGAACTGACAGCTTCAGCAAGAGGAAGCATACGGACACCAATGGCAGCAGCAGCATTTGTGGAGAAATGATAATGGAGGTTGATAGATGGCACCCAGTTCCCCAGGTCTCTACAAGCTGGCAGTATATTTATTTGTTATTTAAAAAAATACAACTCTATTTTAGGTAGACTTTTTTTTTTTTTTAATAAGCTGAAGAAAAGCTATATGACTTGATCAAACAAAGAGGTGCAAGATTTCTAAATAAAAGGGATCAGCTGAAATTAGTATTGTCTGAAATGACTGATTTTGAGGATTCCAGTATTTATGCAAATTTTTAAGTTTTTTGAAAAGTGTGCTTGGAATTGGTATTGGCTGATGAAACCTCCTTAAGGTAGAATTTTAAAGCTTTTCATGCATTGGAACTCTACCTGGCTTTGGACCAACCCCAGAACCAAGCAGAGCCCCTTCTGCGTACGCACGGCTGCCCTGCTGTGGTAAACTTGGAGAGCTTACATGAGGGAACTCACTTTTAAAGGAGAAACTGTCATTTTAAAAAGACATTAATTGTATGGAATAATTTACTCTGCTATAAACCACCATTAAAAATCACAATGCTTTAATTTCATACTCAATATTTTTTGGAGTAAAAATTATCACAAAAGTAATACATGACTCCAACAAAAAGTACATTTTATTGTGTTATAAAGAGTACCGTACTGATTGGCCAAAGTTTTGTAACTTAGTAAAGGTATTACCTTCCTTGGATTTGTACTTTATGATTTAGTATGCTGTATCGTGGGCTGGTTATGTTAACTGAAAAAATAAAGTCATTACCAGAATTTTGCAGCGCTCTAAACTTAAACAGAAGAACAGCTGTTCACATCTTTTAGCATTTCACATTTGCCTAACTTATAAATTGCCATGTGTCAAAATCATGGTTCTGTAATTGCTAAAGCATGATATGTCAGGTTATTTGAATATAATTACTTTGTGAAGTAATTATGACCACAAAACATCTTTGTTACATGAAGAGCTGTACATCATTTGAAATTACTCAAATGATGTCTTGATCTGAAGCATATATCCCAGGGACTTAATGTTTTTAATAACACTGTGTCACTGCGGGGGATGGGGGCGGTGAAGAAGAAAAAAAGAATAAGAGGGTGAAAAAAAAAAGCACTGGCCTAAAGCACCCTGTGAACTGCTTTGCAACTTTTTTTTATAGGAAATCCTTGCCTTGGATGAACAGTCCAGTATGTGTATGTTGTAGCAGGCAATTAATTATCAACCACTAAATAAGAATATCTTTGATCCTTGGAACTGTCGCATACAGTGTATCATTATTAAAAGGTGATGAGCTCTTGCTTTTATTTCACAGTACTTAATGCTATAAACTTCTAGTCAGGTTTCCTACAAAAGAAACCAGTTAATATAGGTACATAAACCACAAAAATCATATACCAATTTAAAAATTAGTGTTTTTCTACTTAAAATACTATTTAGCTTGAGGGTTCATTGGACATTTGTAAAAGCACATTAAAGCCAGTAAGGTTTTTTTTATTATTTTTATAACATTTTTTACAATTAAAATAACATTTCAACTAAACAAAACATTGTTAAATGTTGATATTTAATAAATTGCCTTGTATAATTTCTGAAAATTATACTTGTTCTGGAAAGTGTCAGAATAGCCTAATGATAAAAAGATTTCTAAACAAAATGTTAACCTGACTTTTTTATTCTAATAATAATTCTATAAATTTTCACTCTCCAGTGTAGTTACTTTTAGTAAAGTAGCTGGTAGTTAATGGCTTTTACCTATTAAAGTAAGCATTTGAGAGGACTGGAATACTGGTGTTCATGGGTTAGAATTAAGACTCTGAGACTCTGTAGCATATTTTTTAATATTAAAGGTGGACCTTATATGAATTAAGAAAAACCTACCTGTTAATAAAAACTTCCTTTTAACTATGATGTCTTTCCTGATTATAATTTCTTTCTAATAACTGCAAGGAGTAAAAGAAGTGTTTTATCCTTGTAAGAATTCGCCTAATTGCCACGTGCTGGAGCCGGCTCAGCGCCCAAGGTTTAGATTCTAGGTTGGACGTGCAGCGCCTTGGCCGTCCCTTCCTCGGATGTCCGGTCTGCTCTCCACGGCCGGACTCTGCTGCCCGGTGTGGTTACCCACCCTGGGCCGGCCTGAAACCCCAGAACTGTCGAGGGTCGGCTCGCTATGGTTAACTGTTAACGCGGGACGGTCGTGCTGGCGCGTCGTCAAGGTCGGGTCCAGGGGCGGGGTAGGGGTGGCGTGCCCATAACACCTGCCTCGACGCGGTTCAGAGTCCCGCGCTCCCGAAGCCACGCGGTCACGCCTCCCCTCTAGCCCCGCCGAGGCTACTACGGAAGCCCGCGGGGCACACCTGCGCTGGCAACCGCGGCACCGGTCGCGCTCCCCTATTGGCTGGTGGCGCTGGGAGCATTCTGCGACAAGGCGGTGAGGCCGCCCGGGAGGGCGGGGCGGGACGGGAGAAGGCGGGACTGGCAGGCTCTGAGCCCCGCCCCTTCCGCTTCTCGGACCTGACCTTCCGGCAGCCGGGTCGCGGCCTGAGCCGACATTGACAGGTCTTCGCGATTCGGCCCGACGCGCCCCCTCTCGCGACATCATGGTGGCGTATTGGCGACAGGCTGGACTCAGGTAGGCCCAGGCCTCGGGAAGATCGGGTCTCTGGGGCACGGGGAGGTACGGGGCGGCCCGGGGTCGGAGGTCACGCCGGGTGCTTCGCGGATGGGGGTCGGCCCGGCGAGTGAGGTCCCAAGATGGCGGCCTGCGGACGCTGAGCTAGGGTCACGGCCGCCGGGGCCCGAGCACCTGCCAGCACCTGCCGGAGTGTCGCCGAGCTCCTGCGTGCCCCCAGTAGCGCCCTCGACAAGTGCCATGTCTTCTCAAGGACGGCGCTTCTCACCCGCGCGGCCTTTGGCCTTTGAATTGGACTCAGTTGAGGTTCTGGAAGTAACAGAGCTCGAGAGAGCGGAGGGGTTCTCTGGGTGTAACCACGGTCACCATAGCTGGCGTTTCTTTCCAGCATCATTAAAAATTAACTCCTGTTGTCAGGTTTATCGGTAAAACGGGTGAAAGCCCTTGATAAGGTGTAAAGGGCCCTGCCACAGGTGAGCGGTGGCTCCTGGGAAGCCAGAATGTGGAGCGCACTGGAGGCCGTGGCTTCTGATGAGACGGAGAAACCATGGATCTAGGTATCACACCTGGTTTCTTTGCCCGTACACCCAGTTGAGCTGCTCACCTGGCTCAGGTTAACACACCTTGTCACTTGACTAGATTAAGTAGCACCTCCTAATGGTGACCTGTGGGTTTGTGACTGGGCAACCCAAGAGTTTCCAGATTTTCAAGGTCGAAGCAGAGTTCTGTAGGATTGGAGGCATGATGGTCCCCCTCAGAGGCAACGCCTACCACGAGACAGGTGGGGCAGACCAGCTCATCTCATGTGGTCTTTCATCCTCCCAGCCACCAGTGGGACAAATACTGTTATCCTCTGCTTTGTCCTGTTGTTTTTACAGGTGAGCACATTAGACAAAAAGATGGAAAGGTTACCAGTTCCTAGGAGTGGAAGCAAGAATCTGAACTCCTACCTCTGGCTCCCCAAAAAACAAACCTGAAAACATGAGAAAATAGTCAGCAGCAAACTCCCCTTCCTGTTTTCAAAAAGTGTGAAAAGTGAGCTTACATCTCCTGGAAAATAAGGTGTTGATGGGAGTCCCATGTAGCAAACAGGAAGCAGGCTGTCAGATATTTTGCTAGAATTGATGTTCTCTAAGCACTTCTCAGTTTAACTTAAAAACTTTGATTGGAAAGTTATTTTCAATGGCACACCTGTGAATCAGAATCCAATATTCTAAGGAAAACCTTTAAATAATCAGAAGTAGAGCTCTTTTCATTCAAAATAGGTTTTTTTTTTCCCTCCTCTTTTAATTATGTATGGTTTATCTTGTAAGAATAATAAAAGGCAAAATGTTGAATTAAATGGGAAAAAGTACAGTTATGTTATACCCTCTGTTAACATTTAGAACTGTGCTGTGGGTTTTTTCCTCTAATAAATCTATGCATCTTTTAGTTCAAATTAATATGTATTGAAGAGAAAACAGTGCAAGGAAAAATAAAAAATCTCCCATTCTAATACCAGTGAAGGCTTTGATACATTTCTTTCTGGATTTCTCTTTGTATAGATTCCTTTTGCATCAGTCGTTTATTTTAAAGTTCAGTTCTACAATAGTGTACAACGAAACCAAAAGCATAGGAAGGAAAACAAAAGCATAGTCACACAACCAGTCTGGCTGAATCATTGATTATTAGCTTTCTTGCGCTCTCATTTCCTCCCAGCTACATCCGATACTCCCAGATCTGTGCAAAAGCAGTCAGAGATGCACTGAAGACCGAATTCAAAGCAAACGCCATGAAGACTTCTGGCAGCAGCGTAAAAATTGTGAAAGTGAAAAAGGAATAATCTGTAAGTTACTGATATATTCAGAAAAACAGTTGCACCATAAGTTTTTAGAAAGCTTTTAAAAATCAGATTTCAGCTTTCTGAAACAACTGTCCATGTTTGGTCAGTTGGTACATTTAGAGTTAGTGGGATGATCATTTGAGGCATACAGGTTGTAGAAGTCCCATGGCTTAATCAAAGAAAGTCATTGGGAGGCCCTGACAAGCAGAAGTAATTGCCACATTGATTTTCAGTTCATTTAGCGAAGCTTAGGTAAAGAGCCATCGGTCATCTTATTTTAATTAAACCTGTTTCATTTGCACAAAATCAAATAATTCGGAGGATAAACTCCCAACTTTTATAATTGTTATTGGAGTTATGTAACTACTTCAGGAGCTTGAAAAATTACACTTCTTTGAGAGTTTCTTTTCCCCACATCTGCTAATGTTCTCAAGCATGAGGGCTGCAAGTATAGGCAAGGGTCCTGATTTCATATCAAGCATTAAAATCATCAAGACCCTGCAGTGGATACTGTTTGCTAAATTTATTATGCTTTCAGAGTTTGGCTCATTTCATCTCTGATGTTGGCATTGCAAAGTAAGACAGTTTTGTACTGTTGATAAGTTCAAACTGCTAAAGTGATTTGATCTCTAAACCACTTTCTTGACTTTATTATTTCAAAGATAAAGTGAGGCAAATTACCAGAGGGATGTTTTTCAGATTTAATTTTCTTGTTTTGCTTTAAAAAGAAAAAAAAGCTTCAGATCCGCAGTAGCAAGGAAGTGTGATAAATATTAATCCTTTAGCAGCTTGTGGTTATGAGCAATTTTACTTATTGGAACTGTCTCCCCTAAGCATTCTTCATTTTCATTTTAAATTAGTAAATATTTTATTACAAGTCTGGAGATGCGGTGTTTTGAATTGAGCCCTGTTATTGCTGGGGCTCTCTGTCTAATCTCATCATTCTGAGGAATGAGACCTTTAGGTTGGATTGTTTTTTAACAGCTAACTGAGAAAAATCACCCCATCTCTGCCTGCAGCATGGCTGAGCCAAACCATTGAATGCCCGCAACCTTGCGATGTCCTTGGGGCCAGGAAGTGGGGTCTGGCTCCAGTAAACAGCACAGGGACCATTGTCTACACCTCGTACAGGGAATGAGCCCCCACTGCCTCAACGTCTTCTAAAGGCAGAGTGTTTCTTAACTATGGGGAGAGTGTTTGTCTTTACTTAGCCGGGAAGTGCCTCTTTGGCTGGGGCCGCTCACGTGAACCCGTACTTTTTACATCTGAGAGCCAGGGTTTATCACCAGCTGAGGGAACTGAAGCCGCAGTCGTATTAATACAGCTCATTGTAAGGAAGTTATTTCCCCTATTTGTGTTGGATTTTTAAGAAAACATAAAAGGACCAGCAACTTGGATTTTCTCTTTTCCTTCTAGACCCTGAGTACAGCCTGAATGCTGCATGTTCAAGGTGAAGCTGTGAGCACGTATTATAGCAGATTGGAAACCATCTCCCTTCATGGAAAAAAAACAAAATAATACCTGTGTTGTTCATAGATTGACAATGCCAGTAAATTAAAGTACAGTTCACTCTAGCTGTTGGTTTTTGGTTTCTGTCAGACTTCTTCTTTATGGGAGCCATCTGCACGGCTGCAGGAGTATGATCAAGGGAGAACAGAGACTTCCTGTCCATCCAGTGGTTAGCACTCCGAGCTGCAGGGGGCATGGGTTCGATCCCTGGTTGGGGACCCAAGATCCCACAGCCACCCAAAAAAAAAAACCCAAAAAGTTGAAGAAGAGATGTCATATCTAGTGACCAAAGGGATCCAGGAGACATTTTGAAAATGTCTCAAAATAGTGCTCTTTTTCATGACATTAATTGACAGAATTGGGCTCTGTCATCAAAGCTGTCTTACTCCTTATCTTCTAATTGCAGACGTGTCAGAGGTAGAGGCCAGGGGTGGGGGAGGGGAGGTGGGTTGTCTGCTGGCCTCATCCTCCTTTGCAGGCACCCGTCATATCCAAGTGGTGCCACTTAGCCAGCAGGCTAAGTGAAAATGATTATTAAAAGCATAGATTAGAAGACAAAATACTAAATTGTAGTATTCATTTCTTATCACGCACTTCAAATCTATAGAGGAGTACTTTTAATGTTGAAATTATCAAGCATAAAATACCTTTTACTTTGTTTTATAAATGGACTTTTATATCCTGGGAGTGTTTCTCCTAGGAAACTAGACGAAACCACTCAGTAACTTGCTTATGGAGTTGATGGTTGAGCTGACATGAAAATCTAAGGCTCTGGACTGCAGGTCTCAGGCGTGATCGTGACAGCCATCCACTGTACTTTTTGGGGTAATTCATTTACCCTTTAAATACTTAGAGATAAAGAATTGTTGAAAGTGTAGTGTTTCTCTTTCTTTGAAACTTGAAAGCACTTGTCTAAGTAAAATCCCACTGCAAAGCTAGAAACTGCTTGACTGATAACCACTTCTGGAGGATGGAGAAATACAGCTGGACAGGAAATTTTGAAACACTTCAGCTTCTGCCCCAGGAATGGCTCTCACCTTGGTACTTAAGCTCACTATATAATTTATCAGGGCCACTCAGCCATGCTGAGGACGAGCCCAGGAGAACGCTTTTGTTCTTGGCTCCTGGAGAGGACTTCCTGCCCCAGACTCTTGACCTGTGTGTAAGTTTTATCTCATTCTCCGCACAGGGCGCACGAAGAGGAGCGGGGGTGCTGAACAGAAGCCGCTTAGGAGCCCCTTGAGTCCTGTGCCTGAGGCTTTTGTCCTGAGCTTTTGAAGTCAGGGCCCCTCAGTTGTCATGCTTCAGTCCCCACAATTAAGTTACCAGGAGGCATCTTTGATTACCAGGACAGAAACAAATGACTCACAAGGCCATGGGGCCTCTGATACCAGACGAATAAAGTAACTGATAGGCAAAGGGCTGAATCATTTCCAGCCAAGTTAATTAGAGATAAGTCATTTTATTCAGGAGGCAGATGGAATAATTAGAGTCGAGACTTAGGGACAGGCCTTGTGATAAGGAAAGGATTAAAGTTAACTGAGTAAAGGACAGATTCACTGCTCAGTAGAGATTCTGTGTGGTTCTTCATGATTAAAAACAGTCCTGAACTGTTAGCATGAGGCCCTGCGTCAACGTCCCACTGGGTGGCTGGCAGGACCACTGTGTCCAGAACACCAGGGGGCCTGGTCAGATGGAGTTGTGGGTATTTCACTAAGCACCTGCGTGACTTGTGAGGGATTCAGTCTCCTCATTCACACAAGGTTCTTGTGTGTGAAGTGAAGGAATCAAATGCTCTAAAATCCTGAGTCTACCATCTCAGTCTCAGAGAGACCAATGTTGCTGTAGCCACTGTACAGCTAAAGGAAGAGGCCCTTCAAAATTGGGACAGATTTCTTTTAGTGTGTTTGGTTGTTTTTTTTTAAATCTATATCTACTTAGCTCAGCTGATAAAGAATCTGCCTGCAATGCAGGAGACCCCGGTTCAATTCCTGGGTCAGGAAGATCCCCTGGAGCATAGATAGGCTGCACACTGCAATATTCTTGGACTTCCCTGGTGGCTCAGCTGGTAAAGAGTCTGCCTGCAATATGAGAGACCTGGGCTTGATCCCTGAGTTGGAAAGATCCCCTGGAGAAGGGAACAGCTACCCACTGCAGTATTCTGGCCTGGAGAAGTCCATGAACATGGGGTTGCAAAGAGTCAGAAGTGAAAGTGAGCAACTTTCACTTCACCATACAAAAGAGTAGGATAGTGGGATGCATTTTGAAATATTTTAAACTACTCAACATTAATAAGTCTGGGCAGTTAGACTCCAAGAAAAGGAATTTATTTAGTCTGAAATAAAGCAATTTAGCCATTTAAAATTGAATGTATTTTAATGATTACTATTGAGCAAGCAAAAATCTTTACAGTAATATAAATCAGCAGGGTTTTGTTTTTTTACTTTAGATCTGTATCCTTTCCTGCATCTATTTAATTGCCTTTTTAGATTTGAGAAAGTGAAAAAAGTGCCAGAGGAAGCATGTGTATAAATTCTTATGTAATCACAGGTTATAAGTCTTTTTAGCATCTAAAGAAGTTATGAACTCAAACTAAGAGTAATTCAGATGCAGTTTCTTATTAAATCTGCTTTCGGTTTTAGTGCTTTTTGAACCACAGGTAGAAGGTGTTTAAAACTTTATTTTTTAAAATTCTGTAAATATAAGGCATGTCACAATACAAACATCGAGAGAATTTTTCTCTTGGTGCATATTTTAGTTATTTTCTCGTGATATGCACGTGAAAAGAGTGAAGTTTCTCAAAATGAGCTACTATCACCCATCCACTGGCTGCCTTATTACTGCAGGTTACAAGGCAAATAGATGAAAACCCAGTTGCCTGCAAGTAAATAGTTCCTCCCATCACCGACTGCCCATGGATCCAATTGGATAACTCCGTGGTAATTCTAGAAAGCCATTAAAACCCTTCAGGCGCTGGATGGGATGGCAGTGCTGTATGTCAGAAATAGGTAAACTGTAATTAAGAAGTTATGGATGATTTGATTACGCTCTTGTGTATTTGGTCCTGTTGTAATGTGAACAGATTAAAATTGTGTAATGGCTAAAGGTGTGTCATCATGCAAACATTTATGGCAACTTCTGCAAATTAATATCAACTGTAAAAGTTCCCTAATGAGACAGTGTCCTCCATAACCTCGAAGGACACTACAGCCACCGCTGCTTAATTCCTCCGTTTCAGTGGTCGCTGGGCGTGCATGTGCCCTTTCTAAAGAGCAGGGCAGCTGCAGAGCCCTTTGAGGAGGGTTGCTGCATTAAAGTGAAAAGGGCATTTTGAAATAGCCTTTACAAGAACCAAAGATGATGAATGAATTCCCAGAATCAAACATTAATAAGAAACTTTAAAGTATCTACATATATGTTAAGAGCTAGTTATACAGGGCGCTTCCCTGGTGGACTCGTGGTTAAGACTCTGAGCTCTCAGTGCAAGGCATGCAGGTTTAGTTCCTGGGAACTAAAGAGCCCACATACTGCACAGCACAGCCAATTTAAAAACATTTTTAAAAGGTAGCTAGAGGATGAGATGGCTGGATGGCATCACCGACTCGATGGACATGGGTTTGAGTAAACTCCAGGAGTTGGTGATAGACAGGGAGGCCTGATGTGCTGCGATTCATGGGGTCACAGAGTCGGACACGACTGAGCGACTGGACTGAACTGAACTGATTCAGACATAAAGATCAGAAGACTGGAGTTGTTATTTTGTGGGGTTTTTTGCCTAGGTATTTTTTTGGGAAGGACTGCCACTTTCCTTTCCTCCCTTGTCCCTTTTGCAATCGGTATGCTGAAGTGTATACACAATCTCCACAATTTACTAGTGGTCACTGACTCCCGTGTTCCTCTGTGTGGCTCCCAAACACCAAGCAGTCACATGACTTGACTCCTGGAGGTCAGCAGGTGTGAACAAGTGGGCAGCGGGCCATGCATTAAGAGAGAACCTACGGTGAGAGCCTTAACAGTCCGGAGATGCCAACCAGTACAGATCCCCATGTGCTTACCAGGGTAGCTAATGCCTATACAACTTAACCTCACCTGCAGGGGCTCCCCCACACCCCCCACCCAGTCCATCTCCACACACAGCAAATAGCCAAATCAGATCTTTAAACAAAGGGAGCACTCTACAGTTAATTCACCTGCCTATTAAAAAGAATAAAACCAAGCTTGTGCACAGAATACCACACTCTTCAAGACCCTAGTGCCCGTCAGTACTTCCCCGCCCCCCACCCCACCCCCCAAAGTTCCCCATCAGAGCTAACGCTGAGTGGCTGCGGGTGGGTCGTTGTGTCACAGCACAGAACCGGCCTGCGATCACGGGGGTGACTTGCTCATCCTAATAGCGCTCCGGAAGAGCCAGCCTCAGGCAGGGCCTCTCGCCGTTACTGTTCCTTGTCTGCCGGTTCCACTTCTGCTTCCCCCTCTACCTCCGCCTTCTCTTCCACATCCGCTCTGGCGTCTTGAAACTGTTGGTACTCGGACACCAAATCCTGGATGTTACTCTCAGCTTCAGCAAACTCGCTGATGTCCATCCCCTCGCCGGTGTACCAGTGCACGAAGGCCTTCCTCTTGAACATGGCCGAGAAATGCTCGGAAATCCTGCCGAACAGCTCCTGGATGGCTGTGTTGTTGCCGATGAAGGTGGCCGCCATGCTCAGCCCCCGGGGCGGGATGTCGCACACGGCCACCTTGACGTTGTTGGGGATCCACTCCACGAAGCAGCCGCTGTTCCTGGTCTGCACGTTGAGCAGCTGCTCGTCCACCTCCTTCGTGGACATCCGGCCCCGGAAGATGCAGGCCACGGTGAGGTAGCGGCCACGGCGGGGGTCGCAGGCGGCCATGGTGTTGCGGGCGTCAAACATCTGCTGGGTGAGCTCGGCCACGGTCAGCGCGCGGTACTGCTGGCTGCCCTGGGCCGTGAGCGGCGCGAAGCCGGGCATGAAGAAGTGCAGGCGTGGGAAGGGCACCATGTTCACGGCCAGCTTGCGCAGGTCAGCGTTGAGCTGGCCCGGGAAGCGCAGAGAGGTGGTGATGCCGCTCATGGTGAGGGACACCAGGTGGTTGAGGTCCCCGTAGGTGGGCGTGCTGAGCCGCAGCGTGCGGAAGCAGATGTCGTAGAGCGCCTCGTTGTCGATGCAGAAGCAGGCGTCGGAGTTGACCACGAGCTGGTGCAGCGCCAGCACGGCATTGTAGGGCTCCACCACCGTGTCCGACACCTTGGGTGAGGGCATCACGCTGAACGAGTTCACGATGCGGTCGGGGTACTCCTCGCGGATCTTGCCCAGCAGCAGCGTGCCCATCCCCGACCCCGTGCCCCCGCCCAGTGAATGCACTAGCTGGAAGCCCTGCAGGCAGTCGCAGCCCTCGGCCTCGGTGCGCACCACGTCCAGCACGCTGTCCACCAGCTCGGCGCCCTCCGTGTAGTAGCCCTTCGCCCAGTTGTTACCGGCCCCGGAGTTACCTGCGGGCACAGGGGACTTGGTCATCCCTCTCCCCCACCCCAGGAACGGGCGTGGGGGCTGGGGAGGATGCACACCTCCAGGAGGCGCTCTTGCTCTCTCCCCAGTGGAACCTTCCAGAAAAACCTACCGTGAACAAAGCTGTCCGGTTGGAAGAGGGTCCCCACTCTGCTAGATCGGATGCTGTCCATGGTCCCGGGTTCCAGATCCACCAAGACTGCTCGGGGCACGTATTTCTTACCTGCTTAGAAAGATATGAAGTTAGCAAACTTCTAACTTGTTTTTCTGAAGGTTCATGTTTCATCAAAGTAGAACCTAGGTAGGGGGAAAGAGTCCTTCTAGAAAGTGTCTTGGGTAGAAAGACTGGCAGTGATAGCTTGGACCCCGACAACAATCACAGAAATCTGTAAAAAGCTTCAGAAATCACTTCTTCCACCATTGTCCATTTTGTTTTTTCTCTTGCGAGTGATGAGGATTTTGTTCCTATTGGAACTGACTCTACTTTTTATTTAAAAACCGGAAAGGCAAAGTTCCCTGGCTGTGCAGTGGTTAGGACTCTGCAGTCTCACTGCCCAGGGCCCAGGTTCAATCCCTGGACCAGGAGCTGAGATCCCACAAGCCACAGTGCATGGCCAAAAAACCGCAAAACAATTAATAAAATAATTAATTAATTTAAAAATAAAAACCAGAAAAGGAAGATAAGGGAAAAAATAAAATAATAAAAACCAGAAAGGAAGGTCAGGGCCTAAACAGTCTGTGTTGGCAGTGTGGCCCTCCTGTGACCAGAGACAGCCTTTCCAGGGCTACCCTCAGTAGCTCTCAGAATATTACCCGCCTGTCCCTCTGGTCTCGCAGGCCCTCCTCTCTCTGCTGTGTCCCCAGGGCCGGTGACCATGGCCAAGAGCGCAGTGTCGTACCGTGAGCCTCGTTGTAGTACACGCTGATCCTCTCCAGCTGCAGGGCGCTGTCCCCACAGTAGCTCCCGGCCCAGTCTATCCCATGCTCCTCTCCAATCACCTCCCAGAACTGAAAGCAGAAGGAGAGAAGGTCAGTGTCCAGAGGGATCCCGCTGAAGGCCAGGTTGGAGCCGGCAGATTGAGCAGAAAGACAGGAAGCGAGAGCTCTGGGTCTGCATTCCTCCCTGAGACTTATCTTTGGGGCCCTTTTCCTACCTGCCCGCCCCTTCCTAAATTTATGCTTTGTCCCTGCTCCTAGCCATGAAGATGAAAACAGTGTTTTATATCCACCTGAACTGCTTCAATACAATGTAACACATAAAATGTCAAATTGGATTTTGTTCCTGTGAAATTCAGGCCCCCATGTACATTAATGCTCTTCTTTTAGAATTTCACATCAGTGTATCTCTAGTTAGGCCTTACAGTGCATCCAGCTAGCAGAGTATAGATCCCATTAAGTGAAAATAAACTGAATTCTTATCTGACTGCATGATAACATCTCATTCCACTTTGCGGATTTATTTTCATGCAGTTTTTCCCAAAAGCCCATCACGAGGACACCTATGCATGCTTTTAAACAGTGCGCATTTTGGATGATCAGATATGTGCTCAATTCAAAATTATGCATAGCCATTTTCTGGTAACTATTTGAAACATATTATACTTTCAGTCACATACACATATTATTCATATAGATATGTGCCAGGCTTTTATGGATACAGTTACTGAAATGGCCCCTTTTCATTACCCCAGAGAAGCACAAATATACTTGAAAATGTATTCGTTTATGTTCAATCCCCAAGGCTTTTTCCAACCACATTTTTAAATGATAGCTCTGCTTCGGCCTTGATCTTATTAATATAAGACTCTATTTTATAGTAAATTATCAGCAGAGAAAAAAGAAGGTTCTCTGAAACCACAAATTAAATGTCTTGTGTATACTTAGGGATGATTCACATTGCTGTATGGCAGAAACCAACACAACATTGTAAAGCAATTATCCTCCAATCAAAAATTTTTTTAAATACCAAAAAAATAAAATCAGGAGTGAGACTAACAAAAAAAAAAAAAAATGCGTCCTAAAAGTTCTTATGGGCCCAAATAATAAGTTTTTGCTGGGTCTTTAACCATTAGGCAGCACAGTTCTGGACCCAGAGCTGAGACCCTGCCTAGACCCTGCACTCCCTGCCTGGATCCTATCTTCATCTTATCTTCCAACTTCAGAGCAGTAGGGGCCCATGCCTCCCTTGTCTGTGTGTTTGAGTTTCGAATGTCTTATCACTCCAGCAAGGAAGGATGACATCTTCTTTGTTAAGCGGTCATTTTCTTTGCCCCAGGTTTTAAACACCTGTTTTAAAAGAGTTTCATTTTTTCCATAGCTGTGTCAGTTACAGTAGCCAAAATTTGGAAACAATACAGATGCCCTTGCAGATGACTGAATAAACAAACGTGATCTATCTGTACAGATGGATTGTTATTCAGCCTTAAAAAGGAAGGAAGTTCTGACACCTGCTACAACAGGGATGGACCCTGAGGACACTACGCTAAGTGAAACAGGCCACTCACAAAAGGACAAATACTGTTATATGATAATGAAATTCATAGAGACAGAGAGGAGAATTGCAGGTGCCAGGAGTAGGGGAGAGGAAATGGGGAGGTAGTGTTTAATGGTATGTATGAAGTTTTAGTCTTACAAGAAAAAAGCAATTTAAGTTTAGTTTTTCAAGAAAAGCATTTTGGAGATTGGAGGCATGACAGTGTAACTATACTTAACACTACTGAAGTAGATACTTAAACATGGTTACAAATGGTAAATTTTACATCATCTCATCACATATAAACTTTTAAGTTGTAATGCAATAAAGTTTTTAATGCAATTCATGCTAGTAGAAGTAATTTCAAAATAGTAAAGAGAATAATCAGACAGCTGTTTCATAACAGAACTGATCACTCTAAAATTAGAGTTGAAGAGGGCTGCCCTGGCAGTCCAGTGGTTAAGAATCCACCTTGCAATGCATGGAACACCGACTCAATCCCTAGTCTGAGAGGATCCCACATCCCATGGAGCAACGAAGCCCATGAGCCGCAACTACTGAAGCCCAGGCTCCCAAGAGCCCGTCCTCGGAAGCAAGAGAACACTGCAATGAGAAGCTCCCCCCGCCTGCCTCTACTGCAATGAAGAGTAGCTGCCGCTGGACACAACTAGAGAAAACCCACATGCAGCAGCGAAGACCCACCACGGCCAAAAATAAGTAAATAAATCTTTTTAAAAGTAAATTTAAAAAAACTTAGACTTGGAGGTATTGGGCTCTGGTATCTGTTTCTTAGCCTTGGTCAATAGAACCAAGTATTTTTTAGAAAAATGCGATGGAGGAGGAGAAAAACTTATTTATATCGCAAAGGATTTATTTTAATTATTTCTGTTGCTGAACACCAAAAATTTTAGGTTTACCACTTTGATTTTCTGTTGCATTCAAAATAAATTATAGTTGATCTTTTTTAACTGGAACATAAATACAGGAGGGGAGGGAAAGATATCTTAGTGATACAGTGGAAAAATTTTCCCAAGAAATTTTTGAAAACTATTTTGAGACAAAATTACTGGTTTTAGATACGAATGCAGAAGTGATCAAAGTTAAAACAATTGACAGATGTTTTATACACATGTAACTGTCCACAAAATTAACAGGAGTTAGATTTACCCTTTAAGCCTTTTCCTATGCCCTCAGTCTCTTTAACTACTACAGACATCGTTTGACGTCAGTAAGTCAGACACTGGGCAAGCGCGTAGATCTGCTGGGCTCGGATCCTCCCTGTTACCTTAGGGGCTTTTTCTATGCTGTGGATCAAGGACAGTAGTAGTTGGACGTTCCTTACCTTGGCTCCAATCTGGTTGCCACACTGGCCAATCTGGATGTGTACGATCTCACGCATCCTTGCTCTGCGCCTGAGGATCAGACCTGCCTGGAGCGAGTCCCTAGTCTGAGAGAGCTGCTGGTCACTGCCGCAAGCCTTACACAACTCTGGTCATCGCAGTGACGGGACCCACTGACCAGGCTGCCTCCCGCAGTGACCCAAGGGTGTGTCCAGCCTGGAGGCCCAGCCCCTGCCCCTCTCTGCTCTGTCATCCTTGTAGAGGGGGAGTTCTTCCTCTCCCAACACGGAATATTGCCCGATCATTTCCTAGAGTTCAAGACCAAAGGCTGCTGTTGTGTGCGGTGCCTATAGGACTGGCAGCAGGCCTCAGCCTTGCATGGTGGAGTCTGGGCACCAGCTCCGGGCCCCCAGTTGGTCAGACTCCTAGCTCACCGGGGCAACCAGGACCACCTCCAGAGACCTTTCCCACCCAAGCCAGTTGTATTATCAGAAATCCTTTTGTCTAAATGCATGGCATGACAGATGAGTCCACAAATTCCAGAGCATGAAGTGGCTTCACTACAGCCACACATACAACCAATTAGACATCACCCCACCCTCCCTCAAGAACCTGCCATGGCTCCCCTGTCTTCAGCTGTGCTTTGTCTAAAAGCCACTGGTGGCGCTAAGGTGGAACATGGATAGACAGTTCTGATTTTTATGTTGTATATTTTAATGTTAATAGAAAAAAAAAAAAAAACTTGCTAAGTCTCTTTAGTCATGTCCAATTCTTTGCAACCCTATGGACTGTAGCCCACCAGGCTCCTCTGTCCATGAGGATTCTCCAGGCAAGAGTACTAGAGTGGGTTGCCATGCCCTTCTCCAGGGGATCTTCCCAATCCAGGGATCGAACCTCGTCTCTTGTCTCCTGAGGTTCTTTACCACTAGCACCACCTGGGAATCCCAATAGTAAAATGATAAGAGAAAGTCTGCTTTTTCAACTTGGCCAAATTTGTAATGGGTGACATGTGATTCTTGGGAGTTTGGGAAATCAGAATGGAGACATAAGATCTAAACTCTCCGGCTTGCCATCAAGGCCTTTGTTAACCTGGCTCCAGGCTTCCATCCCAACACCCCCTCCAGACTTTGGTCCTGCGTGGTCAGGGTTCTGGAATATTCCCTCCTCCACACTGGGCCGTGGGGTTTTCAGCTCTCTCCCAGCACATTGTTCATACTGGCGGTCACTCGCCCCTCCCTGACATGACAAGGCCCCCTTTAACGTAAAAGCCTGTGACAGCCCCGCCCACCTCTCTGCCCAGGACACAGCCTGGCTGCCCCTTTACACCACCACGCAGCTCTCCTCTGTTGCCCCTTTGCTCTCATCACAGGGGTCTCACTGACTTTGGTTCCTTTACCAAACGATGAAGTCCCTCAGACCCAGTGAGGGTGTCCCTGACACCCAGTGAGGGCCACACAGGAGATGCTCAGCCCTGCACTCCCAGCAAACCAGGCTCACCACCAGCCCCTGCCCATCACCTCTCACCCTGCAAGCCCCAGCCTGACCATCGGCTCCTAAACCGCGTGCCTTCCTACAGGCCTGGGGAGACCTCGATGTGAGGTCAGTGACATGAGCAGGGAAGTTATCCCCAGTGGACTTTCTGGGGAATATAATCTCCAGTCCTCCCAGGAGTTCAACCACAGAGCCAAGAGCTGAGGTGAACGCTGGGAGGGAAACCACAGGTGGGGAAGAAAGACTTTGTCCCTTGGTGCCGGCCTCAGGCCCACTCCTGTCTGTTGTCCAGTGATCTCACCCGTCATGTGCAGACTAAGAGCTCCATGACCCATGGACAGGTCCTGGACCAGGGAAGAGTTGCTGTGAGGGACACGAAGGGGACCATTGTGGACATTTGAGCACAGACTGTGTAGATAGGATGATAACATTGCAGTCACGTTCTATTTCCTGAACTTGATCCTGGCCTGGGGAACACGTGCATGCAAGCCCTAGTTTTCAGGAGACACTTTGAGGTATTCAAGGTCACCACGCAACTTTCTCTGAAACAGCAGGGCAACGATGACTGAGTGACGCATGGAGAGAGAGGTTAAGCAAACTGGGACGTGTTAAGAGTTGGCGAATCTTTCCAAACTTAGAAATGAGATGAGGACTCTTGCGACATGTCTCTTAGTTTGGAAAGTTCTTTCTACTCCAAGTTGAATGACCACATCATTCACACCTGCATCTGCTCCACACTCGGCTGCCCCCAAGGTAAAGAGGAGACAGTGTAAATACAAGAGAAGAAATATGCTTGTGCTTAGCAGTATTTTTCACGAATTAAAAAATACACAGTGGGGAGGGATGAATTCAGAAGTTGAGTTTTCCTTTTTTTTGGGGGGGGGGGGCGGCGCTGTGCTGTGTCTTAGTTGCAGCATATGAGATCTATTTCCCTGAGCAGAGAGCGAACCCAGGTCCCCTGCGTTGGGGGAGTGGAGTCTTAGCCACTGGACCACCAGGGAAGTCCCAGGGGGTTGAGATTAACAGATAAACCCTACTATATATAAAATAAATAACCAACAAGCACCTGCCGTACAGCACAGGGAACTCTACTCAATATTTTGTAATAAACTTTAAGGGAAAATCATCTGAAAAAGAACAGATGTTTATTAAAAAAAAAAAAAGAATCACTGTGTTAAACACCTGAAACTAACACAATATAGTTAAATATATATTAAGAAATATATATATACACACACACAGAATGAGCCTTTCAGCTTCCATGGATGTCACCCCACTTGCCTTTACTCCTTCCTCTTCCCTTCGTGCCCCCACCTGCCCTGCCCGCCCTCCCCTGGCCCGGCAGGCCCCAGCGTCTCTGAGGCTGGAACAGGAGACAGACCCTGGGGGGTCAGGGACACCCCCCCTCCTCCGGTGGCCCTAGAGCTTTGATGGCAGTTTCCAACACTCAGCCTTGTTTGCCCATCACTTATATTCCTGCCTTATCTCCCCAACAGCCTGGGAGTTGCTGCATCGCTTCACCTTCGAGTCCCCAAAGTGCCTCAGTCAATGTTTGCTGAGTGCAGACCAACAGCTGGGCGAGGGTGAGCAGCCCCACTCAGAAGGGCCAGCTTCCCCACAGCCAATAATGTGTTTATTCAGGAGTGTGTCCTAACGGGCGGGGAGGGGCGCGGGGACTCTCTCCTCCTTTCCTAGGAGGTGGTCCAGGCTGAACAGGGATGGTCCGTGGAGTCAGCACAGACCTACTTTAGGAAGTTGCTGGAGGCGGTGGGGGGCAGAGCTGCTGGGAGGGTCTGGGGGTGCCCTCCACCTGTGTTTTCACTCCATTCCGGAGGAATGCAGTCCAGCAAGCTGGGCGCCCCCAGCCTCCACCCTCCTTGGAGCACCCTCCTTGGGTCACCTGAGTTTGCCAGAATTCCAGATGAGCGCTTAAAAGGTTTTTCTGTTAATGGTAGCAAAAAGGGGGAAGAAGAGGAACCCTGTTTGCTCTGATTCCAGTGGGGCCAGTGGTGTTTACTCAGCCCGGGTGGCATGCGCTGTCAGAGGTGGGGGCTGATGGGGGTGGTGCGGATGCCAGGAAGGGAGGCTGGGATTGGGGGCCCACCTCCCTCAAACCTGGAAAGCCCAAGAGAGGTCCCGAGGCCCAAGTCTGTGGTAAGGACTGAGCAGCCCTCAACCATTGCACCGACAGTGTTTTTCGAGTCAGCTTCACATGATGGAAGGCAGCGATGCAACTGACGGTGTAGACGCCGCTGTCTCCCGGGCCTGGGTCCTGAGCGCCTACTGGGTGTCTGGCCTGAGCTGCTGTGGGCGCAGGAGTTAACATGTCGGGTGGCACCAGGAGGCAGGACATATGGCGGGGCTGACGCCAGCCTGTCTCTGCCCCTCTGTCCTTATTTATGAAAGTACCTGCTCCCCTGGGGAACACGCGCCCCTCTGGCTGCTAGGTTAGCGAGAGCCAGTGAGGTGGTGAAGACACAATTCCTTTCTCAGGCCCCCAGGAGTGCCCCCTTCCTGACGCACAGGTGAACAAGCCCCCCTGGGGGACCCAAGGTCTGCACTCCCGCCAGGCAGAAGGTGACCCCTTGCCCTGAAGCACAGCAAGGGATTCAAAGCCGCCATCTGTGATGAGCGACAAAGCCATCTTCTCCCCCGAGAAGGACTGTGACAAAGGCAGGTGACAGTGATAGGACCTGAACTGAGCTCCAGGGGGACAGTGGGCAGAAACCCCTGCACACCGGGGGTGACCCCACACGCCCCCCTGGAGATGGTTAAGTACCCTCAGGCCAGCCCTTCGTTGTGAGGAGCAGCCCTTGACAAGACGCTGTGGCAGCAAGCCCCTTCCTGGATGACACTCGGGTCTATTATGGGAACAGGACCAAGATGATAAGGAAAACCAGTGTCATCAAGAAACCCCACATCAGCTGCTCCCAGACTTCCTGCGGAGGTGACCCCAGTGGTTGGATGGAGCTCCCCGCATCCTCCACTCAGCAAATGAACTTCAAGTAGGAGAAAAACAAAGTTCTCAGAGAATTCATTGATTTCATCCGCCCCAAGCTTCCACTTCTGAGCGCATCAAAGTTCCTTGCATAACTTAAGAGAAGGCTGGTGAATTACAGTGTTTGCTTGTGATTCAGAGGCAGAAATTTTTCCAAATGTCTTAGTAAGAAAATGACATCTGAGGGGCCATTAGGAGTGACTCAGCGGATGTGGGCAGATCATCAGATGAACTGAGTTCCACTTGCTTGTACTCTCCTCCTCGTGCATTCTCCTAATGTAAAAGAAAGTTCTGGGAAAATGAATAAGTAACTGCAAGAAGAGAAAAAGTAAGCAAGAAACTAGTTACTGTTTTTCTTTAAGCCAGGCTGCCCAGCTCCACGGAGGAGTTTGAGACCTTCTCTCCCTTGGATGCCCCACGCTGACAGCTCCCCATCCCTCTCCAGCCTCAAGTTCAAAATGGGGATGACATGCCATCTCTTCGGTACATTGAGAATCAGCGTCCTGGGATGTGGCACCTCTCATTTGCAGGAGGAAACACACACACACCTCCCGTGAGCCGCCATGGCTCTGAGATACACAGAAACATTAACCTTCTCGCTCATATCTCTCCCGTCTCCCAAGGTGTGCAGCTCCTGATAAGCCATGTTCAGTGGCAGAAAGAGAGATAACACAACATGGATGAAATCAAACAAAAATATATATTTCCTCAAGCCCAGTGTTTGTCCAAGAAACCTCCACTGTACAAGCCTCAGAATTCTATTTGTTTAGCCAACAAATGTTGGCTAAGTACTCTTTGAGAAACTCAGAAGAGCTTGAAGGACCTCAGAAATGTCAGAAATGTGGTTCCTGCCCTCCAGGGGAGAGAGACTCACCTGCCAAACCTCCCTTCTCTGTCCTTCACCAAGTGCTCTGCCACCATCTCTCTGGCTGCACCCACCTCCAGTCAAAGGTCCGCAGAGTCAAAGCTGTGGTTTTTCCAGTAGTCATGTATGGACATGACGGTTGGACCATAAAGGAGGCTGAGTGCCAAAGAGTTGATGCTTTCGAGTTGTGGTGTTGGAGAAGACCCTTCAGAATCCCTTGGACAGCAAGATCAAACCAGTCAGCCCTAAAGGAAATCAACCCTGAATATTCATTGGAAGGACTGATGCTGAAGCTCCAATACTTTGGCCACCTGATGCGAAGAGCCGACTCATTGGAAAAATGCCTGATGCTGGAAAAGATTGAGGGCAGGAGGGGAAGGGGGGCACAGAGGATGAGATGGTTAGAAGGTATCACCGACTCAATGGACATGAATCTGAGCAAGCTCCTGGAGATAGTGAAGGACAGAGGAGCCTGGCGTGCATGGGGTCACAAACAGTCAGACACGATTTAGCGACTGAACAACAACAAGTCAGGGGATGGTTCTTTCATTTGGTGGAAGAGACTGAAGCTCAGAGAGGGACCTGATGGGTTGACATGTGTTCCAAGATGACACGGCAGAACCAGAGGTGGTTCTAAAAAGATGATTCCAGGTGTGGAGAGGCAGGTCGGCCAGACAGCCTTTAGCCAGGCCTCCTTCTCACCTCTGGTCCATAACTGGGTCCTGCAAGCCCTGCCGCTCATCTCAGCATCTCTCCAGCCGAATCAGTAACCCACCACCAGCAGCAGCTCTTGACCGCAATAGCCTCTAACTGACCACCACCCCCTAGCCTTCCATCCTTCCATCCTTCCTCCCAGAGGGAGCTCATAGAACATAAAGACATCACCAATGCTCCCCAGGAAACTAGCAGCCACCAGGGTAAAACCACCCCTCTCACCGCAGCTGATATATTGTTCCGATTGATGGGGAAACCCCTGGGGTGAGTGGGGAGCAGGGAGGGAGCCAAAGGAGGCAGAGACACAGGCCTGCCCCAGGGAGGGAGGGACAAGGGAGGGCTGGCTGGGACCTGGCAGCAGAGGAGGAGCCCTGCATTTGAGGACAGTGGCCTTTGGGGAGCAAGAAGCTGGCCTTAGATCCCAGAGCGCAGCAGCTGAGAGGTGCGTTTACAACCCAGGGACCTCGCCCAGCCTCCTTCTTCTCCAGCCATCTCTGAGGCCACCTGGTCACACCTACCCAGAGTGTTCGCCTTTCAAGGGCCTTGCACATGCTTGAAAAGTCCAGCAGTTTCCATGGCTGCGTCCTCGTCAGTCAATCCCAACTCGCAGGATGGCTAAGAGAACCACCCCAGAGCAAACTCCCAGAGGCCCTATCTCTGGATCCAGCTCTTCCTACTTGGACACTCTTCCTGTTTCCATGTGGCCCCTTACCAGAATGTCCACTCCTGGCAGGCAGAGACTGACACTCCTATGTCCCCAGGGCTGGGACAACGACATGGCGCATCCTAGATTCTCAGCATGCTTGCCAAGTTCCCTTTTGGGTCCCAGAAGACTGGATCCAGTGAACGAGGCAGGCCACGCTCCAAGGGCTCCAGGGGAGGCTCCTGGGTGGGCCTGATGGGACCTGCCAGGTGGATGGTGGGTGGCGTGCTCTGAAGGTGAGACTGACAGGCCAGTCTCACAAATGTGACCCCCAGGAGGCGAGTCCCCTCCCAAGCCAGCCTGTGTGACCAGCAGAGGGTGTGGTGGCGATGGCGTTTGGGGATCACATTCATGGCATAGGGTCAGCGTGAACATCTAACCAAGTGACTGTGTGGACAGAGGGGCAGCTGGCGAGGGACCCATGTTGCCCACGAGCCAGACATGCCTCCCAACATGCCAGCACCCATCACAATAAAAGCAGTATCCAAGACCTGGCTCAGCCCAGGAAGGTGAGAGAATAGGAAGTGTCTGCTCATGTCATGCAGGCAGCATGGCACGAGCCAAGAAGGAGAAGAGGGCTTGGAGGCAAGTCCACAGTAAATGAAAACTCACCTGTGTTCTTGTGCAAGTGGGGAGGCTGGGTCGGCCCCAGCCTGGCTGTAAAGTGTGAGAGATTTCTTTATCAGGACGAGGGGACAAGTCAACCTTATTTTTAGAATTGAATAGGCTTTTGTGTCATGGACTTGCATCACATGTTTGCCAGGAGACTTTATGGGGCAATAAAAAAGATAAACAGGCTAGATTCAAACCCGCCACCCATGAACCTTGGTCTGAGTACAGGTCTCTCATCCTCTCTGGAGCCTCAGTCTCCCCATCTGTAAAATGGGTGACAGCATCTGATTCCCACCTCACAGGCTTGTGCTGAGGATCAAATGAGAGAAGACTTTCCCAGACAGGAGTTGTCTAGACTGACTTTGTATCTGCCTTCGGGCACGGCTGAGCGGCAGGGACAAATCAGTTACTCAGTTACAGGCCGGCTCCCTGAGCTTCTGTCCCAGGCAGATAAGACGAGTCATTATCCACAAAACACCCTCCCAGACACGCAGAGCAGTGGTGGCGTCAGGAAGAGACAGAGCTTTCATATCCGCAGGGTCCCCAAACCTGCAACTCAGGTGCACCTGCTCTGGGGAGAGATGAGCTGGTGGGCGGGGCAGCCAGTCCAGCAACTCCTTCCTCTCTGCAGTCCCAGCAGGTTTTGAGTTTCATCTGTTCACCTTCAGAGAGCTCCTGGAGTCAAACGCCCTCCCCTCACAGCAGTGGCCAGAGCTAGGGCCCCTCCCTCAACAGACCGCAGCCCTGAGGGACTCCCAAAGTGACGCGGCCAGCTCATCCCTCAGAGCTGGGAGCCAGGCAGACGTATATCCATGGACCAGAGCCAACTTCAGAGGGGAGAAACGGCCCAGAGGCTTGACTCCATGTGGTGCACCCATCACAGGTGCTGAAGAGGCAGAGCGGGTCACAGGGGAACACACTCGCTTCTTCTTGCCTTGAAAGTTGTGGTTTCAAATGTCTGGCCTTCCTCCCCCCTCCACCTGCTAGATTTTCCCATCATCCTCTGAGTCTGCATAGCTTCCAGGGCAGGGAAACCCTGGTACACCACCACCTGTCAGCCTGAGAATGTCACCGTCCCTCCCTTTAACCTGCCTTCTCCAGGGCCCAATGTGTGACCACTGCCCCACTCTGACCCTTTCACAGACCCTGGACTACGGAGTTGCATCATCAGGCAGGCCAGCTCCAGAATGTGCAGCTCAAAATGAAAATGGGGGGGCCTTGGCAGACCAGAATCTCACCAAGTGCTAAGGGCCCTGTTGATGTCAGGTGTCACACGCTCACGACACTGGCCCTGATCATCATAATACCAACACCTGTGGACCTTCTACGAGAAGCCCAGAACACCTTTAGAGCATCCAGTTCCCCCAACACTGCAGGAACGGAAGAGCTTATAACCCGGTACATTTCCACCCAGCATCAGGGATGCAGCCCCAGACCTCATAGCACTCCCCTGAGGTGGGGCCAACGGGTCATCTGTGTCCTGTGTGGCACCTCTTGGGCCCTGACCATCTATGGGCACTTGGGAGGTCCCCACAATATTCATCACCCTACAATAGGGGGACCACTGTGGTCATTCTTCAGCAACTATGAGCTTTTATGATTTTTTAAAATGTTTATTTATTTATTTTTGACTCTGCTGGGTCTTTGTGTCAGCTCAGGCTTTTCTCTAGTTGTGGCAAGTGGAGGCTACTCTCCAGCACACGAGCTTCTCACTTCTTCTCTTGTTGAGGAGCACAGGCTCTGGAGAACAGGCCAGTAGTTGCAACTCATGGACTTCGTGGCCCTATGGCATGCGGGATCTTCCTAGGTCAGGGATCAGACCCATGTCTTCCACATTGTCAGGCAGTTTCTTTTAACACTGCACGACCTGAGAAGCTCATATTTTTCTTTAAAGGAGACCCAAAACCCACCTCTTAGGAAGACCCCACCTGGATGGTGGACGTCACCGGGGTCACCCAGGGACAACCCCGCTGGTTTGTTTCCTCCTACGGATGGAGGACCCATTGGCTGCTTCACTTTGGCTGTGGAGGAGAGAGGTGAGGGATGGGGAAACCCCAGCTGGGAACTCCCTTCCCACACCTTCTGCACCCGGGGAAAGGGAAAGGCTTTGGGACCAGGCCCAGGACACATGTTGGGGCAAGCACCAAGAAGCCTGCTTTCCAAGAAGATAAAGGACACCTCAGTGGATAGAGGCCATGTCTACATGTCGAGAGACAGCCTCTCGGGAGCGGGGACCAAGCCCTATTGGGATTCCATGGGTACCTCAGGGCTTCCAAGGGCGGCCAGAGAAATGGCTGGAGGTCTGCAGGGCAGCTACTGTGATTTCTGTGTGCAAGCCTGGTGCCAGCAGAGCAAAAGACAGGGACTGGGGGCGGGGGGGGGAGGTGTCCATGTGGTAAGAACAGGGTCCCCACATGGGAGGACCCTATACCAACACTGGACCGTAGGACAAAAAGCCTGAACCCTTTTCTCCCAAGACCAGGGAGGCCATTCTGTGGTTGGCTCAGGTGACCACCAGTCACGAGGAGCCGGGGGAGGAGGGAACTCTCGAGTTAGGAAACCCAGGCCCCTGGGGTCGCACTTCTGCTTTCGGTTGTTTGAAGATGCAATGCTTTGTTAGCAGAAACATCCCCAGGCAGCTTTGGAAGTTGGCAGGGAGAAAGAAGATTCAGGCTCCAAGTGAGATTTTCCTTGAGGGGCCTTTTCTAGAAGGATTCAGTCTTCCTTCTCTGTGTAGGGGCAACGTCTCTCCAGAAAGGGTCTCAGCCTCAGGGAAAGCTAGGGTGCTCAGGTGCTCGGTTGTGTCTGACTTTTTTGCAACCCCTGGGACTGTAGCCTGCCAAGCTCCTCTGTCCATGGGATTCTCCAGGGAAGAATACTGGAGTGGGTTGCCATGCCCTCCTCCATCAGGAAGCTAGAGTAGGGCACAATTCTGCGGGGAGACCCCTGCCCATCATCCCTGGAGGCTGGACCCAGGCGGGATGCGGGGATCCGGGGCATCTCTCCGGACCAAAGGGTCCCAAGACGCCAAGGCTGGGGGCGGGGGGCCCTAAGAATGAATGAGGTCTGATAGACCAGAGGCAAGAGGCAAGTGGCGGGGTCCGGGCGGGGTCCGCCGAGGCCTGGCGCGTGACCCGAGCCCGGACGGGCCGGGCGGCCGGGCGGGGCGGGGCCGGGTCACCGGGGGCAGCTGCGCGCCCCGCCCCGGGGGAGTGTCCCGCCGGGCGCAGACACCTTAAGGGCCTGCGGGCCGGGGCGGAAGCCTGCGGAGGGGTGACCGGCGCGAGATCCGAGTTAGGATCCGAGTCGGGGTCCGATCGCACCGGCGAGGGAGCCATGGCGTCGTCCGGGCCGCTGGTGCCGCCGCTGCTGCTGCTCGTGCTGCTGGCGGGCGCGGCGCGGGCCGGCCTCCACTTCCGCCCGGGCCGCGGCTGCTACCGGCCTCTGCGGGGGGACCAGCTCACCCAGCTGGGGCGCAGGTCGGGGCGGCTGGGGGGCCCTGCCCATCTCCCTGGGCTGCGCGCGCTCAGCCGCCTCCTTGGTGTGCCAGCAACCAGGGCGCCCTGCTTCCTTTGACCTCTGAGGGTCAGGGCCAGCCCCTAGGCTTTGGGGGCCCTCTTTTTCACTTGTGCGGGGTTGGACGGGCCTCACCCGTGCTGGAAGCAGGCCAGCCTCGCCGACCTGCATTTGGGGCGTTGCTGGCCGGAGCAGTCTGGTTCCTGCATTGGAGGTGGGGGTGGGGGTAGGGGTGGGGGGTTGCCCTGCCAGCTTCAGAGCCTGAGAGGGCGGGGATCTCCCAGCGTGAGATGGGTCGCCTGCATTCCCTCTCGCCCTCCCACTGGGGAGGATGTCTGGGCCCCCCACCCCCACCCCGGGAGAGGGGAGAGGTGCCCAGTGCTGATTCTGTTGGTGCTGTCTGTTCCCAGGACGTACCCCCGGCCTCATGAGTACCTGTCCCCGTCGGATCTCCCCAAGAGCTGGGACTGGCGCAACGTGAATGGGGTCAACTACGCCAGTGTCACCAGAAACCAGCACATCCCCCAGTACTGCGGCTCCTGCTGGGCGCATGGCAGCACCAGTGCCATGGCGGGTAGGTCAAGGACCAGCGAGGCCCATCCAGCTGCCTTCCTGTCTGCATGGGTGGCTGCAGCCCAGGGTCCCGGGGAGTCACCCTGGGATGGGGAGAGGGGTGTCTGTGTCAGGCCTCGGGGAGCGGATCTGGGGCCTTGTGCGTGCCCGGCGGTCACAGAACTGAAGCCTGGTGACAAACAGCTCCCAGGCCCTTATCGGTCTCAAAGCTTGTGACCTGGGCCATCGGGGCCCACCCCACAGACTCGCCTGCTGGAGTTGGGCATGTGAACGTGAAGCTGCTTTTCAGGGTAGTTAATATTTGAAATGAATGCTTGTCCTGGGCTTGGGCTATTGAGCAAGTCCAGCTTTCTTCTCATCTGGACCTTAGCCGCCTGGCCACAGTGAGGGCTGGAAGGCTTGAGGCCTGGAAGGAGGGGACATCAGAGGTTCACACCGCTTGAGCAGGCTGCTGGGCCTGCCTGGGAGGATGGGTTGCAGACTTCACACCAGCCTGGGTCTTCTGGCAACCCGGGGGTTCCACACTGGAATCTATGAAACGCCTGCCCTGACGCACTGTGCTAGGCAGACTGACCGCAGTGTGGCTACTGCCGCTGGCCAACGTTCTGCGTATCATTGAAGCTTCCTGACTGCCCTGTGATTGCTCCCGCTTTGTAGAAGAGGAAACCAAGGCTCCTGGCTGAGCGGTCGGGAGACTAGACCTTTGTGTGAGCGTGAGTGACAGCCAGAACCTGAGCCCAGAAGCTGGGCTGCCTTGAGGCTGAAGAGCAGGGTGTGGGGGCGGAATCTGGACCCCAGGGTCCACCACTGTAGCAGAGGCAGCTGGTGGGTCTCCGTGGTGGCCCTGCCCCATCTCTCCTGGGGGCTGGGTGGTACTTCTGACCCTTCAGGATGGAGGAGGGAAGGGACTGGTAGGCTGAGCCCCATTTTTAGCTGGGGAGGCCCCCGCTGACTGAAATGGAGATGGACAGGGCCCCTGGAGAATGTGGAGCCAGAGGCTTAACCAAGAAGCCACTGGGAGAAGTCTGGGTTGGACAGGCAGGCAGGGTGTGGCCGGCCTTGAACCCAAAGCTCGTGGCAAAGGCCTGGCAGGAATGGTGCTCACTGGCCTAGGGGAACTGAGAGGGCCTTTGTGGTGGGGGGCTGAGGGTGTGGTAGGGGAAGCTGAAAAGGTCACCAGGGGCCCTGCACCCAGGGGAGGGGCCTGGCGGAAGCCTGAGGGATCTTAGGAGGGAGTCACAAGCCAAAATTTGCATCTGTAAGGGAACACAGTGCCTGGAAAGGCTGTCTGGTCCATTAACCTTTCCCTGTTCAGAGGTCAACCCTCCACTGACCGGAGTGGACCCTCCTGGGCAGACAAACAATGGCTTCCCCCTCCTGACTCTCGACGTCCTCCCTAGCAGCAGACATCCTCTTCCTCTTTCACTGAGAAAACAGCAGCCCCCAGAAGGGGACTTCCAGGGTGCCGGCCCAGCTGCTGCCTACCACAGCTGGTCATAGTTTGCCTGCGCTCCCATCCCTGGGCGTCCAGCATCTGAGCCCTTGACCCAGGCTGCACCTGCCAATGCCCACCCCTGCTCATTGCTGAACCCCACTCCACCTCCAGCTGCCACCCCACTTCTGGGCTCTCAGAGGCCTGCAGCCCCCACTTCCTCTCTTACCTCCTCAAACCCCTCCAGCCGCACCTCCAGCTCCTTGCCAAGGTCTCCATCATGGGGCCGCCGTGGGCAGGCCAGGTGGTCACCCCCTGGCCTTCCCTGCCTGATTGTGCTTCATCCGTGACCCCCCGCCCCAGTGCTTTCCTGGCTTTCAGTCACAGTGGGCCCCTGATCTCTGCCTCCCTGGCCCCTTCGGACCCTCTTACCGGCTCCGCATCCTCCCAACTTAACTTCTGAACATTGGGTTCCCAGGACCCTACATCTGGACTTGGCCTTCACGTCCACCTGCTGCTCTTCTTCTCACTTGGACACCTGACACCTCAAACCTCACCTGCTCCTCCTTTCCACCACCACCCTCGCCCCCAAACCAGTTCTTCCGCAGCCTCCTAATCACTCCAGGAGAACACCTGCCTTCCCTCGCTCCGGCCGAAGCCCAGAAGCACGCCGGCCACCTGTTTTTAACCTTCAGACAATCAGGCCGTAGGGCTGGGCTCTCCCTTCAAGGTATATCAGGGATTCTGCTGGAACTGGGCCCTGGCCTCGCTGCCGGAGCTGCCCGACCAGTCCACCTGCTGCTCCCCAGCTGCCCCGCCTCAGGCTTCAAACAACTCCGACCCAGGCCAGGGCCCCTTTTTGTCCTGCTTGAAACTATTTTAAGACTTCAGGCAGATTAGCCCAAAACCCTGACTTGCCCACAGCCCCTCTGTTAGCTGACTCCTTATTTGGTGTTGGGACCCAGCTTGGATGTCAAGAGCTGAAGAACGGGGGTGGGGGGAGTGACCTCAGGCCAGGCCTCTGCCCCCTCCCATGGGTGCCTCCCACTGTCTGAATGTACCCCCCATCCTCTTCTCTCTTTTCCTGGCAGCGTGGCCCATCTCCCTGACCACATGAAGCTCATAGGGTGGGAGCTTTGTTTTGCTCACTGAACAGGGCCTGGCGCACAGTAGGTGACCAGGCGGCCGTGGATGAGCAGGGAGGATGAGGGGTTGAAAGGGAAGTGCCAAGTGCTAACCTCCGGGGGTGGGTCAGGTGCAGATTGGTTGAGAAATAGCAGTGGGGGCGAAGGGGGCCCTCATCCCACCTCCAGGCCTTGCCCAGTGTGCGACCAGGATGGAGAACCTCCACGTTCATGGCAAGGGGGCTTCCAGGGGCCGGCAGCCAGGATGAGGCTGCAATCAGTAAAACCTCAGTGAGTTCATTTAGTAACTAACAGCAGCTGTTAGTTACTGAGCAGGCTTCCCAGGTGACGCAGTGGTAAAGAACCCGCCTGCCAATGCCGCAGACACAAGGGACGTGGGTTCGATCCCTGGGTCAGGAAGATCCCCTGGCGTAGGAAATGGCAACCCACTCCAGTATTCTTGCCTGGAGAATCCCGTGGACAGAGGAGCCTGGCGGACTACAGTCCATGATGTCACAAAAAGTTGGACATGACTGAACACATTTATTTACTGAGCACCAACGACGTGCCAGGCAGCATAGGAGCTATGCTATGCCAGCACTGCGGGAGCGAGATGGTCCGTTAACAACGGAGCAAGGGGTAGGGTTAATGGGTGAAATGATGTCAGCTGGAGGGTCAGCAAGGCTGGGGAGGGATTGTGAGGGTTGAGGGCAGACGGCTGTGGGAGGCTGCTGAGAAGGGGCTTGGGGAGAACTGTGGCTGGGAGGGGTTGGCCACATGAGGCTCTGTAGAGGTGTGTCTTCAGTAGAGCCCCAGGGGAGTGTGGTCCAGGCGCTGGGGAAAGAGCTGGGGCACTGCTGGTGACTGGCTGTGGGTTCCAGAAGGCCAAGGGCAGGTCACAGGGGCGGATGTAGAGCCCTGTGGGCCCAGAGCCTGGGAGGTGACCCCAGGGATGTAGGGGGGCATGGGACTGCAGGAGGGCAGGAAGGAAGCGCCTGGAGGGGGCTGCTGGGGGGTGGAGACCTGGCTGCTTGCTCACTGTAATCAGGGAAAGAACAGGCTTGGGAGTTCCGATTTGGAGGTGGGATCTCAAGATGTGGGCCAGCGTGGGTAGTTGTGGGATCATCACCTCAGGAGGTGGCAAGTGAGGTGGCCGGCTAGGGTAGGTCTGGCTGTAGGGTCCCCAGGACTCTGCACGTGCAGGGTAAAGGGCATGGCCACCCTCAGCTGCCTGTGGGGTGTGTGGGCCTAGGTGCATGGGGAATGAGAGGGGTCACCCCACCGGCCCGTGGTCTGGACTCTCCAGTGCCCTAGAGGGGACTGGTCAGTAGCAGCCTTCAGGCAGGACACCCCTGAAGCTGTCCTGGTAGTTGGTGGTGGGGGTCGGCGCCAACCCATGTGGCTGCTGTCCCCGCAGACCGGATCAACATCAAGAGGAAGGGGGCGTGGCCGTCCACACTGCTGTCCGTGCAGCATGTGATCGACTGCGGCGACGCCGGCTCCTGCGAGGGGGGCAACGACCTGCCGGTGTGGGAGTATGCCCACCGGCACGGCATCCCCGATGAGACCTGCAACAACTACCAGGCTAAGGACCAAGGTAGGCACCGCTCGCTGCCCGCCCCCGCCCACCCCAGACACACGCACATGGGCACACGCACGCCTCCCTCTTCCCAGGGCAGGTGTGGTCCAGAGCCCAGGCCCACACGCTTCTCAGGTCCTGTGGCCGGCCCCGGGGGAGGATGGGACGGAGCCCCCTGGCTGGGGCTGGGGGATCAGGAAGTGGGGGCCTGGCGTCCTTGTTGAGAAGACCGATGAGAAAGACTTGGGGCGGGGCTCTCCAGCCTGCGTGCACTGTGGCCAGGCCGGGCCCTGGTGTTTGGATCTGGCATTTTAGTGGTTTCACAGCCTTTGTAAGGGGAGCGTGGGTCCAGGGAAGAGTGTTTCCAGGAGCCTGGTAGGGATAGCCGGCAGGCTGCAGGAGGGCCTGGCCTGAGTCACGACCCTGGGCCAAGGGCACTGCTTGAACCAGTGCACTCAAGCTGGCCTGCAGTCCCTGGAGCTGGCATGTTCCTTTCAACCTGCTCCCCTTGGAAACTAAAGGAGAGAAAGAGTCCAAACCCCAGACGACCCACAGTGGGTAGTTTTAAGTCTCCTGTCTGAGCTCCCTCGTAACCAGGGCATAGAGCTGGGGCCAACTCAAGAGGCCTTCTGAGACAGGAAAGGGGAGGATGGGGATGATCAGGGGCCCAGAGAGGGGACTTTTCTGCCGCCCCCCCACCCCATCTATAAAACGTGTGCTCCCGCCCCTGAGCCTTCTGAAGGCGCCATCCCACGCCCACGGGTGCCCCTGCCTTGCCTCCTGGCCGTACTCCCAGCCAGAAAGCATCCCCCCAGACTGGTCGAGTGAGTCGTGTTGAAGTGGTAGATGCCACAGGGGTCAGAGGGTCAGAGAGAGGTGCCCAGGGTGAAAAGAAGGGGGGCCCCTGAGGGCTCAGAACTGGAAACCCAGGTGGTCTTGGGGCCCCACTCTGCCCAGAACTGGCCGTGTCTGCCCTCAGCCAGGCCCTGGAGCCCACCTAGAACAATAGGGCCAGATGGAACTCATCGGCCCCTGGTTGTATGCAGTTAAGTGGTCTTGTGTTTGTGTTAGCAAATGTGGCCACAGATCCATCATGTTTCAGGGTGTCCTGGGCATTTGGTGTCCAAGGGGTGAATTAAACCAACAGTTTAATCCTCAAAGAGTTTACTGTCCTGCGGGGAGGAATCTGGACAGACATGAAAATTATGGCAGAAATAGGTAACATGAAAGCAGTGAAGAGTGGGGCTGTGGGCCGGAGGCAGGATGGATGAGGTGAGAATGCACGAGACGGTGTGGCGTCTTCCAGATCTAACAGCCGCACTTTGTTTTGAACCCTAATTCTTGATGCCTCCTCAAATGAAGAAAATGCTAACTTTCCCCTGAGATGTGTTAACTTATTCACTAGCCAACAACATAATCTTATTATAAAGGCTGCTCCCCTTGGAAATCAAAGGAAATTACTAAAAATTAAGAATTTAATTACCCTCTATTCTCAGCTATAGAATCTTATGCAAAGGCCTTTCTCCTGGCTTTCAGGAAAAGTCGAGCTTTTGAGCGCCTAGTTCGTGCTAATTAATGTTGTCTTTTTGCTGAGAGCTGGGGAGGGAATGGTTGTCGTGACTCCTGTAGCTGAAGGAAGAGAGTAATTTAAACACCTGAGCTCAAGGTGATTTGTTTTATTAGCTAGTGGATGGAGCACTCGGCTAGAAAAGTGAAGATTGGGGTCTGGGCGCACTGCTTTGTTTGCGTGTTAACGAGGAAAGGGTCTCACGCTGCCTCTCCGTGTGGTCCCCAGAGTGTGACAAGTTTAACCAGTGCGGGACTTGCACTGAATTCAAAGAGTGCCATGTCATCCAGAACTACACCCTCTGGAAGGTCGGTGACTACGGCTCCCTTTCAGGGAGGCAGAAGATGATGGCAGAAATCTACGCCAATGGCCCCATCAGGTATGGAGCTGAGACCCCTGCCCTCGGTGGGCGCGCAGGCTTCAGGTCGAGGGGACCCAGGTCATTTTCATCCCTTTTCTTCTGGCCAACTGTACCCGCAAGGCTAGAAAGAGCTGCCACATGAGTTTTCTCAAAATTAAGCTCAGGGCTTTCCCAGTGGCTCAGTGGTAAAGAACCTGCCTGCCAATGCAGAAGACACGGGTTTGATCCTTGGGCTGGGAGGATCCCCTGGAGAAGGAAATGGCAACCCATTCCAGTGTTCTTGCCTGGAAAATCCCATGCACAGAGGAGCCTGGCAGGCTACAGTCCACAGGGTCACAAAAGAGCCTGACACAACTTAGCAGCTAATCAAAAAGTAAAGCTCAACAGTCTATGTGCCCCTGGGAGGATTATTGGGAAGGAGGCACACGTGTGTGGGAAGGTCCCAGGGCACAGCCCATGCTGCGGGGCTGCCGGTATAGCAACCATAGCGGGGACGCCAGGTGAGTAACAACAGAAGTTTGGGCAGAACCATCAGGTGTGAATTATCTGAGCTGTTCCTAACCATGGTGAACAGTGGCCGCTGAAAGTGCACATTCTCCCTGCTTGCTCTCAGCTGTGGCATAATGGCAACAAACAAGATGTCTAACTACACTGGCGGCATCTACTCCGAATACAATGAGCAAGCCTACATAAACCACATCGTCTCCGTGGCCGGTTGGGGTGTCAGCGACGGCACAGAGTACTGGATTGTCCGGAACTCGTGGGGCGAACCATGGGTAAGACGAATCTACTGGGACTGCTCTCATGTAGATGGTTTTGGGGGGTTTGTAGCTGAGAACTGCAGCCCTGAGCAGTGGGGCTTCGGGCTCCAGATGTGAGGTTGGGGGGCTTCTGCACCGCATGGTGGTGGTGGGGAGCTTGTCCTGAGCATCGCAGTGTGTTCAGCAGCCTCTTTGGCCCCTACCCATTTGATGCCAGATGCTCTTTCTCCCTGTTTCCCAGATGTGACAACCACAACATCCCCAGACATCTCATGGGGGTGGGTAAGACCCTGGTTGAGGAGCCCTACTTTAAAAGTTTCCATTTAGCTTGCTTTATTAGCAAGCTCATTCTTTCTCTTGTCATATTTTCTGGTCTCCTAAGTAATAACCAGGGTTTCCTCAAAAATACCTTTTTTAAAAAGTATTAGTCTTGGCTGTGGTGGGTCTCTGTTGCTGCACGGGCTTTCTCTAGTTGCAGTGAGCAGGGGGTCCTCTTCATTGCAGTGACTTTTCCTGTGGGACCCGGGTTCTGGGCACTGGGGCTTCAGAGTAGTTGTGGCGTGTGGCTCAGTAGTTGTAGCTCCCAGGCTCCGGAGCTGACTCAGTAGTTGTGGCCCACAGACCCAGTTGCTTTTTGGCGTGTGGAATCCTCCCAGACCAGGGATCGAACCTGCATCCCCTTCATTGGCAGGTGGGCTCTCATCTGCTCTACCACCAGGGAAGTTCAAAAACACTATTCAGGTTGGGTTAAAAACCCAGGGGAGTTAAATCAACTGCCAGAATTTTCATTTCTGAGACCTCGTATTAATGATTCAGCTTCAGACACTAATTCATTATGATGAAATCCAGGGAAGATGATTTATGTCAAAGTGTTGAAATGTCAGTATTTTTTATTCAATGACTATAAATGAGGGTGGTAATTTGTAGTCCAGACATCTGGTTCAAAGAGTCAACATTTTAGCTACATTAATTAGTTCTTGGTATACAGACCCATGTACCCCTTGTGTTAAGGATTAACTAAGTTTAAATATTTCACGAAAGCGCTATCTGAATCGGGGTCTTAGGAAAGGGGAGGGGCAGCTGAGCGGGTGACTTTGGACACTGCGGGTTCTCTGAGCTCGAGGTGGATTGAAGAGGGAGGAGAGGGTCTCTGAGAGCAGACAGGGGAGGTAGGAGATGCGGGGTGTGGGGGAGTCCCCAGTCCTCATGCACAGTCCCACTCCTCACAGGGTGAGCACGGCTGGATGCGGATCGTGACCAGCACCTACAAAGGTGGGGAGGGCGCCCGTTACAACCTGGCCATCGAGGAGAGCTGCACATTTGGGGACCCCATCGTTTAAGGCAGAGCAGCTCTTACAGAAAGGATCGCGAGAGCCGGAACCAGAGGGGATTCCATCGTCACAGGCATCGGGGTGGCGCTGCCATGGTTTGAAGGAACTGGGGGTTGATGTTCACATATGTGACAGCCAGTGACGGCCCTGAGCACAGAGGAGACATAGGTGGAAATGCCACATAGGCTGACAGAGGGGAGAACCGGGGAGGGGCCGGCTCCGCGCCTACACTGGACAGCTTCCTGCTGCGAGGACAGCCTGGAGAAGAGGGATCCAAGGGGCAGTGAACGATGTGACCTCCACAACAGATGATCTGGCAGCTGTGGTCTGTGAGGTAAAACGGCTCAGACTCACCACCAGTTCCTTTGTCACCTTGAAATCAATGGGGGGCACAGGGGGGAGATGACAATTTTGAGTTGCCCAAGTGATGAATAAAATGCACACTTCACGCCAGAACTGAATCTGAATGCTTTATTTACACATAAGAACAACATGACACGGGATCCACACCTTCTCACCACAGAATAGCTTTTATACGTTCTTGGAAAATAAAAGTAATCACAGTAATATGAACTAACCAATCAGATCTTGTGCAAAAACAAAAGCCAACTTTGAAAACAGTTCATCTGAGTGTCTCAGCCTCTGAATTCTACCACCCCAGGTCTGACAGCTGACTACATCCTAAGGGGTCTTAGAAGCCCAGTCCACTACCAGGGGAAGTGACACTGTAGACGGGATCCAGGGGGCAGACCTGGACTTAAAGGAGAGGGCCCATTCCCAAGTTTTCCACTTACACTGCTAACATTTTCCTTTACACACAAGTCCTTCACTTCCTCCCATCACAGCCCATTTCCAAGATGCTGACAGGGCCTCTTCAACAACGGCTTCTGCACAGGGTTATTCCACAGGGGTCTCCCGGAGGGGCCGGCTCCACTCTGGGGATGCTCTGAGTCAGTTCACCAGGATGAAGTTAGACTTGCAGTGAGCTGTAACAAACAGAAGGGACCTGGGTTAGAAACAAGAGGGAAACAATGGTATCAAAACTGCAGCCCAGGGATGCTCACACCAGCCTTACCTATGAACTCTGTCACGGGGTCATGTTCACCTTCGGTTTTAATGGTGCCAGCAATGCTATCGTTTTCCAGGATGGGGAGGAAAAGCTGCACAAAGTCAGAGGTGTAGGGGGGAGCGATGACATCCAGCACCTGTGGGGAGCACAGCCTGTGAGCTGGTCAGATGGCAGCAGCGTGGAGGGACCCCCACCCCTGTCCCCACTCCCACCCTCTTCTTCTGGAGACCATCCCAAACTCCAACATGAAGATGGGCAGGGGACAGAAAGGTGTAACAGCTCCTGTGGATAGGAGGTGCCTGACGGACCAGTATCCAAATCACTGTCATCACCATGACTACTGTTGGGTGCAAGGTGACGACATCAAGCCCAGAGGGTGCTGCCAGGGCACTGACCTCGGTCACAAAGTGGCGAATGAGGGAGATGTCAGTGTCCAGCTTCTCCAGACACTTGCGGATGTAACTGACCACAGGGAGCACGTAGCCCCGGCTCAGCAGGTGCACCATCCTGTCCAGGAGGGTCTTCTTCAACTCGAGCTGCGGGTGTGGAGCGACAAGTGTGAGAAGGGCCATCTCCCCGCTGCCCAGCTCACCCCAGGCCACCACTCACCTGCTCCATCACGTCCAGCTGCGAGTGCTCTGTCTCGAAGAGCTTCACCAGCAGCTGCAGGACCTGGGGGTGCAGGAGCTGATGGCAGGTGCTGATCTACAGAGAGGCCAGAGGGAGCCACCCTGAGCCACATGGCTGCGGCCATGGGCTCCCCATCGGCCTCAGGGGAGCGCCACCAAACACGGCTCGAGGCGGAAGACAGTGGTTCCCAGGGCCGGTCAACTTCTGTCCCATTCCTCATCCTCTCAGGAACACTTGATAGAAACTGAGAAGTCTACAGAATCAACGAAACTAGTTCCTTAAAAGGAAACTCCTCATTTGGAGTAGAAATAACTAGCTTTGAAAAGACTGTCTTCTGAGAGCACGGAACAGACACGTGGGAGGCGAGGACGCAGAGCTGCTGCAGGAGCCTCGCAGCCCCTACCTCATCCAGCAGCGCCAGGTGCACCGGGGTGTGGTCGGTCTGCAGCTGGAAGTACCTCGGCTCCGACACAGTCCAGTCCACCCACTTCAGCACCCCCATGGCCACCACTGGAAACCTACCGGCAAACAAGGCAAATGCAAACACCAAAACCAAACAACTCAGTCCAGCCTATCACTTCACTCTTCGACGTGCTCTGCCAGGGAGATGCCATGAGTGCAAACAGTCTGATGAGAGCAGCACCCTCTGACTCAGGCGCCAGAACCCGAAACCCATGCTCGGCCAACTTTGCTGGTTTAGAAGAAGAAAGCCATTAATGCAGCACTCTGAGAGCTTGGTGGACTGGGCTGAAGCAAGCCCTTAGGCTCTAGTACAAACGAACAGACGAAAATTCACATGCCCATGAGGACACCTGTGTGTAAGCTTTCCTAGTGAGTGCTTACTTATAGAACTGACATAACACACAGCTATCCAGGCAAAACTCTTGGTCTAACTTTTACTCTGAATAGATCCTCTTCTTCAAATCAATTTTTGTAATTCTGGTTGGTCTTCCTTCTTAGTCTAATTTGTGAACAGATTTCTGGCAGGTAAATGGCAGGTAAATATCTGAAAATTACTCATGCTGCTAAAACGAAGTTCTCTCTATATATTTACAAAAGAGAAAACAAATGAGTAAGTACCTCTGAATCTTTTGTGATATATTTTGAGTTGTTAATATGAAAATTCAAACCAGCTCCTCTCCAGAGAATTACAACTAGAACCTTCATCTGCTCACCGGATGCACTGATAGAGGGTGCTCAGCTCAGCCACGAGCTCCGACGCCCCCTTGTTCTCATTGCAACACAGGTTGTGAACAGTCTCAACAGCTTTTGACGTGGACTTCAGCTCGTCTTTATTGATGCTGACACGCTTGTTCTGAAAACACAGCAAGCTGGTGAATCCTGATGGCACCCGTGTCCCTGCAGTCGGGGTAACCCAGCCTCCGCCTTCCCTCTGCCAACCCTGTCACACAGCGAATACACACTGCAGACCAGAGGGACCTGTGCCTCTCAGTGTCTTAAGGAATCAGTTTCGTTTCTTTAGTCACACTTCAGATTACAGTTTGAGTTAGTATCATAGATGCGATGCACATTTCCTTAAGACATTTAGCACTTTGGCTATTTTATGCAGAAACACCAGAAAAGACATTTCAGACACTAGTTGGGCCTGTGACTCTCTACAGCCAAAATTCACACGTAACACCAAACAGAGGTGGTTCATGTCTCCCGAAAGCCCATGCACTCTCAGCATAGACACTACCTTCTTCCAGGTCTCCACCACGCTCGCTGCATATGCCAAGATGTGGATATACTTGTGCTTGTGGTCCTGGTTGATCCTGGCCCCGGGTTTAAAGAGTGACTGCATGAATAGGTCCAGGAAGGCGGGTACCCGGATCTGAAAAGAAACACAACTCAGTGAAAACGAAAGCAGGAATGAGATGGGAGGTGAATCCACACACGCAGGAGTGCCAGCTCGGGTCCTTCGCTGAGAGTGCGCCAGGGGGCTTGAGGGCCGAGGACGTGATAAGGAAGGACCAGGGAGAGGACAGGAACATTTCAACAGGCATGAGCACTCCCTAACTTGAGAACTAAGAGGAGCACCAACGTTCCAAAAGAATATACTTCCAGTTGGCATTGAAGGTGTCCCATCTTATGGTTAAAATGAAAGGCCACTCACGAGTTCAACAGGGGGCGGGTCCATGCTCGTAAACATCTTGAACAGGACTGTGATGTCGGCCGGGTTCAGGGCTCCCTTGGACAGCATGGCCCCGAGGGCCTGGCACGCCCGGGGGTAGGAGGCAGCTGTGCCCAGAGCTAGTGTGATCTGACTGGCGTCGTGGCCTCTTGATGAAACAATATCAATAACCCGTCATTGGTAAGGTGGCTCCCTGCCCGGCCCTCCCCTGCCTTCTCTCCCTCCCGCCTTTTACATTCATGCTTTGAATTGTTGGAGTCTCTTTGTTTTTTCAAATTTCTCTCACCCACTGATATTTTTTTACCTACTGACCCATGAAAACATTTGGAGCTAACTGGGAAAAAAGGATCCAGTGCAGCTTACAGGCTTCCTAAAAGGAACCATGCACTTTTCAGTATCTTAAGACTCTATGAGTAGAAAATAAAGCTAATTAGTAAAAATAAACTTTTATTAGCTAATAAAGCTAATAATTCTGTTCTGTAAAAGATGAACCACAATCTAACAATCGGACCACTGAAGAACTGTTTCAAGACTACTGTCATTTGCTACTGATGAATCCCAATATATTGGGAATAAATAAATTCATAAATACAGTGAATTAAACTGTAAGCAAATCCTTTACAAAATACTCATCAAAGCAAGACTTTAGAATGCAAGCTCTCTTTCCTAGCTCTATGGGAAAGAGGAAGTTATATCAAAACAGGAGGACCTAGGGTCTTCAGTTGTGGACACAGGGCAATGGAGAGAGCAGAGACAGCGCCTCTCACCTCTCCTGGGCGAAGCGCTGAACCTCTTGTGCAATCCTGCGCACAGCCGAGCCCCCCTGCTCCTCCTGGGCCAGCACGGACATCAGGGCCTGTGCGAACAGGTACGTGTGTTCCCCGTGGCACACCATCTTCTGCAGAATGGAGAGAAGAGCATGTTTGAGCTTTGTGACCACAGCAACAGCAAAGGCAGATGGGAGTAAGACGCCAACAGTTCTGCACCTTCTGGGGAGGTGACCTCTGACCCAGACATTCTCCAGAGTAAAGAGCATTTTGCTTTTGAAAACACATGACCCCAAATGACCTCCTTCTAATCTGAGCCACATAAAGTAAAGAACTTACTGCAAACTCGGGGAGATTTTTTTCAAGGTTTTCTTCTCCTCCATCTAAAATTGTAGCTAGAGAAGTACGGAGCACTCTAGAAAACACCTCCAGCTGCTGGCAGGCTGTGGACACACTTGTGATCTCCCCTTGGTATCCTGCGTCGGAAATAAGCTACAACACAGAAAGGAGAAGCCAAACACACAAGCCATGGTCACAGGTTCACAAGAAGGTGGCCGACGGCGGGGTCTGGAGTGAGAAGGGCCATGCACTGGTTCTGGGTCTCAAATTTTTACTTGGGTGCCCGCTTCACCACTAACTAGGCTGGTAGCCCCAGCCAATTCCCCACCCCCAACCCGTGACTCTTAATCTGTGAGACGGAGGAGACTGACCAGACACTCGTAAGGGCTCCTCTCAGAACACATTGGGCTCTGTAACATGTTACAAACCCTAAAACACAGTCCATGTCAACCCCAAAATATACACATTCTGTGCTTTTCTTTCTCAACATTTAACAAGACTAAAGTGAAACAATGAAGACCTCTACCAAAAAAGCACACAGGATCTTTTCAGAGGGAACAGACCACCAACCAACCAACTCAAAGTAACCCTCATTTCATGAGTACTTTTATCTTTTCTCTGACTCCAGGACCCTTCCTACCTTAACAGTGAAGTTAAGCATCAAACAGTCTGGGTGGGCTTCAGCCAGCTTGTAAAAAAGGTCTCTCCAAGTGGTGTGTGCAATCATTTGTTCAAGCCAAGCAGGGGTCTGACAACAAACAGACAGACAGCAAGGTAAGAAGCCTGGCTCTAGCTTAACTGAAGGTTACGTTGTGCCAACAATCACAGAAGAGCCCCTGGGCGCCTGGCTTCAGCTGCAGTGTTCTGTGCAGGAGGAAGCAGGCCCAGGGCTGGTGAGGTCATATGGGGCCGAGTGGTAGAGCCAAGGGATGCCCTCCCACCCCAAGCTGGGGCATTTAGCAGGCGATTCAGAAGTTGGGTCTCCCAGCCTGACTTCAGCCCCCAACTCTCTCATGACAGCATGCCAGGCGCCGGTGTACATGTGGAAGCAGCAACGTGTTCTAGGAGCTGGGGTATAGGAAGGGGAAGTTCCTCACCTCTCCTTCTTCAGTAAAGATAGAGTCTGCTTTGCGGGGGTCAAAATGTTTGATCAGTAAACTCTTCAGGTGATTTTCCACAGTTTCCTGAACCTGCACTGGCTCAACACCTGGAAGAGAATGAAAGCAACGAGATGGAAAATGGCTACTTCTCAATTCGTGTTACTTTAGAGAAAGTAGATCAAAAGTCCATGTGCAAATCATGTATTACAAAACTGCTTCTAACCATTTAGGATTTGGAGTTTCTTATTAAAATTAATATTACACATATTTAACATATTGGTAAGACCCCAAAAGGAGACCAGGGCGAAACAGACACAGATGCTTGTTTATGTGTAAAGCACAGTGACGTCTTCTGAGGCTTGCAGGGAACAAGGACAGATTGCCAAAACAGACAGGGAGGATGACAGAAGAACAGCCCCCACAGCAGAACAGATCGCTGTCGGCCAAGAGGCACTCCAGTGTGGTCACCATGACAGCAGCAAGTCGACTTGCTTCTGGGCAGCACTTACCCCACCATGTCATCCCTACTCAAAGGAGCCGATTTCCAGCAAGGCCCTACTTTGATCGTATTAGCTAAAAGCCATAATCATACCTGGTCCTCAATTACCCATCATCCACTGCTCACTATAACAGACTTCTTAAAAATGACACAGTGAACATACACCCTCCAATTCTACAACATGGCAGGGAGCAACTCAGCGAGAATTACACTTGCAAGCTCCCTGCAAACCTCAATTATTGAACCAAGCAGATGAAAATGGGTAAGAAGTTCAATTCTTACTTAGAGAAGTCTTTATTTCTTATTTAAATTTATTTATTTGTTGCACCGAGTCTTAGTTGTAGCACATGACATCTTTTGTTGAGGCATGTGGGATCTAGTTCCCGGACCAAGGATTGAACCCAGGTCCTCTGCACTGGGAGCATGGAATCTTAGCCACTGGACCACCAGGGAAGTCCCTCTTACTTACAGAAGTCTTAAAACCAGAAAAACAAAGAAAAGCTTTCCAATTTATCAGCATTATAGTGATCCATATTTGCAGCAACATGGATGGACCTAGAGACTGTCTACTAAGCAAACTAAGTCAGAAAAAGACAAGTATCATATGATATAGCTTATATGGGGAATCTAAAAATAAATGATACAAATGAACTTACTTACAAAGCAGACTCACAGACTTGAGAGAATGGGAAGGGTGGGAGAAGGGACAGTTAGGGAGTTTGGGATCAACATGTACACACTGCTATGTTTAAAACAGATAACCAACAAGGACCTACTGTACAGCACAGGGAACTCTGCTCAATATTATGTAACAACCTAAATGGGAAGAAATTTGAAAAAGAAAAGATACATGTATAGGTATAACTGAATCTGCTGTACACCTGAAGACAACAGAACATTGTTAATCAACTATACTCCAATATAAAATAAAGTTTTAAAAAAATGATCCAATTAGAAAGATGGGGGTGGGGAACAGGCAGGCCCTAGGCACCCCCACAAAGCACCTGTCTGGATGAGCCACTCGGCCAGCAGGTTGACGGTCTGCGCCACAGCTGTGTAGTTCTCGGACAAAAGCTGGATAACATTTTCTGGAGATCCTCCTGCCTGAAAATACCTAGAAAAGTGAGACAAGCTGTGGCACTCGAATGGACACAGAGGGCATGGGGATGGACAGCCATGAGGGGTAGCGAGGAGGAAGACGCGTTGTTCATGCTTTTAAAGTGGGGGCCCCTGGAAGCCTTCCACTCATGCATCATGTCCCTCTGACTTTACATGTCACCTCTGGGTCTGTTATGCAGCTTTCTCCTCCCAACGCAGCCAGAGTTTCTCACATACCTCTTTAGAGTGTTAAAGATGGAGGGCTCCATTATATAATCCCGGGTAGAAAATTTATGTAGGCACTCCTGCTGGACCTCAGCGTCATCTTCTCCCTCTCCATAGTCATCCTCCTGTGGTGGCAGAAAGAGCCAGGTTATTTTTTCATTACCACAGACACCCTGAAATTTCACCTTAAGCCCGTGTAACGCTGTCCATGTCAAGCATTCCACATTTATCATTTCATTTGACTTTCAAGTGACAAGTGACCAAGAGAATGGAATTGAGAATCATACCAAGTGGGCCTGCAGCATGACCCCATGCTTGCGTAGCGTGCACAGTGGTCACAGAAGTTACTGCATCTCACAGAGGACACCTCGCCCAGTACCTGTCTCTCTTTTCCTGAACAAAGGTAAGAGCAGTGCCCTTGCCCACTGGGTTGCTATGAGATCCCATGAGCTGATTTCTGGAAAAGCCATGCTTAGCACCTGACATTCAGTAAGAGTTCAGCATATTTCAGCTACGATTACTGTCTTCACTGTTACTCTCTCTTATGTGCCACAGAAAGCTTCCCAACAAAGACTGATGAAGCGGTTCTTGAAGACACAAGCCATCCATTTGCTGTTTGGACTCTAGTCCCCATTCTGCACTGAAGTTACCTTTAGCCAGTCACTGAATCTAAGGGCAAAGCAGGATGAGGATGTGGAGGTGATGGACTCAATGACCCCAAGGTCTGTCCAGCTTTAACACTGTTATACCAACAAGCAGATGCTTTTTGAACATTCACTCTGTACTGAGCACTGTACTTGTCACTAGGAAAATTAAGAATGAAAGACAACGGACAGTTTTTTTCTGCTGAAGGAGTTTACAGACTAGTAGGAGAGACCAACCTCAGTGCAACTTACACAGTGCGGTAAGAGATAAGCCAGGGATCAGCAAACTGGGTGACTTTCCCTTCCTCCTCCATAGAGTCATGGTTAGACTCAGTGGGAAATGAACATCTAGTCCACCCCTCCATCGTGGGAGCCTAGCAGGGCCAGATCAGGATCGTGCTTCAAGTTCCCCAAAAGTGAGCCTCCCCAGCCCCTGTCTGTGGGGTCTAGGCTTAGCTCTGCTATTCAAAACAGCATAAGCCCTCAATTCATAAAATGAGGGCACTGACTGGACAGCCCTCAGACATGCCCCAGGTGTATCACTATGATTGGAAGGTGTAATGTGACAAATACTAGGGCATTTTGAACAAGATGCTTGAACCACCAATCCACCATTGAACTGACTGATGCCTTACGTGTCTCCCTTCTGGATCACCTCGGTGGTCCAGCATCTGCTAGAGTGGTGACGGAGACAAAGGATGTAGGTGGGATCCCCTTCCTTCATGTACTACTTTCTTGACTGTGGGCAGGACCAAGTCCTCCCGTCTCACTTTCTTCATTTACAAAATGAGCAGAGTAATACCCAACTCAGTATTTGTCCGTGGAATGAGATAATGCAGGAAAGCATCTTACCAGCCCAGATTTTCAGTTAGCTAAATCTGACTCTATCCTTCCACTCTAAGCCTCCAACACCATGGAATGAGCCAACACTTGAATCTTGGAGTGTCACTCCCTGCTCCAACTCTTGAACAAGTCATGCTCTTCAGCAGCTCTCAAAGGCCCTTTAGAACCCACTGCTTCCACCAGACAACTAAGCACACAGGCCTCCTTTCAGGTCCTGGAAAACAGTGCCCACCTTTGCACCCCTGCACCCTGGCTTTGATGTCTTCCTGTGCCCCACCTGCCTCTTTCAAGGGAGAACATGCCCCTGCAGGCTTTTTTTCCTTCAAAACATAACTTCGATTGTCTCACACACACCTAACCTTGACTCCTGTTCAAAGGTAGGTTCCACCCTAGAAACTAACACAACACTATTAAAAAAAAACTAGACCCCCGGCATTAAAAGTCACTTCAGTTGTGTCTGACTCTTTGTGACCCCATGGCTCCTCTGTCCATGGGACTACCCAAGAATACTGGAGTGGGTAGCCATACCCTCCTCCAGGGGATCTTCGAGACCCAGAGATCCAATCTGCATCTCCTGCATTGCAGGCAGATTCTTTACTGCTCACCCACCATGGAAGCAACTATACTCCAATAAAGATTAAATAAACAGATAAATAAAAGGCAGGTTGCTCCCTCTTGCCCTCTAAACCAACTGCTTTCCAGTCCCCAGGGGAGGAGCCTGAGAAGCTGGGATTCAAACATCACTTCGGGAGGGTCTTCGGATCAGAATCAGGTTGGGGTCCCCTGGCCCAGCGAGAGCGCCCAGTTCGGGACCTGCAACCCTGACTTCAGAAGAGAAGCTTGTGACCGCCCCCTCACCATCCACAGCAAACTTTTGAAGGTCAAGGATGGACGATCCTTTTGTCGTTACTTAGGCCAAGGACTGACTGAATCAGCCAGAGCGCCAAGAGTGTGGTTTACAAACAGTAAAGCACGTGTGAGAAAGTCCAAAGTTGCACTTTCCCCTCCTGATGCTGAGTTGGATTTTTTTTTTTTTTTTTTTTAAGTATGACTACTTTTGAAACTGTCTGAGCTCCATCCTCTACTTTGGAGCTTGTGTCCGCCCCGCCCGGGGGGCTAAGAATTCCCAGGACCCGCCTCTGAGGCCGCCCCAGGGTGGTCGGAGGGTCAGCTCAGGTGACGACTGGGGGGCGGCGCCCGTTCCTGTCCCTGCGGGGACCAGGTCATCGTCCCGCGCCCCCGCCCCCAAGAGGCCGCGCGGTGGGTCCCCGCGGCTGCAACAAGAGGGGCGGGCTCGAGGCAGGGGCGAAACGCGCGGCAGGAGGGGGCGGGGCGGGCTGTGCTTGGATCACGCGGCGGGGGCAGGGGCGGCCAGCCGGCTTCGGGGACCAACATTCCTCGTCGGGGGCGCCCGGTGCCCCCCCTCACCTGGCCGCCTTCCGCCTCGTCGCCCCACTCGGCCGCGTTCCCGAAGTAGTCCTCGTCCATGATGGCGCCCGGCGCGGCCCCCGCCATCCTCTCTCGCGAGCGCGCGCGAGAACACTGAGCATGCGCACGGCGGACCGGCGAGCGCACGCGCGGCCCCGAGGCCCCGCCCCCCTGCGGTCGCGCGCCTCGTCCCCAGGCGGGAAGTGCAGGGTCCCGGCGGAGAGGCGGGGCCAGGTGGAGGGGCGTGGTCGGAGGGAAGGGGCGGGGCGCAGAGGGCGGTCTATTCGCTGCAGAGGGAACCGCTGGAGTAGATCCCCCAAGGCAACCTGGCTGGGCCCCAGGGATGTTGGCTCTAGATAGGTAGAAGTTTCAAACTAGACTCATACAAGGCCTGGTTTCTGGTCCCATGTCTTTCTCACCAGGACTTTTGGTACTCTGAGCATCACTTTGCTCATGTGACCCCTGGGTTAAGAGAATGGCAGCCTTATCAGGCAACATGGTTTATGATATCACTTACATGTGGAATCTAAAATAGTGATACAAATGGACTTACTTACAAAGCAGAAATAGATTCACAGACATAAAAAAACAAACATGGGGAAAGGGAAGGAACAAATTAGGAGTTTGGGGTTAACACATACACATTCAGTTCAGTAGCTCAGTCGTGTCCGACTCTTTGCAACCCCATGGACTGTAGCACGCCAGGCCTCCCTGTCCATCACCAACTCCCAGAGTTTACCCAAGCTCATCTCCATTGAGTCAGTGATGCCATCCAACCATCTCATCCTCTGTCATCCCCTTCACCTCTCGCCTTCAATCTTTCCCAGTATCAGGGTCTTTTCCAGTGAGTCAGCTCTTCGCATCAGGTGGCCAAAGTACTGGAGTTTCAGCTTCAGCATCAGTCCTTCCAATGAATACTCAGGACTGATCTCCTTTAGGATGGACTGGTTGGACCTCCTTGCAGTCCAAGGGACTCAAGAGTCTTCTCCAACACCATGGTTCAAAAGCATCAATTCTTCGGCTCTCAGTTTTCTTTATAGTCCAACTCTCATATCCATACATGACTACTGGAAAAACCATAGCTTTGACTAGATGGACCTTTTTCGGCAAAGTAATGACTCTGCTTTTTAATATGCTGTCTAGGTTGGTCATAGCTTTTCTTTCAAGGAGAAAGCGTCTTTTAATTTCATGGCTGCAGTCACCATCTGCAGTGATTTTGGAGCCCCAAAAAATAAAGTTTATCACTGTTTCCTTGTTTCCCTATCTATTTGCCATGAAGTGATGGGATCAGATGCCATGATCCTAGTTTTCTGAATGTTGAGCTTTAAGCCAACTTTTTCACTCTCCTCTTTCACTTTCATCAAGAGGCTCTTTAGTTCTTCTTCGCTTTCTACCATAAGGCTGGTGTCATCTGAATATCTGAGGTTATTAATGTTTCTTCTGGTAATCTTGATTCCAGCCCAGCGTTTCTCATGATGTACTTTGCATATAAGTTAAATAAGCAGAGTGACAATATACAGTCTTTATATACTCCTTTTCCTATTTGGAACCAATCTGTTGTTCCATGTCCAGTTCTAACTGTTGCTTCCTGACCTGCCTACAGATTTCTCAAGAGGCAGGTCAGGTGGTCTGGTATTCCCATCTTTTGAAGAATTTTCCATGATTTACTGTGATCCACACAGTCAAAGTCTTTGGCATAGGCAATAAAGCAGAAATAGATGTTTTTCTGGAACTCTCTTGCTTTTTCGATGATCCAGCAGATGTTGGCAATTTGATTTCTGGTTCCTCTGCCTTTTCTAAAACCAGTTTGAACATCTGGAAGTTCACAGTTCACATATTGTTGAAGCCTGGCTTGGAGAATTTTGAGCGTTACTTTGCTAGCATGTGAGATGAGTGAAATTGTGCGGTAGTTTGAACATTCTTTGGCATTGCCTTTCTTAGGGATTGGAATGAAAATTGACCTTTTCCAGTCCTGTGGCCACTGCTGAGTCTTCCAAATTTGCTGGCATATTGAGTGTAGCACTTTCACAGCATCATCTTTTAGGATTTGAAATAGCTCAACTGGAATTCCATCACCTCCACTAGCTTTGTTTGTAGTGATGCTTCCTAAGGCCCACTTGACTTCACATTCCAGGATGTCTGGCTCTAGGTGAGTGATCACACCATTGTGATTATCTGGGTCGTGAAGACCTTTTATGTACAGTTCTTCTGTGTATTCTTGCCACCTCTTCTTAATACCTTCTGCTCCTGTTATGTCCATACCATTTCTGTCCTTTATTGAGCATGAAATGTTCCCTTGGCATCTCTAATTTTCTTGAAGAGATCTCTAGTCTTTTCTATTCCATTGTTGTCCTCTATTACTTTGCACTGATCACTAAGGAAGGCTTTCTTATCTCTCCTTGCTATTCTTTGGAACTCTGCATTCAAATTACACGTTACACATTACTATATACAAAATATATAGTTCCAATATGAAGCTCCAATACTTTGGCCACCTGATACAAAGAACTGACTCATTAGAAAAGACCATGATGCTGGAAAAGATTGAGGGCAAAAGGAGAAGGGGGTGACAGAGGATGAGATGATGGATGGCATCACTGACTTGATGGACATGAGTTTGAGCAAGCTCCAGGAGTTGGTGATGGATAGGGAAGCCTGGCATGCTGCAGTCCATGAGGTCACAAAGAGTTGGACATGACTTAGTGACCGAACAACAACAACGATATATAAAATAGATAAACAACAAGGACCTACTATATAGCACAGGGTTAAGTCCTGAGGATGCAGCAGCTTTGGGAATGGCCAAGGAGCCTGCCCAGGAAGATGCTGCTGAGACCTGCAGCCTTGTGCCAGGCATGGAGCACCACAGAGGTAGGGAGTCCAGGGTTTGGGCAGGTTTTGCAGGGCACCCTCACAAGTCCAATACTGAGTTCAGATTGGGTCGTGCTGATCGGAGGTGCAGTCGGAACACTCATACCTGGATGTCTTGCAGGTATCCAGAGCTGGGAGTGTGCAGCTCTTGATTCAGTGACTTGGCTCCAGCTTCTATTCACAAGATTAAAGCATATCAAGTTAATGAGTGTCCCTGCAGTTGGCTTGTTTCAGGGATTATTTTCATTTGCTTTCTGAAAATGTCACAAAGAATACATGGCTGTTAAACTCCCACTACTTCTCCTCTTGTATTTTTTTTTAATAGTACCTGAGTTGAAAGCAGGCAAATTAATGTATGTATAACTAATTGCTTCTATGGAATCAGGGATTATTTAACTTACCTCTCTCTCAACCAAAAGGTTACTTACTATTAAGCAGATTAACAAACAACCCCTAATGAAAGCATTACATTCAGTCTATAAGTAGTGATGATTTAGAAAAATTGAGTCTGTAGGTCTTACCTCCTAAGATATTGTTTGCTGACTGGTTGTTTTCGAAAAGCCTTGTCTAAAATGTCCAAATTAGCTTACATTACTGAAAATAAGGGCTCTAAAGTCTTTTAAGAGATTCTCCTATTTCAGAAAAATTCTGGTGGAGGATTTCCTTAGAAATGAGAATGTGGTTTCACTTAATCTATTAAAGAAATATTTACCGAGTTCCTACTCAGTGTAATGGACTGTGATGTAGCTATAAATTGTGAAAACAGTTTATCTAACGCTAATGGTGGAAAAGAGAAAAGAAATGTCATTATTGATGATAGAATAAGTGTGGAGAGGAGAGGGCTTGATCTCATAGAGGTCAAGGGAAGCCTTTCTAGGGCAATGATGTTTAATCTGAGACTTCAGACTTGAACCTGGAGGACAAAGAGAGTAGGGCACAGTAGAGAAAATACAAGATGACAGTAAAAGAACACGATTGAAGAACAGAGATGAAGTGGGAAGAGAGACAGACAGAGAAATACTGAGAGATACTGAGATCTAGGCAGGAACCAGATGACCTAAAAACTTACAAGTGGTTTGGACTTTATCCCAGGGTCATGGGTAGCCATCAAAAGAGTCTAAACACAGGAGTGACATGATCAAAGGTAAGGTCTTCAGAAGGTTCTTCTGACCCCATAGAGAAAGGGCTTAAAGGGAGCAAAGTAGGGGCTGGGTACCAGTTAGGATGCTGTGGATGAAATGTCCAGGTGAGGCTTGATGGTAACTGAGAGTGAGGCGGGCATGGGGATGGAGTGAGTACACTTGGGAGAGGCTTAGGAAGCTGGACAGGTAGAGAGTGAATGGTCTTATCCAATGAGTGTATATTAAACACCCCAATATTTAAATTCTTCATCTTCTAGTCATGCTTCAGCCCACTCCTCTGCCTTCTCCTTTTTTTAATGTGAATTTTTAAATTAATTAATTAATTTGGCCATGTCAGTTCTTAAATGTGGTATGCTAGCTCTTCCTTGAGACAAGCAGGATCTTTTGTTGTGGTGCACAGTCTCTAATTGTGGTGCACAGGCCGAGTTGTGTGCCACACAACTCAGCCTGTGGGATCTTAGTTCTCCAACTAGGGATCAAACTTTCGTCCCCTGCATTGTGAGGCAGGTTCTTAACCACTGGACCACCAGGGAAGTCCCCTCTCTGTCTTGCCGTCTTCTTAATGCCACTGAACTACACCTGCCAATGGCAACCCTTCTTTCCCACCCAAAGAACACTTCTGTGACTTCATTTGTTTGATCTGTTGACAATAATTGGCACGGGCAGCTCTGACCTTGAAATGCTGTCCTTCCTCACTTTCCTGGTTTCCCTCCTCCTCCTCCTCAGCTGCTCCATCTCAGACTTCCTCCCCTGTGGTCCCTCTACTAGATCTCTAGGCACCATGGAGCCTCAGGACCCAGGCCTGGACTCTTTCCTTCCTCACTTTCCCCAAGGGGCTCTTTTCCACCCCCAATCTTTGAAGCCATCTGTGCTGGGAACTCTCAAATTTGTACCTGCAGCCCTTGTGTCTTCTCTCATCTCCAGACTCATGTATCTACCCACCCAACTGCCCCCTGACTTCACCATTAGACTTCCCCATGGGTACCTCAGCATCTCTGTGAGCACCCGAAACCTGGTGCTTTTGCCTTCATCCCCTCGCAAGAAATGGGGCCAGCAGCTCCAGTTACCAACCCCAAACACCTACAAGTCATCCTTAACTTCTTTCCCCTCCCCCATCCAATCCAAAGACAAATCCTCTATCAGTCCCACTTTGTTACATTTTATTTGCTTGTGTATTTATGTTTGGCTGTGCTGGGTCTTCGTTGCTGTAAGGGCTCCCTCTGGTTTCGGCAAGCAGGGGCTACTCTTTGTTGCGGTGCATGGGCTTCTCCTTGAGGTGGGTTCTCTTGTTGCAGAGCATGGGCTCTAGACAAGTGGCGTCACAGTGGCAGCACACAGGCTCAGTAGATGTGGAGCAGGGGCTGAGTTGCTCTGCAGCACGTGGGATCTTGCCAGACGAGGGATCAAACCCGTCTTCCCTGCATTGGCAGGAGGATTCTTTGCACCACCAGGGAAAGCCCCTCATTCCCGCTTTAAAAACACACTTCACATCTCTCACTTCTGCCCATCTCCACTACCAGCCACTGGCCAGGTTTCCACTCTCACCCAGAGACTACAGGAGCCTCACTTAGTCTGTTCTCCAAATATCCACAATGTTTCTTCTTTTTAACTTTGCTGAATCACCTTACCATAAAGAAAAGAGTCCAAAGATGGCAAAAGGTTCGTTTTTTCTTATAATTTGTGCCCTCTGATGCAACTAAAATGAACAAATACTTACTGAACTTCTAGATGCAAGGTTACTCACCACAGAGGAAGCAAGGTGATCAAGGTGACTATGATGCATGCCATCAGGAAGCTGCAAATCTACTAAGGAGAGAGATTATTTAACTATGAAGATGAAACTGACATTTTCTGTGACAGAAGTGAGGATAAAGTTTTCTTGAAATTCAAAACAGGAAGATTTTATTTTTTCTATGTTCATATTTCTTTTTTTTATTAAAAAAAACTTTCATTTTGTATTGGAGTATAGTTGACTTAGGGTTTCCCTGATGACTCAGACAGTAAAGAATCTACCTGCAATGCAGGAGACCTGGGTTCAATCCTTGGGTCAGGAAGGTCCTCTGGAGAAGGAAATGGCAAGCCTCTCCAGTATTCTTTCTTGCCTGGAGAATCCTATGAACAGAGGAGCCTGTCCATGGGGTCACAAAGAATCAGACACAACTGAGCAACTAACACACACACACCAAAGTTCAGGTAAGAACAGTATGAAAATCAGATTTTTTTTTTTTGCCTGAGAAGGCTTCTATGCCTGAAAGCAACGAGGGGAATACGGTTCACGACTAACTTCTCATCAGAAACAATGGAGACCAAAGGAGCCAGAATGACATACTCGAAATGCTGAAATAAAACACATCATCATATTTGGAACATTTTCTATTTTGCCAAGCAGTTGAAGACAATAAAGGTGTTTTATCTTAAAAAAAAAAAAAAAAAAAAACCACATCATCAAACAAGAATTCTCTATTTAGCAAATATAAAGCATGGAGGTGAAATGAATAGGTTCTAAGATAAACAAAGACTGAGAGAATTTGTTGCTAGCAGACCTGCCTTATGAGAAATACCATAGGAAGTTCCTCAAGCTGAAATTGATGCTAGACCATAACTTGAATTCACAAGAAGAATGGAAGAAAACCAGTAATGGCAAATATAAAGGGTTCTTTAAATAGATTCCATATCTTCTCTTGCCTTTTAAGAAATATATGATTGGACAAAGCAATATTTGTAACACTGTATGGCTGGGTTTGTAATAGCACAACAGATAGAGGTTGAGACATATTGAAGCAAAGTTTCCAGATTTTGCTGAAATGAAGTTAATATGATTTTGAAGCAGATTGCGCTAAATTAAGATGCAGGTTATAATCCCTCAGAGCAATCACTAAAAAAAACAACTTTTAAAAAGTAGAAAAGAATGAAGCAATAAATTAAAATAGTTCATGAAAACACATTTAATGTAAAATAAGTCAGTAAAGGAGAAGAAGAGAGACATAAGACAAATAGAAAACAAATAGCAAAATAATAGGCATAAATTCAATCATATCAGGAATGTCATTAAATTTGCAAAGACTAAAAACCTCTAAAGACAGAGACTGTCAGACTGAATGAAAAAGCAAGACTGTAACATGTGTTGTTTTTAACAGAAACACTCTGATTCAAAGACACAAATAGGTTGAAAGTAAAACGATAGGAAAAAGGTATACTGTGCAAACAGTAACCAAAGAGAGCTGGAGTTTCTTTATCAGTATCAGATGAAGAAACTTTAAGTCTTACAGATAAATCATAATGATAAATGAGTCAATACAAGAGTTAGATATAACAGTTATAAATATATATGTACGTGTCAACTTCTATCCGTTAACCCAAGGTAAATGAAGGAAAGACTGACTGAATTGAAAGGAAAAAGAGAAAATTCAACAACAATCAATGGAAAATTCAGTACCTCACTCATGACAATTGGTGGACAAGTGGCAAAAAAAAAAAAAAAAAAGTCAGCAAGGGTAGCATTGTAAAGTGCAGCAACATCTATGGAAAACAGTATGGCAGTTCCTCAAAAAATTAAAAATGGAATTACCATATGATCCAGAAATTCCACTTCTGAGTATGTATCTCAAAGAACTGAGAGAGATATTTGTACATTCATGTTTGCAGCAACATGATTCACAATAGTGAAGAATAGAAGTGGATCCAGCCCAAGTGTCCACTGATGGATGACTGAATAAGCAAAATGTGGTCTACACAGCAATGGGATATTACTCATCCTTCACAAGGAAGGAGGTCTGATCACCTGCTATAACACAGATGAAACTTGAGGACATTATGGCAGTTTCTTTACCATCTGAGCCACCAGTGAAGCACTTATGTGAAATAAGCCAGTCACAAAAAGACAAACACTTAATAATTCCACTTATAGGAGACAGCTAAAGTAATTGAAAAATAGATGACAAAGGTCCATCTAGTCAAAGCTATGGTTTTTCCAGTAGTCATGTATGGATGTGAGAGTTGGACCCTAAAGAAACCTGAATGCCAAAGAATTGATGCTTTTGAACTGTGATGTTGGAGAAGACTCTTGAGAGTCCCTTGGACTGCAAGGAGATCAAACCAGTCAATCCTAAAGGAAATCAGTCCTGAGTATTCATTGGAAGGACTGATGCTGAAGCTGAAACTCCAATACTTTGGCCACTTGATGCGAAGAACTGACTCACTGGAAAAGACCCTGATGCTGGGAAAGATTGAGGCAGGAGGAAAAGGGGATGACAAAGGATGAAATGGCTGGATGGCATCACTGACTTGATGGACATGAGTTTGAGCAAGCGCTGGGAGTTGGTGACGAACAGGGAGGCCTGGCATGCTGCAGTCCATGGGGTTGCAAAGAGTCAGACATGACTGGGCAACTGAACTGTACTGAAAGTAATTGAGTTCATGGAAATGGAAAGTAGGGAATTCCCTGACAGTCCAGTGATTAGGACTTCATGCTTTCACTGCCGAGAGCCCACGTTCAGTCCCTTGTTGGGGAACTAAGATCCTGCAAGCCACATGTGGAAGTCATAAATAAAGTCCTTAATAAGAAGAGGAGGAGGAGGAGAAATAGGAGAGGTGGGTGCCTCCATCACTCTGCTGTGGGCATGTGACTTGCAGCAGACTAATCAGATCATTTTCCAATGAGTCAATTCTTCGAATCAGGTGGTCAAAGTATTGGAGTTTCAGTTTCACTCATTGGAAAAGACCGTGATGCTGAGAAAGATTGAAGGCAGGAGGAGAAGGGGATGACGGAGGATGAGATGGTTGGATGGCATCACCGATTTGATGGACATGAGTCTGAGCAAACTCCAGAAGTTGGTGATGGACAGGGAAGCCTGACGTGCTGCAGTCCATGGGATTGCAGAGTCAGACACGACTGAATGACTGAACTGAACTGAATCAAATCCTTTCCTGTTTTTTAAAATAAAGTTGGAAAGTTTTACTAATAAACATACAATAAATATTGGAAAACAGCCATATTTATTCATTTACATCTTGTCTATGGATGCTTTCACAAACAACAGCAAAGTTGAATAGTTGCAGCAGACACTGCATAGCCCTCAAAGCTGAAAATATATACAATGGTCATTGATAGAAAATACTTGACAATCCCTGATCTAAAGCATAATTCATGAATTCTCACTGATGAGGTCCTTAGAGCTGCTCTGGATGGACCTCTCTAAAGCCAGTTTGTCCACTTCTCGTCAACTTTGTGACCTCAATAACGTACCAATAACCCTCTTTTCCCTACTCCCTTTCTTGGCTTGGTTCAGCCGGAGTAGATTTCATATGGCACTTAAAGAGCCTTAACTAACACAGAAACCCTATGGATGTGTGTTATATGGCTTAACATCGTTTTAGGTTTTTGTGGTGGCCCCCGAAAACCTAGGTCCATGTCTTAATCCCCAGAATCTGTGAATGTGACCTTATTTGCAAAAGAGGTCTTGCAGATACAACTAAGTTAAGGATCTTAACTCAATCCAAGAGATCATCCTGGATTAGCTGGGTGGGCCGTAAATCCAATGACAAGTTTCCTTATCCACAGAGAAGAAGAAGGCTGCGTGAAGACAGAAGCAGAGATGGAGAGATTCATTGGTAGACACAGCCGAGGAATACTGGAACCAGGCAAAGATGGAAGAGGAAAAGAAAAAAAAATCCCCTAGAGCCTTCAAAGGAGGCATAGGACTGCCCCTACCTTGATTTTGATTTTGGACTTTTGGCCTTTAGAACTATAAAAGGACAAATTTCTCTTAAGTTCGCAGGTTGTGGTCGTTTGTTACAGAAGGCATAGGAAACTAACACAATATCCACCAGCCATTTTTTAATGTTCTGAGGATAAAATCTGGTCTCCTTAAATGTTGATAAGGCTTTTCCTGGGCCTGACCACTGACTTTTTTTTTTAATCACTATCTTTTGATTTTAAATATTATTTTTAATTTCCCAGCAAAATTGAATGGAAGACTTCCCTGGTGGTCCAGTGGTTAAGAATCTGCATGCCAATTAAGGGGACCCAGTTTCAGTCCCTGGCCCAGGAAGATTCCACACGGTATGGAACAACTAAGCCTGTGTACCGAAACTATTGAGTCTGTACAGTAAAGTCTGGGAGCTGCAACTACTGAGGCCTGAGTGGCCTAGAGCCCATGCTCCACAACAAGAGAAGCCACCACACTGAGAAGTGCATGCACCAACACTAAAGAGTAGCCCCTCTCGCCACAACTAGAGAAAGCCCATGAGCAGTCAAAGATTCATTCATTCATTTTTTAAAAACTGAATGGGAGGTACAGAGATTTCCCATTTCTCCTGCCTTCACCTGTGTGTAGACTCCCCCAATATCAATATCCTCAATTAAAGTGGCACTTTATTAAAATTGATGATTCTACCCTGACACATCCTCATCATCCAAAGTCCATAATTCACCGTAGGTTGACACTTGCTGTTGTATACTCTATAGGTTTGGACAAATTTATAATTACATACCCACCTTTTCAGTATCATGCACAGTAGTTTCACTGCCCTAAAAGTCATTTGTGCTTTACTTACTTATCTCTCAACCTCCCTTTAGCCCTGATAGATACTTACCTTTATACTGTCTCCAGGGGTTTGTGCGTGCTAAGTCACTTCAGTCGTGACCAACTCTTTGTGACCCTATGGGCTGTAGTCCGCCAGGCTCATCTGTCCATGGGATTCTCCAGGCCAAGAATACTGGAGTGGGTTGACATGCCCTCCTCTTAGTGTTTCCCTAGTCTTATCCTTTTCCAGAATGTCATATATTTGGAATCATACAATATGTAGCCTTTTCAGACTGGCATCTTAAACTTAGTAATAGGCATTTAAATCTCCTCCATGTTTTTTCAAGGCTAGATGGCACATCTCTTTTTAGTACTGAATACATTCTGTTGTTGAAATGTACCCCAGGTTATTTATCCATGTGTCTACTGAAGGACATCTTGGTTGCTTCCAAGTTTTGGCAATTATTGATAAAGCTGCTTAAACAACTGTATGCAGGTTTTTGTGTAGACATAAGTTTTCAACTTCTTTGGGTGAATAACAAGTAGTTTGATTGCTGACCCTGGAAATGGCAACCTACTCCAGTATTCTTTCCTGGAAAACCCCACGGACAGAGGAGTCTGGCAGGTTACAGTTCATGGGGTTGCAAAGAGTCAGACACAACTCAGTAACACTAACACTTGATTGCTGAAATGTATGGTAAGTGTATGTTTAGTTTTGTAAGAAACCACCAAACTGTCTTCCAAAGAAGCTGTATAGTTTAATATCTCCCTCAGCAGCAAATGGGGCTTCCCATGTGTCTCAGTGGTAAAGAATCAGTCTGCCAATGCAGGAGATGAGGGTTCAATCTCTGGGTTGGGAAGGTCCCCTGGAGAAGGAAATGGCAACCCGCTCCAGTATTCCTGCCTGGGAAATCCCATGGACATTGGAGCTTGACAGGCTACAGTCCATGGGGTCACAAAGAGTCAGACATGACTTAGCAACTCAGCATGCAGCAGCTAACGATAGTTTCTCTTGCTCCACATCCTCACCTATAGTCAACATTGCCAGTGTGTGAAATTTTGGCTTTTCTAACAGGTGTGTAGTGGTATCGCCTTGTTGTCTTAGTTTACATTTCTCTAATGACCTGCGATACAGAGCATCTTTCATATGTTGATTTGCCATCTCTACATTTCCTTTAGTGGGAAGTTTGTTAAAGTCATTGCCCCAATTTATAACTGGGCTTTTTGTTTGTTTGTTTTCATACTGTTGAGTTTTAAGAGTTCCTTCCATATTTTGGATAAGAGTCCTTATCAGATACATCCTTTACAAAGATTTTCTACAGGTCTGTGGCATGTCTTTTGATTCTCTTGACACCATCTATTGCAGAGCAGAAATCTTCATTTTAATAAAGTCCAGCTTATCTATTATTTCTTTCACATCACTGAACTCAACATCATTTGGATTTTTTTTTTTCTTTGCCACACTGCGCAGCATGTGGGAATCTTAGTTCCCAGACAAAGGACTGAATTTGTATCCCCTGCATTGAGAGCACGAAATCCTAACCACTGGACCCAGAGGAAATCCCTGGACTTTCTCTTATGTTATCTTCAAGGAATTTTATAGTTTTGTGTTTTACATCAAAGTCTGTGACACCAGTTAATTTTTGTGAAGGGTGTAAAGGCTGTGTCTAGATTGTTTTTTTGTTTTTGTTTTTGTTTTTTTTTTGCATGTGGATGTCCAGTTGTTTCAGTACCAACCACTTGTTACAAGCATTCTGTTTTCTCCATTATATTGCTTTCCATCCTTTGTTAAAAATCAGGTGACACATTTATGTGGGTCTATTTCTGCTCTATCTATTCATTTCCATCACCTTACTTGTCTATTCTTTTGCCAATATCACACTGGATGATTATCATAGCTTTATTGTAAGTCTTAAAGTTGGCTGATGTCAGTCTTCTGACTTATTTATCTCCTTCAATATTGAGTTGCCTCTTCTGGGACTTTTCTCTCTTTAAATGAACTCTGGAGTCAGTTTGTCAATATCTACAAACTGAATTACTGGGATTTTGATTGAAATTGCAATGAATCTTTCAAACAAATTGGAGAGAATTGATATCTTGACCTTATTCAATCTTCCAATCCATAAACACAGAAAATCTCTCCATATTTAATTCTTTGATTTTGATCATCACAGTCTTTAGTTTTCCTGTTTTCCTTATATAGATCTTGTACATGGTTTTTTTTTTAAATTTCATACCAAAGCACATCTCTTTTTTTGGTGCTAATGCAAATGGTATTGTGTTTTTAATTTCGAAATCCACTCATTCATTGCTGGTATACAAGAAAGCAATTGCCTTTTGAATATTGAATTCTGCGATCTTGCTATAATCACTTTTTATTAATATTTTCAGGAGTTTTTGTTGATTCTTTTATAGACAATCATGTCATCTACAAACAGTGACAGTTTTATTTTTTCCTTCACAATCTGTATACCTTTTTATTTTATATTTGTGTGTGATTACCTTAGCTAGGACTTGCAGATGTTGAAAAACAGAGGAGTTATCTTTGCCTGGAATCTGATCTTAGTCCTGTGCTGTGCTCAGTCACGTCCAACTTTGCGACTGGACTACAGCCCACCAGGCTCCTCTGTCCATGGAATTTTCCAGGCAAGAATACTGGAGTAGGTCACCATTTCCTGCTCCTGGGGATCTTCCGCACAGGGATCAAACCCACATCTCTTCTGTCTCCTGCATTTGCTGGCAGATTCTTTACCACTGTGCCACTAGTTAGCCCCGATCTTAGCGAGAAAGCTTCAAGTTGCTCACCGTTAAGTATGATATTAGCTGTAAAGGGTTTTTTTTTTTTTTTTTGGTTGATATTCTTTGTCAAATTGAGGAAGCTCAATTTCTATTCTTAATTTACTGAAAGTTTTTATCATGAATGGGTTTTGGATTTTATCACCTGCTATCTCTGCATCTGTTGATATGATCATGTGATTTTTCTTTTTTAGTTTGTTGATGATGTTTTTTCAGTCCAACTCTTTTTGACCCCTGGACGGCAGCACGCTAGGTTTCCCTGTCCTTCACCACTGATACAATGGGAGTACATTAATTTTTGAATGTTGAACCAAAATTTGCAGACCTGGCATAATCTCACATGGTGATGCTTCAAAATTCTTTTTATACATTGTTAGGTTTGATGTCTTAATGTTCTGTTCGTGATTTTTGCATCTATACTTATGGGAGATATAGATCTGTAGTTCTCTTCTTATTCTTTTGGCCATGTGGCATGCAGGCTCTTTGTTCCTGAACAGGAATTGAACTCATGCCCCCTGAAGTGGAAGCATAGAGTCTTAACCATTGGAACACCAGGGAAGTCCCTAGATGATTGATTTTAGATCTTTCTTCTCTTCAAATATATCTAGTCAATGCTGTAACTTTTTCTTTAAGCTCTGCATTCATTTCATCCCACAAATTTTGAAAAGTTGTATTTTCATTTAGGCCAAAATTAAAATTTTTTCTCTTGAGATTTTTTTCTTAGGTCCTAGTGTTATTTACCGTCTGAACTATCAGGGTTGGGAAGATCCCCTGGAGGAGGAAATGGCAATCCATTCCAGTATTCTTGCCTGGGAAATCCCAGGGACAGAGGAGCCTGGTGGGCTATGGTCCATAGGATGCCAAATAGCTGAACATGACTGAAGCGACTTAGCACTAGCACTAATGTTCTCTTTATCTCCGGTAACCTTCTTTACTCTGAAGTCTGCCTTGTGTGAAATTAATATAGCTACCCCCATTTTGTAAATTAACATTAGCAGGCTATAGCTTTCTCTATTGATCTACTTTTAAAAAAATATGTATTTACTTGGCCATGTTAGGTTTTAGTTAAAGCATGCAGGATCTAGTTCCCTGAATAGGGATCAAACCCAGACCCCCTGCATTAGGAGCATGGAGTCTTAACCACTGGACCACCAGAGAAGTCCCTCTAGCTACTTACTTTTAATCTATATGTCTTTATGTTTAAAATGGGTTTCTTGCAGACAACATAAAGATAAGTAATGTTTTTAAGCCACTGTGACTAGTTCTTTCAATTGGCATATTTAGGCCATTGTTATTTAATGTGACTATTGATATTGTTGGATTAATTAAGGTCAATTGGATTAATCATTTGGATTCATTAGATCAATAAAAAATAAGAAAAATAAAAGTTTGGATTTTTTTTATCTTTACTATTTATTCTCCAGTGCTGTTCCTTTATATATGTGTGTCCAAGTTTCTGACCTGTATTACTTTCCTTCTCTCTAAAGAACTTTGAACATTTCTTATGAGGCAGGTCTACTGGCTCTACAAATATCTTCAATTTTTGTTTTCCTGAGAAAGTCTTTATTTCTCCTTCACTTCTGAAGGATCATTTCTGAGGGTACAGAATTCTAGGTTTGTGTTTCTTTTTTCTCTAAACACTACATATTTTATTCCACTCTCTTGTTGCCTGCATGGTTTCTGAGAAGAAGGTGAATGGAAATCTTTGATCTTCTATAGATAATGTGGTTTCATTCCTCTTGCTTCTTTCCTATATATATATATATATATATATATATTTTTTTTTTTTTTTTTAAATCTTTTATTGTCCTCAGTTTGTGGGGTCTTATTTCCCCAACTAGAGACTGAACCCTGGCCCCAGAAATGAAAGCAACAAGTCCTAACTGCTGGACCACAGGGAATTCCCTTTTTCTTTACTTTTATTTTCTTAAGTTTCAATGAGATACCTAGGGTCCTCATGTTGCTGTTTTTATTGTGTTTGGTGTTCTCTGAGCTTCCTGGACCTGTGCTTTTTTGTCTCACATTAACTTGGGGAAATTGTCATCATCATTTTTTAAAGTATCTCTTCTGTTTCTTTCCTCTCCTTCTGGTTTTCCCATCAATGACTATGTTATACCTTTCATACGTGTTTCACAGTTCGTGGATACTCTGGTTTTTTTTTTTTCAGTGTTTTTTCTTTGCTTTTCAGTTTTGGAAGTTTCTATTATCATAACCCCAGGCTCAGAGAGTCTCTCCTCAGCTGTGTCCAGTGTACTAACAATTCCATCAAAAACATTGTTCCTTTTTGTCGTGGGTTTTTTTTTTTAATAACCTCCATCATTTCTCTTTTACTCTTTGAGTGTTCATCTCTCTGCTATTCTTATGTTCTTGCATGCTGTCTACTTTTTTCATTAAAGCCTTTAGCCTATTTTTAAAATTTTAATATTTTAAAAAATTGAAATATAGTTCATTAACAATGTTGTGTTAGTGCTACTGTACAGCAAAGTAATTCAGTTGTACATATATATATGTTTTTGAATATCCTTTTTCTTTATGGTTTCTCATAGGATATTGAATATAGTTCTCTATGTTATATAGTGTGTGTTAGTTCCTCAGTCGTGTCTGACTCTTTGCAACCCCATGGACTGTAGCCCCCCAGGGTCCTCTGTCTATGGGATTCTCCAGGTATACCTATATAGTAGGATTCTCCAAGAACACCTATATAGTAGCACCCTACTATAGGTACTATACATATATATACCCATATAGGTATATATACTACTATAGGTACTAAGGTATATATACTATATAGTAGGACCCTACTATGCTATATAGTAGGACCCTATTGTTTATCTAGTCCATATATAATAGCTTATATCTGCTAATCCCAACTCTCCCCCAACCCCCTTCCCCTTGGCAACTACAAATCTGTTCTCTATGTCCATGATTCTAATTCATAGATAGGTTAGTTTGTGTCATATTTTAGATTCCACATGTAAGTAGTATCATATGGCATTTGCATTTGTCTTTCTGGCTTAGTACAATAATCTCTAGGTGCATCCATGTTGCTGCAAATGACATTATTTAGTTCTTTTTTTATGAAAGCCCTTAGCAGATTAAAAGAAAGAAAAAGAACCTCCTGATATGATAATTCCAACCTCCCTGCCATCTCTCTGGTTCTGATGTCTACTTTGTTTCCTTAAATTGCATTTTTTACCTTTTGGTATGCCTTTTCATTTTTTGTTTCAAGCCAGCTTTCCGGGAACTTCCCTGTGGTTCAATGGTTAAGACTCTACACTTTTAATGCATTGGGGTGTGTGTATGTGTTTGATGCCTGGTCTGTGAGTTTGATCCCTGGTTCTTGAGCTAAGATCCCACGCGGCCTGGTGTGGTTAAAAAAAAAAAAAAAAAAAAAAAGCAAGTCAACTTTCAACATGCTGTCCTGGGTAAGGGACCTGCACTTCTTTAGTAATACTGAGGTATGGCGTAGGGGTAAAGGAAGGGTTCTCCAGTCCTAGGTCTGGTCTTGGTCTTTGGTGAGCCTGTGTCCCTGGCTTAAGAGCACTATCACTGCCTCCAGCCCCGCCCCGCCTCCGGCTCTTAGATGGGCTGGGAGCGCTGGAGGCGGCTGGAGTTGTGTATTTCCGCCCCCAGCCCCCTGCAGGCTACGCCTGGTAAAAGCCTAGTAGGTTGGGCTCTGCCAAAGTAGTTTCTCCTGAGGGCATGCCTTGTTAAGTACAGAATGCTCTGGAATATTTAAACCTGGCTACTCTCCTCCAGGGCTTCCCTTGTGGCTCAGCTGGTAAAGAATCTGCCTGCAATGCTGGAGACCTGAGTTTGATCTCTGGTTTGGGAAGATCCCCTGGAGAAGGGAAAGGCTACCCACTCCAGTATTCTGGCCTGGAGAATTCCATGAACTATCACAAAGAGTCAGACATGACTGAGCGACTTTCACTTTTTGGGGGGGCTTCCCTCATAGCTCAGTTGGTAAATCATCTGCCTGCAATTCAGGAGACCTGGGTTCAATTCCTGGGTTGGGAAGATCCCCTGGAGAAGGAAATGGCAACCCACTCCAGTATTCTTGCCTGGAAAATCCCATGGACAGAGAAGCCTGACAGGCTACAGTCCATGGGATCACAAGAGTCGGACACTCCTCCACCTCCCTGGAAGGACGAGGGAACGTTTCTCTGGTGGTCACTGTGCTCCTGGAGGCAAAACCACGAAAACTTGGGTGTTTTCATATCACTGGGTCCCCCTGAAGTCTTTTAACTCTCAGAACTGTCTATACTGAGCCTCCAGCAATTTGTCCAAAAAAAGTTGAGATTTTCCGAGCTAGACTTTACTTGCCTAGGCACTGGTTCTGGAGGTTTCTGCCCAAGTAAGCTGTGATTCTGTCAGCCTGTGTGTCTTTCTAACTTGGGAGCCAAGACTGGTTGATTTTTCAGTTTGTTCAGTTTTTTACTTGTTTAGGATGGAGTGGTGATTTCTAAGCTTCTTACATGCCAGACAGGAAACCAGGAGTCCCATATTTTTTCTTCAAAAAATTATTTTGGCACTTATAGTTCCTTTACTTTTACCAATAAAATTTTAGAGTCGTCATATATATTCCCACAAAAATCATTCTAGGATTTTGATTGGTATTTTACAGAATTTATAGATCAATTTTGGTGGAATTACATCTTAATAATATCGAGTCTTCCAACCAATGAAGGCAAAAAATATCTCTTTGTTTACTGAGGTCTTATTTCTTTCATCAGTCTTTGGTATTTTTCAGTATGCAGGTCTTACACATATTTTGTTAGACTTTAGCCTGTACATTTCATGATTTTTTTGTGTGTCCTTGTAAATGGTACTTTAAAAATTTCCATCTTGTAATTGTTCATTGCTAGTGTCTAGAAATTTAGTTGATTAAATTTACCTTGTAATATTGTGACCTTGCTAAATGCATTTATTAGTTCTAGAAGGTTTTTAAAAATAGAATCTTTATATTTTCCACGTAGACAATCATGTCATCTGTAACTCAGTTTTTCTTTTTTTTTGTCACCAACCTACATGACCTTTGTTTCTTGCTCTTACCTTATTCCACTGGCTGGGGCCTCCAAAATGATGTTGAATAGAAGTGATATGAGTGAACATTCTTGCATTGTTCTTGTTTTTAGGAGAAAAGCTTCAGTCTTTCACAGTTGAATGTAACATTACCAGTTAGTTTTCTGTAATTACCTTCAGTTGGTTTGAGGAAATTCATTCTATTCCTAGTTTTGTGGAAAGATTTTTTTTTTTTTTTATGGCAACTTAGTCAGATTCTGTTAAATGCTTTAAAAAAAATTTTTTTTTCACTTGCATTGAGATGTTCATATGGATTTTCTTCCATGCTTTATTGAATTCCATATTAAATTAATCCATCTTTGAGTATGGAACCAATTTTGCATTCCCTGGGTAATCTAATCTCCTTTTCTTTTTCAGGATACATTATTCTTTTTATCTATTGATAGATTCAGTTTGGTAATGTTTTGTTCACAATTTTTGTATTCGTGTTCATGAGGGATATGGTCTGAAGGTTACTTTTTCTTGTAATATGTATCTCAGGTTTTGACAGTAAGTAGGGCCCTCAGAAATGAGTTAGAAAGCAATTGCTTCTCTTTCATTTTCTGAGAGATTTTGTGAGAATGTATATTATTTCTCTCTTAAATGTTTGGTAGAATTCACCTCTGAAGACATCCAGGCCTGGACTTCTGGTTTGGTTTGATTTAGGATTTTGAGGGGAAGGTTTTAAATTACAATGCAATTTCTAGATTACATATTGGACTATCTAGATCACCTGTTTCCTCTTTAGTGAGCTTAGGAAGTTTATATCTTTCAAAGAATCCGTCCATTTTATCTAATCATCAAATTTGTAGGTATAATGTTTAAAACACTTCCTTATCCTTTTAATGTCTAAGGTCTATAGTGTAAGATCTTTCATTCTTTTTATTTTTTCATTCTTTATTATGTTGTAATTTGTATCTTCTCTCTGCCTTTTTATTTTCCTTAGTTAGACTAGAGGTTTATAAATTGTATTGATCTAAAGAACTACTTTCCGGTTTAATTGACTTTATAATTTTTCTGTTTTCAATTTCATTGGTTTCTACTTTTATCTGTATTATTTGCTTCTTTCTGCTTACTGTGTGTTTACTCTTTTTATTGCTTCTTAAGGTGATAGATCACTGACTCCTTTTGCCTGATATAAGTATTTAATGCTATCATTTTTTCTCGAGGCACTATTTAGCTTCATTCTACTTTTGATTAGTTGTGTGTTCACTCTCATTGAATTAAAAAATATTTTCCATTGCCCTTGAGGCTCTTCCTTGACTTGTGGGTTATTTAGAAGTGTATTATTTAATTTCCAAATATTTGAGGGTATTTAATCCTTTTTGTTCTTGGTTTCTAGTTTAATTCCTTTGTGGCCAGAGAATATATTTTGTATGATTCCAGCTCTTCCAAATTTGTTGAGGTTTGCTTTATTTCCCACGGTACGGTCTAGCTTGGTGAGTGTTCCACGTGTCCTTGAAATATCTGCTCTTGTTGTGTAGAGTGTTCTATCAACACCCCTTAGTTTTTCTTCTTTCAAAAGCATGTTTGTTGGGTTTTCTGTGTATTGGCACTTACCATGTTCCTACCAATACAGAATTATGGTCGGCCTGAGTCACTTTCCAGTCCTGGTTAGAACACAGAATGAGGTCCTCTGATTGGCACCCGTTTCACACCACTGGATGGAGCTGGAGATGACTATTCCCTAAAGGCATCAGGGTGCCTGGCCAAACCAGTAATTGCTGACTGCATCCACCTCTTAGCTTTCATGTGTGCATGTACACATGTGTGTTTGCATAGACACTTGCTCATAATCCCGTGTAAAGTTTAAAATTCCTCCACGTTCATCTCCTAGATAATTCCAGAATCTTGCTTACTTTCCAGATGAAGATAACACAAAGTCATAGCCAATTAAAACACAGCTGCAAGCCTGGGTTCTCTGGGTGAGATACACACATGGCTTTTTGTTGTTGTTGTCCAGTTACTTAGTCGTGTCTGACTCTGCAACTCCATGGACTGCAGCACACCAGGCTTCCCTGTCCTTTGCTATCTCCTGGAGTTTGCTCAAATTCATGTCCATTGAGTTGGTGATGCCATCCAACCATCTCACCCTCTGTTGCCCCCTTCTCCTCCTTCCCTCAATCTTTCCCAGCATCACTTTTTTTTTTTTTTCCCCAGTGAGTCGACTGTTCGAATCAGATGGCCAAAGTATTGGAGCTTCAGCTTTAGCATCAGTCCTTCCAATGAATATTCAGGATTGGTTCCTTTAGGACTGACTGGTTTGATTGTGTCTGAATAATACTCATCCTGCTGCAGAAACCAATGTACTAAACGATGAATGAACATACTCCTGCCCCTTCAAGGATCTCTTGGTGCAGAAAAACCCTAAAGAAATTTTCAGGGCAGCTGTTACTTCTTACCTTCCTTGTTTATCAAACACAAGGCTTTTGGGAATTCCCTGGAAGTCCAGGGGAATTTTCACTGCTGAGGGTGAGGGTTCAACCCCTAGTCAGGGGAATAAGATCCTGCAAGCCACATGGCACAGTCAAAACAAACAAAAAATGATGCTTTCAGTGTAACTGACCAGATAGTGTAAGGTGTTTATTTAATGGGACCAATTTAAGCCCTAGAGTGAGAGAGGGCTTTGAGGAAGGACTGTAAAGGAATTAAGAAAACATTTGCTAAATCAAAGTATGCACCAGTTTCCAGACAACATTGTTGCTTTTGTCGGGTAAGGAGAATCCACTTGATGAAGTTTGTGTTAATTCACTGACATTTTATGTGATGGGCTGTGTGGATTCAGTGGGGATGTCAAAGAGAACCACCAAACATACCTCTTTTAAATATTTGATGGTTATAACAATCCGTATTTTTTTATTCTAGAGGTGATACTGCTTTTTGACTGCTATTTTGAAAGGAAGGAGTTCCAGTGTTTTTTTCTTGGCCCTGCATACCACAGTGACACTCCATGCTTTAGGAAGCCAGTCCAGGCTTTCTCCGTGATACTGACACTCCATCTCAGCTGTTTCTGTTTGAACAGAAAAATAGGCTTTGGATGAACTTGCCATAATGCAGCAGACTCGGTTTGATCCCTCGGTTAGGAAAATCTGGAGAAGGAAATGGCAACCCACTCCAGTAGTCTTTGCTGGGAAATCCCATGGGCAGACGGGCCTGGTGGGCTATAGTCCATGGAGTTGCAAAGAGTCAGATAGGACTTAGCGACTAAACAACAACAATGAACTTGCCATAGGTACACCTGGTCCATTTATCTCTAGATCCACGTAGCCCTCACTCCAGAAGGCAAACAATAGTGCTGCTCAAGGTTTATAGGATCCCTATAATTAGCATTAACTTGGAATAAGTATCCAGTAGACCAAAGATTTGAGTATGTCCATTCCTCTGGGGCACATTTCTCTTCAGGGAACATGAGGAAGCAGACTTATAATTTGCTATGATGCTTTGGTTGGTCTCAAGGCTACCTGACATCTACTTTAGTGTAGATGGAGATTGAAATCAGTGAACAGACGCAGCATTAAGAATTGCGTAGAATTTGTTGGTTTTCTTAAGTTAGGCATATTCCCATTAGACCTGGACTTATTTTATGGGGGAAAAAAAATAGGTCATCTGTCACTTTAATTCCTGAGAACTTTATAATGAATTAATCACAGCTAAGATCACTGGGCACCACACCAGTTCGTGAAGTTAAATAAACATACCTGTTCTGTTGCCAGTTACGATAACTAGGTACACTTTACTTCTGACAGGTAACACCTGGATCAGCCACCCTTGGTTCTGCCATCCCTGCTGCAGTTGACCAGGAAGGCCCATTGCAGCCCCCACCACCACCAGCCTTTCCCAGTTAGGAAAACAGTCAATTAAAGCCCATTTTAAAAGGCTGACGTATTTCTCCCCAGACCATTCCTCAAGGTGAAGGAACATGTGGTCTTTCCAGGTCTAGTGGGAGACGGAGCGGGGGTAGGAGATGGGGGCACTGGGGGAGTTCATTCAAGTTTCAGCATTCCTCTCTCCTGAAGTCTTTGAATCCTTTCCTCTATCTGATGCCAAAGTGTTACTGGCCTCCTCCTGTCACTTTGCATGGGGGAGTGTCCAGAACATTAGCTAAAACAGCAAACTGCAGAAGCAGCTGTCATGCCTTCCTAAAGAATGCACTCAAACCCCTAACCTCATTCCAATGGAAAAGAGAACCCCACCTTCCCTCCCTATGCACCCCAAGTCCATTCTCACCGGTGCCTCCAAGGTGTGTGCCTCTATGCACTAGCCAGTTCCTGCCCCTCTTCCACAGTGTAATGCATTTTTCTGGTTCTGCGTTTTGCTCCCATACCACACTGGGTTTGTATGCTGTTTCCCAGCCAAGCAAACTTTGGAGAGAGGAGGATGGGGGACGCTGTCTTTGCTGGGAAGGGGAGGGTCTTAGGGAGGAGGCCCTAAACAGGGGTGTTTCAGGGTGATGGGGTCTCAGGGAATCACAGACTATTCCTGAATGCTTTAATTTCATTTTCAGTTTGTCGGCCTTTCTCAACTACTGCTATAACTCAGTTAAATGTACTGTAGACAGTAAACTCGACAAAGTATACTCTGCAAGCCACAGGGTCCGTCTGTGATGGCTTGGTTTTTGGTGGTGTAGGGCCTTCTTATAACCAATTCAAAAGCCTTTGAACATAGGAGAAAGGCTCTTGGATTCTATTCCCTTCCTTGAGATATGGGCTACTGGTAATTTAAAGTTTGCTGATGCTGAGGGGAGGCAGCCACTCTATTTCCCAGCTTCTGCATTTCTCACCCTCTTTATATTGGCCTCTGGATACTGTTGGGCTTCCCTGGTGGCTCAGCTGGTAAAGAATCCACCTGCACTGAGGGAGACCTGGGTTCGATCCCTGGGTTGGGAAGATCCCCTGGAGAAGGGAACAGCTACCCACTCCAGTATTCTGGCCTGGAGAATCCCGTGGACTGTGTAGTCCCTTGGGTCGCACTGGATACCGTTAAGGGAAAAGGGTGTGTGTATAGGATGCTACCTTATTTTATGGAGAAATAATGCTCACACCTTTTCAAAAAAATTCACCTTTTCAAAGTGTACGATTCAGTGGTTTTTAGTATATTCACAACATTTTACCACCATCACCACTGTTTAGTTCCAGAACATTCTCAGCACCCCAAGAAGAAACCCTGTTACCATTAGCAGTCACTTCCTAGTCCTCCTGCCTCCCAGCCCCCAACAACCACTAACTTACTTTCTCTCTGGATTTGCCTTTTATGAACTTTTCCTATAGACAGAATCATAGTATGTGGTCTCTTGTGACCAGCTTCTTTCAGTTAGTGTCATATTTTCAAGGTTCAACCATGTTGTATTGTATATCAGTACTTCATTTCCTTTTCATGATTAAATGATATTTCATTATATGAATAGACCACATTTTGTCTATTCACTAGGTTATGGTTATTTCTTTCCACTTTGGGGCTGTTATGAGTAATGCTGGTAAGAATATTCATGTATAAATGTTTGTGTTAACATATTTTTATTTCTCCTGGGTCTATGTCCAGGGGCAGGATTTCTGGATTGTATATAAACTCTTTGTTTAACTTTTTGAGGAATTGCCGATCTGTTTTCCAAGGTAGCTGCAGCATTTGCCATTCCCACGAACAATGTGTGAAGGTTTCAATTTCTCTGCATCCTTGTCAGCGCTTGTTATTGTCCACCTTTGACTGTTGCCATATCGGTAGGTGTGGAGTATATTACCTTTCATGTAAAGATGAAGAGGAAAGAAGGGTATAAACGTGTGTAATTACTTATTATTTTACAGAATAGCTCTGGGATGTTACATGAGAAACTAGCAACCTTGATTTTCTTCCAGGGGGATCAGGAGCTGGTGGCTGAGGTGGGAGGGAGATTTTATACTCTCTGCCTTTCATGAACTTATTCCATTTTAGATCATGTGAAAATAATTAGCTATTACAAATAATGAAAAAAAAACAATGAAATGAAGTTGAAGTTTAAAAAATAAAAATTACATTTATTGACATATAGCAGGGGTTGGCTTGCCTGGAGAATCCCATGGACAGAGGAGCCTGGCAGGCTATAGTCCATAGGGTTGCAAAGAGTCAGATACAACTGAATGACTGAGTGCAAGCAGGGGTTGGCAACTATGGCTTGTGAACCAAATCTGATCTGCCTCCTATTTTGTACGACCCATCAGCTAAACAGTTCTTAAATTTTATAAAAAATTGAAGTATAGTCGGTTTACAGTGTTCTGTTAATTTCTACTGTACAGCAAAGTGATTCAGTTATGTGTGTGACCATACATTCTTTTTCATATTCTTGTCCATAATGGTTTATCACAGGATAATGAATGTAGTTCCCTGTGCTATACAGGGATATATCTTAGTTGTTTATCCATCCTATATATACAATTTTGCATCTGTTAATCCCATCCATCCCTTCCCCAACCCTCTCCCCCATGGCAACCACTCGTCTGTTCTCTAAGTCTGTGAGTCTGTTTCTCTTTCATAGGTAGGTTCATTTGTGTTGTATTTTAGATTCCGCATAGACGTGATATATGATCATATGTTGTTTTCCTCTGACTTACTTCACTCAGTATGATAATCTCTAGGTCCATCAATGTTGCTGCAAATGGCATTATTTCATTCTAAACAATTTTAAATGGTTGAAAACAATAAAAGAAGACTCTTTGGCAGCACATGAAAATTATTTGAAACTCGGGTTTCAATTTCCATAGACTTTTAAGGCTACACAGCCGTGCTCATTTGTTTACATACTTTCTGTGGGTGTTTTCCTGCTACCGAAGCAAAGGTGAGTAATTGTAGCAGAGACTATGGTGCTCTTGTGGCTTTATGCCAATGGTTGGAACAATGCAAATTGCAGTTACACAGTTAGAACTCAGCAGCACTTGGAGTGCCACACATATTGCCATACTGTGATTAAACAAAAAGTTTCCAGTGCTGAGCACTGTTCTTTATGTTAGAACAAGAAAAGAAGACCAAAGTGGACGGACTGTCATGCTTGTAAAGCATAATGGAGTGTGAGTTCTGTTGTTGTTACATTACACGGCAAGATGTTGTGTTTGTGTGATGACACTAGAGCTGTGTTTAAAAACTACAGTATACATTAGTGGGACCACAACCACACTAAGCATTCATCCAAATATTCCCAAATCAAAGGGAAGATTAGAAAGACTGGGAAACTTAAGATTGTCTTGAATTTTCTTGTGACAGAATTTTTCTTCAACACACATACAAAAATGAAAAAGAATCCAGTACCAAAATTGGTTGTCAAGGGGCTCATTTCTTAGCCAAGAAAGAAGCCATTTATAAGTGGTAAGTTCATTAAATGGTGTTTGATTGCAACAGCTGAATAAATGGGTCCAGGAAACAAAATGGTTTTAAAGAATATTAGCCTCATACTGAGAATAGAAGTTTGAGGAATTTAGGACATTGGGAACAAGAACAACTTAAAAACAGGGCAGATGTTACTACTCAGTTGGTGTTTATTTAAGGAGTCAGTGCTCAGATAGAAGTGATGACAGAATTAGCTTCTCTAAATAGTCAGATTGAAAACAGTCTCACCTGTAGTTACTCAAAGACATCGTGCAGGCTAAATCACTTCAGTCGTGTCTGACTCTTTTTGTGACCCCATGTTCTGTAGCCCACCAGGCTCCTCTGTCCATGGGGTTCTCCAGGCAAGAGTACTGGAGTGGGTTGCCATGCCTTCCCCCAGGGGATCTTCCCAACCCAGGGCTCGAATAACCTGCGTCTCTTACGTCTCCTGCATTGGCAGGCAGGTTCTTTACTATTAGAGCTACCTGGGACGCTCTCAAAGGCATTAATAAAACACAAATTCAGCGCAGCCTGAAGTAGAATTAACTAAGGTGTGTTACAACCAGAGGTGTTAAAATATGTGTGCATCACACTGTACAAGCTTCTAGTTATTTATAAGATGAAGAAGTGCTGAAGGTGTGAGGCAGAAGAGGACTAGAGCTAACACTATTATATGTCACATAGGGAGGGTGAGAGAGTAAATCCTAAGAGTTCTCTCATCACAAGGAGAATCCACCCCCCCCTTTCTTTTTTTCCCTTTTATTGTATCTATATGAGAAGATATGCTATTAACTGAGCTACAGAGGTCATCATTTCACAATCTCTGTAAATCAAACCATCATACTGTATATGCCTTAAATCTGTACAGATTGTGTACCAATTATTTTTCAATAAAATGGGAAAAAATAGGGGTGGAACAGCAATTGGCTTGGCTGGAAAACATGCAAAGCTTGTGAAAATGTAAGGTGTTTATGGTAATTCACTGTATTATTTATCAGCAGGTACTTCAATCTGAATCTATCATGTATTACTGAATCAGTATCAATAGTGAACTTCATTTCTTCTTGTGGACATGAACATCAGTTCGGTGACATTTTGTCAGAACTGTAAGAGGGATATGCTGAACTCAGAATATTGTAACTTTGTTGTAACTCAGAAATTTGAAGGCTTATCATTAGCTAAGCTTTATGGAGATATTTTGAGCTCTGAGTCAAGATTAAAATTTTTCCGAATAAGATAACCTTTTTCCTTTAACCACTATTACAAATATTGAATGGCTTTGGAAACTGAATTTTGCTGGGGACTTGAAAATGTTTTTGTTTTTTTTTTTAACGAATTCAAACTAATATTCAAAAGGCTATACAGAGTTTAAATATAAAACATACTGTAGTTCAGTCATTTCAACGTTACTAACTAAAAGTGTTTGAATCACATGTAATGTCAAGTTGTTTTACCTCTCATGCTTAAAATTTGAAACAAGAGTGAAGATCTCAATTCTCAAGCAAACTCACAGTGTATTTAGTTTCTGAGTTCAAACTGCAGTTCAAGTAGTGTCTTTTAGACTTTGATGCAAACTCAAAAGAAATCTACATATTCAAAAATCCATTTAACTCTGTAACCGAGCAGCTTCTACCCAACATTCAATGGGAAGTGATTAACCTGTAATGCAATGACGTGCTAAATGGAAATGTCAGGAGAAGAACCTACTAGAATTCTGTGATTGCCTTGTATGTGATGAAGATGCTCGATTAAAATCACATGCTTGTGCATTGATGCCAGTTTTGGAAGTGCCTGTCTGTGTGAAAGGGCATTTTCAAAGATGGAAAACGAAACCTCATCACAGATCAGCATTTACAGATGAATATTTGCATTTGATTATAAGGGACACTAACTTTGATCACCAACTAAGCAAACATTATCCCCTGCCTAAAATAATCCATTCTTCTCATTAGCAGACCTATATAACAAAAATTAGTTATGTTTTGAATTTCATCAATTAAAAACTTGTTTCTTCTCTTGTTTTATAAATATGTACATCATTGAGTTTGCTCTTCCTCCACAAAACCTAAAATATTTACTATCAGATGCTTTCTTTAGAAGTTTACATGTTAGAGCAGAGAAACTTAACTTACTACAGAGCTACAGTAAATCAAAACAGTGTTTGCTAACATTGTACTAGCATATAGAGAGACCTATAGACCAACAAAATACACTAGAAAGACCTGAAATAACCAACACGTATATCATCAAATGATTTTTGACAAGACTGTCAAGATCATTCAGTGAGGAAAATGATAGTTTTTAACAAATGGTGCTGGACCCTTACCTAACACCATATAAAAAATTAACTCAGAATGGATCAAAGGTCTAACGTATGTAAGATATAAGACCCAAAACTGTAAAAATCTTGGAAAGCATAGGGCAAAATTTCACAATGCTAGATTCAGCAATGATTTCTTGGACATGAACCAAAGACACAGCAATGAAAGAAAATGGAAGAGAAAAAGAAAAAAAAAAAAAGAAAAAAAAAAAAACAGAAAAATTGGACTTCCTAAAAATCTTTAAAAATTTTGTGGATCAGAAGACAAAGTTCTAAAATATATATTTTTCTAAAATATATAATCTACTATAGGTTGTAGGGAATGAGTATAATTTCTTCCTTAAATGTTTAGTAGAATTTACCAGTGAGCCCCTCTCAGGCTCTTGTTTTCTGTTTTGGAAGATTATTAATTCAATTTCTTTAATATAGATAGGTTCATTTAGGTTGACTATTTTTTTCAGGTTGTCTACTCTTGCATGAATTTTAGTACATTTTATAAAGAATTGGCCAATTTAATCACTATCAAATAATACTATTCATTTTTTATCATTTTGATGTCTATAGAATCTATAGTGAAGTCCTTATTGCCATAATGGATCTTTTCAAAGAACCAGCATTGGGTTCATGATTTTCCCTATAGATTTCCTGTTTTTCAATTTCATTTATTTCTGCTCAAATTCTTCATTTTCTTCTGCTCACTGTCATTTCTTTCTTTTTTTTCTCTCTATTTTCCTAATTTGGAAGCTAAGATGATTGATTTTAGATCTTTTGTCCTTTCTAATGTATGTATTCAGTGCTTTAAATTTCCCTCTGCGCTCTGCTTGTGCTGCATCCCACAAATTTTGGCAAGTTGTGTTTTCATTTTCACATATTTCAAATTTTCTGTTGAGATTTGTTCTTAGTCCCGTGTGTTATTTAGAAGTGTTTTGTTCAATCACAGGGATTTTCCAGTCACCTTTCTGTCCTTGATCTCTAGTTTCATTCCACTGGGTTCTGAATGTCTTATTGTATGATTTCTCTTCAATTTGGGAAGGTGTGTTTTATGTCCTAGAATGGGGTCTCCCTTAATGAATGTTCCGTGAGAAACTGAGAAGAAACTACCGTTGTTGGATGATGTAGTCTGAGGCTGTCAGTTACATCCAGTTGATGGCTAGTGTTAAGTTCACCTGTGTCCTTTCTGATTTTCTGTTGGCTGAATCTGTCTGTTTCTCATAGAGGGGTGTTAAGTCTCCAACTATGATAGTGGATTTATCTGTTTCTCTTTGTAGTTCTATTAGTTTTTTCCTCACATTGTTTGATGCTCTGTTGTTTGATACACATGTACATTGAGGACTGTTACATCTTCTTGGAGAATTGTGTATCATTATGTAATAGGCTTCTCTATCCCTGGTAGCTTTCCTTAAAGTCAGCTTTGTCTAAAACAAATATAGCTACTCCTGCTTTCTTTTGTTTAGTGTTAGCATGGTTTATTTTCCTTCATCCATTTACAGCTGACCCTTGAACAACTTGGGTATAGGGGAGCTGACCCTCTGTGCAGTCAAAAATTCAGGTACAACTTTCCAATTGACTCACCGTATCGATGAATTCAAACAGCCCTGGATCATGTAGTACTGTAGTACATACTTTGTGAAAGAAATCTACATATAGTGGACCCATGCAGTTCAAGCCCATGTTGTTCAAGGGTCAACTGTACTTTAAATCTCTGTGTCTCTATGCTTAAAGAGGATCTCCTGTAAGCAACGTATACTTTGATCTTTTTGTTTGCTTTTATCCACTCTGACAATCTGTTTTTCAATTGGTACAGTTAGACCTCTAATGTTCAAAGTGATTATTGATATAGTTGGATTAATATTTACTATATTCATTAATATCTTCTATTTGTTGCATTTGTTTTTGTTTCTGTTTTTGTATGTCTTTTGTCAATTCAATTGAGTATTTAAATAATTCCATTTTCTCTATTTTCTTAGCTTATCAATTGTACTTTTCCCCCCAACTGTTTTTGGTAGTTGTCATAGTTTGCAACATATGCAGGTTCGATCCCTGAGTCAGAAATATCCCCTGGAGTAGGAAATGGCAACCCACTCCAGTATTCTTGCCTGGAAATTCCTGTGGACAGAGAGGCCTGGCAGGCTGCAGTTACAACCAATCCAAATTCTTTTTCAAATAACATTATACCATTTCACAGGTAGTGTGAATGCCTTATAATAAGAAACTATTCATGATTTCTTCCTCCTATCCCTGTGTTACTGCTATCTTTCATTTTGTTTATATCTGATCACATATAAGCATATATGCACATAAACAGACATAAACAAATATATCCTTGCTATTATTATTTTGAACAAAGTATTATCTGTTAGCTATATTAAGAACATGAAAAATAGAAGTTTTGTAACTTCCCTGGCAATCCAATAGTTAAGACCCCATTCTTCCAATGCAGGGGTGAGAGTTCAATTCCTGGTTAGGGAACTAAGATCCCACATGCCTCAAGGCCCAGCCAAGTTAAAAAAAAAATAGAAAGTATTTATTTTCACTATTTCTACGTCAATGCTCTTCCTTACTTTATGTATACTACTTTATTTTCCTTCTTTTCAAAGAACTTTTAATATTTCTTGCAAGACAGGTCTACTGGCAACAGAGTTCCTTACTTTTTTTGTTTGCTTGTTTCTCTGAGAAAATCTTTTATTTCTCCTTAATTTTTTAAGGATAACTTCCCAGAATAAAGAATTATAGGTTAGTGGGGTTTTCTCTTAACACGTCAAATAATTCATTTCACTCTCTTCTTGCTTGCATGAGGAGAAGCGAAGTATAATTCTTACCTTTTTCTCCCTCTTTAGTTAAGATGGGCTTCCCCCCCAATCCCCTACCCACCTCTGGCTTTTTCAGGATTTCCTATTCGTCTTTGATTTTCTGTCGTTTGAAAATGATCTATCTTGGTGTAGGGGTTATCCGGGGATGGGGTGGGGAGGGGGGCTGGCATTTATCCTAATTGGTGTTCTAGGCTTCCTGGATGGGTGGCCTGCTGACATTAATTCGGGGAAATTCTTGAAAGTATAGTTTCAACTATCTCTCTGCTCTTTTTTTTCTTCTTCTCCTGGTATTCCATGCATGTTACACAACTACAGTCTTTGTCCTCTTTGCTTTTCAGATTTTCAGGATTCTATCTGTAAAAGAATCCACCAGCCAATGCAGGAGATACAGGTTTGATCCTTGAGTTGGGAAGATCCTCTGGAGAAGGAAAGGGAAACCCACTCCAGTATTCTCACCTGGAAAAAATTCCATGGACAGAGGAGACTCGAGGGCTATAGTCCAGGGAGTCAAAAAGAGTTGGACGTAGCTTAGCTACTTAATACAACAAATTGGTACATCCTACAGCTCAGAGACTCTTCCTGGAATCATGTTGTCTTCCAGTGAGCCCACCATCAAAGGTATTCTTCATTTCTGTTACAGTTTTTTTTTTTTAACTCTAGTGTTTTTTAGTTTTTTCTTAAGATTTGCATCTCTCTGCTGACATTGTCCATCTGTTCTTCCCTACTGTCTACTTTATCCATTAGAACTGTTACTATATTAACTGTTTTACTTTCCTGGTCTGATAATTCCAACATCCCTGCCATGTTTAGTTCTGATGCTTGCTCCATCTCTGCAGATTGTGATTTTTGCCATTTGGTATGCCTTTTTTAATTTTCTTCTCTGCAGGTGTTTCTTTTCTTGATAGGCAGATATGATGTACTGGGTAAAAAGAAATGCTGTAAATAGCCCTTGTAAATAGTAACATGGTGGTGAGGAGTAGGGGAGGGGAAGGGTCCTATAGCCTGTGATTAAGTCTTTCGTGAGCTTGTGTCTCTGGACCGTGAAGTTCACCCGTGTTTCTCCATTTTTCTTCTCCACACTTGAGCTCAGTTCAGTCACTCAGTCCATGGGGTCACTCTTTGCAACCGCATGGACTGCCACATGCCAGGCTTCCCTGTCCATCACCAACTCCTGGAGCTTGCTCAAACTTAAGTCCATTGAGTCAGTGATGCCATCCAACCATCTCATCCTCTGTCATCCCCTTCTCCTGCCTTCAATCTTTCCCAACATCAGGGTCTTCTGAAATGAGTCAGTTCTTTGAATCAGGTAGCCAAAGTATTGGAGTTTCAGCTTCAGCATCGTTCCTTCCAACGAATACTCAGGATTGATTTCCTTTAGGACGGACTGGTTTGATCTCCTTACACTTAGGCCAAACCAAATGACTCCAATGGACTACAATTGGGTGTTTCCCTTCCCCAGGTGCTGGTTACTTGCTTCCCCTGAGGGGCAGGCCATGTTAAGAAGAACAGATTGTTCTGTGTATTTAAAATGGTTCCTTTCCCCATCTCCATGCTGGTAGCCTGAGGGGATTCTTCTCAGATACTTGTTAATACTAGGGGAACCTCATGATTTTTGGGGCCCCCCACCACTGCTGAGCTCCTGCTGGTGAATCTCATGATATTTGAGGGTCCCTCTACCCCTGTGGTCTTAGGTTTTTAAGCTCAGAGTTATCCACACTGCGCCTCCAGCAGTCTTTCAATTACAGTTCACCTTTCCCTGCCTGACGTTGGTCCCCAGGGTCTTGACCTGTGAGTCTCACTCTGGTAAGTAGCAATTCCTGCATTTGCTTCTTGGTCTCTCCAGTCTCAAGGCAGCAGTCTGTTCTGTGTCCTCTTCCATCTTAGAGATCCAAGAAGAATCTTGGATTTTTTTGGTTTCTGTTTTTAATAATCTGCCCAGCTTTTTACTTGTTAGGATGGAGTGACTGTTTCTAAGTTCCTTACACAGGGACTCGGAAACCAGAAGTGGTCCACATTTTCTCTTTTTTCACAGTACTCTTTTTCTTTTTGGGTGGGAAGGCGGGGCACTGTGCATCTTGTGAGTAGGAAATGGCAACCCACTCCAGTATTCTTGCCTGGGAAATCTCATGGACAGAGGAGCCTGGTGGAGTATAATCCATCTGGTTTCAAAAAGTTGAATACCACTGAAGTGACTGACCATGGGCGTCTTATGGGATCTCTGTTCCCCAAGCTGGGTTAGATCCCAGGCCCACGGCAGTGAAAGCCCTGAGTCTTAACTGCTGGACACCCGGGCACAATGTTCTTTTCCACATACATTTATGGAAGTGGGAATGCTGAGTCAGAATGCCTCAGTTGCCCCAACCTGCCATAATTTCTGTCCTTCTCCAGCCTAATTTTCATGCTCTATCATGTACAATCATTCTTTTGCTAAAGCCTTGATTCCACTGCCCTGTTATCTTATCACATGTGCTTTCAGAACCCCAGCCCTGGGTGACTCTACTATGCCTGCACCTGGGTAGATAATTCCTATAGAGAAAAAAAGTACATACCAGGGTCACCTGATTTCCTAGAGATTCCTCATTACCAGCATCAAGTGAGCCACCTGTCCTCACCTGTCCTCAACATGTTCTCCCCTTCTTTGCAGAGATATTTCCAACTTTCTTTTTTCTCCCCAAACCTCTGACTTCACCCTCCCCACTCACGTCCTCACAGAGAATAGAGCGGCTATCCCACAAGCACCCCATCGCATTCTCCACATTACAGCTTATATAAGTGTGTATAAGTGTATATAAGCTTGTATAAGTGTGTATACACACATTATAGCCTTGTGAACACCTGGTCCTCTCCTACAGCACGCCCTTCCTACACCTGATAACAAGGAAGTGGTCCCTCCTCACAGGTGGGCCAGCCCTCCACCTGTGTTTAGAACCGCCTCCACTCTACTGCATTAGGAACCTTACCTTATGGACACAGCCTCTTTCATCTGAATATTCAAGTCTCCTTTAAAAAAAATGTATTTTATTTATGTGTCTGTGATGGGTCTCCATTACAGCATATGAGATCTTTATTTTTTTAAACTTTTTTTTCCCAATTATTTTTATTAGTTGGAGGCTAATTACTTTACAGTATTGTAGTGGTTTTTGCCATGCATCGACATGAATCAGCCATGGATTTACATGTGTTCCCCATCCTGAACCCCCTCCCACCTCCCTCCCCACCCCATCCCTCTGGGTCTTCCCAGTGCACCAGCCTCGAGCACTTGTCTCATGCATCCAACTTGGACTGGTGATCTGTTTCACACTTGATAATATACATGTTTCGATGCTGTTCTCTCAGATCATCCCACCCTCGCCTTCTCCCATAGAGTCCAAAAGTCTGTTCTGTACATCTGTGTCTCTTTTTCTGTCTTGCATATAGGGTTATCATTACCATCTTTCTAAATTCCATATATATGCATTAGTATACTGTACTGGTGTTTATGCTTCTGGCTTACTTCACTCTATATAATGGGCTCCAGTTTCATCCGCCTCATTAGAACTGATTCAAATGAATTATTTTTAATGGCTGAGTAATATTCCATTGTGTATATGTACCACAGCTTTCTCATCCATTTGTCTGCTGATGGGCATCTAGGTTGCCATATGAGATCTTTAGTTGTGACATGCAGGATCTAGTTCCCTGACAGGGATCAAACCCAATCCACTGAAAAACTTACCCATGGACTCGTCCTATTTCATTTGAATATTCAAGTCTCCTTTTTAAAAAATATTTGTTTGGCTGTGCTGGGTCTTAGTAACAGCATGTAGGATCTTCAATCTTCATTAAGGCCTGTGGGATCTAGTTCCCTCACCAGGAATTGAACCTGGGCCCCCCTGCATTCAGAGTATGAAGTCTTAAGTCACTGACCACCAGGGAAGTCACTCAGGTCTCCTCACATGGGTATTTCTTTCCCCTCAGTTGTAAAATGTACTCAGATTGCTTCCATCTTAAAGAAGCAAAATACAGACCAGCTGTCCTTGACTTACCTCCCTTGGGTCACCCTCTTCCCCCAGTTTCCTTCTCTCCTTCACAGAGAAACTCCTTGTAAGAATTATCTACTGTCTTAGTTACTGTGGCTACGTAACAAATGGCCCCCAAACTTAGTGACGTGGATTATTCTCATAGTTTCTTTGGGTCGGGAATTCAGACCGAGTGCAGTGGAGGGCTAGCTTGTTTCTGCTCCAGTGTCTGAGCTTTGGCCGGTGGTCTGGAATGGGGGCTGGCGTCAGCTTGTTTACTCACATGAGGAGGGGCGTGATTGCTGTCAGCTGGGATCCAAGTGGTCTCTTCATGAACTCCTTCAGGCTTCCTCCCAGCAGGGCAGCTGGGTTCCGAGGATGAGTGTACTAAAGAGAACCAGAGGTTGTTAAATGCATAGGGACAGAAAATCAAATGGTGGTTGCCAGGAGCTAGGGAGCCGGGACGGTGGAGGGTTAGTGTTTAATGGGGACCGAGTGTTAGTTTTGCAAGTTGAAAACAGCTCTGGAGATGGGTGCGCCATAATGTGAAAGGAGAGACACGCAAAAGGGCCCCGGGACCCCCCCATGCAGCAAGGCCGTAATACCTTTTCCAGCTTCTCCACATCACAGAAGGGACCTTTGATTGTACCATGTCCCTGCCACTTCAGTTCCTCAGAAGAAGCCAAACTTACACCCTAACAATTTAATAAATTCTCAGATGCATTTTTTTTTTTTTTTTTACATTTTATCTGAAATCAGAACTATTCACTCTGGGGCATAGTATAGCTGAATATCAGTACTTTTTCTTCTTTCTTAGTGATATCTGAAATAATGGTAAAGCTTCCAGTAGGTGGCACCTTGGATGATGTAAAATCTAGTCTTGACGCCACGTGTCTCCTCAACCCAGCCTGTCCCCAGAGCTCTGGACCTAGTCATCCAATTGCCTGCTTGGTATCCCTGCTCGGATGTCTCAAAGGCAACTAACTGGATGTGTCTGTGGTCTCCTCTCCCCGCTCCCTCCCCACCTCCCACCAAAGCTGAATCTTTGTCCAGCTCCCTGTCCCAGCAGACTGCACCATTGCCCACCAGTAAGAGGTGCCAGAAGCCTAAAAAGTGACCCCTGATCCCTTGCTCTCTCCAACCCCATATAGCATCCATGACCATGTTTGTTTCTCCTCCTCACTTTCCCCTGTTTTTCCAATGTAAATTGCCATCATCTCTGTTTTGAATTACAACAGCACTCTCTCAACCCTTCCCTCTTCTTCCTTTTTAATGTCATACCCATTCACCCCCTTGAAGCCAGAAGGATCTTCTAAAAACCTGAATTTATTCCTGCCATTCTCTTTACCAAGAATCCTTCAGGGGGGCCTCCTGTTGCTCTTAGGATAATGTCCCTAATTCTAACCTGGCTCTCAAAAGCTCTGAATGATCCACCCCTTGAGCATCCAAGGGACCTGAAGCAAGCATACAAACAGAGGTACCTGGGTCTGAACCTTCTCTTTCATCCTTCAGGTCCCACCCTGAAGGGACTGGACATGCATGTGTCAACACCCCAGCCCACACCTCCAAGCTCTGTCCACCCCCTTGGTCATTCCTCGGGCTCAGAGTGTACACACCAGGACTCCATCTGCTTTTGGAGGGTGGCCCTGAGGGAGAAGTCTGAGCACATTCATGTTTATACCCAGAGTTGGCAATTTTTTAAAACTTTTATCTTTTTCCCTCCCATCTTTCACACAGGCACTGCACTTGCACTGTCACTTTCTGAATTAATTCATGTCATTTTCTCAGCTTTCCATGCGGGTGTCCACCTTGTCTGAATCTCTAAGCACTCTTTGGCACATGTGGGATCCCAATACTTTGCTGTGTGGGTTACAAATGTTTTCCTCCCAATTTGTCACTAGTCTCTTGATCTTCCCTATGGAGAGTCTGATTGTTTGGTTTGTGTTTGTGCTATGGAAGTTTAGAAGGCATCAGTCTTTGTCATCATAGTGCCTGATTTTAGTGTCTTGGTTGGAAGGGCATTTGCTGAGCCCCTAATTCTTTCAGTCACCAATATTGTATTCTTGCTCCTGTGGTTTCTTCCCATTCCCGCCCCCCACCCCCGCCCCCCCCAAGTCCTTGTCCATATGGAATGCATATTGATGTTAGGAATGAGGTAGAAATCTGGTCTGGATCTGGCACTTCTGGGTTCTGCTTGTCCAGCATGTCTTCTCTCTCCTTCTGGCAAGAACTCTCTCCCTCTTTTCTGTGGGGCACCCTCTCATTGTGTCTGAAGTGGCTTATCCATCATCTATCCTTGACCCCATGTCTGACCAATCAGGCAACTCCATCTGTCTGGCCACAGTGATTGGTTTAGAAAAGGGTGTGTCTTGTAGGTTGGACCAATTAGAAGTCCTCCCTATGATGTTTTTCTACCACAGAGATTAAGAAAAAACCACTTTCTTTATGCTGCTGTTGTTAAAGTCCTATGTGTGTCTGGCTGTTGGAGACAGCCTACCTTGGAGAGAGCTTATCAGAGAGATGGAATCAAAGATGGGGACCTGAAGATATTATTGGAACACCTGGATTTAGCTATCCTATCCACTGGACTTTTGAGTTACTTGAACCAGTACATTCCTTTTTTAAAATTTAGCTTCAGTTGAGTTTCTGTCATTTGCAATCAAAAGAATCCTGATAGATGCATGGACTTATTTTTTATATCAAATGCCAATCCAGGGATCATCTGTTACTTTGTCCAAAAGAAGAGCATCCATCCCTTTCTCTCCTCTTCAACCCTCCCTTTATTCTGGGAAAAATTTTTTCTTCTGTTCAGCTTTGTGGTTTAAATAGAAGTTGTCACTGTATAAGTCCCACCTTCTCAGCCACCTTCAATTGGCTCAGGTATGGCTTCAATTGGCTCAGGCTCTGATTCAAGCCTGCTCTATCTTCCTTTAATTTTTTTTCCTGCAAAGTGTTGGGAGGTGATATGTGAGCCATTAAAATAATATGTAATTCTGGGGAGACAGAAGTATATTCATATTGCTTAAATCCAAAAGATATTATAGGCCATACAGTAAAAAATTTCTACCAAAAACTCTTGAAAATCAACAATAGAACTATAGTAACCCTAATAGAAAAAAAATTAAGAAAAAGGTATGAACAAGCACTTTATAGAAGAAGACATCTAAAAGGCTGATAAGTATATGAAAAGATGCTTTAACTCATTAGAACCAGAGACTACATTAAGAACAATAGTAGCTATCACTTTATCTCTATTTGACTGGCAAAATTTTGAAAGGTGGTTACTTCCACCACATCAGAGGGATGTGGGGACAGACACACTTTTGTGCCTGCTTGTAGTTCAGACTGCAGCGGCCATCTGGAGAATCACCTGGTACTCCTGAGGGAAATGAAATATGTGCTCTACTGCCCGGCAATCCCACACCTGGGTGTATGTCTAAAACAGTGGCCATGGGCCTGTATGGAACATATACAAGTATGTTAATCACACCATTGTTTGGGGAATCAGGGAGTTGAAGGCAGTCCGAGTGTCCCTGGTGGTCATTAAGACTGTCCACAAATGTTCCAGCTTTCTCTTTCCATGACCACGTGGTGGGACTGAACTTCCCTGCCATGTAAGTAGGTGGGACCATGTGAAATAAAAGTAAAAGACCATGAGAATGTGGGCAGAGTGGCTGTGTATCACCTGCAAATGGAAGTCAAGGGTCGGTGTTTTATCTACAGTGGATGTGCAGCATCTATGAGAAATAAGCCTTGTGGTTTTAAACTATTACACAGACATCCCTCAGATGCTGCAGTTTCAGTTCTAAGCCACAGCAATAAAGCAAATCACATAAATTTTTTTGGTTTCAGGGCACATATAAAAATATGTTTATACTGTAGTCTATTAAATGTGTAATATCATTGTGTTTTTAAAAACAATGTACATACCTTAATTTTAAAATACTTTATTGCTAAAAGGCATTAACACCATCTGACAAGACAGGGTTGCTACAAACCTTCAATTTGTTTATAAAAAAATGCAGTATCTGTAAACTCAATTAAGCAAAGTGCAATTAAACAAGATATGCCTGTAACCTGGGGAGTATTTGTTACTGCAGTGTAATCTACTGTAACTGACTGATACAGTGGCCACACGTACACAATGGAAGCTGTGGACCAGGCACACACACAGCATCGGGGACAGATCTTAAAAACAGCTGTTCAGTCACTGTTCAGTCACTAAGTTGTGTCCAACTCTTTGCATGCCCATGAACTGCAGCATGCCAGGCTTCCCTGTCCTTCACTATACAGTCAAGACATGGAAACAACTTAAATGTCCTTCGACAAGATGAATGGATAAAGCACACAAGAGTGTTCCTCACACATTAAAAAGAATGAGATACCACCTGCTGCAACATGGATGGACCTAGAGATTATCATACTAAATGAAGTCAGAAAGAGACAAATACCATATGATGTCACTTACATGTAGAATCTAAAATCTGACATAAATGAACCTACCTATGAAACAGAAACAGACTTAGGACAGACTTGTGCTTGCCAAGGGGAAGTGGTTGGCAGAGGAATGGGTTGGGAGTTTGGGATTAGCAGATGCAAACTAGTATACATAGAATGGATAAACAACGAGGTTCTACTATATAGCACAAGGAACTATGTTCAATATCCTGTGATAAGCCATAATGGGAAAGAATATGAAAGAGAATATATATATATAGGTATGACTAAATCACTTTCCTATACAGCAGAAATTAACAACATTGTAAATCAGCTATTACTTCAGTAAAATGCTTTTTTAAAAGTGCTGGATGAAAGAAAAAAACTGAAGGAAATCTGTACCGTAACACCATTTATATAAATTAAAAATAACATACCCCGTGTTGCTTAGTGGGGTCAGAAGCAGGAATCACCATCACATCCTTGTGTCAATATGTCAAGGGCAGCTCAGGATAAAGGAAAGGTCAGAGAGGGCAGTTCTGATAAGCTCTTGATGGAAAGATATTTGATAAACTATTCTTGGTCTGATATGAAAGTTCTGTTGAAGATTCCTGGAAATATGAAAAATGGAATTTGGATACTATAGCTGCTGCTGCTCAGCAGAGCAACCATCCTGTTTCTACAATGAGTAAAATCGAATGACTGAAGGGAGCAATATGCCAGCACATATACACTCAGTATGTCAGCAAATTTGGAAAATTCAGCAGTGACCACAGGACTGGAAAAGGTCAGTTTTCAAAATTCCAATCCCAAAGAAAGGCAATGCCAAAGAATGTTCAAACTACCGCACAATTTCACTCATCTCACACGCTAGTAAAGTAATGCTCAAAATTCTGCAAGCTAGGCTTCAACAGTACATGAACCATGAACTTCTAGATGTTCAAGTTGGATTTAGAAAAGGCAGAGGAACCAGAGATCAAGTTGCCAACATCTGTTGGATCATCAAAAAATCAAGAGAGTTCCAGAAAAATATCTATCTCTGCTTTATTGACTATGCCAAAGCCTTTGACTGTGTGGATCACAACAAACTGTGGAAAGTTCTTCAAGAGACGGGAATACCAGACCACCTGACCTGTCTCTTGAGAAATCTGTATGCAGGTCAGGAAGCAACAGTTAGAACTGGACATGGAATGACAGACTGGTTCCAAACTGGGAAAGGAGTATGTCAAGGCTGTATACTGTCACCCTGCTTATTTAACTTATATACAGAGTACATCATGAGAAACGTTGGGCTGGATGAAGCACAGCCTGGAATCAAGATTGGTGGGAGAAATATCAATAACCTCAAATATGCAGATGACACCACCCTTATGGCAGAAAGCGAAGAACTAAAGAGCCTCTTGATGAACATGAAAGAGGAGAGTGAAAAAGTTGGCTTAAAGCTCAACATTCAGAAAACTAGGATCATGGCATCTCGTCCCATCACTTCATGGCAAATATATGGGGAAACAATGGAAACAGTGACAGACTTTATTTTGGGGGGCTCCAAAATCACTGCAGATGGTGACTTTAGACATGAAATTAAAAGACGCTTACTCCTTGATAGAAAAGTTATGACCAACGTAAGCAGCATATTAAAAAGCAGAGACATTACTTTGCCTACAAAGGTCTGTGGTTTTCCTGATAGTCATGTATGGATGTGAGAGTTGGACTATAAAGAAAGCTAAGCACTGAAGAATTGATGCTTTTGAACTGTGGTGTTGGAGAAGACTCTTGAGAGTCCCTTGGACTGCAAGGAGATCCAACTAGTCAATCCTAAAGGAAATTAGTCCTGAATATTCATTGGAAGGACTGATGCTGAAGCTGAAACTCCAGTACTTTGGCCGTCTGTTGCAAAGAGCTGACTCATTTGAAAAGACCCTGATGTTGGGAAAGATTGAAGGCAGGAGGAAAAGGGGATGACGGAGGATGAGATGGTTGGATAGCATCACCGACTTGATGGACATGAGTTTGGGTAAACTCTGGGAGTAGGTGATGGACAGAGAGGCCTGGCATGCTGCAGTCCATGGAGTTGCAAAGAGCTGGACACGACGGAGCGACTGAACTGAACTGAAGCTGCTGCTTCTCACCAGAGCAACCATCCTGTTCCTATAATGAGTAAAATCGAATGACTGAAGGAAACAATACTCAATATTTTGTAATAACCTATAAGGGAAAAGAATCTGACAGTATATATAAGTATAAATAATATATATTATTCTTTAGATTCAGATGTATATAACTGAATCACCATTCTGCACACCCAAAAGTAGCACAATATTGTAAATCAACTATACCTCAAAAAAAAATCCAAAAAATATTTGATCTATCCAACATGCATGCATGCTAAGTTGCTTCAGTCATATCTGACTCTTTGGGACTCTAAGGACCATAACCTGCCAGGCGGCTCTATCCCTGGAATTCTCCAGGCAAGAATACTGGAGTGGGTTACCATGCCCTCCTTCACGGATTCTTCCCGGCCCAGGGATCGGGAAGTTCTGCCTACTCTCTCCTGCATTGGCAGGAGGGTTCTCTACCATGAGGCCACCTGGGGAGCACCCAATCTATCCAAGCCTTTTTTTTTTTTTTCATGAATGAAGATAGGTAAACAGAGCCCATTGGGATTATTGGAAACTGATGCACAGTGAACTGTGATTCCTGAAGGAGAATAAAAAAACAAGAATAGAAGGTTAAAAGTGAAATTTGAAGGAATGAGTGGTGGGTGAAGTCTGTTATGTTTGTGTTTAGTTTGGTGGTTAATCTGAATCCAGGTTTGTTGCTGCTGGTTGATCAAAGTACATGTTGCCATACACCATCTAATTTTGGGGTGACTAATGAGATACCATAAGATAACTAGCATAGTAACTAACATGTTTAATCCTAAAAACATCAACTTGTTTGATGTTGGCCTACATGTTTTCCACTTATTCTTAGAGCTATCACATTTGTCAAATCCAAAGTTACAAACTCATTGGGAAGGAGAGGGTGGGATGAATTGAGAGAGTGGCACTGAAACACATATATTACCATATGTAAAATTAGATAGCCACTGGAAATTACTGCATGATGCAGGAAGCTCAAATCTGGTGCTCTGGGATAACCTAGAAGGATGGGATGGGGTGGGAGGGAGACTTAAGAGAGAGGGTACATATGTACACCTATGTTTCATTCATATTGATAAATGGCAGAAACCAATATAATATTGTAAACCAATTATCCTCCAATTAAAAATAAATTTAAAAAATGAAGTTACAAACTCATTGGACAAATGCAGATACTGAGCAAATGTCTGTGTTCTCTTCAAAACATTGCAGATATATCTATTAAGAAGCATGTTCAATATTCACATGGAAATTCAAGATAAGTGACTTCAAAGCCACATGCAATCATTTAGAATAGTTTCATTCGGTGAAGGTGCAGAAAATGCAGAATGGGTTCAAGTAAATGACATCTGATATGCCTCTTGCTGTGATCGCACTGTTTTAATATATAAACTTGCTTCATTGTTTTTGAAAATGTGCCCCCAGACAATTTTCACATTTCCCCCAAGCACACACACACACCAAAGGGTTAGATATCTAACATCCTGGAATTGCTGGTAATGGTGGAAAGGGAAATTGCAGGTAAAGGGGAATAAGCAGATCAATAAAACAAGATGTGCCCGCACAGAGCAGAGATGGCTGGGCTGTGACCTGGGGACCATCTTTAACGCTTTTCCTGAGGTCCAGTAAAGGGAAAAGATTCTCACCTTGTACCTGCTCCCTGGAGGCATCCAATATTGCCTGTTTACTATGCATCCTGCTGGGGTGGGCAAAGCTTAAACATTCGCAAACAGATACACATGCTCCCCCAACACCACACGCATGCATGCTTTTCGTACAAAGGGAAGCGTGGGTGAAGGTATGATGCTTGGTCTGTTGCTTGGTTCTTGTTTCTCAGTCAAGTTTTGATGGTGAGATTGGAAGAACTGGGGCAAGGGACAGAGTTTTCACCATATGAGGGAAAAAAAATCTGGGAGGATAAATCCAAGATGCAGATATCCACCCTTGATCTTCCTGGAGTGTTACGAATCTCCATCCAATCCTCACTTTGCTTCAGCTATTTCATAGTGAGTTTCTGTTACGTGTAACCCATGAATCCTGACCAATGCATTCAAATACCACTTGGATCATACATTAGATTTCCAAATACTTGAGTCTCTTCTCTGGACTTGTGTTTTGTTCTAATGCTCTGTCTCTTTATAACATGGTTGGACTATTTAGAATATTTTTATATCTAGTCGGCAAGTCTCCTGTCCATAACCTTAATTTTCAGAATTTTATCTGCTTTTCTTTTGTATGATACAATCTCCAGGGTGAACTACATAGCATAATTTTGCTGCTTTCAAAACATTTTGTGGGGAAAAAAAAATCAGGGTAGGAAATTTCCTAGAGGTCCGGTGGTTAGGACTCTGCCCTTCCATGGCAGGGGCCATGGGTTGGATTCCTGGTTGGGGAACCAAGATCCCACAAGCCACATGGAGTGACAAAAAAAAAAAAAAAAGTGTACTCTGAGGTTGTGTTACATTTAGAGGTTGGTTTAGAGAGAATTGTCATCTTTCAATGTGGAGTCCTCCTAGCCAAGCACAAGGAGGGTTTTTTTTTTTCCTTTTTCATTTAGTCCAATTTTCCTTTCTGTATTTCAGTAAAGGTACAGTTTTCATCTAATAAAAACCTGTGCTTGTTACATTTGTTCTTAAATATTTTATAAGTTTCCTTGTTGTTGTGGTTTGTATCTTTTCCCAGTTTTACTGTATAAGAGGTTAGTGTTAGTGTTGATACATGTGCTATAAACTGAGTGCATTTACTCTGTACCCAACCATCAGGTGGTTTTTAGGGTGGGTCTAATTATTGATGGTAAACAATCTGCCTGCAATGCAGGAGACCCTGGTACCGGAAGATCCCCTGGAGAAGGGAATGGCACCCCACTCCAGTATTCTTGTCTGGAGAATTCCATGGACTTCTATGTCCATGGGATCACAAAGAGTTGGACACGACTGAGCTACTAACACACCAATTATTGCAAGAAATATGTGTGTGGGCTCAGTTGCTAAGTCGTGTCTGACTCCTTGCAACCCCAAGGACTGTAGCCTGCCAGGCTCCCCTGTCCATGGAATTTTCCAGGCAAGAATACTGGAGTGGGTTGCCATGCCCTTCTCCAGGGGATCTTCCCAACCCAGGGATTGAACCCATGTCTCTTAAATCTCCTGCATTGGCAGGCGGGTTCTTTACCACTAGTGCCACCAAGAAATATAGACTCCCTGGAAGTAATCAAGGTGTGTATGTGGGAGGGTAGGAAACGGAGTGGTGGCTGAGGGGAATCCAGGCCAAGCACAGAGGCATGGGCCTAGGAGGCTGGTGAGAACCCAGCTCGGCCACCTGGCTCCTCCCACCATTCCTGGTTACCATTTCAGCTCCAAAGCGGTCCAGCTGCCGGTCCGTGGCCTCCCCCCACACGCTTCCTCTGCAGCATCTGTCACCAGTGGTTGTTTCCATGTGGTCCTTTCCTCACAGTCCTGAGGGAAGAAATCCAGTGGCCTTGCCTCCCTTTCTGTGTCCTGCATGCACCCTGCCTTTCTGCGTGTTCCTCCCACATTCAGTGCCATGTAGCTGGGAGAATGGGGCCATTTGGAATTTTAAAATCACACACGACATGCTCACTGAGCTTTTGACCCTTGGCAGAAGCGTTAGGACTTCCCCGGTGGAGCTAGTGGTAAAGAATCCACCTGCCAATGCAGGAGATGCAAGAGCGTCTGTCTGTGCCTGTCTCTTTCCAGGCACAGAGCAGGCAGAGGTCTCCACGGTCAGTGGAGAGCTCAGCGGCGCCAGAGAGGGCAGGGAGCGCAGAGGTTAGGAGCAGGGGTTCTGGAGACTTCCCTGTGGTCCTGTGGTTAGGACTAGCGCTGCCACGGCAGAAGGCACCAGTTCGATCTCCAGTGTGGGAACTAAGATCCTGCACGCCCTGTGGCCCCCAGCACTGCCAGAAATCAAAAAGGAGCGATTCTGGAGCCAGAGCAGAGTTCCAGGAGCCTCATGACCTCAAATGAAGGATGCTTTCCTGTACCTCAGTTTCCTCCTCCATAGATGGAGGGATTAAAAACATAATGTAGTACAATGTAGTTTAGTTGTATATAACTTAATGTGTACTATTGTATCCATTATACACGTGTAACTATGATATGAGATATATAACTATGTAGTAATGTAGCATATTGTGTGTGCTCAGGCATATCTGACTCTTTGTGGCCCCAAGGACTGTAGCCTGCCAGGCTCATCTGTCCATGGGATTTTCCAGGCGAGAATACTGGAGCCAGTTGCCATGCCCTTCTCCAGGGGATCTTCCCAATGCAGGGATCGAACCAGAGTCTCTTGCATCTCCCGCTTTGGCACATGGGAGGCCCTAAATAAAACACATTAGTAGATATTAATCTATATAACAAAATATAGTATAGCACAATAAATTATATAATTGGTAATATATTACTTTATATATATGTAATTATAGCATGTGAAATGTTATATAAGTATGTAGTAATATAAAAATATAACCATGACTAATTGGTAATAAAATTAAATTTATAATGCATAGCATAACAAATTATATATAATTTAATAGATAATGTGTAAATTCACATATATGTGTAATTATAAGCTATGTTATATAAATATATGTAGTAACAACACATTTTTAATCTATAATATCATATGACACAAACAGGATTTAAAGCCTCTTACAATTGTCAAAAGTATTGAAGTATTTTGACAAGGCCTAGCCCATAATAAACATTCAGTAGGTATAAAATTTTATTGCTATAGTTGTATAGTTTATGAGTAGCAAAGAATTAAACAGTGCCTGGCCCAGGGTAACTACTCCACAGATGTCATCTTTTACTGGTATGTAGTAGGTGAGTATTAAAACACAGTGCCCAGTGCTGAAGCTAATTTCATACTGTAGTACCCTTAGCAAGCTTTCTTTGGAATTTTCTTCCAAAGTCATACAATCATATCATCCACACATAATGAGAATGTTACCTTCTACTTTCTCGTGTATTTAACTCCATTTGTTATTATTTTGTCCAATTGTTCTAGAAGTGCAGTTTTTCAGAACAAAATTAAATAACAGTGATGAGAACAGAAATTTGTTGTTCCTGACTTCAAAAATGTTGAGTATTGCTGGCTGTTGGATCCATTCTCACTACCGGTGATGTTAAGGAAGTGTCCTTTTATTACTATTCTGCCAAGGCCTTTAAAAAAAAAAAAAAAAAAACAACGAACCAGGAAGAGCCCTAATGCCCTCAAAAGCCTTTTCAATTCCCACTGAGTTACTGAAGGGTCTTCTCCTTTGTTCTATTAACTCGAGAAACATACTGACTGATTTGTGACACTCATCCTTTGTCTTCTGTCCCTAAACCCCACTTTCTGTGGTCTGGATCCTGTTTACCACGATTCAATTTATCTCTTAATTTGTAAAGAGGTGCATCAAGCATCAGGGTCAGGAGACAAAGGATCAGTATCATTTGGGGAAAGAACTAAATCAGGCAGAAGCAAGCCCAAGGTGATAAGATTCCTCAAATAGTACCAACTGGTGGAACCAGGTTTGATGAACCTAAAGTCACAATGGAATGCAGAGGAAAACTGTCAGAATTGCTTATTTTGAGGGTAAGGGCAGAAACTGACTCTTGAAACTCACCTGAATTTAAAATCTTACAGTAAAGGTTTGAGTTGCAGCAGATTCACTGAATCAAGCCTGGAAAAGCTCTTTTCACGGTCATATGTGAGGATGAATTAATTCCATGTCTGAATTTAAAGCTCCTAATTGGGGGCGGGGGGGAGTGACATAAGTTTAATTTTTCTCTTCAGTATGTAGGTGTAAAATAAATCCTCTTTTATAAAGAAAGAACAGTTTCACTTTGAAGACACGATGGATTTCATCAAGGGTTGAACCTTGATCGACTGAACTCATCACAGGCACACACCAGGGACCTCACTGTGTCTCTACTACTATTGTGACTACTACTTAATAAAAGTAAAAGCCATAAGGCAAAGGGTAAGCCACTACTACAATTTATTGCTGAAACTATTATAAGAATATTTGAACCTGTATATGAAGAAAATGGAGATGTTTATAGTTGCAGAGAGAAGCAATTATGGAATTCTTTATGGGGTGATTTGTCAATGGATTGTATGATGAGTTACAATTTTATGGGTAAAGGTTTAATGCTTTGTTATAATGTACTGTCATTTTGAATTTAACCTGGATTATCTCCTGGTTTTTAGATTTTCCAGTTACTAATTAAAGAAAGGTCCCTTCTCTTTTGTAATATGTATTCATTTCTGCAATATATATTCATTGGATTCTGGTTCCTAGAGACAAGAATTATTCCAGCTACTTCAGTGACAATAATTCTTTTTTATTTTTTTGAGGAGAGAAAACTTGAATTTCTCCTTAAAACTTACTTCCCCAGTTTGATTTCCCCATCACCTTTTTACCATTTTTTTCTTTAGGAGCTTTTATTTATCTGATCTACAGCTTTTTAGTGGCCAGTCTATTTGCAATTTGGTACTAAAAAAATTTTTTTGGCTTGAAATTAAGGGGAAAATGCATCATCAGATCACCTGAATGAAACTACATTAAAGGGTTCATCAAACTTAACCTAAGGCATTAGAATCTTGAGAGCCATGAGAAAGATTTTGGTAGGTAGGGTCAGGGAGGTCTTACATTCACCTTCTTATTGAAAGAGCCACGGTGGTGATCTCATTAATTTCAAGAGACAATTGATGGAAAGGCCCTCCTGTTTCTCCAGGTGTTTTGTTTTCAAAGTCTTCATGACTTGGGATGACAGGTACTCTTCTGGGCTATATGGTCAAGGCCATTGATTCCAGATTCTTAAATGGGAGTGTTTCTTTCTTTCACTCTCTTCCTAAACCTACTCCCAAGTCTGACCTCCCAGCCAGAATCGTGGCTCTCAGTTTGTATTTCTTACTTTAGAGAGGAAGGAATCTGGGATGCAAGGCTGGAGACCACCTACATAGCAAGACCCAAAGTCCCTAATTATAAAACCACATTTGTGTCTCAAAATGTGTGCTTTAAAGGCATGGAGGGCACCCAGACTTCCTTGGGGTTGTGCTCAGCAGCTTGAGCTCCTTGCTCATCATTTGGTCCAGCACAGGTCCACAGGGTGAATCAGTGATGGGGAAAGGATTTCCTGGACGGCACGTTGACTTCCCAGGTGGAGCAGTGGTAAAGACTCCACCTGCTAATGCAGGAGAGGCAAGAGACTTCGGTTCAATCCCTAGGTTGGGGAGATCCCCCGGAGAAGGAAATGGCAACCCCACTCCAGTATTCTTGCCTGGAGAGTTACATGGACAGAGGAGCCTGGTGGGCTACAGTCCATGGGGTCACACAGAGTTGGATGCGACTGAGTACTGCACAACACATAATTGACTGTCTTTCAGCAACATCACTGATTTATTTCCAATCCAACAGATTTGGGTGTTGAATCAAGTGTCTTAGGTCAGAGTTTAAAACCACAGGCTCTGGAGCCTGATTACCTGGATTTGAATCCCAGCACTGCCCCTTATGGCTGCTTGATTGTAGACCAAGGAAGTTGTTCAGCTTTCTGGTTGTCGGGTTCCTTGTTTGTGAATCACGGATGATAATAGCCCCTTGGGTTATTCCTTGTAAAGCACTAGACAAGGTCAACCAGGTAGTGGGCACTGAGTAACACCGTGGCTCTTACTTTTATCGTTAATTTACTTTGGCAAGTCTCTCATGGACCACTGATGTAATTACATGTAATTCTTATTTTTCTTCCATAAACTTATTTATTTTTGGCTGCACTGAGTCTTCCTTGCTGTGAGGTGGCGCTCTCAAGCGGTGGAGAATGGGTGCTACTCTCTAGCTGCGATGCATGGGCTTCTCATTGCAGTGGCTTCTCTTGCTCCTGACTATGGGCTCTATCTAGAGCACGCAGGCTCAGTTGTTGTGGCTCATGGGTTTAGTTGCTCCACGGCATGTTGGACCTTTGTGGACCAGGGATCGAATCCATGTCCCTTGCACTGGCAGGCAGATTTTTAACCACTGGACCACCAGGGAAATTCTAATTCTTATTTATAATTATTTGCAATGACCACTCATTACCCTGGAAGTTTAAAAAAAAATAAAGTTTAATCTTGATATTTAGGATTTTTCTTTCTTTTTTCTTGTTTTTAAAATATTGATACAAAATGAGCACATACAGAATTAGATGGGGGTGTCATGTACAACATGATGACTATTGTTAATAAGATTATTGTCTATTTGAAAGTTGCTGAGAGAGATCTTGAAAGTTCTCATCACAAAAACTTTTTAACTGTGTGGTGATGGATGGATGTTAAATGTATTGTGGTGATCATTTTAATAAATTAGTCAAATCATTATGTTGCACACCTGAAGCAGATATAATATTGTATGTCAATTATGTCTCAATTTTAAAAATTAGAATAATTAATGAACGCTCCAGGACTCATCTTTCAGGTTCAACCAGGATGGATTCAAAGCTAATCTTATTTGGCCTCTGTCTGATACCAGTGATGTCCTGGAACTGACTTGTTCTGCCTGCCAAGACCCAGTTCCATGTTCTGTTCCAAGACCCAAGATTCTCTTCCCAATTCTGTGTTCAATGACACACTGCTGGGAGTTTGCAGCCAACCATGGTGGGAGTATTTACATCATGGAAATTGGCAAATGCTACAAATCAAGCCTTCTCCCCTGCTCCCACTTCTGTGCTGGAAGAGCCTGTTGTTAAGGAATTACCAGACACCTGCTGCTACAACTCCCACCCCCACCCCATTAGATTCTTTTGGAACATCAAATTATTTTGTTTCAGTGTGTACATCTAAAATATTACAGTTCCTTTAAAAATAAAACCATAACTCCCTTGTCACATACTAAAAAGTTAACACTAATTTTTAAAATATTGTCAAACATCCACGTGTTCAAATTTCCCTGATAATTTCATTACTTTTTATATTTCTATTTTTATTTTTTCATAAATGTTGTTTTGTTCAAATAAGAATTCCAAATAGGTCTGAACTGCAGGGTGGCAAAATCTAAATTAGGGAAAGCTCTAGAGGACAAATAACCCTTTTCCTTCAACAACTAAATAAATTGTAATAAGAGCTGTTTAAAAAAGAAAAAGGAAGAGAGGGAGAAACCTATGAATTAGGCAAAATTTCATAGTTATATATGAGGGAGAATGGATCCATGTATGTATGTGGCTGAGTCCCTTTGCTCTCCACCTGAACTATCACCATATTGTTAATTGGCTATGTGTATGTGTGTGTTAGTTGCTCAGTCATGTCCGACCCTATCCAGCCCCACAGACTGTAGCCCACCAGGCTTCTCTGTCCGTGGGATTCTCCAGGTAAGAATACTGGAGTGGATTACCCTGCCCTCCTCCAGGGGATCTTCCCGACCCAGGGATCGAAACCAGGTCTCCTGCATTGCAAGCGGACTATTTACCATCTGAACCACAAGGAAAGCCCTATGCTCCAATATAAAATAAAAAAAGTCATATAAATGAAATACAACATGTGAGTCCTATCCAAGCAGTAGATTCTCATGTTTTCTCCTAAAAATGTTGTTATTTTACCTTTCACATGCTAATTGATTTTACCCATCTTTATTGAGGTATAAGAGATAATGGAAGGACTTCCCTGGTAGCTCAGCTGGTAAAGAATCTGCCTACATTACAAGAGACCCTGGTTCAATTCCTGGGTTGGGAAGTTCCCCTGAAGAAGTGATAGGCCACCCACTCCAGTATTCTTGGGCTTCCCTGGTGGCTCAGTCAGCAAAGAATCTGCCTGCAATGCAGGAGACCTGGGTTCAATCCCTGGGTTGGTAAGATTCTACAACAGCTACCCACTCCAGTATTCTGGCCTGGAGAATTCCATGGACTATGGAAAATGTGTGTATTTAGCTTGTACAATTTGATGTTTTGGTATATGTATACATTGTGAAACTATCACCATAATCAAGTTCATTAACATATTCATCATCTCACATAGTTATGATTTTCTTTTCTGTTTTTTCTTTGTAGTGAGAACACTTAGGGGCCACTCTCCTAGCAAATGTAAAGCACAATGCAGTATTAAGTACAGTCATATTGTGTATATCAGATCCCCAAACGTATTCATTTGCATAGCTGAAACTTTACCTCCTAAACTATCCCTCCTCTCCCCTGCATAACCCCAACCCCTGGCAACCACCAATCCTAACCCTCTGCTTCTGGGATTTTCACTCTGTTATATCCCACACATAAGGAAGATCACCCAGTACTTGTCCTTTTGTGTCTAGCTTATTTCACTTGGCATAATGTCACCTAGGTTCATTCATATTATCATAAATGACAGGATTTACTTCTTTTTTTAAAGGCTGGATAATATTCCATTGCATATACACTTTTTTCTTTTATCTATTTGTCCATAGACTGCTGTACGCCTGAAACTAACACAACATTGCAAATTAACTTCAATTTAAAAAACGGTAAAAAAAAAATAAGTCAACTCAAAATAGATTAAAGACTTAAATATAAGACCTGAAGCCATAACACTAATACAGGAAAACATAGGAAAAAAGTTTTTGATAATGGTCAGGGTGGTGAGTCTTTGGATACTGAAAACACAGGCAACAAAAGCAAAAATAGGTGAGTGAGATTGCATTAAACCTAAAAGGTTGAGCACAGAAACACTCAACAGAGGGAAAAGACAATGTAGGGAATAGAAGAATAGATGTGCATAAATGGTTAATATCCGAAATTGGTAAGGAACTCATAAAACTCAAAAAAAAAAGAATCTAATAACCTGAATATAAAATTGACAAAGGACATGAATAGATATTTCTCAAAAGCAGACATACATATGGCCAACAGTATATGAAAACACATTCATTATCACTAATCATGTGGGAAATGCAAATCAAAACTACCATGAGATACTGCCTCACCCCTGTCAGAGTGACTGTTATCAAAAACGTAAAATGTAAGTGTTGGTGAGGATGTGGAGAACAGGGAACACTTACACACTATTGATTGGATATAAATTGGGGTGGCCATTATGGAAAACAGTATGGAGGTTCTTCAAAAAATTAAAACTAGAGCTACCATGTGGTCCAGTAGTCCTACTTCCGGGTACTCACCAAAAGAAATACAATCGGTGCCTTGAGATAACCCTCCCCCATTCACTGCCGCATTAGGCACCACAGCTAAGATATGGACACAATCTAGATTGATCTATTTACAGATGGATTAAAAAAAAGAGTGTATATGCAATGGAATATTATTCAGCTTTAAGAAAAGAAGTAAATCCTGTTGTTTATGATAATGTGAATGAACCTGGATGACATTATGCTAAGTGAAATAAGCTAGACACAAAAAGACAAGTACTGGGTGATCTCCCTTATGTGTGGGATTGATCTAACAGAGTGAAACTCATAGAAGTATAACCATAGATATGAAATACATATAATGTAAAATAAAGTTATATGGGCATGTATTATATAGTATATAAATATATAATAATGATATACATTATGTAATAATTATATGTTATGTATATCAAATAATTATATATTATATAATTAAGTATCTATTACATATATTTTTATTTTTATTACTGTAGCTTTGTAATGTGTTTTTTAGAATATTTATTTATTTGGCTGTGCAAGGCCTCAGTTGCAGCATGCAGGATCTTCGATCTTTTTGTTGCAGCTTGTGGGATTTAGTTCCTTGACTGGGATTAAATTTAGGCCCCCTGCCTTAGGAGCACACAGTCTTACCACACAGACCACCAAGGAGGTCCCTGTAGTGTATTTTTAAAAAGAAAGTGTATTACCCCCACTTTGTTGATCTTATTCAAATTGTTTTTGCTATTTGGGGGTCTTTTGTTTCATATTAATTTTAGGATTTTTTTTTTCTATTTCTGTAAAGAATGCCTTTGGGGTTTTGATAGTGAATGTGCTGAATCTATAGACCCATTTTGGGTACAATGGACATTTTAATAATATTCTTCTAATCCATGAAAATAGGATGTCTTTCCACTCACCTATGTTTTCTTTAATTTCCTTCATCAGTGGTTTATAATTTTTAGTGTACCAGTCTTTCAACTCTTTGGTTTATTTCTAAGTTGTTTTTTCCTTCTTGCTATTGTGATGGAATTGTTTTCTCTATTTCCTTGTAGGATAATGTGTTGCTTGTATAGAATTAAGACCCATTTTCTATATGTTTTTCATCCTGCAACTTTACTGAATTCGTACTAGTTCTAACAGTTTTTTTGGTTTTTGTTGAGTTTTGAGAATTTTCTACATATACTATCATGTCATCTGCAAACACAATTAATTTTGCTTCCTCCCTTCCAATCTGGATGACTTTCATTTCCTTTTCTTGTCTAATACTCTGGCTACAACTTCTAGTACTATGAGAGTGGGCATCTCTGTTTTATACTGAATCCTAGAGGAAAAGCTTTCAGTTTTTCCCCATTTATTACGGTATTGGCTGTGTTTTCCTTGGTGGCCTCATTGTACTGAGGAAAGTTCCTTCTATACTGATTTTGTTGAGAGATTTTTTTTAATTTATTTATTTATTTATTTATGGCTGTACTGGGTCTTGGTTACTGCCCGGGCTTTTCTCTCGTTGCAATGAGCAGGGGCTACTCTTCAATGCAGTAGCCAGGCTTTCTTAGTGCCGTGGTGTCCCGTTGCAGAGCCCAGGCTGTGGGGCAGGGAGGCCTCAGTGGTTGTGGTTCCTGGGCTCTAGAGCACAGTCACAGTAGTTGTGGCACACAGGCTTAGTTGCTGTGAAGTATGTGGGATCTTCCCGGACATCTCCAGCACTGGCAGGCAGATTCTTTAGCACTGAGCCACCGGGCAAGCCCCTGTTGAGAGTTTTTAATCATGAATGGATGTTGACATTTGTCAAATGTTTTTCTGCATTGATTGAGATGATCATGTGATTTTTAATCTTCATGCTGAACTATCTTTATATCCCAGGGATAAATCCCACTGGTTCATGGTATATGATCTTTTTAATGCATTATTAAGTTTGGTTCGTTAGTGTTTTGAGGATTTTTGCATCTATGTTCATCAGGGATATTGGTCTATAGCTTTGGCTATGCCATGTGACTTACAGGATCTTAGTTCTCTGACTATGGATTGAACCCAGGCCCCAGCAGTGAAAGCAGAGTCCTACCCTGGGGCATGAGGGAATTCCCTCTTATGGTGTCTTTATCTGGGTTTGGTATCAGGGTATCAGATGCTGGCCTCATAAAATGAGTTTGGAAGTATTCCCGCTTCTTCTGTTATTTTGGAAGAGTTTGAGAATTGGTATGAATTCCTCTATGAATGTTTAGTAGAATTCATCCATGACACCATCTTAGCCCTGGGCTTTTCTTTGTTGGGAAGGATTTGATTACTAATTCAATCTGCTTTATTTGTTATTAGTCTGTTCAGAATTTCTTCTGTTTCTCCTTGATTTAGTTTTGGAGGGTTGTATGTTTCTAGGAATTTATATATTTCATCTAAGTTATCCAGTTTATTGGCATATAATTGTTCATAATAATCCCTTATTATCTTTTTATTTTTAATAGCTGAGGCATCTATTGTAATGGCTCCTCTTTCATTTCTGATTTTTAAATTTTGAGTCTTCTTTTTCCCTGTTAGTCTCACTAAGGGTTTGTTGGTTTTGTTTATATTTTCAAAAAACCAATTCCTAGTTTCCCCCCCTGTTTTTCTATTCTCTATTTGATTTGTGCCCTCTATTTGATTTACTTCTGCTCTAATCTTTATTGTTTCTTTCCTTTTGCTAGCTTTCAGCTGAGCTTGTTCTTTCTCTAGTTCTTTGAGATGTAAAGTTATGTTGTTTATTTGAGGTCTCTCCTCTTTTTGAATGTTGGAGTCCATCATTATAAACACTCCTCTTAGTGCTGCTTTTACTGCATCCCATAAGTTATGGCATGTTATATTTTCATTTTTGTTTATCCCAACATAGTTTTAAAATTTCCTTTTAATTTTCTCTTTGACTCAATCATCATTCAAGAATGTTTGTAGTGTCCACATATTTGTGAATTTCCTTATTTTCTTACTGTTTTGATTTCTAGTTTCATTCCATTTTAGATGGAAAAGATACTTAGAATGATTTTATTGTTAAATTCATTGCAATATGTTTTGTGACTTAACACATGATTTACCCTGGAGAATATTTCATGTGCATTTGAGAATAATATTTATTCAGCAGTATATATCTGTTAAGTCTTAGTGTCTATGTGTTTGTTATGTTGTTCAAGTCAGCTATTGGGTAGATCATCCAGAAGGAAAATCAAACTTGAAAGGCTATTGATTTTTGCATGTTCATCTTAGAACTCTGTTCTTTGCTAAATTCTCAATTTTTAGTAATTATTTTTCTGTGAACTTTTGGGGGAGTTATTTAATTATATCATTTGTGATAAAGAAGAGTTTTATTTCTTTCCAATTCTCAGACCACTAATTGTTTTCTTTTGTCTAATAGAATTGGCTTATATGCTCAATAAAATGATATAGTATGGCAACTTTGTCTTTTTTTATTCTTATTTCTGACATTGGTAGAAAAGCTTTAGATATTCTTCATCAACTAAAATGTTGATTATTGGAGAAAAATATATTTTATAGATATATCATATATAATAATTTATCTATAGCATTTATATAATATAATTAATGTTATGTGTATGTTACATAAATTCATCATATTAGGGGGGCATCCATTAATCACTATTTTCTTGGATTATTAAAAAATATAAATAGGTATTAAATTCTGGCAAATATTACTGTTTTGCTAATATTGAACCAACCTTGAATTCAAAGAATAAATCTCACCTAGGCATGATGTTTTATTTTTTTAATCTAATATTGGATTCTGCTTGCTTATATTTTAAAGCTTTATGATTGATATTCATAAATGAGATTGATCTGTAATTTTATTTTTGGATGCAATCTTTGGCATGTTTTAGAATCAGTGTTTTACTTTATAAAAATAATTTTGAAATTTTCCTTTGGTTATATGCTTGAATAATTTAAGTAGCGTTAGAATTATTTGAACTTTAAAGGTTTAGTAGAATTCCCCTATATAACTACCTGGATCTGCCTTTTTCCATTTCCTCACTATATATAAAGAATCCTTTTTTCCCTTTCATCCTAGATTCTTTTTTTTATGTATACATTACTGAAAAAAAAAATAAAATGAATCATAGGTAGATAGTTCTGTGAATTTTCTCAAATAGAATATGCTTGCTTAATCAGCATTTAGATCAAGAAACAGACCCTGGAGCCCCAAAAACCACCCTCATGTTTTCTTGCACTCTCTAGCTTCCCACAAGAGCCTGAAGCTCTTTGGTCATGGTGTTCTCTAGGCTCTGTATTTTTTTTTTTTTTTCTATATTATATGGTCCGCTTAGTCTTTTTCTTTTTTTTTTGATCTCCAGTCAATTTCGATTAAACAGTATTTTTCTGGAAAATTATCTATTTCATCCAAGCTTTCAAACTGATTTACATATAATTATGCAAGTTAGTCCTTTATGATTTGAATGTTTTACCTGTTGTATTCCCTAATCCTTAAAAACAACAGGTTCTGGGTGGAAGTGTTCCATTAAGGTCCGTGCAACAAAAGATTACAAATCCGTGTGTGTGTGTGTGTGTGTGTGTGTGTGTGTGTGCGCGCGTGCGCACGCACATGAATGTGCAATAGTGTTATTGAACAGATACTTTGCTGGCTGGCTGGCTAGCTAGCTAGCTATTTATTTAGCCATGTAACTATCTTGCTATCCTGGTATCTCTGTCTATTTCATATGGTAGAGAGAATGAAGGGCATCTACAAAGCATGTGCATTCCAGATGAAAGAGCTGATTGGGGCGTCCTGTTCTCCTTTCTGCTTTAGGCTAAGATATACCATTTTGCAACCGGGAGAGAGAAGCCAAGAGAACTGTGGAGGCACTGGCTCTGCCATTTGATGAGTTGCTGAGATAAAACCAGGAAACACCTACCTCCAGAATTCTTGGTGAGAGATGTAAGCCTCTGTTTGTTCCACTCCAAGTCAGGTTCCGTTATGTGTAGCTGAATACATTCCTAACTGATACAGAGAACAAGACAGGCAAAATCAGACAATTGTTTTGTTCATAGTGTATAAATGTTAATACATAGAAAAATTATCGTAGAGACACTAAATTCCCCAACTCTCTATTAGCAACCTGAGTAGCAGTTACACTAATTAAGTGAATATTTCATGACCTTTATAGTGTAACCAGTGTTAAAAGCATAGTCTGCATAAATTATTCACAATGTCTTAGATATATTTTACCTTTTTTATTTTTGTACAGTGGGGTAACAGATTGGGCACATCTTACATGGATGATAGGGTACATCCTCCTAGGGTTTCAAAATGATTAAGTGGAATAACCCCTATAAAGGGCCTAGGACACTGTCTGGCACATAAAGTGCCAGTAAAGTGTTCCATAAATGCTGACAATAATATTTTAATAATTAATATCAATAAATAAGAGTGATGTTTGCTACTGGTAACTCATACTTAAATGACCAGCTCCTTCTTATCCTCTGTATTCCAGTAAGAAAAGCCTCCTCTTCCAAAAAGCCCTCCCTGGCTATTCTATCTCAAGTGGAATCCCTCCAATAGTTCCCATTCCCCATTGCCCCCAACCTGTTTACTAGCCCAGAGGCCTTGTCATCATCTGTAATTCAATTATTTATTTGGTAAATGCATGTCTCCCCTGAGAGATGTAAATCCCATGAGAGCTGAACTCCCAGTGGCTGGCATAGATCCTCTACTCTCTATTTGTTGAGTAAAAAGACCAAAAAATGTCCAAGAAACCATTATGATAAGAGAATACCATTTGACATAGAAGGGCTGTGCTGAGGTGGCCATTTCTTTGGGGATAATTTTGAAAGTGAAGATGGGTAAAAATTCTAGACCTTCTTCAAACTAAAGCTTCATCAGGCCACTTAGTGGTTTATTATTAGTGGTAAAGAATCTGCCTGCAATGCAGGAGACATAGGAGATGCAGGTTCAATCCCTGGGTTGGGGCCTGTGTCCAGTGTCACTCTGAGGTAGCAGGACACTCCTCCCTTCCACTCTGCTGCCTACTCACAAATCTCTCTACCCCCATCACCACCGGCTATGGAATCCAATGGAGCCATGCAGGATTTCCCCTTGGGGTCCTGGGTCATGGTCTCCCCACAACTGACATCTTGGAAAGACTAGCAGGAGACCCTCTCTCTTTTCCCGTATTGTCTACAACTATAGGACCAGATAGCAGCCAAACAGTGGGCTTTGGCTACCTGAGTTTGAAGCCCATCTTCCCTGCTTACTAACCTTTCTTGGGGCAAGTTACTTTGGCCTCTCTAGGCCATGTTTAGTCATTGGTAAAAACGGCGGAAACAGCGGACCTTGCTTGGTTGGGCGCTGATGGGTGCCTGGTAGATGCTGGATAACTGTGATTCTTATTACCTTCCTTCTGGACGTCATCACAATCTCTGCCAGTTTTGATCAGCAAGGGCCTGGGGTTCTGGGATTGCATTTTTCACGTATACATGTTCTATAGCCTGAGAGTTTGTTTCCTAACTGTGATGGATATGTGGCCACCGCTATGGCAACTGAAAGAGGATTATTCGGAGAAGGTTCTAGAATCCCTGGGTGGGTGGGGCCTCCGGGCGGCCATCTTGGAAGAGGGGCTTGGGAGCTATTCTCTGCCAGCACTTTACCTGGATGGGTGTTTTTATGGTGGGCTGGTCCTGTAGTTGTTGCCGAGGGTTTAGTGTTTATTTGGGGTACTTTGGAGGATTATGTGAATATAAGGGGTCTTTGGATGTATTTGCATAGCAGGCAGTCATGTCGATTGTATGTTCATTTGGGTGGCTTTTGAGTGTCATTTTGTGATGAAATCTCGCTAGTAAGCACACAATTTTTACGTGGAATGAATGTTACATAGGAACTTTGGGAAGGTTAATGGATAGGGGGTGTTTGCTACTTTTCTTGCCCTCGGTGCCACACTCTTTGCTCACCTCTGCAGTACTGAGCTTGAGGAGTAACTTCTGGGATTAATTTGACCTGGAAAATAGAACAGGAAATAGGGTTTGGGCCTGATGTACAGAGTCAACTTAACTGATGTCCCATTTGGCCTGTTTCAGAGGGTGCAATGGTTGATGCTGGGGGTAAGCTGGTCTCTCCCTCCCAACCTTCTGGGAAGCCACACCATGGGTGACCATGAGCTTAAGGGATGAGCCTGGGGATGAAGGACTATAGGGAGCCCAAGAGGATCTCAGGTCCACGCCTTAACCCATCAAGGATTCAGTGAGTTTGGTGTGGGACCCATGAGTGCTGGTGCCCATTCCCTCCCCCAGCAATGGTGTAAGATTTTTATTTGTATTTCACTTCATTATGAGTGAAGCTGCATGGTTTCCCCAATGTTAGTTAGTTAGTTGTACCTTTTTAGAAAGTGAAATTGCTTGTTCTTGTACCTTGCTCATTTTTTGATGGGCTTGTTTATTCTTAACTCTTTGCTTATGAGGGAAATTAACCTGTTTTTGTAGATTTTTACCCAGTCTTCACCCCCGCCCCCATTCACATTTAAGTTTTGTACTCTCCTTGGCCAACCCCCCCTTTATGGTTTTTAAATCTTATGTCATGCTTATACCTTCTATAAACCAATATTTTATTTTTAAGGTAGCCATTTTAAAGATATATTTTTATATTTAAATATATGTTTTTGACCCACATTGAGTCCATTTGTGTATGGAATGAGGGTAGGGATAGTTATTTGTACCTTTTTAAAAAGTAAAATTGCTTGTTCATATACCTTGCCCATTTTTGTGATGGCTTGCTTATTAATTCTTAGAGGTTCTTTGCTTATTAGGCAAATTAATCCTTTCTTACATATTTTTACCCAGTTCCACCCCCACCCCCATTCATATTTGATCTTACATTTTATACATCCCTCTCCTACTCCATCCCCCACTCCCACTATACATTTTTTTAATCTTAGGTCATGCTTAGATGGGCCTTCTATAAACTAAGATTTCAGTTGTAAAAATCACCATTTTAAAAGTACCTGTTTGTGTTTAAACATATGTGTTTGCCCAACACTGAGTTCATTTGTGTATGGGATGATGTAGAGATAATTAGTTATTTGTACTTTTTTAAAAAGTAAAATTGCTTGTTCATGTATCTTGCCCATTTTTGTGATGGCTTATTAAATAAGAGCTTTTTGCTTATTAGGGAAATTAACCCTTTCTTATGTATTTTTACCCAGAGTCCACCCCAACCCCATTCTTATTTAAGTTTTGTGTAGCCGTCTCCCACCCCACCTCCCCACCCCCACTTTATATTTTTTTAATCTGAGGTCATGCTTAGAGGGGACTTCCTTAAGATTTTAATTGTAAAAATCGCCATTTTAAACATACATGTTTGTATTTCAACTTATGTGTTTGACCAACACTGAGTTCATTTGTGTGTGGGATGAGGTAGAGATAGTTATTTGCAGCTTTTTTAAAATTAAAATTGCTTGTTCATGTATCTTGCCCATTTTTGTGATGGCTTATTAATTCTTAAGAGCTCTTTGCTAATTAGGATAATTAATTCTTTCTTACATATTGTTACCCAGTTTCCACCCCTACCCCCACCCTGATTCATATTTTATGTACAGTCCTCTCCCATCTCCCCACTCCTGCTTTATATTTCTTAACCTTAGGTCATGCTTAGAGAGGTCTTCTATAAACTAAGATTTTAATTGTAAAAATCACTATTTTCAAAGTACATTTGTATATTTAAACATGTGTTTGACCCACTGAGTTCATCTGTGTATGAGATGAGGTAGCGGTAATTAGTTATTTGTAACTTCTTAAAAAGTAAAATTGCTTGTTCATGTACCTTGCCCATTTTTGTGATGGGCTTACTTATTAATGTTTAAGAGCTCTTTGCCTATTAGGGAAATGAATCCTTTCTTTCATATTTTTACCAAGTTCCCACCCCTGCCCCCATTCATATTTGATTTTAATTTTTTTACAGTCTTCCCCCCATTTAAATTTTTTTAATCTTAGGTCATGCTTAGAGAGGCCTTCTATAAACCAAGATTTTAATTGTAAAGATAGCCTTAAAGTAACTTTCTGTATTTAAACATACATGTTTGCTGCACATTGAGTTCATTTATATATGGAATGAGATAGGGATCCAACCTAATTTTTCCCCAAATCACTATACCATTTGTTTGTAACTATTTGATAGCTTTGTACCAGCTTTATTCCTCCCCGACCCCCTACCTCCCACCACCCCCCGCACCATTTTTACTGAGTTATAATTGACAAATTTTAATATAGTGTGTGCTGTGTGATGATTTAATATACATTGTACACTATTTCTTGAGTAAATCCACTTGATTTGAAACTGCATTACTAAATTCCTCCCACCCAATTGAGATGTTGGATGGACAGAGAGCTGAAAAGCAGACACCTATTTTGGGGAGAGTAGGTAAGTAGGCACACCATGAGATAGTATATAAAGGTATAAGTTGGTACAATACTTGGATAGGGCAGCAATGATCAAAGTATAGAATTTTTTGATGGACCTTAGTGGTTTTCTTCTGGGAATGGGTTTGGGAGGACAGGGTGGACATTTGGTATTTTCTGAAAATTGTTTTCAGAAACCCAAGATTAGGTCAACAAAAAGTGTGGCAAGATTTTACACCCACTTACAACCTTGGAACCTTGTCACCTAAACATGGGGGCCTCCCAACTTTTGATGTAGTCCAAACCCTGAACAGTGCGTGTTTGCTCGAAACTGCAAATAATTCACAGGAGTCACATCTTTGCTTACATTTAATTTTTATTGATTTTTTTAATGCTGCACAACACGATATTTATTTCATTTGCTGCATTTATTTCATTTATTTCTGTTTGCTGCTATTAGTTACTTAAAGAGAGAAGGGAACATTTGTGGCCTTTTTTTCTTAACCTTAATCTATAGGCCGCCTTAAGCTTTCTAAATTTAGAATATTTAAGCAAGCTGTAGGGTAAAGGGGGTTTCGCAAAATCACTTGAGGGAAAGGAAAGGTTGCTTTGTTAATCATGCCCTATGGTGGGTGATCAACTGCGTGTACAATTATATCTTACTTTTAATTAACTGTGCTTAAGGCCTTAACTAAATTTTGAGGTTCCCTTCTTAGAGCAGCTCATACTGACGGAGGTGCATGCGCTGGATGATGTCACGGCAGTCGTTGAACACACGGCGGATGTTCTCGGTGTCCACAGCGCAGGTGAAGTGAGGGTAGCAGTAGTGGCGCCCATCTCCACTAGCAGTGCTGATTCTCTGTGGGGACAGAAGGAATGGTGGTTAGTGCCACCTCGCCAGTAACTCACCAGCAGATGTCATCTACCACGTTCTGCCCACCAGTTATTGACATTATGTTGAAACAATCCCCAACTGACGGGCACAAAGTCTAAGAGTCACGCTGGCTATCGGTGAAATAACATGGAGGAACTGGATGGTTTGATCCTCAGATTTAGAATTAAGTAAACAGTCTCTACTCACCAGAAATTCATCTCGAATGAAGTACTTGGCCCGGGTCACGCGTGGGTCCTCTCCGGGCTCGGGAGTCGCTGCAAAGAATATAAATATTTTGTTACTTAAGTAATTAGAATGAGATTCTTTTGCTCCCCCTACAGGCCCCTTATAGTATGGTGGTGGCGGCTGGGGAAGTGGAGTTCCATTCTTACAGATCATTCATTTTTAAAATCAAGAACAGAAATCTTTAACATATGCAAGACCCTATGGGACCAATGGGTACTAATCAACTGCAGAAGGCCATACATACCATCCTCAGGAGTAGTGTAGCGAGCAAATTCTGGAAAGTAGTCCTCAATCTTCGATTTTCCAGCAAGGACTTTCTCAGCCAGCAGATCTTGCTTGTTGAGGAACAGAATCACAGAGATGGTGCGCAGCCATCTAAGAAAGAGGGAAGCGGGTTTATTGCCCAGGAAAAGAGAGTATTCTTTTTGCAAGTGGTTTGAGATGCTTGCACAAGAACTTGTACAAGATTCTCTTCTATTGACCTTGACATCAGTAGGGAGGAGATGGGAGGGGGCCGTCACTGCACAAACCTGTTGTTCCAGATGCTCTTGAAGAGGTTCAGAGCCTCCTGCAGGCGGTTGGTCTGGTTGTCCTCCCGAATGACCATGTTGTAGCTGCTGCTGGCAACCACGAAGATGATGGCAGTCACATCTTCAGCACAAGAAAGCACACATAAGGCATGTCATCAGAGAAAGTGATCCTTAACAATTAGAAAAGCACAATGTCCTTAAAGAGCAGAGAAGAACATGGCTTCCATACCATTGAAGCATTGGATCCATTTGCGGCGTTCATCGCGCTGGCCGCCCACGTCAAACATGCTGCAGGAGAGAAATGATACCTGGTCACTCCAAGGGTCAACAATGGTCCACTGCTCTCCCTACTAGAGGGAACGATAAAAAAAGATATCTTTTTTTTTTTTTAAAGGGAACCATTTACTTACTGGAAGTTGACTTTGTCCACCTGGAACTTGGTCTCAAAGATTCCAGAAGTCAGGACACGGCAGCGAAGCAGATCCTAAAACAGAATCTCAGGTCAAGGGGTCTCAGTGACACCAACTAAAACCCGTTAATAACTGCCAACCTGGAGTTGCCAGTTAGTGGGGACAGAGGGTTCTGAGTCCTCTGCATGTGAGAACGTGTGCGTACCTGGTCGCTGGGCACGTAGTCATCCTGCTTGATGACATCAATCTTGTCCAGGAAGCTGGGAGAAAAAGAGGCACCAGGGTGACCACATGCTCATGCCACTTCGTCCACCCACTATTCCTGCCTCTCTGCAAAGACCAGCTAATGGAAATGATCACCCCACAGTTCCACGGCGTTAAGTCAGTGAGAATTTTGTGTGTGTTCATGAAGCTTATGATTCCAAGCTTATGCTTTAGAGAGGTTAGAGCAAAGATAATATAAGATAAATGTACCTGGCTGAGCAGTAGTAGGTCTAGGAATCAGGAACTCGGAGTCGGCTCTCCTGGCCTTGTTTTAATTTTAAAAGGCTAGTTCTGTGCAAATCAATCAGCTGATTGATTTTGTGCCATTTGATAATGACTGAGTTAAAGTCAAATTGTTTGGCTTTGATTAAAATGGCAAGTAGTCTGAAAATTGTACCCTTCCTGTCATGCAGTGTTTTAAAAAATGAAAAAAAAAAAAAAAATGGCACATTTAAAAGTAGCAAGGATTTTTTCCCCTCCCAAGGGACTAATGAAAATGAGATTGTTTGAGCTACTCAGAAAGGGTATCCCTTCCTTCTACTTGTAAGAAGGGGCTGGGCCCTTACCACACTGAACAGGAAACAGACACAAAGTTCCCTTCCGTTCTACTTGGTCTATGAAATAGCACAGTCCAGATATTAAACTTTAGCGTTTTCAAAAACCCTCACAGCCACCCAGCTTAGGGGTCCTTATTCAGGCTGGGAGCACTGCACAGTGGAGGGGTGGAGGTCTTAGGGGCCATCCTTAATGATGAGAAAGCTTTATCGGGAAAAGCAGTGTTTTCTACCCCCCTCTCCACAGCTATACACTGTCTCCAAAGCAAAAAGTACCTCGCTTGTGTTGCCAGACTAGATAACACTGTTAGGAAAAATAACTTTTAAAACACGAATTACTGTGTTAATGTTAAAACCAGCTTCCCCCCCCCCCCTCCTTGGGGGGAGGGGTCTGGAATTATTTTAAAGTGGGCTAATCAGAGGAAGAAAATCACAAAGAAAGAAAAGTCTATTTAAAGAAATTCTGTACCTTTTTTTCTTCTTTCCTCCTTCCTTTTTACCAGTTTAAAGTTAGTCTGGCTTAGAGGATATACTAACTTGCCCAATCAGTCTTACATTACAGTACCAGTCCAGAAATAGCTCCCCAGCCGCCCTGGCCTCCAGCATGTTGCCATGGCAACAGAACCACAGTTCTAAAAATAGACCATCAGCACCAAATCTTGTGAGAGAGACATCTGGAGTGGGGCCAGCCAAACCCCTGCTCAACAAATAAAAACAGGCACCTTAAGAAATGGGCAAGGTAGCAGTAGATCAACTTTTTAACATAAAGGCAGTGAAACCAGAAACACACTGGTCACTGCAGGGGCAGAGCTGCTTTTTAATCATTGGTCTGGGGAAGACATTTTATAAAATTTGAGCTGTGTTCTCTTTTTCTTAGAGTTTCCTTAAAACTTTCCATAAACTGCAAATTTGCCTTTTTCAGATAAAGTTGCAGGAGTAATTGAATGTTGCTTTAAAAAAAAAAAACAACACAACTTTTAAATGGTGTGAGATTTAAAAAAAAAAAAGCTGGCTAAACTGTTAATTAATGAAGTTGTTACACCCTCCCCCCTCCCAGAGCACTCCAAACCGGGATGGTTAAATCCTTCTAATCTTGTACCTGTACTTCTGACTTGGATCCAAACTACAAAAGGCAAACAATTCCAGGATTTCCATTTGTTTTGCATTACTATAATTAGCACTTCCAGCTTTAAGCTCAAACTTTTGAGAAAATCAGAGACTTTGTTGAAGAGGGGGTGGGGGTGGGGGGGGATGTCACAGAGACTGGCCAAGATGGACTTTTTTTTTTTCTTACTCGTTGAAAAAATATACAGATTTGCTTGTATATGAAATCACAAAATAGCTATAGGTGTGACAACTGAAAATAATCAAATGCACTTCCAATGGGAAAGCAGGGCCAGGGAGAGAGAAATTGATAGGCTTCACAGCCCCTAACATAAGCTCTTGTGATGTGTAGATAACAGGAATCTGGGGCACTTGCTTTGTGTTTGCAGTTGGAGCACTGTCACCTCTTCCTCCCTCCTGTTTATTCAAGTGGTTTTCATAAGTTCCTCAGGCGTGGGGCTCCTAAGTAATGCAATTTTAGCTTTTTGTGAGCCAGCCGGGTACCGTGTTCCTGGTTACTTAATATTTTCAATAGCAAAATTGTGTGTGTTTCAGTTAGTTACATAAGAGAGGCTGAAACATCACAAATATCTCTTGCCCTTCCCCTAGTCATAAAAGACAATCCAACTTGAGAATATATGATAACTGAGACTGCTGAGTACATTTGTGCAACATCAGCAAACAAACGATACCTTTAAAATATCTTTTATGGCTCTGAATATCACATATTTGCTATATTATGTACAGGATAAGGAAGGTCGTAAACTATTTAAAAGGCAACTTTCCAGCTGTGTTTACCCCATCACTGGAAGAGAGCCCATGAAGGGACACAGCAAGGACCCCATGGGGGGAGCATCCTTGAATTAAGCCCGGTGTGAATGAATCAATAAGGATAGAAAATGGAATTCAACACAATACCCAACTCTAGATGAACTAGACATATTGGACTCTGGCAGCTACCACAGTCACTTACCTGATAGTAGAAACAGCAAGCAACGGAATGGCCACGAAGGAGGGGGTAGGCCTATTTTTGCCACACTGTTCCTCTTTGTTATGTTTTTAAATTACAGCAATAAAATATGATAGTTCTACCTTATCCAAAGTGTGAAAGCTGTCCTATCTCCCCACATGCTTTGAGGTCAATTAAATTAATTACTTCAAGGTAATTAATTATGAACATCACTTTACTGTAGGTAATTATCATTTTGCTCTACCAGGCATTACCTGTTTGTTTAAAAATAATGTCACTGCACTAAAAAGTGCAATTAAGGGCTTTATAAAACCAGTGAATTGGACTAGAACTTTCAAACTGCAGGTGGGAATAACTGGCTGGCTTCTCTGAAAAGTAACTTGAACAGTGCGAGTTGTGGTTTTTAGGATGTTCTCCATGCGTTTGTGTGTGTGTGTGTGTGTGTGTGTGTGTGTGTGTGTGTGCGCGCGCGTGCATGTGTGCGCGCACTGATGCGGAGACAGTATACTTACTACTGGGCGCAGTCAATCAGCTGGTACTCGTTGGAGCGCTCATAGCAGGCACGCACCCCTTCATCCTCCCAGAGAGCCTTGGCATGCTCGTAGAATTCCTGGAAGTGAACAGAGAGGGAATGTTCAGACACGGGGGCTGCTCCCAGTAAGTGAGACCAGACTTCACCCTGCCACCAACCCTGGGTGCGATTATTCCGTTTCGAGGCAAACTAAGGAGTGAGTGTTCCCATAAAGAACTTCGACGTGCTACACGTATTTGGAAATTGAGACCAGCTGATCTCTTATTGTGGATTACTGGTCTTGGGTAGTTTTCACCCTATACTTTTTGGGAGTGGGATGAAGGGCCAAACTAAACTAGTGAATAAGTTTCTTTCTTCACACAATTGCTTACCTAGAAGGAATATAAGCTACTTAGGACTTTGCCAATAAATGATTTGATGTCATGGAGATGAGACATCTCATTTATGAAGATGTGGTGAGACCGCAGTTTTCCTTCCAGGGAAGTGTGAATTTTAGCAAGAAATATTATGATTGGGAGTCATTGGCAAATCTGACCTTGTCAGTCAATGCCTATCAATCAAAGGAGCAAATGACCTCTGCCTGGTTTTAAACTGCAATAGGTCACAGTTCATATGTCATCTGATGAAAAAAAAATTAAAAATATTTAATTATATGGGGGCAATCTTCCCTTATAAGGGAAGAAAAGGTTTTTCTGCAATGTGAATGCAGCAAGAAAAGGGTCAAAAGCTCAACGGGAGGACTCGTAAGAGTCACCATCCTGGTGCATTTTAAATGGGCTGCCTTTTTTCTCCTATTAGAGCTATAGAATCACAGAAGAGTCTGTGTTGGGCATTATGTATGCTGTGTTTACTGCTTGACTCTTCTTCTATTTTTTCTTATTTAAGAGAATTCACCTAGCCATACTTATTAATACTGCTTCCTGGATAGGAGACGTTTGCAGCCAAACCCATTTAAAATATACAAATACAAATTCCCACGAAATCCTGACAAAAGGCAACAATAAGTCATTGTTTTTGCCGTAGACAAGTCTTTTCCTTCTGGACCTTATAAACTGGCCCATCTTTCCATCTTGTTTCCTGTTCCTCTCTTATAAACTATTCTTCCCCCACTAAGGGTCAAAACATATATGCTTAGGGCATGGGCGGTTCTGTTCCCTAAAAATAGTTCTTTATGGAGCTGACAAATCTGTGCAAAAAGTGTCCTGCACGCCAGCCAGGGAACAGAGAAGACAATCCCTGTGTTATGACATTTAGGTGAGGGCCTTTTGTAATTTTTTTTATTAATAATAATGAGAAAAGACTTCATTTGCCCCAAGGCAAGGACTATTTTAGAAAAAAATTTAATAACAGCTAAATGGCAAATTGTCTAAAATGAGAATATCTCCCATTTATAAAATTCAGAGCTGGCACTTCATTTCTTGATATCAGAATAGGTTCAGTCAGCTAGATGATTAGCATTTCTGTGCCATACTCAGCATATAGTACTTCGTCACAAGACGTGTATAAGGGAATAATTAAGGCTGCCACAGCTCATGACTTTTTCTTCTGTGAAAATTTACTGTCCAATGCAGTGGGAACAGTAGTACTGAACTGGGATGTTTACTTGTGGAGAGGAGTGGGTCAAGACTGACAAGGGGTGACAGAACTTTGCTCAATCGTGTTGAAAAAAGCCCTAAAGATTATTACTAGTTGTTGCTGTCATTTAAAGATTCTTAATGGGTTAACTGTTTTCTAACAGTGTCAAAGAACTGGGTTTTGCTGGCAGTGTGCAAACTGGGTTTTGTGGAAGAGTAGTGGGGGAGTCCCTGGTGGTGTGGGGAGGGGGTGCAGGCTTGGCTTACGGGAGGGAAATCAAAGTCCGGCACGTTCATCACGCTCAGAATGTAATCCACTCTGAACTGGTTCTCAGGGTTGGCCAGCTCCACAGGGGGCACCAGGTTGCTCATGGCGGCCACGATGGTCTGAAAATGATGGAGCAAAGGTCAGGGGGAGAGCACTGTCTGAAAGGGAGGCTAAAAGAAATGACAGAAAAGGACTAGGCACGTACTTCAATGGCCTCTTTCAGGTTGTTTTTGATGTCCTGCACTTTGGTGGCCTTCTCACTACAGTGGGATTGAAAAGGAAAAAAAAAATCATATTGCATCACGTTGACTCACAGTGTCGTTTCAATCACGACTTTCCAACTAAAATAGTATTCTGTTCTCGAAAGAGTGGGGGGTTCAGATCTGTGCTGAGGTTGGAGGTTCCTGAATAATGGTGGTTTCAAATGGTAACCACCCATTGTGTCTTGAGGACACACCCAAGTGGGGCAGAACCCCAAGCATCTAGATAAGGATTGTAGCTACTGTACCATAAGTGTGGACTGGTTATTTACCATTCAGAGGGGCTTCTACCCTCTTGTGGCCCCCACTGCATACTAGCACTTCCTAAAAGGTTCCTACTGGCCTTTATTAGCATCCCTATTTGGGGTTCAGTTTCTCAGTTGTGTCTGACTCTTTGCAACCCATGGACTGCAGCAGGCCAGGCATCCCTGTCCTGAAGCTTTTGGTGGGGGTGGGGGTGTTATTATAGGGTTAGGAAGGTGGGGAAAGGCCATGGTGTGCCTTGGGGCTTCGTCAGTCACTGAATTAGCGTAGGGACCAGCAGTGAATGAAATGTAGGTGGTAGTGTTAATTATAGACTTAAGGGCCCTGTTTTTATTTATTGTAAGCATTGTGTGTCCCTCTATGCGGCCAGCAGCAGTGGACAATATTTCTAGTTGATGATGTTAATATACATTGATCCCTTGATGTGAATAGGGTAAAATGGAATTCTGCCACCCCTCCCTGGAAGTCTAAGATCTGGGACTTGTGGGGGTAAGGGGAGGAAGGCAGTGTGGCCTATGCCCCATAGTTAAGTAGATGTTAGTGGCTTCACTTTTTAATTCTGATTTTAACTTGCACACCTGGGAGGGCACGTGTGGTTTGTGTGGAACCAGCTACTTTCAGGATCCCTGGGGCCACAGGTAAAGGCCCTTTGACTCTGGAGAACCCTGATGTTGTGCTTGTCCCCATGTCTTCAGACACTGTCCATCATCAAACACAGCCAAGAAAGGTTCTTTGGGGTTGTGTCTTTAGGGGTTAGGGACGTCTTGCTAAGAGTATAAATCTTGCCACAGTATTGCCCAGAGTGGGTCACCTGTGGGCTAGGGGGTTGGACCACATGCACGACACACCTACTGTGTATCAGGTCCTGGGAGGTGACAGTGGTGTCACAAAGATGTCACAGTGCTGTCCTCAGGGGACGGGACGGGACGGAGGGTCCCAGTGACAGAGGCAGAAGGGGACAGGGCTTATCTTTTTCTTGCTGGGGATTTTTAAAAGAAATCTCTGGAATCCAGTTGTTGATGTATTCACGGGGTTAATTCACCTAGAGTACTGGGATGGAGGTAGAAATTATTAAACACATAGCCCCCCAGGGGTCAAGACACGACAGGACATCAGCGTAGAGAACACGCGGAGAGGGGCTGTTAACAGCAAGAGCAGCCGAGCCGGGAGGTCAGTGTGACGTGGGAAGCAGAGGCGGCTCCTGGGTCGGGGGTGTGGCTACGTGATCGCCTGCAAAGCCCCGCCCCCCGGAGAACCTGGCCTTTCCTTTCAAAATAATCCTTTTGCATATTCGTTTGAGCGGTGGGCTCTCGTTTTCTGAATGATCTCATTTCATCCCTGCCCCAGGGTGCAACTGGCCACTGAGACACTGCCCGTCTCGTATCTGAATGGGGGGAGCTAGTTTAGAGGTACTGCCCTCATCAGGGGCTTTAGAGGGGTATGTTTTGTGGGTGCAGGGCTACAGATGGTACCAGGAACCCCCTCATGGCTCTTTATTAAAAGTGCTGCAAGGCGGGAAAACTCCAGGAGAGCTGTGCTGCCAACCAGGAGTGGGGGATTTGTGCCCCAAACCCATGACTCTTAATGCAACCAGCCTAGATTTAAAGGGATCTCATTCTGACCCCCTCTGTGAGTTTCTGAAATTACTAATAGTGTCCCGACTTGGCGCTACGGCCTAAATCAGGTATTTAGACGTTGGACGTGTGTTTGTCCCCAACCTGCATACAGGAATTCAAAGTTAAAACCCCACAGGACAGTCCCATTCCCATTCATTAGAAAGAAGCTCCATTTCCATAGTAATGAGAGCCTTGGAGGTTTGGTTTTAAGGTCCCACAATAGTTAAAATTATGTATGTCTGGGTATTAATGCCCAAATGAGCCCAAAGCAAGAGAAAAGTTATTTCCAGAAACCTGGTTCTTTCATTCAGTTTGATATTTTGGTCTAAGTAGTAGTATGGTAATTGGAAAACTTCCAGTCTTAAATACAGATATTCTGAGAACGTGTTCAGTATTCATCTACGTATGTGAATAGGTGTGGGAGTATATCAAGTATAAAACAGCTAAAATAGAAATCTGAAATCTAATTCGGGTGTGTAATACTAAAACAAAAATTCCTCCATTGAAGCAATTACTATGTAGATGGAGATATTATACTGGGGGTTGGCAGGTCTATCATAATTTTTACTATCGCTTAGTGAATTTAACATTGATTGTGACATTCTCAGAGAAAGTTCTTCATAGGTCTTTGAAGTACTGAAAGCCAAAATGTATATCAACTACATACAGAATTCTGATGGATGAAAAGTGGGGGCTGGAAGTACTGTTTGGATTTTTTAACACCCCCTCCCCCCAACATGTATAAAGCCTAAGATCAGGGCTGCTTTATATGCTGGGTTCAAATTTTAAGAGATGGTCACCCCCCCACCCCCACCCCGCCAAGTAGGGGAAGGCTATGTTGTATACTGACTCCTATACCTTTTATCTTTATGCTTTTCTTTTTTTGGGGGGTGGGCAGACAGACAAAAGAAGGAAGACAGAAGACAGACGCAAGATACAGGGATTGCTGAGACATGCAGAGAATTTTTATTTATCACATTTGTTAATACTTAAGTTTTACTTGTAGAACAGAGTCACAGATAGAAGAGCAGGCCATTAGTAGTTATTAGTAGGGTTCAGTCAGGGATCTAGCATAGCATCTAGGAAGTACACAGGAGGTGGTTCAATAGGGAGGTGGTTCAATAGGGAGGTGGTTCAATAGAGAGGGGTCATAGCTCTCAAATGCCAACTTTTGGTACAGTAAGCTGTCAATCACTGTTTATGTAGATGCTTTGGGTGGTTGATACACTACATATTTATCAATTAGGGATTACTTTTTTTTGTTGATTTTTTTTTTTTTAATTTTTTTTTTTTTTTTTTAGTTATCTTTAGCAGTTAGGTATTGGGGCCCCATCCCCCCACCCTCCCCACAACAGAATAGTATTCTTATTAGAAGTTCCTAAGACGGGCAATTCCAGCATGCAAAGTGTGATAGGACATAGCCGGGAAGATGAGAAATTGAAGCCATCATCTAGGGGTTATATAGTCTAAAAAAAACAGATGAACAAACATGTGTCAGTTACTTGGTCCCGACCCCCCAGTCTCCTTTGCCCCTCCCCTCCCAAGTCACAAGCTATTTTTGAGGTGCCCTAGGCTAGGTCAGTTGGCTCTGAATGTTCTCAGGACAAAGAGCTGCTCCCTCACTGCATGCTGAATACGCAGAGCAGTGCTTGGAGAAAGTTACCTGGCATGCGTGTATGTGTGAGTGTGATGGGCAGTGCGCGGATGCAGGAAGTGAAGGAAAAAAAAAATAATTTGATAATGAGTGGAAAAAGATGGAGGCCATCATTAATTTCCTGTCCACTCGATAAAATGGCAATTTAAAAAAGACCAGAGACTTTTCGAGATCATTCTCAACAATGACCTCCCTCCTCCTCAAGGTGCCAAGCATTTATCTCCCCCCGCCCAATTAAGGACGGTGCGGCACCATGTATTTTCATAGAGGTAAAAAGATTTTTGTTTTCCCCAAAGAGGTCTGAAATTTTAACATCAGACCAGCCACAGGGTAGATAGAATTTAGTAGTTTTAAAAACAAGTAGCCAGTTTTTAAAATAAGTAGCCAATTCAAATGGAGAGCTGGGGGTGGGGGATAGAAACTATCGATTTTTGAAATCCTAAACTGACCGTCTTAATGCTTAAGTCTATAGCTTTCCCCCAGCTAGATCTAATTATACTTTAAAGATGGCCAAAAAAAAAAAAACCAAAAAAAAACCAAAAAAAAAACACCTGTTTTGCACTTCATTTGCTCTGAAATGACAAGAAATTGTGTTGTTTGCAAATGTATATCCCAAGATGGCTGATGGCCCTTAAATGATTTTGGTTTTCTTCCCGGGTCTCTGTGTCCTGTTTCCCCGTATGATCTTTGTGTATCAGGTGTGTGTGTGTGAAAGTTTTTCTGTTTTTCAATGTGCCTACCCATCGCTGTTGCTCCTTGCAGCCTGCGGGTCCTCTTCGCCGCCCCTTTTAAAGAGAGATTGAAAGCTCACCTAATCTGCAAGGCACCGCAATTTCACAAAAACCCCACACAGCCTCCCTACATTCCTAAACAAACGGCCGCCATCCTCCCGTTAATTCTTAGGTCGCCTTCATGGCTAAATTGGCACGTCTACTGAGACTGCAGGCCATGGAGGGAAGAATTCCACACCTTCACTGCAGCATTAGCAGAACCCTCTGGAGACTTCCGTCAGGTACAGGAGGGACGGATAATTATTTTCCTGTGCTTTCACTAAATGTACATGCATCAGGGAGCTAACGCAGTGATTTATCTCACAGTTCTTTGGAGAATATAGCAGCGCGTAAGGCCCCTGATGGTCCCAAGACCTCATTCGCCGTGTTGTACTGAACACACAAAGGTCCATGATTTTGGGCCCGTGTTTTCCTGGTGCATTATTAATTCCCTCCCTTCTTGGACTTGGGCAGCTACCTATGTTTTTATTTCTATACAATTGTTCCCCACAAATTGTCATCAATTAAAAGTGTGCCTGAACTGTGAGGCACACAGCAAAAAAAAAAAAATTAAAAAGAATAAAACCCACTACCACCAAGCCCCTCCCTCCCCAAACCCAATCTTCGTGATTGGCAGGAACTCCTCCTTAGAGGTGGGAGGGGCAGGATGGCTTAAGCTGTATACCAGGTGTTGTAATTGATTAGCTTATTAGCTCATCCAGTGTTAATGGCACTCCCCTCACCCCGAAATGTAAGGAAGACAGTTAGCTAGCGTTGAGTTAGGAAAATCCGCATTTGACCTCTGTGTTTGTGAAGGTCAGATTAATATGCAGAGGTACTCGGCACAGCAGTCTGCGGACAGTTAAGGCAAATATAATAGCTCAGCCCAGCCCTGACAAAGCGCACGTTTACGGAGCAAGGAGGCAGAGACCCTGAGCCACCACACAGAAACCCCTTGGGTGGACGGATGTCCTCACTTGGCAGGGAATTCCTAGTGGAGAAGGAAACCGCCTTTGTTGCAATACCGCAGCGAGGAAAAAGAAAAAAGGAGGCTCATTTGTATGAGATAAAAATAAGGTTTCTAGGCTCACATAAAGAATTCCCCTGTATGTCACTTTCACAGGCTAAATTTAACATCCTCAGAGATTACCTATGGCTTCCTCTACAAACAGGCAAACTGGGAATGTCTCTTCCTCTTTCGGGAAAAAAAAAAAAAAAACAACTCAGAAAAGAGAAGTGCTGGTTTAAATGCCTCGTCTGCATTACAGACAGGCTCACTTAGGGGGGAGAAACTTTTCTCTAAAAATTAAACAATTTTAGGGCAATCCAGAGAGTAATAAAACTTTAAGTGAATTATTTCAAGGATGTCCTATCTTCTATTGGACCTGAGCTAAGGTAAACAGTGGCTGCTGCATCCTTTTAAAAATGCAGGCCACATCCAGTTTTAATCAAAATATTTATCTAGAGGGTACATGGTCAAATTATTTTTGCTTAACAAGCCTCCTGAAGCAGCGCTCCCCGGAAAGTTGCTGGAGGGAAAATTATGCAAGGTTTTTCTTTAAATTACAAAATCACAGCAAAAAGCCTATTTCAGGCTTTTTGTTTTAATTGACAGGCAGCAGTCTCTGGTGGCAGGGCTTTACCGAAAGGTGTGTCAAATTAAGAATTTCAGAATTGGTTTGTGACATATGAACGTGACTTAATCAACATGTACTTGAATACCGGTAACTCATTGGGAGAGCCATTCATAAAACTGGTAAAAGGAGCTCATCCCTCTAAATTTTAAACTTAAAAAAGCATCCTAAACTAAATGTCCATTTGTATGGATGATGTCATCCTTTTCTCTACCTTACCCCTCGGTGATTATTTGGTCTGAGAAATTCTAGAATTTTCCATAAAGAGCTGCCTCCCGCAGTTCTTTTACTTCTAATAGGTGATAAAATTCATCCCTGTTTTCCCCTGTGTAAGTGTATAGTAGGAGACAGTAACTGGTCTTTATTAGTTTGCTGGAGGGAGGGGTTGGTGCATAACTGAATTAAAACTATGCCCCTCTGACTCAACCTCCCCTTTGGAAACTTAAGGGGAATGCAATTTTAAATTGAGCCCAGGTTTAAGAAAAGGAATAGGACTGCTAACCAACTAGTTAACTGCAAACCAGTGCCTGCAAGTGACTGTAAGGTTAACTACCCTTACCAGCCCTCGTGAAAGTACAGGTGGGTCTGGGGAGACCTATGCCCCTTATTTGCATTCTTCTCTATAGTTTACATCTTCATATATGCACTCTCTCTTTTCACCTTTATTCTCACTGCGGTATTGTCACATTGTCCTAAAGCAAGATGCCTTGAAGGACTTTTCAAAGGCAAAAGTGCCCCTAGGTCTGGCCGGAAGTACCTAACTCCCAGCCTTTCCATTATTTAAATATCTTTTTGTTTTATTTAGGCAAGATCATCGATTTTTAAAAAGGGAAATGATGATTTGCCCGTGATAATTCCAAAGGGGGGGCGGGGGAATGAAGAATTACTAACAAGGGCTGACTCTTCCCACTTTGTTTTATGTGAGAATATTATTGAAACAATGTTTCCCTAATAGTTTAAAACATCCTGCACTGGTGCATTGCGCTGCAATGTGCTGGGGGTGGGGACCAGCTCTGCAGTGGTCAGCGTGGCCAGGCAAACGGATGGCCAGGGCTGCTGTCAGCCACGTTGGAGACCCACTGCACCAAAACCTACCGCAGACCTGTCATGGGGCCAACACAGGGGCTTTATTACTATTACTGCTTGTTGCTGCACCAGAGAGTAAAAATGGAGGAAAAGAGCCCCGAAAGAGCTCTTTCCTGATATGTGGGCTGAAAAAATTAAGCGGACATTGGCTGCCCAGTCCCTAAAAGCTACCTAAACTTCCTAAAGGTTAGTCTAAAATGTGGTACTCTGACCTTGCCCTTGGTACAGATTTGACACTTACTCTCCATTAAACCCATTAACATGCAGGATCCTCATTTGCTTCACAATGGTGCTTTTACCAGATTCTCCAGCACCTAGAAAATGAAAGTAAGTCTCAGGTTAAGAAAGAGGCATTTTACACACTTTGGGCAAGGAGGAGAGAGAGGGAGAGAGAGGGAGAGAGAGAGAGGGAGAGAGGAGACACTACTGCTGTTTTCTTCATAGAAGCAACACGCAAAACAAGCAAAATAAGAGACGTGCAAATTTCCTTGACATTTCGACGCAGAAAAAATGAAATAAACATCCAACTTTGTGTGTACCTGCAGTATTTCACCATCGGAACAACAAACAAGAATTAAAGGTTTTGGTTTGTTTAGGTGTTTTCTTTGTTTTAGTTGTTTTAAAATTTGTGGGGTGGGCACAGAATGATGCAATTTTGTCATGGTGGGGGGAGGTAAGAAAATTACAGTTATAACTATGAAACTGGATCTTTGAACTACGAGCGTTCACTGGTAAAACGTACACCTTAATGTATATGGGCACATAATTCATTGTTTGTCAGCTGTTTCATGGTTAAAATACCCCAGGGTTCACAGACAATGCCCAGACCCCTATGGTGCCCCCAGATCTAAACTGACGCAGCAGCTCGCCAACATTTTCTCAAAGTAGCTGTTTTGTCTGCAGGGTTCTTGTCCCCTGGGCTACTTAAAAACCACCCCCTTAGCCCCACAATATTCCATTTGATCCACTTCTCCACACCCCTCCCCCCTTTCACTGCAAACTTTATTTTTCTAAAGCTAAACCCTCTCTGGATATAACAACCATTTGGGGGTGGGGGGGGAGATGAAAGACCATCGATTTGCTGTCTTCTTGAAAAATATTTAAATATAGTGCTTGAGAACAACCCTATTAATAACATGTTAAAAAGGACAAGACTTTAATCATAAGGGAAAATATTCCTGAAAACGACTGAATTTTCAATGATTCCAAGCCCTTCACGACTAACAGAGCTAGAAAAAGGGCGTATGCCCCCATTTGAAATCACCTTAAATTTGTAAAAACATGTATTTTATGGAAAAAACATAGTTCCACCAAGCTAGGAGGAGGATTGCTAGTTTCTCGGCCTCTGTAAATGGATACTCTCTCCAACAAATAATCCTGAGTGGGCAATTTTTGCCCCTCTCCCACACAAACCTATTTGGTTTTTTAGCCCCTCTTCACTTTTTATTGTTTTACTGCCCAGAGAGCAAAGCATTCCTCCTTCTCTTGCCTTTTCACAAGGCTGTAATCAATATCTATAAAAAGTTAAAATTAGTTTCCACAGAAACATTGATTTCAAAGCAAACATTCTATCTTAATGAGCCTAACTCTCACAAATTAAAATATTAACGGTACTATTGAAGAGAATACATAATATTAATCAGAATCTCCAATATTCTTGTTTCGTGTTAAAATTCGTAGCACCTCTTTTACATGCACAGAGGTCCGTGCCTCAGTTTCCACATTTAGGAAATCAGAGAAACTGAAAAACTACTGCAAGGTCTTCTGTGGCCCTGTAATTGAAATTTTATTTCATAAATTAAAAAAAGAGGATCCTGGGCATCATTATGTTTCCTCCTTTTTTGGGTAGGGGGCATCACTTGGTGAGAATCACCATTTAAAGATGTAAAATGCGTGGCACTGACCCGGGCTGCAAAGCCCCATGCCAGAGGTTTTTTTATGATAATAGGATTAGGACACCTGGGGCAGGTTAGCCTAGTGATGCCCGGTGCATTCAGAGTTAACAGTCTCAAATTAAGGGGAGACTATGATCACTGTGCAAAGGTGTTAGAAATTTAAGGTACCATTCGCATCACTTATTTAAAATAAGTATTCAGATAGCAAGAGTGTTCCTAGATAAGATTCTAGACTTTTCTAGGCTTATACTTTGAAATCAAGTTATATGCAATTAATATTCACACACCATAATTCCACCTTTAGAAGTTTTGACAACAGCTCAACATAGGTACCATTTAATTACTGTAATTGCAAATGCATAAACACCAAAGAGACTTATTTTCACTTAATAATTTTCTGCTTTACATAAATCTGGACCCAGGAGAACAAAGACATGACCCGTCCCCCAAAAGCAAAGGAGACGCCACCACAAAGGAAAAACAGCCCTTTACATTTTATTCTTTATAATCAAGCTCTTTTGTTGATATGTGACCCTGAACTAGGTCTTAACCTAGCAAATTCACTCAGATAGCCAAATTACTAAGGAAGTGGAAAACTTCCATGCTAATTAATGCTTGTGTAATTCTTCTGGTCATTTCAACAATTTCTTTTATGCTTCTTTTATTTTTCCAAATCAGCACCTTTAAGAAAAATGGGGGAAAGGCCATCTCCTTAGAGTTAACAGCCCCCCCCCCCATGCCTTTATTTATTTTTTTGCCAAAGATGAAAAACCGCAATCAAAAGAGAAAACCCCAAACCGAACAACCAAATGTCACTTGACAAACTACTAATTAATGTATTCTCCTCTCCTTCCACCTGGAAAAAAAGTCTTCTCCTTCAAGTGCGCTGGATTCCCTCCCCGCCCCCCCACCTTGAAAAGGACAAAAAAAAAAAAAACCACGCCATTTCCAGACCAAGAAGCCATTTACAGACAAATGTCATTTTCCAGTTTTGATTTGTGCATGTCTTTTTTTTTTTTTCTCCTTTTTTCACAAAGCGCTCTCAATGTGGCCGACTAACAGGAAAATGTGTGTGTGCTAATGGTTTATGGGGGGGGGGGGGGCGCTGCTGTTGGGGGGGGGGGTGGGCGGCAGCTGCTACAATTAATTCTCTTCTCTGCTTTTCAAAAAGCCTGCATATCTGGAAGGGGAAAAAAAGGTCATACTGTAAAATGACGTGTCATTTGGCTTCACTGGGCACTTCAGCGTACTAACTCCATTTTTTTTTTTTCGGCCTTATTTTATTCGATTCTCCTTCGCTTCCTTCCACGGCCCGACCCGGCCCGGGACACGTCTGCTCCGCGCACACAGGGTGTCCTGCCCCAAACGCACCAAGTCGCGCCCAGCGGCCGCCGCGCAGCCTCCTCCCGCCCCCCGCCCCCCCCTCGGCTCCGGCGCCACGACTCGCCCGCGCCCCCTCCCCCTCGCTGCACCACCTTTACCACCCGGAGCCCTTCCGAGGGGCTGATGTCACCCGCCCCCCCCAACTCTCTACGGCCACTTCCCCCGCCGAACCTCCCCTCGACGAGGCCCCTCCGCCACCGCGGCGTGCCCCCCACCCGGCTGGCTGGCTTTCTCCCTGTCCCTCTCCCGACAAATCACACACCCCACGGAGGCGGGTCCCCCTCCCGTGGCCCGCCACCCCATTTCCTGTCCCCGAAACCCTCTTTTTGTCGCAGTCTCCCGAGCCCTGTGGGACTCCCCCTCCCCCTCCCCAACACGCACCCGAAGCCCCGGCGCCGTGTAGGCCTCGCGGAGACAGAGAGAGAGAGAGAGAGAGAGAGAGAGAGGAGGGCGCGGGGAAGACGGGAGAGAGACCGGGAGCGGGCGGCGAGGGCAGGGAGCCCCGCGCCCGCGTCGCCACGGCCCCCCGCCCTATTTCAGGCCCCCGCCCGGCCGAATGGCGCCCCGGGGTCCCCCTTCCGGCCTCGCCCCCCAGAGGCTGAGCCCGCGGGCGGGCGGCGGGCTCGGGAGCGCGCGCCCGGGGCGAGGGGCGGGCTCGGCGCGCGCGGCCTGCGGGGCGCCCTGAGGGGCCCCCCCGGGCCGGGCCGGCGCCCCCCGCCCCGCCCTTACCCAGCAGCAGCAGACGGTGCGTGGCCCGGTAGACCTGCTTGTCCTTCTGCAGCTGCTTCTCGATCTTCTTGTTGGCCTCGCGCTGCGCCTTCTCCTCGTTGCGCTGGTCCTCGGTCTTGCTGTTTCCGAGACAGCCCATGGCGGCGGCGGCGGCGGCGGCGGCGGGGCCGGGCGCGGGCGGCCTCACGCGGGCCGAGAGGGCCGGGGCAGCACCGGGCGGGCGGGCCGGGCGCGGACTCGGCTCCTCGGGGAGGAGCGCGCGGGGAGGGCGGTGTCGCTGTGTTCGAGCAGAGCGCGCGGCTCCCAACCCCTCGAGCTTGAGCCCAGGGGTCTGATGGCCGCCGCGGAGCGAGGCGGACCTGAGACGGAGCTGCGGGCGCTGCTGCCGCCGCTGCCGCCGCCGCCGCTCTTATTGCCTCGGCCGGAGCCCCGCCGCCGCCCCGACCCAGAGCTCCGCGGCGGGCGGGGGGAGGCGGGGGGAGGCGGAGGCGGCGGCGGCGAGGGGGGTGGAAGGAGGAGGAGGAGGGATGAGGAGCGGCCGCGGCGGCGGGGAGGGCGGGAGCTGGCGGAGGGAGGCGCCCCCCCCGGGTACCCGGGGAGGGGGGTCCCTCCGCCCGCGTCCGGCCCGGGACGGGACAGGCCCGGGAGACGCCCCCTCGCCCCCCCTGGCTTGGGCCCCAAGCGGGCCCGGCCTCCGGGGGGAGAGGGGGCGTCTCCGAGCCGGTGACGACCCCTCGCACGACGCCAACGCTCCACCCCCCGGGCCGCGTCGCCCTGCGGCCCCCGAGGCCGAGCGCCCCCCTCCCCTCCCGCGGGCGCCGCCGAGGGGCCGGGGTGGGCGGAAGGGGAGGGAGTGCGAGCCAGAGCCCGGACTTAGGAAAATTTTCGAAAAGAAGTGAGAGACATAGAGAGAGCTAGAGAGCAGGGAAGTGTGGAAAAAGCGAGGCGAGCACGAACCAAAGGACAGAGCAACCGAAAAAGAAAATGTGTCCAAACACACATACACAAATACTCAATAAAACTCCACACTACACAGCGATGGTGGTGTCTGGGGGCGGGGGCGGGGGGTCTGACTTAGATGAGCCGCTCCTCGCGCCCCCGGCGACGGGCGCCAGGGCCGGACCCGAAGGCACTCGAGGCCCCAGAGTGCCCTCGGCCTCTGCGCTTGGCCGGGCCGCCCACGAAGGAGAAGAAGGCGCAGCCCAGGAACATTCGGAAGCAGCAGGTCGCCCCGAAAAAGAAGCCGCAGCCGCGGCCCTCGTCCGGGTTCGGGTGCATTAGAAAGTCCAGCACCCACGCGGGGTTGCGCGCAGAGAAGACCAGGAAGGTCAGCAGTGGCAGGTGGGCGCTCAGCGCGCTCATCTCCAGCCGCCCAGACCCCCACATGGCGCTCCTGAATCCTCGCAGGGCGTCGAACAAGTCGTCGTAGTCGTCGTCGACCTCGTCGTCGTCGTAGTCGTCGTCCTCGTCACTTGAGTCCGTGTCCCACTCAATCCAGATCCTACTCGTGGCCCCGGCGCCGGCGCCCACGCCGACCCCGGCGGCGCCCTCCGCGGCGCCCTCGACGGCGGCGGCGGCGCCGGCCGCGGCGGCGGCCTCCGGGCCTCGGGCCGCCTCCTGGGCTTCTAGCCCCTTCTTCTTCATCTTCTTCTGCATCTTCTCCAACTTCTTCCTCTCCTTCTCCTTCTTCTTCTCCTCTTTTTTTCTCTGCTCCAGCAGCTTCTTCTCCATCTTCCGCCGCTCTTTTTCGGTCAGCAACTTCTCGCCGGGCGCCTCTTGCTCCGACTTCTTCGGGGGCTTCTCGGCGACCCCTTTCTTCCGCGACGCGCGCTGCTCGGCCAGCGCTGCAGCCACCGCCGCAGCTTCGGCAGCCACCTCGGCCGCAGCCAACGCTGTCTTCCTCTCGCTCTCCAGCGCTCGAGCTTTGAGTTTCATGGCCATCTTCAGCATGATGGCTTGGCCACCTCGGGGTGCCTGGCTCTCGCCTGGCCCGGGCGCCCTGTTTGCCCCCGGCCTCGGGCTGGCCGGACCCCGTGCGCCCCGTGTCGGGGGAGTCTGTTGCGATCCCCGCGGCTCTGTCCCGGGGGGCCGCGGAGCGCGGCTGCCGGGCTTCGTCCGGGCTGCTGGGCTGGCTGCCTAAGAGTTAGCGCCAAAACGGATGAGCAAACGAAAAGGGGGCGAGAACAAACCAAAAAGCACCCAACAATACGAGAAATCAAAAAGCACCAAGAAATGTCAAACAACTCAAAAAAGAAAAAGTGCAGAAGGCGCGATGGCACGAGTTTGCTGTTACCCTCAGACGCTCCTTGGTTAGGCTCTTGGGCACGCCAATGGAGAAAAGAGAAGAGAAGAAAGAGAATTGGGGGGTGCCCCGCAGGCTCGGGCAGGGCGGTAGCGCCGGGGCGCCCCTGCCCTGTCCCGGCCCCCGTGGCTGTTGCCCCGCGCCGGGCGACTCGCACTTCCGCGGGAGGCCACGGTGCCCCCGGACTTACATGTGAGTGAGGTGCACTCACACGCAAGGCAGTGCCTGCCTGCCTGCCTGCCGGCCGCCCGCCGCCGCCCCGCGCCGGGAGGCTTCGCTCCAGCCGCGGCGCCGCCGCCGGGAGCCGGAGAGCCAGCGAGCGAGCAGCGCGCTGGGCCGGCCACCTGACGCAGCCCGCTCCGCGGTGCCGACGCGACTGAGCGTGCCGCCGGAGAGCAGCGCTCCTAAGCGGCCCGATGACGCCCCAGCCTCTCTTCAGAGGACGGACCCACCGTGGTGGCCCCTATAAACCGAAGGGGAAGCCGAAAAATCGGCCCGCCGAGGACGTGCCCAAACGGGCTGCCACGCACCCCGAGGGTGCGGGCGGGTGCGGGGGGCTACGCGGGTGTGTGCACGGGGCGTGAGGGATGCGGCGCTGGGGGGCTCGGGGGCGCCCAAGTCGGTGGGCGCCGGACCCCGCCTCCCAGACCTGCCTCCCAATTTTCGGTGAGTGGTGTAGCCCTGAGCGGCGTGCAAAGTGTGCGACGGCGGCGCTCGCCCGGCCACGCGCCTCCTTACCTCCCGCTTCCCGGTTAGCGTGCGCGGGGCCGGCCACCCAGCCCTCCCTCCCAGCGGCGCGCGCCCGCGGAGGTAGGTGTCGGCACTAATTAATCGCGGCACTCGATAGGTGATGTGCGGTGTGATATGAGTGCGGGACGGGCATCATCGCCAGGGGAAGCCGGCGACGCAAGAGCCAAGCGCTGGTGGCCAGGTCGCGGGGTCGGCGCCCTTGGAGTCCTCCCGAGTTGGCGAGGTGGTGGGCCAGGGTGTCCCAGTTATCCGTGGCTGGGCCTGCGGGCTGTGGTGGCTGGGGGTGTTCTGGAACAGATGGAAAAGTAGTTTATTGATCATGAATTTGTTTGAGAATTGTTTAAAAACTTTCAAGTGTTTCCCCCACCCCACCACAGCACTGTCCCATTTAAGGATACGGCAGACCGAGCGCAGTGGGTTAAGGGCAGTGACACCGAGTCAGTCCTCAACGGCTCGGAGGCGGCTCGCTTTTCCTGGGACCTTGGTTGAGTCGTTTGAAGTCAAGCGGGTGTCTGCTTAGGTACAATTCATTCATTCATTCAATAAAAGTTTGGTCCCAACAGCCCACCTGGTGCCCAGGTGAGTCAAGAGTAGCCAGGACGTCAGTCTAAGACCTTGGCAACTGCCTTTGGTGGTTGACAGGCCACCTGCCAGTCAACCCAAATTCACAAGTATTCACGACTACTACTCTCTCTGTTCTTTAAGTTTCTTTCACTTTGAAACAGTCATTAAAACTTTGGATAAAAGTTGGAGTGATAAAAAGAAAACAGCCTATTTGTAAATGGAAACACAGCTAACATACCTAGGGGGTGGGGTGATTGATTGGCTGGGTCAGAGGCCTTGAGTAAATTGTCCCTATAGTTTTTCTTTGAAAATAGAAAGGCACTGTTAATCATTCAACGGGACTGTTGAAATTCCCCCCTTCCCCCAGAGTTTGCTCAACTCAAAATAAGAAAAGGTGTGACAGATGAAGGTGTCACCTATTATTTGTTGTTGACCCCATCAGGTACACCTCTGCACCCCCCTTCCCCATTTCTACAAGGCCTCACTTCATGAGAGATGGTGAGGGCAATTCAAAGTCAGCAGAGAACACTCGGAATTAAGAACAGGAAGCGAAATCTTCACGCCAGACTCTCATGGTCTATATCTGCTACCTCTCCTGACAGCGGGGTCCAGACATTCTCGGACTCTGCAGAAAAGTTGCTGTGTTTGCCCTTCCACCCCCATTCCCAAATCAGCCAGGTTCTGATCACGCTCTGGATATGTCCTCTCTTTCCACACAAAAATACACCTTCTGTCGACAGAAACCTCAAAGGAACTGCCATCCACCAAAACAAAACCGGATAAAAATATTCACCCTATAGACCGGAGTGTTCTCATAAATAAATTCCACAGTAAGGCTGTCTGAAACTATGACTTAATCATTCGCCAGCTAGATTAGAAACTACCTAAAGATTGAGTTTTGTATCTTTACCTATTAAATAAAAACCTCTTGCTTGAATTTGATTAATTGATCTACTGTCGTTTTTAAAAACTGGTGAAGGCTTATGAGGAGGAGGAACAGGCCAGATTTTTGTTAAGCTCCATTTGTTCCAAAACATCTTCCTTCCTGCTTCTAATGTGGCGAAGAGCAAATACATTGTATTTAAGAGGAACAAGGTAAATAGTAACCAATACAACCTTGATACTTATGCCAGTAGCTACACATTACTACAAAGAATATAATGAAGAGTCTCCTTATTTGGAAATCCCTGAGTTGGGTTACCATCTCCCCCTTTTAGATAAATATGAAGCCTGAACTTTGAAAGGAGTGAAGCTGTCCCATGTCATATGCTGACACATATTCCAGGCAAGTACAATCAGGACTATTGTCCTAGAATGTATAAAGCAAGGTCAGGCTTCAGCCATTTCAACTTCTAACCTGGCAGGTCATTCTTGGAAAAAATTTTTTTTTCTTGAAGTGTAGGTTTCACCTATATTTTATTATGACCAACCACTGATGAACAAATAAAGCATTTACTTTGTAAATATATGACAGCAGGTGGAATCAGTGGTTTACAGGTAAGCAAAGGCCACTAAGAGCTCTGAAACACAAGCTCGTTTGTGGTCTGTTCGGCTTTCTGTTTTCACTCGACACAAAGTGAAAGATGAGATTTTACTTAATTGGCGTGGTGAGCTGACACTGTCTACAGTTTTCAGTCTGGCAGTTGACCTACCCAGGGCCTTAAAAGTTTTAATTTAAAAAAAAATTTTAAAAAGGGCTTTCAGGTTCAGAGGCCACCATGCGTGACCTTTTCATATGAATTAGTGATTTATTTTAATAGGTTGTTACTGTTTTAAGGGCCTGGTTTATGCTCTGAGAGTGAGCAATCCATTAGCATAATTCTTGGAACAGCCCAGACTGGTGAGTTTTCCAGTGGAAGGGGCCTCTTGTTTGGCTCAGGGACAGATGGAAGTCGTGGAAATTTCAAGCTCTGAAGAGGGGCGAAGGGCCAGAATGTCCCGGGTGTAAAGTGGCTGGTTCAGGTGACCTGCTCCCTGCCAAAGCCAGCAAGTGGGGATAACAACACACCCGTAACCCGAACACTAGGTCACCTCCCGCTATGACTTTGTGAAACAGGGGGGTCCCATGCTATACACAGGGCTGACGGATCAGCAGCTCCCTCCAGCAAAGCATACTTTGCAACAATAGATGGGTTGGCAAATCGGGGTTTGTTTTTTTTTTTTTTTAGTGGTCTTGTAAGCTTCATATTTATGGGTGGATGTGTTCCTTGGCTCTTTTGCATCTTCCTGTCTGAGAAAGAATGCCTCGTCTGCTGTTAGAAGCAATATACTCGCTATAGCTCAGAATCTTGAAAACGTTTTTTACACTTAATGGTGTAATTAAGTTTTTGGACAAGCATGTGTTCTTCTTGGACTTTCATTAGATGGGTCATTGTGAGGTTCCAGAGAAAATAAAATTATGATATTATTTTAATAGCCTAGCAAACAAATAGGTTTCCAGCGAAACAGAAACCTTAGCTGTAAATTTTTAATAATAATGCTTAGTACTTCAATGGTGCTTTCTGTCTTTAAAGCACATTTTGTACTTTATTTAACTAGAATGACTTGAGACCTGTACTATACACATGATGAAGCAGGTATTGTAAAATGCCTTCCTAGTTAATCCCTGATGAGAAGGTTTTATTACTTAGTCCCATAAAGTTCTTAAAAATCTAATGTACTGCTTACCTAGGGCATTTTTTTCCTTGTCACATTTACTAGTTAACAGTGACAACCACAGTTACCCTAAACTTGCATTCAAAACTAAACATGGTGTTCAAGTGAGTGAAACTTCCTTTCCAAAGCTGACCTCCAGGAACTAACTACAGGGCCACATGACATTTCTCAATTTGATTCCTATTAATTAATTCTAAAATAATTTATTTTTAACTCAGAATATACTCTAACCAAAACAAAATATGGAGGCATGTTGGCCAATGTGTTTGGACCCAATTTCTTGAGCCAGTGGCTTTGGGATACCAATCAAACATTTGAAAAGCACGGTTCACAAAATGAGGGAAACTGGGTCTTTGGTGCCGTGACTGGGTCTTTCCTGACTCTGCTGGACAGACGTCATCAAAGAGAGGAATGTCCTGGTCTTTGTGATGCCCAGTTCCCAAGACCCTTAGTGCCTTTCTTATGACATTCCCAGGAGTGGACTTTTAACAAAGTCACCAAACACTGTAAAAGTGGGACACAATAGAGTCTACGCTGTTCCTTTTAAAAGCGGAAACCTAAATAACGATACACATGATAGCCCTGAAAAGATTCAAGATAGATAACTTGGATGACGGGCTTACTGACATCAACCACAGATCAAAGGACCCACTTACTGGAGGTCCTAATTGAGGGATGAGGTATGTAAAACTGTTACCACTTTATAGCAGAAGAGTTAATTTTCCTAAACCAAACTAACTTCAACATCTTAGTAAACAAGTACCAACAGGAAAAAACAAAAAGCAAGTTGGCGCAATCAAGAGAGCCCTAAAGTCCTAATAAGATATGTGGAGATAAAAGAAATCCTTTAATTGTTCTGATTTTAAAGATTTTGGGGTTTTTTTTTCCCATTGCATTCAATTCTTCAAATTTAGCCCCATATAATTGTTTCGATTGTTAAATACTCTGGATGAATCATGTAATAAACTTTCTTTCATTAAGTACTGTTTTGTGTATAAAGGAAATAATTGCTAAATACAACTTTTACCATCTTGGAGTTTTTACTGTATTTACCTACCAACCAAGTGTAGATGACTGTTTTCAAACAGGCCTGCAATTAGTTACTAGCCTCAGTTTGGGACAAATAAGATTCTGATGGGGCTGTGGGTGTTACTTGCCTTCGACCCCACCCCCCCAAACCCACTTCTATCTGTTGTTGGTAAACCCAGAATTAAGCAATTAATGGGACATAATTAGTCACACATTTATCTAAAACTGGGTACATTTTCATCTTTCTGTGCCCATACATGTTGAAAATGAAATAGAAAAATGTGTAATTATAGTTTAGCTCCACCTCCTTCCCTGGGTTTTTATTTTGAGGGGCACAAATGCTCGGTTCCCAGAGAAGCCCCGGCTTTGCCCCCTCCCCCCTCCATTTCCATTTAGCCTCTGTTTGGTCAAAACTCAGGACTTGCCCAGAGAATGTGCCCTCGACTCTATCAGCAGTCCATGGAGGACTGGGCGCCGTGTACAGCCCTCTGCCTTGATGAGCCAGGAGCTACTCAACTCAGCAAAGCCCAGATGCTACAGCGGCTTCCTCAGGTCTTTGCCGACCTCTGGAAGTTATGAGGAAGAGAGAACTAGCCAGCTGAAACAACGGGTATTTGCAATCAGTCTGCGATCAGATGGAAAGGAGATGTTTTCATGAGCTACAGACCTCAGCTGTGCCCACAGCCACGTCCCAGGGTCTCTGCCTGCCGCCCAGAACTGGGAAGGCGGCCTCTGCCTGCTTTCTCGAACATTCCTGTTTCTTGGTCGCTGAAGTCTCTACTACCTTCTCAGATTACGGCTCCTTTTGTGCTAATTACACCGAAAAAATTGAAAGAATGTCGCTGACTTTACAAAGAACACAAAGCAGACTTGCTTAAAAAACTAAATATAGCCAATTTCTTTCAGAAGGCGGACCACTCAGCCTTCAAAATGATTTGCACTGTGTGGATTAACTGCAGATGGACAATTCATTTATGAAGACCCAGGTGACAGAATGGAGGATACATTTAAAACGTGGGTCGCTTTGGGGGGCCGTTCACATGAAATCTGAAGATCTGATTAATGATGAACTGCCCCCCTACACCCCCCCCCCCCCACCCAGCGCTTAACTGTAAAATAAGACTTGCCAGTGATAGTAGGCTAATATAAGCTACCATAAAAAGAGGAAAGAAATGGAATGCCGCTGTGTAGAAAGCTATATACTATACAGGTAAAAATATAAATGAGAGGAAAAGAAAGTCTAACTTCTCACCCTGGAAGGCTGCGCCTGCCACAAAACAAGAAGATGCTGTTTTTGCAACTCCCTGTTCTCCATTATATAAGGAATGGTCTTTTAAAAGAGAATTGGGGAGCACATGTTGCTGGCCAAGAAAATTATGGATGGCGTCCCCATGTTCCTTCTATGAAATCCTCTAAGGGTTAATAGGTGAACAGTAGCCGCTTGAAATGATTTATTTTTCTAAGGAACATTAAATACTGAATTGCTCATGCTGAAATAATGCCACAGCTGTGACCCTTAGGGCTGCATTTTGGACACCGGTTCAAGTGACAGGTGTACTTGGTGTATGCCCAGCTTGGCTGAAATTGTGAGGCCTAACTCAAGTTTTCCCCCTCGACTCGTTGGTGGCAACTCTAGAGCCAGCCAGGAAAGGGCCTTTTGCCATAGAAGACCATGTGTGCTCAGCTGTCAACGCCAGCCTTGGATTGGGGAGGGGGAGGATGGGGGCCCCTGCTCCCTGAATAGAAAACAAGAAAATCAAGACAGACAGAAGACAGGGGGAAGAGGAAGTCGGAGCTGAGAAGTCTGATTTGAAATCCTTCTAGGTTTTAAAGCAAACAGATCTGTCCTTGGAGGATTTTAGCAAATGAAGCAAGCCTGGGATTCTAGGAAATGTGTCACCAAAATTGGTATTACTAGAGGAAGTGGCACAAAGCTGGAAATTCAGAGTCTAATCTGTAACATACTAACTACACCTATTTTTATCCCAGGGTTGCAGTGACCTAACACCAAGAAATGAAAACTCTACAGAAAACTAGCCCTTCATCGATAAAAGACATGAACACCTTGAGAGGGGGGTGGCAGGGCAAAGGTTTCACTAGGTCCCTTAATCTGACCAAGGGTTAGACATCAGCAGTCACTCATGAAGGCAGCTGATTTTTGAGGAAAGCCAGTGAAGGCTCCAGACCAAACCTTGGGAGCCCTGGTGTGAAGTGAGCAACTCTGCAATGTCAAAAGTCTGGCCGGAGCAAAATGCCTATACGGTGTCCTAGTGGTTTGCAGAGGGCAAGAAGGCTGGGTAAGTCAAGAAGGAGCCCAGATGGAGCTTCCCTTCATCTATGCTACCAGACACAAAGGCATGGGGTCCCTGTCTTTTGGCAAGATGGTGCCAGGTGGCTGATGAGCAGAGAACCAGCTCCAGAAGTTGACAAATGTCCCACTTTGGGGCCTGGTTCCAATAAGGATGCTTCTCATGAAGATGATGGTTGAAGCTATTGCTCCCTTATTCTGAAAAGGCAAACCTCTACCTCCTGAGTACAGGATGCTTTCATAATTGGAATCCCTGGGAGCTGCTTCAAAAAGCTAGTGAAAGAATCTTTCAGAGGAAGCTGATATAAAACTTAGTTGGGATGCAAAGACATCTAATCTTCAAGCTAAATGGATGCTCTGTTTACTCATAACCATTCAAAGCATCCTAAAGTCTAGAAAGACCTAATTCAGTTCAGTTCAGTCGCTCAGTGGTGTCCGACTCTTCGCGATCCCATGGACTGCAGCACGCCAGGCCTTCTTGTCCATCACCAACTCTCTGAGTTTACTCAAGAGCCTAGGCACAAAGACCTAACTAGTTAGCTGCAAATTCCTATCATGGTGTTATTATTAACCCAAGCCTCAGGGGGGCGCTCCAGAGCAGGGGACCGGAAAGTCTTCCTCAGCCTTCAATTTCTTAAATAGTTTTGAGTAAAAATCAGTAATCAGCCTAAATACATTTCAGTGATCTGCCACAAGTTAGTTGAATGCAAAAGGGAAAAAAAAACCCAAATTGTGAACTAACTAGGGTGATCCCCAAGGACACTTAATGTTTTCATCTCAGATATAAGATAACTTTATATTTCATTTGCCTTGCACATTCTTAAATGTGCTAAACAGATATGTATTCCTCACCTTGGCATAACTATATATCCTCTAGATTTACTGAGGGTACAGAAGGCAGAGAAGGGAACTTTGTAAAAAAGAAGAAGAAAACTAAAGAATAGAATTCTACAACAAAAATTTAGTTTCTGAAATGGATGCCAAAGTAGAAGAGACTGAGAGAAAAATATATGCGTTTTCAGTAAAACTACAAACACACCAAAAAAGGTACTAACAACATGAAAACCCCAGGGAAACAAACAAAATCACTCTAATTTATAGTAATAGAACCCTTGGTGTACCTTCCCCCCAACACCTGATAGTTCTGTGAAATCACCCAGCTGTCACTCTTTTTCTCTTAGCAATGTGACACTGATCTGTCATTATTAGAATTCAGAGGTCTGCTTAATGAACTCTTAATAAATGAAAGTCATCAATTCTTGACCTTTTCCCCCTGAAATTCTCGGTATGTGGTTAAACTGCTAAAAAAGTATCTTCAAGGTTCTGTGACTATAACATAAAAATAAAAGATCAAGGGTGGGTGGCTTGGGAAGCCTGAGCAGATTTGGGTTCTGCCCTGCCTGCACCCCAGGGGGAAAATGAGTAAGATCGATTGGAAACAGTATCTAGGGGTAGTAGCAATGCTCTGCTTTGGCTGAGCTGTCTGCAAATAGAACTACTCTGCCTGAGACTGAAGTCCAGGAGGGAGGGGTGCCAAGGAGCCCTTCCCCCTTCCTCTACCCCCAACTAGCATCCCCTTCCTACCCCACCTGCCGGGCTATTGAAAGAAACTGGAGCCCAAAGAGTCTGAATTAGCTAGCCAAATGAGAAAGAAAGAGAAGCAATTGATGATTGAGTCCTAGTTTTAGTGACTCTGAGAATAAAGGATGGGGGAGGGGGGGCACTTTTTCAAGAAACTGAATCATGACCATTTTTTTTTTTTTTCCTATGAAAGCAAGACTCCTCGTCCGTATTTTTCACTAACTGCCCTGAGCTGGTGGTAACCTAAGACAAGATGAGGGCAGGTGGCTTCAAGCCTCCTATTCGTGCTAAGGTGGCCGCAGGCACCAGATAAATCTTGACCCTGACAATGGTGCTGCCAAGAGCCTAATCACAAAGACTGCCCTCTGCGTGCCTGCCTGTAAAGCCCGGTGACCCTCTGCCCCTCTGCAGCAGACTCCAGGTGGCCACTGCAGAGAAAGCATGAGGGTCTCACGTCTTATTCATGTCCCTTCTAGTTCCTCATTCCTCAGAGAGCAGGCTGACTTTCTAGGTCTGTCTCCTCTGATCCCTAAAAATAAGTTTACTTGTCGGGGGGAATGTCAGGGGAGGGGGTCAGATGAGCTGATCCTCAAATATTCCACAAACTGGCTGTCTGGGGACAAAACATCCAGATGCTTTTTCACAACTGGACTTTTGACCAAATTGATTGGATGCTTCAGTGTCAAGAACACAAAAAGTCAGAAGGGTCACCAGAAGAGGAAGTTTGTGGGCGACAAGAAAAAACATACTATAGTAGGAAGCATTACATTTTTCGAGCAAGGAAAATCTGAGTTTTCAGGTTGTGCTAAATGACTCAAAGTTTGCTAGAGTGAAGACAAGGCAGAAAGAATGGATTTTGTAAAAGGTTATATTGGTCCTATTTATTTGGCTTTGGTGCCCCCCCCCCCCTTTTAAGCACTCTGTAAAATGCAAATGGTCTAAATTAAGAAACCATCTAATCTCAACCAATATTAATTCTGACATGAAAAATGAGACCAATTCTTCAGACAGGATTATGATCACGGCCGCCTGACATTAACCGATCACCCCCGTTTCTCAAAGAACAGGATATTTTCCTTTCCCAAAGTGCCTATTTATTTCTGAGAGAGACCCCCAATCCTCTCAGATGATCCTTATTCTGACACTGAAAAGATACAATCTCCTAACATGGTCTGCTCTGACCCTGTAGACTCTGTATCTTATTTGTCTGTTTTATTGTTCCCCCCTCCAAACTAAAATCCCTCTAAAATACCTACAGACCCCCAACACAGCAGGAGGTCAGAATGCTGTCCCTCTCTCTTTCTCCATGCAGACCCAAGTGCCAGCCCCGAATATTGTTTCCCAAGCAGAAAAGAGAAAACTGAGAAAAAGATTTGTTTTTCTGTCGTGTTTTCTCAACCGGTCCATTGAAATCAGCATGATCACGGTTCCTCCATCTCTGCAGCAGGCAGAGTCGCCGAGCATCTAGATAAAGAATCTGCCTTTCGGCGGGGCTCAGATGGGGACACTGCAGTTGTTCTAGAAAAATGAGGCGTCTCTGCACCCTGAGACCACTGCCACCTCCCGTGAGATCCTGTGGGTGTTGCACTTGGCTTGTGAATTCTCTCGGAGAAGTGCAAGAAATAAAGTGGCTTCACTGGGAAATGCCCATTATTCTCCTGCCATAGAGCCCTAAGTCCCTGCTGTCTCACTACCCTCTGCCTGGTAATTGTCATCACAACCGGAAGGGTCTGTACCAGTCTGATGATTCAGTGAGGGGCAGAAGGGACCCTGGAAAAGTCATGGACTGTTTGGAAGAACCTGCTGGCGTAGAGAACCCCACCCCCAAGGGCTGGGGGAACTACGCCCCTAGGTGTTTACCGCAGCCTGCAGGGTGCTCTGCCTGCGGTGTGTAACAAACATTGGGTAATTCAGCGGCACAAAGTCAGGGTCACATCACATCTCCTGCTTTGTGTAGTTCTGTCCTAGAGGCTCTCCGGCAGCCGGTACCCGGTGTCTGCATGGCATGAAAAGGTTCTAAAACGGAGGAGGGGGCTGAAATAATGCCCCACCACCTCCCTCCATTCCTGGGCCCCGTGGGCAGCCTGGATTCATGTTGCTCTCTTCCTCACATTTCCAAGCCCAGGAGCTAAGGCTCTTTTCAGCTGAGAGTGAGTCTAGAATTCACTTTTCTTTTTCTCTAAATACTGCCAGTCTGAATCCCATGGCCACCTTCAGGGGCTGGGGGGGTTGGGGGGCGGGAGGAGGAGTTCCTGAGAGCTCAAGGTTGAAGGTCAAGGCAGGGTGGGTGGAAGGGGAAATGGGCCTTTTCCCTGATTCTCGCCAGAGCTGAAAGAAACTGATTAACATCTGCTTTCCACCTCTCTTCCCATTGCTACAACTCGGGCCTCAGCCCTCAGACCTACAGGGTTCTCTCTGGCCTCCTCTGCAGCTCCCAGGCCCTAGAACCTGACTTGAAAAAAACAAAAAACAAAACCCCACCATTTTCAACAACGAGACCTCAGCTGCTTTCAAAGCCAATGGAGCAGAACACTAGGAGACTCCCCCAGCTTGAGGTTAAAGTCACAGCTCACTCCACAGAGGGGAAGGGAGAAGTCGGCATTCAGGAGGCACTGGCTAAGGCCTGTCCTGTGGGCTCTTCCCAGGCCAGGCTCAGCCCTGGCTACAAACAGCCGGCCTGACCAGCACAACTGGGGCAGGGACCCGGGACCATGGGCAGGGGGCTTCCCTCCCTCCTTCGGAGTATCCATCACTGTGTAGTAACAGTCCGCTTGGCACTCCCCTCATCTCTCTTTCAGAGCCCCCTCCCTTCCCCACAGCACAAGCCTTCTCGGTTTAAATAAAAAAAAAAAAACAACAACAACCGAAAACCATCTTGTTCTTTCGTCATAATTAAAGTGCTGTCAGGGAAAATGGCATGGCTGATTTTTGCCGCAGTTGAAATGACCCTTAGCTTTCCTCTCCTCTCATTTGCTAAAGTGGTCCTTTCTCTGCCTGAAATCAGGCCCTTTGGTGATGGAAATTTTAGCAGGAAGCGGAGAGTTCTAAGCAGAATCCTAACCTTGGGAGTGTGGGGAGAAAAATCGATGTTTTTGGAGCCGGCCTCTCTGCGGCAGCAGCCAAGGTGCTGTGAGGCCATCTTCCCCGGCAGCGAGGGTGCCCTCGGCTCCATCATGCCGGCTCCCTCCCTCCCAGACGTTGTCATGGGGTCGTAATTTAGCCACACTTGGAGGTCGATTCTCCCCGTTGACTTATCTAAGGGGCAGAAGGAAGCTGCTTGGAAGGAAGATAAAATCCGAGCGCCTTCCTCGCTCAGAGGGAAAGCGTGACTGCATATTTAATATCCTCGCCGGCCTGCATGTTTGTGTTTGAAATAAAGCTATAACTTCCCCGCGTAATGAAATGCGCCCCCCTCCTCCTGCCCGCCGAGGGCTACAGAGCTCCGGTGACACTCCTGCCTGTCACAGCCACCGCAGTGCCCAGGGCCCTCTCCGGCAATCTCAGCTCTTCTCATTTTGTAAAGACGTCACCAGCCTGTGAGCTATCAGAGAACTTTCTGAAAAGGACATTTCAGGTGAGCAATGCAGTAACATTTAAGGGGGGGAAGAAAAAAGGAAAGAAAGGAGATTAAAAAGAAAAGAAAACAAAAGAAGGCAAAGGAAGCCAGGACCCTGAGTACTTCTGAGCTGCACCTTGGGAAACCATGTGTGGAAGCCATGACATATATTTAAACACGTATCATGTGAGGAATTCATAATATTCAATCCTAGCCTTCAACTACCTAGATGTTAAGGAAACATGTCAGGCACTTTCACAATTAGCTTAATATCCTTTTCCTAAATATCAGGCATCTTGGAAAGGCCCCTTCTGCGTTTCACTGGGGAGCTTAATTGGCAGGTTCCAGGTTTCTAGAAGGGTATGCTAATATGTGGCAAGTCAAAATGGCAATCCAGGCCTCCCTCGATTGAATCATTAGTTGTTAATGCACCTCTGAGTAACTCCAAGCTCAGGTGTGAAACCAGCCCGTGTCACTAAAGCACCGCTTCTTCCCTGGGCTGCAGCAAAGGATGGTGGGGCTGTTTATGTAACACACCAGCAATAAGCTTGTTTTTGCGGCATCATTATTTGCCGGCCTAGTCTCCTGCCTCCTTGCTCCTTTCTCCCTCCCCACCCCGACTCTTTTTTTTCTTTTTAAGAGAAAACCAAACAGCTGTATAGTACTCGAATCTTTTATTTCCTGACTATTCTGTGTGTCAGAGAAGTGGACGCTGGAGAAAAACATGGGGCTTGTTATTACCGGCCTGAGCCGGAATGAGTCAGGCACCTGAAGCTTCGATGTGGACCTGACTCTGCCACTCGGATGAGGCCCCCTCCCACATCCGCTGAGCTGTACCTGGAGAACTGAGGCAGTGGGGGTGGGGGGAAGCAAGCCCTGGGGGTCACGGGGCAGTGGGGGCAGGGAGCCAATTTGCTGAATTCACTTCTTGGGGGTGCACAGAGCTGGGGGTGGGGGTTCCGGTGTCAACGGCCCAAATGTTCCCTCCCCAGTCTTCCTCCACCGCCTCTTGTTAGAATTCTATTTCACTATTAAAAACGTGACTCTTTCAGCTCTCTGGCCTCAGAGAGCTCTTTATTAAAATGCAAATGTCCCTTAAGGGTAGCCCCATAAGCCTTTGCCAGCTAATGGGATTAACTGAACAGAACACAGTCACCTGCAGGGAGGTAAGGAGACCTGGGGCCAGAAGCCCCCCTTCTTCAATTTGCCACAGGCTCATCCCTGAGCAGGGAGGAAGCAAAATCCAGTCTTCCCAGTCTCAGATGCCCAGATTTCTTTGAAAGGGGACTCTGCAGCCGGGGCCCCGAGTCCCAGCAGTGGGACCATTTGCTCACTGCAGTTCTTGGCGCCTTGGTGGCCCCATCTCTTAACAATCAGTTCTCTCAGGATGGACAACGTTTTCAAGGTATCCTAGCAGAGTGGTCTGGATTCAAGAGAGCATCAGGCTGCGGTGGGGAAGTAATTGCACATAACTAATTCATTTACAGAGGCAGCCACTTGTAATAAAGGACGTTTTCAAAGTGACTTGGCAAACTGATTTTTTTTTCCCCCCTGAGCTGGTAAACAAGCTTCACATTATGCCCTGAAAATGGGTTTTCACTCACATTGATTTCGAAGTGTGCCTCTCAGGTGAAGAGTATGAAAATGTCACAAACAAGGAGAAGCCCAAACTTATTAATTCTGTAAATCTGAATTTGACTCATGAAATAAAACCAGTCCCTGTTGTCTGGGGAGTTCCTTCAGTTCAATCGCCTTCACAAAAGCACTTTCCTCCTCTTACATCTAAAATAAGAATTCTCTATTTACCTATCTGTATATATACACACGTAATTTTATAAAAACTGCATATCCTATGCTGAGTATTACAAGAGCCCTATAGATAAAACAACTCTTCCAAGGCTCTGAAGAGATGACTGAAAAGTATTTATGAGACAAAAGCTGGAAATTAAATTCTGCAATTAACTCTGCACTTTTCTTTCCGCAAAGACTGGGGGTTAATTATACTAACCTGAATAGTGAGTATCTCTATTTCCATTAGGAAAACAGGAAAGAGAGTCCCAGAGCCCAGAAGCTAAAATGGAAGACAGAACCTAAGATGGAGGGCAGGCTAGGATCTAAGATGGCGGACTGGAGCCAAAATGGAGGGCAGTTGAAGATCTAAAATGGAGGACTGACTAAAACAAAAATGGAGAGCAGCCCAGAAGCTAAGATGGAGGACTCAAGCTAAGATGAAAACACTTCACAGTACCTCAGGATTTCTGGATGCAAACTGTGAATGCTTTTTCACCCCAACCCTCAGAACACAAATCCTAGACATAAACAGAAGATTCTAAGCTTAGGTGGAAGAATTTAAGGCTATCCCCTAAGAGGATTTTCAGTCCCAGAAGATCCTGAAAGGCTTAGGCTCCAGACAAATCAGAGAAGACAGAAGGAACTGGCTAAAGGAGCTGGATGAAGAAGGAGCTTCACCATCCCAGGGTCAGGCCTCTGGAATCCCTTCTGAAAGCAAGTCCACCCCTCAGTTCGCCCAGCAAACCCCCAGCAACACCTCCTGAAGAAAGGCCTGGTTTGGTAGCTTCTCTGAGACCCACACTGGGCCTGGAGAAGGTCCCACCCTTGCTGTTTACCTATAACTCTTTAGCCCTGGACTGATGTGGAAATCTGAACCGTATGCCTGTTGAATATCTACACATGGACATCTGTTTTGATCCTTCTGGGTTTTCTACAGTCTCATTATCAGGACTCAACAATCATTTTATGTGACCATTGATTTGCTTTGCTCAACTAGGTTGGAGAAGGGTTGGAAGGCCACTGACATCTGTGTTTTTTGACAACCTTTCTATCTTTTCCTACCTGCCATGTCTATTTCCTATTTAATCACCCAGCAGCAATGGTTTACAGTTAACTTCCTGGGATTGTTTTGACTGTAAGACCAAAGAGAGCAGCAACGCCTTATACCTTTGTCTTCCCCGTGGGGAAGGGCACATTTTAAGTGTATATTGAGTGAATGAATGAATAGATAAACAAAAATGCCCAAATGAAGGCAAACTCACCGACCCAGCAAGGATTTCATGCTTCTGAGAGGCCTGGCAGACACACGCGTGGCTACTGCAACTTAAGAGATGCTACTAGAAAGGCAAAAAGGAAACAGCCATTTCGACATCTCATTGAACCCAATTCGGCAGTGACTTATCAGTGAGAGAAAATGGGAGCATTTGCACTGAGAACTGGGCAGTATTCCATGCCCTTTGCCAAGTTGGACACAGTCTACATATGAGGTAAACCTCAGATCTGCCAATGGTCAAAAATTAATTCGTGACAACTGTTTTCACTTGGAACCATGATTTCCTTCAATTAGGTGTGTCATTTTATGCTAAATTCCCATTAAACACTTCCCAACAAGCTTTTCTTTTTTTTTGAAGAACAGCCATGATGACCCTTTTCCCCTCAAGGATTCTTTTCTCTCCAGGCACCCCCCCCCTCCCCCGACCCGGGCTCAAGGATTCTTAAAGGTCACAGAAGGCCCATCCGATAAGCATACTGGTGTTGAGGCTGCTTTCTGGGCTATTAGGCTAGCAATTACATTTCCCCCCTCTGGCCCCTTAATCGGCCATTCTGCTGGGTTTCAAAGCAATGCAAATTTAGCTCCAATCAATTAGTAACACGTTTCTAACTTGGGGGCTTGGGAAAGGGGTGAACTTTTCCTGGTGGAGGGAAGTTAAAACCTTGAGAACAAACGAATCCTGTTCAACATAGCAAAAGTCTTCTGCCTCTGTGGACTACGTTTTTTGTTGTTGTTTTTTGTTTTAGGCCCAACCTGGGGAGAATGGGGTTCTACTACAACAAATTAGGACAAGATTTTTTTTTTTTTTTTTTGGCTTGAGCTAATGAATCAAGCACAGGACACAGAGGCAGCTGACGGAATATTTTCCCCACTAATGCCAGGAAGCTAAAATCAGCTTTTGTGTTTTTTTTTTTTTTTTTTTAAACAGCCTGAGAGATTTGCATCTGGGTGTGATATGCTTGAGGGCCCCCCCAGCTCAAAGCAATCAATCTTGTCTCCTCTTGCAGAAGCCCCCTCCCCCTTCCTCAAGGAACAGAATTGTCCCCTCTCTCTAATGAACATACCCAGGAGAATAAAACTTGTTTTTCAAAAGTGTGGGGAAGGAAGAAAGGAAGGAAGGGAGGAAGGAAGGAAAAAAAAAGCACACAATGCCTATACTGGGTCTGGCAGGAGCCAAGTTCTGGAGGACACTAACCTATAAACTTCTGAGGATTTCCTCAACGTCTGAGAGGTATACGTAATATACAGGGTGTTCACTTTCAACTTGAAGATTTACTTTGCTTTGTTTTGAGTAACTATCAAATCAAAGAACTCATAAAGATTGGCTTTTTTTTTTTTTTTTTTTTAAGGTCAAAAAGGTCCAACGGGTGCCAGATTTCTTAAAAATCAAACCACTCAGTGGGGTAAGGCTTGTGAAAACACTCAGAAAATCAGGCTGTGCCAGAAGGGGGCTTATTACTAATTAAGGAAAAAAGAATTGAGGAATCATTTTAGGGTCAGGAGAATAATGTTCTGGCAAGTGAAAAGGGGCCAACTGTGGTAGAAAGAGTGGAGGTCACAGCTCAGGGGGTGGTGGGGAAGGGAGGTAGGGGCCTTGGTCTTGGCATTCAGCACCAGCCCCCAGTCCCTGTCCTACTGGGGTGGGGTCCTGAAGGGTGATGGAATGGGGAGGGAGCGAGGTGTTGTGTCGTTCTCCCGCCCCCCTTCAGATTCCTGGGCCTGCACCCCAGGCCTTCAGTCAAGGGCAGCCTGGCCCCTCAGCTGTGCTGGCCATTCAGCCGGAACTGACAGCGCTCCATCCTCTACCTAGTGCAGCTTCCAATCCTTGTAACCAGATCCCCCTCCTCCTCCTTCTCCCAGACTATAAGTTCCTAGAGGGCAGGGACTATGGCTCCTGTCTAGAGCTACATTTAGCAAGGGTACTTTTTCTCTCTCCCTCCCCTCTTCCCTCCTCTTTCAAACTTTTAATTTCATCTCTATATTGCTCTATCTCTCTCTTTCCTTTTGTACCTTCTTTCTCTCTCTTTCCTCAAGAAAGAACTGGCTTGGAGGGGAGCTGGTTTTTCCACTTCTGAGTTCACAAAAGTTCAGAAAAGAAAGGAATTCAGATTCCTTCCCCCCTTGTCCCACCCCAGGGGAAAGCGCTGAGCAAGTAAAAGAACCCTGAAAAGACACAATGGAGAATGTGGGAAACGCGCTCAGGAAGTCAGCGAGTGTTGGGTGGGGGGGTGGGGGGTGAGTTAAAGGTGAAGTTGTTTGCGCACCGCGATCCGTACCCTCTTTAGAAACATCCATATGTCTGGGTAGAGAACAGGAGGAGATAAGGAGATATAAAACCCTGACAGGATAAGGGCAGGGCGGGGGGTGGATTTCCTGTAATATTATAATGTCATTTTAACAATAAGTACAACTTCTGGAAGAAAAAGGGAAAGGGGTCAGGGAAAGTGTGGGGTGTGGATTCCCAGTCCTGTGGGCAGCGAAAGTGGGCAGCTTGGCCCGATGTGGGAGACTGGGTTCTAAGAGGACATGGCCCCCCAGAAGGTAAAGATGTGTGTGCTGTCCAGGGGGGAAAACTGGTAGAGAAACCCACCAAATGAATGGACCTAAGCTCCCTGTCTCCCTAAAGTACAGAATGGCAGCACTGGTGTTAAAACTAAACTCCCAGGGACCCAGAACAGGATGAGACCCTAATCTGAGATACCCACCTCCCAAAACCTGGGGCTTTTTTCCGTAGGGCTTGCTACATTTCATCTAGAAAATTCTAAGTGATCCCACTTCCTGTGAGCATCCCAGTCATTCTGAGCTCTCTGCTGACCTCTGGTGGGGGAGAATTCTACTGGCCCGGAAAAGGTGTCTTTAAGAGGGCAGCCCACCTGCCCTGCTTTCCCAGGGACCCCACATCGAGAGGAACCCCCATCTGGGGGAAGGGGAGAGCTTTGTTAAGCTCCCTTGTCCAAGGTTCAGGGCTATGGGTTGGAAGGTGCAGGGAGGAAAAAGTTAAGAAAAACTTTAAAGGAGCCCCAGGAAATTAGGAGTTTAAGAGAAATCTGTTGGCATAAAGTCTATTTTATTCAGTTTCATTGATTTTTTTCAGCTATAAAAGAGGAAGGGGAGAGGGCATATTTAAGGATGCTGTGTGGGGGGTAGGTTTTGTTGGACAGGAATGAACTCCTGTGACAGGATTTGGTAGGTCCTGGCATGGGAGGAAGTTCACATGGCCCTTCTCAAATAGATGACCTCATGATTTTACAGCTGCTGCAGGGAGGGGAGAAGAGAAATGGAAGGGGTGCCTGTTCTCTTTGGAACCAAAGAACTTGGCCCCGGACACCATCGGATCTCACTGTCCCTCCACTGGACTTGGCTTCATCATGACAGATGTGACCTTCCTTTAAGCCCAGGGTTGGGCCTGAGATGGAGGTCCTCAGCTGGGGAAAACTCTTCTTAGTAAGAAGGGCCCTGAAAGCTCAACAGGCTTGCAGCCCTGAGATGTAGAGAAAGGTCATAAAGGGGAGAAAAGAAAAATTAGCCCTGAAATCTCAGAGACCCTCAAAATCCCCAACCATTTTCTCATGAATGGAAAAAACTGTAAGGATTCACCCTCAGCCAGTATCTTCTCTGTAAGACAGCACTGAGTATCTACCCCAAAGTCTACTCCCTCATCTCCCAGCATCTTCCCATATTGTCTCAAATGCTAACTCCTCCAGGAAGCCTCCCAGGGTTTCTCTGTTGGACAAAAGGACCTCTGCCACCTCTGAATTTCTTTTCTAGCCCTTGATTGGGGTGAGAAAGAATCCCACCCTCTTGTGCATCCTGAAGAGGTTCTCCCAATGACGGGTACCCAGAAATTATTAATTAGGTACCAAAGGGCAAAAGACAGGCCTAACATTTCCTGTACAAGCTGCTATTTTGTAAAGGATGCTTTAAGAGAAAAGAGAGAAAGACATTGTGTGTGTGTGTGTGTGTGTGTGTGTGTGTGTGTGTAAGTGTAGTGGGACAGGATGGTTGTTTGGTGTACCTGTCCTATTAAAACTTTTAAGAAGAGAGTTAAAGAAGTTTAAAGTGAAAAGGACAGCCCTCTCACTTTTCAGATGAGAAAAACTGGGACCCAGAAGATAAGCAATTTGCCCAAGGTCTCAGAACTGGTTTCCGGAAGACCCAGGGCATGCACAAGGGCTGGGAGGTTAGAGGTTACCGTGATAGTGTGTTTTTCTGCACGGGCCATGGTCTAACAGAACCACAAGTTAAAAGGGATATCTGTCCTTAGAGATCCATTGTTCCACTGGAAAACCTTAAAAAAAAAAAGAAAATAATCCCTGGGCCTTGGGGGGCGGGGACTATGACCCTGGGAAAGAGGATTAGGGGAGGGGGCTGCGGAATTCTGTCTTGTTGGGAGCAAGCTCCCTGTGAATTCTGGAAAGCCAGGCTCTCAATTGTAAAAGCCGAGCGCCATCTGCCAGCCAGATCTGAACAGCCTTGCTTTATTTTATTGTCTCCACTTCCCAACCCTAAATGGTTGATGTTTTGGTCCCTTTCCCTAAAAAATAAAGGTATTTCTTGCTCAGAAACCTCCCTAAAATAATAATCTTTTTTTTTTTTTCTAAAAATCTCAAAAGAGAGGAAGAGAAAACGAGAAAGCAAAGAAAAAATGAGGGAATCTCTTAAGCGGCTGATTTCTGACCCCACGTTTGAGCTCGGCAGACCTCCGGGGAGAATGGGACAGCTCCCCCCTCCCCTCGCCCTTCTCCAATGAAGCAGTCCTGGTGGCCTTTCCCCTGATCCTTTCTTCTTGGCAGAATGCAAGGTCAGTGCCCAGCTTGGAGCCTGCCTTAATATGGGAAGTCAAACCCTATCTCTGGGGAATCAAGGTTTTAGGGTCAGAAAGAATAAAAAGCGAGACCTCTGCCACCTGTCAACTTAAATCTCAGGGTAAGACGTCTGCAAGGGATTTGGCTTTGTCCCTTGGGTCTTTACCTCTTTCTGCATAAAGCTGAACACTGAGAGCCACACCTCCTGGCTCTCTAGGACCGCCCACCAAGTTTAAGCATCCCCCTTGACCATGGCCGAGTCTTCAGGACAAGAAGCCTTGTCGGTACCTTAAGAATCAAGTTTCAGCCTTTCCTGGCTATCACTTGGAAAATTCATGGACTCCTTGAATAGAGCAGTGGAATCAACCAAGGTTCTGGAAATGAGAGCCTGCTCATGTTCACCCAGTGCACTCTTTCCATGATCCTGGGACCCTCCAGAGAAGCCAGGCCTTCTCTGCCCACCCCTTCCACAATCCGGGTAACTTGGGAGCATGGCAAAGGATGAACACCACAAGTCCACCCCGGACCAAACCTCCCAAGGATAAAGATCCCGAGAGCCCTCCGAAATCAGGAAACCCTCCAGCTGGAAAAGAGAACCCTCCATCAAGTGTCCATCTTAAAACCAGCCATTTGTTTGCAAAACAAAATGATCTTACTATGCTTCCCTTTTAGCAGCTAAAAAGGAAGAAATGAAATCACCTAAGTGTGGAATTATAAACAGCTATTAGTTTTATGACAATCCAACTTTAAAAATTTTTCCCCTAACGTCTGGCATTTGTTTTGGGTTCTGCCCGGAGCCTTCTAAGCATTTCCTTGGAAAGATGTTGCACTTGGTCCCAGGCAAAAAGTCAAAATCAACATTCAGGGAAAAAAAAAAAAAAACATGCCTTGGGTAGTTTCGAGGATTCTGCAATAAGCAGATCTTAGTTAGAGGGCACTTTGCTTAACTAAACTTGGAACCTATTAAAAAAAAAAAAATGCCCAGTAGGTAATTTATTAAACTACCAACCAGTTTTCACCCTTTATCCTAAAGTAATCTTAATAGTAAAAGCAAAAATCTAAGTTCTCATAGGTGTGTAGAATGGAGAGGAGGCTTTTTCTTTTTCCTTCTAGACTTTGCAATTAACTTAAGGGCCCCAAATTCCAAGTTTGCTAAGGAAAATGAAAAAAAAATTCTTAGAAAATAATAAATCTCAAATAAATCTGTAATAGCTGTATTGGAAGACCAGAAGGGGGCAAACATGTAAGTGTTTTAGGCTCAAAATATAATAAAGAAGCAAAAAGTCTCCTTCTGTAAGGGTTACTTGGGCGGTTAGGTGCAAGCTGGGAGGTGCTAGACCACTATTTAAAAATAAAATGACTTACTCAAGTATACTTGAGTAAAAAAATAATCTGTAAAAAATTTAAAAAATTACTTAGTCCTGTTATGACTATTCCAAGATATTGATTATAGAATCTGCCCTAGCACTGGGGGTATGGACGGGTGGGTGCATCCACCATCTTACCAAAAACCAAGTGCAACTCTTGAACAGGAAACGTCCTTGGCTTCTCACTTCTGTTGGCACAAGTATGTCTTATTTCTAAAAGATCTTATTTTACCTTCATCAGTAACAGTCATTCAGAGGCATTTCTTCCATTGTCCCCTACCACCCCTACAACTTCCTGTCTTGAAATCTCAAGTCCTAACGGTTAGGGGTCACCCCCATGCAGTGGGCTGGTTCCCCATGGGGCTAGGACCACAATGACCCAGCTAGCAGGGTCTGCACCCTATGGCTGCAATGCACACATTACCAATCACAGGCTCCGTTTGTGTGTTTTTTTGTGGGACACACACAGGTGGGGCGCCAGCCACCTAGAGCTGTTGTGTGACCAGCAGCCATCTGAGTGCCAGTCCTTACTATCCTGACCATACTCCTCTCTGATGCGGAGTGAATCAATTTATGCACATCAGATAGGGAGAATCCCCTCCCCTGCCTGCTTCAGACAGAAGCCCCTAAAGAACCCCTAAGTGGTAGAAGAGATCACTGAAGGGTTAAAACCTATTTACGCCCTGATCTACTATTGATTAGCTACAGACTGACTTGCGTAATCAGCAATCTTAGACCAATTCATTATTTCCTTCCCTGGAATAATTTCCTTTTCTCTTCCATTTAGGGTCATCTAGTGAAAACCTGGAGGTCACCTTCTTCTCAGAGATTTTTGGAAATCAGTTCTACCCAAGAATGTAGGATCACCAAGGCTGGAATTAACGTTTCTGAGTGGTTACTAGTAACTGAAATTAGCAACTTCTTCTCTGATGATAATAGTTTTCTTTTTAAGGTGGTCAGGTTATGATCTGTATGAGCCTGGCCTTTCCTAGGATTTGATGTTGCAGTGAGGGCAGTGGTTCTCAGCTGGGGGTGATTTCTGCTCCCCTCCTTCCAGGGGACACTTGGCAATGACTGGAGGCAGTTCTAGTTGTCAAACTGTGTGTATGTGGTGGTGGTGGTGGTGGGTGGGGTGTGTGTGTGTGTGTGTGTATGTGTTTGTGTATGTGTGTTTGTGTCTGTAAATGTGTATATGTATGTATGTGTATGTGTGCATGTTTGTGTATATGTGTGTATGCATGTATGTATGTTTGTGTGTATCTGTGTACACTTGGGTGCATGTGTATTGTGTGTGTATATTTGTGTTTTGTGTATATGTATGCAAGTGGATGTGTGCATGTTTGTATGTGTGCACGTTTGTGTATATGTGTTTGTGTGTATGTGTATATGCATGTTATGTATATGTTTGTGTGTATGTGTGTACATTTGTGTGTCTGTATGTGTATGTGTGCATGTGTATTGTGTGTGTGTGTACATGTATGTGTATGTATTTTTGTGTATGTGTATTGTGTGTATGTGTGTGTTACTGGCATCCAGTAGGCAGAGGTTAGAGATGCCCCCACACATCCTACATTGCACAGGTTGGTCTCCATGGCAACATGTCAGTGGTCTGCCTATGGAGGACCCCTGTTATACAAAGACCCCTGAGAATGCTAAAATCCCAGCAGAGAGACAGGAGGGAGAAGGCACAGTTTAAGAATAAGAGACTAGGTTTGACCAAAGCTCCAGGGCCTTACCAACCATAGGGGTTTTGACCAAAACCTGGGCTTGGTCCTGGGGTAGGGCTGCAGGGGAGAGGGACCCTCCTCTGTCTTGGCTGGCTCTCCCCTTCTCCTCTGTCAGTACAGATGTGACACCTTTCTTTTGCCTGTACCGCCTCACCATCTAGTGGTCACCTGAAATATCAACTCACTCTCACCATCTCTTGGCCCTTCTAGATTCAGTCAGTAAAAAAATAATTCATATTTAGGGGTGGGCAGTGGGTGGAAGGACCCCTGAATGACATATATGATTTTATGAATAAGTTAATGAAGTAGACTGTGGGCCTCCTGGACCTCTCCAGAGAACAGTGATTGAGAATTAACACCGACACTTTCTATAACTTCAGAAACTACAAAGGCCAAAAAAACTTAGGAGCTTCCTTAAGGAATCACAGATAAATAAGCAGCATCTATTTAAAAGGGAGTGTCCATGTGCCCCAGCAATTTCAGTAGCCGTGTACCTCATAAGTGACACGGCCTATTTCAACAGGTTGGTTTGTTTTCTTTTTCAGTTGGACCAGTTAGCTACTTGTATGGCTAAAGGGACTGAGGCCCAGGCCCGTGGCCCCCCAGGTCAGTGGGGCCTGGACGCAGACTTGCTCAGACGCATGACCTGCTTCCTATACCCTTCAGCAGAGCCCTGGCAAGCAGCCTTTCTTGGCCGTGGACTACATTACAGTGTCTGCTTCTAGTCTGTGTGCCTCATCACAGGAATTACTGTTTCTTTTAAAAAACCCCACAGCTATAACCTTACCTGAATGGAGGTTCCCTGTAAAAATATATATCTCATCACAGTCATTTGCAAATTAGCAATCAGTTTGCGGCAAGGCAAAACAGCTCAGAGAGGAAAGAGAAATGAGGTGCTCTGGTCTTTTGATCGAAGGAGGGAGGTGAGAGCTGGATAAATCGAGTTCTTTTTCCCTTAGAAGAACTAGCTCTGTGTGCTGATATGGAGGTTGGGAAAGCTTGTCTGTGGCACGCCTTCAAAAGTGGGTACAAGATTTCCCTTCCCATTATCAACTCATTAAGGGAAGTTTAAGGTACTCATTCTGTCCTACACACCGAGTGTGTGTGACAACTTCAGAAACATTGACTGACTCATAATAAATTTGGAATCCGATAACAATTTATGCCTTTATACCTCCCTCCTCGCCCCAATTTGAATCATTAAGAAACGTTCAGTAAGATCTCATGTTCAAGTTCTGTGGGCAGAACTCCACGAGTCAAAAGGCTTGAGAATTCTCCTGAGGTTTAACAAATTACCCTGCAGCGCATTCTTCCTCTAAGGCAGGATGGCAGCACATGCTCCCTCAACATTCACTGCTCTGTCAGAGATCAATCACCTACTGTCCTTCTCTGTTACAGCCCCCAGTTGCTGCCTGGGTGAAACTACTCCAGGAATTCTGATTGGAGGGGGCTGCACCTCTCAAGGGTTTGCTGTCTGTCAGAGACCAGAGCGTCTCATGTCTCAACTGAGCATGTCATCAACAACCAGGAAAAGTCAAACGTGTTGTTCCCTACCTCATTCTTGGAGGGTCTTCTCATCTTCCATTCCCAGTGGCTGGCCTTCTTCTCCATCTGGCTGTCGGAAGGAAAACTAGAGACAATCTTTTTTTTGGCATGTGTAATAAGCACAGAGCAATCAGTGCTCAGGACCCCGGGCTCAACCTCAGTATTGATTTGATTTATAGATAAGCGCTAATAAAGAGGAGGAGGTGACGGGTGGGGGGGCGCAGCGAGGGATCCGAGAGGGGGGTAGGTAACGCTTTTTCAGGACAGGTGAAAAACAAGCTCCCACCTCATCTTGTCACTCACCTACCAGTGACTCCACACCATCATAAATGTGGCAATGTGTCGGTCTACTGCTTGGGTTGACTCTTGTTTATAAAACCTGTATAAAGAGTGTATTCGGAAATGTTGAGATGGAAAGGCAGGATGGGTGCCTAGGATTTTTAGAATTTGTAAGTCTCACAGGGAATACGGTAAACAAAGAAAACAACCAGTGACTTCCCTGGTGGTTCAGTGGTTAAGACTCTGCGTTGCCAATGCAAGGGGTGTGGATTCGATCCCTGGTAGGGGAACTAGGATCCCACATGCCAAGAAAATAGGAAACAAACAAGCAAATAAAAACCCTCACTTGGACCAAGGAGAGAAAAATCCAGGAAGACAAGTAGACTCCTAAAAATAACAGCTGCCATTTATTGGACACTTAATACGTGCCAAACCCTTAGTTAAAGGCTCCTCTCAGTTTTTAGTATCTGATGCCCATTTTAGACAATGAAGGAAAAGGACACATCCTTCTCTGATTCTTCTGGAAACACCCCTCCCCTCCCTTTTCAGAGGCTCCTTGGCCTATGCCAACAGTCAGTTTGTATCTGGGGCTTCCCGTTAGCCTTCCTCAGTTTTATAAAGACCACTTGGACTAGTTGACCCTTTAGAGGAATCCCAAAGAGAGAGACCCCGCCCGACTTTCACCACCTTATGCCCCGCGTGACCAAGGGCCAGAACAGGAATCTGATGGAACAAAGACCCTTTCAGTGTAATTCAATGAAACCTGTTGAGGTTGGTGTTAACAGGGCCAGAGTCCGAGTCCCTCTTCCTGGGGGGCCACGAGGGCTGGAGAGTGTTAATTAGGCTGACCCGTGCTAGCAGTTTCCTCCTCAACTAACTTTTTTCATTGTTAGTGGGGACTCTGTCACATCAATTGGCCCTGCCCTTTCTATTTTGAAAATCCCTACACTTTCAGTGGAATCAGATTTTGAAATGGACAATGGGCATGTTAATTTCACATTCCATTAGGAACGCCAAGAGGCACAAGGTGAGCTGGGATGAACCCCACCTCTGACACAGGTTAAAGAACCCAAGAAGTGTAGAGAACAGATTGCCTTTGCAATCTGTTCATCTCCCCAAAATCACTTCATGGGGAGGGATTTGGAAGGTCACAGTTCTGCTGGGGGTGAGAGGTACGTTTCATATGGTAGGGAAATTGACTCTAGAAAGATGCATGGTTGATATGAAGAATTTAAAATCTAGTCAATTAGGTTACCTTCTCTAAAAAAGATTTCTAAAAAAAAAAAAAAGATTTCTTTTTTTTCTTTTTTGCTTTATATCAACCTTCCTCCATAAAATTCAAAGTTGATTTCTAAGATTACGCACTGACTCTCACTAAGAAGGAATTAACCCTGACTAAAAGGAAGGAATACTTTTTAAAAAATAATCACTATGAAGAATATTGAGCAAGAGTTATTTTAATAGGGTCATTAGATCCAGGCCAGGAGATTCTAAACAAGTCTATTACACTGGAACACTAAAAATGGAGGGGTCTAGGTATAAAAGCAACTATTTTTAAATGACGATGATGGTGTATTTTTTGGTGTGTGTGTTTTTTTTTTTAGTAGAAACCTGAGTAAAGAGAAAAACTTTAGACCTCACTAACGAATACTTCTGGGGGATTTTTAAAAGACTTTAAGGAAAACCTGCTTTTAAAAAAAGAAGTCCAACAAACAAACTAAGGCTGTGGTGTTGGCAGATGGGTTACAACAAATGTGGAAACAAAATACCACCAGAACAGTGACAGGTATTCCAGAAATGGGGAGGCTCACGTTTCACGGACACACAGTGGACATTTATAAGCAGGGATCTGTCTGGTTCTGGCTATAATTCAGGAAGCAGAAGACTGTCAGACACCTGTCATCTGACAAGGGATTAGGGAACACACAGCACACTTACAAAATGATGCCTTATAGCCTATCACCGCATTTTGGGGACAAGCAGGGAATTAGAAACTTATGACTCCCTCACTTACCTTGCAGAGCTGAGCAAAAGTACCTGACATTTAATCACTAGGCTTTTGGTTTATTTGCCTGTGAAATGGGGTCCCATCACATTTTTATTGCCCAAGGCTGTTGCAAAGGACAAATGTGACTGGATTAAAGGCTTTTAAAAATACACTAAGAATGTGCTATCATTATGTGTAATCATTACTATTACAGGTTACTAATAACTCTGAAGGCAGTGAGGCTGTTCCTTTCAAGCTGGGGGTGGGGAAGGTAAGGAGGTGGGAGGAATAAACAAAAAAGTGACAAACCTTATTTATTTTTTTTGCTTAATACCAGTTTTCCATGGTATTTGTAATGTAGGCAAATGATAAAAATTAACATAGCTATATGGAAAAACAGTTTTATTTGAAGGAAAATCTGTAGGAAATTGGATTTTAAAAGGCAAGGAAGAGATTTTTGGCTTGATAAGCCATGACTTTCCCACTGCAGCAAATGACTCAGTGGAAGCATTTTGAAAAAAGGAAAAAAGGGCTGAACTGAAAAAGGAAAAAGGAAAGGGGTACTGTAGCAGGATGAGATGAAGCCCTCACTGTTGTACTTGTTGGCATAAATGATCTTACAATTAATTGAGATTCACTGTATAAATAAAGTGTCATGGCAGAATAGTCATTATTATATACAGCATTTTCCTGCACAATTTTAATAAATGTAGCAGCTACTAAGAAATTCTAACCTAGCAGTCCCTTCAATTCTTAAAGGAAAATGAGGGAATCACCCAAATTAGGTTTCCAAAAAACATGTTTAAGCCACTGAAATTACTCAGAAAGGCAACAGAAACATGGAAATAAATCTGTCACTGGATAGTTTTGAGTAAGAAATGGGCTTCACTTTTTTTAGCTATTATAGAACTTCAGTCATGTTATCGATGATCTAACTATTTATCTATCTTTTTAGGATTCTCTGTGATGTGGTTAAGCTGTTTGGGCAATAAAAATGGAGAAGGTATATACATAGAAATGCACACGTGTTGTTAAAGCAACAGTTGAATCTGTATGTCACAAATTATCAAAAGATGGTCATTTGGTCTGCATTTTCAGGGGTGGGCATGTATGGCTGTCTTGTTTTATGTGTTAGGATTTAAATGTTAGTGAAAATGTTTGTCCTAGATGTACATGGGTCTTCACCCTGCCTTCTCGCCCCCTCCCCAATCAGTCATTCAGATCCAGTGGGGTACCTCTCTTGTCACTTCGGTAAAAAACAAAACAAAAACAAAAACGAAATCTTATCAGATTGCAGCCTGGCTCAACGAGCCACATTGACACAGCAGGCAACCTGGCTTTTTGAATTCAGGTTTTCCTGATAGACAGGGCCCAAGGCTCACTGGACTACACTGCATGCAAAGGTGCTTGACCTGGGTGCAGGACCAAGGTGATGCAGGATGACCCCAGCTAATCTTCTTTATAAGGTGAATTTCCCCCCCTGCATCAAAACAAGGGTAAGCAAGGGAAACTTGTAATGTTCTTAAGGCTCAGCCCCAGACATGGACTGTTTGCTACAGGGTAGATGTTTGTATAACCTATGGCAAAAGCCTCCAGTCTTGATTTAAGTGGATGGTGCTCCCCACCCTAAAGCCCTAGAATAGGGGATTCTGGGCATGGAGCAAAGGAGAATTTAGTGAAGATCTGCTTGAAAGATTTTTACAAATAAGGCAACTAAGGCTGCAGCATGTGAAGGACACTGCCAATTAGGTGTCAGATGCACACTGTACCTTGGCTCTCCTGTCTGCCCCATCACAGGTGTGCCACCCAGTGCTATGTTTGGAATGTTGAAATGGAGCTGTTGTGGCAAAATCAGGTGTCCGCAGGAGAAGAACACATTGTCATTTGAGGCTCCGGGCCTTTAGTGCAGTTGGGGCATCTGAAGTGTAAAACTACCTCCTGGATGTTTTTGAGGGAAATGATGCTGTCCTTATTTCCCTAGGTGGGCATGAATAAAATGACCATCACATTTAAAACTGTGACTCGTGAAAAGCACACATCACAATAGCACACAGTTATATGACACATTACAAAATATTTCGCAAATGTAGCACAGCCTGAAAAATTGTAATCTTGAAATTCCTCGAGAGGGCTTAGAGAATAAGCAAAAAAAAAAAAAAAAAAATTAGGATTGTGGAGTTTCACTTTTGAAATCTTCCTTTAAGCCACACATTCAGATCTTTGCTAATTTGCTGCTCTGATTAACTGTGGCACAGGAATCAAGACCCAGATTTGAGGTAAGGAAAATCTAGGGGAGGGTGCAGGAGGGAGGGGGCCTGGGTGGGGCCAGGGAAGGACTGGGGAGATGCAGCAGAGGGTCTTGTTGTAGGGGGGAGGAGTAGGCTGTTGGAAAGGGGAGGGACCCCTGAAGGTGGCATAGGTGAGGGGAAGAGGAGGGGGGGAGGCCAGGGCCATCAACGGTACCCTCCCAATGGGATTATTAACAGATCTTTCAATGTTTTTGTATCCCAAACCCATATGCAGAGGGTCTTACCTTTGAGCCTCTCTGCCCCCAGCTAAAGCTGCTTGAAAAAAATTCACATGTAAACATTTACATGTCTCACAGTTTTTTCACATTTTATCCATACACTTAAAATACACTGGAAGCATTTTTTAAAAAGTTTTATTTGAATTGCATTTCAAACACAAGATGGGCATTCCACTCCCAACGCATAACCCCTCTCTTAGAACCAAGCCCCTCCTACTGTATCCGGAAAAAGGGTAAAGGATTGGCTTACCTCAGGCTCTTCCCTAGATTAAAAAAAAAAATGATTTCATAGTTTTTAAACATAGCCACGCCCAGCCCCTGGAACCAGCCCCGGTGTGGTTCGGGATCCGAACTCGCCTGCAGAAGGTTAAGTAGGACTTTTTTGCCCCTCCTCCCTTCATCCCCCACCAGGTAAGCCGAATGTGTGCAGAATACCAAATTTTTGCGCACAGTCCCGGACGCCCCAGATACCTGCGTGTCTGGTTTTTCAACCGTAAAGGCGGGAGGGTTTGGCGAACGAATAAGAAGTGAGGAAACGCTTAGCGCAAAGGGGAAAAAAAGAGAGAAAGACAGACAGAAAATAGGTTATGGAGGCCGCCCGGAGGCGGCCCCCGCCCCCAGCTCAGCTAGCGGCCCCATACCCCCCGGGCATCTCCCGCTACTTTCTCAGGCTTTTCGCGCCGCCAGTTTCGCGCCGCCCGCTGCAGAGCGCCAGCGCCAGCACACAGGTACCGCCGGAGTGTGTGTACACGGAAAGTTTTTGCCCGCGCAATGGCGCAAAACACAAGACAGCCCATTCCCCACTACACAGTCGGCGGGTAATGTGGGGGTGCCAGGGATGGGGGTTGGAGAACACTTGAGGATACCATGCACAGGCGGACACAGTGTGGACACCGATGCACACCCACAACAAGCTGCCCGACAAGGGAAAGCCGTGCCGGGCGAGGCAGGGACGCGCGTTCTCCATCAACCCCCAACCCACCAGCGGCCCCAGCCAGCTAGCATGAGCAACCCCCGAGCGCCCTCCCACCCCGCCCCCCCGCCCCGCAGTTCCTGGCTCACCTGAAGCCCCCGCCTTTCTTGCCGTCCCCCACCCCACGACTCGGCGACGTGGTCTTACGATCGCTGGCGCTGGTTTGTCCAGCTGGAAACGACCCTCAAGTGTTGTATCGCGCCATGTTTGTCCCCCAAAGGGCACATACTTCCCCACTCAAGCCCACCCAAGATCCCTCCCGCTCCCAGGGCAAAGTTAGGGCCCCATGCTGGAACTTTCTGGCAGGTTCTTCCCGCCTCGACCCAGACACCCCCCCTCCCGCCGCCAGGCCCGGAGGCCCATCGGGCAGCCCTGCCACCCGCTCCCGGGGTTCCTGGGTGGCCCTGCTCCCCACGGGCAAAGTCCGCCGCATTACCTAGAAACAGCATGCGGTGCGTATGCGAGTTGTCCATCTTCTTGTTCTGGAGTTGCTTGTTGGTGAGCTGGCTGTGTCTCTTCTCGGACCACTTCTGGCCACGCTTCCCCGCGTTTTCCTTGCGGTCTTGTCTGCGCTTCTCCGCCAAGGCAACCTTCTTGACCTTGGGGCTGAAGGAGCCTCTGAACTGGGGGCTCTCGGATCCAAAGACGCAGCCTCGGAAGACCCGGACGAGGAAGTTGTGGAGCAAGTTGCGCCGGGGCTTTCGGCGGCGGCGGTTTCGCTTGGACGAAAACCAGCGGCGGCATCCGAAGGTCCCATCGTCGGATTCGTCTCCGCTGTCGCTGCTGACCGATATCTGGTCGTTGTAGAGGTAACAGCAGCTGGGCTCTGACCTGCCCCGCCAGGCAGATACGCGCGGAGGCTGCGGAACAGGCGGATCGGCAGCCTGGATCTCTGGGCTTGGGGGTCTAAGGAAACTGATCTCGGGTCGGGCTCCCGAGGCGGGGTTTGCCCAGGTGATAGGAGTGGCCCGGGGAACGGAGGCTGCCCGGGGGACAGTGGCTGCCCGGGGGACAGTGGCTGCCCGGGGGACAGGAGCCGCTCGGCCAACAGGGGCTCCCCTGGTGACAAGAGCGGCCGGGGCTGCCCCAGCGACAGAAGCGGCTGGGGCGGCAGGGGCTGCTCCAGCGGCTGGGGGGTCTGGAGCAGCCGAGACTGCCTCGGCGGCTGGAGCGGCCAGTGCTGCCTCGGTGGCGGCGGCAGGGGCTCCGTCCCCGGGATCGGGGACCTTGCCTCCTTCCGCGGCAGTGGTGGCTGAGCCTCCCTCCATCTCGGCTGCTTCTCCCTCAGCTGGGGGTCTCTCTCCCTCTGCTTGCTCTCTCTCAACGGGAGCTCTGGAGACCTCGATGCGCAGATCATCAAGCGCGACTGGGGGGCTGTCCATGTCGCCGGGAGCGTCATCGACCCCAACGGGGGCGCTGCCAACCTCGCGCGGGGGTCTGGAGACCTCCATCGGGGGGCTGTCTCCCGCGAAGTGTGGAGGAGGTCTGACAGCCTCTCGAGATGGGCTGCCGATGATGCCGGGGACCCAGAGGGGGGGCTCGTTCGCGGCGGGAGCGAGGAGGATCGCACTCGAGACCGCGACTGTCGTGATCTGGCTGCCCCCACCGCCGTCGATCGGTGGGATAGCTCGGGGGAGCCCAGGGGGTGGGCTGTCGTCCCCCAAGGCTGCTCCATCAAACTCGAATGGCAGATCCTCCTCGTGGGGAGGGCTGCATCCTCCTCTGATGCCTGCGTTTGCAGGTCTGATGGCTCTGGGCTCCTCGGGAGGAGCCCTGAAGACCACCGAACCTGGGCCTCCTGGAGCAAGGTCTGAGACCTGCAAGGGAGGTTGGTTGTCTCCCTGGTCAGGCTGCTCAAACTCAAAAGGCATAGCTTCTTCTGGTGGAGGGCTGTAGCTTCCCAGGCTTGGAATGGCCTCATGGGAGGCTCCGGGCTCCATGACCGGTGGGCTGAAGGCCTCAAGGCCTGCACTGGTCCCAATGGTGTCTCCAGGATGCTCCAGGGTAGGCCAGAAGCTTCCCAAGCTGGCCTGCTCGACCTCGAAGGGCATGGCTTCCTCGGGAGGTGGGCTGTACCCTCCATGGGCCCCGGCTTCCTTGATGGCCTGGCTGAGGTCCTGGAAGTTGGGTCTGGAGATCTCTGGGGGTCCACAGGCTTCGCCTTCAGTCTCGATGGGGATGGGCTCGCTGTGAGGCGGTGGGGTCTCCATCTCTTCGGCTGGGCCAGGCCCAGCACCGGGGGCAGCTGCCCCTGGGGCCTCCAAAGGTGGTTGCTCGGGCTGTTCCCCGAGTTCAAGGGGGTTATTGCGTTGTCCTGACATATTATTGCCGTCGAGGCAGTTGCGCACGCCCATAACACGGTGGCGGCTTCTTAAAATAAACTTGGGGCCCCGTGAGACGGAGCACCCAACCGAACTAGGGTGAAAAAAATTATTTTCAAAAAAATAAATCAAAGTACCAGCTGGAAAGTTCTCCTACCTCACTTTCCAACCCTAGTGAGGTCTAGGGGTTCAGGGGTTCAAGGCCTCGAACCCCAGACCATGGCAAAAACAAGTCTACTTTTGCTTGTTGAGTCTTGGCTCCTTTCTGGTCACTTTTTATGCCCTCAGGCTGCCCCTGGACCCCCCCCCCCCCTCCCTTTGGCCTTACTTGTCCCCTCCTCTCTCTTTTGCTCAGTCCCAGGCCAGCCCCGCCTGCTTGGATCAGAGGAGCGCGCCGATTCGGTCCGAAAATCGCTCGTAGTGCTCTTTTTCTGCCACCAGAGGACGCAGGTCCAGTGTAGAGATGGCTCCGGGAGCCGGCGCCAGGCTCCGGGAGCCCCAGACTTTGGGTAAGGGGGCTGATGCGCGCAGGCCTCGCAGGGATGTTTTGGCTCCTTCCAGTCCTCTCCCTGACTGATTTGGAGTGTTTCTCCTCTCTTCTCCCCTGGTCAGAGAGAGCGCTCTTCTGCGTTGCAGGACACGTGACGCAAGACGTGGGCCCCGGGCTGCGGGAGCGCAGGAGCTGAACCCCTCCCTCCCAGACCCAACAGACTCTCCTCGGGGGGAGGGGGGACTGCAGGAGTGTTTCGTAACCCCAAATTACCCCTGAACCCCTGAGCCGCAGCCCCCAGCCCTGAGCAGCCTCAGATCCTAAGTCCCGAGTCTGGAGCGCAAGGCTTCGGGCGCGTGCGAAGGGGGTGCAGGAGCGCGCGGGGATGCGACAGGTGGTCGTGAGCCCACCGGCGGAGCAGACAGGTGGTGAGGGGAAAGGGGCTGAGGAGTGTGAGCACGCAATTTGTTTTTAAAATGTGTTGGGGGTACTTTACATCGCTTCTGCGGCTTTTGTTTGCGGGTTGCCGAGGCTGGCTCCTATAAAGCACATCAGTGTCCCCCATCCCCACCACATTCTGGGGTCTCTGCAGTGGCCAAGGGTGACGCAGGCAGGGTTCTTCCCCATTCATGGGGACAACGACAAATACAAGGGAGGCAAGAGGGTCTTGGGTGTCTACTACCAAGACCCTCCAAGCGGTAGCTGCCGCGGCACGGAACTGGGGGTTGCGGGACGCACACAGGGACCCCACAGACTGAAAGCCCCAGAGTTCCTGCTGTTTTGGGAAACGGCTAAATGGAATTCCAGTTGAGATTTATGGCCGGTTTAAGGTGGTCTCGGAGACGGAAAAACCCCGTGCGCACCGAATCCCAAAGATACACACCGTGCCGTGCGGGCATCTGCGACCGCGGTGCGCTGTTGCCCGCTTTGGGCACCGGCCGCGGGGTTGGTCAGTCAGCTCCTCTAGCCCCTCTCCAGCCCCCTTCAAGTTCTTCTCGTCTCGCTACGGGTCCCCCAGAGCAGCTGCTTTACTTTTCCAATGCCTGAGCCCGCTGAGGCGGCACTGAGTCCGGCCACAAAACCGGCAGTCGCCCGGCTTGAGCTCCCATCGCAATCGCTGTAGCGCGTGGTGGGCTCAGAGCTCGCAGGGATAAATGCCAACACTACCTGGGTGGGCTTGACATGTGATTGCACACAGATCAAGATTTGGGGGGTTGCGTAGAGATTTGAGCCCCAGGAAAAATTTGCTGCGTGTGGATCACGTAAGACCCGGGACTCAAGCATCGTATCTGTCTCGCCAGTGGGTGACATGGACCCATAAGCCACTTTTAGGTGGAAGGTAGCTGGGCAAGAAGGAGGTGATCACTTGGCCTTAGGGCGTGGGGACGGATGGCTGGGTACGTGCAAGGTGGGCTGCGGCAAGTGGGGCGCATCACTTAGATCGCATCGCCTGGATCGCTGTATCTACGAGCCGCAGGCAGGTGAACCACGTACGCACACACACTCCCACCTCGTTAAACCTAACACATCCCTCTTTGAACGAGGGGGTCAGAGCGAAGGGGTCAGAGCCACTGCGCATCACTGCCCCCGTAAACCACCACTCATGCGGATGAGCTGCGCCGAGGAAAACGGACAAAGTCGGACCCCGGGTAACGTTTGGAGCCCCCCCAAGGGCGTATCATCTCAGCTCTTCGGGTCAACACACTTCCAAGTACCAACACCGAACTTTGGTTCAAACTTTGGACAACTACCCCCACGCGTAACGGCTCAACCTTTTGGGCATCCACGGAATGTGCCAACTGGGTCGCAACAGTCAACTCACTCCCCTCCGACCCCAGCGCTGGGTCAGCCATTGGGCTGGGGTCACGCCAATCAAGGCTGCCTAGCGAATGAACGGGGGGCGCCAGACCGGAAACCGGATATGAGTGGGAGGTCCAATAGGGGGCGCCGCGTTGGAACGCCCTAAGAGGTTGTGCCGCTGGGGTGGTTTGGAGCGGTTGGTGGGCGGGCGTATGGCGGTCAGGCCTGGGCCGCCACGAGGCCGGCTGGCACTGTGGGGTCACTTTCTGACGCCCCAGGTCACCGAGGCTGATGGGGGGTGGGGGGTGGGATCTCTCAGGGAGCAGCCCTCGTTCTCACTGATGGCGGTGGGTAAACCCCTAAGAGGGATCCGCTGCCAGGGCGAGGCGAGGAGGAGGCAAAAGGGCCTGCAGGTAGAGGGCCAAGACCCTGAGGAGAGAGGGGGCTCACTGCCCCGATGCAGAGGATCAGCCCCAGATGGATAAGGAGTTTGAGGTCGCGGGGATGCTGAGCCCTGCCGAAGTGGAAGGTCAGTAGGCGTCGCGGTTTGGAGCCTCAAGGAGGCCGCGATGGGGCCCCTAAAGGGACGGTTTACACTCGCCAGGCCTCGCGCGCAGCCCACGTCACCGAGGCGCTTTTCCACAGCACCATTCAACAAGGAATGGGTGCAGAGAGTCTGTTCTACATCCCCAGGAGCGTCTAGCACCTGGATTATTTGCCAGGAGAGCACACGCACCGATGGGATGAAGATCGGGCCGACAGCATCCTCCCTCCTAGAGGCTAAGCAACATAAAAATTAAAGAAAAGACCCCTCAACTGGGGCAGGGTGGGGGACCTTGTTGGAGAAAATGGAGTTACAGATGGGCCTCCACGGAGGGATGGATGTCTAGGCTGTGAGCAAAAGTGGGGGGATGGGAGACGTCGGCCTACCACGAACAAAGATCGAATAGTAAGAACCATGGCACACGGCTGGGTAAAGAGATCAGGTGATATGGCTGGGCCTGGGGGGAGCAGTGGGAGAGAAAGGCAGGGAATACTGGATAGTGTTTCTCTGAGGATGCCATGGAATAGCAGGGCAAGCAGTTTGGAGGCTTCTTTGGTAGGAAATGGAACAGATATTGAACTTTTAAAAAAAAATCCTGCAAGTGAGGATTTGAGCCTAGTTTTAGGGCAGGATTGAGGCAGTGTGGAGGATGGCCCTGATGAAGAGAACACAGGAGGACCTGGCTGGTCCTGACCTTTTAGGAAGAGAGAAACAGGCACAGTGAAGGAAGCAAGAAGGCTGGAGGGAGGGACTCAGAGGGATCCCAGAGGACCCTCCAGAAACTCCCTGGTGCAACATGCAAGGGGCAAGGGAGCCCAAGTCTGGCACCTAGGATGGAGAAGTCAGGGAGGACCTGGAGAAAAGCTGGCATGGTGCCTAGCCAGTCTGGTTTTGGACCTGACAGAGGAGGGAAGGAGGTACAGTCTGGGTGGAGATTTCTTTCAGCCTGTTATTTAGGAGGACAGGACCAAAGTCAAGACAAGACCCCAAGTTCAAAGTGACAGTAATCCTTATTAGGATATGAAATCACTCGATCAGATAAAATCTTCAAGGAGAGAAATAAATTTGATGATAGGCTCTCAAACACTTGGAGCACTGGAGAGAAAAAGGGCGGGGGGACATTACAGGAAAGAGTGGTGGGCCTAGGAAGGGCTCCCGCGTGGGAGCACGGCAGAGGGAAGAATTTAAGAATTGGTCCGCATCGCTCATCTAGATGGTTGTTTCTCTGCCTCTGCGCTGGTTACCTTCTGGGGCCAGGGAGCTCTGTGCTGTGGGGACTGGCCTGGGCGCTGGAGGACATCTAGGAGCATCCCTGGCCTCTACCCACTAGATACCAGCAGCATCCCCTTTGTTGTAGCAACTAAAAATGTCTCTAAATGTTGCCAAGCCTCCTCTGGGAGGCAAAACCGCCCCCCTGCCATGGGCTGAGAAAGGACCCTCAGACTCAAGTAGCAGTTGCCTTAATTTAAAGATAAATGAGGATCAGGAAGAAGAGATTGCGGCATTTAACTGCAGTGTCCCCCCTTTTGTCCTATCTTTGTTTATTTCACTGTAGTGACTGGCTACCAGGATCTGAAAACCCCAAATCTCTTGGATGAGTGGGGATCAGAGCTGAAGCTTCACCACAAATCAGAAGTGGGACTTGAGAGACTGGCAGAAGGGTAGCCAGATGTTGGAAGAGGTGGCTAACCTGAAAGGCAGCTGGGGAGCCTTGCCACAGGGGCCCAAGAAACCAGTATGGTAAGAGCTGGGGGTGATCAGCTGGGGGGCTAACTGGGGGCCACTCTGATTGGTGGGACTGTTGGGCGAGCCCATTCAGGGCTGGTGATCTTGTTGGCCAAGACAGAAACGTGGCCTTGACCTGGATGGAGGTGGCCAGAGGGCCCAGTTTTTATTTTTTATTTTTTTTAGTTCTACCAGTTTATTGCTACCAACCCATCTCCCTCCACCCTCGTGCACACATGCTCAGTCATGTAATCCCATGGACTTCAGCCCGCCTGACTCCTCTGACCATGGATTTTTCCAGGCAAGAATACTGGAGTGGGTTGCCATTTCCTTCTCCAAGGGGGCCCAGTTTTTAAGATCTGCCATTATGATTTATAATCGCAAAGTATTACCTTAGGCATCGATTTCCAATTCTGGATGGATTTCTATCAGGGAAGAGGTAAATATTTTCTAGAAATGAGCACGAAGTGGGAAGGAACATTAATTAATGGGTTCATGTGGCCCAGAAGAGGAAGGCAGAGACTAGGCAGGGTGCCTGAAGAAAGACTGAGCTGGGGTGAAGCTGCAGGCTGGGGTTTGGTGCCCACCCAGCAGGGCTTGTGCTAGGGTCTGCAGTGAAATGGTACTCTGAGAGGAGAAAAGGCTGGGCTGTCAGAAGCCAGGTGGAGGTTTCTTGAAAATTGTGTATCCTCAACTACTTAAAAAGAACAGGGTTTCTACACTTCATGCATTGAGAAAGGATGGGAAATACTACGCATGTTTCAGTTAAACATTGCACTTCTAAGGAAGTCAGTGTGTTCAGACCTGACAGGCCAGGTGCCACAGGGAGTGATCAGCTGGCTTTTTGTAAAGAAATAACCCCAAATGGAAAGACAGTATTTTTTCACTGTTGACTCTAAACAGCACCAGTGTTACCTGCAGGGACGTGGCCCTCTTCCTTGGCGGCCCCACATGACTCCCTGCCAACCCCCCCCACCCCCCGCCCCAACTCCGTCTTCTGCTCTATTGACGCCTCCATGGCAGCACACGTCATAATCAGTGAACGACTGTCAGTGTACTTACGTTTGGAGGTTCTTACTCATTGCTAAAGGCACATGGCCTATCCAGACTTTAAGTAGCTGCCTATCAGCTTTCTGTTTTAGTTCATCCCTGTATCCAATAAAGAGAAAGCAAAGTGGAAGAGGGTCCCTTGAGAGGGAGGGGAGGTAGGCAAAAGAGAAGAGGGCACAAACTAGGACAAAAAACGATCGCTTTTCCCCTGGTGGTTGAATTTCCTCCCGGAAGGTGGGGGGATGGTTGGCAGGGGGGCAGTTTGCAGAGCCTTCTCTGCAGCCCCCATGTGTCATTAGCTGGCAGTGGGTTCCTGTCAGGTGAGGAAAAGGAGAATCTTTTCACCAGTTGTGAGGAAAAGGCAAAAGCAGAAATGAGAGGACAAAGGGAAGAGAATTCAGGCAACAATTACGTTTCTCAGCCTCCCAGTGACAAATGTTTTCTGAGTGCTGACTGAGTAGCAATAAGACTTTGATGCTGTTCAATTAATTACTGTTCAATTAGGACTCACTGCGCCCATCCTTTTACCTCCCAGCATCTCCTCTGCCAGCCTCAGCCGGTGGAGGCAGCAGCAGCCAGCCTACTGCTGTCTGCAGAAGGGTCTACGTGACCAGGCTATTTCAGCAAATGCCAAGTGCAGGGAAAATGCCTCCAATGGATGAGGCTTAGGAGCAGGCACAGAGCTGACATTACAGACAGTGGCAGCCATAGGTGTGAAAAGACTTGATCTCAGATTAAAAAGCCCCAGGGGCCAAGGGTTCCCACCAAGAATCCAGACCTCGTCGTTCAGCTAGTCCCTTCGTTCAGCTCACTAGCTGTCCTTGGTGGCCCTCATCTTGGAATGGCTACCCCATTCTGCAGCCAGACACGAGGCTGGCACCTGACCCCCTTGCACTTGTAGGGTGGGTCCAGACATTCTCTATAGCCACCTGGACGGAGCTGTGGATTCCTCCTCTAGGCTGGCTGATGGTGCAGCTGAGAATTCCAGGGGAGGAAGTGGCTTAGAGGAACACCACCACCCTGGGAAGAGGACTAAGAGGGGGCAAAAGTTGGGGGCAGAGATGGTGGGAGGAAATCCCAGAAGAGAAATTTGGCTTTAGTGGAAGCTCTATTTGAAATTTCGGTAATTCTTGGTGGAAATTCCAGGCCCCCAGGGGCTTCTTGGCTGCATGACTTATTCCCCTTGACTTTGTAAGGGGAATGGTATATTTCACCTTTGTGCACAATCTCAATTACCCAGAGCAAAGTCTCCTAATGAAATCTAATTGAGACAGCAACATAAGCCAGGGCACTCAGAAGCCGGCTCTCGCCTGGGGGAGGAAGAATTTGTCTTCTTCAGTTTGGGGGTGGGTGGGGGCAGTCTTGGACTCTGTGATCCTCATACCCCTCAAGTTTGAGATTTGGGGACTCTCCCTGAACCAGAATCTAGGACTTAGGATTTAAACCATATAAAGCAAGGTTTCCTAGGTTGTAAATCTTCCCATTTGATTGAAGCAATTGAGGTATATATATATATATATGACAGCTCGACTGCACCTATGAAATTGAAATTTCTGGGCCAGGCCTGTAAGAGACTCTCAGGGGGACAGTGACTGTAGGGTGACTAATCCACTGTCACCCTCAGCTGTGAAAAATGCTCTTCCTGATACTAAACTGATGTTGAAGACTGCCATGGAGGCTCCTCTAAACCTTTTCCTCCCCAAATCTCTTGCTTCAGCCTGTTCTTTCTAGCCCTAACACAGGTTTTGTGACCCCCCCCCCCCCATCTCCAAACCTCAGCCTCCTTTCTTCTCAGGTGTCTCATCTCCCTCCATCTTTCCTTTTTCCTGTGATTTCCCCCACACTTTCCTTTTGTAGTCCTCAAATCTCCCACTGAATTACAGCACTGCATGCCCTGGAATGGGGAGGTGGGGGTGCCGCAGTGCCAGCTCCTCTCAGATGTCCTGCCTTTACTGGCTGAGTGTTGTCAACAGGTGACAGTGGCCCCGCACTGCACACTCTTGGCCTTGGGAGAACTAAGTCACTAGGCTGCTTACTCGGGCTTCTCTGCCATGTGAATTCACTAGCACCAGTATCGGGGATCTTGGGGGAAAAAACACAAGATTTAAAGAAAACAAACATCAGTAAAATTCATCTTATATATAGCCTTGTAATATGTAGCCCCCCCAAAGGTTAAAATACAGAACAAAAATGGGGTGTTAAATCACTTAATTTGACATATATTAGTTTTTCTTAAACACTTAAAAAAAAAATCTCATGCATTTGCAAGAGAGGTAAGATTGGTTTGGGGGGGGAGTGCAAAAAAACCTTAGCTATTCCGAGAGCCCACAGTAGAGAGGCAGATACACAGTGTGTCTCTGAATCTGTGGTATTCACATTTCATGAGTCAGGACTAATTCAGAAAAAAATGTCTGAAAAAGCTCCTGGGAGGAAGTGATAATGAAGGGGAGAAAAGGTTGAAAGAAAACTGGTTTATCCCAACTAGCTGCAGCCTCTGAGCCAATTTTTCGGGTCAATCCTCATCAGGGCACTTGTAACTGTTACTAGAACACATACTCAGCACTTGTGGTCAGTTTGACGGTGGGAGCATTTGTCTGCTCTCTCCCCAAACGGCAGGCATCTCCAGGCTGCCTGCCCCCACCCTGAAGAGCCTATCTTCTGACCCTGTGATGAAGGAGGGCAGATGAGAAAACAGCACACCTAAAACAAACAGTAACTCTTAAGTGTAACAGCTGCTCTTCAGAAGGCAGTTCACCCCCCATCCTTGTTAGTAAGAGGTTGTGGTGGGGTTAGGAATTCCCTAACCTGTCTGCCTCAGTTCTCTAAATCCTATGTATGAATTTTTTTTTCCTGACTTGCTTCTACACCATTTTTGCCCCCAACGCAAAACCAGATTTGAGAAAATCAAATTAGACAAACACAAAACAGAAAGATTTCTTCACAACTGGTGTTTTTATTTTATCAACCTTTCTTTTTTTTTTTTTGGCGGGGGAGGCTCCTTTAACATTAAAATCATTGATCTGAGTCAAATTGGGCAACTCTGGGCTTTACTTAGTCACCCTGTAGGTACTGGGAGCAGAAAGGGATGCTAGGACCTGCTCTTCACCTCCTTCATGTTCCACATGAAGAAACTGAGGCAGACACTGCTGGGCCTGACCCCAGGCAGGACTGGGTGATGAGCCTGAGGTCTTTGACCCAGCTGTCCAGCTCTGGGGCATCAGAATTTAGAAAACAGCGTCATTAATGGCAAACCCGAAGAACAGGATGAGGGATTCCAGCCCTCATTCTGAAACGGGATTATAGATGTAATTTGAGAATCTCATTGCCTCTTTGCTGGACAATTTTTAAGGGAAGGGCAGTCCTTGAGTTGGCATATGACATCACTCTGGAAGCTTGATTTGATTCTAATGATTTGTTTGTAATTGGTCACCTTTCTGTTAAGAGACATACTTTCGTAGCCACCAAGATTTTTGCTCAGTTTCCTCTCTGTAGCCTCCCTTTACATGAAGCGCAGGGATAATATAGAAAAACTGAGTAAAATCTATGCATTTTTTTAAAAACTTATTTCTTAACAACACTGAAGTTTCAGCTTTCTTCCTCATTAAACCTTCTATCACAGCTGCTAAAACTGAGGCTAAAGAGTAAAGGGGTGATAGCAGTTCCAGGGGAAAAGTTTCTAGTGCGTTAAATAGACATTATCTTAAAACAATTCCAAACTTTAAAATTCCCAATTCCCGAATTCTGAAATGTTTTGTTTGCCAAACCTTAGAAGTAAACCTACATCAGATTGTTGACACCACACAGTATTTGAACACTGATGCATAATTTCCCAACTCAAGTTCAGCTAAAAGAACGCTTTTGTCCAAGAAAAAGCACATTTTTATTAAGCAAATGATTAATGTAGCAAAACAAAAAATCCTGAATATTGGAGCAGACCATTTAACCAGCTTTATTTGACTAGTTTTCCCCTCCTCTTCCTCTTTTCCTCTCCAATCGAAACCGTGTAACTGGCTGGTAATTCACCCCTGTGGTCAACTCTAAGGGCTGCTTTTTGGGAGCCAATTTCCTAAATTGCAAGGGCAAATAAGGCCATTCAAATGCTAATGCCTCGGTGCAGCAGGGCAAGACAAAGGGCTAGTTGGGAGACTAGAGAGTGGGGAATGCTTGGAGAACTTGCCAGAAACGCTTCTGGGAGAGAAAGGCAGCTAAACACCAGTGCCTTAGGTAGAAAGAGGGCTTTTTTAATTGTGTGTATAGCAAAAGCCCCTCTCCGTGGGGTGGGGGTCCTCCTCACAGGGCTTTGGTAAGTTTCTCAGGTGTTCCGATTGTTCCTAATGACTCTTCCACCCTGGAATCAGGATGGAAGGAGGGAGGGGGTGGGGGAAGGGAACTGAGTGGGGGAGGGTAACAGGTTTTCTCAATCAGGTAGTTCATGGAGGAGTGTCTGAAAGGGCTGCGTTCCTGGAAGGGGGGACCCTGCCCCCCCCCCCCCCCCCCAGCTAACCTGGCATAATGCCTACAATTAAGAAAGCCACCCTCTCCCGCGCAGGCTTCTGTTTAAAAAACAGCCCGAGACTGGGGTGACAGGTGTGGGCGTTGCACTGAGGACTTTTTTTTCAACTTGTATATGCTAAAGCAACATGCTAGTTTCTCTAATGCAAAACCCAGCTCTGCAGGAAAACAGTCCCCCTAGACTCTCCAACCTGGGAGGGCAGCCCCCACACTGAAAAGCCACGGCATCCTGACCGCAGTCGCCTATTCACCAGAGACCTTTTACTGGGTGAGCTCAGGCTGCCAAGACATCACCAGAGAAAAAGCCAGCACTTTCAATGCTTCGGATAGGAACACTGCGCCGCCGTTTTTACACTAAGTAGAAATGTCAGCTTTGGGGAGCCCCATTTCACTTAGGCAGTTTAACGCTTTCAAGCCAAAGACAGGGCACGCAGGACCCGCCTCCAAGTCCTTGGCAGCCTCCAGACTTCTGGACACTTCCCCCGCTGCCCAGGGTAGCCCCCTCGCCGCTATTTACTAGTTAAGACCAGAACAGCATCCAAGAGCCATTAGTCAGCGCCGCAGCCCACCAGAGCTGTGTTGGTGCGGCGCGATGCCTTCCCCCGGGCGGAGACCTGGAAGGAAGACCCCTTAAGATATGTTCTGAATATAGACCGAAACCTTATTTTAGGAGTCTAAGAACCCGACCCGCCTTTTCAAGTCTCCAAACGCCTCACTTTCCCCCCAAATCCTTCTCATCAGAATAGCTAAAACCGGCACCAAACGAGACGCCCGCGCAACAAGAAAAGATCAATTTCCAAATCGGGGGAGGTTTTGTAAATACATTTTCACTAACCAGTCTTTCCCCCCAGGACTGGCGAGAGAGGCACACTTTACGCACCGAAGATGTGTTACCGGATTGCGGCTGTTTCTGTGCTCCAGCTTTGCCTTCAGGTTACAGATTCCAAACTTAGCCCCACCCGAGCCAAAAATGGCCGGTGCGGGCCGCCTGCCCTCCCCTCCCCGAGGCTGCCGGAGCCTCAGGCCCCTTCCTTCTCTCAACTAATCGCCCGGGGATTTGCGGCGGCTCCTACACCTTTCCCCAGCTCGGCGGGTGCTGCGCTCTGTCGGAATGCGCTCTTTGGCTATGCGCTCTTTGGGGGTGCGTTGTGGGGTTCCCTGATGATAGGCGCGACTCCGTCTCCAGCCTGTTTCTTGTTCCGCTTTACCTTTTCGCTCGCGACCACCTCGCTGACCTTTTAGCTACTATCTAACATCCCCAGGCAGCTGCGCAAAAAGCCCGGGACCTCTCCAGCCAAGATGTACCCAGCGTCACCATCAGACCAGCTGCGCCAAAAGGTTGGCGATGCCGCGACACTACCACGTCTGCGCCCCCAACCCTGGTAGTCCGTCGGGCACCTCCCGAAACTCCCGTACCTCCTCTGCCTGCCCTCCAAGCACAGGTGATTCGTGGGGAACCGCCGGCTGGCTCGGGGAGGTCGGCTACGAGGCGCGCAGGCAGGTGCGCACGCTCTTTGCAGCGGTCTCTGGCTCCGCGAGCGCCCGGGGACGGGCAGTGGCGGCCAGGACTGGCGCACAGCCGCGAGGGGCACTGGCGCCGAGGTCCCGCGGCTCCAAATTGGCAGCGACGGGTCCTGGGCTCCAGGCTCCAAGTGCCTTAAGGGCCGCGCGCGCGAGACTTTCTGGGAGCGGGCAAGTCTCCGGAGTTCTCACCCAATCCCAGCCTGGTTACTTTTCGCACATTGCAACAGTGTCGCTACAGTGCGGCGGCTCAGCTTTCCGAAAGTTGGCGCGAGCACTTCCGAACCACGTTTTTGGCACCCGCCAAGGCCAACTGGTTTGAGACTAGTTCCTTAGGAGGGAAAAAAGCACGTAAAATAAGTGACTTACCCGTGCCTTCTGGGTGTGCAGCTTGGAACCTGGGGTGCGCCCGGGATTCAGTCGCGCGTCCTGGACACCAACTTGGAGACCTCTGGCTGTTTCCAGAGGGGCGCAAAGACGCCCCACTGTCCAACAAGCGTTTGGCCACCTGGGCGCCCTGGGGGAGATCTGGGGAGCCCTTCCCAGTTGGACCCTGTGCCCCTGGCCCTCCCGGGCTGGCTCACCGAACCCGCTCTCTTCCCACTTTCCCTCTAACCTGCCTCTCCTCCCTGCCTTCCTCCCGCCGGTCCTGCACCGACCACAGACTCCCCAGTTTAGCGGTGGGCAACTAACCTGGGTCAAAGAACACAAGGAGAATCCGGGGCGCGTCTTCCATTAGTGACGCCGGATGGGGATGGGCCCCCTTTTGGAAGGGGACTCCGGGGATGGGTCGCGGCGGGTGGGCTTCTTCGGCTTGCAGCGGCGCTGCTGCTGCTTCTCCTCCTCCTTTGGCTCCTGAGACTCTTCGGGGTCCCTCGGATCCTTGTCCTCGGGCTCCTCCCCTTGTCGGGGGCTCTCAGACTCCTGAGTGCTGGGCGGCGCACGAGCCGGGGAGGCGTCGGGGCTCCGCAGCCTCAGGGCGCTGAGGCGCTCGGTGAGAGATTGGTGGAAGGTGGGGCGCCTGGGCACCACGGGGCCCGGCTCGTCCTCGGGCTCGGTCTCCGGCTCAGTGGTGGGGGCGGTGTCAGACTCGGTCTCGAATTCGGTCTCGGACTCGATTTCAGACTCGGACTCGGTCTCGGATTCGTAGTCGAACTCTTCTTCCTGGTATTCTGGGCACTCGGGGAGGGAGGGCTCGAGGTCTATGTCCTCGTGGTCAGATTCAGGGGGCTCGGGAAATACCTGGGCGGGAGTGCGGTGGTGGGCGTTTAGGAAGCTCCGGCGCTGGGCAGCCGCGCGCTGCTGGGCGCGGGTGCTGGAGGTGGCAAGGGCGCGGAGGAGCGCGATGGAGCAGGAGAGCCAGAGGAGCGCGGTGGCTGCCCGGCGGCCTATGGGTGGGCACAGATCGTTGTAATTGTGGCGAGCTCGGCGCCCTGGCTGAAGTCGGGATCTACGATCCATCCTCACGCACACTCGGCGAATCCGACCCACCCTCTGGCTCTGCAGAGAGCAGCTCCGAAGCGCATCGGCCGCTAGAGCCGAAAAAGGTGCTCCTCGCGAGGGAAGAAGCTGGGTCCAGTGGTCCCAGCCCCACCTCGACTCGAGGGGAAAAAGGGAAGCACCTACCTTCCTGACCACTCAACTTTCTAAAGCTCCGCGCCTCTGCTTGCCTCTCTGGGCAGAAAGAAGGGATGGGAAAAAAGAGTGGCAAAGTCCGTCTCCTCTGGGGCCCCTCTCTCTAAGTCTTAGACTCTGCAGCCTAAGACTCCGGAGAGGTGCCTCCGCTGGTCCTCTCGCCTGGGAGAGGAAAGAGGAGACTGAGGCGAAGACAGACGGGGCTGAGAGGTTCTGCAAAGTTGCGCGCCCGGACTTCTGCCGGGCATGTGCAGTAGGGAGGCGGGGGCGGCTCCTCGCGCGCTGCGCGGTGGCGCGGAGCCGAGGCTCAGACCCTAGTGGACCGGCAGGTGGCAGGAGGGAACCTTGTTTGAAAGGTTTTGGACGTCTCGAGCGGCTGGGGGACCAGGCGGGTGCCATGGAGCAAGCGAGCGAGCCAGCCAGCGAGCCACAGGTTAGAGTGTTTGCGCAGCGGGTAATGGGTTCTCCATGGGGTCCGGACCCCTCCCCAGCTTCTCTCAGGTTATTGATAAATTCAACAAAGCCTGAAGCAGCTAAAAAATTTGCAGGTATTCTGGAGGAATGAGCGTTTGTACGACACTATTAACTATCCAGGGCATTTTCCAAGGGCTTAATATTATAGTTGGAAAAGGGTAATCTCAGGCAATCATTAATCGTCAGACAACTTTGACAGATCTGGTCTAGAAACTGTAATTAGACGTTTCCAGTCCCCTCCCCAATGCGATCTGAAGCGACTAATTAATTACGGAATGGTTAGATAAGCATCTTCTCTAAGAAGGACGCTCACAGACAGACGAGGTGATGCTTTACACTTCCCCAAACCCATTGGTGGGCCACCCTGAGCTCTAGATGAGGTCGCGAGCTTAAAGTGTCTCTTTGCCCAGAACATCCCTCAAGGAAGATCTGTGCTGATGTTCAGTACGTGCAAACCAGTTCGCCGTCCCTGGAGGGCGCTGCAGGGCGTCCGGCTATCAAGGAAACCGCCGGGTACCGTTCACAGCTCTTTTCACACGTTTTCAACAAAAAAGTGCGGTCATTCAACAAATATTGAATGCCTAGCTCTTGCCAACCTCTGTTCTAGGTGCTGAGGGTGGTAGAGTAAGAAGAGGAGGAAAGGAAAGGCAATCTTATATTAAGGAGAGAATCTTTAGGACTAACCTTAGGTTAATTAGAGCGTTAAACCACTCAGGACCCACTCCTTACCCATCAGCATTGTTTAATCCAGTGTGCATTCTATGTGAGAAAATTTATTAGGTCAACCAGAGTATCAAGGCTAGAGGACAGCTAGACCCCCTAGGTCATATCGTTGAACCCCAAAGGAGATGAGACCATCTCTTGGCTTCCCCAAGAGATTTTCCATCTCTGGAAAATCAAAAGAGCTCCATGTTCTCCTGGAGTGGTCCTTGCTCAGGAAAGGGTGGTACTTTGGAAGCTCGGGGGTTCCAGTTGCAACCTGACTGCTGCTTCTGCCCACCTCGTTCAAATATGGAGCATCCCTTTTGCCCTAGTGACAGGTCCACCAGCGGTACGACTCAGCAAAACCATCTTCCTCAAGTCTGTGCAAGTACCAACAAGCTTCCAGGTGGCACAGGTGGCTTTTCTTGTCTTTGAGTCAATGTGGCGGAGACTTGAAGAGTCCATGAGGTGATTCTTTTTCTTTCCTTTCTTTCTTTATGGCTCTGCTGGGTCTTTATTCCTGCACTTGGACTTTCTCTGGTTGTGGGAAGCAGGGGCTTCTCGTCGCGGTAGCTTCTATTGTTCAGTAGTTGTGGCACATGGGCTTAGTTCCTCCATGCCACGTGGGATCTTCCCGAACCAGGGACTGAACCCGCATCCCCTACATTGGCAGGCGGGTTCTTAACCATGGGACCCTCAGGGTAGTCCCTCCTCTGTGAGGTCATGCTGCTTTACCTTCTGTGGTAGTCCACAGTAGAGTGCCCTGCCTCCATAGCGGTTCCTCAGCATGGTGGGGCACACCCTCACCCCTGTCCTTCCACGTTCGCCTTAGAGCTGTCAAGCCCAGAGTTAAGACCTTAGTGAGATCCTAGCCACTGTTTTAGTGAGATCCTAGCCACTGTTTTGGACATGTGGAGGTTTTATATCTGCGTCTTGGCTGTGAATGGTCTTGAATGTTCCTGACCTGGCTTCTCGGCAGTGCCTGTCTTGTGTCTTGAGTTCATTGAGTTCGTTTGTAGCATTAAAATACTGATTGGTCTAATAAAGTGGAATCGATTTGCAAAACCTCGTCAAAGGGCACATGTCTGCATTTTTGTTGGGCCCTCCTCCTCCTCGGTCCAGAGCGACCGAAAGGCTTTTACTGTCACAGATGTCTGGATGGCACCAATCACATATGGATGTTATTACAGGACAGGGGACAGGGTCCTTTGGAGCTCTAGATCTCAAATCCTGGTCTCTCAGCCCCGCCTGGAGACATTTCCAGAGGTTCTGCTCACACTGACCCGTCTGCTTGCTTGCTTTCAACCAGTGCAGCACCCCCTGACAGTGAGTGGGACATAAAGACATCATTCGAGTGGTTCTCAGGGCAAACTGGAAAAAAATCAGGCAGATATGGGTGCTGCTGAATGCCCTTTCAATGGAGACAAATGCCAGCTGTCAGCAATGAGGGGGATTATGATTCTTTAGTGGACATAAGAAAGTACTTCATTTTGCAGAAGGAGTGCTTTCTGCCTGTAATGGAGATGGCAGCTCAGAGCTGATCCACTAATACAGATACACGAGATTGCCTGCATTATTAAAAAATGTGCATTACATAATAGGTAGTTTTGGACTACAGTCTGCATTAGAAATGCACTTTCTTTGCAAGATGCATTTTAATCAACAAACGAACATTTAACAAATCACCTCCTTTAGAGCCCCAGTCATGTATAGCTACAGGTACATTTCTGGCGTTCATTTGACACGGGCTCCGAGAGCAGGGGGACCACACTAAAATACTGTTCCATCTCACGCTTAGTGCCGAGGCCAAGCAAATGGCTCCGTGCAGAAAACGCTCTTTAAAATGCATTACGTGTATGACTTTAAAAGTGCTTGCTGCAGAGTGAATTTCAAAAAGGAGCAAGTGGTGATGAACGACCTCGGGTTGTTACCAGGCTGAGGAGCCAGGGGCTGTCTGTCTGCGGTAAATAAAGTGCAGATGTATATCACCTGCAGGGCTCGGCCGGAGGGTGGCCCCTGAGCCCATAGGTTAGGGAAGTACAGTTCCCAGTTCATCGTGAAGAATATTGTCTCCAGCCCTTTACAGGATCATCCTGGGGAAGAGGCACTAAGATGTCTTTTATGTGGCTTGGGAGGGTAGAATTAGAACCTATGGGACACAGTTCCAACAGGCTGAGATGTCAGCTCAGCCCAAGGAAGAGTATTCGAACAGTTAGGACTGTGAAATGGAATGGCTGTCAGGAGGTGGTTGGCTGTTTGTCAGGAGCAGCATTAAATCAAAGGACAGAGGACCACATATTGGAGATGTTTTCCCCAGGACTTCTGAGCGGGGTGGAGTTAGAACCCCATGCTCACTGAGTTCTTTTCAAGTCAGAATCTGATTTCATGAAAGGGGCCTGGAGACCCCGGGAGAGGAGCTGGGGCTCTATCAATGGACGTATTCTTCCAGCTCGGCTTCTATTTCAGAGGCATTTGAAAGTGCAAGTGGCTTAATGGCAGGAAGGAATGTCTGGGTGGCAGTTTCAGGACACAAGCAAACAGGTGTTAACCGGGGAGACTTGGCCAGTGGTGGGGGGTACCTTTGGGAACCAAGGTGGGACTCTCTGGCTCTCTGCTCCACAACTCACTGGCAGAGAAATTAGCCGTCTGTCCATTCATTATATTGGGCCTCTTTGCCTCCCTGCCCTGAGCTGTCTCAGAAATTAAAAATGAAACTAGCTGTATAGCAATTGCACATTGAGTCACTTCTATGACCAGGACAGTCTTCCAGGCTTCGTGGGGAGATGGAGGTGATTGAGAGGGGACCATCCCTGCCATTCGACAACATGCACGTCAGTGGGAAATGCCCCCGATTAGAGAGTGGATTGCCAACAGGTGGCAAGTCCTCAATCCTTTCCATATGGGCAAACCAGGGAGGGAAGCCGGCGGAAGGTGGTTATGTCAGGGAGTGTCCACCTGGTGGGTTTCTGCAGGCGATGGGCTCTTTCCTTGTCCGACTTTGAGGCTTTCTTTTCTTTTCTCTTGTTTTGAAGCCCATTAGAAGGCTTTCAAGCCACGTGCCTACTGTGTGCAAAGCCCTGCTCTGGTCCCTCTGGGGAGACAGATGACTCACAGGAATTCTCAGAAGGCTTGCCGGGCCATTGTCACAGGTCCCCTCGACACCAGCTCATTTTCCAAGATGAGACAGAAGATAAAAGATTGGTTCTGCTCCTCCAGGCGAGTGGGTACAATCACTCTTGAACATATTTTTTGGACAATCATTCGAAAAGGTTATTTTTGAAGATGGAGAGCTTTTCAAACTTTCCTTTGGGTAGAAATGAATTCAGGGAGTTTGAAGTGCTCCCCACCCCTGACTGTGGCAATCAGCCAGACGGCTCAACCCCTCCAGCCCTGGAAATTTGGCTTCAGCCCTCTTGCCTGCCCCCTACAGAGGTCTGGGTTTGTCTCGCTTCTCTGGGCACCATGTCACTTACTCAAGCAGTGCTGGCATCGATTGGCTTTCATCAGTAGAAAGGGCCACAGGTCCGGGCCCCTGGTTTTGGGATTTGGGGAGCACTCCTATCCAGAGCAGAAGCAGAGAACAGGAGGAAATCATCATTTTTTTGACCTAGCTGGCTTCTGTTGTTGGGATTACGATTCTCTATTCTGTGTCCCCATGCAGCGCTGCTGGCGTTGTCCTCTGACGAGTGGCCTTCTTTTGCCTTGGCTTTGTGCTCTCTCGAGGTTCTTCCACCAACCCTACATCCACCTGCCTGCCCACCTGCTCCTGTCATGGGCAGAGCAATTTCTAGGCTCCTGACCCAACAGGAAGTGCCCGGAAGGCCCCTCCCCGAGGCAAGGTGTAAGCTTGGGTGGCCAGGGCCTCCTGGGGCGTGATGCCTCCCTTTCTCTGCCTTGACTCTGGCTCTCAGCTTTTGTGTGATGTGGTCCCAGGTTCACATTGGACTCTGGCTCTCTGCCTGCTCTGTCCTAGAGAAATGAGGGCTGGGCTCGGTCATCTGCCCTGCCCCAGCCTCCCTGGTGCTTTTCCATGGCCAGCGCTGCCCACAGCCCAGGTGATGCAGTGTGAGCTGCACCCTCTGCCCTGCGTGCCAGCCCCTCATGGAGATGGTGGGCGGTGGGTGAAAGCACTGCTGATGGCAGAGAACACTCAGCCGTCAGGAGCGTCCTCAGCATGCTGTTTTGCTTTTTTGTTCAGCTCACCCTGACTCCCACCTTGTCCCCCGGCCACTGGCGTTAACAGAGAGCCTCCAAGTTGTTTTTCTCTCCTTTGATGAGGATCTGACTCACCCCTCCAGACTTGGTCCTGGCTGGGGGGTGGGGTGAGGCAGTGGCGGGCTGGAGGGAGAGAGTCTGCTGGTGTCATGGTTCAGGCTGGCGCTCGGAGCTGTCCTTTGAGCCCGAGCTCTTCAAGATGTGATTAGACCAATTTTACACGCCTAGTCACTGAGGCTCGGGTAGATTGGGACTGTTTCTATATGGGCAAAGTGAAGTGGAGAATTGAGGCAATTATCTTCAGGCAAATGATGCTGGGCTTTGTAATCAGTCCGTTCTGATAACTAGGGAATCAGCCTCATTCATGGTGGTGGTGCTTGAGTTGAGGAGGATTCTAAGGTATTTGTTTGTTATTTGCACTTGGCTTTGTTTTTCCCCAAGGCAGTCAGGGGAGGGCCATCCTACCCACACAGATGCGAGGGGCTGTAGGCTGTGGGACCTGTCAGCCAGGCAGGGGCGGGAGGTGCTCCAGACCAGCTCCCTGTGAGCAGGTCCATGGCCTGCTGGGGTCCGACCTCTGCTTCCTGCTTCTGGCCGAGGCCTACCTCCCGTTCTTCTCTCGTGCATGCTCGTCCTGAGATGTTGGGCCAGAGGATGAACAAGGTCACTTCCGGGGCCAGGATTATACAGGTCTCAGCAGGCCCACAGTTAGACACAAACTGCTGGAGAGAATGAAAATGTCACAGAACTAGAAGAATGAGAGAACAGGTCCTCTTAGATCGGAAGTGAAAACTCACTCTTGGCTGGTGAATCCTTCTGGACCCTCTCACTTCCATCTGTTTTTTGTTTGGGTTTTTTTTTTGAGGGGGAAGCCTAAAAGTCATTGTAAATTGGGAAGTTTTCCCTTTGCTGGTCTAGAAATTTCTTCCTGAAAGAGCTGACACTTCCCTCCCAGCTCTTCACTGGTGAGAGAAGGAAAAACAAGACTTGTTTTCCAAATGGCTGAGTCTGATTGGTTTGTGGCAATTGAGGACTTGGAGAATTCCTGATTGCTTTCTGGAACAATCTGTGTAGTTGGGAAGTCGAGGGCTGCGTGGGCCCTGCTGGATGCCAGGCAGGTGGGCCAGGGCCCCTGACTAAAGAACTCAGAAAATTCTCTGGTGCCCGCTGCCAGCACCTCCGCCACCCCATCCTCACACTCACAATTAGAGAACAAGATGAATCTAATGAATTTCAAATTGTGATTTGGACAGCCTAGGAATGAGGAGATAGGGCTTGAGATGACCCCAGGGAAACACACAGGAATTCAAGAGGTTTTTTTTTAGATTGCCAAGAAATCTTCATCTTTGTCACTTTGAAATTTTCTGGTATTGCTTGGTTTGGTTTAGTCGTAAGTCGTGTCCGACTCTTGCGACCCCATGGACTGTAGCCTGCCAGGCTCCTCTGTCCATGGGATTTTCCAGGCAAGAATACTTAGAAACTCTAAAATGTCCTGTTCCAAATTGAGACAAGAAGGTTTTGAAAACTGTCACTCTGTCTTCAGACTATGGGGACAGTAGTGGTGCCTGTGTATTTTTCTATTGGTAGCGAATTTGTTTCTGCTGTATTAAGTTGTGGTCTCTTTGCCTAGTGTTTTAGTTGGTTTATAGCCTTAAGGATCATCATTTCATACTGTAGTTTAAGATCTGCTGGGGCAAGAATCTTCTGTGTGTTCTCAGAATCCTCTGATGGTTTTGCCCATTGATTTTTCTATAGAATTTAGGAATCATTCTTACCAAATTCTGTAATGACCTTGGTGATGCCTTGATGGAATTTGAGTCAATCTATAAATTAAGTTGGGAAATAGCGTTGTTAAGCCTGCAGCCAGAAGTTTGGTCTCTTCTTCGTTTGAGTTTCTATTTCTCACGTTAAGGATTTATGTTTTCTTTATATAATTCTAATATATCCTTTGTGGAGTTTGATACATGAATATGTATCAAGTATTTCCCAAGTGTTTGATGTTTGTTGCTATTGTGAGCAGAATCTGCTTTATTGTTATATTCAGGCTGTTGATTATTGTTTATAGAAATGGTATTGATTTTTGTGCATCTTTCTCTTGTTTTGCTCCCTTTAGAATTGGTTGGTTTATGAGGCTTCCAGGAGCTGCTCTAGCAAACGCTGAGAGGTGGCTGTGGGAAGGTTTGTAGTGGAGAAAAAGAGTCCCACTAAGTCACTGGTTGCCAGATGCCAGCGCACAGTGGAGGGAGAGAAATAAAGATGATGTCGTGGGGTTTCCGTCAGGTTAAATGTATTCCGAGAAGGGACTGTCCTTGAGATGGAGGCTACAGAAGCTTCCATCTTTTGGTATTTCAGTGTCATTTCTTTTTGGATGACAACTGATAGGGCTTTTTATTGGAAGATATTAGAGGACTTTTTAGAAGTTTATTTAAAATTTGGTTTTTATTTAGTTTTTTAAATGATAGCATATTAAAAAAAACACGTTGACAACCTAGGTTGGCATTCCATATTAATTTGAACATTTTAGCATTTTCTGAAATGTCAAAATCAGGAACTTCCAACTCATGTTCTTTTGGACTTCACAGTTCTGTGTTATTTGGTAATTCTGGGCTTTTTTTAAAATTATTAATTTGAAAGTAAGTTTTGGTTTATCCTTTTATCTTCTAGTTAGTCTTGTCATGTAGTTAGATTTGTGTTTTTATTTCTTCCTTCTTCTTTTCCTGGCTTCTTCACCCTTCCTTTTTGTGTTGCCATGTTCCTGAGACTATGTGAAAGACAGGAGTCATTGCTCCTCTTCTAGAGGAAGAGGAGCCACCTCCTCTAGAAGGTGCAGTGGGGCATCCTCACTGTGCTTCTTTGTTTAAAGGGATTTTCTCAGTGTCTCTTCTCTGAAACTACTTAGGTGGGACTTCCCTGGTGGTCTAGCGGTTAAGACTGAGCTTCCAATGCATCCCTGTTCAGGGGATTAAGAGCCCACATGCCATGTGGCATGACTAAAAGTGTACAAAAATAATAATAAAATAAAAATAAAAGGAAATAAGATGGTATTCTGTGAGAGGAACTCAACAGAAAGGCTAGGATGAGAGACAAGAAGCCGGATTGGGAACAGCTGGGGCTGGAGATACATCTTGCCTCCTGCTTCATAGCTAACCAGTGGCACTACCTGTCCCGTCTTCTGCCTCCACAGTGGCAAAATAAGGTCCTTCTAGGGTCCAAAGTACCTTCCAGGGTTGTGAAGGTGATTAAATGAGGAAAGGAATTAGCAAGCAAACTGGTATTGAGTATTGAGCTGCTGAATTGATAGCTTAATTGATGGTAGCTCAGTTGGTGGTGGTGGTGGTAGTAAAGGCCGAGAAGCAGGAAGGCAGTGGTGCTCCTCCCAGAGAGGCAGGAAGAACCTAATGGAAAGTTGGGGCAGCCAACCAAGTTGGGTCTGTGTCTTGGTGGCCTCTTACGTACCATATCTTTATCCATTCATCTCTTGAAGGAAACTTAGATTGCTTCCATGTCTTGGCTGTTGGAAATAGTGGAATATGTATCTTTCCGAATTAGAGTTTTTGTCTTTTCCTGATATATGGCCAGGAGTGGGATGCTGGGTCATATGGTAACTCTGTTTTCAGTGTTTTGAGGACACTCCATACTGTTATCCATAGTGGCTGCACCAATGTACATTCCCACCAACAGTGTAGTGGGAGGGTTCCCTTTTCTCCACATCCTCTCCAGCATTTGTTATTTGTAGACTCTTTGGTGTGAGATGATACTTCATTGTAGTTTTGTTTTGTACTTTCCTAATAATTAGTGATGTTGGGTATCTTTTCATGTGCCTCAAGAGATGAAGTCTTAGCTCCTTGGCTATACAGGTGGAGAAACTTGAGGCTCAGAGGTGGGACCTGCTAGGAATGGCAAAGCCATCTCTTAGATGAGAGCTTTTGTGATTCAGGTTCAGTGCCTTGTTCATTCCGACAAGTGAGGCATCTTCACTGAGGCGTGGACCGTGAGCTGAGGGCTTGGATGTCAGCCCCTTGTTATCAGATCTACTTTTTGTGAGCATCCAAATGGTCAGTTCCCAGCTTCACATTCTTTTCTTGATCACTTTAGAGCTGACATTCTGCTGGCTCCTTGTTAAAGAAAGAGCAGAGCTGGAACTGACCAGAAGTAGTTTGGAAGCTAGAAATAGAACTATACCTGCCCTTAGTAATCAAGCCTGGCAGAGTCCACCCAGCAGCCAGGAAAGGCTTGGGCAAGGTTAAAGCGAAGATGATTTGGTGACACTTATTTCTGCCGGTTATTCAAAAATTCACCCAACTCCAAAAGCACCTGTTACTACTTAAAGCTTGTCCCCCAAACATGGAAGTTAGGTACAAGAAAGACAAGTCAGTTTTCTCAAGATGTCTGCTCCATGAAACCTGTGACATAGCAGCAGCTTCTCCCTGGCATTACTTTAAAAAATTTGATGTTTAATTACATGTGGAATATACATGTAATGTAACTGAACTCCTGTAGAAATAGCACTGTTCATACTGCTACCATGGGGCAGCTGATCATTTTGAACCCAAGAAGTAGACCTCTTTTCCTAATCCTGGATCTGGACAGTTTAAATTCGGAATGGCCACAATTTAAAGAATGCTCTTTGGCCTTTTGAATCTCTGTCCTCCCCCTTCTCCTACCCGGCCACTCATTGCAGGCATAGACAAGTTCGTCATGGTGCACAACTAGGGTGACTGTGTCATCTGTCATCCAAGTGGGACATACTTGAGTGTGAAAGGCAGTGCTAATGATTAGGAGGGCGCTAAGATGATAGGTAAACCCTGGCTTTCCCTTAATAATAGTATTAATAATGTGGCACTAAAATACATAAGTAAAGGAGGTAATACAATTAATAATATAATTATTTTTAATGATGTTTAAAAGAAGTCATTCCCATCTCAAAGTATTTTTCAAATAGGCTTGTGTGTGATGAGAGAGGGTCTGCGGTTGAGAGCACTTGTGGAGTTGGGTGAACTGCCTGCATGGAGTAATGTGTTTGTTTGTTTTTTTTCTGAAGTCACTATGGAAACTTGGGGCAAAGGTCAAACTCAGGAGAGAAAAACGGGAACTTTCTGAGAAGTTCCTTGGGGTTCCTGACCAAGAGCTGAGCCCTGTTATTGGGGGCTTCCTTCAGCAGCAGCTTTGGGGGGCGGGCAGCTCTGGGCTGGCAGAGCTGTGGAAATGCTCCAAAGCACAGGACCTGGACCAGGGAGGCTCAGTCCAGCCAGGGTGACTGCCTACTGTGTGCAATGGCCACTTCTAGGCAGAGAACATAGTCAGAACTTTCTGAGCTCAATAGCAGCTTAGAAATTAGAGAAGATTTTGTAGTCTCTTAAAAGTGTCGAGATCATTTGTGCTCAAACTCTTTGCTCTTGTAGCCGCACAATTTTGCCCTATTGCCATACTCTAGCCACGGAATGGTTTTCTTTAGGTTCACTTGCTTTCTTTACATAAATGAGTTTGGTTTTAAAGCACAGTTATACCACCATCGCTTAGCTCCTGGCTGAGTGTTTCTTAAATACACGCCAAGATCAATGCATAGCTCTTAAAACAGATAGCGGTGGTCCTCGTCCCTGGAAATCGGCCCAGATACTGCCTACATCCAGTCCAGCACCCTCTTGTCCCTGATAGATACTCGTGTGGAACCCAGAGGGGTTGTGAAGACAGGTGGTCTTCCTGTATCCCTCCCCATCAAAGGGGACAGCTTAGATTTGACCCCAGGACCAGAGAAGGCCTCTCCTGGTGGACATGCGGAGAGAAGAGTTCTCTTCCCATGCTGCAGCGCCCTGTGGAGTCTCACCAGGACCCAGTGGCTGGGGTGGGTCTGCTTTCAACAACACTTGCCTCCTAATAATACATTGACAGATGCAGTTGTCTTGCTCTGCTTTTACCATGACATTTGCCATCACTTCACATACTTCAGTTCTGTTTGCAGACACAGCCAAGAACGAGGCTTAATGGGGGGCTTCACCCCATGCCCTTGGCCTCAGCAGAGCTGCCTCATAGGCAGCGCCCCTGGGCCCAGGAGGGCTGCGGCTGCCCTTCTCACTCAGGAGTTTGGTGGAGGAGGGGGTCGTCCATCGCACTCTCTGTTTTTGACTGACTGCCAGAAAATACCAGGAAAGAGAGCCTGTGCCTGAAAGGCCGTATTCAGACATAGTGAAGTTCAAAAGCAAGCGGTCTCTGCACGATGAAGGCCAAGTGCTGTTCATGAGCAGCACACGGTCAGCCCAGATCAACTCGTGTGACGTCTTTGCTGCCTCCATGAGAAGGTGGGCAGGGGAGCAGGGGGTCCAGTCGATCAGGTTACCGCCTGTGCTTTCTTGGGTCGGCTGGAGGGTTTACAAGGCTCATTGTGGTATTTTTAAACACTGAATTTAAAAGGTATGCATCAGTGGAATGGGACATCTGACACCAATCTGGGGCACGCGAGGAGGGGACCCGATGTTCCGTCACCTGCCAGGCCCCACTCCCTTCTCTGCCAGAGAGTACCAGTGCACACTAGGCCCTCAGCAAACTTCTGCTGAATGCTTTTTTGAGATGTATATTTTTAAGCTTGTTATGGAAGTTGCCAAGCACCCAAGGCAGAGAGGGGGCCAGGGCCCCAGCACGTCTGCATGGCCATCAGCCCGGGTGCCCTGCTTCCCTCGGTTGCCTCTACCTTTTCTCTGGGCGGACTTTAAAGGATCTCAATTCCAGAAATCATCTCATTTCACCCCTACTCTTTCTGAGTTCTTTTGGAGGCTGTTGAGGCCACCCTCTTCCTCCCTTCCCCAGGGGTGAGCATGTCAGGTCAGGAACCTGCTTTCCCTTCTTCCCCACAAGATGTGTAATCACAGCACAGACCAAGGGGACCTGGCCTGGGAAGCAGACCTCATTCCCGCGAGCCCGAGTCTCCCAAAGCCACCACCCGACATCTGGGTTCCCTCTTAAAGGCCCCCAGTTGCTCATTGGAAATGTCTTCAGTTTCCCCAGCGAAGTGGACACATTTCCAGTGAGCAGGCAGGTTGCAGCTGTGGTCTTTCCAAAAGAATGCACACATGGAGCCTATGGGGCCCAAGTCAGCGTGATGTCAGTTGTCACCGTCCGTGTGGAAAGATTTTGCCCCCGCCAGCTGCCGGGCCCCCTTGTGCTCTATTAATCCCAGGGCTGTGGGGCCCGTCGGGGTTGGCAGCCAGGCAGAGGGACAGCTGTGGTGGATACCGCACCACGCTCCGGGCATGTGCTCTGTGTCCTGGACACACAGATGGCGCAGAGGCCCCAGCCCGTGCCTGTCTTCTCCTTGTAGGGTCGGGAATGGGCTGGGCTGACAATACCCTTGACACAGGAGCCAAGTTAAGAGCTCTGAGATGAGATGGAGGGCTTGGCCGCCGTGTTCCAGGTCAGCTGACGCGTTTTTTGGAAGCGGTGGCATGTGCCGGCCAGTGAGGCCCTATATTCCAACAGCTGGGGGCACTGGGCTTTTATGTGCCAAGGCTGCACAGATATTTTTAATGTCCCAGGACACATGGAAGCCCAGTCGTGGCAGGGTAGAGGGGCAGGGGGGTTTGGAGGCCGCCGCCTCGCCATGGCCAGATATGGTCAGGAGAGCGGGGCGGGATTAGGTCTGGGAAGCAGCCCAGCATGTGAAGAGGTAGCGGGAAGGTCATGTGAGTGAGCTAAAGGCCTTGGCAAGCAGAGGGGGGGGCAGGTGAGGACTCTGAGCGGGTACTGGGGACAGGGGACCCGCCGGTGAGGGACAGGTCTGGAGGTGGGAGGTCAGCAGGACCCAACCCCCAGCTCAGAGGGGAGGGGGGATACAGCTTTGGTTCAGGCCCTGGTTTTGGCTGTAGAACAGACCTGAGCACCCACCTTAGTGCCCACCCAGTGCCCCCTGGGCAACTGTTCCTCTGCCTAGGACCTTTCTCCCTTCCCGCACAGGCCCCTAAGTGCCACCGCTGTTAACAGCAGAAATTCATCTGTGCACGCCCGCCACCCCAGAGGGGAGCTAGACGCTGCCCCCAGGCCTGAACCCACGCAGGATGTGTTTCATCCCCACAGATTTTTTTAAAATCTGAGTTCTGTTAGCCGCGAACATTTCGATCATAGATTTTCCCAAAAGCTTTGGAGATTTGACTTTTCTGCGCTTAAGGGAGCCTTTGGGTGTCTAGGGCCTGCTGTCCACAGGCCCCGAAGCTGAGGGGCGGCCGCCCCCTGTCGGCGAGCCATAGACCCGCCACCACCTGGCCCCGTCAGTCAAGGCTGAGCAGGCCTGGCCTCTGTAGGCATCTGCACTTGCCTCCTGCAGTAAAGTGGAGCTATTTTTATCTCAGGAGGAATGAGGGCCATCAGAATTAGCCTCTGAGCGGCTGCCCAGGGCCTCCTTGACTTTGCCTTGACATTGGGCCGGGAGACCTGGGCTTATGGACCTGCCTGGGGTGGCCTGGTCTGGCGAGGAGGCAGTGGAGGAAGGGGGCTGTGAGCCCTCCCTGGGCCTTCGCTGAGCCCACGGGGCCAGCGAGCTGGCCTGGTTTTCTCCGGCGGCCGCTTAGCAGTCTGAACAGACTCCACAAGGTCAGGGTAGTGACCACAGCTAGCCCAACATCTGTGCAGCTCTGGGCCTCTCAGCTGTGGTTAGGAAGGCACCAAGGAGGCTGGGGCAAGGCTGAAGCCTGGGTGTGGCTCAAGACTCAGGGGAGGGAGAGGAGGAAGGGGCTTCGCTGGGGGCGTCTCTTGGGACTTTCGGGGCCTTGGCTGTGGACAGCCCTCGAGTAATTCCAATTCCTGTACAGAATTTCCTCCTGGTCCTCTGTGGTTCTGACTTCACTATTGTTTGTTCAGGCCTCTGGGAGGAGCCGCGGCAGCTGTGACTACTGCTAGGCCTTCAGGGCCACCTTCCTGGGGGCTTGGGAGGTCCTCTTTCTTTGAGGAGCTTGGCCTAGAGAAGCTCTCCTCTTGCCTTGTTTGTTCCTCTTTATTTGATGGGTCTTTTCCCTGATGGCTCAGTGGGTATAAGAATCTGCCTGCAATGCAGGAGACGCAAGTTCAACCCCTGAGTCAGGAAGATTACCTGGAGGAGCAAATGGCTACCCACTCCAGTATTCTTACCTGAAAAATCCCATGGGCAGAGGAGCCTGGCAGGCTCCAGTCCATGGGGGTCACAGAGTTGGACACAAGTGAGCACACACAAGAAGTGGCGCCTGCTGTCTCCCAGAATACATTCGCTCACTCAGTCTTGACAGTAATCTCACAGGGAAGCTGAGGCACAGGGGTCAAATAACTTGCCTGAGGCCACACAGCTGGAAAGTGGGGGAGCCCAGATTCGAACTCAGGTGGTGGGTCAGGCTGGAGCGGGGGTGGCTTCCAGAGGCCAGTGTCTGGGAGGCTTTCCCTCTGAGACCTTCTATGGACTGTGTAGTACAGGGTCTCTGCTGCTTCTGGGCCCTTCCTCTGCTCTTGGGGCTCAGTCTGTCCTCAGAGCTGGTTCCTTGGGGCCGGGAGCCCACGGGGTGGGGAGGGGGTCCCCACTGACCTTACAGACCCCAGCAGTGCCTCCCCTCCTCTGGCCCCCTTTGAGGAGGCCGCTCATCCTCACCTTCCAGACAGGGTGATACAGGTTTTCCCTGGTTTTCTGACCAGGGAGGAAAGTGATCCTAGAGAGAGATCAGTACGAGAGCCACATCTCTAGTCCCGATGGGAACAGCAGGTACCTGGGGGTCAGCTGGGGCGGGGTGGGGGGGGCGGGTGGGTGCCTGGTGCAATGTGTCCGTTATGATGGGGGCTCCTGGACACCTCCATGATCTCGCTGGAGCCTCACCCATAGTACTGCTCTCTGGGTGATTGACCTTGCCGGGACTGGAGCCTTGGCACAAAGTGCCCCAGGCCCCCACCAACAAGTGGTGCCCCTTTCTTAGGAGACTCTCCAGGGTAGGTTCCTATGCCTGCCCGCCCCCCCACCCTGGACACTTCTTAGACCTGCTCTGGACCTGTGGCCCTGTGGTCTCAGGTAGGTGGTGTGACCCATGTGGGTTTCCTTGTCTTGCATGGTGGTTGGGTGAGGCATCACGGGTTCCACCAGCTTTTTTCCTCCCATCGTGAAGGAGGCCTTGCCATACAGCTCCCCACCCCACCCCTGCTCTCCAGCATCAGCGGGGCCTCGCGACTCCGACTCCTTCTTCTGGCCAAGTAGAAGGGCTAAGGCCCACAGGAGTTAACTTCACACAGGTGATCTGTCTGAGATCATGTTGGAGGCCTGGGAGAGCTCCCCTCGGCCCATTTCATTACAGCCTGCTCGCATTCACCTGAGAAGGGGCCCGTTCTCAAAATCATGGCTACTTCTCTAAGTCAGCAGACAACAGCCTGAAGATCACCCGTAAATGTCCCCTGCACTCAGGGCTGTTTTAGCTAATGGAAGGACACCAAGTTGAAGATCCATCCGGGTGTGACCTTGGGGGTTGTGGGCATGTTGTGTGTGAGGGAGGTTTATCCTGTTAACCCTTTGCCCCCTTTTCTCTCTCTCCCCTAAGCCTTTCTTCTTTCAGTGTCCTTGAAGCCATCAGCAGTTGTGTCCCCCCCCAAAGCCCTGACACTGTTCTATGTGGTACCACTGAGCCTCCTTAATGTCCCTCCTTGCTGCAAAATCTTAGTGCTTCAGCCTCTTCTTGGTGGGCATCTCACCTTGCCCTTGAAGGAGAGCTTTGCTGGGAGGTAAGGTGTGGTCTTCACCTTCCAATAGAACCCACCTATCCTTAAGGGTCTCCGTGTTGCAGGGTCTGCAGATATCAGTTAGACTGGGGTCTTATCTGGCCCGGCGATGGGCCTTTTAGAAATACCTCATCACAGCTGACCTTAGGTTCATGACTGGGCTTCTCAGAGAGGCCTGATTAATTCATGGTGCCCCCCTCCCCGCCACCCATAGCCACCCGAGACAAGAGGATTTACTGTACCAGTTTATTGCCAAGCTGTATCGGTTGATAAGCAGGAAACTCCAGACCATCTGTTTAAAAATAAAAAATGAACAGCAGCACAGCCTTAGAGCTAACACTTTGTACTGCTGCATAGTAAACGAGCCCACTGGATGCAGTGACCTCGGCTGAGGTGGCCACGGGCTTGTCCTCCATCCCTCTCAGCCGGGGCGCCAGATTTGTGGAAGGCAGAGCACCACCACTCCCCCACCCCAACAGCCAGCATCACTCTCCTCCTAGCTGCTCCCAGGCCCCTCGTCCACGTCTGGCTGCATTCGAGGGTTTCTAACTCTTTTTTAGACCCCAGAGACTGTTCCCAGCAGGATGTCCATCCCATCAGCTGAGAGTCCTCATGGTCAGCCTCATGCACCTGTCGTGGAGGCCAACCCGCAGGACAGGACACGGGAGCACGGGCTGAAGAGGCCTTCCTGTGGCTGCTAAGGACAAGCCTTTTGCTTGGCGCCTGGGTGAGCTGCCAGCCCCATTTTGATTTGCAGCTTTTGTTGGGTCCAGGGCAGGCTCTCCGTCCGTCACCATGGCCCTGGGTGGTCGGGTGGGGGTTGGGCATGGTCACGGCCCTCTCTCTGGGGCCCCTGTGCAGGACGACATCGTTAGCACTACCGTCTTTCAGATCAAGGCAGTGACAGAACCTTCCCAGAGAAGCCTTTGGAAGTGAAATGTTGAGGCCACGGCAGAGCAACGGTCAAGTTCTTCTGTTTCTCATGGTGCCCTGAGCCTGCTGCCAAGCCCACGTTCAAAGGCTGTTTCTTCAAAGTTAATGGTGCCGCCTTTGAGCTGGGAGGGGAAGCGGGCAGTTGGGAGGCCTGCTTCAATGTGCATGTTTGAAGGGGAGGCAGGGGTTCTTTGGTTTATGATCGTGTGAGAACTTGGGGTGGGGAGAGGGGTCCATGTCCACCTGGGTGCTACCTGGGCCCCAGCTGGGCGGGGCTGGGAGGGGGCGTCAGGCACCGCCTTGTGGAAAGTGACCATGAAGGACCCTTCCGGAGGGCCCCCCCCAATCCTGTTGTGTTTGGTTCAGAGGGTTGGGCGGAGGCTTTCCTGAAGGGTCTGGGAGAGCAGCACCCACAGGCTGTGTACTCAGGAGCTAGGACGTGGGGGTTGGATGAGGGGAAGGCCAGCCCAGCCTGGCCACGTGTCTGCCTGCCTCCCTGATGGAGGCCTGACCCGGTCAGCTGCCCTGTGGTGGCCAGTGAGCATCGAGATGAAAACCCAGGAGCACAGGCCCCCGACCCCAGCCTCAGCCTTGAGCACCTGGGGCTCCCCGTCAGCCCTCACACTCTTTAGCCCACAGCTGTCGGCCAATCTGCACCTGCCTGTGTGCCCCCTTTTGGGGTCTTTCTCCCTCACCCCAGCTGCACACCTGGCCTGGCTAGCCCTCCCCACCCTTGGGAAGCCTCTCTGACCGTCCAGCCCTCCTTGGACATCACAGCCTTTTCGTCTGGTCTCTGCCGAAACCTGTTTGCTGCCCATGGCTTCTAGTTCTTCTGGATGAGCACCCAGGGGATGGCCAGAGCTGCTGTGCCGATTGCATGGTCCTCCAGCTTCTTTCTCCACACGTGGCACTCAGTAGGTGCCTAATAAACCTGTTTAGAACGAGTAGATGGGCCTCTTTTCTCTTTGTTCGTTCTGCATGGAGCGTAGCTCCACACATGGCAGCCCTCCGAGCCCGTGTGCACACACATCCTTGTCTGCCCTCCCGCAGGCGCTCCTAACTCGTGAAGCCTAACTATACCTGAAAGCACACTCAGCGCAGAGTAGGCATTGAGGCGATGGTTGGATGAGGGGATGGATGGGCAGACAAATGGAGGCACAGACTCAGACCCTCGAGGATGTGCAAAAGGCAGTGAAGTTGAAGACCATGTCAAGTGCAGAGTGGCCTCCCGACAGTTGATGGGACCCTCTGGGCAGGGGCCGGAGGGGTGGGGGCGACAGGTGGCCCAGGATGTAGCAATCTGAGCAGAGGCAAGAAGAGGACACTGTTTCCAGTATAGCAGATTAATTCCTCTGAGAAACTGACCGCTCCCCCCTCACCCAATCACAGCAGCAATTGGAGTTGATGTACAATTCCTGGGGCCCTGGGGCCCATTCACAAACCTTGCTGGGTGTGGCCTGGCTCCACAGGCTGGGAAGGGGAGCTGAGGGGGAACTGCAGGAACAGTGCCAGGCCTCCAGTCACCTCATGTTGGGGGTTTGCCTGGGAGATGGCTGTCCCTCTTCTGCTCCAGGAGTTAACACCAACCAGGCTCAGGTGCCCCCACAGCAGGGTGCAAGGCAGAAAGGGCCTTGGGTGGACAGGACAGGGAGGCCAGGGGTTCTGGGGAAGGTCAAGAGTAAGACTGAAGGTAAGCCTCAGTAGAAACTGATAAATTCTGCAGAAAAGTGAAGCAGCCTAAGAGAAACAAGAAAACAAGGTATGCAGAAACAAAATGAAAAGACAACCTACAGTCCAAGACCAAATATTTGCAAATGAGGCAACTGACAAGAGCTTAAATTCCAAATACACAGCTCAGGCAACTCAATATCATAAAAACAAACAACCCAATCAAAAAACGGGCAAAAGCCCTAAGTCAACATTTCTTCCAAATGTCTGTATGGAGCACTTATTCCATGCAGATGGTCAATAGGCACATGAAAAAATGCTCCACATTGCTAATTATTGGAGAAATGCAAATCACAACTACAATGAAGTAACACCTCGCACGGGTCAAAATGGCCACCATCGAAGTCTACAAACAATGAATGCTGGAGAGTGTGGAGGAAAGGGGAATGTTCTCCTGTTGGTGGGAATGTAAATTGGTGCAGCCACTATGGAGAATAGAATGGAAGTTCCTTAGAAAACCAGAAATAGAGCTACCATGTGACCCTGCGGTCCCACACGTGAGCGTGTATCCAGAGGAAAACATGATCCAAGAGGATACATGCACCCCAATGTTTGTAGCAGCACCACTTACAATAGCCAAGACACGGGAGTATCCTAAATGACCACTAACAGATGAACAGATGAGGAAGATGTGGTACATGTGTATAATGGAGTATTAGCCATAAAAAGGAATGAAATCATACCATTTACAGCAACATGGATGGACCTAGCGATGATCATATTAAGTGAAGTCAGAAAAAGACAAATGTTATCACTTATATGTGGAATCTAAAAAAAAAAATGATACAAATGGAGTTATTTACAAACCAGAAACAGACTCAAAGATGTAGAAAAAAACATTTATGGTTACCAAAGGGGATGGGTGGGGGAAGGGACAAAAGGAGGTTGGGATTAATATATACACTATTGGTAAAGAATCCACCTGCAATGCAGGAGCTGTAGGTTCGATCACTGGGTTGAGAAGATCTCCAGGAGGAAGGCATGGCTACCCACTCCAGTATTGCCTGGAGAATCCCAGGGACAGGAGCCTGGTGGGCCACAGTTCACGGGGTCGCAAAGAGTTGGACATGACTGAAGTGACTTAGCACGCATGCATATATAAAACAGATAATTAACGAGGACCTACTGTATAGCACAGGGAACTCTACTCAACACTATGAAATAACCTATATGAGAAAAGAATCTGAAAAAAGGATATATGTATAACTGAATCACTTTGCTGTACCCATGAAACTAAAACAACATTTTAAATCAACTATACTACAATATAATATAAAATGTTTTTAGAAAAGCAAAATAATGCACTCTAATGTTCATAGCAGCATAATTTACAATGACTAAGACATGGAAGCAACCTAAATGTCCACTGACAGATGAACGGATAAAGAAGATGTGGTACATGTATATAACGGAATATTTTTGAACCATAAAGATGAAATAATGCCATCTGCAGCAGTGTAGATGGACTTAGAGATTGTCATATTAACTGAAGAAAGAGAAAGACAACTATCACATGATATCATATGTGAGATGTAAAAAAAAAAAAGACTGAAATAAAATTATTTACAGAACAGAAACAAATTCCCAGACATAGAAAAACATAGAAAACAAACTTAGGGTTACCAAAGGGGATAGTGGGACAGGGGGCAGGGGATAAATATTTTGGAATTAACATATACACACTAGTATATAAAAATAGGTAAACAGCAAGCACTCTGGAGCACAGGGAACTATATTCAATATCTTGTAATAACCTATAAGGGAAAAGAATCTGAAAAATGTATAATTAATTTACAATGTAGTGCTAGTTTCAAGTGTACAGCAAAGTGATTCATATATACACGAATTAACACATTTAAAATGTTTTAAAAAATATCACCAAAAAACAACCCAATCAAAAAATGGGCAGAAGACTTAATTCTTCCAATTATGGTCTATATAGACCACATAGTCCATACACATAGCCAAGAGGCACCTGAAAAGATGCTCCACATTGCTAATTATTGGAGAAATGCAAATCAAAACTACAATGAGGTTATCACCTCACACTGATTAGAATGGCCATCATCAAAAAGTCTACAAAGAATAAATGCTGGAGAGTGTAGAGAAAAGGGAACCCTCCTACACTGTTGGGGGGAATATAAACTGATGCAGCCACTATGGAGAACAGTATGGAGGTTCCTTTAAAAAACTAAAAGAAGAGCTACCAAGGGAAAGGCTACCCACTCCAGTATTCTTGCCTGGAGAATTCCATGGAAAGGAGCCTGGCGGGATACAGTCCAAAGAGTCAGACACAACTGAGCAACTAACACATATATGCATATGACCCTGCAGTCCCACACCTGAGTGTATATCCAGAGAAAAACATGATCCAAAAGGATACATGCACCCCAATGTTTGTAGCAGCACTACTTACAATAGCCAAGACATGGGAGTATCCTAAATGACCACTAACAGATGAACAGATAAGGAAGAGGTACATGTGTACAATGGAGTATTAGCCATAGAAAGGAATTAAATAATACCATTTACAGCAACATGGATGGACCTAGGTTTGATCGCTAGGTCGAGAAGATCTCCTAAAGGAAGGCATGGCTACCCACTCCAGTATTCTTGCCTGGAGAATCTCATCGACAGAGGAGCTTGGTGGGCTATACAGTCCATGGGGTCACAAATGTCAGATGTGACTGAAGTAAGTTAGCATGCAGGTGTATATAAAATAGATAATCAACCAGGACCTATGGTATAGCACAGGGAGCTCTACTCTGAAATAACCTATATGAGAAAAGAATCTGAAAGAGAATGGGTATATGTATAACTGAATCACTCTGTTGTACACCTGAAACTAAAACAACACTGTAAATCAACTATGTTGTTGTGGTTCAGCTGCCCAGTCATGTCCAACTCTTCTGCAACCCCAGGAACTGTAGCCTCTCAGGCTCCTCTCTCCATGGGATTTCCCAGGCAAGAATCGTGGAGTGGGTTACCATTTCCTGCTCCAAAATAAACTATGAAAGTGAAAGTGTTAGTCACTCAGTCATGTCTGACTCTTTGCAACTCCATGGACTGTAGCCTGCCAGGCTCCTATGTCCATGGGATTCTCCAGGCACGCATACTGAGTGGGTTGCCATGCCCTCCTCCAGAGGATCTTTCTGATCCAGGGATCGAATCTGGGTCTCCTGCATGGCAGGCTGATTCTTTAGCATCTAAGCCACCAGGGAATTCCAAAATAAACTATACTACAATATAAATTTTTTTTAAGTAAAAAAAAAAAAAACAAAAAACAAAAAACCCATGCACTCCAATGTTCATAGCAGCATAATTTACAATAGCTAAGACATGGAAGCAACCTAAATGTCCACTGACAGATGAATGGATATAGAAGAAATGTTACATATTTTTATATATATATATATTATGAAACACTCTTAAACCATAAAAAATGAAATAATGTTACTTGCAGTAACATGGATGGACCTAGAGATTATCATATTAAATGAAAAAAGTCAGAAAGACAACTATCATATGATATCATACATGGAATCTAAAAAAATGATTGAAATGAAATTATTTACAAAGCAGAAATAGACTCACAGACATAGAAAACAAACTGACAGTTACCAAAGGGGATAGCGGGGCTGGGGGTGGTGGGTAAACAGGAGTTTAGAATTAACATATGCACACTTTTGTTGTTCAGTTGCTCAGTCAAGTCCCACTCTTTTCAAACCCATGGACAGCAGCATGCCAGGCTTCTCTGTCCTTCAACATCACCCGGAGCTTGCTCAAACTCATGTCCATCGAAATCAGTGATGCCATCCAACCATCTCATCCTCTGTCATCCCCTTCTCCTCCTGCCTTCAATCTTTCCCAGCATTAGGGTCTTTTCCAGTGACTTGACCCTTTGCATCAGGTAGCCAAAGTATTGGAGCTTCAGTTTCAGCGTCAATCCTTTCAGTGAATATTCAGGGTTGATTTCCTTTAGGGTTGACTGGTTTGATCTTCTTTCTGGCCAAGGAACTCTCAGGAGTCTTCTCCAGGACCACAATTCAAAAGCATCGATTCTTTGGCGGTCAGCCTTCTTTATGGTCCAACTCTCACATCCATACATGAATACTGGAAAAACCACAGCTTTGACTACACACACTACTATATAAAAATAGGTAAACAGCAAGAACCCACTGTGGACCATAGGGAACTATATTCAATATCTTATAATAACCTATAAGGGAAAAGAGTCTGAAAAAATGTATATGTATAATTGATTTACAATATAGTGCTAGGTTCAAGTATATAGCAAAGTGATTTATATATATATGTGAATTAAAAAAATTTTTTTTAAGTTTTTTAAAATATAAAAAACAAGCCAATGAAAAAAATGGGCAGAAGGCCTAAAACATGAAAAGATGCTTCACATTGTTAATTATTAGAGAAATGCAAATCAAAACTACAATGAGGTATCACCTCACACTGGTCAGAAAGGCCATCATCAAAAAGTCTACGAACAATAAGTGCTGGAGAGTGTGGAGAAAAGAGAAGCCTCTACACTGTTGGTAGGAATGTAAATTGGTGTAGCCACTCTGGAAAACTGTATGGAGTTTGCTTAAGAAACTAAAAATGGAGCTACTGTACAATCCAGCATTCCCCCTCATGGGTTTATATCCAAAAGGAGAAAACACTAGTTTGAAGAGATACATGCACCCCACTGTTCACAGCAGCATTGTTTACAATAACCAAGAAAAGGAAGCAACCTAAGTGGCCATCACCAGATGAATGGATAAAGAAGACGTGGTATATATACATATATATGTGTATATGTAGGTAATGGAATATTAGTCATAAAACAATGAATTCTTGCCACTAGCTGCAACATGGGTGGACCAAAAGAAGTTAGAGAAAGAAAAATATTATGTATCACATATATGTGGAATCTAAAAAAGTAATATAATCAACTTATTTACAAATCAGAAACTCACCTACAGACATAAAAAATGACTTTATGGGTGAAAAGGGGGAGAGAGATAAATTATGAGTTTAGGATGAACAGCTACACAGCACTATATATAAAACAGAGAGCTCTCGGCCTTAGCATCATCTTCTGAGAAACCTCCACACCAAGAGAGCGAAGTGGAGCAAGAAGAGGATGTGCAGGCTGAGTGCAAAAGAAGAAAGATGAGGCAGAGGTCCAAGTAAACTGATACACCCATAGAAGTCACAGAAGCAGAAACAAGGGAAGTCAGAGGCAAGAGACACGGTACAAACTGTTGGACTGCATGCCTACTACCTAGAACTTGTCTCAATGGGTCTGGAACATTTATGGCCATTCTGATCACCTCAACCACCTCTGAGAGATCCACCTGGCTTTGCCCTGGACCTGTGACAGTCTCGTTCTTGACTAGCTCTCTTCTCAGTTGTGGTTGAATGTATATATATTACATGTATATAATAAATCATCTCTCTTTGCTGTCTTAGTTAAAGAAAAAAATAGATAAACAATAAGGATTTACTGTATAGCACAGGGAACTATATTCAATATCTTGTATTAACCTATAATGGAAAAGAATCTGAAAAAGAATATATATGTATAATTAATTTACAATGTGGCATTATTTTCAAGTGTACAGCAAAGTGATTCACGTATCTATGTGGATAAAAAATTTTTTAATGTTTTAAAAAATATCATAAAGACAGCCCAATCAAAAAATGGGCAGAAGACCTAAATAGACATTTCTCCAAAGAAGACATGCAGATGGCCAATAGGCACATGAAAAGATGCTCAGCATCACTAATTATTAGAGGCATGGAAATCAAAACTACAGTGAAGGTACTTCCTTAGTGGTCTAACAGTTAAGACTCAGTGCTCCAGTGCAGAGGGCCCAGGTTTGACCTGGGTCAGGGAACTAGGTCCTGCGTGCTGCAACTAAGACCCGGCGCAAATAAATAAATGAACAAAACAAAACTACAATGAGGTATCCCTGCACACTAGTCAGAAGTGCCCATTATTAAAAAGTACAAATAAAAAGTGCTGGAGAGGGTTTGGAGAAAAAAGAACCCTTCTACACTGTTGGTGGGAATGTAAACTGGTGCAACCACTGTGGAGAACAGTATGGAAGTTCCTTAAGAAACTAAAAATAGAACCACCCTATGATCCTACAACCCCACTCCTGGGGCATATATCTGGAGAACAACTAGCAGTCTTATTTACAATAGCCAAGACATGGGAGTAACCTAAATGTCCACTAACAGATGAATAGATAAGGAAGATGTGGTGCATGTACACAATGGGGTATTAGTCATAAAAAGGAATGAAATAATACCATTTACAGCAACGTGGATGGACCTAGAGATGACCATTCTAAGTGAAGTCAGAGGAAGACAAATGATATCACTTACATCGGAATCTAAAAAGAAATGATACAAATGGATTTATTTACAAACCAGAAAAAGACAGACTTAGAAAAGAAATTTATGGCTACCAAAGGGGATAGATATTTTTTTGGGGGGACAAATGAGGAGGTTGGGATTAGCATATTTGTTGTTGTTTAGTTGCTAAGTCACATCAGACTCCTTTGCAACCCCATGCACTGTATTCGCAGGCAGATTCTTTACCACGGAACCACCAGGGAACCCCTGGGATTAACATATATGCACTATGACATGTAAATAGATAATCAATAAGGACCTATTGTATAGCCCAGGGGACTCTACTCAATACTCTGAAATAACCTATATGGGAAAAGACTCTGAAAAAAATGGATATATGTATATGTATAACTGAATCACTTCACTGTACAGTTTGTATGTGCTCAGTCATGTCATCAACTCTTGCAACCTCATGGGCTGTAGCCCGCCAGACTCCTGTAATCCATGGGATTCTCCAGGCAAGAATACTGGAGTGGGTTGCCATTTCCTTCTCCAGGGGATCTTCCCGACCCAGGGATCGAACCCACGGCTCTCGAGTCTGCTGCATTGGCAGTCAGGTTCTTTATCACGAGTGCCACCTGGGAAGCCTGTACTCCTGAAACTAAAACAACTTTGTGAACCAATTATACTATAATATAAAATAATTGTTTAAAAAAAGCAAAAACAAAAATGCACTTCAATGTTCATGGAAGTGAAAGTGCCATTCACTCAGTCATGTGTGACTCTTTGTCACCCCCATGGACTGTAACCTGCCAGGCTCTTCTGAATATGGAATTCTCCAGGCAAGAATACTGGAGTGGGTAGCCATTCCCTTCTCCAGGGGATCTTCTGGATCCAGGGATCAAACCCAGGTCTTCTGCATTACAAGCAGATTCTTTACCAATAGCAGCATAATTTACAATAGCTAAGACATGGAAGCAACCTAAATGTCCATTGACAGATGAAAGAAGAAAGAAGATGTGGTACATATATACAATGGAATATTTTTGAGCCATAAAAATTGAAATAATGCCATTTTCAGTAATGTGGATGGACCTAGAGATTAGTATATTAAGTGAAGAAAGAAAGACAACTATTACTATCATATCATATGTGGAATATAAAAAAATGATTGAAATGAAATTATTAACAGAAATAGACTCACAGACATAGAAAAAAACTTATGATTACCAAAGGGGATGGGATGGGGTGGGAGATAGATAGGACTTTGGAATTAACACAGACATGCTACTATATAAAAGTAGGTAAAGAGCAAGGGCCTACTACACTTGGTATCTTGTAATAACATACAAGGGAAAAGAATCTGAGAAATGTATGTGTATAAGTTATTTACAATGTTGGGCTAGTTTCAAGTGTATAGCAAAGTGATTCATACATATACATATTAAAAATTTTTTTAAGTTTAAAAAAATCATAAAAAACAAACAACCCAATCGAAAGATGGGCATAAGACCTAACTTGACATTTGTTCCAAATGTGGTTTGTATGGACCACATAGTTCATACAGATGGTCAATAGGCACATGAAAAGATGCTCCACATTGCTTATTACTGGAGAATGCAAATCACAACTACAATGAGGTTATCACCTCACACCAGTCAGAAGGGCCATCATCAAAAAGTCTACGAACAATAAATGCTGGAGAGTGTGGAGAAAAGGGAACTCTCCTACAGTGTTGGTGGGTATGTAAATTGGTACAGCCTCTACAGAAAATAGTATGGAATTTCCTTAAGAAACTAAAACTAGAGCTACCATATGATCCAGCATTCCCACCCCTGCTGCTGCTGCTGCTAAGTCACTTCAGTCGTGTCTGACTCTGTGCGACCCCATAGACAGCAGCCCACCAGGCTCCCCCGTCCCTGGGATTCTCCAGGCAAGAACACTGGAGTGGGTTGCCATTTCCTTCTCCAGTCCATGAAAATGAAAATTGAAAGTGAAGTCGCTCAGTCATGTCCGACTCTTAGAGACCCCATGGACTGCAGCCTACCAGGCTCCTCCATTCATGGGATTTTCCAGGCAAGAGTACTAGAGTGGGTTGCCATTGCCTTCTCCATCCCACTCCTGGGTATATACCCAAAAGAAGAAAACATGAGTTTGAAAAGATACAGGCACTCCGATGTTCATCAGTTCAGTTGCTCAATCGTGTCCAATTCTTTGTGACCCCATGGACTGCAGCATGCCAGGCTTGCCTATCCATCGCCAACTCCTGGAGTTTACTCAAACTCATGTCCATTGAGTCGGTGATACCATCCAACCATCTTATCCTCTGTTGTCCCCTTCCCCTCCCATCTTCAATCTTCCCCAGCATCAGGGTCTTTTCCAATGACTCAGCTCTTCACACTGTTTACAATAGCCGAGACATGGAAACAACCCAAGTGTCCATCAACAGATGAACAGATAAAGAGGATGTGGGCTATTACTCAGCCGTAAAAAAGAATGAGTTCTTGCTAGTTGCAGCAACACAGATGGACCTAGTGAAGTAAGTTAAAGACAAATACTACGTATTATGTATATGTGGAATCTTAAAAAAACAATACAATCAACTTATTCACAAATCAGAAACATACCTATAGACATAGAAAATAGACTTATGGGAGGGGGAATGGGAGAGGGATAAATTAGGAGTTTGGAATAAACATATACACACCACCATATATAACTAAACAATAAGGATTTACTGTGTAGTACAGGGTAGTATATTCTATGTCCTGTAATAATCTATAATGAACTATAATCTGAAGTTGTAAACTTGAAGCTAATGTCATAAATTAACTGTAGTTGAATTTTAAAAAATTAAAATATAAAAATAAAAGAAGTATAATAGATGAGAAAATATAATGCATCACTTCTACAAATTTAAGTATTATTTCATGAGAAGACATAAAACAGATTATGACTTTAAATGGGGGCCCCCCAAGTGTTCCTCCCCACTTGCCTCTTTGTGCCCTGAGGCTTCTCCACCCTCCACAGTATGGAGACTTGGGGCTGGATCATCCTCTATGGTGGGGGCTGAGCACGGTGGGATGTTAAGCAGCATTCCCAACCTGCATCCCTGGGATGCCATCCTCACTAGCTATTACAACCAAAAATGTCTCCAGATACTGCCCCATGTCCTCCTGGGGGATATTCATGCCTGGCTGAGAACTACTGGTGCACAAGCAGCTTGAACAAATTTTACCTTGTCCTGCTTGGCAGAGAAAAACATTTCTTTAGGACATCAGCTGTTTAAACCTGATCTGGCAACTGTAAGTTCGTTCTCTATGTCTGTGAGTCTCTTCTTGTTTTGTAGGTACATTCATTTTTATCATTCTTTTTAGATTCTACATATAAGGGATGTCATACAATATTTCTCCTTCTCTGTCTGACTTACTTCGCTCAGTATGACACTCTCTGGGTCCATCTATGTTGCTGTAAATGGCATTATTTCATTCTTTTTAATGCCTGAGTAATATTCCACTGTATATATATGCACCACATCTTCTTTATCCATTCCTATCAATAGACATTTAGGTTGCTTCTAACCTGACCTAGCCTCTAATGCCCCAGGGCAGCTAAGTTGTAAAGAAAATGCCCTTCAAACCCTCCTACATTGTTGGTGGAAATGTAAATTGGTGCAGCCACTATGGAGAATCGTATGGAGGTTCCTTAAAAAACTAAAAATAGAGCCACCAAATGATCCTCCAATCCCATTTCTTGTCATATATCAAGATAAAAACATGATCTGAAAGGACACATGCACCTCATTGTTCATTGCAGCACTGTTTACAACAGCCAAGACACTGAAGCAACCTAAATGTCTATTGACAGGAATGGATAAAGAAAATGTGGTACATATATACAGTGAAATATTACTCAGGCATTAAAAAGAATGAAATAATGCCATTTGCAGCAACATAGATGGACCCAGAGATTGTCATACCGAGTGAAGTAAGTCAGACAGAGGAGGAGAAATATTGTATGACATCCCTTATATGTAGACTCTAAAAAGAATGATACAAATTAATGTACTTACAAAACAAGAAGAGACTCACAGACATAGAGAACGAACTTATGGTTGCCTGGGGAAAGGAACAGTTATGGAGTCTGAGACGGACATGTACACACTGCTATATTTAAAATGGATAATGAACAAGGACCTACGGTACAGCACAGAGAACTCTGCTCAATGTTCTTTGGCAGCCTGGATGAGAGGGGAATTTGGTTGAGCATGGGTACATGTGTATGTATGGCTGAATCCCTTCACTGTCCACCTGAAACTACCACAACACTCTTAATTGGCTAATTAACCCTAATACAAAATAAAAAGTTGAAAAAAATGCCCTTCAAGGGTCCTGATGATTTGAGGATGTTTAGCTGAATGTAGCAGAGAAGGCAATGGCACCCCACTCCAGTCCTCTTGCCTGGAAAATCTCATGGATGGAGGAGCCTGGTAGGCTGCAGTCCCTGGGGTCGCTAAGAGTTAGACACGACTGAGCAACTTCACTTTCACTTTTCACTTTCATGCATTGGAGAAGGAAATGGCAATCCACTCCAGTGTTCTTGCCTGGAGAATCCCAGGGACAGGGGAGCCTGGTGGACTGCCATCTAAGGGGTCGAACAGAGTCGGATATGACAGAAGTGACTTAGCAGCAGCAGCAGCTGAATGTAGAGACTGATGGATGAAGAGATGGTCCCAGAGCAGTGTGTCTGCAGAGGCTGGTGTGTCAACACAAGCTAGTGTACAAACACAGGTTTCCTAGCTCTATCCAGGACTCTGAGAAGTAATGACACCAAGTAGCAACAACCACACCCTACGCTCAGATTTTGGTTTCTGATACCATTTTCCAATAAAAGAAACCAGGCTCCTTCCAAAAAAGAGCTTATTCCTGGGCTGGGACCAGGACTGCAGGACAAGTGTGGAACCCAGACTAGGACCATCTGACTAGCCAAGTAGTATTGAGTCATAACCCAGTGTATAAAACCAACATCTATAAGGTCACACGGATGTTAGTAACTCCAGAGAATTCATGCAGGTGCCCCTTCAACTCCCCAGCCCTGAAGTCTGGGCAGGATGAGGGGACTTGCTCCCAGAGTCCATTGTAGAAAGGAGGGGGAGGACCGTCACTATCCAAGCCGAGTCCCCTCATCAGTAGCAGGGTCGCATTGAGAGCCTGGAACTGAAGGGATATGATGAGAAGGCCTCCCCCAAACCCATGTCCCAAATGTCAGGGGTACCCTACAAAACACCTGCCAGCACCCCTGAAAAGGTCATAAAGAACTAGGAAAATGCGAGACACTGTCTCAGTCACGAGGAACCTAAGGAGACGTGACAGCTGAGTGTCATGTAGGGTCCCCCAGGAGATTCTGGAGCAGCAAAGGGGAATGAGTGAAAAACCAGTGAGATCAGAATAATGGGTGGAGTTCAGTTAATAATAATGTATCAGTACTGGCTCATGGTGTGTGTGTGTCTGTGTGCTCACTCACTTCAGTTGTGTCCGACTCTTCGTGACCCCATGGACTGTAGTCCTTCAGGCTCCTCTCTTCATAGGATTCTCCAGGGAAGAATACTGGAGTGGGATGCCGTGCCCTCCTCCAGGGGATCTTCTCGACCCAGGGATCGAACCTGCATCTTTCATTGGCAGATGGGTTCTTTACCACTCGTGCCACCGGGGAAGCCCCACTGGCTCATTAGTTGTGATGAGTTACTAGTACCTTGGCATGTGACAGTGGCAGAGCATGCGGCAGTTTCTCTGTAAGTCTAAAACTTCTAAAATACAAAGTTTACTTAAAATATAGGTGTACAGGGAGCTCCCTCGTGATCTGGTGATTAGGATTCTGGCCTTTCACTGCCACGGTCCTGGGTCAATCTCTGGTCAGGGAACTGAGATTCTGCAAACTGCACAGTGCAGCCAAGTAAAATAAAATAACATAAAATACAAGTGTACAGAAAACTATTAAACATTGAATAGATAAATAATAAGGTCCTACCATATAGTACAGGCAACTATATCCAATATCCTGTGATAAACCATAAAGGAAAAGAACATGGAAAAGAATATATATACACATACATTCTTTTTCATATTCTTCTCCATTATATATCTATATCTGAATAGCTTTGTCATATGACAGAAACTAACACAACATTGTAAATCAACTATACGTCAATAAGGAAAAAAAGAAATATAGAGAGGCATGGATAAAGAAGACGTGGTGAATATATACAATATATACTATGCTATAGCCTTTGACTATGTGGACCATAACAAACTGTGGAAAACTCTTAAAGAGATGGGAATACCAGACCACCTTACCTGCCTCCTGAGAAACCTGTATGCAGTTCCAAGAAGCAACAGTTAGAACTGGACATGGAACAACAGACTGGTTCCAAATTGGGAAAGAAGACATCAAGGCTGTATATTTGTCACCATATTTGTTTATCTTATATACAGAGTACATCATGCAAAATGCTGGGCTGGATGAATCACAAGCTGGAATCAAGACTGCAGGGAGAAATATCAGTAACCTCAGATATGCTGATGATACCATCCTAATGGCAGAAAGCAAAGAGGAACTAAACAGCCTCTTGATGAAAGTGAAAGAGGAGAGTGAAAAGAGTGAAAAAAGTTGGCTTAAAACTCAACATTCAAAAAACTAAGACCATGGTATCTGGTCCCACCACTTCATGGCAAGTAGATGAGGAAAAAGTGGAAAGAATGACAGATTTCATTTTCTTGGGCTCTAAAATCACTGTGGACAGTGACTGTGGCCATGAAATTAAACGACACTTGTTCCTTGGAAGAAAAGCTATGACAAACCTAGACAGTATATTAAAAAGCAGAGACATCACTTTGCTAACAAAGGTCTGTAATGTCAAAGCTATGGTTTTTCCAAGTCATGTACAGATGTAGATGAAGAAGGCTGAGCTCCGAAGAAGTGATGTTTTCAAACTATGGTGTTCGGAGAAGACTCTTGAGAGTCCTTTTGACAGCAAGGAGATGAAACCAATCAATCATAAAGGAAATCAACCCTGAATATATTCATTGAAAGGACTGATGCTGAAGCTGAAGCTCCAACACTTTGGCCACCTGATACGAAGAGCTGACTTGCTAGAGAAGACCCTGATGTTGGGAAAGATTGGGGGCAGGAGGAGAAGTGGACAACTGAGGACAAGATGGTTGGATGGTGTAACGTACTCAATGGACATGAGTTTGAGCAGACTCCGGGAGCTGGTGATGGACAGGGAAGCCTGGCGTGCTGCAGTCCATGGGGTCACAAAGAGTCAGATATGACTTAGTGATTAAATAAACAGCAACAAATATATACACCGAGGAATACTACTTGGCCATAAAAAGAACGAAATACTGCCGTTTGCAGCAACATGAATGAACCTAGAGATGATCATACTAAGGGAAGTAAGCCAGACAGAGAAATGCAAATAGCATATGATATCACTCATATGTGGAATCTAATTTTTAAAAAATGATGCAAATGAACTTATTGACAAAGCTCAAACGGACTGATAGGTATCGAAAACAAACTTTCCCAAAGGCAGAGGGACAAACCAGGAGCTTGGGATGAACATACACACACATGCTACTATATATAAGGTAGAAAAGCAACAAGGACCTACTGTGGAGCAGACAGAACTCTACTCACTATTCTGTGATAACCTACATGAGAAAAGAATCTGCAAAAGAATGAATATATGTATACATCTAACTGAATCACTTTGCTATGCACCTGGAACTAACACAACGTTGTAAATCAGTTATACTGCAATAAACTTTTAAGAAACGATAAAGGCACTTCAAAATGTAAAAAAAAAGAAAAAAAGAAAGAAAGAAAAGCAATACAGAAATAACGTTAGATGACAACATAATATACATACATATATATGTATATACATATGGAGATAAGTTTTGGGCCCAGCCTCATGAGAAAGAGTGACAAAGGACCAGGCCTTCCTGGACTGAGCCAGGCGCTGCCGAGAGAACCACCCGAGGCCCTCACCCCACCCCCACTCCAGTCGGCTCCTGCTGCTCTCTCTGCATCACACTTCAAAGTTCGCCCGTTTACAGGGCTTGGGGTTCCTTCGCCAGGATGCAGGCTGCACGGCGGGGCTCAGCCCTGCTCTGCCCAAGTCCCAGGCACTGGCACCCAGCAGGTGCATAGTCGACATCCAGGTAGAAGAGGTGAGGGAGACAGTCCTGTACGAGGGGGTTTCTGTGGGTGGGAGTGAGGAAGTCAGGGGACAGGAGGCACCCGGGGCTTCAGCACCAAAGACAGGCAGCGGGCAAATGAGGGGTGGTCGTTGGTTCTGTGTTTAAGGCACAGGACAGGTGTGCAGGATTTTGCACCTGGAAGCTTCCAGGTGCCCCCAACATGCCCACCAGGACATCCTGGGGGAAAGGTCACAGCCTCCCTGGGCCAGAACCACTAGTTGCAGAGCCGTCCTGGTCAGCCTCCTGGCAAAGCCTGCCCCACAGCTGAGGCCCCATCAGGCCAGGCTTCCTGGCAGCTGGTCGGAGTTTCCACAAGATGAACAAAACTCAGAGGCACATGCTTGGAGAAGGAAATTAAGGGAGGCCCTGCCTGCCTCCAATTTCCCCCCTCCCCGAAGTTTCCCCTTTCTCAAGAGGCAGGATGTTCTCATCACTGACGGGACTGATGACATCCTGATAAAAAGAGGACGTGCCCCTGTCCTGGGCACTTGCACCCACCTGTGAAAGCGGTCATCTGTGATCCACTCCTTCACTTCTAAGTGGGATGTGAGGAAGGTTGGGAGGAAGGGTGTGGCTTGCTGCCAGGTGGAGGGGCTGTGATGGCGGGGCAGGGGGTGTCAATGTGAGCAAAGGCACCCCTCCACTTTCCTGAGGACCAGCTCCCTTCTGGGCAGAAGAAGAGGAGCGGGGCTGCCCAGCGCCATCATCAGCTCTCTGTGGCCAGTCACTACCCACCTCTCCCTGCAGACAGTGTGAAAAGACATAGCACACCCACTGCAAGCCAGGCTCTGACTTGGGCCCCAGGGACACAGGGGAGGATAAGTTGGACACCAGCCTGTCCTCATGGAGTGTAGAGCCCAGGTCTGACACAGACCCTGGCCATGGGAATAGCAGGGTCTTGGCCAGGAGAAAGCAAGGAGGGCTTCTTGAAGGAGGTGGCATGTACCTGAGATAAGGAGGTAGCCAGATGACTAGGAAGAAGGGAGGTGTGCCCATGGGGGAGGGGGCAGCGAGTGGGAAGGCCTTGACCTTGCAAAGCCCCTCCCCCTCCAGGTTCTACCTCCAGCTTGGATTAGACTGAGGGGGCAGGGAAGAAAGAACTACTGAAGTGCTTCAGACAAGTGACAACCTATTTGCATTTTGGAAAGTTCCTTCTAGAAGGCCATTTCAGGCCAGAGGGGAAGCTGGGACACAAGTGGGGGGAGGAGCTGTTGGAGCTGCCCCTTGAGAGGTGGCAGCATTGAGCCAGGAGGAGGGGAGAGGAGGGCAGAGACAGCACTGGGTGCAGGCAGCCCTGGCGGTGGGGACTGCTGAGAGGGACCACCCAGGAGACAGCAGGGATGGGCGAGGCCGGGAAGGGTGCTTTGGGGCCAGACATCTGATGAGTCTGGGGTCTCCCTCTGGTCTTCGAGTCCTCACCTGTCAAATAGGGAGCTGGAAAGGCTACTGGCCACGTCCCCTCCGAGTCCAGGAGCCCGGGGATGATGCTGATGTGAGACTGTGGTCACCGAAAGGGGCTCGAGTCCCCACCCCCACCCTCCCCCCAAACTTTAGGTACCAGGCAGCACAGTCTCTCCTCCCTCTGATTAAACATCCAGCCGTCCTCACCCGCAGCCCACGTCCACAGCCGCCGGTGCCCTTTCTGCATGGGTGACTCACCAGAATTAATGTTCATTTGATTTTTACTATAAATTACGCCTCACATAATTTCTCCATTACTGGCTAGGACGGCTCCCCGGGAAGGCGGGCGGCGGCGTGGACACCCGAGCCGGGAAGCGCTGAGTCATCGCTCCGCCCACGCGCCGGCTGGCAGCCGCCGGCCCTCGCAGGTGGCTTAATGGATGCGGCTCCCCATCACTAATGGGAGATGCTCACCTCGGGCCCAGGCCCGGGAGCCCAGGGGGATGGTGAGAGCTTATGTTCCAAGTCCCACTTGAATGTGCAAGAGTGAGATGTTGAGGGTAAAAAAGAAAAATCTCTCTTTCAAAGATGCGAGGGTCACTTTCCCTCCTTCCAACTGTATTTACTCACTGTGCCCTGCATCGTGTGAAACGCTGGTGATGCCATAGAGAACAAAACTAGACGGGATTTCAGCACTCCCCACCCCGCCCGGGCGGGGGTGGTGCTTGTGTCCAAACCAGAGACAGACTGGTTGATGGCAGAAGCACCTGCCAAAATGCTGCACATGAGGGTGCATGCCAGGATGGTCCCCCAGACCTCTACCCCACAAGGTGATTCGAGGCTGAGAGCCGGGATGCTCTGCCTGCAGACCTGTGTGACAGCAGGTGCAAGGCCCCTTGAGGGAGAACCCGGGGGCAGGCAGGGCTCACGGAAAGCCAGGTGAGCTGGCAGAACATCGGGCAGGGCTCCGAGTTCAGGGCCCTGGGACCCCTGGAGAGGATGAGCTTAGTGTTCTGAAGGTAGAGGGAGGGGGTGGGCCACAATCATGTCTGTCTGCGGGATCATTTTATGGACAAGGGAGGTAACACTGGTGGTAAAGAACCTGCCTTGTCCATAAAATGATCCAATGCAGGAGACGTAAGAGATGCAGGCTCGATCCCTGGGTCGGGAAGATCCCCTGGAGGAGGGCATGGCATCCCACTACAGTGTTCTTGCCTGGAGAATCTCATGGACAGTGGAGCCTAGTGAGCTATAGTCCTTAGGGTCGCAAGGAGTTGGACACTACTGAAGTGACTTAGCACAACCATAGACCAGAGCGAGCAGAGGCCCAGCCGAGACCACTTGGGGTCGTGAAAGGAAGAGTCCCGAAGGGCCCATGGGCGCAGGGCCTGATTCCCCAACCCATAGGAGGCTGCAGGCCTCATCTTCCTCATCAGCATGTAAACCATGCACTTCTTGGTAGGAATCCGACAAGCCTAGGATAGTGACTCATCCTGCCCAATTCCCCCGGCAGTGAAATAAACCAATTTGCTTAAACCTCCACTGATCTAGTACATTTGTCTTTTTTTTTTTTTAATATCTGAAGCTCAAAAGAAACCAAAGTTTACACGAAAAGAAAAAAACCTAGCCTACTAGATTGAAGCAGACGTGTGCTTATCTGTTTTCCAAAAGAATTGAATTAAAAAACAAAGCCCACAAACAGAACCTCACGACGCCGTCTGCACCAGGCCCCTCACTGCTCCCCTCGCCTAGGTGCCTGCAATAAATCACCCTTCAGCCTGCCTGCCCCTCCTGGCCAGGGGCCAGCCTCCTTCTGGTCCTGGGGTCCCTGCGGCAGGACGTGCAGGGAGAGGCATACACGGGACCAATCTGGGCGAGGCCTGGATGGGCCCCTCGGGATCACTCCTGGCACAATGTCCTATCCCTGTCCCAGTCTGCAGACCGGAAACTGAGGCTCAGAGAAGCCAACTAATTTCCTAGAGCTCTTACCTCGTAAATACCAGAGCTGGACTTTGATGCCCAATTCTGACGCTAACGACAAAGGGCACGGAAGTGAAAAACCTCACCATTTTCTCTCTCCCAGCATTGTGTGTATGCGGAGCACTGAGCACAGGATTCCACTGATTGCCATGGTTTTCGACTCAGGGCAGTCTGGCTCCCTCTTGCCCCCTGGGACATTCGACAATGTCCAGGGACAGTTCTGAACTTCCCTGGTGGCTCAGACGGTAGAAAATCTGCCTACAATGTGGAAGACCTCGGTTCCATTCCTGGATTGGGAAGAGCCCATGGAGAAGGGCACGGCAACCCACTCCAGTATTCTTGCCTGGAGAATTCCATGGACAGAGGAGCCTGGCAGGCTACAGTCCATGGGGTCGAAAAGAATCAGACACGACTGAGTGACTAACACTTTCACTTTCAGGGACAGGTTTGGTTGTCACTGCTCAGGGGTGGGGAGATGCCACTAGCATCTGGTGGCCAGGGATGTTGTTAAACATTCTACGATGCACAGGACACCTCACGGCAAAGAGTTATCCAGCCCAGAATGTCAGCAGCATCCAGGTGGGGAAACCCTGATGTGGGTAAAACAGTAAAAATGTACGCATACGCTCAGGCTCAGAGAAAGAGCTGGAAAGATAAGCACTAGAATGTCTACATCTGTTTATCTCTTGGTGAACAGGTTTGGGTAATTTTTTATTTTCTTCCTCGTGTTTTTGGTACTGTCTGAATTTTGTAAGGAACAAGGTGCATGTATCATTTTAATAATCCGAGAAGAAGAACTGTTTTCATTTTGAAAAAAAAAAAAAAGGAAAAAGGGATCCAGGACTTATCGATTCTGGTCCGGTTGCCTCACTAACTAGCTGTCAGGAACAGCTCTCTGGAAAATATGTCTATCTGGAAACTGAGAAGAACAATCCTTCCCGAGCGATATTGTAGGAATATAAAGTAACAGTGTCCTGGAAAGAGGCTCTCTGAGCCCAGAGGAGAAGAATTGTTGAGAGTGTTGAGTTATTGCTTTTCCCATGTATCCATCTTCCCTCTGATGTGATGTGTACATTTTTGCAGCCTAGAAATTCAGGAGACTGGCATTCAGGGAGGGTCTTCTATGTGCCCAGGACTGGGAAATAGAGCAGGGTCCACAATCTCTTATGCTCAGGGTGGGCAGAACTTGGACTCCCACCTTCTCAAGGTAGCATTTAGCACCCAGATCATTTTGATTTCATCTCAAGGCCAAGCTAAGAGCTGGGTTTCTCCACTGGGGCACTGTTGACATTCAGGTGGGATAACTCTCTGCTCTGAGGATGGAGGGGGGAGGCAGAGACACTGTTGGGTGTCTAGCAGCACCCGAAACCCCAGACTCCGCCTACGATATACTAATAGCACCCACCCCTCCTTCCCCCAAGTCCATGACAACTAGAAATATCTCTGGCCAAGGCCAAATGGTGCAGTGGGGGAGGGTGACGATCACGCTGGTGCAGAGCCACTGGGCTGGCCAGGCATGCTTGGTGTTTTAACGAGAAGGCCTCAGAGCAGTGGTACAGGCTCCTGGCTCATCTGCTGCATTTCTGAGTCACTGCTCGTGTTTTCCATCTTCAAAAGTCTTCCCTTTGTGGTTCTCCAATCTGAGACACAGCCCCTCACCCAAGCAGGGAACCCCCGGTGGTCTGCGAGCCCTGGAGTCCCCTGAATGAGCCTCACCAGGAGGTAGTGAGGCCTGGGGCTCCGGTTTCTCCAAACATAATGACAGGCTGGCAGGCTGTACTCCAGCTGAGAGACCACAGGGCAACCGGTGTTTGCTGGCCCTGCACAAAGCCCCCGACTAATTGGGAGAGGGCCGGGACACACGCCTCTGTGGCCACTTGGCACGCCAGCACCTACACAAGAATCAGGAGATGAACTTTAAATTGAGTAAGATAAAACCAGTTTGGAAATTCAATATCTCACCTCCCTTTCTGTCTTTTTAAAAATCCATAATTCATAGAGAACCCAGTCAGGGGGTGTGCAGCTCAAATTGAATTATCCTTTCTTTCTTTTTTTTTTTTTTTTTTCCCTCCAAAGACTTTGGCTGGGAGAGACAATTTCTTGAAATGGAGAAAATAAAAAGCAACTCTTGGGCCCTCATGTCCCCTGGTCTTGACCTCCCTGGCCCAGGTCTCTGGCCCGCAGGGACGGAACATTACAAACACCTGCAAAACGGCGTTCTGAAACACATGCTAATTGCACTGCCAGGAATTTGTTCTGCCGCTGTCCTCTCGAGCGGGCTGGCGATGATGAATAAACAGGTTTATTCATTGAGGATCGGTTGGTAATAGCAACAGACTGGAAACCACGTAGATGCCCGCCATAGAGAACCAGTTAAATAATCCCATTCCTCCCCTGCCCATGGAATTACCATGTTGCGCTAAAAACAGACCCGGAGACGCATTGCACAGTGAGAGGAGATGCGTCATCACGGTCACATTGTTGAGGCCCGGTGGGGAACAATGTTTATAGTGTGCTACCATCTGTGTTTATAAAGAAAGGAAAAAATATGCACGTGTGCGTTGGCTTGTATACACCTAGTCTGCATAGACCAGTGAACCGGGCTGGCTGGGTCCCAGGAGGGGAAGGGGGAGGCCAGGAGGAGAGAGAGCCCACAGGACGTGCTACCCGCACACCCTTTTCTATGTTTTGATTTTTTTGAACCAGAAATAAGTGCTCAGAAATAAATACATAAAATTAAGTTTCCTTTAAAAAGAGAAAACAACCACACACCATGCTAATTTGTTCTGAAAAATATATCACGCGGAAAGGATGATGAATTCCTAGGAAACCAACTCCAGTGTATCGCCTTGGGCAAACCTGGGCCCCTCTCCGGATCTTGGAGTTTTTCATTTTGCAGTTGTTTTCTAAGACGCTTTGCTTTGCTAATACGCCGTGATCTTTGGATGTCTTCAAATTACAACGTGTTGATGACAGCCTCTAGTTGTGGGTGGTGACTTGTTCTAGAACTCTTAACCCCCTTAACCCGCCTCTGACTGATATGTTATGGCTAGGTTATTAGGCTGATATCTGGCTAGGTTATTAGGCTGATAAGCATGGACTTGTTTTTATGGATATTTCCCATGTGTGGCAAGTGGTATAGATTTTTCCATCCACTGTGGGAGTGTCAAAGTTCCCTTTCAAATAATTTAAGTAACGCAAGAGCATAACAATATTGAGTAAACAATAGCACAGCTAAGCCTGCAGATAAGCACAAACCACAGAGCTAGATCCCTGGGCACTGAAGTCGGGGACACACAGCTCTGTACAACACGGCCCCTTCTCCTCTGCAAATCTGTTTGACGTTTGATGACCTGGTCTCCTGGACTCTCATGCAATAGGATCGAGAAAAAAGGAAATAAACAGGCCTTTGCAGTGAGATTTTAATTACTGTGCTGAGGAGAAAATCCAGGTGTCCTGTGCTTAGGTGGGTGGGGCAGGCTCCCCAGAGTACACTGTGCTCTTTGGCTGGGTCTGTCCACCTCTGTTCAGAGATGATGACCCTCACTTTCTATTCTGTTTTAGAAGGCATTTTCTGTTCTGTCCTAGAACGTATTGTCCGCTCTCTGATGTCTAAGTGCCGCAAATCTCCAGCTGATAAGGGAAGTCTATTGAACTCCAGCATTTGGCTGGATCAACACTTGCCTGCAGCTCATTCTCAGAGAGACTGCAGACAGCTAGGGCCAGACATGGGTCCTGGGATAAAGCTCCCCTCAGAAGATCTAAAAACTGGTTAACCAGTGAGATGGCAATACTGTTTTATAAGATTCTTAAATGCAGGTGAGCTCTAAATCATACCGTGGAAACACATGGAGGGCTCCAGGGGAGAAGGTCCTGAGGGTTTTTCCCTATTGGAATTTCAACCAGGTGGACTGAGAGTGCCAAGTGGAGTTACTGCTATACAGAAGTCCTCTGTCTACCTTCAGAATACCCCAAGTGCCCACTCACTTGGAGTTTGGTTACAGCCTGGTCCTTGTGCATGAGCTCATGGTCATCTCCTCATTGGTTGGTTATTTTCTTCTATTAGAAAGCCTAGTTAATCCAATTGTGGTGCCAGAGGACTCTTGAGAGTTCCTTGGACCGCAAGGAGATCAAACCAGTCAATCCTGAAGGAAATAAACTCTGAATATTCATTGGAAGGACTGATGCTGAAGCTGAAGCTCCAGTCCTTTGGCCACCTGATACGAAGAGTGGACTTATTGGAAAAGACTCTGGTGCTGGGAAAGATTGAGGGCCTAAGGAGAAGGGGGTAACGGAAGATGAGATGGTTGGATGGCATCACTGACTCAATGCACATAAGTTTGAGCAAGCTCTGAGAGATAGTGAAGGACAGTGAAGCCTGGTGTGCTGCAGTCCATGGGGTCACAAAGAGCCAGAAACAACTTAGAGACTGAATTACAAAAAAAACACTTTGATTTAGGTTTGAATTTAGGAAAGTCAGGTTCCTGGGGAGCTAGATTATCTGGCTGGTTTGTGCAGAAGTTTCTGGTAGGTCTTTGAGGTTTTAGATAGTGTTGGAGGCTACTGGGCATAGACAGACATGAGTAGAGTGTGTCCAGGGGCCTCCAGCTCATCCCTGGAAACAGCGAATAAGCCCAGCTGGCACCATGGTGAGTGTGGACCACCGATGTGCACACATCACCCCACTGGATCTCACGAGGAAGGTGCTGGAATGATCCTCTTTCACAGACAGGCAGACAGAGGCTCAGAGAAGGTGGGCAGCTTGCTTCTGGCCACACAGACCAAGATCATGGGGACAGGACTCAAATCCAGGTCTGACTCCAGAGTCAGAGGAGCAGGGACCACCCCGAGAGGCAAGACAAGGGAAAGGGGCCAGGCCAGGCTCGGTTGTCCTGAGAGGGCTCCTGAGAAGAGCCAAGGCTGGGGACCAGTGGGCTGGTAGCTGGCCTCATGGGTCAAAAACTACTGAATACTGTAAGCCGCATATATCTTCACTGACTAGACAGGTTTCCTTGATTCCCTGCTGAAGTCCAGTCATTAGAACAGTGCCCACCACAAAGTAGGTGTTCAATAAATTCTGGTGAGTGAGTGTATACAGGTGGCTGTTTCAGCATCCAGAACACTGACCCCTGGGCTGTTGGCCCCAGAGGCAGACCCCTCCAGATTCTGAAGATGCTCTGGCTGCCTCTTGGGGCTGGGGGAGCAGCTGCCCGTAACTATGGAATGTTCCCACACCCGTTCCCAGGCCCAGGAACACAGCAGCTCTCAACCCAGCACAATGCCCAGGTCACGGGGCCCTTTCCGGGGGCATCAGAGGAGGCGTCCAGGGTGGGTGTGCAAGGCGCCTGGGGCCAGATGCCTGCCCTGTGTGGTGGGGGAGTGGGCATGAGGTGGAGGGTGGGCAGACAGAGCCATGCACCTAGGTGGTCGTGTTTGTGTCCAGAGATGACTGTTCTATGCCCCAGGATCTAGTGAAGGTTGCAGGTGAGTATGGGTAGAACTAATGAAAAAATAATTACCCAAGCCAGGAAGTCGCCCAGGCCCTGGAGGCTGAGACGCCAGTGCTAATGGAGACGAGGCCACTCTTGGACGTTTCTGAACTCAAGGCTTCTGGTTCCCGAAAGTTCTCCAGTGGGGAGAGGAGGGAGAGGCTGGCCGGGAGCATCCATCTTGGCCCGTCTCAGAACCAGGCCCCTCCTCCACTCTGAAGGAGGGCAGAGTGGAGGGCAGCGAGGCTGGGCATCAACGTGGAGCCTCTAGACTCCGCGGGGGTTGGGGGCAGAGGGGAGAAGGCAGAAGGATCAATTCTTTCCACTGACAGAGCACTTTAGGGTCAGGGTGATCTCCACCCTTTCCCAGACTCCCCTCCTCTGGCTTAAAACGGGCTGGGTCGGGCAGGGTGCCGAGGAGAGGATGCGCAGGAAGCCCTGCAAAGATGCAGCCATCGCAGGGCGGCCCGGAGCCCATGGCCTCAGAGGTGATGTCCAGGCTTCTCTTCCGGGTCCTGCTGCCGTGTTCCCTGCTCTCAGGTAAGATGGCTTGGTTGTTTCTGTGGTAGGAAGGGACATCCCACTGGCTCATGTCTGCCGCCCTGAGCTCCCGGTTGCTCAAGCCGCCTCGGTGGTCCTCCTCCCTTGATTCTCACAACCTGGCTGTTCATTTTGGCAAAGCTGCAGGGGGGAGATAAGGCTGAGCTTGACCCCCAGGGGGCCTGGGCTGGGAACTCCACCACCATGTGCGACCAGCCCTCTCCCTATCTCCTGGAAGGCAGGACAATGACGGCGTACCGACCCAGTGTGGTTAGGGAGCCGCACAGGCTGCAGACATAAGTTGTTTCCACAGTCCAACCCCTCCCCCCTCCCATTTCTTGGAGATGTAAATTGCAACTGAGTTTGCACTGTGAGAGGGGAAAATCCATCTTCTCAGCCTTCAGCTTCAGCCTTGGGTCTACAGATTGCCCTTGGAAGGCAGCAGACAAGCAAGCTTGTCTAACTGAGCATTTTCTTCTAGCTCTCGCTGTCTGTGTGACTGCAGAGGCAGGAAGGGGTTATCGACCACTCTGCTAGGTGGGTCTTTAGAAATACATGTTTCCAGGCCCCACCCCAGACCTGCCAGTTCTGAGTTTCCAGGCATGGGGTTCAGCGCCTGGATTCTGATTAACCTCCCCTCACTTCCCCACCAAGCCAGCCTTGGAAACCCTGATCTAAAGATAATTCCAAAATGGATTCTTCATTGCAGAAGGATTCAGGGGAGAGTTGAGATTGAGTGGTGAGCAACCAGCTTGATTTGCATGAGGGTAGGGGGGCCAGATAAGTTTCCCTCTACCTAGAGACTTGCTCTCTGAACAACTTGAGGCTGTAATTATACATGCAAAGTGAAGCTAAAATTTCAGAGAAGTATCTGGAGAATTCAAGTCAGAAAAAGCAGGTTCGTCTGAAATACCTAGATAATTAAAGAAAAAAATATATTCATTGTATAAATCACTCATTAATTCACCCCTCCATGGGGGCACACAGTTTAAAAGCTGGTGCTTTGATTAATCCAAGCTATATTAAATCCTCAAGATGTTTTTTTCTCCTTGTGCCTGGATCTTCATATTTCCTTCCTCTAAAAAAAAAAAAAAAAATCATAAATAAAGTTGTCCGTTTGCAAAAATGCATTTCAGATTTGGCTTGGCAGAAAAAGCACCATAGTTGGTAGAATCAATTTGGGTGCTCTTTTTCTTTTTTTTAAGTACACATTTTGAAATCAGATGCATTCTTTCCAGTTCACTGGAAATGCTAATTTTTTTTCCATCACATTTCAAAGTTACATTGTGTGTGGCTGAGCGAATCGCGCCTGGCACAATAGCACTTCAGAAAGACTGAGGGGGGACAAGATCCCAATCAGAAGGAGAGCCAGAGAAATGGTTAATTTCAAAGGCAGGCAACTGATTGGGGAGAAGAATCTATAGAATTATTTATTTTCTTAAAAAAAAAAACAAAAAAACAAAAAACCCAAGAATTCAAAAAACCACTTGGAAAGAACAAGCATCTAATCCTGACAGGTTGATTTTCAAGACCCTCTTAATGAGATTTCAGCACATCTGTTCCCTGCTCACTCTCCTGTTTGTCTTCATTTCCACTGCGGGGCTCTCAGGGTACCTTAGACCCAGCTCACTTTTCCCCCCTGTCCTTCAGCTGTTTTATCCAGGTACAACGGCTTCTCAGTGGTCTACCTGGTGTTTCTTCTGCTCAGCCCACTGCTGGGGGCACCTTCGGCTGGTTGCATGAGAGGTAGGCCGACTCCGATGGCAAGCAGGTGGATTGGGAAGGGGAGGTGAACAAAATCACATGCCATACTTGTGGACTCTGTCATCCAGCCTTTAAAAAAAATAGCATTTTAATGTGTCTTGGCTGCAGCCAGAGAATTTCCTCAGTATCTTCCCAGGGATCAATATCAAACACTCTTCGATGCCTTGTTTTACAAAGCTGGCGGAGGGACCGAGGCATCTGTGTCAGAAAGTCCTTTGGAGCTGATGGGAGCAACGGATGAATACAGAATATTCCTAGGGCCCTAGGGATCCTCTTTCCCAGTAAACGAACACACTGGGAGCTTGTTCTTACTCTTCACTTAAGGCACCAATCCCCAGATTTGGGATTTTATAGTCCTGTTTAAAAAAAAAAATTTAGAGGGGAGAGTGCCATTTTTTTATTTCATCAGGAGAGGCCATTAGGAAGCAGTTACCTTCTCAGGCCACTTCTCGTAAAAGAAAGAGCATTTGGGCTCCCTGAGGGTGACCTGAACAAGAAGGACTGAATCTCAGGCCTGATTAAATAATGTATTCGCTCGACCAGTGTTCTCCGGGTGCCTCCCAGGTGCTCAGGACACAGGGCAAACCAGGTCCTGCTGCCTGCAAAGACCACCCTTTGAACCGAGGACAGCTAGCCTCTGGAAAAGCTCACTGTTGCCGCTGGGCTCAATGTCCCCGAGGAGCGGGACTGACCTTGGGAGAGGCTTTGCTGTGCTCACCTCCCCCTCAACACCCGCACAGGGAAGTCACGTGTCTCTAGATGGTGATGTGCATGGTCACAAATCCAATATGGCCCCATGCTGGGGTCCAATGGGGTTGGGCTGGATGCAGAGCGGCTGTGAGTCCTACAGCTCAGGAGACAGGGTGATAGGAAAGAGGAGGGGTGGCCCACTTCATTTCTCAACACCCCAGTTAAGCCACCACCTGCTTGGGGACGCATCACCAGGGATCCAGTGAGAGCTGAGGGCAGAGCCCGGCATCAGAAAGAGTTGCATGGGCCTTCCCAGGCTGCCTGGCACCCTCACCCTGTATTCCCCCACTCCTCTTCTCTTCCAGGGAGCACCAAGCTCTTCCTGCGAGCCGTGTGGGCCACCAGTGTCCTCTTCCTACTGCTGCAGGGCGCCCTACAGGTTGCCTTTGTCTCCCTGGGACCCGAAGGTAAAGACCACTTTCCCATTTGCTCCCCAGCAGCTTGGTTGCAAGGACCCCGAGGCTGTGGGCCCAGGAGTGATTTAATCATTAGGAAGATCACACTGGTACCAACTCTTATTCCTTCCATGACAAATGTCTCTCTAAAAGCCCTCCCTGCAACTTCTGAAGACCTTGGGCTTCATGGGGGCACCACGCATGCCCTCTCCATTCAGGGGGCACCAGGGCTGCAGCAGGACATGGAGGGCATGGGAGATAAGGAGGGAGTCAGCTGGGGGCTCTAGACTCAGGGTGGGCAAACCATGGCCCCGGGGTCAAGTCCCAAGAATGATTTTTACATGTTTAAATGGTTGGGAAGAAAGAAAAAAAAGAAAATCCACATCAAAAGGAGAATATTTTTCTTGACCCACGGAAAGTATTTACGGGAACTGAAATTTGAAATTCCCATAAAGTTTTATCGGTTCGTGGCCACACCCGGCGGGGTACACGTATTGTCCGTCGCTGCTTTTGTTGAAGATTTTTACTATCGGGTGCTTTTATAGAATAAGTTTCCTGAGTCCTGGTCCAAACCAATGGATGGGTTTGCACAGGGTTCTGTCAACTCCCTGGAATTGTTTGCAAAGTGGAGGCTGGGTATTTGTTGAGAGGAAGGCGCACAGTTTCCATCACGTCCTCCCAGAGCCCAGGTTCCCAAGTCACAGGGTCACCGGAGTTAGAACATGTAAACACAGGACACCCAGTTACATCAGAATTTCAGATAAACAAGAAAGACACTTTTATATGAGGATGTCCCAAATATTTCCTGGGACAGACACGTACTGAGACTTCTCCATTGTTCGTCTGAAATTCCAGCGTGATTCGGTGGGACATGTGGATCACCACCGGGATGGGAAGAGACAGGGGACCGGCCCCCTAAGCATCTGGTTCTCACAGCCCTTCCCTCCCCACCAAGCTGGTGCCTCCCTCTCTCCCGTTTCCTCCCACCCACCCACCCCCAGTGCTTCCTGAGGCACGTGGAGGTCTAGTCAAAATAAGACGTTACATTTATTTCCCCTGAATTGATTTTTATAAATCTTTATGGCATAAACTCTGTTCTGATTCTACAGAAATGCACACTTACTGTAAAACATTTAAACCCTGGATGAAGTGGATAAGAAATGAAGGGAATGCGTCCATGATCTGGCCACTCGGGTACCACCTGGTCCTCTTGAGCTGTGTGGGTCGGACCCTCCATGTTTTCCCACGCTTGTGCCTAGGCGTGATGTCACCAAGTCCATCAGCCTCTGGGAAGTGAGGCACTGGGGACAACTTTCCAATTCGGTAGATCCGATTTACCTCAGATAAAGAAAACCCACGTCAAAAGGAGAATGTTTTTCTTGACCCACGGAAATTATTTACGGGAACTGAAATTTGAAATTCCCATAAAGTTTTATCGGTTCGTGGCCACACCTGGCGGGGTACACGTATTGTCTGTCGCTGCTTTTGTTGAAGATTTTTACTATCGGGGGCTTTTATAGAATAAGTTTCCTGAGTCCTGGTCCAAACCAATGGATGGGTTTGCACAGGGTTCTCTCAGCTACCTGGAATTGACTGCCTATTACGCTCAACTGATGGTCTCACCAGCCTGTTAAGTAATGACCCTCAGATGTACTTGATTTGACTTGCTTGCATATCTCGGCATCTCAGAACCTCTTACTCCCATCACGTGAATCCAGGAAGTCTAGCACAGCTCTAGCTCTTTCTTTTTATCAAAGTAATGCACATGCATAATTGAAAAGCTGAAAAATTCCATTCGCTCCTGACGAAAGAGATGGTCCTTTATCCCACCCTTCGGTCCCTAATCTGTGCTTTTAGCCCCTTCTTCCTACATTTCTAACGAGCATGCTTCTGGGGCCATTTCTGACTTCCTGTCTGGGACAGCATCCACGGGGGTGACACTTGGGACCCCACCACTTCCCAGGTGATTCCCCACCCTTCTCCTCAGGATTCAGTCTGGAGGTGCCCCTGCCTGTCCCCACTTCAGACCCCTCCCGACTCGCCCTCCTGAGTCCCCTTCTGGCCCTGGGTGATGCCTGACTCTGTGCTTGACTGTCAGCAAGAACCAGCCAGTCATGGGTAGAGATGAGGGCATGATGCTCCCCTACCTGCCTGTAGCGCCAGGAGGAAATGTGGACGAGGTGGTCCCCATCCTCCTGCGGAGGGCCGAGGTCCTTAAGTGTCCCGAGGTGGCCAGGGGAGAGGCCAGTCTTGCCTAGGCTGCCCAGTGTCCCTGCAGCCCCCAGAGCGCCTTGGAGGCTGGAGCCTGAGCCACTGTGTCTTCCACAGGTGCTGTTTGGGAGGAGGCCATCCAGCATCTGGGGGTCGTCAGGTGAGGGGGACTCGGGCACAAGGGTGGGCTGCAGGGGGAAAACTCAGACCCCTGACCCTTGTTGATTGAGAAGTGTCTAGATGCCCAGACCCAAGCAAGCATTTGGAGACAGACAGCAAAGCATGGCAGGTTTCTTCCCCAGAGGACCTGAGTCCTGGGGGGAAGCGGGCCCCATACCTGGGGAAGATAACCCAGTGACAGGGAGGCCCAGAAAGGGCTGGGGGTTGGTGAGAGGTGAAGGGAAGCCTCCTAGGATGGGTGGGACACAGTCACCCTTCTTGGAAGAGGGGCAAGACTGTGATGGGTAGGGGTTGGGGGTGGAAGGGGGCAGGGAACCAGGCTAGACACTCTCTCGGCCCCCCACCCCCAACTCAGGTTTAGCCGGGTGGATGCGATGGACATTGTGCGCCTCCTGGCCCCGGACGTTGGGATGGCACTTGTGGGCCTGGTCACCGCCAGGCTGGGCCGTGAGCTGGCGAGGCCTCCTGGGACCACAGCACCTTCCCCTTTCGATACCATGGACCACGAGGAGGACGAGACGGCGGGAGAGAGAGACAGCATGGAGGTAGGTAGGAGAAAGGGTGCCAGGAGGTGGCTGGGACCACGTGCCCCACAAGATGCTGAGTGGCCTTCACGACAGACAATGCTGAGTTCCTCAAAAAGGGTCAGCCCAGCAGGCCTTATCAGCACTTCCCACAAAAAAGGAGAAATGCAGAGTTCCTCAAAGTTAAAAACGGTTCACCCTGCAGGCCTCGTCAGCACTTCTGAGGCAGATAGGCACCCTGACCCTCCCGGGAGGATGTGGCCCCCCAGGCGGCAGCTTGTCCACTGAACTGTGTCCCAGCACCTGGGCAAAGCAGGCCTGGACCAGCTGCCCAGTAAGTAGCGAAGGAGGAGCAGCATCCACTGGAAATGAGGCTGGAACTGGCAGCAGGGAACCAGCCTGGGGGGCTTCCTTGCCACCCGAAATGCTCGCTTTATGGGGCACGGTCCTTAGGGTGGGGGCTGGGAGGGACACCTCCTGAGCTGCTAAAGTTCCCTGACTCTCCCCACACCACTGAAGTTCCACTGTTAGGGATTCATTCTTTCAGCTGAAATATGTGTGCACACACACAGGCGATTTAAGGGCAGATATCCCTGAAAGTGGTGCTAGCGGTAAAGAACCTGCCTGCCAATGCTGGAGACACAAGAGATGTGGGTTCAATGCCTGGGTTGGGAAGATCCCCTGGAGAAGAAAAATGGCAACCCACTCCAGTATTCTTGCCTGGAAAATCCCATGGACTGAGGAGCCTGGTGGGCTGGGGTCACAGAGTTGGACATGACTGAGAGGCTGAGCACACATTTCTGGAAGGACTGGGAGACTTTTTGGCTTTTATTCCTCACTTTGGGGTAGTAACAGAGGCCCAGGTGGAGGATGGACTTGGGTGAGGTCATGACACCTCTTGAGAGCCTCCAAGGCCACCCTCAGGTTTAGGAATTTGCTAGAAGTCCTCTCAGCAAGGCTTTGTCCTCACATCAGGTTATCACCATGAGAGGGCGAAGAGGAAGGCGAAGAGCAGAGTGCAGGCCGTGCTGAGACTGGCTCCCAGGAGCATGGCTTGCATCCCAGTGTGAACCTGCTGTGTGACCATCAGCAAGTCACTCCCCCTCTCTGGGCCCCTTGCACTGCAGATGCTCGATCCAAACCCTTCCAGGTCAGAGAGCCGCTCATCTGTTAGGCAGGGAAGGACCCATGGTTCTTTCTGGCTTCCCCTTTGACTTTTCCAGCATTATGAGAGCGATATTGAGGGCGATGTCCCCTGCTGGTGCTCTGAGCTCAGTGATGAGAAGGCTACGGAGGCCGAGGGGACAAGCGAGGAGTGGGTCCTGAAAGTTGCTGCCTTCACATCATGCTTGAAAGCTGTCTTGGAGCCCTTTTTCCCCGCTGCATGGAAGGTCCTGGTGACCCTTCTCCTGGGTGCAGCAGGTACCAGGAGGTCCCCGTGGTGGGGGGACAGACCCTGGGGAGGTTGGGGTGGGCTGGGGGCACTCAGGGAATGGGGCCACAGCTGTTGAGAGAAAGGGGACACAGAGGCCCAGCTGAGGACTGGACTGTGTGTCTCCAGGGCAGAAGAGAGACAGAGAGCCAGAGCCCCAGGCTCCGTGGAATCTCCATGGGGGCGTGGCCTATCAACTCCCACTGCTGATCAGATACAAGAGCTTGGGCCACCCCAAAGAAACCCAAACTTGGGTGTCTACAGCATCCCCCTCTTCTCTCTGGGGCCTGCGGTTGTGGTGGCCAGTCTAGGCCTCGGTCGTGGATCACATAGTTGGTACTCCAGGCTAGGCGGGGCTGCCCATCATGTGGGTGGGGGTTGTCTCCCCAGGGATGATCTCCCCTTCCATGACCTCGGCCGTGTACTTTGGGGCCTTCCTGGGCCTGGGCTCCTGGTGGGCATGCGGCCAGGCTCTGAGCACCGTGGCCTTCAGCACCCTGTGTGTCTTCATGGCCATCTTCACCGCCGGCCACCTGGGGGGCCTGTACCTTTACCAGCTACCCTTCTTCCAGAACTGCGTGCCTCCCGACAACATTTACACCAGGTACTGACCAGACTGTCCCCACCATGCATGCCAGAGGGTCCAGCCTCCCTTGGGGGGGTGGGTACTGCCCTTTAGATGGCCATGGCTGCATTTGCCTTTCCCTAAAAAGGGCTGGCTTCAGGTGAGCAAAACCTTACCCCACTGGTATCTTCTTGACCACATGAGAGAGAGTGTGCACAGGAGGTGTCTATCAGCTTCCTTGTCCTGAAGGCTGATGCTAAGACCGTGGCCAGCTTGGGAGGAAGCCACACCTGGGTGGGAATCTAAGGTCTGTGCCCACAATCGCCTCTGTTCAGAAGGAGAGCAGCCCCACCTACCTCCATTTTGGCTGCCTGCTGTCAATCATTCATTCCACAAGTCTCATCAAGTCCTATAGCATTCCAGGTGCCGGCCCGGGTGATATAGAGACAAACAAGGGAGATGTGGCCTTGCGGAGGTTTTTCACCTACAGACCTACAGGCTTCTAGTGCCCTCCAGAAGGATGAAGACTGACAACTAGGGGGTTAGCGAAGCCCTAGGGCCAACAAGCAAGGCAGATGGCTCTCCCCATCTGATGGGGGAGGCAGATGAGCAGCTGACAACATGACAAGCCCCACAGCTGGGGAGGGGGCTGAGGGAACACACAGGGGGACTCCTGGTTTGGCCCTGGGGACACAGTGGGGAGGAAAGGCCATCTAAGCAGGTTTGCTGTAAGGCAGCCAGGGCCCCACAGAGTGCCCTATCTCACCCTCCACCCTGAGTCTGACCAGCCCCCCACCCCCAGGGAAAGGGCTCCACAGGGCAGAGAAGGCTAAGGTGCAGGTGCTTGCCAGGAGGGGTGCCCAACCTGGGAGGTCCATGGCAGCACCTGGTGGCTCTGTGCATGCAGGCTGATGGGGATGACTGCCCTCATCAGGACCAACCACACAGAGTTCTGGAAGCTGCACCTCCAGCCTGGTCTCAGCTGGCCAGAAATGGTAAACCCCCTGATCCTGTTGCTGTCCTACTACACACTGGTTCTCTTGCTGCAACAGCAGGCCCTGCAGTCTGGGGTAAGTTATCCCCAGAGAACTGGGGCCATTTGTTCACCTACCAGACATACAGAGGGAAGCAATCAGATGAGCAAATTCTCACTAGAGTGTGAATGACTGATAGCTGCTCACGGGTTTCTCCTCCCATGGTCCTAAACAGACAAGCTGTGACAGCTTAAAGTTGGAGATGAGAAGATTAAGGAGATGTGATAGTTGCCTTAGAAGGTTTAAAGGGCTATTGTGCAGCTGAGACAACTTGGCTCCACTCAGCTCCAGGGAACAGAAGGAAGGTGGGAGGGTGTAAGCTATAAAGAAGCATCTTTCAGTTTAATGAGCAAAATGACTGCAAAAAGTTACAGCTGCTCGTCGATGGAGGCACGGGTCCCTGAGAATCACCTGTACGAGCCCTGTCTTTCTTTCTGAAAAAATATTTATTTATTTGTCTGCACCAGGTCTTAGTTGCTACACTTGAGATTTTTGATCTTTTGGGCAGAATGTGGGATCTTTCATTGTGGATGACCTCTCTAGTTGTAGCGCTAAAGTTAGCTGCTCTGCAGTATACGGGATAGTAGTTCCTTGACCAGGGATCAAACTCACGTCGTCTCCATTGTCTGACAGATTCTTAACCACAGGACCACCAGGGAGGTCCCAAGCCCTCCTATCTTATGACTTGTTCACAGAAGTTCTTGGAGACCTTGCTGGCCCTGACTAGAAGGGGGCAGGAGCCCTGGGGAAGTAGGGGAGGGGTGGATGGCTTTACTAGGAGGCAGGGCTGGAGCAGGATGCATGGGTGTCCCACAAGTATCCCTACTCCGAGCCTGGGCTGTGAACCTGGCCAGGAGCTTGTCAGTGATGGGGACTCTCGGCACCCACCCCCCACCTGCCCGTCGGGGTCTGCATCTTCCCTGGGATCCCCAGGGCTTGATCTAGAGTAGGACTGTCCAGTAAACAGAGCTTTCTATGATGATGGAGAGAACGTTCTCCATCAGCACCGTCCAGCCCACCAGCTGCCACCAGCCACGTGTGGCTTCTGAGCACTTCAATCATGGCTCCTGCGACCGGGTAAGCAGATGTTTCATTTTGCTTAATTAAAATGAAAATTTAAAAACTAACACTCGACTCGGTTATTGGGAAACTTAAAATTTGTTTGGAACAACTTGAGTGCATGGATCTGTGTTTCCCACTTTACATTTTATGAAATCTAAATACAGATCGAGTACTTCTGATGAAAATTTAACATCCAAATTGCAATATGCTGGAAGAGCAAAACATGCATCAGATTGGGAAAAAACTTGCTATGGCAAAAAGAGTGTCAGCTCTTGCTCCTTACCACTCCCCTGTGGAGAGAGTAGTGTCTGCGTGTTTCAAACAGCACCTCGCTCATGCCCACCCCCCCATGGTGGAAAGCAGCCCCTGCCCCAAGCATTTAGTAGAGCGTGGGAAGAGTTCTTTGGTGTCTCAGATGGTAAAGAATCTGCCTGCAATGTGGGAGACGTGGGTTCAATTCCTGGGTCGGGAAGATTCCCTGGAGAAGGGAATGGCAACCCACTCCAGTATCCTTGCCTGAAGAATCCCATGGACAGAGGAGCCTGATGGGCTACAGTCCATGGGGTTGGAAAGAGTCAGACATGATTGAGTAACTAACACTTCACTTTCTACCCAATGGTCTTAGAAACCTCAGGAAGAGGGAAAGTCTGGGGAAAGTCTCAGTTTTGAACAACCCCCGCACCTTCCCATCCCTGTCCAGTGAGGCCTCTTCTTCCTGTGGGGGGAGGGCATCTTAGGTATTCAGCAGTATCATAGATGGGATTTAGCTGATGGCTGGGGATTTGAAAGAAGTGTTTTCTCCCAGAAGCCAGAAGAGAGGGAGGCGGTCCCTGTGAGGTCGCCAAGCCGAGGTGAGCACCAGGAGCTGCGCTCTGTACTGTGGACCTCAGGCAGTGAGGAGGAACAGGTAAGACCCTTCCCCACCCCATTCCGGGGCACCCACTGTGGCAGCCTCATCGCATGGTGTCAAGATAACAGTAACAGCTACAATAAGAAGGGACGTTATTAGGGTTTCCTCTGTGTCTAGTGCCATTTCTTTCTTTTTAAATGTAATTTTAATTTTTTGGCTGCACAGACTCTTTCTTGTAATGTGCTGGCTTCTCTAGTGGGCTTAGTTGTCCTGTGGCACATGAGTTCTTCGTTTCTTGACCAGGGATTGAACCCTCATCCCCTCCATTGGAAGGCAAATTCTCAACTGCTGGGTCACCCGGGCCGTCCCTCTGGTGCCATTTCAAGTGCTTTGCATTGTCCTCATCCTCATGCTATAGACAGGGAAACTGAGGCAGAGAGGGTGTCACTCCCTATGCCCATATTAGGTGGTAAAACTGGAATTCGAACCAGGCAGTGCAACACCAGACCTTCTGTCTTAATGTAAAAAGGTGACAAAGTTGAGTTAAACTGCCAGGAAAATCCTAAGCTCAGCAAACCAAGATGGTGCCAGTGGGCAGCCCAGCCAGAAATCCTGCCTTGGCCTGCAAACACCAAGTGGTGAGTGTTACTTGCCCAGGGGAGCTGAGCAACGGGCTAGCCCATCTGCACCAGGCGAAGTCTGACACCCATGCGTCATTCGTCGCTTCCCGTAACAGATGTGGGTAGGAATACTGCAGTAGCAAGCGTCTCTTGTCTGCAGATAGGGTGCGGGGTGAGGGATCCCAGAAGCAAATAACTTGCCCAAGGTCACCAACCCAGCCTCCTCATCCCCAGAAGCTGTCTGTCTTCGCAGAACTACTCTGTATGAATAATTGCCCGCACAACTTGCTTCAGGGAGATTAGACTTGCGCTCACCTTGGCGGGATGGGCTCATCCTTTATCTCAGTTCTGTGTCTGTGTGCAGTCCCGTGACAACTCTGAGTTCCCTGGGGCCCAGAGGGACCCTGGGGACAGATTTGTAATTCAGGAAAAAAGAAACCTGCGAACAGCCAGCTGTAGTCCCTGAAGCGAGAGCAAATCTCCCGACTCTGCCTCGTCACTTGTGGACCGAGCTCCTTCCTGAGTTCATCTTCTCGGGTCGAGCCTGTCACTTTGGACTTGGGGCTGTGTAGCTTCATAGCAGCACACGTGTACAGACCCCCCGACACCCTTCCTCCTCTCCCCACCATGCCTAACCCAGTGTTCCAGATGCAGGGCGTGGTGGATAACAGATGCTCCTAGCTCGCACTGGTTTAGTCTCTCAGAGCTCCAGCAGATGGGGAAACTGAAGGATGATATTAATATCCCATAGATGAACTCTTATTCCCCACTCCTGCACTAAGCTTGGCTAGGTTAAAACTAGCTTGAAGTGTGAAAGTGTTAGTCGGTCAGTCATGTCCGATTCTTTGTGACTCCCATGGACTGTAGCCCACCAGGCTCCTCTGTCCATGGGATTCTCCAGGCAAGCATACTGGGGTAGGTTGCCATCCCCTCCTCCAGAGGATCTTCCTGACCCAGGGATTGAACCCTGGTCTTCCCATAGTGCAGGCAGATTCTTTATCATCTAAGCCACCAGGAAAGCCCTTAGACCCATCTCATAGCACTGTCTTGGATGGGAAAGTTCAAACACAGACTCTAGTTAAAAGGTAAAAAACCAAAAAGCAATCATAATCGTTTGTCCATGCTTTGAGGCAGTCTCCCAGAAGTTCCTCTCTGCATAGGAGCCTGAAGCTGAGACCCTGCCTCCTCCCATGGTGGGTGAGGGGACCCCGCCACCACCACTGCGACTCCTTTCATGATTCATCCAAAATGAGAGCCTCATTGTGTGATGCTCAGACGAACTAGGAACCTCGCTTCCATGTCCAACAGGCTCTCCCTCCACAGGGCTCCACAGGTGATATATGTCCATACTTTATTTACCACAGACAGACAGAGCCCCTCGCTCCTTAACCTGGTAGCAAGCCAAGGCCATTCATCACCCACTTGCTCCTTTTTGAAATTCACCGAGCAACAGGCATCTCTTTAAACCCCTGCACGTAATGCATTTTAAAGAGCGTTTTCTACACGGAGACATTTGCTCGACCTTGGCTCTGCACACAGGATGGAATGGCACCCTAGGAAGCACCTCCTGCAGCCTGTTTGGAACGCACTCCCTGAGATGGCTCTGTGACTGTCTCCCGCCAAGCCTGTAAGGGGAGGCTGGGGATAGCGCCAGGCTGGACCCCAGGCATGGGGGTGTGGAGGCTATGGAGACCACAAGGCTGGGTTTCTATCCTCCAGAACCCACCACCCAGGAAGGGTGCTGAGGCATGCATGTGACTAGCTGGAAAGCAGGGCGAGGAGAAGCAAGCTTGGAACCGTCTCTGGAGAGGGGGGTGATACTTGTTGGCCGTGGTCTTGGAAGACAGTAGCTGGGCCTCCCTGGGACTTCGACATAGCCTCAACCAGGGGCTGGGGTATGAGCCAGAAGAGCTTAGCTGGAAATGTGGGTCGGGTCTCTATAGAGGGAGGTGGTGGTAAGTTCATTTCTGGTTAGGGGACTATCCCAGGTGAAGCCTATATATTTTGGTGGGAAAAAAGTATCAATTATGATGAAAAGATACTTGCTCCTTGGAAGAAAAGCTATGGCAAACCTAGACTGCGTTTTAAAAAGCAGAGACATCACTTTGCTGACAAAGGTCCATATAGTCAAAGCTATGGTTTTTCCAGTAATCATGTATGGATGGGAGTGTTAGACCATAAAGAAGGCTGAGTGCCAAAGAATTGATGCTTTCAAACTGTGGTGTTGGAGAAGACTCTTGAGAATCCCTTGGACAGTAAGGAGGCCAAACCAGTCAATCCCAAAGGAATTCAACCCTAAATATCCATTGGAAGATCTGATGCTGAAGCTGAAGATCCAATATTTTGGCGACCTGATGCAGAGAGCCTACTTATTGGAAAAGACCCTGATGTTGGGAAGGATTGAAAGCAAGAGGAGAAGGGGGTGACAGAGGATGAGATGGTTTGATGGCATCACTGACTCAGTGGACATGAGTGAAGGACACTCATGTCCATTGAGTGTGACTTAGTGATGGTGAGGGACAGGGAAATCTGGCATATGCAGTCCATGGGGTTGCAAAGAGTTGGAGGCAACTGAGCAACTAAACACCAAAAGTATGACTAGCTCTCTGACTGAGAAGAGCTTGGGCTAAAAGGGAGGAGAATGTCCTCAAAGCCCTCAAAGCCATTTTGGCTCATTCATGAGCTCATGTTCAGGCTCATTTTGGCTGCCATCCCCCCAGCTCAGTGGTCCCCTTGTTCCTTCCTTCCTCCGAAGTCACCCGGGCTGCTCTGACCTCTGTTCACCTCTGCTTTAACCAGACACAGCTGTCGTTTTACATGTGAGGGTCTCTGCTCTCTCTCCCATCACACTGGACAAAGTGTGGGTGTAGGAAGGGGGTAGTTTTGCTCACTGTGCCTGCGATGCATCACGGATTCTGGAAAGGATGGACGCGTGAGGCTTGGCAGCGGCCCAGAGTTTAAACAGTGCCACGCAGACATGGGGTGGGGGGTGCGTGGTGGGCTGGGGGCCATCGGCACCAAGGGTGGGCTTGCCAGGGAGTGTTGAAGTAAAGCAGACACTCACAGGTGAGACCAGAGACCAGGTCAGGGGCATTGAGAGCAGTGAACAGGTCGCTGCCATTCTTCAGGTCAGATCAAGTTCAGGAGTCCGAGGGAAGGTGAGGAGAAGGTTCCGGGTCTGAAATGGGCTTTCAGAAACCCCAACTCTGACTCGAGTGCGACACCCACGTGCCTCGGAGTCTCACCTGGCTTTTATACAAGTCATTGCCAGAAAGTTAACTGAAAACTGGCCTTCACGCTGTCTCCTCTGGGCTCATGTGGGGCCTTCAGAGATTGCCGGGGTGCCTGTGACCTCCAGCCTTCCATCCAGGAACGCCCCCCAAGCAGCCCTCCCTCTTTGCCAGGTGACGCCCCTCCCAGGTGGGAGCTGGCAGGACCTCCCCCTTCTGCGTGGAGCCCCAGGACAATGCCTGGACCTGGACCCACCAGCATCCTTTGTGTCGGAAAAGAGTCAGACAAGCTCAGGTAAGAGACCCACAGCCCGGACGAGGGCCTGCCAACACCCCCAGCACCCCAGTTCCTAGATACATCACAGCAAAGCCCATCATCTCCAAGACAGCATAGAAACAGGAGGCCTCCTCAGGGGGGCGGTCAGATGGGAGCCTTCACCCTGGAGATGGGCTGCTCACCCACCTGGGTTACAAACCATTGAGTTCAGACGGGATGCAGGAGACGCCACGTCACGCCTCACACTTGCTTAGGGAATGTTCTTTGGGCAGAAAAAACTGGGCAGAATGGACCTAAAAACTGCTGGACTTGAACAGAAACAAGGTCCATCATCATGACAAGAACGGCAACTTTTTTGATGTGTGAGCTGTGCCCCGGGCCCTGGATGCTCAGCCCCTCTTTCCATCCTTGCTGGATGGAAGGGGCCTCACAAACTGGTGTTACTGTCCAGCTCATTTTACTGAGAAGGAAACAGGGGATCATAGTGCTTAAGTCCCCGGCCCACAGGAAACCATGTCCGGCTGACTTAAAACGCCTGCTCTTAACCTAATCCTAACTTAATCCCGGCAAGAGCCGGTTCTCCACTTCAGCACCAGCAACATTTCGGGTGGGATTCTTCTTTGCAGAAGGCTGTTCTGTCCATGTGGGATGTTGAGCAGCCTCCCTGGCCTCCACCCACTAGACACCAGCATCACCCCCTCTCCCCACATGCCAGCATGTCTCTAGACCATGCCAAGTGTCCCCTGGGGGGGGGAGGGGCAAAGCCACCCTTGGTTGAGAACTCTAGAGTGTCCTTCACAAGGCCGTGATGACCTGAGTCATGAGTACACTCACCTCCTTTTGGAAAAGAGGTCCCCAGCAGCACAGACACACTCGCTACCAAGAGCCATCTCCCCTGGTCCTCCAACGAGTTCCCAGGACCTTCTGTTCAACTAGATTTTAACTCCTTGGAGGGTGGGGCTGATGCTGCTTAGCCTATGCTGGGCATACAGAAGGCACCTAATATTACTTCCTGAGCGATGGCATACCGTGGACCACTTAGAGAGACTCCTTAAACCTGCACTGGGCTGAACGAGACATCCATCTCGTTCACTTATTCTGGAAATATCCACTGAGAACCAACCGACTGCCAGGTCCTCAGGGGCTCTAGGAGTAGGAGCTCATGTCTGCCACGCTGGCTTCAGGGTGTTGGCGAAGATGCCACTGGGCTCATGGATAGGTTCAGGCAGGACTCAAAGAGTGTGCTCTCCATCTGGAGGGAAGGTGTGGGTGGGTGGTGGGGCTGATGCTGGCCAGGCTGCTCTTGTGTGGGCACAGGAGCTGTGGGGTGATCTGACTCCTCCCTGTGCCGAGGACAGACCTTTTGACAGCTCCCCTGCAGATTACAGGCTTGGGTGTGTCTATCTTGCCACAGCCCCACTGCCCCCCATCCCCGCCACCTGAAGCCTATCGGTGCCCTTTGCTTACAGGACATGCTGCCTCCGCCACTCCTACAGAATCGGGGCTCAGCTGCGCCTTGGTCTTGGGCTACCTCGCCATAAGGCATAGCCATGTCCCCGCACTGATCACCATGATGGTGAGTCCTGGGGAGGGAGGCTGAGCATGCATGCACACACCAACTGATAATTTATAATGTTGTATTAGTTTCAGACGTATGGCAAATGGATTCAGTGATACACATATATATTTCAGATTATTTTCCATTATAGGTTATTATAAGATATTGATTATTGTTCCTTGTGTTATATAGTATATCCTTTTTGCTTATCTGTTTTATATATAGTAGTTTGAATCTGTTAATCCCAAACTCCTAATTTATCCTTTTCCTGTTTCCCTTTCCTCTTTGGTAACCATATTTGTTTTCTATGTCTGTAAGTCTATTTCTGTCTTGTATATAGATTCACCTGTATCATTCTTTCTAGATTCCACATGTAAGTGATATCATATTATACTTGTTTTGCTTTGTCTGACTTACTTCACTTAGTATGATAATCTCTAGGTCTGTCCCTGTTGCTGCAAACAGCATTATTTCATTCTTTGCTAAGGCTGAGAAATATTCCATTATACATACATACATATATATATATATATATATATATATATAGAGAGAGAGAGAGAGAGAGAGAGACCTTCCCTGGTGGCTCAATGGCAGAGAATCCACCTGCAGTGCAGGAGCCACAGGAGATGTGGGTTTGATCCCTAGGTTGGCAAGATCCCTGGAGGAGGGCATGGCAACCCACTCTGGTATTCTTGAGTGGAGAATCCCATGGACAGAGGAGTCTGGTGGGCTACAGTGCATGGGGTTGCACAGTGTCAGACACAACTGAAGTGGCTAAGCGCATATATATATATATACACACACACCACATATTCTTTATCCATTCATCTGTTGATGAACATTTAGGTTGCTCCCATGCCTTGGCTGTTGAAAATAGTGCTGCTGTGAGCATTGGGGTGCATGCATGTTTCTGAATTAGGCTTTTCATCTTTTCCAGATATATGTCCATAAGTGGGGTGACAGGATCAAATGCTAGTTCTATTGTTAGTTATTTAAGGAACCTCCATATTGTTCTCCATAGTGACTGCACTAATTTACATTCCTACCAGTGTAGGCGGGTTACCTTTTCTCCACACCCTCTCTAGCATTTCTTATTTGTAGACATTTTGGTGATGGGCATTCTGACCACTGTGAAGTGATACCTCATTATAGTTTTGATTTGCATTCTCTAATAATTAGTGATGCTGAGCATCGTTTCATGTGCCTGTTGGCCATCTGTGTGTTCTTTGGAGAAATGTCTTCTGCCCTTTTTTTGATTGAGTTGTTTTTTTTGATATTGAGCTGCATGAGCTGTGTATTTTGGAAATTTAGCCCTTGTTGGCTGCGTCATTTGCAAATATTTTCTCCCGTTCTGTAGGTTGTTTTTGTTTTGTTGATGGTCTCCTTTGCTGTGCAAAAGCTTTTAAGTTTGATTAGGTCCCATTTGTTTGTCTTTGCTCTTATTTCTTTTGCCTTGGGAGACTGATCTAAGAAAATGTTGCTACGATTTATGTCTGAAAATGTTTTGCCTGTGTTTCTTCTGGGAGTTTTACGGTGTCGTGTTTTACATTTAGGTCTTTAAACCGTTTTGAGTTTTTGTATATGGTGTGAGGGAGTGTTCTAATTTCATTGATTTACACGAGGCTGTCCAGCTTTCCCAACACCACTTACTGAAGGGACTATCTTTTCTCCATCGTATATTTTTGGGTCCTGGCACTTGCAATGAAGCTCAGAGAGCTGGAAAGCACTTGGCATACTTGATGAAAGATCCCATGTGAGCTGGGGGTGTCCTGACCGGGGCCTGAGTGCAGGAGGAGTTGGGCTGGAGGCCCATGTGTCCTTCTCAGAGAGGCTTTTTTTTTTTTTTGTGGTAAAATGCTTCTGCTTGTCCTTACCACTGGGATGGCCAAGCTTGCATCACCTTTACAAGGGAAGGAAAAACCTCTTGTAAGGGACAAGTCTCCTGGTTATAAGAGGGTCTCTGGGGAGGGCTGGACTGTACCAGCCATCCCCTCTTGCTGGGATGTAACTCCCCACAGTGGCTCTGAGATGGGGAGTAGGGCTGGAAACCCCGAGTCCCCCACTACCCTGCTCAAAAGGGAGCTTTGGCTGTTGATCAAATGCATTTATCCAAAGTTTTACATCCAAAGTGGATTTGAGAGAGGGACCATACTGCTTATCTGCCCAAATAATGGGGGCTCCTGCTGGGTGTAGGGGGAGTTGCTGGATTTGGAATTGAAGTTTTTTTTTTTTTTTAAAGATTTATCTGTTTATTTAATTTTGGCTGTGGTTGTTCTTGTTTTTTTTTTTTTTTTTTTTTTGCATGTAGTCTTTCTCTAGTTGCAGCTCACAGGTTCTACTCTCCTGTGGGGAGCACGGGCTCTAGGTGACCAAGCTTCAGTGGTTGGAGCACGTGGGCTCAGTAGTTGCAGCTCCCCGGCTCTAGAGCACTGGCTCAGTAATTATGGCACATGGGCTTAGCTGCTCCTCAGCATGTGGGGTCTTCCCAGACCAGGGATCGAACCTGTGGTCCTGGCATTGCAAGGAGGATTCTTAACCACTGGACCACCAGGGAAGACCTGGAAGTTTTAAGAAGGCTCGGAGCCCCTGGTCCTTGAGACGTGCTCTGAGAGGGGCTGCCCCTCTGCAGGTGTGGAGCATCTGCTTCACAGGCTGGCCAGGCTGCTTGCTGCTGCTCTGGGCCTGTGTCATCTGGATGGCCCGGGATCCCTGCCGCCTGGCCCTGAGAAGTGCACCCTTCCTGGTCGGCTACGCCAACATCCTGATCGTCCTCAGTTTCGTGGCGGGCCTCCGTGTGTCCCGAGAGGAGCTGTTCCCCGGGGCCCCGGGCTGGCTCCTCGCTGACCTGGACCTGAAACCCTACCTGCAGCCATGTCTCCACCTGGGTGCCAAGGTGGGCTCTGGGGATGGGGATGGGGCCAGGGGATTTAACATTTCAGAAAAGATCGCAGCTGAGGGCTGGAGACAGTGGGCCATGGGGGCAGAGGAGGAGGCAGGGCTGGGGGGGTCCACCTTGGCTCAGCTCCCGGCTCTGGGAGACCCTCTGTGCCTTTGTCTTCACGCTGCAAGATGCAGGGGGAACATCATGAGCACCTCCAGCCTGACCCCCATTGTCTCCGAGGGGCATGGGTGATGTGAGCCCGGGGTGCACCAGGCTGTGGCGGGGACACGTTCCAGCCGGCCCCCGATGCCCCCTTCCATGGAGCTGCTGCGGCTCTTGCACCCCAGACGACAGGGCTCTGAGAGACAGAAGCCTGTATCCAGCCCCAGCCCCTGTGGCGGGAGGGAGACCATGACTTGCTTTCCGGGAGGTCCAGGGTGAGCCGTAAAGGAAGCCGTGTTTCCACTGCAGAGTCTCTGTGCGTCTGTGTTCTGGCTGCTGCTGCGGCTGCAGGTCTCTGAGAGCCAGAGGCCGGCGGAGGAGGAGGCCTGGAGGGGGGACCTCGGGGACGTGAGCGGTGAGGACCCTGGATGGACTGGCTCCTGCCCTTTCTCAGGCCATTTATGTGCATGTTTGAAGTTAACCATTTCCCCCAGGAATCCCAGAATCTTAGGGTCAAAGGAGCCTCCAGGCCCTTGTTTCTGGTCTGCCTTCAGCTGGTTCCCTGCTGGCTCTCAAAGGACACACAGCTAGTGGTCCCAGGCGACCTGGCTCATGCCCGGAAACTCAGAGCGGGGTGCAAGGGCAGCCTGTGGTCCGGGAGGTGCCCGGCGACAGGGCTTTGCTCTTCAAGAGTTCAGATCTAGAACTTTCTGGCCCCAGATGGGATATGAGCCACAAGCCCCTTCCTGAGCACAGTGATGCCCCTGGATGGGAGGGGGCTTTGGGGGAGGCTCTCTGGGCCCTCATGGTTCAGAGTCCAGTGTCCCAGCCCTGGAGACACCACCTCTCCAACCTGTCTCTCAGTGGAGTTGGACCTGAAGGCTCCTGTCGGAAGGGGACAGGGAAACACTCTGGCTGGAGTCCCAGAAATCTGAGTACTCCCCTGCCTCTTCCCCTGCACAGGGCCCGGCAGCGTCCTGCTGAGCGTTCCTGCCACCATCCTCAAGAGTCTCCTAGTCGAGTACTGGGTCTGCCTTGGTGCCGCCCTGCTCTTTGCTGTCAGCTTTGCTGGCAAAGTGGTGGTATACAGGGTCGTCTACATCCTCCTCTTCCTGTTCTGGGTGGCCTGGTACCAGGTGAACCCCGGTGGGACCCCGAGCCCCCAGCCCCTGCCCTGCTTCTCTGCCCCAGGCTGCTTCTGCCTTCTGCTTTCTGACTTCTGGCCCTGCCGTGCGGGATTGCCTCGGGGCTGGCACTCTCCTCGTGGAGGGGGGACCACGAAGCTCACAGGCTTCACACGCACAGCTGCTCAGCCAAGCCTCTGACCCGGGTGCCCATTCACACTTATCAATAAGGCCACACAGCCTGCTCCATGACCAGACGCACCAACCCTGCCTCCAGATACGTGAGCGGTTCCAACACATGGGTGGAGAGAGAGTGCGTGGAACACGGGAGCCACAGACAGAGGGAGAGATCAATTTCCAGTACCACCTGGACTGCTCAATATACAGACAGATCTCCCAATGCCACAGCTTCCTGGCTGTCCAGGGCTGGGGGTGGGGCAGGGGGTTACCCTTCCTAGTGCTGAGGTCTGCTTTTCTGCAGGAAACTGAACTGAAGGCCTGAACCCCTGACTTCACTGTGTGTGTCTCATTAAAACTTATCTAGACCCTCATACAAGAATAAGCTTGGGGACTTCCCTGGTGGAGGCTCACAGTGCAGGGGGGCTGGGTTCGATCCCTGGTTAGGGAACTAAATCCTGCATGCCACAACTGAAGATCCCACACATCACAACTAAGACCCGATGCAGCCAAATAAATGTATATATATGTGTGTGTGTGTGTGTGTGTATATTCGTGTGTGTATGTATATGTGTGTGCATATACATGTGTATGTATGTATGTATGTATGAAAGTGAAAATGTTAGTTGTGCAATCTTATCCAAATCTTTGCAACCCTATGGACTGCAGCCTGCCGGGCTCCTCTGTCCCTGGAAGCAAGAATACTGGAGTGAGTAAATATTCCCTTCTCCAGGGGATCTTCCTGACCCAGGGATCAAACCTGGGTCTCCTGCATTGCAGGCAGATTCTTTACCATCTGAGTCACCAGGAAAGCCCATATATGTATGTGTATGTGTACGTGTACGTGTGTGTGTTTGTGCATGTGCATGTGTATATATAAGGAATGAGCTTGGGCTCCAAGCAGCAAAGATTTCTGTTGGAAGGAACAGTTTTGCAGAAGGAGCTCGTCCCTGTACCCTCCTCCCCTGTGGCCCTTCTGGTCACGGCCGCCCCTGCCCTGTCCACCTCTCTAAACCCTGCCTGGCCTTTATCAGGACTATGTCTGAATTGCAGATACACACTAATTCCTGGAGAAGGAGCTCCAGGTGCTTCTGGATGCTCGTGGTCTCTTACTCCGTGGTGGTCCTTTTCGCTGTCTACACTTTCCAGTTTCAAGCTGTTTCTGGATTTTTCAAAGAAACCCTAGGACTGTCTGAAGAGGGGTAAGAATGTCTTAGGCCCTGGGCTGATGTATGGGGAGGTGGCTTTTCTAGTTGGTTCTGTGCTCTCTGGGCATCTCTGTAAAGCTCCCGAGCTCCTCCGGAAGTAGGGAGATGCCTCTGGCAGCTCCAAGTTTCAAGATCAGAGCCCAGGAAGAGGACCCCCTGGAGATTTTGCTGCCAGGTCCCTCCTGTTCTACTGGGGTCTCAGGACCCATGGACTTGAAACCCCAGGGTGTTCCCACCTTGGGATCTCACCAGACTCAGGCAAACCCCGTCCTCAGCTCGCAGCCTGAATTTTAGCTGCGAGTCTGTTTATGCAGAGGGCACACGTGCCAGAGGTTCCCGTGAGGGCGCTGGGCTTCCCCAGGTCATGTGAGCCCACCTGCCACAGAACTGTGGCCCAGAGCTGGATTCTAGGGCTAGCACCCTGTTTTCTCCCTACTGAATCCCCCCAGGGTGCATCTTGGAGTGGGGGTGGGGAGGGTGGCTGTTGTGACTGGAGCTTGATGACCCCAGCATCCTGTGTTTCCTGGCGTGGCAAGTGAGTTCTTTGTCTACAGCGCCTCCTCTCGGTCATAAATGCAACCAACGTCTGGGAGGCATTTCATGACCAATTTTGTCCCAGGGCCCTGGGAAGTCTCCTTCCCAGATCAGACAAAGATTCTGTGGATAGGCCTCACGATGTTTTCATTTTAGGATTCACAGGTCCTGCTGATAATCTAAAATTCTCTGGATCACCTGTCCTACAAGTCTATCATAATTCAGGAGAAGTTTTGTCCTATTGCTTCTCCCCGTACTCAGAGTCACACTATTACAATTATTCCATGTGGGGTTATACACATGACCAACTGCCTCAGGACTTTAGCCATCATTAACTCTCCTGGGAGACAGTGAAGGACAGGGGAGCCTGGTGAGCTGCAGTCCATGGGGTCGCAAAGAGCTGGACACGACTTAGTGGACTGAACAACAACAGCAAGGCTCTCCAGGACCCTCACAAATATCCTTGCTTATCAAGACCCTGCTTCTTGAACTTATACACAGAGTACATCATGAGAAACGCTGGGCTGGATGAAGCACAAGCTGGAATCAAGATTGCCGGGAGAAATATCAATAACCTCAGATACGCAGATGACACCACCCTTATGGCAGAAAGCAAAGAAGAACTAAAGAGCCTCTTGATGAAAGTGAAAGAGGAGAGTGAAAATGTTGGCTTAAAACTCAACATTCAGAAAACTAAGATCATGGCATCCAGTCCCATCACTTCATGTCAAATAGATGGGGAAACAATGGGAATGGTGAGAGACTATTTTTTTGGGCTCCAAAATCACTGCAGATGATGACTGAAGCCATGAAATTAAAAGAAAATTGCTCTTTGGAAGAAAAACTATGACCAACCTAGACAGCATATTAAAAAGCAGACATTACTTTGCCAACAAAGTCTGTCTAGTCAAAGTTATGGTTTCTCCAGTGGTCATGTATGGATGTGAGACTTGGACCTTAAAGAAAGCTGAGTGCAGAAGAATTGATGCTTTTGAACTGTGGTGTTGGAGAAAACTCTTGAGAGTCCCTTGGACTGCAAGGAGATCAAACCAGTCAATCCTTTAGGAACTCAGCCCTGAATATTCCTTGAAGGACTGATGCTGAAGCTGAAGCTCCAATACTTTGGCCACCTGATGTGAAGAACTGACTCATTAGAAAAAATCCCGATGCTGGGAAAGATTGAAGGCAGGAGGTGAAGGGGACGACAGAGGATGAGATGGTTGGATGGCATGAGTTTGAGTAAGCTCTAGGAGTTGCTGATGGACAGAGAAGCCTGGTATGCTTCAGTCCATGGGGTCACAAAGAGATGGACACTACTGAGCGACTGAACTGAACTGATCAAGACAAAGAGCAGTGGAGGGACTTTGCTGGTGGTCCAGTGGCTAAGACTCCACGCTCCCTATGTAGGAACTCTGGGTTCGATCCCTGATCAGGGAACCATGTCCCACATGGCACAAATAAGATCCTGCATGCCACAGTTAAGACCCAGTGCAGCCAAGTAAATCAATAGAAAGAAGTAGAAAGAGTTAGGCTCTCAGTCATGTCTGACTCTTTCCAATCCCATGGACTGTGTAGCTCACGAGGCTCCTCTGTCCATGAATTCTCCAGGCAAGAATACAGGAGTGGGTAGCCATTTCCTTCTCCAGGGGATCTTCCCGACCCAGGGATGAAACCCAGGTCTATCGCATTGCAGGCAGATTCCTTACTGTCTGAGTCACTAGGGAAGCCCCCCCCCCAAGTAAATAAATATGTCTTTTAAAAGAGAGAGAGAGAGAAAGGGCAGTTGGGCCCCTCAAGGAAGGCGTCTTTGTCAGGCAGGACCCAGGGAACAGCAGCCTCTCGACCTCGATCCGTTCCAGGCTCCGAGACCTGGGCCTGCAGCGGTTCCACGTGGCCACGCTGTTTGCTGAGCTCCTGTTGCCCACCGCGCTCCTCCTGGCAGGCATCCACCACTGTCGTTGTTGTAATGAAGACCTCAGGAAGACCACCGGCCTCATTACCGGGGAGGGCTCATCTGACAGGTACCACTGTCCCCGGGGCAGCCTTTGGAGATTGTGCGAATGGCAGGCTCAGCGTCAGGCGGTGCACTGAGTCATCCGTCTGTAGGTGTTCTGTAGACGTTGGTGGGGAAAGTTAGACCCTGTGTGTCTCTGGAGGGTCTACGGACCAGGCCAGGGGCTTCTGGGTGGGAATGTGCACTTGGCTTTCGCTGCGACTCTCTGGGTCAGCGCTGTCTGCCTATCGGATGGTCTGCAGGCCTGAGGGTCTATTTTATTTTCGTTTTCACCGTTTTGACCTCTAACTAAATTAAGACATTGGCTGTGAAACTTGGCTTTTAGAGGTTTTCTAAAATTTGAGTCACTAATAGGATAGGATATTTTGCAGAATTCTTATTTTAGAAGGTGGTGCGTCGCCAGAGCAATTTGCTTTCTTACTCAAAAGTTAGGCGGGAGGCTGTGGCCTTCTCAAGGCCTCAAGGCCTGCATCTGTTTTTCGGATCAAACTCTGCCACACTCCTAACACGTTTTGTGAAAAAGTACACAAAATACCATGGCTTGATTCTTTTTCTCCCCAGGGGTTGTCAAATACTCTTTTCTGTCAACATCGTGCAGTTTGATTTTGGTTTTTACTCAGCTTTGTTCGTATCCAAGGTGGGATGTGAAAGCTTTATAGAAAAGGAAGAGTGCTGGGAGCCTGTTGGCCCCTGGGTGGGGTTGGGAGGCCCTGCCTGTGAGCAGGGCGCTCTTTCCTCTGTTGCACCCTGCCCTCCATCCCCGAAATTACGTGTAGTTCGAAAGGATGCCTGCTTTGGAGAGAGGAGAACTCTCGGGGAGAAAGTTTCTCTTTTGAGGCCCCCAGGCCTCCCTGGGTCAACTGGGATGGTGTGAAGGGGTGAGGGTTTTCAGAGGTGGCTGATGATGTTTGCGGACTGGGTTGTCATGGCAACATAATACGCATTCGAGCCCCCCTGTACTTCCAACCTAAGGCCCCTGTGATCTGTCTCCCCCGGCAACAGGAAGGAAACCGACGTGCATCTCCTGCCAGACGTATGAGTGCCTCTCTTTAAAATTCCTCCTGCAAGGCGTGCTCTCCCCAGGGAGCATGCCCTGCGTCGGGCGCACCAGACGCTCTGCCCCTGGCTCAGCTGCCCTGTTCACTGAGCATTCAGGTGTTGATCTCATTCTTTACAAAAATTCCAGCAGAGAATCAATGCCCATCCCTAGGGGACTGACTAAGCAAATGACGGTGTGTCTCAGAATCTAGGATGCTCTGAGAGGAGAAGGAGGAGGCAGCCCCGTGTGTGCTGATCTGGAGTGAGACTGAAGCTAGATGGGCAAGTGGCAAAAGCAAGGGGCAGAACACTGTGTATAGGATGTGACCCCATTGGTCCAAGGAAAAGATACCTGCACACACAGGCCTATACTGAATGTATGAAGTATGTGTCTTTTGAAGAATGCACGAGAGATCTGTCATGGTGCTTGCCTTGGGGAGGGAGACAGAGGTGTGAAGGAGAGTTGCTTTTCACTGTGTACCCTTTGTGCCCTTTGAATTACTTTTTAAACTACTGACTCAATGAACATGAATCTGAGCAAACTCCAGGAGATAGTGAAGGACAGGGAAGCCCTGCGTGCTTTGGTCCATGGGGTCGCAGAGTCAGACACAACTTAGCAACTAAACAACAGCAACGGTGCTTTGTCCAGTCAATATAACAAATGAGTAAACTCTTAAAGATTTGTTAGAGTTTGCTGTTTAAATAAATCCAATAAGAAAGAAATACTTTTATAAATAGAGCTCTGTGTGTGTGTCTCTTTCAGGCTTAAGGTTATACCTGGGAAACTTCAGAAGAGGTAAGAACTAAAGAGTCAGAGAAAATGCATTCTTTTCCAGAAATTGATTTCTGAAGTCAATTGTGCCCCGAGCAAAGCATAAATGTGATTCCTGATGGTGCAGGTCAAACACAACTTTCCTCCTATGGCCAAGTCCTTGATTCTGTCCCCTACGCGTGTCTGCTCATGGCATGGACCCATTGCATTTATGAGCTTTGATAACACAGGCTAATGAGTTGGTACCCAGTCCCCCTGCTTGAAAGTCCCTCAGTTCTCTGCCTTTGGTTTTCAGATTAAGACGCAGCGGGGAAGAGGACGCCACTCAGAACTGTGCCGACAAAGCCAGCAGTTCCGAATGGAAGGCGGAGGAGTCTGGAAGGCTGGGGAGGAAGGTGCCAGCAGGTGGGAGACGCCGCTTTCCCTTCGAAGCCCTGCATGACGCAGCCCGGGGGCTCTTCTCCAGAGCTGCCAAGAATTCTGGGCACCCAGGCAAACAGTTGACTCATCAAAACAAAAAAATAATCCACCCAGATTGTTGACCTGGTTCCCTGATTCGACATGATCTCAGCATACTGTCTTCACATTTTATTTTGGGGGCATGCCAAGTGTCTCAGGTGTGAGGGGGGGGCTGGGATGTTATGGCCCTGCGCCATCCGCCTGCCTCCTCCTGCCCATGTTCATTCCCATGCCCGATGGGGAGCCCATTCACATCAGTTGGACCTGCAGACTCTGACAGCAGCTGGGCAGACGGCTGACATTTTATTTTCAATTAAAACACAGTATTTCAGTTACAAGCGACTGAGGTTCCCAGGGTCTGTTTGGCTTACCTGGGGAGCCACTGCTTACAAGGGATTGGGGGCCGTGCTTGTTGTTGATTCCGCTTGTGGTTTGGACAGAAACAAGAAACGGGGCGGGAGGGCATTTAGCATGGCACCTGACATGTTCTGAGCGCTCAACACATGCTAGTGTCTTTCATGTTGTCAAAGGACACGCTTAAACACCCCTTGGGCAGTTTGTTTTTTATTCATTCATGCTCCATGGCATTTGGTAGGGGGATGGGGGGCGTGCTTTATGTGCCAGGCAAGGTGCTGAGCATTGAAGGGACAGAGGGGAAATAATTGGTGCCCCTTCCCTTAAGGAACTCTCAGCCTGAAGCCCATCAGCAAACTGTGGCCCCAGGGCCAAATCTGCCCCTCCTGACTTTGCAGATAAGGCTACACCCATCTACATACGGCCTGTAGGTGCTCTAGCACTGCAAGAGTGTGTGACCCAGACACTATGACCTGAGTCTGGAATATTTACGATATGGGGTTTCCCAGGTAGCTCGGTGGTAAAGAATTCACCTGCCAACGCAGGAGCCACAGGAGGAGGAAATGGCAACCTATTCCACTCTTCTTGCCTGGGAAATTTCATGGACAGAGATGCCTGGCGGGCTACAGTCTATGGACCGCAAAGAGTCGGACGTGACTGAGCACACGCGTGCACTAATCTTTATAGAAACAGCTCTGGTGTAGAGGGGACACGAGTGTTCACCAGCATCTGGGATGTGGACAGAGGGCCAAACAGACAGCTTCAGCAGCAGAGAGGGAAGCCAGTGTGGGGATGCAGGGCCTGGTCACAGGCACTCAGTATTATTGGAAAACAGCTTTCTTTAGAAAAAAAAAAAAGCACTGTTTTCCTAGTTTTCTCTGCTTTGTTCTGGCTTCCTTTGAGATGCAGGCTTCTTCCCACCGTTTTCAACAACAAAGCCAGACCCCACAGCATCACCAGGGACATCTGGTCAAAGCCTTTCTCTTCCCCCAGAGGAGGAAACGAGTGATTGGGACTTGGCAGTTGACAAGCTGACTGCTGGCTTTCAGAAGTTTCTAGAAATGGTGAATGAAACTCAAGCATTCTTGAGGCGTGTGCTGGAAACACATAGCATTAAGCTTGTGGCCCCCGTGGTCGTCTGGCTCACCTTGCAAGAGGTCAGTGGTTTTCAGGAAGACCATTGCCTTCAGGTTCTAAGACCCTTCTCTTTCTTCTGCATGGTGTTGACCTCTTATGGAAGGTCAGTGGGTGTATTTTTAACTCCCATTTCCCCCTAACTTGAGCTGCTCTGATCACAGGCAGGGAATAAGAGCCAAGCCAAGGTACTCACAGACTTCAACACTTTCCTTGTAGGTTTCCTTGGTGAACTCCGTGTTTTACAACCTCTGGGTGTTGTCCCTGCCCTATTCCACATTACGCCCCTTCGTGTCCCGTGTTTCCACAGTCTGGGCATGTGTGATAGTGGTCTGCAAAGTGATGTACCAACTGAAGTGGGTCGTACCCTCCGCCTATGCTTCAAACTGCACACAGGTGAGCTCCGTTGGAGCCGCAGCTTCTTCCTGGCCAGACAGGAGGGCTCCAGGCAAAGGCAGGGTCTGAATTCTCATCTCTCCAGCATATGTCTTCCTCTCTCTAAGGAGAGTTGTCAGAGGAGCCATCAAAATACAATGCTGTTGTGTCTGGGAAAAGCCAGCTAGTGCAATCTCGGCCATCTCAAGGAGACAGTTGAGGCCCATTTGGGAAGGTTGTGAACGACTCACCTAAGAGCTGTACTATGTCCATTTAATCATTCAACACACACTGATGGCAAGCCTGCTCTGCACCTGGGCACTGTGCTCAGGGCGAGTGCTCGGAAGATGCTGCAGATGAGATTCCGAAGGGACAGATGAACACATGCAAGGACATAGACACCCTGGAGCTGGAGGTGGCGGGAGGAGGGTGGAAAGGACACTGCTAAGTCTGGGAAGGAAGGGTGGGGGTGGGGCAGACACAGGGAGGGGACGGGGCAGGTCGGAGAGCCCCCACCACCACCCCGTGCCCAGCCTGTGGACAATGTGTCAAGAGGTACGGTGAGAAACCACCTGCCTGGGGGCCAGGACCTCTGGGCCCAGAGGGAGCTGATGCCCAGCCATCCCACTGTATTTGGGGAGTGTGAGGGGGAAAGCCCACTGAAGGTGCCAGAAGGGCTGTCTGGTCCATCTGGCTCTTTTACAGATGGGGAAACTGAGGCACAGGGCCTTGCTTGGGGTCTTTCAGCTGAAGTCCTTCCCAGGCAACCCTGTAGCTGAGTTGCTCCTGGGGTCCACACCACCCAGTGCCCCGTCATCATTTCTGCATCCCCCCAAGGTGTGGCGAGCAAATGGAACGCGCCCACCAGCGCTGCTCGCTGGAGGACTGATGGTCTCACTGCAGCCTGTGGACCCGGCAGAGTGGCTCGGAGCATTAACGAAGTGTGATGGCAGAGCCCTGCCTTGTCTGAAGGTAGGGATGACATCACAGCCCGTGATTAGCAGGTGCAGACAAACGGGGATGTCAGAGCAGCATGAACCTCCGGGGTCTGAGCGCCAGGGTGGACGGGACGAGATGGAGAAGCTGGCCAGACCAGGCATGCAGTGGGCACCCTCTCCATAAACTCAGCGTCCCCTTCCTTCCCAGGGAACATTACATTAAGTAATTGCTTTGGTGGCCAAGTTATATATTACCGCGATGAACCTGGCTCCGACTTATCATTCTCTTTTACTGTTTTGCCTAGAGAGGTTTCCGTGGCGGCTCGGAAAGCCAGGAATGAATAAGGACAGAGGTGACATTAAAGGCAGGCTGTTAGCAGAAGTGAAAATTAAACAACTCAGCCAAAATCGAAGTCTGGTCGCGCCTTGCCTGTGTAGGTGGGGAGATTAATTGCTCCCCTTCTGGGGCCTCTTCCAACGTGCTGGGAGTTTGCAAGGGATTCGCTTGTGATCCTCACTCTTTCAGCTCAGCCTGTGACTTGAGGGTGGGGGGCCCTACTTCCAATGACGCTGAGGCTCAGAGAGGCTGAAGCACTTGTCTGAGGTCACAAAGAGCAGCAACAGTGGGGCAGAAATGAGAGCCAGCTCAGGGTCACCTGCTGGCCAGAACAGGCCATCCTACAGGGTCACACCTGAGAAGCAGGAAGTGGGGGTGTCTCCCCAAAGCAGTAGGAGACCAGGTAGCAAAGGCAGGTGTGTGGAGGGAGGTGGGCACACACGCCCCCTCTCTTCGGCTGGTCAGGGGTTCCCAGACCTCAGTCTAGAACAAAGAGGACTCAGGTAGCGAATGAAAGGAGGTTGCTGTCCTAGCAGGTAGGGACCCAAAGTGCTGGAGTATCTCTAGTGCAGAAGTTGGGGTGCTGACGGTAACCAGCTGAGCCCGGGGCCCTGTCCCTGGCACCCTCCCTCCCAGGACAACCCTGTGTCTGCTTCTGGATTCTGCCCCTTGCCCTCCACCAAGGGCACTTCTCAGAGGAGGCCTGGAATCCAGAGGGCTCGGGTCACCCCTCCAGCCCTCCAGAAGGAGGAAGCCATGTTGGCCCAGCTTTAGAGCTTGTTCCCAGAAGGAGACCACGGGCGAGGGGCCCCGTGACCCGGCTGCACCCCACGCAGCAGGGGAGGCCGCCCTCGCTCCTCAAAGAGGAAGGCATGGCATTAAGTGCACACTGTTAGCAAGGCAGGGAAGAGCAGAACCGGTTTATTTTAACAAGTTACCCGAGAAGATTGACAACAAGGCTCTGCTGTCCTCCAAGTCACCGCAGGCAGCCCCCCTGCCCTCATCCATTTCCTGGGAACGCAGAGAGCAGAGGTTCATTGTCAGACACTTTATTTTAAGACGTGTCAGCCTCCGCTGGTTACCACGCAACTCCAGACATCGCCCCCAGAAGCTCCTGGAAAAGGACCAGCCAGCCGTCCAAGCCGTCAAACAGAAGTCCTATTTAGTCCCCATCTCCTAATTTGCACTGGGGTCTCCGCATAGCCACAGGAGGCTGCTTGGAACAGAGAATCTCTATGAAGGGCATGAAAGGCGGCGAGGAGGCCGGCCACATCTGCATAGGAACCGGGACACACTTGGACCGTCTGGGGCGCCGAACAGACCTCTCTTCATTTGGAATAATTGGTCAGTCTCTCGCAAGTGGCCTCATGTTACAGCACACAGGGCATACTTATGGCTAAATATGATCTAATAAGGTAATCCTTTTCACTTCCGTGTCACATGATCGATAGGGAAAATACAGCATATTTATAACCAACAATTAGGCTTTCACTGCATCTTCCCCCCATCGCTCATCAACAAACACCCTCTTATAAACCCCGCATCTAAGTGGTTCTTCTTCCATCCATCAAGTCATCCTGGGTGCAGGAAAGATTCCTTAGAATGGCCATCGCATTGGAAAAAAAAAAAAAGATGCAGCCAGCTAAGGAAGATCTTTAAATTCACACCTCATGCCACAAGATGAATTTCAACACAAACCAGCAGCATTGTGAAGCTACGAGAGGGAGTTGTCCTTGGAAGGGGGTGTTGGTGTACGCCTTGTGTTATAAAGTAATACAATCAACCAAAGTAAATGAACTCATTATGATCGGCTTTTCATTCCCAGCTTGTCAAGAGTCATAACTGTATGAAGCTTTCTCCACCTCGATCAATTGGAAAATCAATACCTCCGTATTTGCAGAGAGCATCTCTGATGGGGAAAAATGAGAGGAAATGCTTGGGAGACAGGGAGGGGATGTTATCTACTCCCTCTGACAGGTTGAGTGAAGAAGCAGGCCCCCTCTCCCTTCATAAGAGTTGGTGCTGAAGCTGTTTCCTGTTGGGAGGGGGCAGCCTGGTGGGCTGATCACCCAAACCACAATGCTTCTGGAGAGTGGCAGGTGGAGGATCTGGGTGTCCAGCAAAGTGGTCTGCCTAGTGGGCAGCCCCGGGAAACTGGGCTTCTGCCCCAGACGGCACTAATGTGGGTTTTCTGTGCTTGGCAGAACCAGCTGGCTGTCCTGGCCCTGACGACTCTGGAGGTGATGGTGAGCCAGCACCAGAGCATCCACCGACTTCGGGAAGGACTGCCGGGGCCCCTTGCCAGCACCACCTTGGACACCATCACCCGGGCGCACCTGGACCATGGGCTGCTGAGTGCCTTGCAGTATTTCATCCACTTTGGATTTTACAAGTTTGGGCTTGAGGTGACCTCTCTGCTTTTGCTTCTGTTTGTCAATTCCTTGTTTTTTATTTCTTTAAACAAGAGAAACATCTGACATATACAAAAGTAGAGAGAGCCGTATCATCAGCTGCCATGCATCCTTCAGCGTCTTTAGCAATGATCAACTCTCGGCTCACCTTGTACCCTTCTGTTCCCTCTCCGGGGTGTGTGTGTCTTAGTCACTCAGTTGTGTCCAGCTCCTTGCAACCCCATGGACTATAGCCCGCCAAGCTCCTTTGTCCATGGGATTTCTCAGGCTAGAATACTGGAGTGGGTAGTCATTTCCTTCTCCAGGGGATCTTGCCGACCTAGGGATTGATCCCAGGTCTCCTGCATTGCCAGTGGATTCTTTACCAGCTGAGCCACCAGGGAAGCCTCTCCCGGGACCCAGGCATTATTTTGAAGAAAAGGCCATGCTTCATGAATACTTCCGTCTTTATCTCTCAAAGATGCAAATTCTCCAAAATACAAAAACAAGACTGTTACCTGCCCGTGAAAAATGAAACATTTCCCAAAATTAAACATCGAATCTGTGTCCAGATTTTCCGGATTGGCTCATAACTTGAAAATTTGTCCCAGTCAGGATCCAAATATACCCCACACAGTGTGACTGGTCACTTGGTTGATGCATCCTTTGAGCTCTTCACCTAGAGATTCTCTTTCTATCCCTGCAATTTGTGTAATCAAGGAAATTGATCAAAGGCTGTGGGGTTTTTCAACGTCTGGACTTTGCTGATTGCATCCCCATGGTTTCCTGTGAGACGGGGGTGTTTTGGGTCCATCATGAGCTCCTTGTTTCTTAACTAAAGACTTCTATGAAGACAGACATTCTCTCCCCAGCTATTTGATTTTCCTGAGATACAGTTCTTTTTTTTTTTTTTTTTTTAAGTCAAGAACAATGCTAAAATTTTTCAAATGTGGGAGTTGGTTTTGTAGGACCCTTCCAAGAAGCCAATGAGTTTCCAGCATTTTAATCCATTGTTACTGTTGCCCCAATAGTGCTCAGATTGCCCCATCTCTGGCCGGTGGGAATGTCCGGCTTTCGTGACTAGGGGTCTTTATAAGGGGCCCTGCCCTCTGCCTTGCTGTCTTGTTAAACCTCTGACCCACCGAGGGCCCTATGGAGCCACAGTGCTGACCACAGATTATCCCCCATTCTCCATAGCCTCTCACAGTTGAGACTCTGTTCTTTTTTCTTTCTGGACCATCTTGAACAAACTGATCTTGTAATTTGTCCAATTTGCTAATGCATCAATGATTGTGATGAGTTTCTGGGCTGTGGGGGCACTTTGTAAAAGCAATAAAGCAAAAACAAGTAAATGAGCCCAGCTCCCCACCATCCCCAAATCTCAACCACCATCTCATCCTGGAGTGTTGGGGGCAGACAGCCCTTCCTGCCCCTGCTGTTAGCTTGTTCATGGCCTTATCTGCATCTCTCGCCCTGCATTCCAGCTGTGTTTCGTAGCCACCCTCCACACCGTGGGGCAGCGCATGGATTTCTACGCCCTCATCCACATCATCTGGCTGGTTTATCTGCTGAACCTTCGGCGGAGAAAAGCCATCGCTGAGGTCTGGCCCAGATACTGTGGTTTCCTCGTCTGTCTGATCATCTTCCAGTATTTTCTGTGTCTGGGGCTGCCTCCTGCTCTCTGCAAAGGTAAACCAACCTGCCTGCCATGGGACTCTTCCATGGAAACACTGAGTCCTGGCAAATGCTGACTTTGCCCTGGACGTATCAGGTCCTCAGGTGGAGGAACTAGGGTTCTGTACCTTTTGTGGGGAGATTGCTGTGCCGAGGAATCATGGGGCCTCAGAGATGGTTTGGGCCAATATCTGGGCCCTGTGGTTCTAGAGGATCAACAGCCACCATGGTGTGGTCCCAGCACAGTCAGACCCACCAAGCTAACCCAGAGTTGCCACAAGCGGAAGGGTTTGTCCAACTCTGCCCAAAAAAGCAAATTCAAATGAAAAGAGCAGGAAACGGGAGGAATGATGCCCTTCCATCTCGTACACCCTTCACTTTGCCCTGCTCTTCCCCACAGCAGTCCTCTCAGGTCATGCCAGCCAGACGTCCACATCCCCACTGAACAGATGAGGGAGCTGGGCTGGATGGGAAGGGAGTACCAGCTGCTGTCACCTCTCCACTGGGGAAAATGGTTCTTGGGGGCCCAGGACCAAGGAGAACCCTGTTTGTGGACTTTGGCCTGGGTCATCTTTTCTATCTCCATACAGTAAAGAGTCAAAAACCTTGTCCTGAGTTGAATTGACAGTCTCTGCTCTCTTCTTGGGTACCGTTTTCTTGGCTCACACAGTGTTGTCTGCTAGTGACCCTCTCTAAGGACATGTCCATCGTCTCCATCCTATTCTCCCTGCAGAGCTCCCTTCTCCCCTCTCCCTCTCCCCCTCCCCCTCTCCTCCTCCCCCGTCTCTTCCTGCTCCTCCTGGACTCTTCCCAACATGAGATTCTTCTTCCTTATGTCCTCTCTTCTCCTCCTGTCTCTTCCTCTTGCCCTCACTCTCTGCCCTCCCTCTCTTTTTCTCTGTCTCATTCCCCCCTACACTCCCTGTTCCTTACCTTCCTATCTTCGCACAGTCTCATCACCCTCCCTCCTGCCTTTGCCCTCCTTTTCTCCCAGATCAAGGCTGAAGATTTTAGCCTGATCACACCTTCCCCTCACCCCATAGCCTTGCTCAGCCCCTGCCTCTCAATCCTCAGCAGGATTGGGGAGTCTGCCCGGGTCTGCCCCCTGCAGATGGAGCCTGAGTGGGCAGCTGTCTCCAGGAAGGACCCTCAGCACCACAAGGTAGACCCCTTTGGGGTCCCCAAGCAAGTCAGCCAATGGGAGTCAGAGGTTGAAGCAGTTTCTAGCACCCTCTGAACTTAAAGTCCTTCTCTTGACCCAAAATCACATCCGACACCTTAGTCATATAATTTGAAAGAAGCATTACTAGAACACAGACTTGATGATCTTTAGAAAAATAATGAAGATGAAAAGACAATTCCTCCTTCCTCTACAGATTACCCGTGGAGAACCACAAGTACAGAAATACATTCAAATCTCATTAAGTGGTTATATCTCCCCGATTATGCCAAGAAGCCAGATGCCAATCTGTTATTCTGTGAGTACTGAGGGGGTCCGAGTACCTGTACACTTGGACAGGTGCTGGAGAACTTGGGACAACCTTCCTTCCAATATTTCTCCATTTCATCTTCTTGTAATCACCCAGACCGTACTCAGGGAAGATATATAGTTACCAGGTTCCAAGGTCTCAATCTAATTAAAAAATGCTTGCATTGGAGAGAATTTTAATTCATAAGCATTATTCTGATGGGGCTGGGGGTGGGGTAGGACTTTTCAATAGATGATTTAAAATCCAGAGATTCAATTAGACCCTAAATACAAAGTGGATGGCTGATTTGCAAATCAGATTTCCAGGGGTTGCCTCAAAGAAAGTCCTTCCAAAACATGGATGTTGTCAGCTCCTACTCATCCCTGAGTGAGCACTCCATGTTCTTTTCAGGATTTGTCCACCTCAGTCTAGAAAGCAGCCATCTTCTTGAACACAGGCTGAGTCTTACAGAGAAGATGTAACTGGAAGCTGTGGAGATGGCCTATGTTTTTATTTCCTTCATCCACCTCTCACCTTTTTGTTGAATTCGATCCTGTGCAAAATTCATTTTTTCATTCACCATCCATCCATCAAATGCTGATAGACCCAGACTGTGTGCCCCTCCCCCACCTTGGAATCCGGTGGTCCCCTGGGGCCGTGGTTCTCTCTCTGCCTGTGGCTTGGATTCACACTTTGAGGGGAGTGAACTTTGAGGGCTCCTAGTGACCTCTGGAAACTCTCACAGTGTTCCTGTCCTATGTGCCCCACCAAAGGTGATGGGGGCAACGAAGCTCCCATGTGATGCTGGAGGAGGATCAGGCCGCCCAAACACTCAGCCATCCTAGCCCCAGGTGGCTTGCTGTGCTGTGGACGTCCAGACCGTGGGCAGGGCAGCCCCTCCTGAGGACCACGACCCCTTCCTCCTGTCTTTGCAGTTGACTTCCTGCTCCTCCTTGCGGCCTCCCTGCAGTGGCAGGTGTTTGTGGATGAGAACACAGCATCCATGAGGCTGCGGGCGGGCGACAACGTGGAGATAAGCCGTGAGCTCAGGCCGGCTGACCTTGCCCAACTCAGCCCGGTTCTCAACTTCATCTTCTGCCGGTGAGAACTGGGTGCCTGGTGGGTGGGCAGTCTCCACTCCTGCCTAGCATCCTGGGCTCAAGAATTCCTTACTTTGGAGAGAAAGTTACTATGATTTTCTTTTTTAATTAAAAAAATGGAATTGATGTCTAATTTCCATACAGTGAAACATCCAGATCAGAACTGTAAGATTCACTCAGCTCTGGCGGGTGTGTATCAGGGCACAAACCCTCCATCCACCCAGAAACACCCCCTTCTCCTCTTCCTAGGGAGTTATTTCCTCAGACCGCCACTGACTCGATTTTTGCATTGCAGCTTAATTTTACCTGTTGTAGGATTTCATCGGAAAAGAATTGTGTGGGATGTGCTTTTTTGTGTCTGGCTACCTTTACTCATCGTAGTATATTTTAGATCCATCCATTTTTCAGCGTGTTTCAGTAAATCATTCCTTTTTATGGCTGAATAGCATTCCCTTGTATGAATATTCCACATTTTTATTACCCATGAGAACATCAGCTGGTTGTTTCCAGCTCAGAGCTAATATAAATAAATCTTCTGAGAACATTCCTGCACAGGATTTCTATGGACATATGTCTTATTTCTCTGGATAAATATTTAGGGGTCGGATAGCTGGATTACGGGGGAAATGCATATTATTGGTTTAAGAAACTGCTAAGTAGTTTTCCCTAGTAGTTGTATGACCTTCTATGAATTTCTGAGTGCCCCACTTCTAGAAACATACCATAAGTTGACTGGGCCCCTGGCCCTGTGCTATCCACTCATTCTCACATTTGAAATTATTTATTGAACACCTATTATGTGCCAGGCACTGTTTAAAGCTCTAGGAATTCAGCAGGAAGAAAGATCCTTGCTTTTACCCAGCAGGCACTTTCTTTTTTTTTTTTTAAAAGAAATCAATAGGGACTTCCCTGGTTGTCCACTGGCCAAGACTCCATGCTCCCAATGCAGGACCCCGCATGTCACAACTAAGACCTGCTGCAGCCATAAATAAACAAATATACTTTTTTAAAAAAGAAATGGATAAATTTATATAGACAAACAAAGGACCTAGGATATCCAAAACAATTACGAAAAAAGAACAAAGCTGGAATACTAATACCACTTGATTTGAAGACTTTAAAGTCCAATCACCAAGACTGTACTATTGGTAAAAGGCTAGACACCTAGATCAATGGAACAGATGGTTCAGAAGGGATAATCTTCTTATCGAAGGTGCTGGAACATTTTTGGATAAGTCCATACCCAGAGCCCCTCCCCAATGCACAAAGACATTCTTTATCTGTATTTTGCATCATATGCAAAAATCAACTTGAAATGGATTGTGGGCCCAAATATAGAACCCAAAACATTTACTTAAAAAAAATATGAGAACTTCTTTGTGACCTTGAGTTGAAGAAAGATTTCTTCAATAGGACACAAAATGCACGAGCCATCATAGGGAAAAATTGATAAATTGCACTACATCAAAATAAAAAATATTCTGCTCTTCAAAAGACACTGTTAAGATCATGAAAAGATAAGCCATGACAGAGAGGAAAGATTTGAGAAACACATGTCTGATAAGGACTTGTATCCAGAACATATAAAGCATGTCTATAGCTCAATATGAAGGAAACAATGCAATTTTTAAAACAGGCAGAAGATTTGAACAGGCACTTAATCCAAACAGATAAGAGAATAAACATATTTTGAAATAATGCTCAACATCATTAGTCACTAGGGAAATTCAAATTCAAATTAAAGAGAGATTGTACTAACATACTTATTAGAATGACTAAGATTTTTAAAAATCCCAAACACAGAAAATCTGACAATACCAAGTTCTGGGAAGAATTTAGACAGCAGAAATGTTCATGCAAAGCTAGGGGGAAGGCGGCATGAAGAGCCAATTTGGAAGATAGTTGGGCAGTTAATTTTTGTTTTTTTAGCGATAACATTCAACTTTCATTCTGATCTTACTTGCTTTAATTTGTAAAAGTAATGACACTTACTTGCTATAAGTTGTAAAAATAAGAAAATTATAAAGATTTCCTTCCCATTTGGGTCACTGCAGAGCGCTAAGTAGAGTTTCCTGAGCTACAGTAGGTTCCCATTTGTTATCTATTCTATACACAGTATCAATAGTGTATACATGTTGATCCCATTCTCCCAATTCATCCCATCTCCCCTTTCCCCGCTTGGGGTCCCTATGTTTGTTCTCTACCTCTGTGCCTATTTCTGCTTTGGAAATAAGATAATCTATACCGTTTTTCTGGATTCCACATATGCAAGTTACCATATGATATTTGTTTTTCTCTTTCTGACTTCACTCTGTGTGACAGTCTCTCTGTTCATCCACATCTTTACAAATGACCCAAGGAAATCCAAAAAAGTGGGGATGGTGTATACATATAGCTGATTCACTTGCTGTTCAGTAGAAACTAACATAACATTTTAAAGTAACTACAATAAAAGCCAATAAAATGATAAGCCAATAAAAATCTAAAAAAGAAAATCATAAAGAAACAGAAAAAAAGATTATTGTAATTTCAGACATAATCTGTGAAAATCTTAGCATATTTCCTTTCAGTCTCTTAAAATAATTTTTCTACAGTAGAGTTCATGTCCTGTGAGCAATTTTGTATTCTAATTTTTTGCTAATAACAGCCACCACAGATAGATCATTTACCATTGACTTGTAAGCATTTACTCATGACTTCAAAATGCTTTGTAATCATAATTGTAAAGGTTACTATATATTCCATCATTTGAATATGTCCTAATTTGCTTAATCAGAAATTACCTTGACATGTAATTATTTAGACTGTTTTGACTATTATAAAGTATGTGTGTATATATAAATATATATATAAATACTATATATATATAATCTATAGTTGAAGTATAGTTGATTTACAATGATGTGTTAGTTTCAGGTGTAAAACAAATGATTCAAATATATATACTGTATATATACACACATTTGTATATATATTCTTTTTCTATTGAAGTGTAGTTGATTTACAATGTTGTATTAATTACTGCTGTTTAGCAAAGTGATTCAGTTATACACATATATACCTTTTAAAAATATTCTTTTCTATTATGATTTATCAAAGGATATTGAATATCATCATTCTCTGTGCCCTACAGTAGGACCTTGTTTATCTATTCTATATATAAAAGCTTATATCTGCTAACCCCAACCTCTTACTCCATCTCTCCCCAACCCCTCCCCCTTGGCAACCAATAAATTCCTTTTTAGAAGTTATTAAATATAGTTCCCTGTGCTATTCACCAGGACCTTATTTTCTGGCAGGTTTCTTCTCATGTGAAATGTACGTTGGCTGTGTAACCCAGCCACTGCACTCACAGGTATTTACCCAAGTGAAATGGAAACTTAGTTCCACACAAAAACCTGCCCATGAATGTTTATAGCAGCTTTACTCATAATCACCGAAAACTGGAAACAACCCAAATGTCCATTAACTGGTGAGTGGCTAAACTGTGGCGCATCCATACCACGAGCCACCACTCAGAGTAAAAAGGGACGACTTACTGACACGCATGGCAACCCAGTGGGACTCACGCACACAAAAGGTGACACGCTGCCTGGGGCTGTGTGCGTGCTGTTTTGGAAAAGACAAGACTATAGGGACAGAAAACATTGCTGGTTGCCTGGAGGTTGGGGGAGAGGATTGGCTACAACGGGCACAGGGAAATTCGAGGCTGATGGAAATATTCTGTATCTTGATCAGGATGGTGGTTACAGGACGGTATTCGTTTGTCAAACCTCAAAGAACTATACCCTTGAATGCAGTCTGCACCTTGATAAGCCTGACATTGCAAAAGACCCTAGGCTCAAGGATGTCCCCATCTCATGGGCGTGGCCATGGGTCTCTGAGGGTCTCCTGCTCGCTCCATTTCTCTCTCTGTCTGTTTTCTGTGTTTCCTTCTATTTTAAACTGACCTGGGGGAGGTACCTTTGTGTCTGTTAAATGACATCATCTTTCCTTTTCACTGGCCTCTTCAATCTTCCAGCTCCTATCTGGACATGGTCAAGGTCGCTGTTTTTCGCTATCACTTCTGGTTTGTGCTTTGCCTGGTGTTTCTTGCGGGAACGACACGGATCCACATCCTGAATGTTGGGTACCTGGCGGCCTTTGGATATTTCATGCTGCAAGGGAGCCATCTCCTCCTGCAGCCGGCAAAGACCATCCTCCAGCCGTGGGACTGCCTGGTCGCCTACTCGGCGCTGGTGGTTGCTGTGAAGACTTTCCTGTCGGTATGGGATAGTCCCTCTCTCAAGGCTGCTCTTTGTTTTCCTAGCCTGACTGTCTTAATACCCTAAAAAAGGTACTGCCAAAACCAACAGTCATCTTAAAAGGCCTTTTTCAAAGATATGTTTACCAAAGGTGGAAAGAGGTAAAACGATCTGCCGTGTGTCACGCACGATGCTGCCCGTGCTTTGGGGAGTAGCTTTTGATGTTGAAGAGCTCTGAACCCAAGGAAATCAAGAAGGGAAGGGGAGGACACGCAACAGAAAACATGCTTTATGGTCTAGCTAATCACCTTAGACGATGCTCCAGAGAACCCGTGTTCATTGCGCGGGACCGTGCTCACATTTCAAAGGGAGAAGTGCAATAACACAGAACGGCGAAGATTAATGCAGCAGTGTGAGGGCTAGGAAAGTCATAGGTCTGAAACTGGAAGGGGCCTCCCTCCCTGCCTCCATCTTGGGTTGGTAGAACTTAAGGCTTCCACACAAGAGATGCAGACAGAGAAGTACCAGAAGAGGCCAGTCCAGTACCACCCCCTGGTCTAGCAGACCCTGGGAGCCCCGTCTCCAGACCCAGTACTGGTTGTTTGTCTGACTGGCTGTGCCTCGGGCACAACTCGCAACCCAGGGACACATTAGGACTTTGCTCAGCAGAATGGAGTCATTCTTTGGAGGTCTACAAGCCTCAGGTCATCCTTAAGAATATTGGTCCTCATTGGCTTGAAAAGTTCCAGGTGATTGCCTATCAAACAAACCAGCTTTTACTGGAATGGTGATAATCATCACCTCAGTTTATCTTATTGCATCTCCATGTCCACAGTGGGGATACCACTGTGTCCTTTCCTGTCATACATCTTAGGACTTCATCCTCCTAATGGCTCGTAGGTCTTCCTTATAAAATCACAGGTTGTGAGAGTGGGAAGGAGTCTCCAGAGACGACATGGTGACTCTGCAGATGAGAACATGGGGAATCAGGGGAGGGAAGGGCAGTGATCCACTCGGGGCCATGCCGTTGCTCATGGCCGCTGGACTGCTGTCGCTGGGTTCCTATTGACATGGAAGAAGCTTCCATGGCCTCTGGGCTAACCCCCTTCCCTCTTGGGAAGAAGCATGATTAGACCTTCCAGGCTGGATGGCCAAATGCTGCTCTTCTCGGGGACCAGCTCATTGGATGTTACAACTAGGGAGACAAATGGTAGATGACACTGAACAGCAAATCCACGCTGGGAATGGAGCAGGCAGCATGTCTTTCCCCCTCTCTCGCAGGTCGGCGCGTGCGTGTACCTGGAGGCCTTACTCAAATCACACTGCTGGCTGGTCCACACTTTTGGCCTATCCTGCACGGTCCCAGGTTACCAGTTAGGTAAGTGCCGCCAACCCCCTCCCACCCCCAGTCCAGCACAGCCCATGCAGAGCCCACGTGTGTCATCAGAACAGGAAGATGGAAGGCACAGAAGAGTGGAGAGAATTGCACAATGGCCACCCACCCCTGCTCGAGATCTAACAGTGCCTTCTGCCATCTTTGGCCCACCTGTGTGTGGGTGTATGTACATTTCTTTTGTGAAATCGCCAGAAGGAATGCAGCATACACCAAGACATTCTCCTGCAGAACCAGGTTCTCATCAGCTCATCCTGAGAAAACCAGCTCCTGTCCCCCAGTCACCTAATGCCCAGCCTACGTGCCAATGCCCCCAGTCACTCCTTACTGGGTCCTGATAGCTATTTATTATTATTATTGTGTTATCTGGACTCCGGATCCAGTCCAGGTTCAGGGCCGTGATTGACTGCTTTGCCAGACCACTCTCTGATGGGAGATGGAGGAGACCCCAGTAGAAATGAGGAGACCTCCATTCTCTCGGAGAAAAGCCAGGCACCAGATGAAAAGCAGAGAGAGAGAGCAGGGTGGTTCTGCCTTGCACCCTGAAGCTGAGTTAAGGGCACGGTGCCCTCCGGTCTGTGGCCCTGGGCTTTGGGGGCGATTCCAGGTCTGTGCCAACAGCACTTCCGTGGGGTTTGCGAAACCCCAGCCACGCTGCTGACTCCTGGGCTTCGGGCCTGTTTGGAGAGGGAGGAGACCTGGGTTCTGCCCGACTGGAGCTGTCACCGGTCTCCTTTTATGAATGGAGGGGAAGGAGAAATGTGTTTGTTTTAACTATTGCCTCTGAGTGACATCCTGACCTCGGCTCTCCCTCTCTCTCTCAGTTGGTCAAAAAAAAACATGTGAGATCACATTTCTCATCTTTCATGAACAAGCTTGGAGCTTCAGGTCTTAGTGCCATGGCCATGGGGAGTAGGTTTCTGGAGGTCCCAGCGAGGCTGAGATGGGGGGGTGCTGGTTCTCAAGTCCTGTGTATTACCGGTCCCCCCTCACTGTCAGCTCCGCTGCTCACCTTGGGCTCTGCCTGGGTCCCCTCAAGGAATAGGGAAGGGAGGGCCTGAGGCTCCAGGGAGGGGCTGGTGCAGATGGAGGGCCTCACCTCCTGGCTTCCTGAGAAAATCACCAGTGGGGGCAGGAAGGGGAGGAAAGCACAGAAGAAGTTGCCAGGAAGCAGAGCAGGCTTTGCCCACAGGAGCCCGGGCTCCTCCCCTGGCCATCAGACTCCTGGTTTCTCCTGTCTTCCATGCAGCCATCCCCGAGGATGAAGCCTGTGAACCCCCAGAAAAGGAGGCAGGGATCCTGTGGGACGCCGTGTGTTTCACCTTCCTGCTCATCCAGCGACGGATCTTCCTGAGTTATTACCACCTTTACGTGGTGGCTGATCTGGAAGCTGCTCAAGCCTTAGCATCCAGGTACCAGGAAAGCCAGGAGGAAGACCTCAGCTGTCAGGGGCTCAACCAGACACAAAGGAAGCTTTAGCTGAAGGATCGCCACCCTTTAGAACTCACAGAACCCTCAGACCATCTCATCTCACCCCTCCCCTCAGCAGAGGAAGAGCTGACACTCAGAGTGGGTCCCCTGCCTGGTGATGCAGCCCCTCCAACACATGCTCCTTCCTCCCAAGTCTGGGGTTCAATCCTGGTCAAATTATACAGGGCCATGAGATCTTAGGAGGTCTCTTACTGACTTGTAAACACAGAGGCGGGACAAGGGCAAAGGACCAGCTCTCTTTGCCAACAGTAACCCCAAGTCCGTAAGGGACCAAGTTCAGCTCAGGGTCGAAGGAGGAGGTTGGTGGACTTCTGTGAAGAACCAGCTCTGCCCTGCAGAGGTCCAGGGCTTCCAGAACTTCTCTGGGCAGCCCTGCCACCCCAGTCTCAGGCTCCTGCCCTGGTTTACATGTCTGTTTGGCCAGCTTGCCTGACAGCCCCTTCTAGTGTGGGTTCCTCATCTGATATAAACTGATCATCCACCAGCCCTAGGGTGCTCGCCTGCAATGACGGGAGCCTTACTTGTGCCACTCCCAGGGAAGGGAGAGACTCAATTCCAAGGGGTCCCCCACTGTTTCCAGGGTACAGGCCCGAATTCAGATGTACCTTGAGCATGCTCTCCTCTCAAACTCCACTTAGCCTCTCATCCTGAGATCCCGTTAGAGCATGGCCCATCCTCAGGCAAGTTGCAAGCATCCACTCCCATACAAAACCTCCATTGTTTGTTGGGGGTTCTGTCCTCAATCTGTTGAGCTGAATTTGGTCTTGATGCTCTGGAGGTTTATGCTCTTTGGGGAGAAAGGAGAAAAAAAAACCCTTTTGCACAGCTGGCTGGACACATCTTGTTTTATGAATTGACATATGGTTGACACATTTCACCTCGAATTTTAGTGCAAAACCTGACATTGATAGTGACGTTTACCAACAGAATCTACAAAGATTCTCTATAAGACACAAATAAGATTATATCTATCTTATATATATATATCCTTTATCTTATGTATCTTGGAAGATACATAAGATACTTAAAATACATACAAGATGATTTCTTAAATGTATTTCTTTGCCCACACAGGGGTGCTGAGCTCTTGGCACTGTCCTTGAGGGAGGCGTTGGAGCACAGTGAGGAAGACGAGAAAAAATGCCTATGGGTCATCACGAGGCAGTTATGCTGGCTTTTCTTTCTTCATCCTGGAAGCATGGCCCTTCCAAAGGAGATGCCATCTTATCGCTTATTTCTTTCTTTGTTACAGACTTCTTTCTCTTTCTTTCTTTCTCTTATTTTTGAATTTCTCCAAGAAAAAAAGCTTAAGACCTGAGATGCGCCATTGTTCAGCTTATGGGGCACTAACGAGCCGTGAATGTGGGTCAATCAGTGGATGGAGGTGGCAGAAATTGCAGGCTGATTCTTCCAACCTGAAAACAAAGGCAGGGCTCTTGAGTGTGATGAGAACATGAGTTTCTCCTGGAAAGATCCATCACTTAATGTAATTTTTAGATGAGGAAGAGACACTTTGAACTCTTGATGGCTCAGACTTTCTGCTTTGGCTAAAGTCATTGTTCCCCAAAAAGGTCATTTGCTTTCTTTGCTCTGAGCCTTGATTCAAGCTGTCCCTGGCTAAGAGGGGCCACCTGCTACTCTGCTTAAGCCATCCATCTTCCAGTGCTCTACAATGCACACACCCCAGGTGGTACCCAGGAAGATTTTGGTGGTCATTCATGTATGTATTTTTCATTTAAAGGCTACATCATTTATTTTGATGCACTTTGGAAGCGGAGAGGGGAACATCTAGACCACTCGTTGAGTGACTTTAAGGATTGCTTAGGGTAATATCAAGTCGTAAAAGTGACTTCACTATAATCAACTTTAAAAATTATATAATATTGGAGAAGTCATGACATGTGCATGATGAAGTTGGCAGAGTTCTTTCTGTTTTGTTGCCTGCTTAAGTCTGAATTCTCAGGCTATCTGAGTCCACCAAGACCCCCAGCCCCAGTCCCTCAGCTGCCTAGCTGTTGTCTGGGGCTAGCAAACCCTGCTTGAGATGCTGCCCTGTTTTCTGGAGTGGAGAGCAGTCAGCCCCTGTGCATCCCACTGTGGATCCCAGGCAGCACTGGGAGCAGGATCCCATCCATCTGGGTGCCCAAGATGCTGGCTGTTGGGTGGGGCGGGGGTGTCGCCTCTTAAGTCAGGAAAGGTGGGAGGGGACATCTAGGCAGTTCTTCCTCTGTCTCAGGCTTAGGGGCAAAGCCAAGCAAAATGGCAAAAATGTTTTGACTGCAGGAGAAGAAAACGGCCTTCTCTGTGTATCTTCAATTGCCAGGATTGAGAAGATCAAAGCAAAGCAAAGGAAAGTTGCTGCTTTGCAGCGAGGCAGCAGGAGGCCTACTTCCCCGGTGGTTAGTGTGAGCTGTTTGCCCCGGGAGGTCGCTGCCACAGGGCTTGGCGCTCCAGGTGAGCTCGGGACATGACCTGCCTCCCCCCACCCCCAGCTTGAAACAGGGATGTTACACTGAGCCCTCTGCCATCAGCGCCACCAACTCTCCTGCCCCCTCCCGCTCCAAGCCAGCAAGAAAACAGGTCTTTCCCTTCAGACCTGAGGTGTTAGAGTTGCCTTTTTGTCTGATGCATCTGAAGAGTTTAGAATCAGAACGGTGCTCTGAGGTGAAATTCTGAACTCCGACTGAAGTCCCAGAAAGGATCCCTCTCTGTTTGCAAAGTGAAAACACATCTGACAGGCCCTGACTCCCTGGATATCCATGGATTACTTACTTAAACAGTATTTTCTTCTTTTCAGTTTTGAGATTTTTTTTTTCCCCTTCAGAAAACGAGTTCCTCAAAGGGCCAGTGGCTAAAGACAAAAGTTTCATTTTTTACTGGTCAGGAAATAAATAAAATATCCTTCAAAAAGTTGTTCTTTTTCAATTGAACTGGATTTACTCTTCCTTTCAGCTGAACAAGTTGAAGGGAACAGTGTCATCGCCTGGCTACCAACCTCTGAGATGACTGGGTTTTATCTGGCAATTCATATGCAGGCTGTCATCTATGGGTCAACCTTCCTAATTGGGGGACACACTGTCTGAATTAGTGACAAAACTGAATTACAGTGCTTTTAAGAAAAGAGATTCCATTTTAGTGCTTTCGAGTTCCTGAAACCGTTAGAACTGGTCTCCTCAAGGACCTTCCAGCACAGACCTCCATGGGAATCTCCTTGAAGCAGAGGAAAGAAGAGGTTGTCAGCTTATGTGCTAGGCAATCTTGAAAACACGTATTACCTCCAGTCTCTTACATGTTTCCTTCTCAGATTTTATTTGCACCAAATGATTTGTTCAAAGGAATCATTTTGTAAGGATGGGGGAGGGCAGTCAGTAAACACTCAGTAAGGTGATGTTGATTTCTTCAGTAGACATTTCAGCCCGGGACGTTTTCGGAATGACCACAATGTGTTCCAGGGTGGGAACGGCTGATGGATTTGGGTTTCTTTCATCTTTATTTAGATGGTCTTAGTATGACAGAAAATGAAGAGGAGAAAAAATGGTGGCAGCCTTGGACGAAGCATCCTTCCCGTAAGCTGGGACTGTTAACAGCTGCCTGGAGCATGGCCCTTCAGGACTCTGAGAAGTGGGGATGGGGGGGCCACTAGGTTCCAGGGTTCCCTAAAACAGGTCCATTCCCTAGGACAAGCCTGTCATTTGAGGCAACAAGGTTGTGGCGAGGAGGCAGGCAGATGGCTCACGCCGTCTGCCCCATACGGACACGAGAGGTCGTGTGCTTGTGTCTTTGGGGACAGTGGAGGAGCAGGGTCCCCTCCATCTACCAGGGTGGCAGGTGAGCTGGCCATGGATGATATGGGACAAGACTCATGGAGTGTGTGCAGCTGAGGAAGATGGGAGATTGCAGATTCCGTGGCTAACAAGGGAGATTGATGGTGAGGGGAGACAGAAATCCACAGGCGTCTAATGTGAAATGTCAATACTAATACATAATTTAAATCCAGTTAGGGAATGAGATATACCTGTTTTGACAGCCTTCCCTTCTGTGGTAGAATGTGCCAGAAGGGAGGAAACCCCACACATAAAATAACCCGGTGCCCATCAGGTCATTGAGATGCCCAGCATGTCTCAGGCTGGGCCGGGCTTATAGTGAGGTCTGCGGGCAATGGGGCAGGAGGGCGTGTCTTCCAGAGTCTTTTTGTGGACATGCTTTGCAGTGCTCCAGGATGGCAGCTACACCTTCTTTGAGACTGACAGCGAGGAAGAGGAGCCGCAAGAAGGAAACAAGGCAGAAATAACAGATCGTCAGCCAAAGCCCAGAACAGCTTTCCAGGTAAGTTTTCTTTGCCTTGGACTCAAGTTAACGCTGGTGAAGTAGACACATTCTGTGGGCTGAGTGGTCCTCACTGAGGATGCTCTTGCTTTAGAAGCCTCCATGGGTGCCCATGGCATGGCTGGACCTGCATGTGGTGGAGCAGACTATGCAGAACAACTACCTGAGCTTAGCTTGAGCCCAAGTTCATTTGGATCCCTCTGGGAGATGTCCCATTATAAAAAGAACAACAGGTACCTCAGAGGCCCATGGCTCTGGATGCTGGGTGCTTGTTTACATGTGATGAGGCAGTGACTCTGAGGGTCTCTACTTCCCTGTAGAGGCTCCCTGCTGACTACTGGGGAAAAGCGGTGGGCTCATGGGGAAGCCAGTCAACTAGTCCTTCTGTATCAAATTGCTGAACTAGTCCTCTTGGTATAAATTACTCCTGTTATGGGCACATGCAAAACCAAGTGAAGAACAAGGGTGCTCATTTGGAGATGTCAACCAATATTTGGGGGTATTTTAGGAAAAGGGATAAGTTATTTGAAGACATGTCTTAATTTTCTTTACCATGCCTACACATGTGTGTCTCTGTTGCAGCCTATTGTTTAGAGTTTTTCCTTAAGCGTGCATTTTAGTTGAAAGTTACTTGGAAAAACATTGAAGGGAGAGCAAAGAATTCCATATATTACTTACTCTTTGCTCCTGTCTTAAGGAATCCATTTTTCAATTTTTTTGTAAAACTAGAACTACTTAAAGCAGACACAAGAAAGGCTGTCACCCACTTTAGCCTTTATACCAAGCAGCACTGACTTTTCCGGGAACAAGGAAGGAGATCATCCAGCAAAATTCCGTTTGGGTTTGACTTTGATGTTCTGATGTCTAGATGCAACTTTAAACATCTTTTAAATTCACAAACTGCTCCTAAGAGCCTTTCCTCTTCTAAGAGGAAATTACTTGGAACAAATATGACATTGATTTTCCATCTCCCTTGATTAGTCTCATTTGGTCTGATTTTTATTATTTAAGGCTTACCGACAACGAGAATATACAGTTAGTGATGGTTCTAATTAGATTTTGTGACCTTTAAAAAAGAAAAGGAGGGTCTGGGCCTGGAACTGCCGGAGCACACAGCCAGGTTTACGACTGTCTCCCTGCAGCTCGCCTACAAAGCCTGGACTGACGGTGCAGCGTGCGCTCTCCGGATGAGGATGGAGGATGAATGGGGGATGGGAAACCCCGAGTGGGATGAAGAGGGGCTCCGGCGGCGCCACAGTGGAGGTACTACTGTCGATGGCAAAGCAGGGTTTGTGTGGTAACTTGGATCAACAGATGGTCGACTAGGAAACACTGGCGTCAAACAGTTCTGGCTGGTGACTGGGTCCATTGACAGCAAGTGGAGTGTGGAGGGAAGATGAGGTCATGGGTGCATATAGGAGCCTAGGGGAACTTTTATACATGCTGATGATGAAGCGAGTGCCTTATGGAGGTGTCCACACCGCTTGGACAATGGTATATTTGCTGACGGGCCAACTGGTTATTCTGAGATATGGGGGGTGGGGGGGTGCGGGGGTGGTGGTGGAGAATCTGCATTTTTCCAAGTGTGTTTTCCATAATGGCTTGAGATTTGGAACGCATCAGCCAGACCCAGGGAGAGAGAAATATGTGGTCTGTCCGGTGTCCAATCTTTCCTAAGTGAGGCATTCACTGGCGGTAAGCCCTGGACCCTAACAAGTAGTGGTCAGCAGCCAATACAAATTCGAAAGGCCTTCCTCTCTAGGTGGACCTGCTTTGCTGAGCGTCTGCAAATGAAGACCAGCTGATTTGACATCAGGGCCTGTAGAGTCCCAGTGACCCCAGTAAAGGGCCCACAAGTGATGCGTGTTTCAGGAGGACTATAATTTCCACACTCCCATCATCATGTCCACCTTAGACACACAGACACCCCCATGGGGATGTAACAAACATTTACAAAAAAACATCAATCGAAAACAGACAGGACTATCCAGGCTATTTTTTTTTTTTTGGTGACTCAGGAGGTGAGAGACTGGCAACTCATGAGACTGAAGCTGAAGCCAGAGCAGAAAATTCAGATGACCCTGGTAGGTATGGTTGTCCTGCCGTATTCAAAACAGAAAGGAAAAAAAAAAAAAAAAAACTATAGAAGGGGAAACCATGTCATGGATCAGGGTTGATATCAGACAGCCTCACTCAGAGATGAAAGGCCAGTTAAAGAGGGTGATGAAGTGCTTAAATGCCTTGCTCAAGGGCCCTCAGCTGGATCGGGGCTGGGACCACCTCAGCACAAAGCCAGCTCCTCCACCTCCCGTCAAGGGATGTTCTTGTCTTCCAGCTCATCCCATGGGCAGGACATCCTTTCCATTCCTCCCTATCCCTTGTCTCTAATGGCCATTCCTTCAGCGCAAGTCTGGGTGGCCTGCAATCAGACCCACTCCCACCCCATGCGCTCAGATTCCCTCCCACCCACCTCCCCTTCACTTCTCTGGTCCTCGGTTTCTCTGTGAAAGGAAGACAGTAAGAGACCATGAGCAAGAGGGATGCTGTAGGACTGAAGGGCTGAACCATAAGATCACATCAGTTCCTGGTACACAGTAAGTGCCTAACTCGTGCTAGCTATTCAGAATGCTGGGTAAAGACCCTGATGCTGGGAAAGATTGAGGGCAGGAGGAGATGGGGACAACAAAGGATGAGATGGCTGGATGGCATCACTGAATCAATGGACATAAGTCTGAGCAAACTCTGAGAGATAGGGAAGGACAGGGAAGTCTGGTGTGCTGCAGTCCATGACTCGCAAAGAGTCGGACATGACTTGCTGACTGAACATTCAGAATGCAAACGATAACAGTGTGGTCCTGTCCTCTGAGGGTGCTCAGAGACAGTCACTCTCAGGCCTGCCCTGGTGCCCGTCTGCTTAACCCGGGGCCCCCACTTTGGACGAGAATCCATGACGTCTAGGGAAATTCTTCCCATGAGGCAGCCCCCTCAAGGTTTAGTTGATGGACTGGATGGAGTTTATTGTCTTGTCGCTCTGAGGCAAGTTGGCAAAAAGAAACATCGATGGTCTCCGCGGGGTTTCACGGGCTGTGTGTGTGTGATTCCTGCTCTCTCTCCACAGGAAGCCTGGCCCGGAGGCTCGTCACTGTGGCCCAGTTGTGCAGGGTCCTGGGACAGGTGTTGTTGGACGATGTCACCGAAGCCCTGCGTGCGCTGGGCGGGGACAGTGCCCGGGTGTCGGGGGCCCTGCGGGTGTTGCGTCACGGCTGGTGGCGAGCTGTCACTCAGGCAAGCTTGGCACCTCTCGCCGTATCAATTGCCTTTAATTATTCCTCGCGGACAAGCCTCTCCATCGCTGACTCATGATTTATGCCTCGCATTAGCTCCTGCCACCCACCCTCCCTGCTGGTTTGGACCGCTGTGGCGGCCAGTGGAGGGAGGGACGCGGTGCTCTGCAACCTGTGTTCAGAACTCCCGGAGGGGCTTTAGGGCCCCTTGGTGGTCCCGGCTCCAGTCCTGAGATGCAGACTGTGAGGAACTGTGTTCCATCCCTTTCCTGTCATGCAAAGTACACCCACTAGCTCCCTCCTGGACTTCCCCCTCCTTATCCACATCTGCTTCCCTCTCTTTTTTCCTTTTCTTTTTGGCTGCTTCTCACATCATGTAGAATCTTAGTTTTCCTGATGTAAGCCATGCCCCCTGTATTATAAGCATGGAGTCTTAACCAGCGAACTGCCAGGGAAGTCCCTCTTTTTTTCTTTTGTATGACGAAACTCTGACATTTCTCTGTAGGGGAAGAAAGCCACCACAGAGGACATTCTGAGAGGCTGTCATGCCCACTTGCAAGAGTCCCCGTGCGCAGCCCCAGCCAGGAGGGAAGAGAGGCCGGAGGGGCATCCAGAAGGCAAAGGGTTATCTGGGTCTCTCCCGGAAGACGCCCGATCGCCTGGAGAAATGAAACAGGGCCCGGCCCCAGAGGATCCTCTCAGAAACACCTGCAGGTCCAGGCAAGACCCCCCCGAGGAGGCACTGGAAGACCCCCTGAGGCAGGGAGCAGGTTGCCCTCAGCCCCGAGGAGCTGCCCTGCCCCAGGACGACTCCAGGTGCCAGGGGCCCCCAGTGAAACCTCGGTCTCCCCAAAAGTCAAGACCTTGTGTTTGGAGGGCTATAAGGGGATCATTTTCGCTAATGCCACAAAATTATACTCTGTGTCCAAACTACAGAGGCCCATGGCAGGTAGAGAAGTAATTTTCCTCAAATGCAAAGTGTGGCTTTCAGAGGGGCCCAGTGGATGTGGACAGGCCGCCTTATTCTGGGCATGTTCAGTGGGCCATGTGGGAGCTGTGATCTTGTGGACGTGTCCCTTTAAAAATGTCACCTGGGAGGCCTGGGTGGAGCAGGTGCCACCTGCACATCTGATGGGAGGGGGCAGCGTTGGGGGGGATGCTCATCGAGGAACCTGAGGAAGCTCATCCCCTGACCATCTCAGCTGTGTCCCAGACACCAGGGGACAGACAAGGACAGAGCCATGGTGATGGCCGCGTGGGCGGGGACAATGGCCATTCCCTGCGCTGACCCCTTTGCTGGGCTGGTCCTGAGTCATATTGCTTCAGTTAACCCCCTTAGCTACCAAGAGCCCAGGGAGAAAGGTAAGAGTATTCTCCCCATTTGACACAAGGGGGAACTGAGGCTGGACAGAGCCCATGGCTCAAGATCACATGTGGCCATGTTCTACCATCTCACCTGGACGTCCAGGTGCTGTGGACGCAGCCCTGACTGGCCCACCATCCCAGAAGGAACACCTCATCTTCCCTTCCCCCATCTTTCTCCACACACCCTCACCACTGTCCCAGGAGTCGGGGCTTCTCTCCCATCCTAGGCTCTCGCCCATCTGCTCCACTTTCTCCATGGGTTCTGTTCCCAGTTCCTTCCCCTCCACTCCCTTCAGCAACCCAGCAGGCTGCTGCAGGCTGCAGAAATCATACCCCTGCCCCTCGTCTCTTCACCACCAGACATCTTGAAAGGGCGGAGGGGCAGATGAGCCTTGTCCTTCCTCTCCGTCCCCTGTGTTTTTACAGGACCCTCTGACTCCTGCAGCCTCCACTCTTTGGGCTTCTGCCCCACTGTCCCCTTCCTGTCCCTTCCTCAGCATGTGTCCTGAGCTCTAGTCCTGGGTCCTACCTGCTTAGGAGCCATCTCTGACCTTGTAGAACTCAAGTTCATTACTTCCTTTCTCCACGGACTGGTGCCCCTCCCCCCCAGCTCCCAGCAAAGTCTCTGTTGGCAAAAGCCCTACTTGAAATCTCTGGCAAAACCTTCACAATCATCCAGCCTCTAGTGAAGCGTCCCAGGAGGACATGCCGGCGTCGTTCTTCTTCTTATTCATCATGTCCATGAGGGGATGTGGCGCCCAAGGCTCTGTTTTGAAAATATCTCTCTGGATTCCACCTACAGCCCCTACTGTCTCCACTGTTCTGCTCTGACCATCATTGCTTCTAGCCTGCCCTACCAGCCCATCCTGCCTGCCACCAGCTCCTCCATCTGATGCACCCTTCACACCAACATCAACTCCCCCTAGCCTGCCCTTGACACCTCCTTCTTCACCCTTCCAGGGCTTTCCTGTCTCCTGCAGAATGAAATCCAGACTCTCAGCCTGGTTTGCAAGGCCCCTCGTGATCTGATGGCTCTAGTCCCCAGGCTCTGTTTTCTGAATTGCAAAGGATCTAATGCGTACATGGAATGTCCATTCTCCCTGCCTCTCTGCCTGGAGGGTTTGCCTCTTGTCCTTCAAGAGCCATCCCAGCCACCCCTCTGGGAAGCCTTCTGGCTCCCTGTCCTCCTCTGGACTTCCTCAACTCGTCAGAAGTGGCTCTCACCCAGACCCCCGGCCCCAGACCCATGCCCCTGGCTACATGAGCCCCATGAGGACAGGGGTCTGCCTTGTCCATCTCTGTGCCCCTGTGGCCCAACTCAAGGTCTACAACAATGGCCTTCCAGGGCCTGCTTGTTTAACCAAGCAATGCAGCCTTCATAAAAGATGCAGGAATAAATCTCAGACCATCCCCAGTGATTGCAAATTCCAGATGAAAGGAGTCTGGAATCCAAATTCATGAGGGCTTTAAAAAATTTTAGAATGTCCTTTGAAGCAAAAGCCCAATCAATTAGTCATCAAAAGTTTTTTTAAAATGATGTCTTTAGGGCCTACAGAGGTCACAGAGATGGTAAGGCACAGTAGCTAGGGGTCAGTCAGGAGGGAGGAAGGGTTGAGCAGGACCTCACCACTGGCAGGATGTCCCTCAAAGACAGTGGGCTGGCAAGTCCAAGACCTGCCACGCCCCCCTCCCGCCTGCCATCACCACCAACCATCCTGTTCTATCCCAGTCATTCAGAGACTCAAACAGACCAACAGCTCCAGCAGAAAGTTCCTTTTAGGATGTTTCCAGCTAATGATCTGTAACCTAAAAGGCAAGAATTATCTGTAAATTGAGTCAGAGCCACGCACATTTTTCTTGCTCAATGTGGCCGCCCAAATTGCTGTTCTTGGGTCAGAAGGTGTTGCCCTCCACAGGCTAGGAAGCAAAGCAAGTGGTTCTTTGAACTTGATTACTTGCTTGAAAAGACTACTCAATAGAGAAATTGTGAGCAATCGAGGTTTTTTTTTTTTTTTCCCCAAATCACATATTTTCTTTAATGCATCTGGGGAGTGCGTGTTCAATAGAAAACTTTGTGGCTGAGCACTCTGGGAAAGTGGAAAATTGCTCCCAGTGTAGAGTTTGGGGAAACGCAGTTATCTTTTACCTACTGGATTTTCTCAAGACCCAGACATGCCTGCCCATCCAGGGCTGTGGGCCTATCTTTCCTGGACTTACAGCAAGGTACCTCCCTCCCTCTAGGCTGCCCCCGGAGGAGGACGAGCTAGAGCAGTCGGACAGGTTTTACCGGAGCCTGCCTCGCCTGGTGAAGCTCACTTTCACCTTGCACCAGGCTGCTGTGGCCAAGTCTGAGACTCTGTGCTATCTCATGATCATTCTCAACCACACGCTCTCGGCCTCCATCCTCTCCATGGTTCTCCCCATCCTGTCTTTCCTGTGGGCCATGCTTTCTGTCCCCAGGCCCTCCAAACGATTCTGGATGGCAGCAATCTATTACACAGAGGTAGGTGCCAAGGGGGCCCCCTGGCAGACCCAGCCCCTGCCAACGGATGGACACCCCACCTGCTGCCATTGTCACCACCGCATGTGTCTTTTTTTAAAATTTGAATGTATTTATTTGGCTGCTCTGAGCTTTAGTTGCACGTGTGGGATCTAGTTCCCTGACCAGGGATCGAACCCAGGCTGCCTGCATTGGGAGCACAGACTCTTAGCCATTGGATAACCAGGGAAGTCCCCATCTCACACACTTCTGATGCAGCCTTGGGGGCAACACATCGAGTGCCGGTGTCAAGTGAGTGAGGGGGCTGGGGGAACCCAGAGAACAAATGGAACCCCTAATGTTCTGCTCCGGCACTCACACCAGCCCCCAAAGAGCACCATAGCTTTTGAGAGTCAGACGCGGCTATGAATAGTGTTTCCATGCGCCGTCCATGTAATAGGTACACAATAAGCACGTGTGGATTTATCCCATCAGGCTCCGGCAATGCATGTTTACATTATTTTAATTTCTTGACATCTTGGATATAATTTACCACCAGCCTTGCTCTCTGCTGCACTTTTTGACTCAGATGCAACATTTGTAAACTTGAACACCACCTGTCTGTGAAATTAATTAGTGCAAAAGTTAAGTACCTGTCATTAGGTTGTTTCTCCCATCACATCATTTTTTATCAGCCTAGGAGGGGTGTGAATGATGGCTCCCTTGCCTCCCAGAGTCCCGGACAGGGAGGGAAGAGAGCCTCCTGGCTCTGGGTTCCCCCTACAGAGTCACTGAAAACACCCCCAGGGGAGGCGGCCACCAGCCCGGGTTCTGTCTGCTAGGGACCCTTAAGCTCTGCCATCCTAACATTTCTGAGCTAGGCAGAAAGCTTTTGGTTTTTTTTTAAAAAAAAAAAAAACTAATAAACACTCTTATAAAGAATATTTTAATCCCCTGGAAGGAATACGCTTTTAAAAGTCCATGGTACCTTTTGTGTATATAAGAAGATCCTCCTAATTACAAATGAAGTTGATCTCTTTGGATTTACTGCTTGTAACTGAGTCCAATAAAATTTAATCTCCCTAAAAGTCTTCTGACAATTCTGACTTTCAGTTAATACCATCTTGCACTTGAAGGGCTTAGTCTGGATAATCTACATATTCCACTGGGGCCTCTCAGTTGGGTGTTTGGAAGGCAAGCCAGGCCTCATCTCTGATTGTAGAGAGAGGAGCCTCCAGGCAGCAGATGACAGGCCTGAGGTCACGGACCGTCCCCCCTCCTGCCTTCACGCTCCTGGGCGTCTGCTCTCTAGCAGGAAAGGACCACACTCTTTAGCGTGCATGCGCCCTTTTCCTAATCCACCCGGGTAGGGCAATCTCCCCCGTGACTCCCTGTTACTGCCCCAGATCTACCTTTACCTCCTAGGAATCTGACATGGTGCTCAGGGTGCAACCCACTCATTTGTGCCGTGGGTCTTTGAAGCACCAGCTCTTACCTGCAGGGCAGAGCCTCTGATGGCATTTCAACACAGGGTACTTGACAGAAAGATAGTCAATGGACACCAGCGTCTGATCCTGACCCTACAATGAACTGTCCAAGGGTTTCATCAGCCTAGAATTGGCTGTGGATGCTACATGGGCGCCCTTACCCACAGGACTGATTCTGCCTCCCTCTTCAGATGGACTGACAAAAAAATGTGTTCCTACTTGAGGAACTACTGAGGGCCAAACTAGAAAGTGCCTAAAAGATGCTCTGAGTTAGCAGTTCAGTTCAGTCACTCAGTCGTGTCTGACTCTTTGCGACCCCATGAACCGCAGCATGCCAGGCCTCCCTGTCCATCACCAACTCCCGGAGTCCACCCAAACCCATGTCCATCCAGTCGATGACGCCATCCAGCCATCTCATCCTCTGTCATCCCCTTCTCCTCCTGCCCCCAATCTTTTCTAGCATCAGGGTCTTTTCCAATGAGTCAGCTCTTCGCATCAGGTGGCCAAAGTATTGGAGTTTCAGCTTCAACATCAGTCCTTCCAATGAACACCCAGGACTGATCTCCTTTAGGATGGACTGGTTGGATCTCCTTGCAGTCCCCGGGACTCTCAAGAGTCTTCTCCAACACCACAGTTCAAAAGCATCAATTCTTCGGCACTCAGTCTTCTTTATAGTCCAACTCTCACATCCATACATGTGATGCTCTAGACTGGCTCTTTAATTTTACAGATGAAGAAACCAAGAGGGCATTGGGTCCCAGGCAACATATTGGACCCCGTTTTCTACACTGAGTGTGGAGGTGGGGGTCCTTCATCCATGGTTCTGCCACTGGCTGCCAGCAATCCTGGGACGGAAGAACAGCGGCCACCCCCTGCCCATCCCCTGGGGACAGAAGGTGCCTCTCCACTTCCTCCCATTTCCAAACAGAAACATCACCGCTCAACCCTTGAGGAGGCCCTTGGAGGCCCAAGACTGTTTCCCTGGCCGAAAAGACTGACTTTTAGAAGTTTGTGAAACAGAAGCATTGGAGAGATTCTGCATGCAAAGCGACCTTTGAGCACTTGCAGCATAAAAAGACAATCTCTTAAAATCCTCTGCTACTGGCCTGTGAGAAGAGGCAGGCTGGGAGAGCCATCTTAATCTGCCTGCATGCCTACGTGCTAAGTCGCTTAGTCCTGTCCGACTCTTTGCAACCCCATGGACTGTAGCCCACCAGGCTCCTCTGTCCATGGGATTCTCCAGGCAAGAATACTGGAGAGGGTTATCATGCCCTTCTCCAGCAGATCTTCCTGACTGAGGGATCGACCCCGCATCTCCTGCACTGCAGGCGAATTCTTTACTTCTGAGCCACCAGGAAGCCCCTTACTCTGCCTACCACGCATCAGAATGGTTTAACAGTCAACAAATATCAGGAGAAATTAGAAAGGGAGTAATAACTCAAAGAAATTAAAAAAAGACTGACCAGGCTTCAGCAGGGGCACATGGGGCCACCTTATGTATTCGTGGCAGTTTCTGCTTTTTTATTTCCTTTTAATCTCAAGCCTCTGCTGATGACCAGCCAGTTCCTTACATTTGTGAAGCCTGGTAGCTTTCCTGGGTATTCACTGGTTTTATTGGTTGTTTGTGTGAATGGTGTGTGTGTCTGTGTGTGTTTTCAGGTCAGTCGCAATGACCTCTCTCTTCTTCCCTTCTTTAGGCTACTGTTGTGGTCAAATACTTTTCGCAGTTTGGACTCTTTCCATGGACCACAAAGCGCTACGCTGGCATCAACAGGGAAAAGCCGTTTTCTCTGCCCAACATCCTCGGGGTTGAGAAGCGAGACGGCTCTGTGTTGGGCGACCTCGTGCAGCTGCTGGCCCTGTTTTTCCATCGCTCTACCCTGCAGGTGCGTCTACCTCCTTCTCCCAGGGGCTGTGACCTTTGGCTCCACTCCCCACGAGTCTTCACTTGCTAGTCACGACCATGAAAGGTGGACTGGCTGAGATCAGGGTACCCATTCCCCTCTCCAGACCAAGAAAGGGAGCCCCCCTGGCCTGGACATCTCAGCTGCAGAGACTGAGCTGAGATGGCCCAGCTCAGCCTCCAGACGTACTGCTGCTCTGTTCCCCGTTGGAGGGTGTTTTCTTTTTCATGACGTTTAAATCATTTGATTTGAGATTTTCCTGTTCGCAGTAACCCTCCCCCACCAGGAGCTGACTCTGCACCCTGGCTGCACCCTCAGGCCCTTCTCCCCTTGCCCCCACCCCCTGCACCCTCAGAGCCCCTTGCCCCTTCCCATTCTCTCCCCATCTGGCCCCACACTGCAGAGACTTCTCCCTGACACCTTCCTGGCCTTCCTTAGAAACCTCCTTCTGCACTTTTCTCATCCCCCTGGCCTCCCCCTGGTTTGGGTGTATGAGTGTGTGTGTGTGTGTGTGTAGTGGTGGTGGTGCGAACTCCTCATGCCCACCTTGTCCTCCAGGGCTTGGGGCTGTGGGATCAGCCGCCATGTGACCAGGCTCATTGCAAGGGGGAGAGAAAGAGCAGGAGGCAGAGAAGAAATGCCAGTGGAGAGGCTCCAGGCGGTGGGCACCTCCAGAGACGGACCGACCTGGACCTCTCCTCCCAGGAGCTGCCATTGTCCCCACCAGCCCCCAAATGGGCCTTCTGGAGGCGTTGGTGGGCCACGGGACACAGAGGTAGGCTGCACCCCACTTGCCCTGGGCCCCAAGCCCTCCAAGGTCTGGCCCAAGGAGGTACCCTCATTGGTCTCAACACAGCTGCAGAGCCTGGGAAAGTGTAGGCTACTGGGGTCCCCAAATCTGGGCCAGGAAAGGGTCTGGGGTTACTTCTTCCTCACCCAGTGCCCAGACCGCCCTGCCAGCTTCCTCACCCCACCAGGGTTTCCTTTCTGCAGCCTGGGGTCCAGACCAAGTCCCCCAGGATCAGGGAGGCAACAGTGCAAGCCCATGCCCTGGACTCAAAGGCTGGCAGCAACCACGTGGCACCTGGTTCCTTCCCTCCCATCCCTGGGGTGGTGGGGGGCAGGGTGGTCCCAGGCAAAGCAGCTTCTGGAGGAAAAGCTGAGGGGAAGGCCTATGTTTCTGTGTCTTGCCAGGGGGTCCCCAAGATCCAGGATCCAGGAAGACATGGAGCCTCCTTAGGAAGCAGTCACTCAGACAAAAGCAACTCAACAGAAGCTTGTTGGAGATGCTGGAGGAAACCAGGAAGCTGGGTATTAGGAGGTGATCAGGAGAGCTCTTCTGAGAGCTGGGGGCCAGCTGAGTCCTAGGAGCTCCTGTCATCCCCCACTCCCCACAATGAAAGCTTCCCTGCAGGCAGATCTGCCATGAAGACCTCATGGTTATTGTGGAGCCTGGTGCCTCTGGGTGAGGACCAGGGCCTGCATCTTCCCAGACCAGGAAAAACACCACGTGGGAGTCAGATCCCAGACTTGCATCTGGGAAAGTTGCAGCCTACTTTCCCACTTGCTGGTCTGTCTGTAGGACTACAGTGAAACTGTGATCATCCTTCCTTTTTGTCCAGGCATTTCTCAGTTCACACTTTGGTCTCTCCTTCTATCTGTCTGTCCCATTATCCATCAATTTACCCATCTTTCCACCTTTCTTCCTTCCATCGACCTATTGTCTCTGAATGCGAACATTCTTCCTTTCTCCTTTCCATTCATTCAACCATCTCTCCATTTGCCCATCTGTTGACCCATCCACCTGCCTCCTGCTTACCCATCCATCCCTCCATCCATCCACCTATCCATCCATCCACCCACTCATCCATCCACTCCTTTATGTATCCATCTATCCTCTTACCCAGAGTCACCTGGCTGCCCTCCTTTTACTCATCTGTAGGACCACTGTACATGACAGGCAATCACACATGGACACTGTACTCTCTCTCATTTTCAGAACTGTTTCACACCTACTCCAACATTTTCCCCCTACAGCCACCCCATGGCATAGTTGGGCCGGGGCTTGTCATCCCCACTTAGCTGGTGAGGAGCCTGGAACTCAGCAGCAGAGCCACTTGCCTCATGTCACAGAGGGAGGACTTGGCGGGGAGAGGGTCCACCACCCCAAGCTCTTCTCCAGGCTGCATCTGGCTGGATTCTGGGCGAGACCCCTCGAGAGCCTATGATTGGGTTAGTGATGAGGTTGGACCTCAAGCGACCAGCCTTCATGGAATTGGAGGAATTGGAGATGAAGAGAATACAGGTGTTGGGAAAATGAACCCGTGCGTGGTCCCCACCTCTGCATCTCCCAGCCACAACTTCCTCCCAGAACTTTCCGGCCAGTCCTGAGCGCGGTCAACCAGGAGGGCAGGCTTCAGCATCACCCTGTCTCCTGCAGGTCCCTCCGGATCTATCACTCCATCCGCCGGTTCTTCTCCAACCTCCGCCAGCCCCGGGCAAGCCCTGTGCGCGACGTGTATACCCTGGCTTTCCTGGTGGAGGTGCTCAACTTGGTCATCATCCTTTTTGGCTACTGGGCCTTTGGGGTGAGCCTGCGAGTCCCAGGCCCATACAGGCTTCCAGACTGCCCCACTGAGCACTTGGCTTTCCTGGGAGCCTCTGCCTAGACCCCTGGGTTCTTGGGGCTGCAGTGTCCCTCCACAGTTGGGGGTGGGGGGTGGGGGTGGGGTGGGTGGCCATTAGTTCCTTAATAACCGGGCAGATGACTGGCTTTCTTAATAGCAGAGGTGGTCTGTCTCCCTCTCCCCGACTCTCTCCTTCTCCCCTCCCTCTATTTAGAACAGCAACTCTACCAACCCCATTACTGAAATCTCTTGTCTTCCGTGTCTTGTCCAGCTTGTTGTTGTTTTATTGCCTCTCTGAAAAGCTGTACTAAGTAAGGGGAAAGCTGAATACTGATGGGGCAGGGGCTTCGGTGGGAACACAGGGCCTCCCCCGTGTTGATGGCTCCCTTCTCTGGTCCAGAGCCTCTGTCCCCTTTGCCCATCCCCAGAATTCATCAAGGCCCAGACCTTCATGCCTGGAACCGGGGCCCCTTGCCAGTGGGAGCAGGGCTGGAGGGAGGCCTCACCTGCCCGGAGCTCCCTCAGCTCTGGCCTGTGCTTCACGGTCCGAGGGGAGAGGGGAGGTGACGTCCCATCCCCAAGCAGTGCACTTGGGGATGGGAAGGGAGGGAGGGGGAGCTCAGGAGGGTTTCTGGAGTTTGGAGGCATCGGAACGAGCCTCAAAGGGCATCAGGACAAACAGAGAGAGAAGAGCATCAGAGTCCAGGGGTTTCCAGGGACCAAGGGAGGGACCCAAGAGCAGGGACGCCACGAGAGTGAAGCCTCTACAAGAGAGGACTTGCAGGCTGGTCCCCAGGTTGAGAGGCGGAGAGGCCCCGAGATCCAGGTTCAGAAGGGAGATGCCTCCTGAAGGCATCTGAGGAGCAAGGCTGGTGGGGACACAACCAGGACGGGCTCTCGGCCACGCATCACCCCGCTGGCCGCTTCCTAAGACACCTTTCTGGCTCCCATAGAAACACTCGGCCGCTGACCTGGCGGAGTCGCTGTCGGAGGAGACGGTGCCCGGGGCCTTGCTGGTGATGGTGCTTGTCCAGTTCGGAACGATGCTGGTGGACCGCGCGCTGTACCTGAGGAAGGCAGTGCTGGGCAAGTGCGCCTTCCAGCTCCTCCTCGTCCTCGGCACTCACCTCTGGCTCTTCTTCATCCTGCCCGGCGTCACCACGAGGTATCTTGGCCACCTTGCTGGCTCTCCTTTCTCCCTGCCCTCCCCGCCACACCCCCGGAAGAGAAAAAGGCAACAGACCACCTGCTGAGGGAGCATCTTGTGATTCCCGGGGAATGAGAAGCAGAGGGCTGAACCACCGAGGGAGCCCCCAAGCAGCTTTGTAAATAAGCCCGAGGGATGTTTATCAGGCCTTGTGAACCTCCCCCAGGGGTCTCCTTGGCTCCACCCAGTTTACGTTCACTCCCCAAACCCCAACATAAAGGCCAACACTCGGCCTGCTGGGGAGACTTGGAGACTTGGTCCCAGCTGAGAAGTGGTGGGATGCAGGGTGGTTCTGGGCCTGGGGCTCCAAGCCCAGGTTTGGAGCAGCAGAGACCTGAAACCTCCCTGGGACCCCAGGGCCTGGCTCTAAACTTTTCTCTGGAAGAGACATTCGTGGCAGCCTTGCTGGGGCTCATTTCTCCCCCTTCTGCCAAGAAGCACATCAGGAACTTGCTGAGGTCCCCTCTGATTAGATTGTCTCTGTTGGTCCCATGAGAGGATTTAAGGATTATCTTAATGATAAATCAGCGGCAGCCATCCCAGGAAGGACATGGCTCTAACAGGGCAGCTGCAGCCCTGGCTCTTCCGTCAAGAGGTGATGAAGGGGGAAATAGAAACTCACCTTTTCCAGGAAAAGTACGGGGAGCCCAAGGGTCCCCAGGGGCCACCTGCAAACCAAATTATTGGAGGAAAAACAGTTTTCACTTTTTCTTCCTTTCTCCCCCAACTAACAATTATTCTTGAAATAATAGCCCCAGATCTCCTCTTGGCTTTGATGAGTCCAGGGCACAGTGTGGGTCCCTGAGGGTCCAAGGCTGCTGAGCAGAGAGGCCCATGCACAGCCAGGATAACCTGCTTTTCTGGACATTTGCAGGCGGTTTAACCTCAACCACGTGGCTCAGACCTGGTACCTGGTGAAGTGCATCTACTTTGGCCTGTCTGCCTACCAGATCAGGCATGGCTACCCAAACTGGATCCTCGGCAACTACCTGACCAAAAACTTCAGTCTCGTCAACCTCATCTTGTTCAAAGGGTGAGCGAGACATTTCAGATGCACCTGGCAGGGGCCCACAGGGGACTCTTAGGACCGACCCAGGACAAATTCTGGGCCCATATCTGGGAGGACCGGGTCTCTCCAATCTGGCCACGTGCCGAGGAGGGTCCCGGGACCCACATGCGGCCTGAACCAGGGCAAGAGGGAACCGGCTGTGTTTATCTCTCTTGTTCACCCACATAACCTAGATACTTAGCGTGAGGCCGGGTAGCATGTAAGATTATTTGCTGAAGGGATGGAGAATACATGGGGTGGCTGGGATGGAGTGGGATGAGATGGGAGGACACAGGAAAGGATGGATGAGACGGTAGATGGCACTGAACGGATGGATGGGGTAGGGGAAAGGACAGGGATTAGACAGCATCACACAGACAAGTGTGATGGATGGATGGGCAGGACCACTAGGTGGACCAGCACCCTCCAGCTTCCCATGGTCTTCCCTGCTCCCAGGTTCCGCGTAGTACCTTTCCTCCTAGAGCTAAGGGCTGTCATAGACTGGATGTGGACTAACACTTCCCTCAGCCTGTCCAACTGGACTTGCCTGGAGGACCTGTACGCCAACATCTTCATCATGAAATGCCACCAGGAGTCCGAGAAGGTGGGCACGCAGCAAGTTTCCTGCTCTTAACCCTATCTCCCTGGAGGGTCCTGCTCTGCCCAGCAGGCAAGGTGCTCACCTCACAGTGTAGCCCTGGCCCAGCTTCACTTGGGACTCAGGGGTTTGTAGTTAAGTCCTCAAGGAAATGGCAGACCTTGTGCTAAGCTCTCCTACCATCACCTCATGAGTGCTCCACTCCTTGATGGAGCAGGTACCATTTTATTCCCATTTCACAGAGAGGCAGGCTGTTCAGAATGCCTTTTTGCTCAAGGTGATGCAGCTGGGAAAATGTGGGGTCTGCACTTGGGTCCATCTCTCTCTGATCCCAGCACTGTGGACCACTGGACATTCCCTGAATTGACCACCTTCCCCCAGCTTTCAGGGGGATCATTCACCAACCTGCCTCCCTTGAGTCCGCATCTGCCTGCCCTGACCTACCGCCCTCCACTCCTGCAGAAATACCCCCAGCATCCTGGGCGGCCGCAGAAGAGGGCCGTGAAGTATGGGCTTGGAGGCATCGCCACATTTGCTTTGGTCTTCCTCATGTGGTTCCCCCTGGTTTTCATGTCCCTAGTGAAGACGGTGGGCGGCATGACCAACCAGCCCCTGCAAGTGTCAGTCAAGATCGCCATCAATGGTTACGAGGTGTCTGGAGGGGAGGGAAGGTAGAGGGTGCCTGTGCTTGGATGGAGGAATGGGCTGGCACCTGCTTTCTTGTTCTCCAAGCTGTGGGCCTGGGTGTGGGTTCAGAGCTCAGACCCCAGCTCCCAAGCCTTCGTCCTTGTTCTTTTCCCCCATGTGTACCCTTCCCGTCTCCTCCTCCTGCTGCTTTCACAAGAGAAGAGATCTGAATCTCTTCCCCAAGTCTGACCTCTTGGCACCTTAGCTCATTGCACCTCATGTGCTTAATTCCGACACCCATCTCCCCAGGGAGGACAGAGGTTCTTTGAGCACAGCTTGGCAGATTTGCCCCTATTTCCGTCACTAGCACGGCCAGCTTTCTGAAGCCCACCTACTTCACCCTCCTCCTCTCTGCCAGACCCTGTTCTCCATGAGCGCTCAGCAGCACAACCTGGTCCCTTTCTCGGACGCAGACTACGACCGGCTGACCCAGCAGTACGCTCTCCATCCCGTGAGTGTCTCACGAGTCCAGAGGAGCCCCCAGCCCCCCAGGCCCCACCCGTGCATTTCCTTCTCTCACATCCCAACCAGATATGGACACTTCATGACGCTCCAGCTATTAAAATGGAACAGACCTGGTGGGGGAAAGAGGAGGCAAATCAGCTCAACAAGCACACAGAGATGAACCCAGATGACGGATGACCCTAGAGGCACATTGCCTTCTGATGCACGCTTCCCTTCTCCCTCTGCCCCCAGTCTGCCATGCAGTTTTTAGCGGACTACAGACCCGAGGACATCGTTCTCGCCAAGATCAAAAGTCATGCCAGCCTGCTGTGGGGCGTCAGCCCTACTGACCGATCAGCCATGGTCCAGGAGCTTGCCAACACCACCGCCATCTGCATCACCACCTCCTGGGCTGTTCAGAGGTAACCTGGCACCACGCAGACCCAGGGCCCTGTCTTAATTCTCCTCCCCAGCTGTTTGTGAGATCTTGCAGATAAACCTTAGGAAAGTAATAGTCGTAACGACTGACATTGAATGAGGACCATCGAATGTCAGGCATGATGTCCATCCTTCTTTCCTGTCTCTCTTCTCGCTTTCAAAAAAAAAAAAAAAAAAAAACCAACTTCTACTTTGAATTTATTCATCATTGGCCAGTCTTTCACTATGGTTAACTTTTAAGGGTTAATTTATTTCTGTTTAATTTTATGCAAGTACAATTGAGAAACACTGAGAAAAGTGGATGCATATATATATACATATATACATGAGCATATACGATAAGCACAAAGTTTCATGAATTGTTACACCATGAATACATATGTGTAATCAGCACCCAGATCAAGAAACAGAACCTCGCTACCCCTTAGGAAGCCCTCCTTGTGTTTTCCTCAGTTGTACCCTCTCCCAAGGGAAGCTACCATCCTGACTTCTAACAATACAGATTAGGTTTGCTTGGCCAAAAAAAAAAAAAAAATCAGTCAGTGTATTTTGCTTTTATTTTGTGATACAGAACACCAGAATAAAACAAAAACTATTTGTTTTATTTTTAATTATATGGTTAGAAAGACATGTTTTTATTTTTTTTTTAACATTGTGTTTCCTTTTCCTTTTAGCAAGTTAGCATCTCTTTATTTTATTTGTTTTGGCCGCATGGTATGGCTTGTGGAACCTTAGTTTCTCAGTCAGAGAGGGAAGCAGTGCCCCTGCATTGGGAGCACAGAGTCTTAACCACTGGACCACCAGAACCCAAGAACGTGGTTTTAAAATGGACTTTCTAAGGGACAAACAATATGTTACTTGCCCCCTAAATATTTTGACATTGTGTTAATAGACTGTTTATTATTGTTTGGCTTTATGGTCTCTTTTGTGTTTCGTTGTAGGTTTTTTGAGGAAGGAATTTGGAAATTTTGGGGGTATAACAGCATATAACAAGGCTGAACAACAATGTATATTCATGACAACTGTTTCACTGAGGCAAAAATTACATACAGTAAATTCACAGATAAGAGTACAATTTGATGAGTTTTGAGTAACGCAAATACCATGTCACCACCACCCCAGTCAGAAAATAGCATCTCTACTGGCCCCGAAAGTTCCCTCATGGTTCTTCTAGTTCATGCACACTGCAAACACTGCTCTAGTTTCTATCACTGTTAGATGAGTTTTCCCTGTTCATGAACTCCGTATACACATAATCATAGAATATGTGCTCATTTGTACAACACAATGCTTTTGAGATTCATCTATTTTGCTGCATGTATCAGCTGTTTATTCTTCTTTCACACGCTGAGTAATGCCTCACTGTATGCATATATACAACAATCTAATTACTTATTCTTCTATTAGCAGACATTTGGGTTGTATCCACTTTTATAGACATATGTTCTCTTTTCTCCTGAGTGAATACTCAGGGGAGGGGAGTTGTTTTATGATGGGATGGGCTTAACCTTTAAAAAACTTAGAACAGTTTCCAAAAAGAGTTAGACCGTCTTATACTCCCACCAGCAATGCAAGTGAGTTCTCATTGCTCCACATCCTTACCAACCACAGAGCGTATCAAGCTTTTGAATCTGACGGTTCTGACAAATGTAAGTGATAGCTCATTGTGCTTTCCATTTGTGTTTCCCTGATGACTAACGATATTGAGTAATTTTACATGCTCTTATTGTCCATTTGCGTACCTTCTTTGTGTTTACTCAGTCTTGTTCTTTTTGTTTGATTTTTGAATTGTAGAGAATTCTTTAAATATTCTGGATATAATCCCTTTGTCAGATACACGTATTTCAAATATTTTCTCTCCATCTGTGATTTGCCTTTCTGTATTCTCAGTGTGGAGTTTTGATGAACAGAGGTTTTCGGTTTTGAAGTCCAATTTGTCAATATTTCCTTTTGTGGTTGTGCTTTTGTGAGTCCTTTCTAAGAAATCTTTGCTGGTCTCAAGTTCATGAAGATATTCTTATACTATGTATTCTTCCAGGAACTTTATAGTTGTAGTTTTTTGTGTCTAGATCTCCTGTCTAGCTCAAACTAATTTTAATGTGTGATGTAAAGTAAAGGATAAGGGTCATTTTTTTTTTTCTGTACTTTTTCCTAGTTTTTCCAGCCCATTTGCTGAAAAGATGTTTCTTTCTCATTGAAGGTGCCATTGCCTTGATACCTTTGTAAAAAATCAACTGACTGAATATGGATAGATCTATCTCTGGATTTTTCATTATGATCCATTGATCTATTTCTCTGGGATACCATCTTGATTACTGTAGCTTTTGACACACTTTGAAATCATGGTGTGTGAGTTCTCCCACTAGGCTGTTTATTTTGAAAACTGGCTATTTTAGCTACTCTGTATTTCTGTTTAAATCTTAGAAACAACTTGTCAGTTCTGAAAAAAAAAAGTCTTGTTGATATTTGGGTTGGAATTGTGTTGAAACTATAAACATTCATAGTTCAATCTGGAGAGAATTTGCTTTGTAACAATATTTAGTCTCCAAGCCATGAACATCATTTATTTATTCATTTAGCTCTTTAATTTCTCTTCATGTTACTTTCTACTTTCTATTCATTTATTTTTGGCAATGAGTTTTTAAAAACATTTAATTTCATATTGGGTTATAACCAATTAACAAACAATCTTGTGGTAGTTTCAGGTGACCAGTGGAGGGACTCAGCCATACATAGACATGTACCCACTCTCCCCCAAATCCCCCTCCCATTCAGGCTGCCCCATAACATCAAGCAGAGCTCCATGTGCTAGGCAGCAGGTCCTTGTTGGTTACGCATTTTAAATATATCCGTGAACTTACTTGCAAAAACAGACTCACAGACTTAGAGAACAAACTTATGGTTGCCAGGGGGAAGGATGAGGGAAAGGGATAGTTAGGAAGTTCGGGATGAACACGTACTTTCTACTTTTTAACATACAGGTCTTGCACACCTTTAGTTATCTTTAAATATTTTATGTCTTTTATACTATTACAATGAAATTATTTAGAAATTAATTTCCAACTACTTGCTGCCAGAATTGATTTTACATATTGACTTTGTGTCCTATGATCTTATTAAAGGTATTTATGAGTCCCAGTAGTTATTTTCATATATTATTTAAAAATCTTCACATAAATAATCATCGACTCTTTGAGATCCCATGAACTATACAGTCCATGGAATTCTCCAGGCCAGAATACTGGAGTGGTAGCCCTTCCCTCTCCATGGGATCTTCCCAACCCAGGGATCAAACCCAGGTGTCCCACATTGCAGGCGGATTCTTTACCAGCTGAGCTGCAAGGGAAGCCCTTACATAAATAATCATGGCATCTGTAAGTTTAGGGAGTCTCATTCTTCCTTTCCAATCTATGCAACTTTTTCTTTTCCTTGCTCTACTATACTAGCGAGGAATTTTAGTACAATAGTGAGGAAGAAAGGTGAAAGCAGACATTCTTGCCTAGTTCGCAGTCTCAGGAGAAAAACCTTCAATGTTTCAGCAATAAATATGATGTTAACTAGCATTTTCACTTTTCTCTTCTCAGATTAAAAAGGTGCTGTTCTCATTCAAGTTTGCTGGCAGTTTTGGTCACAAACGGGCACTGAGTTTTGTCAGATCTTTTGAGATGATCATATTATTTTACCCATTTATTTTGTCAATATGGTCAATTATATTGGCTGATTCTTAAATGTTATACCATCTTTGCGTTCCTTGGGAAAACTCTACTTAATTATGATGTATTATCATTTTATTTATCACTGGATTTCATTTGTTAGTATTATATTAGGGATTTTTGCATCTGTTTCATGAGGAATATTGGTCTGTACTTTTTTTTTTTTTTTTTTACAATGTTTCTGTCAGGTTTTGGTATCAGGATTATGCTGACTTCCTAAGATGATTTGAGAAACATTTTCTTCTCAGTTTTTGGAAAGAGTTTGTGTAAGAGTTGTATTATTTCTTCTTCATGTGTTTAATAAAACCTCCCCCCTGCAGAAAAGCACTCTGGGCCTGGAAATTCTTTTCATGGAAACAATAACCAACACAGTTGTGTTAATAGATATTGGACCATTCAGAGCATCTATTTCAAGCTGTATCAGTTTTGATAAGTTTCTTTTTCAAGGAATTTGTTCACCTCATGTATGTAGCTGAGTTTATTGGTGTAGAGTCTCATAAAATTTCCTTGTTTTTTGGTGTCTGTAGGATCTGTAACAATATCCTCTCTTTTATTTCTGATCCTGGTTATCTGTGAGTTTCCTCTTTTCTCTCACTAAGCTCTGCTAGGGATTTTACAAGGTTTATTGAGGTATAATGGACATAATAAAATGAACAAATTTAAAGTATATGATTGGATGAGTGCTGACATTCATGTACATCTGTGAAATGAATAGCACAATCAAGGGTGGGAGGAATAGGGAGACCGGGATTAACACATATACACTATTGATACTATGTATAAAATGGATAACTGATGAGAACCTACTGTATAGTACAGAGAACTCTGCGTGGTGAAATATGGTGACCTGGATAGGAAGGAAGTCCGAAAGGGGGAAGACACATGTTTATGTAAAGTTGATTCATTTTGCTGTACAGTAGAAACCAGCACAATATTGTAAAGCAACTATTCTCCAATAAAAATCAACTTAAAAGACTCTCCCAATCAAGATAATGAGCACTTCCATTGCCCACAAAAGTCTACTCATGACTCAGCGCAACTCCTCTCTCCCTCCACTCCCATCTCCAGGCAACCATTGATTTGCTCTCTGTAACTAGGGATTCGTTTGCATTTTCTAGGAGTATCTATGTTTTCATACACGAGCTTTAAGAGTTCCTTCTGCATTTTGGAGAACAATCCTTCATCAAATATGCCTTTTGCATATATTTTCTCTCAGTCTGTGGCTTGACTTTTTAATTCTCTTGACGGTGTCTTTCACAGAACAGAAATTTTTTAATTTTACTGGCGTACAGCCTGTCAGTTCTTTCTCGTGGATTGTGCCTTCAGCGAGCTTTCCACATGCTCTGAGTTCCCCCTGACTCCTTAAGAGGGTCAGGATGGCTGTTGTGGACTGGGGTTGGATATTTCTTGTCTCCCAGGTCATTTAGGCTCTGGTAAAAGCCCAGCAGGTTAAGCTCTGATTAACTAGTTTCTTCGGAGGTTGTTGTTGTTAGTTACTAGGTCCAGTCCTACTCTTCTGTGACCCCATGGACTGTAGCCATCTAGGCTCCTCCATCCATGGGATCTCCCAGGCAAGAATACTGGAGTGGGTTGCCATTTCCTCCTCCAGGGGATCTCCCAATCCAGGGATCAAACCCGCGTCTCCTGCATTGACAGATGGATTCTTTGCCATCTGAGCCACCTGGGAAGCCCCAGCAAACTGACCCCTCTCTTACAAGCAGCATGCTCTTTCATATTTCAGCACAATTCCTCTTCCCCTATTCCTGCCAAGAGTACAAGATGGGGTTTTGCCCATTTGCTGTGAGGATCTGGTCGACCTCGAGGAGGCAAAAGCCACAGAAGTGTGGGTCCCCTTGGCATTTCTATCCCTGAGATTTGTCCCCACTGAGCCTTCCATGGTTCATCATTTACAGCCCAGCTTTCCTTGCCTTATCACTGGTTCCTACCAGGTTTATGCTTGTGGGTTTCGACTCTAGTAAGCTGCAGTTCTCTGTATTTGCCTCTTCGTCTTTGCAGTTTGGGGGGCCATAGTTTGCCCTGTGACCTTACCTCTCTGACAGGTCTAAGATGACTTATTGGTTTTTCAGTATGCTCATCTTTGTACTTGTTTAAGTACAAAGAGCGGCCAGTTCCAGCTTCTCACATGCTAGACTGGAAACTGGAAATCCACATTGTGTTTCAAATGTTGGTTCCCTATGTTCATTGCTGGCATATACAGATGTGGTCAAAGTTTGCATGCCGATCTTGCAACATTGCTAAATTCATTTATGACTACTAAGAGGGTTACTTGAAGATGCCTTTGGATTTTATATGTAGACAATCATGTCATGTGAAAACGCAGTTTTATTTCATTTGTTTCATTCTTTCTAATCCCAGTGCTTTTTCTTTTCCTTCTTGATTTTTATGTTTTTGTCTTGCTTTTTGTTTTTGGCTTGTAGGATCTTAGTTCCCCAACCATGGACTGAACTTGGGCCCTTGGCAGTGAAAGGGCAAAGTCCTAACCACTGGGCCACCAGGGAATTCCCTTTTTCTTGTCTTATTAAAGTAGCTAGAACTTTCAGTTCTATGGTAACGGTGGTGAGTTGGACATTCTTGCTTTGCTCTCAGTCTTAAAAAGAAAGCATCCCTTCCCATGAATTATGTTAGCTAAAGATTTTTTGAAACGTTTATTAAAGGTTTAATATCTCTTCTATTCCTAGTTTGCTGAGAGTTTTTATTGCGAATGGATATTGAATTTTGTTAAAGGCCTCTCCTACACCTGGTGAGACGATCCTGTTTCTTCTCTTCTATGGTCTGCAGACAGGAATTACATTGATTTATTTTCCAATGTTAAACCAGTCTTAGTTCCAGGATAAACCCCCACTTCATTATGAGTATTAGTATTATATATATGCATATATATCATTGGATGCAACTGGGAAGTATTCTGTCAAGGAATTTTGCTTTTGTGCTTATGAGGGACACAGTGCTATAGCTTTCCGTTCCTACGTTAATCTGGTTTTAGTCTCAGAGTAATGCTGGTTTCATAAAATGAGGTTGGAAGTGCACCCTCCGGTTTTCTGGAATTTTGCATAGAATTGGTATTATTTCTTCCTTAAATATTTCGTAGAAGTCACCAGCACAGCCATTTTGGCCTGGAGTTGTCTTTGCAAGTTTTATCTCACTTGAATTTATTGACAAATCGTTATATTCACTTAATATCCTTTTCTTGCCTATAGGCTCTTTAATGATGTCTCTAATTCTGCTGTGGTTATTTATATCTTCTTTCTATTCCCCCCTGATAAATCTGACCAGGAGTTTATAAATTTTATTGACATTTTTAATAAGTTTTTGCTTTTATTGATTTTACTATATTGTTTTTCAGTTTTCTCTTATACTTTGGGCTTATTTTACCTTCATTTATTTATTTTTGATTTTTATGGTGGAACTTTAGATCTTTTGAGTTTTTCTCTACTTTTCTAATACAAGCATTTAATGCTTGAGATTTCCCTTAAAGCATTAACTGCATCCCACAAATTTTAAGTCATGTTCTAATTTTGATTCAATTCAAATATTTTGTTATTTCTATTTGGATTTCTCCTTTAACCCATCAGTCATTTAAAAGTATGCACCTTAGTTTCAAAATCTGTAATTTTTCAGATATTCCGATACTGATTTCTAACTTAATTCCATTGTGGTGAGAGAATATTATTTGAATTTTTAGTCTTTTTAAATTTATTGAGTTATTTTAGGGTCCATAATATGACCTATCTTAATGAATGTTTCACGTGTCCTTGGTAAGAATTGTGTTCTGCCACTGTTCTTGATAGTATTGTTAATTCTTCTCTATCTTTACTGATTTTCCATCTACCTATTTTATCAATTATTAAGAGAAGGCCATCAAAAACTGTAATTAACTCTGGATTTGTCTGTTTCTCCTTTGAAATCTGTCCGTTTTTGCTTCATGTATTTTGAAGTTCTATTACTTGGTGAATAAATACTTAGTACGACTAGGTCATTTTGATGAACTGTCCCCTTTATTGTTATGAAATGATTCTCTTTATTTTTTAAAAAAACTTTCAATTCTGTATTGTTAAAAAAGTGAAAGTGTTAGTTGCTCAGTCGTGTCCAACACTTTGCAGCCCCACGGACTCCTCCGTCCATGGGATTCTCCAGGCAAGCATACTGGAGTGGGTTGCCATGCCCTCCTCCAGGGGATCTTTCCAACCCAGGAATTGAACCCAGGTCTCCTGCATTGCAGGCAGATTCTTAACCATCTGAGCCACCAGGGAAGTCCAAGGAGTATAGCCAATTAACGGACTTCACACATACACATAGCCAATTAACAATTTTGTGATAGTTTCAGGTGGATAGCAAAGGGATTCAGACATACATATACATGTATCCATTCTCCTCCCAATCTCCCCTCCCGTCCAGGCTGCCCATAACTTTGAGCAGAGTTGCCTGTGCTATACAACAGGTCCTTGTTGGATATGAAATGGTCCTCTTTAACCTTGTAATTGTCATTGTTCTTAAATCCACTTTGACCTAGTCAATATAGCAGCTCCAGCTGCTTTCTTCTGGTTAGTGTTAGTAATGTATCTTTTCCCATCCTTGTATAAGTTTAGAAGTGGGTTTACAGACAGCACAGAGTTGGTTATTGTTTTTATATCCAGTGTTACAGTCACTTCCTTGGTGCATCTAGACTATTTGCAGTTAGTGTGATCATTGACATGGTTGAGTTTGAATTTTCTTGTTGCATTTGTTAGTATGTGCCATTTGTTTTCCATTTCCCTTTCCCTCTTTTTCTTTGTGGTTGGAAAGTTTCAAGGCCACAGCACAGGAAGTGGAACTGCAAATAAATCTCATGGTCCCCATGAGTTGAGCAGAGTTTGGGGTCTCTGGAGGCCATGATGGTGAGAGTTTGCAAGTCAGAGTAGGGAGGAGAGAATCCTGAAGACAGAAAAAATATTGGACATCTGTGGAGGGTTCCTCTGAGTCTGTAGCTGAGTGTTGATTAAGGAAGCCATCAAGGTAGTAAGCAAAAAACACTGGAAAGCAACGGGGAGAATAATATCTGGAGCTCCAAATGGCCAGAAGTAATTTATAATCCTGTGACCCATAGTGGAAAGATTTCATAGAACATGGGGTATAGAGTATGGCCCCTGAGCAGGGACCACTGTCTAAGGTGTTGCTTGTTCTTTGTTAAATTGGTTTCTGCTTTTATCTTTCTTATTTCCTTTATTCTCTTACTTGGGCTTAATTTGCTCTTCTTTTTCCAGCTTTTTAAATGGTAAATTATATCATTGATTTTAAACCTTTGTCTGTTTTCCAAAATGAATTAAAATCTATAAATATCTCTCTAAGCACTGCTTCAACTGCGTCTGACAGTTCTTGTTGAATTTTCATTGTCATTCAGTTGAACTATTTAAAAATGTTTCTTTGTGATTCCATCTCTGGGTCATGGGTTATTTAAACATGTGTTGCTTAATTTACAAATATTTGGGAGCTTTCCTATATGTCTTTTTTGATTTCTAATTTAATTCTATTCTGTTGGTGCATGCTCAGTCACTTCAGTTGTGTCTGATTCTTTGTGACCCAGTGATCTGTAGCTGGTCTGGCTCTTCTGTCCGTGGGATTTTTCAGGCAAGAATACTGGAGTGGGTTGCCATGCCCTCCTTCAGGGGATCTTCCTGACCCAGGGATCAAACCTGCATCTCCTGCATTGAAGGCGGATTCTTTACTGCTGAGCCACTATTCTGTTCTTAGGGGAAAAGAAACCTCTATAATTTTCAGTCTTTTGAAGTGTATTGAGACATTTTATGACCCAGCACATGGTCTATCTGGGTACATATTACATGTTTACATGAAAGAATCTATATTCTGTAGCTGCTGGGTATGGTGTACTGGCTATGTCATAAGGAAAATTAGTCGATAATGTTGAAATCTTTCGTATGTTTAATTTTGAGGGTCCCCAGTTTTACTATCGATTTCAGAGAGTGTTAAAATCCATCTATGATTATGGAATTTTCTATCCCTCTGATTCTATCAAGTTTTTATGTCATGCATTTTAAAACTTCAGCTTTAAGATACATATACATTTATGGTTGTCATGTTTTCTTGATGGACTGTGAAATATTTTCATTATTGTTATGAAATGTTTTATCATTATGAAATCTTCCTTTTTATATCTGGTAATATGTTTCTTGTAAGTAAGAAACCTTTACCTTGTCATTTTGCTATTTGTTTTTAATCTTTTTTTTTTTTCTGTTTTTTGCCTTCTCTTGGATTAACAGAAATTCTTTTTTGTATTTTTAATATTCCATTTTAATTCCTTATTTTCTCTTCAAATACGCATCTCTATGCTTCTTTTTTAATGTCTGTTCCAGGGATTATAAGAGGCATTACTCTTCCCCTAATTTTTTAATTTTGGTAAAACAGGCCTAAAATTTACCATCTAATCACTTCAGCTATTTTCAGTGGTCTTAACTGCATTCATTACCCACTGCCATCACCAGCATTGATCTCTCAGACTCTTTCTATCTTGTAAACCTGAAACTCTATCCCCCCTAAACATTAACTCTGCATTCTTCCCTTTTCCCAGCATCTATCAGTTAGCATTATTTCTGTCTCTGTGACTTTGACTACTCTAAAAACCTCATATGTAGGTGGGATCATATAGTATTTTTATAACTATTTTATTTAGCATAATGTTCTCAAGATTCTTTCATGTTGTAGCAGGTGTCAGAATTTCCTGCCTTTTTAAAGCTGAATAAGTCTAGTGTATGTGTAAACCAAATCTTGCTTATCTGTTCATCCATTGATGGACACGTGGGTTGCCTCCACATTTTGTGAATAATGCTGCTAGGGACACGGTTATACCAATCTCTCTGAGACACTGTTTTCAATTTCTTTGGGTGTAAACCTAAAAGAGGAATTGCTGGGTCACAGGGTGATTCTATTTTTAAATTTTTTAGGAATCACCATAATGCTATATACAGAGGTTGTATCCTTTTACATTCCCACCAACAGTGCACTAGAGTTCCAATGTCTCTACGTTCACACCAACAGTATTACTTTCTGATTTTTTTTTATGCTAGTCACCCTAATAGGAGGCTTCCCTGGTAGTTCAGCTGGTAAAGAGTCCTCCTGCAAAGTGGGAGACCTGGGTCGATCCCTGGGTTGGGAAGATCCCCTGGAGGAGGGCATGGCAGCCCACTGCAGTATTCTTGCATGAAGAATCCACACAGACTGAGGAGCCTGGTGGGCTACAGTCCAAGGGGTTGCAAAGGGTCAGACACCTCTAAGCACAGCACCCTAATGGGTTTTAGGGTAGTTAGTTCATTGTAGTTTTGATAGCATTTTTCAAATAATTATTGAGATTGCGAATCTTTTCGTGTGCTTATTGGTCATTCATAGATCTTCTTTTGAGAAATATCTGTTCAGATCCTTTGCCCATTTTTTAAAAATCAAATTGTTTGGGGTTTTTTTGGTAAGTTTTATAAATTCTTTCTGTTTTCTGGATATTAATTCCTTATCGGTTATACAATTTGCAAATGTTTTCCCCCATTCTATGAGTTGCTTTTTTATTCTGTAGATAGTGTCAGCTGAGGTACATGTTTTTAAAGTTTTAATGAGATCTTTTTGTTGCATGTGTCTTTGGTGCCATGCCCAAGGAATTATTGCCACATCTAATATCATGAAGATTTTGCCCAGTGTTTTCCACCAAGAATATTATAATTTGAAGTCTTGCTTTAGGTCTTTTGTACATTTTGAGTTAGTTTGTGGACATGTTTTTAGATTAAGGTCCAACTTCATTTTTTTTCATGTGAGTGTCCAGTTTTCCCAGCATCATTTGTTTCCCCATTGAATAGTCTTGACATCTTCATCAAAAGTCATTTGACCATATATGCACGAGTTTGTGTTGTTCTTGTTCAGTCACTAAACCATGTCTGACTCTTTGCAATCCCGTGGACTGCAGCACACCAGTCTTCCCTGTCCTTCACTATCTCCCAGAATTGTCTCAAACTCATGTCCATTGAGTCGGTGATGTCATCCAATCCATTGGTCTATATGTCTGTTTTTATGCCAATACCACATTGTTTAGATTACTATAGTTTTGTAGTAAGTGTTGAATCAAGAAGTATGAGTCTTCTGTTTTTTTCTCCTTTTTCAAGATTGTTTTGGCTATTTGGGGGGCCTGTGAGATTCCATATGACTTTTAGAATGGGTTATTCCATTTCTGCAAAAAATGATATTGGGGTTTTGACAGTGATTCCATTGACTCTCTAGGTTGTTTAAGGTGGCATTGACATTGTAACAGTATTCAGTCTTCCAGCCTGTGAACATGGGATGTGCTTCCATTTACTTATGTCTTCCTTAATTCCTTTCATTTTGTGACTTTCATTATACCATCCTTCTCTTTGGATAATTAAACTCCAAAATATTTTATCCTTTTTGGCACTGCTATAAATGAAATTGTTTTTCTTGATTTCTTTTTTGTTCACTGTTAGTGTATCGGATGCAACTGCTTTTTGTGTATTGACTCTAAACCTCACTACTCTGTGGAGTTCACTCATTAGTTCTAATAATTGTTTTGTGGACTCTTTAGAATATTTTACATGTGAGATGATATCATCTGTGAATAGATATAAGTTCACTTCTTCCTTTCCAATTTGGAAGTCTTTTCTTTCTCTTTCCTAATTGCTTGGGCTAGAACTTTCTGTACTATGTTGAAGAGAAGTGGTGAAAATGGCTTGTTCTTTCCTTGTTTCTGATCTCAGAGGGAGATCTTGTAGTCTTTTACTATTGAACATGATGCTGTTTATCAAGTCATCTGTGATGGACACTTGCTCTGCGTTCACCTTTGGCTATTGTGAATAATGCTGCTATGAACATGGGTATGGCATGTCATCCAGTATCTTTAGGTTTGACATCATGATGGAGAATGCTGGCCTCATAAAGTGAGTTCAAAAGTGTGCAAACTTCACCTATTTTCTGGAAGAGTCTGGGCATTATTGGTATTATTATCTCATAAAATGTTTGGTAGAACTTGCCTTGGAAACAATCTGGGCCAAGTTTTCTTTGTTGGAAGATTTTAAGCTAAGAATTCAATTTCTTCAGTAAATTTAGGCATATTTATGTTATCTCTTGCTTGAGTTTTGGTGTTTTGTGTCTTCCAGTAATTTGTCCATTTCATCGAAATTGTTGAATTTATGTCATAGAGAGATCATCTTAGCATCCTCGTGTGTGCGTGTGTCTGTGTGTGTGTGTGGTCTTAGTTGCAGCACGTGGGATCTAATTACCTGACCGGGGATCGACCCAGGCCTCCTGCATTGGGAGCACAGCGTCTTAGCCACTGGACCATCAGGGAAGTCTCATCATAACATCTTTCTAATTTTTGTAGCTTCTGTCATGATAGTCCATTTTCCATTTCTGATATTTATAATTTGTGTCTTTTCTCTGTTTATTTTGGTCAGTCTGCCTAGAGTTTTGTCAAGTATATTGATTTTTCAAATAACTAACTTTTAAAAATTAATTTATTTTCTCAATTTTCCATTATACTAATTTCTGCTCTTTATTGTTTCATTCCTTCTGCTTTCTTTGGGTTTAATTCACTCTTTGTTTCTAAAGTGGAATTCTAGATTGTTTATTTGATGCTTCCTCTCTGACCTCTCTATGATTTAGAGATGGGTTGCTTAATTTAAAAATATCTGTGAATTTTCCAGATATCTGTTATTGATTTCTAGTTTAAGTCCATCATGGTCTGAGAAAATACACTGTATAATTTTAATTCCTTTAAGGTTGTTAACTTTTTAATGGAATGTACTTCATTTTGGTGAATGTTCCACTCACACTTGTAAAGAACCAGTGTTCTGTTACCATTGGCTGAAGAGGTCTATAAATGTCAACTAAGTCAAACTGATGGTGTTGTTCAGCTCTTCCATATCTTTGCTGATTTTCTGTCTGCTTATTCTGCTGATTGCTGAGAAAGTAGTGATGAGGTTTCCAAATATAATTGTGGGTTTGTCTATTTCTTCTTCAATCAGGTTTTATCTTGTAGAGTTTGGTCCCTGGCCATTGGGGCACCCATGTTTGGGATTGTTATATCTTTTTGGTAAATTCTTCTCCGTATGTAATGGCCCTATTTATGCCTGGTAGTTTCTTTCTACTGAAGTCTTCTTTGTCTTATGTTAATATAGCCACTTCTGCTTTTTTTTTGTTTCTTAAGATATGTTGTCTTGTGGATCATTTTTAAAGTCTGTATTGAATTTGTTGCAACACTGCTTTTTATGTTTTGGTTTTCTGACTGTGGGACGTGCGGGGTCTGAGCTCCCCAACCAGGGATTGAACCTGTACCCCCGCCCCCACTGCACTAGAAGGAGAAGTCTTAACCCCTGGACTGCCAGGGTACTCCTTTTCAGCTTTGATTTGTGTTAACTGTGTATTTTATTTTATTTTTTTCCCATCCTTTTACTTTTAATCTGTCAGTGTGAGCAGCCAGCAAACTTTTTCTGTAAAGGGCTAGTAAGTGAGTATCTTAGGCTTTGTGACTACATATGGCCTCTCTCTCCTTTTCTTCCTCCTCTGCTTCACAATCCTGAGCGATTGTAAAAACCATTCTCTAAAATAGGTCATTCGCGGGATTTGTCCTGTGAGCAAGTTTTTTGGTTAAATTTAAGATGCATTTCTTAGAGACAACGTCTAATTGGATCATTTCTTCACCCAATCCAATTTCTGTTTTTAATTACTGTATTTGAACCATTCAGGTTTAATGCAATTATTGCTACAGTTGAATTTAGGTGTACCATTTTATTATTTCTCTTTCTCATTTTTTTCCCCTCTGTTCCCTTTTCTGACTTCTTTTGAATTACTTGAAGTCCTTTAATTTTAGCATTCCATTTATTTTGTCTATTTGAGTTTTGGCTGTATCTCTATGTTACTTTTTAGTTGTTGCTTTAGATAATATTTATCTCTCCAACTTTTCACCATCTGTTTAGTGTTCATATGTTACTACTGAATGTAAAATATAGAAATCTTATAATCATCTTTACCATCTCGATTCTATACTTCACCTTCTAATTATTACATATCTTACATCTACATACATTGAATCTCCTGGATAATGTCACCAAGAGTGCTTTGTAAAGTCATACATTTTAAAAAGTACTCAAGAGAAGAAAAGTGTCCGTTATATTTACCCAGATATTTATCTGTTCTGTTGCGCTTCCTTCATTCCTGATGTTCTGAGTTTTCCTCTGATATCATTTCCCCTTTGCCTGGACAACATTCTTTCAGATTTCTTTTTAAGCAAGTCTGCTGGTGATGAATTCTTTCCGTTTTTGTTTTTTTTTTCTTCTTCTGACTAGGTCTCTATTTTGCCTTCACTCTTAAGAAAAATATTTTTGCTGGATTTAGAATTCTGAGTTGACAGTTCCTTTGTTGTGAATTTTCAAGGATGCTATATTATTTCCTTGTCTTCTGACCACCATTGTTTCTGCTGAATGGTCTCCAGGCGTTACTCACCTTCAGGGAAGGCATCATTTTTCTCTGTCTGCTTTCAATCTTTATCTGTGGCTTTCAATCCCTTGATTCTGATGTGTCTGGGTGTGGTTTTCTTGGAGTTTATCCTGTTTGGAGGTCTTAAAGCCTTTTGAACCTGTAAAATTTATGTCTTCTGACATATTTGGGAAAGTTTAGCCATTATTCTTTGAAAAAATTGTTTTGCTTGGATTCTGGTGGAAATAGCGAATGTTTGGCCACTCAAAATACATAAGTTCTGGAGATCTACTGTAAAACGCAGGGCCTAAGCTTAGCAATACTGTATTGTATACTTTACTTTTTTGGCCATGCCACGTGGCATGTGGGATCTTAGTTCCCCATCCAGGGATTGAAACTGTATCCCCTGCGCTGGAAGCATAGAGTTAACCACTGGACTTCAAGGGAAGTCATTGTATACTTTTAAAAAAATTGTGAAGAGGGTAGATCTTATGTTAAAAGTTCTTACCACAAAAGGAAAAAAAAAAAACACCAGAAGCTGGAGGATTCTTTGCAAGGTGATGGGTAAGGTTACGGTATTGATAGGTATCTGATAGTGACAATGGTGTCCCAGGGCATGTTGTTAGCCCCAGACACAATTATCTATAATTTGTAATGTAAATTACAATTAAATCTATAATTTACTGTGTTAGCTATCTCTAAAGTTTTATGTCGGTCATATTTTCCTAAAGTAGTTGAAAAAATTTTTTTCTGACCCTGTCTCTTCCTCTATTAGGAATTTCAATGACGCATTAGGTCTTACAATATTGACTAACAAGTCCCTGAGGCCCTCATTTTTAAAAATCCTGTCTTTCAGTTCTAAGATTAGATCATTTCCATCGATCTGTTTTCAAGTTTACTGACTCTGTCCTCTGTCATCTTCATTCTTCTCTTAGCCTATTCAGTGAAATGTTTATATCTTCTACTTTGCTTCTCAGATCTAAAAGTTTTATTTCTTTTTAAATAAATGTTTTCTTTAATAAAATTTTACATTTACAGGAGGCTGTGAAGATAACAGAGAGTGTTTACAAATACCCCTCACCTAGTTTTCTATCATTTTTGAGACTGCACCCAAGTACTGCATTTCAGATTCTTTTGTCGACTATAAGGGCTACTCTATTTCTTCTAAGGGACATGGTGAAGGACAGGAAAAACCTAGCATGCTGCAGTCCATGGGGTAGCAAAGAGTTGGACACAACTGAGCAATTGAGCAACAACAATTTTCCCTAATGTTAACATCTTTCTTTGCCACCGTGGCATGTTTGTCAAAACTAAGATGCCAGCGTGGGTACATTATTATGCTAAACTCCAGACTGTACTCAGATTTCACCAGTTTTTACATGAATGTCATTTTTTTTTGCTGGGGACGGGGGAGTGGATTTCCAAAATTAAAACCACATCACATTTAGTGATTCTTCGTTATAGTTTGTCTCTCTTTGCCAAAACTTCTGTTTTTTCCATTCATTTCAAGCCTGTCCGGCTTTACCTCACAGAGGATAACCAGCACAGCTGCTTCTCAGACCTTGTCTGATAATCCCAGCAACTGGGTTATCTCAGGGTTGTCATCTTTTGATGCTCTTTCCCTCGAGATTTGATCGATGGTCCTGGTTCTTGGCGTGCTGAGTAACACGGGATTTTTATTCTGGACATCTTGTTTGTTTGTGTTATGTGAGAAGACTGGATCCTGTTAAAAACGCCCTGGAGAATGCAGGCTTCCTTCTTCTTTTTCCATTTCCCCCTCCCCTATCCTTTTTCTGGGCTTCCCTTGTGGCTCAGCTGGTAAAGAATCTGCCTGCAATGCGGGAGACCTTTAGCCGCAAGTTCTCTCTCTTTCTGTGGGTGCGGGCTCCTGCCCATTCAGCCTGCCAAGCTCCAGTGGCGCTGTTTTCCAATGCCCACATGCATCCCACTTGGAGATGAGCATGGACTTGAGTGCTGGTGTCTCAGGCCTCAGCTCTTAGGACCTCCCGAAGCCCCTGGCCCTGGGACGGGGGCATGTGCACCTGTGCTCCCCCGGGCACCCCTGTCCCTCCTGCCCTGGGCCCTGCAGGACTCAGCTGCTGCCTCGGGGAACCTCTGCTGGACTCAGCAGTTCTCTCTCTGTGGGCACTTCTCTGCTTTCCAGGTGTCAACACGGCAACCCTGGCCACCTCAGCCTACCTGAATCCTCAGCTCTGTCCCCCTGCTGCTCAGGGGGGTCCCCTCTGACTGGGGTCCTGCGGGATGTGATGCAGCTGGGGGTGAGGGGTGTTCTGGGCCATCAGCTGGGGCATCTGCACTGCTCATAGCATTTGCCCAACCCCCACCCCCACTGGGGATAGTCCTCTCATATGCCTGTTTTCTAGTGTCGGAAAAGTGTTCCTTTTGGCACATTTGTCTGCTTTTCTTACTTGCTTAGGGCAGGAGGGTGAATCCAGTTCCCCTCCTTCATGGTGGTTGGAAACGCGTATCAGACCCACTCAGGGAGGCTGGTTTAAACATGGGCTTTTTGCTTCTTTCCAGGCAGAACACCCAGCCCTCCCTCCCCCCACAGCTCCATCACCATGACCCCAAGCTCCTCTCGTGAACCCCTGCCCACAAGACAGTGGCTTTCTGGTGGAATTCCTGCCACCCCCAGGCTCGAGGGACTTCTCACTGTTTGTCATCCTCCAGTATTTTCAAATAGCTGTCTTTCCTCTTTGTTAAGAGTTTAGACTTGCCCACCATGGGTCTTTCATGACACCATTTGACCCTCTCAAGATGAATGTTAGACCCTATTCTGTTTTTCACCAATGGAGGGACTCAAGTGTGGCCGATTAGGACACTGGGGTCAGGTCACATGACCAGGAAATGGCAGGGCCACTGAGCCTGTCCCACTCGTGCCGTGCGCGGGACTGGAACAGGCGTCCATGACTGCAGAGGCGGTGAATAGCTCTTAGGACCGTAGGCTCTGTGATGCGGGCTTTCTCTGGCCATCCTAAAACAGTGACCTTCACTGCACTCTGGTTGACCCCAGCCAACCCTGGGTGTTGAAGTGGGTTCCCTCTGCACGTGGGAGGCAGGGGGCAGGTATCTGGTGATGTGCAGCAGAGGACTGTCCCAAAGGTGTCAATTCAACCTGCATCTCATCTGCATGAAACTCATCCACAGCTCCCCTTGGGCTTAGAATAAAAACTTGGCTCCCGCCTGTGGCCCACAAGGCTGTGCTGCTCACACCCCGGCCCCATCCTCATCCCCATACCCCTCTCTCCTTTCCAGCCTCACTGGCCTCCTTCCTGCTCCTCTGGTTTGTCATGGCCTCGGCCACCCCAGGACCTTTGCACAGGCCGTTCCCTCTGCCTGAAATTGGTTTCCTCCATTGTCTGCATCGTCTTACGCTCACTCATTCTTGCAATCTCAGCTCAGACAGCACTTCCTCTGGGCAAGCCTTCCCACCTGGCCCTCTCCTCAGACCCTTCTCAGAGCTGGACCATCCTCTCTGCCATGACTCTCTTCTGTGGGCTGATTATTTATAGCACGTTTCCTTGCCAGAGCTGGGGAGGAAGCGGGGCTGCCTTGTCTTCCATCCACAGGAGGAAATGACGCCGTCCTTGGGGCCCAGCAGGCCTGCGGGACTGTGTTCACCAGGTCTAACCCTAGGCGTGTTTGCTTGCTTGCTGAAAACTCCCTCACAAGCCCCCAAGAGCCGAGGCTGGAGGGCCCTGCACTCTGAACCTTCTCCCCAAGGCTCCCAGGACGGCTGGCCAGAGGGAGGGATGCAGGGCGTCTGAGTTCTGTGCTGTCTCTTGCCATGGGCCCGGAGGATAGCAGCTCCCACAGGTGATGGGGTCCCTCTGCTGAGGATGTTCGTGTCTCGTGAAATGTGGCCAGGCCACCTCCTGTGGTCTAAATGCCAGGAAACCCTCATTTCAGAGCACCTGCTCTGCTTCTGCCTCCCCCGCCTTCAGACAAGGTGGAAACCGAGGCTCGGGGGCCAGCGAGGGGCCGAGGCAGGCAGCCTGGCTTTTCCACTGTCCTTCTGTGTCGAGCACCCACCTGGCGTCTTCCCAGCAGCCCCTGGGCGGAGGGAGCAGGAGGACACCTGCCGGCCTCCTGGGCCTTCCGTGATGCTCAGCCGTGCAGAGCCACGGCGCCTACCCAGGTGCAAATCCAGGGCTGGGTGAGGCCCGGATGGAAGATGGATGTGCAGAGGGCAGGGGGTGGGTGCTGCCTGATGAAGACCCCAGTCTCCCCGACGGCAGGGCCCTTTGTCGCCCTCTCCTCTGGCTTCAGGGCCGAAGATGAACACGGTGGTCACTCAATGCATCTTAGTGGTGGGAGAGGGGTCACTCAGCGCATCTTAATGGGGAGCGCAGGCAGCCGGACCAGAGGGAAGCTGCCCCACGTGCCCACCAGTTTGTTTCTCAGCCTCCTCTCTCCTTTCCCTCCACCCTCAGGAATGTGTCTCTGGTCAAGAATGTGGAAGCATCCGGCAAACACATGGTGTGTTACACAGACGCGGATATACGGGACCAACTGGTGTACACACTCAGCCTCATCCGGAAAGAGCCTGTGTAGGTGTCCCCTCCGTGCATACACACACACACACATGTGTGCGCACACACACACTAGCTTCTGCACCCCTGGGTGGGAACAAGATAATTTGCCCTGCACGAGGCAAGTTGCTTACAAAATGCTCGTCTATTAGTCGCTAATGACATCTCCATGGATGGTACAAGGAAGCAGAGTGTTTGGGGGTTGGCCTGGAGGCCTCTTCTGGCCTCATGCAGCCCAGCCCCCTCCCACAGGCTGGCTCTGGCTTGTCAGTCGGGAAGAGACTGAGCTTCTTAGGGGTGCACACAGGTGGCACTTAATAAATACTTTTGGAAGAGGAAGCTGGCTTCCTGCGGTCCCCGCACTGGACCAACTTTGTGGACGCCACAGAAACTCACCCAACCCGTTAGCAAAGCGGGGGAGTCAGGCATGATAAGAAGTCCAAGGTCACAGAGTTGGGGGAACTAAGTGGACTTGGGGGAGGGGGAGGAGGAGGTGTCTGAGCCACGGAGTTTCCCATGCAGCCACTAGGAAGACCCGCTTTCAGACAGCGGCCCCCCCACCATGTTTGAATTGCACTAAATGTCGGTGAATGTAAACCAGAACTCTGAGTTTTTTGACTTTGTTTTCCTGCCTGAAGAATGCTCCCTGGCCTTATTCCCAAAGCCCTGAGGACCACAGAGGGGACTGAAGTGAAAATGGCCCACCGGTTAGAAGTTGGTAAGGATCCACCCCCACCTTGCATCCCTGCCCCCAGATGGTGCAGCCAGGGAAGGCGGGGGAGGGCAGCTTCCCCCTCCCCCCCATCCTGAGCTCTGTAGGTGGGCCTAAGCAGGGCCCCCCCCGTGAGCCTGCCTGGCTGGGGTGCAGGGCTGAGCCAGCCACTGGCAGGTTGACACTGTCTCCAATGTGCGTGGGACCTGGTACTTTTCCAAGGGCTTTTAAATGCATTATCTCGCTGGAGGCTCATTTGAGGCGAGGCCTCGAAGCCGACTGGAAAACAGCTAATTTACTGAATCCTGAATGGAGAGGAAGCAGAAGGCGGCGTGTGTTTTTGCTGAATCTCAAACCAAAACAACCTTTTGTTAAAGAACAAACAAATAAACAAAACCGTTGAAATCAATTCACCCGAGAACAGTACGAACAGGGGTTCTGGGCAGAGCATCTCAGCAGCAAATTCCAGCTCAACCAGTGTGGACTGGAGGAGGGGCTGCTGGGGTGACGGATGTGCTCATGGGGTGGGGGGAAGTTGGGGGGAGGGCAGAACCCCTTGAGGGAGGGGCATCGGTATGCACCAGGGGACCAGGCTGACCCTCCCAGGGAGACCTTGAACACTGGCTCCTCGGGAGGTGCTGCTGGGGAGGGGGCCTCCAGATGGGGGCCCCTGAATAAGGCAGGAAGAAGGAGTGCATTAGGGGCAAGGGGCCAGGCTGCGTCTAAGCAGAGGTTGCTTTGCCTGCAGGGAGGGTGGGAGAGTGTCAGAGGTTTTGCTCAGTCAGCATCCATCCCAGCCCCTTGGAGGCAAGTCCCCTGACGTGGTCGTCACGGGTGACATGGGGTCTTCCCAGCTTGCAGGCGTCCCCAGGGCCTGACGCTGCCTCTCCTACACAGCCCACTCCCACAGGCCACGGGACGTGGACCGCCTGGCCTTCTTCCGCAACGCCACCATCCAGCTGCAGCAGCTGAGGCCGGTGGGGGCCCCCGTGGACAGCCCAGCAGCTGAGTGGTGGATGGTCCAGGAGTGGTGGCCAGGCTGTGACCAGAGCTGGGGCTGCAGTCAGGACCTGGAGCTCGTCATCTTTAATGACAAAGTCAGCCCCCAGAGCCTGGGCTTCCTGGCAGGATATGGGTAAGGCTCCCCAGGCCCCAAGAACCTGCCTTGTGGCCCGGAGGCTTCAGAACTTTCTGCCCCTTCTTACCCCTGCTCACCAGAACTGCCTGGGACAGGAGGCACAAGTCCCTGTTCCCTTGGCCCCAGAAATACACCAGGATGGTGACTTACTGTCACACAAGCTGCTAGCAGAAACGGGCATTCCCACTGTCCCACCCCTCATTCCTGTCTGTAGGGTCATGTGTCATCCGGCCCTCCAACCCCAGGTCGGGGCTGGAACCCCAGCCCCACCCACAAGAGGTCGTGGAGGCTGCGAGTGGTCAGCATTCGCACTTCTATCCCACCAGGCTGAGTAGGGGCTGTGCCCTCCTCTCCTGGGACAGCAGTGCTGACGCCCCCTCATCCCCCTAGCATTGTCGGGCTCTATGTGTCGGTGGTGATGGTTGCAGCCAAGTTCATCCGAGACCACTTCCTCGGCATTGCCTGCTCCATCATGTATGACCAGCTACCTGATGTGGACCATGTGCTAGGGCTCTGCACAGACATCTTCCTGGCCCATGAGCTGGGTGAGCTGCAGCTGGAGCAGGAGCTGTTCGCCAGACTCACCTTCCTATACCGCTCGCCCGAGACCATGATCAAGTGGACGCGCCAGCGCCCACCCACTCCCTGCCTGCCCCCCACCAACCCTGTTGCTGGGGCTCCAGTGGAGCGGCTGGAAGCAGCTGTTGTGTCCTCAAGCCCTTTGGCCTCAGAGAAGTAGGGTCTTTGCCGCAGCCTTGCGTCCCCCCAGTGCCAGGCCCTTGGCCTGCAGCTGCTGCCCAGCTGGGTCCCCGGGGCCTGAGGCCCCCTTTGTGCCCGCACAAGGGACACTCAGTCCCCGGCTCCCTGTAGCCCCTGCAGGGGGTGTGGACAGTGCCAGCTGCCAGGAGAAGGAGCTGGGCCACCTCAGTGACCTCTGGCTCCTTCAGGACTTCTCAGGGAGAAGCTGGATTGAGCTGCCAACACCAAGGCCATTAAGCACGCTAATGACCCATGAAGGCTCCTGGCCCCTCCGGCCCCCGTGCCTCTCTGAGCCCACTGACCGCCTCGTGACCATGATTACTGCAATTTAACACGTCGGGCCAGGGCTTTCCCAGACAGGGTGGGGGCCCTGGGACTGCCGCTTGCCTCTTCCAGGCCCAGCCTGGGGCTGTGCACACAGCAGGCAGTTAATAAATACATGCTTGGGACCGTGCCCAGAAAGAGTCACCTTGATTTCAGGGCAGGGGAAGGGACTTGAAGTTTAGGGAGCCTTGGGCAGGGGTGCAAGGTCAAGGAGCCCAGACACAGCCAGGAGACGTGTGGCCTGCAGCCATGTTCTTGTCCTCCCGTCGCCTGCAGAGGAGGTGCTGGCTCCATGCCAGGCGGAGCCAGAGTCCTGGATCTCCTCTGCGGGGCCCAGGCTGGGGGCTCCCTGACACCTGGCCAGGCTGTGCCCTTCAGCTCCTAGGATCCTGCCCAGGGGGCTTTCGGTTGACCCCATGTAACACTTGTCTTGTGTCGTGCTCGGGGGTCAGAACACCTTCCCTGCAGACTGCGGGTTGTGGGAAAGTCCGAGGTGCCCGCCCTCCAGAGCCTGCACTCTGAACCTCAGTGCCCAGCTGGCCCCGAGGGCCCCGGGCTCTCATCTGCAGGAATGAGATTGGCAAATTCACCTCAAAAGTAGGTGCTGGTTTGGGAGGAGAGGGTGGCACCCGGAGCCTCAGACCCATGGGCAGGTTGTTGGGCTGCTTTCTAAAATGGGCTGGACAAAGGAGACAGAGGCAGAGGTGTGATGTGGTTTAGCCATGTTTAATTCAACCTGCAGTGAACTCAAAGGGGCCCGAGTAGACATTCCTCTTGCTCCTTAAAACCTGAACCAAGTCGCCCCATCCTTTCAAAGGGGTGGTCTGTTGGAGGCAGGGGCTGCCCCAGCTGGAGTGGGGCCTGGGTGCTCTGCAATGTGGGTGTCATGTGCGGGGCCTGGGGCTGCAGACGGGGCCACCGGCACCCACCGTGGGCCCCAGGCAGGGGCGGGAGTTTTGAGGGCCACGCTGCCAAGAGCATCAGGGCTGCGCATGCATCCTGGGGCCCTGGGGTCGTGCAGGGGTCCCAGGGAGGGGCATGGTCTGCAGAAGCTGGAGGGGAATCAAACATAAAACAAGCCCAGTGCTGCCCACTCACCCCTCCCTGGGCCCCCTGAACCCTGAGCTGTCTCCTAAGACATAAGAAGGAGCTGTTTCCGTCACCATGACAACTAAAAACAAAACAAACCGCAGCTCATCTTAAGGTATAATCTTCCAATTGCTTAGAATTAATCAGTGCAAAGTGAGGTAAAGCGCCCAGTGTCACCGGGCAGGGCGGCTGCGTCACACGAGCCTGCGCCTCTTGGAGTCCCTCTCCGCGTCCCCCTCCTGGGCGTCCGCCTCGCAGCCAAGTGGGGACACCAGGTTCAGTAGAGGGTCCTCGGAGGCCTGGCCGAAGAGCGCCAGCAGGAGGGCCACACCGAAGCCTGTGGCGCGCTCGCCCTGTGGGTGAAGATAGCGGAAAGCTGTGTGGCAGAGCCCCCCTACCCCAGCAAACCCGCCACCATGGGAGGGCTCTCGGACCAGGGCGTCTGACCCCCTGTGTACCCCCCCAGCCCCCTTCCCTGTCTTGTTCTACTTAGAGCCGGTGGAGGACGAGCTGGTGGACACAGCCCTGGTTCTCCTCCCCTCCCCCCTCCTCCCGCCTGGCTCCTCGGGAGGGAAAGGGTGAGACCAGGGCCCCTGGGCCTCCTGCCGAGGACAGGCGGGTTGGGAAGGACTGCACACAGCAGTCACACTGTTCCCAGGGATGAGGAGACCAGAGGTCAGGGGGGACCACAGCTGGCCATGTGACCCTCACACAGAATGTTTCCGATGAGCTCAGCCTGTGCTCTGGAGCCAGAGAGGGGCTCTGGATGCAGGAGAGAGTGGGAGCAGCCAGACCCGCGGGGAGGGGCCGGCAAGGGAAGCAGAGTGGCTGGCCGGCCAAGGAAGGCCTAAGGGTGGGGTGGGCAAGGGCACCCCCGTGCCCCGGACTCACGGCGTGCACAGGCGCGGCGATATCCAGGTGGACCCAGACCCCAGGCCAGTCGAAGCCAATGTGTGAGGCGATGAAGAGGCCAGCGCAGGAGCTGGGGCTGTTGTCCCTGTCCTGGGGTAGAAGGCAGTCGTGACTTTCCACCCCAGCCATGGCGGGGGTGGCCACGGTGGACACCCTGCGCCCTCCTGACCCCCATCCTCAGTGACCACCTCTCCCGGTGTCTGCAAGAAGGGGCCTGGGGTGGAGGGCCCAGCGTGGAGAGCAGCAGTGACAGTCCCCAAGGGCCTGGCAGCTGGGCTAATGGGTCTGCTTTCACCCTGGGGGCAAAGGGGAAGCCAGTCATAGACCTGATGGGCCACTTCAGAGTGGGGAGGATGCCCCAGCGCCTGCTGAATGGACATGCTGCAGGGAGACCAGTGAGAGGGCCATCCCCTCCCCTGATTTCTCCCCTCCCCTGCTCAGAGCCCAGATCTGGGGCCTCACAGGGGGACCTAGGTCCACCCTGCTTCACACCTACCGCCACTGAGTTCTTCATGTCGGCCACAGCCGAGGTGAACTCGCTGAAGTGCAGCTCTGGGCAGTAGACCAGCGGGTGCACCAGGTCCCCGCACTGCCGCCCGGCCTTCACGCAGGCCGCCTCCCACTCGGCGCTGTTGGTGAGCACAGCTGCGTGGTACTTGCCTGTGGCAATGCCCTGGGGATGCGGGAGAGATGTAGAGAGCATCACGTGATGGGTTGGGGGACACCGAGGACAGAAGAGAGGCCAACAGAAAGCAAGTCAGAGAGAGAGGCCGAGAAAGAGGGCCTGAGCACCGCCCCATGGGGGCCCTGTGCTAACGTTCCCTCCAGGGTCCATGGGCCCTGCGCGCCTGCACCCTCACAGACAAGCTCTGACCTGGTGACGAAGCAGAAGGGACAGTGGGGCCCACCTGAGCTCCGGTCAGCGTGGCCATGTCCAGGATAATGTCGGCGCCCAGGTCCTTGCAGGCGTAGGACACGCCATCTGCCAGCACCAGCCTGCCCTCGGCATCCGTGTTGTTGATTTCCACAGTCCTGGGGACAGCAGACACCCCACTTAGAGCCCCTCCTCCCTGTCCTCAGCTGCAGTGCAGTGCCTAAAGGCTGGGAAGGGCTTGGCCCCCTGAGCAGGGGGTGGGTCCCCAGACCCCGTGGGCCCCCGAAACCTCGAAGAGGGACCCAGCCCCCATCGCAGGCACCCGGGGCTCCAGGACAGCATGATGGGGTGAGTGCTGTGAGGTGGGCAGGCGGGGTTGGCCTTACTTTCCAGAATACAGCAGGTGGATGTCATCTGGCCTTGTGGCGTTGGGCCCCACGGAGTTCTCGGCCAAGCAGAACACTGCATGGAGGGTGTCTTTGAAACCCTGGAGGCAGCAGAAGAATGGATAAGAAAGCTGTGGTACATATACACAATGGAATATTACCCAGCTATTAAAAAGAATGCATTTGAATCAGTTCTAATGAGGTAGATGAAACTGGAGCCTATTATACAGAGCAAAGTAAGTCAGAAAGAAAACCACAAATACAGTATATTAACACATATATATGGACTTTAGAAAGATGGTAACGATGCAAGATAGCAAAACAGACATAGATGTAAAGAACAGACTTTGGGACTCTGTGGGAGAAGGCAAGGGTGGGATGATTTGAGAGAATAGCATTGAAACATGTATACTATTATATGTGAAATGGATCACCAGTCCAGGTTCAATGCCTGAGACAGGGTGCTCAGGGCTGGTGCACTGGATGACCCTGAGGGACGGGATGGGGAGGGAGGTGGGAGGGAGGGTCAGGATGTGGAACACATGTACACCCATGGCTGATTCATGTCAATGTATGGCAAAACCCACCACAATATTGTAAAGTAATTAGACTCCAATTAAAATAAATGAATTAAAAAAAAAAAAAACCCTGGAAGGACCAGCGCAGAGGCTCCAGTTATAGGCTGGGAGCATTAGGGGCAAGAAGGATGGTGACCGACTGGAGCTCTCTGACCCACAACAGACAGACAGACAGACAGACAGGTCCAAGGAGCAGGGATCACAGCCCCCTGCACTCCCCACCATCCTGGTGGTGGGTCCTAGGGCAGGGTCCCAACAGAGACCAGGCGATGCAGCATGTACCCCAGAAGCGGAGCTGCCTGCTGGGTTCGAGTCTGGGCCCGGCAGCTCCCCAAGGGCCGTGCTAAGCTCCCGCCTCCTATCCATACAATGTGGTCAACGGTCACAGTCCCTAACCATACAAACCTGCTGATCTTTAGCTTTTGAGGTTGGGCTTTTGACTTTGACGACCTTGACCCTTTGCTGTCACCCTGTACCTACACTGAGGTTGAGTACACTAAATCCATGGAGGCACAGTGACCCCCCACCCCTCAGGGTCCCTCAGGGCAGCCACAGAAACAGCTGTATGGGTGCACTCCTCACTCCCACGCCCACCACACTCAACTCTGATGTTACCATCTGTTGATCATGCTCACCTAAGACAATTACTATGCTGTTGTTTGCCAAAAGGTGGTTTCCCACCTTTCTGCCTCGCTGTTAGCAACAGCACCAGGAGGCCTGCCTCTGGGAGGCCACTGTGACGATATGACCTGTTCCTATTGGTGTGGACTCTTATTTCATTCTGTGAGTGACGACCCTCATCATGAACTTTGGGGCTCAAATTGAGGCACATTCCTTTTCTTAAAAAATGAGCTACAAGCAGGAGGAATCCGAGGACCACTTCCAACCACCAGCTGATGAACCAGACTTAATTGCCAAGTGGTTCCTCGCCCATAGCAAGGGCCTACCTGCTGGGGCACCGCCCAGCTGCCTGTCCAGATGCCAGGACGGACCCTACATGGGCGCAGTCACCCCAAACCTGTAGCTGAGACACCATGCAGTGCAGCCATGCGGCCCCCCTGACACTTCCCCATGAGCCCTTTCCAGAGCGCTCCCCGGCCCCTGAGGCCAGGTGTGTCCCTTGCATACTTGATGAGCTCATTAACGGAGGAGGTAGCGGGCCTGGATGAATCCGGGCAGGTGGGCTGGGTGCTGCTGAACGACGGCTGCATGACGCCCCCCAGCACAGTTGAGACCCCCCCCCCACACCCCTTAGGCCGAGCCCCTCCTCCCCTCCTGCCTTTCTGCTCCCCTCTTGGGCGTGGCTGGGCAGAAATCATTTGCCAAGATCCTTTTGCTTTTCTTTTCTCTGGAAGTCTCCCCCTGGGGGCATGCTGCTCAGGGGGTGCCTGTGAGGAAGAGGGGCTTATGCTTGGTGACCGGAAGGGCTGGGCTTTTCAGAGGTGCCTGAAGCAGCTGTGCCGAGAGGTGAGCGGACCTAGACGGCCAGGGCGCCCAGCGCCTCTGCTGCATAAACATGCTCTGCGGTGTCAAAGGGCAAACGTGGGGAACAGCCACCACACTGTTATCGACCAGGCCCCCAGTTCGGGAATTTGGTTCCCATTGTTGGGCTCTCTGAGGCCTGTGTGTCCTGGGTGGGGAGCGTGGGGGCCTCTGGCTGCCCCGGTGTTTGGGCTCTGTGTGGCCGCTCCTGGTATTCCAGGACAGACCCCAGACCTCTTCCACCAAACAGTAACCAGCCCCTCCCCAGACCCCCGCCCTGAGCGTCAGAGCCCAGGGGTGAGCGGGCAGGCAGCCTGCTGCACAGTGCCCTTCCCATTTTGGTCGGGACAGGCAAGGCTCTTAGGACTTAGCGGGGGGCCCATGATGCCAGTGGGCATCAGGCAGAGAGGTGACATGCCCGGGTGGGGTGATGCTCTTGGCGGGAGGAGCCCTGACTGAAGCAAGGAGCCCCGGGGGCCCCAGGGACCCGGCGCGGGAGTGTGGAGGGGGATGGTGCCAGCCACGCAGACTCGGGGGGCTCTGGGGAGGAGGACCAGGGAGGAAGACAGGGCCCCCCCTCACCTGCTTGACGGCAGCTCTGAACGCCCCCAGGACAGCTGCGGCGCCCCCACAGTCCCTCTTCATCCCCGGCATGGTGGTCTGTGGGGGCAGGAAGGGGCGAGAGAGGTGAGTGGATGCTGACCCCACAGCAACAGTGCTCCCCACCCCACTCCCCACATCAGGGTCCCAGAGGCACAGGAGCTGGTGCCAAGTCACCTGAGTGCCTACAGAACCCAGGAAATGCCACTAGTCACCTGAGGATCCTCCAGAAGCAATGAGAAGCCAGAGTCAAATGTACCGGGTTGCGGCGGGGGGGGGGGGGGGGGGGGGTAGGGGCACGTCCAGCTTGAGCAGAGCTTTGGGGGTTACTGAACAGAACTGTGTGAGATTCAGTGGGGGCTTCCAGAGCGGCCTGGCTCAGAGGCTGAGCTGTGCCCAAGTCAGCCTGGGGGTCTGTCTGCAGCTCCTCCATGTCACGACCTTGACCACCCATCTAGGTTAATGTGAGCTCCTCCTAAATGTCACTGGTCACTGTGACCCCATCAATCCCACTCCTGCCCTGAGGGCGCCTGACACCTGCTCGCATTCGCGTTTCCTGGGTGACGGGGTCTAGGGAGGGAGGCGCTGGAGACTGAAGTGTCCTCCTGCCACAGAAGTAAACACCATTTCCGATACACTAGTTGAGGGCAGCTAAGCACTTTTACGGTTTATAGGCTCTCGATGCTAATTGACAGGCTCATATTTTAAATTAACAACAGGTCATCGGATGTAAGGATTTGGGACCGAAATGTACCGATTTTTCTGAGCCCTTATTGGATTACACGAGCCGAGAGTTTTAATGGAAAGTATTTTTAGATATAAACTGAGCTGTTTTTACAATTAAGTGGAGCAAAAATGACTCAGCTAGCACTATTGGAAATAAGCTGTTTTGACCTAACCTGCGAGAAACCACGGGATTGTTTAAACGGAATAATGGGGTCTCAAACCGAGAATCAACCCCCCTGCAGAAAGGTCACATGGAAGATGGCTGGAGATGGCCACTGAATCCCCGTGTCCCTGGACACAGACAGAACAAACGTCCCACCACAAACGCAGGTCCATAGACTGAGTCAGCCTCATGGACCCCACCTGGCATTCCTGTTTTTATCAAAGAAACTATTTCCACGGGAGTGCCTTTGTCACTGTTGGGTTGCTGTTTATACGGATGGGGCAGTGGTGACCTGGTGCCTGTGGGAACTGGTGGTCACTGGACTCATTTCCAGGCCTTTAGGAAATAAGGTGCTGCCAATTTCACCCGAGTCTCCTTGCAGTAAAGCAGTGAAATGATTAACTTTTTGGAAACCTCAACCGTAGAGAAGAGTCATTCCCAGCACCGTCTTGATGGCATGGAAGGGGTGGGAGAGGTCCTGCACTTGCTCCCTGATGCCTGGCGCTCGGCTGTGCTCAGTCGGCTGGAGCCCAGGCAAGAGTGGGCGCCAAGTCCCGAGCTCAGCGAGCCTCTGCTCTCCCAACAACACTGTCCTGGAGGTGGGGTGGGGGGAACCACTAACAGATTCTGGGGGTCCAGATGCAGGTATATGTGGACATTGTCTCGAAAATGGCCAGGGTGAGCCTCTCACCTCCAGGAGGACAGCTGGCCTCACTTGGTAAAACTGGAGCTTTCAAGCAAAAAAAAAAAAATCAGGATTTTGGAAAACTTGTATCTGCTTCCATGATGGTTTCCTAATATTCAACTTTCTACATGAGATAGATGCTGATATTAATGAATGTGACTTTTTAAAATATTGTATGCTGGAAAGATGTCAAAATCTGGAGGTTCGGCATAACTCTGTGAACAGTATTTTCCAAATGGCACATACGTGATATCATAAAACCATGCATTCAGACTTCAGGATGGACCCACAGATTTCACTGCGGCAGAACTCACAGGCGTGGCTTCAGATCCCCCATCATAACCAACCTTTCAGAAACTCCCACTTGTCGAGGTTTGGTGTAATAGCAAAGAAGAAGGCCCTCAGTTACCCGAAGAGGGTATTAAAATGCTTCTCCTTTTTCTAACTGCTGAAGGACTGGGGCCAGATTTTCTTTTTTATATTTCAACTAAAACGTATTGCGAAAGACTAAATGCAGAAGCAGATATGTGATCACAGCTGTCTTCCACTAAGGCAGACAGTAAAGAGAGCTGCAGAAATGTAAAACGGTGCCACTCTTCTGGTTAATTTCTTCTTTTCATTTTGGAAAATACAGTTCTATTCATAAGACTGCATTATTTACAGTGGCATGCAATGGGGTCATATTGGTCTTTTTAATGAATTAATAACTATCTTTAAATTTTCCCAGTTTTAATTTCTAGTAGACAGCTAGCAGACATCGCCCTCATAAATAAAATCTCTTTCAAGATCAGTCTTTTTCAGAGTGGAAGAAGTCCTGAGATGAACATATCTGAGGCCCCTTGATTCACACTGATCCTGATTTGCCTTGAAAATCTTTGAAAATAGCCAGGACTATTCCTGCAAAATTGGGAGAGGGTGCCACCAGCAAAATGACTAACCCTCAGGAAGCCCTGCTTCTCACTCCACCCTCCAACAAGCCAATGTCCGAATGAGCCCACAAATCCATCCCCCCAAAACGCAACTGCTAAAGGGGCAACAGCCCCTATCAAGGGTGTGGGGTGAGGGTCAACACCAGGTGTTAAGAATTTAAGAACAATAATAAACCAGACTAAAAGCTGAGTTGGATCAGAAAGAATGCTGATCACTGAAGAACTGATGCTTTCAAATGGTGGGGCTGGAGAAAACTCTTGGGTGTCCGTTGGACTACAAGGAGATTTAACTAGTCAATCCTGAAGGAAACCAACCCTGAATATTCATTGGAAGGACTAATGCTGATACTCCAATACTTTGGCCATTTTATGCAAAGAGCCGGCTCATTGGAAAAGACTCTGATGCTAGGAAAGATTGAATGTAGTAGGAGAAGGGGACGACAGAGGATGAGATGGTTGGAAGGCATCACCAACTCAATGGACATGAATATGAGCAAACTCCAGGAGATAGTGGAGAACGAAGGTGCCTGGCGTGCTGCAGTCCCTGGGGTCACAAAGAGTTGGACACGACTTAGCAGCTGAACAACAACAAAAGCTTGTTTGCTTGTTGTCATCAGTGGTAAAAGTATTCCTCCAGAAGAAACCCTGTTGTTGGTTGAAGTGAGTGCTTACCATATAAATAAAAGATTCAGACCTGCCTGTCTTAACTCTTCCTCCTTCCAGAAACATTACCCTATGTGGACACTAATCACTGCCAGGGGCACAGACTCCTCAAAGCACTCTGCTTCTGAGTCAGGCAGGCTCTGGTGGTGGCCGGTGTCCACGGCACCTCTGACAGTGAGTTCCTGCCTTCGGATGGTGGATTCGGCATAAACCCCAGGAGCAGTGAGCCATGCTGCTGCCCAGTCTAGGGGAACCACTAGGGCTGTGCTGTATAAGACATTTATACTCCACAGATGTTTGAAAGCTGCTGGAGTCCATCTCAAAGAACAGGAAACATGGACACTGACGATTGGGGATTTTCTTGGCAAGTGGGGTCTTTTTTGGTCTCTACCGAGGGACCCTTCTGTTACAGTGTTTCCCTGAGTATTCGTGTATCAGTTGCTTCATGTGACAGAAAGTCTTCAAAATTAAAGTTAATTGTGCTCTTTTGGATCAACTTTGAGTGCAGAGACTGACAAACCTGGCACCTCCATCTAGCGAACATAAACATGTGAAGAAGAGCAATGTGACAGAGTCACTGACAAATCGGCAGAAGTGAAGGCTGGATGGCAGGGCTGTGACCCTGGCGTACATCACCACGAGAGAACGACATGGAGGCGTCAGCTTTTTCTGTCAGAAATTACTTAATGCTATTTACAAGTGTTAACTGATGACTGTTTTCTTTATCCGTACTATAATGCTCATAATATTTTACTGCAGATGGTCACAAAGACAGTGGGCATCACCCTAGGACCTTTTCTTCTTCTTCTCCAGATTTTCTGTGTCCTGACTCACTGCAGGCATGAACTGTCTGCCCCTTGGAGGGGATGGGGCCCCAGGGCCTCCCTCCTGGATGCCCCAACAACTTGCTCTTTCCTCTGACACCTGAGAAGGGGCCGCCCTTCCCCTGCCACATCCCCCCAGCCCTGGTCCTGCACCTCACCTTCCCCTTCATGCTGAGACCCCCGGTATCGTAGACGATGCCCTTGCCCACCCAAGCGATGGTCTGGGTGGCTCCGTCTGGGGTGTGGCTGAGGACGGCCAGGGCCGGGGGATGGATGGCGGCTTTGCCAACACCGTAGATTCCTAGGGAAAGCACAGGACTCATCAGTGAGGCTCAGGCTGGGCCGAGTGGAGGACTCCTGGGAGTCCCTCAGAAACATTGCTCTCCCCACAAACAGCTGCTGGCCTGTGGGCGTTCCTCTGGGCCTCAGAGCCTGGCCATGTGAACCAAGTTCCCCGCCCTCTCCTGCTCCTGGCCACTGTGGAATTGGGGGATGCAGTTGAGTTCTATGTGAAGTAGTGTTAGGCAAGAAGACTCGCTCAGGAAAAAAAAAATATTGTATCATTCCCAGAAAGCAGCAAACAGGACTGCAGAATGAAGGGATTTTGGACAATGCTTCAAGGCTGTTCCAGCCCTGCTCACCCTCCCATCACTGACCCCTCCATGCACTCAGCGGGCACCTCCCTTTCCCAGCTCACTCCTGCTGCTGCCTTGCTGTCAGCTTACACGCCCCAGCTTCTTGAGAAAACCATGGCTTGCTGTGGGCAGAGCCCACGCCTCAAGGTCCCCCTGATAATCTAACCGAACAATCTTAGCAACCAGCGCAAGAGCCAGCAATGGCAGCCTGACAAACTCCTAGTCATCCTGCAAGACCTGCTGCAAATGTCACCTCTGTGATGCGTTCCCTGACAGGACTGCCTCCAGCTGCAGCTGGCTTACGTGACTGTGATAGGCAGCTCGAACAAGCCCCCACGGATCCCCTCTGGGCACTCATGATCCACTCACTCGTGGATCCTCTCCCCTCCCCCATGAGGCGGGACTGCGTGTCTCAGTTTCTCGGGATGTGGCAGGAATTGTCCAAGAGGAGGTTACAGAAACAGAACTGGCCTCTATGTTGTGTGCTTTCTTCTCTCTTGCTCAGAGACCTCTCTGAGAGAAGCTGCAGCCACGTTACAAGCTGTTCAAGGACAGGCCCACACGATAAGGAACAGCCAGCTAGGCCCCTGATGGCAGGGCCATGAGTGAGCCTTGCTGGGAGCCTGTCTTGGGCCCTGGTTGAGGCTTCAAATGACTGCAGCCCCAGTTAACACAGGTATCAAGGCCTGGAGAGACCCTGGGCCAGACCCAGCTAAGCCACACCCAGTTCCCCACCCACAGACCTGCGCGGGAAGGATGGTGTTGCTTTCAGCTGCTGCCTTCTAGGGTAACTGGTTTTGCAGCCACAGATAACAACCACAGTGACCTTCCCAACCCTGTTCTAGTTGTCATTGCACCTTGGTGCCTGGGAGGTGGGAAGGATGGGCCTGGCAGTCAGGGAGGGCTCTCTGAAGAAGTGGTCTGTGAGATCATATTGGGGGAGAGTATCACAGGGAGGAAGAGCCGCGAGAGCACGTCTTGATGGGGATGTGAGCTTGTGTATTCGAGGAACAGAAAGGCCCTGCTGGGCTGGCCTGGGGAGCAGGGGAGCAGCGCGGGGGAGGCTGCTGAGGGGGCGGACGGGGAAGGACTTGGACCCTGCGGCTTCCAGGATCTGAATCAGGATCTGAATCGCTGCCTCCTCTTTCCCCCGGGGATGGGCTGCTTCCCAGGATCTGGCCTGGGGGCTGGACACATGCGGGTTTCCTGTGGGGTGAAGCTCGGGACAGCACGACATGTGGCCTGGCAACCCCCCAACCCCCCAGGTACCCCAGGCCTCTGCTGAGGCCAGGACCCAGGAGGACTGGCCCCCACCCACCTCCAAATCCTCTCGCCTTCAGCTCCTCATCCCGGATAACGGTTGGGACGATCCCCAGTTCTTTTCCAACTTTCTTAATCTCCTGGATGCGTTCATGGAAAAAACAACAACACACAACACGTGAAGATGGCTTAAAATGAGGGTGAGGCCAGGGACAGGGGTGAGCAGATGCCTTGTGGTGGGAGAGGGGTGGGCCGGGAATCTGAGGCCCTGACTCTCGGCTCTAAGCATGATTAAACCCAGGAGAGGAGGTTTAATCACCTCCAAACTCTGCGATTTCCTGTAGCTCATGGCTCGAGTCCTGCATGGGGGCCTCAAGGAGGAGGTTGTGTCCTCCCTCCAACCCCGGCTGAGGCCTGGGGGCCCCTCGCCTCTGGGTGGATAGCAGGACTCTGTCTGCAGCGGCCCGTGGCTTCCCCAGATGAGGTGCAGAGACTGTGGACCATCCCCTGGCAGCCCTGGGATTCCTGACTGTCCCTGGGGTTGATCAACACCATCCCACCCCAGCTGGACCCCAGGGCCACGAACCTCAAGGAAGGTGTCTGTGTTCATCTCATTGCAGGGTGTGTCCACAATTCGGGCTGCCAGCCGCACGCCTTCCGTGGCACTCGTTAAACACTAGGAGAAAGAAAAGGCTGTCACTGGGGCCCTGGGACAGGTGGAAGGTGTCCCTCATTGCCAACAGCCAGAACCCACAAGTGTCAGAGGCACACGTCTCCCGGGGGAGGCTGGGCAACGGGGGCAGGTGGAAGGGAAGCAAGAGTTGTACCCATGACCCCAGCCATCTACAGAAAGACCCCTATGGCTGCAGAGCCACAAAGGAGCCCTTTGGTCTAGTATCCTCTCCTGGTCTGCATGGGGCCCTTCTTGCTTTCTGAGCCTTGTCTCCTGTTCTGCCCCTTACTCTGGTGGCAGGTGATCTCCTGCCTGGCCCTGAGTGCACACCTCGTCCAGCCTCTGCCAACTGGATACCCCCCTCCCAGGAGGAGGTGATACCCTCTGTTATGGGAGTCTGAAGCCCTGACCACCAGAGAAGGGTATCAGTAGGGTTTGGGAAGGTGCTCAGGCTTTAGTGAGGTTAGGAGGATGGGACCCCATGATGGGATTAGTGCCCTTGTAAGAAGAGGACACAGCTTGTGGAAGCCACCCTGATCCGGGATTGCTAGGCTCCAGGATGGCCAGCCTCTGGGAGTTTGAGAAACAAGCATCTAAACCCCTGTTGAGGGGCTGGTGTCATGGTTACCCAGGCAGACCAAACACCCCCGCTTCTCTAGCTAGGGTCCCAGCCACCCTTCGAGGTACTTCTCAAAGGCCACATGCTCCAGGAGTCTCTCGGAGCCTCGCAATGGAGAAAAGGCTCCTGGACCCGCTGGGGAGGCGTTTTTCTCGTGTGGGCCTCATGGGAGTGTCCCAGACCCTCACCCTTCTTCCTGGGCACCTGATGCAACACTGCTCTGGCCACAGGGCAAGAAGGGAAGGACACAGACAGCTGGGCCTTGTGCAGAGGGCATGCTCATGTCTCTCTCCCCTCAAAGCTTCTGCCAAGAGCTCCCATGCACCTGACTCAGCCCTGATGCTCAGCTCTGCCTCCCTGCTCTGTCTCACCTGGCCCCCCAGCACCTGCCCCAGGGCCTGGCTGCCTTAAGAGAGAAATGCACTGTGGGTTTGGCGGGGATGTGGACAGCATCCAGTTTCTTGTTGCCTCTTCCAGGCCCACAGGAGTGGGGAGGGCAGTGCTCAGTCCCTAATGCCAGCCCAGCCCCCTCCCAGGTCCCTGCCTGTTCCCAGGTAATTAACCACTAAACCTCAGAGGCAGAGACTTGACAGCTCAGATCTGAGACGTGCCATGTGGTCCCCACAGCCTGGCAGCAAGCCCTCCCCAGGGAGGGTGAGGGCCCCCACCTGTGGACATCAGAGACCCTTGGCTGCTGTCTGGGGAGTGCATCAGCACCCTGAGGGTTGTCTCAAGGGAGGCAGGGTGCTGGCCTCATGACCTTGTGAGCGCAGGGCTCTTCCACGCGCGCAGCCATGGCTCAGGAGAGAGGGCACACCTGCAGGGAGGGGCCTGCACCTCACTGTGCCTTGATCTCCTCATCAGAAAGCAGCATCATTCACTCATTCATCCATTCATCCACGTCTACATGAGCACCTGCCATGCGCCGGGCTCCACATGACTCTGAATCCATAGATGTCCAAGGACGTGAGTCCAGGAGAGACTCACAACACTGTTCCATTAAATGCTACAGAGAAGGAGGGTATGAGAGGCCACAGGGACCTGGGTGGGAGGGAAAGGCCACACGCGATGTCAGAACCTCACACTTACGATCCCAGACGGGAGGGAAAGAGGGCTGATGGATGGCAGCTGTGGTTAAGGCCCAGGTCTACCCCTTGCTGGTTGGCTGCGCTCAATCACTTAGTGTCTCTGAGCCTCAGTCTGCTCAGCTCTCAAGCAGGGAGAATAACAGGACCCACCTCACGGGGCAGTTGTGGAAATCAGATGTGTGTGCACATGTGTACTTGGAGCAGAGCCTGACATCTGACAAGCACCCGGGAAGCACTGGCCCTCCCCTGGTCGTGAGGTTGGGGGAAGCGGGAACCAGAGAGGGGCATCTTGAGGCAGCCAGGCCATTAGGAGGCTGCTGCCTGGTCCCAGGCAGGCACCGTAGGATGGGTGGGGTGTCGGGGCCAGGGAGACCCACCAGCCCACTGGCTCCATCACACACAAGAGGACTATTATGCATGGGACCAAGTCCCTGCCCTCTGGAGGTGGGCATGGGGCTCCCACACCAGTGGGAGGCTAAACTCAGATGTACAATCTCAAGTGAGGATGGCTCTCAGCTGGCAGGTGGAAAGGGTGTGGGGAGGAGAGAGGGCTCCAGGTAGGCGGGGGCTCTTCAAGGAAGGATGACAAATGCTTGAGTCTGGCAGGTTTGGCCCCTAGAGGACCGTGTCAGGAAGGGGATGGGCAAACTCCATACTGGCGGGCTGAGTGAGGAAGGGAGTTAAGACAGGCCAAGCAATCAGACCATGTTATTAAAAGTTTGTAGAGCAAGGTGGTGAGATACTGGACAAGGGGGTGCTAACAGGGCCTGAGACAGAGTGAAGGGTGAGGGAGCAGCAAGGACCACCTGAGTCTGGCATTTGGAAAGGGGGCTGCAGGTGGGAGGGCGAAATCACAGCCACAGGTCTGGGAGGTCACCTGGCAGCCAGCCCACACATGGACTGAAAGCTGGAAATTACCTCCAGCCTTGCCTCGCTTCAAAAGGATTATTTGAAGGACCAAATGAAATAACATATGTAAAAGTGCACCATAAAGGGTAATGTGATATATACACGGGCGGGATTATTAGTATTAAAACATGAAAGCGCCTGGTGCGAGGTAGGTGCTCATAAACACTGGCTGAAGGGAACTGAATCCTGAGAACAAGACCACCCTGAGGGAGGGAGCCTGCAGCCTGGCTTTGGAAAGGCCCCGGGGGCCAGCTCTCTCCAGCAGCAGCAGCAGCCCTATCCTGTCCTCCCAGGGAGTGTGGGGGAGAGAGCACTGCCCAAGCTGGGGGGGCGGAGGGGGCACGGTCTGAGCTTCCAGACACCCACTTGCAAAGTGGACACTTCCACTGGCCCGTTGTCTTGTCCAACCAGGAAAAACTCCACCATGACGGTCTTCTTCTCCGGGCGCCGAGATGCCCCTGAGCGGTGGGTGAAGAGGGGGAATGCGCGGGCCAGGGCGCAGGCGGAGGCGAAGGCGTCAGACCGCTCACAGACCATCTGCAGCACCAGAGAGCAGAGCTGTGGTGAGGGGAGCGCAGCGGGGGAGGGGACCCCGGGGTCGCCCCATGGGAGCCCCTGTCAGGGAGTGCTTGGGCCCCACAGCTGGGTCAGAGGCCACTGTGGAAACAATCTGGCCAGAGATACCCCAGCAGGGCCTCATCCCAGGGGCCTTCCCCAGAACCACGGTCCCATGATGGGACAAAGAAAATGTCAGCCGCCAGATGTGGTCCACCGCTTCCTGAGACCCGACAGCTGGACGTGCAGGGCCGCACGGTGGACGTGGGCTCAGGAGGTCTGGGTCGGAGGCTCAGATCTGCCACCCACACTGGGCTGGGGTGCTTATGTCTCTGGGACCTCAGTTTCCCTGTCTGTAAAGCAGGGGTTGCAATCTCCAGACGTGGAGCAATATCCACCTCTGAAGATACTGTGGCCAGAATGCTCAGGGGTCCCGAGGGCTGAGCTGTGGGAGACACAGGTCACGGCCAGCACAGCCAGCACACTGTGACCTGCAGCCCGGGTGGGGGTTGTGCGGGGCCAGCCTCTCAGGAGCACTCACCAGAATGCACCGATGGGTCCCCGGCGGCAGGCAGGTCCGCACCAGGCGGGTGATGAAGTGGGCGGCCGAGGGGCTGTTGTGGCGGCTCACCCGGGAGGGCAGGGCGGCCACGGTGGCATAGTTCAGGTAGAGGGGACAGCTGTCCGTGGGGTTGGGGTTGAGCGTGCTTAGCGCAGCCTGCCAGAGCTGGATCAGAAGGGGAGACACAAGACAGACACCAGATTTCAAACGGCTGCCTGCCAGGAGCACTGCGTGCGGACGCCGGCATCGCTTGCTAAATGGGCACTTTTGCAGCTTCCCTGGCACCCTGGATCCCTAATTAAGACGTGTCACATCTCACTAGATAAGCGCGTGTGCGTCTGCTGGCACACGTCCACCCTTGTGGGATTAAGCACTGGGGACTTAAACGGCCAGTTTGGGGGCTGCTTTGCCACAAAGGCACTGGGGTGAGACCAGTCAGGGGTCCTGGAAAGGGGTGGGCGTCACCGCCACGAGGGTTCCGGAAGGAGGGTTCGGAAGGCGGCGTCAGGGCCCCTCGAGGGCACTTCCTTCGCGCCTAGTGGGCTCTGCCAGCTCTGCCCACGAGCCTGCGGCCCGGGTGGGTGCGGGGCACAAGTGGCCGCCGGGCGGGGCTGCTGGACGGGAGCCCACGCCTCGGGTTCTCGGGAGGCGGGCGGCCCCGGGCCTCGCCGGCAGGCCTAGTCCACCAGGCGCACCCGGCCGGCGGGCGGGCGGGCTGGGGGCGCCGGGCGGCCGAGGCGGGGCCTCCGCGGCCTCCCCGCCGGCCCAGCCCCGCCCGGGCTCCGCTGGCCGGCGGGGCGGCGCATGGCGGCCGGCGCGGCCCGCTCACCTCCTCGGTGACCCGGGGCTGCAGCTTCCCGCGGACGTGGCTCCAGGGCACGCGGTGCAGGTGGTGCAGCTGGCCCAGTAGCAGCAGCGGCCGGCTCTGCGGGTCCGCGTCCCCGGCGCTGGCCAGGAACTGCAGCCCCACGTTCGCCATCTTCGCCGACCCGCGCCCCCCGCCCCGGCCGCCGCGCCTGCCGCGCTCGGGCTCCCGCTCCGGCCGGGCCTCGGCGCCGCCCCGGCCCTGCCCGGCCGCCGGCCCCGCCTCCCCCGCCGCTCCGGGCCGCTCGCGAGACGTGCAGGGCCCGCCCGGGGCGCGAGGGGGCGCCGGGCCGGCGGGGCGGAGGGCAGGCCCCGGCCCGGAGCTGGCCCCGAGTTCCGCCAGGCCCCGGACCGCACGGGACAGGCCCGGCCTGACCAGGCCCCGTCCCCGGCAGGCCCCAGGCCCGGCTAGGCCTCAGACGCTGTAGGCCGGCCCGCCCCGGCCCTGACCCCCTGGTCCTCCCGCTGCCAGGGAGGAAGCACTGCACTTCCGGGATGGGGCCCCGGCCTTGGCAGGCTGCCAGTGGACCCTGGTAGCCCAGACCTCCAGTGGGTCCTGAGCAGATGCGGGCCCAACATCAAGTCTGCCCCAGCCCTGTCCACCAGACCAGAGTCTCGGTGAGGCCTGAGCCAGCCCAGCCTCAAGGAGAGGCACGCCCCGCCCCCGGGTCCCTGAGCAGCGGTGGTAGTCCAGGGGAAACCGCCCCACACCTCTCCCCACCACACGCCGTCAGTTTGGACTAGCTTGGGGATTCTTGGACTCCACGGTTCCCTCTCCTCACTCAGGGAGTTCTCAGACCCCCACTGTTTGCTGGGCACCGACCTTCATGTGAGAGAGCATGGGGTACTGGGTTTCCATCCAGGTCGCTGCTTCTGGGATGGCCAGTTACAAAGCTAGGCGTCACCTGTGGGTGGGTGCGGGGGGCCTGTCCAGCCCACCGTGGACTGAGAGCTGTCCCTGTAGCCTCCCACTCACTTAGGGAGAGAGGAAGGTTACCTGATGGCTTACAAGACCCCTAAGCCCACCTCTCACTGAGGATCTAAGGCTAGTGGAGGGCCCCTGGACCGGGCTGTAGGACCTGGATGAAGCTAGCAGGCGTCTGGTGGATGGTGGGTATGCCCAGCTCCTGGCTTAGATACAAGGGTCGGCGGGTGAGGACGCTGTTGAGGAAGCTCCTCCACTAGGAGTCATTTAAAAAAACCTGTTGCCCCATGGTGTCCACATCCTCATTGCTCAAGGGCCCCTCGTTGGCACCCCTCTCTGTAACTTCAGCTAGTTCCATGCACCCATCCTCATATTTAGAATTTCGTCTTCATAATCAACTTTAAAGAACAGCAAAGCCAATTCTCTAGTGTGGCAGCCAAGGCCACTGACCTCCCAGCGTGTCCCTGATTCCGTGAACTGCCACCCACCTCCAAGCCACACTCTCATCTTCCCTGTCTGCTCCCTCCACGTCTGTCCCTGGGCTTTGAGCCATAGCCCCAAGCATTGCCCTGGACTAGAGCTCCGGCCTTCTGAAGGCAGGCCTTTGTGTCTGCCTTTTTCTCAGGGCCTTGGCACTCAGTTTCTGACCGAGTATAAGGAATTCCTTCGAAACCCTCAGCTTTCCTGACACAAAAGTCGGTGCTAATTGGATCCTATTTTCCTCAAAAGATTTTACAGCAGCTGAATGTTTTCACACATTTGTAAAGGGTACGAAGAGCATGTATGAAGATCTATCACTCTTTCTTCTGTTTGCAAATACACTGCAGACAGGCAGTCAGCGCTCTGCAGGGGAGTTGATTTCCTAGAAGGTGAGGGACATAAACCCTGCCCAAATGGGTGAAACAGGACTTGCAGGCTAACAAGACAGACCCAGTGTCCACAGGGCTCTGAAACCAGAGCTCAGAGACTAGGGAACAGGAAGAGCGTGGGGGGGTGGGATGGGGAGGGAACACGGGGAGTCTGATTCAATCCACAGACTTTTGCAAACTGAGGGAGGATCCAAGCCACATTTTAGAAAGCCGGATCTGGCAGTTTTTGTGTACAGGGAGTTGGAGGGAGAGAGAAACTGTTGGTAGAGAGATCACCTTTCCCTTTAGAATTCTTTTATATTTAAGAATACACTGAATAACCCCCATGGCCCCAAGAAAGGGTGAACAAGATGATTCAATCCAACCAACATTTATTGAACACTTATGTACACAATGCAAGAGAAAATGGGAGACGCTTGTTAGAAGCAGATATTCCTGATTCTGGTTTTAAGCCACCCCTGAATTGAAGAAATCCAAACTAAACAGACACTGAGGAATGACTCCATTTCACATGCCTGCCAATTTCCTCAAGATGCTGCTTGTGACAGATGTAACTATATTCCAGGAAAGTACTTTCCCCCCTTTTCACTGTGGACTTTGCAGACTTCAACATAAATAAGGCAGGCCCCACTTTGTTTAGATAAGTTTTTATGAAGGTATTAATCCATGGCTTAGTATATACTTCACTGTCAATGAAAAATTCACCTAAATTTAATTTTCTTAAAAAAAATGAAAATTTAAAACAACTTACCAGGCTCTTCAATGCAACCCAAGAAGTAACTCATGTTTCTGACGACTTGAAACTCATTCCAAACTCAACTGCGTCTTCAGACTTAATTTAGGAATTGATGAAAAGACTAAAAACTTCTGGAAGAAATCAGAATAAAGTTCCCAGGACATATTAGGAAGATTTTGGTACAGGTCACATTCTAAAACCTTTTTTTTGTTGTTTTTCTCATTAGTTATGTATTTTTTATACATTTGTGGTTGTTCAGTTGCTAAGTCATGTCCGACTTTCTGCAACCCCTGACTACAGAAACCCCAGGCTTCACTGTCCTTCACTATCTGAGTTTGCTTAAACTCATGTCCACTGAGTCAGTGAAGCCATCCAACCATCTCATCCTCTGTCACCCTCTTCTCTTAACCTTAATCTTTCCTAGCATCACAGTCTTTTCCAATGTACGGCATATATGTCAATCCCAACCTCCCAATCCATCCCAACCCTCCTCTCCACCTTGATATCCATACCTTTGTTCTCTATGTCTATGTCTCTATTTCCCTTTGCAAATAAGTTCATCTAGACCATACAACATATTTCTTAAGTCATATCATCATATTAGATGGCTCTTGGTGTATGACATGTGCATTTCTGTGTTAATTTCATGCCAGAGTATCTATATAAAATCAAAATATGTAAGTATCAGTTCTGAAGAGCTTCAGGCCAGATCAGGCTTTGGGGATGGGGTGTGTGTGTGTGTGTGTGTGTGTGTGTGTGTGCGCGCGTGTGTGTGTGTGTGTCTTGAAGGCAGATGTGGGCCATTCTGGAACCACCGTGGCTTCCATGGCTGCATATACAGTGTGCCTTGAGATGTACGCTAAGCCCTGGCCTTTGGACTTGACCTTGTGGCCACTGAAAGCCAGTGAACATGCCTCAGTCAGGATCAACCTGAAGTCAAAGGAGGGCTTGTTCCTGGTTGAGAATGACCTGCTACTTTCTACGCCCAGAGGACATGGAGGAAGGCTTAGCTCCAGCCACTCTCCATGGGGCAGGTGGCCTGAAAGTGACCCCCATCCAAGAAAGGCGGTGGGAGACCTGTTCATGACCTCCCCAAAGGCTGCCTGTATCCAGTGTGTGCCCTTCATCACCACGCCTGGAGCTCCGGGAGCCTCCCTGTAACATTTAGTAAATACTGCATCTGACTTGCCAGCTGGAAGATTTGCGATCCTCAGAGGATTAAAAATTAACTAATTGCCATTAAACATCACATTTCCCTAAACACTTTTTTGAAAAATGCATGAACTTATGGGAAAGTTGAGAAACCAGTACAATAAACTTGTATACCCTTTACCTAGGTTCATATATATATGTGTGTGTGTGTATGTGTATTTGTGTACATATAGGTATTTTTCTCTGCATCATTTAAAGTTAGCTGCATACGCTTAACTCTAAATGCCTGTGTGTATCTCTTAGAAACAGGGGACTCTAGTCCTCCTGATGACAAGAGCCATGGAAATTTAACATTGAGGCCATTCTAAATGTTATCTAATATATAGTCCACATTGAAATTTCTTTAATTGTCCCCAAAATGTCCTTCATGGCCTTTTCTTTTTAAATCCAGGATCCAAATAAGGATCAGGCGTTCTGCTGGGTTGTCAAGTCTCTTTGGTCTCCTTTAATCCAGAACAATCCCTGCCTTTGTCTTTTCTGACATTGACTCGACTCCCAGAAGGTCCCACAGCCTGGATTCGCCCGATTGCTTCCTTATGATTAGATTCGGGTTAAACGTTTTTGGCAACTATGCCCACCGCGGTTCCCACGGCACCCCATCAGGAGTCACATAACCTAGGCGTCTCGCCTTACTGGCTAAGGCTGTTTACTTGGCTTAAGTGGGGTCAGCCAGATCTCTTCACGGTAAAGGTAAATGTGCCCCTTTATAACTGATAGAATGGAAATCAGCTTCCTCTTTATAATGCATGGAGTGACACTCTGAGACTATTAGAATGTTCTGTTTCCTGACAACCTCTCCCCCACGGCTTTCAAATCCAATAATGATCTCTGCCTGAATCAAGGATTGGTTGCAATGTGGTTATTTTCCAGCTATCTCATCCCTTCTACACTTACTGCCTGGTGTTCTTGAGTAAAGAACACCATCATTTGTGGGGACCAGGGCAAAAATAAAAAAGCAGAGCCTCTTTTTCAAAAATGAGTTTCAAGATGGTGACAGAGCACTGAATCCAAAACGGGGTCTGTGTGACTACAGGGACTGCAAACCCAGGACACCGGCCTTGCCCCCCACCATGAAAAGTGGAAGTGTTATTTGCTCAGTTGTGTCCCACTCTTTTGCGACCCCATGGAGTGTATCCCATCAGGCTCCTCTGTCTATGTGATTTCCCAGGCAAGAATACTGGAGTGGGTTGCCATTCCCTTCTCCAGGGGATCTTCCTGAACTAGGGATAGGGATTGAGGCTGGGTCCCTGGCACAGTCGGCAGATTTTCTACTGTCTGAGGCACCAGGGAAGCCCAATGGACGCAGTTAAGTGTATCTCTCAGTGTCTCTGCTCAAGCATCTCCATTTAGGCAAGTGATCGCCTATCAGGCAGGCTCCTATGTCTTTTTCACATCTTCCTATCGGGCATTGTGTACTTCTTCCCTTTTGGGAACAGTAAGATGGTCCCCGGACTCATATTATCCCTTCTGTGCCCCGTTTAGAGTCAGTCATTTCTCCAAAGAACCCTGTTACCTTTTGGTTGGGATAACTGCTGTTAAGAAAGTAACAGTTTCTATTTAGAAACCCAGAACTGCATACCAGAGGTGCTCACAGTTCCCTGGGTGTCACTGCTTCTGATCCTCTTAGAGGAGGGCAGTAGGATTTGCATTATAGGGATTATCGGTTGTTCATTTTTACAACTCTCACCAAATAGCCTCCACTCTGACGATAAAGCCACCACATCAAGTTCAAGATTTTTTCCTTCTTTCCTTCCTCCTCTCTCCCTTCCTTGTCCTTAGAATGCATCCCATGGATATATCCAAATTTCCTTTGTGTGTGTCGTCTATCTGATGTACATCAAGATTCCTGTTTCTGTCTGTTCAACATAAGGGTCTGCTGGGTCAACTGAAATAATGCACAACATGAGAGCCATGAGTTGGGTTCTACCTGGGGACTCACTGAGGACTCCAGCCCAGGACACAGTCTCTCAGCTCTGAGAAGTGCTCCCTACAGGTGGGGGGGGAGGTCAGTACACATGGCATTTTAGAGAAGGGGTAGGTGCAATCAAGCATACTTATTGGTGGTAGGTTACTGTTAGTCACGAGGTACAGATATCTCATTCAAGATTGTAGTGCTTTTTAAAGTATGCAAGAATCTATGCTTGTGAAATTTTCTCCTGACAGTATCTGACTATCTGAAGGCCAGTTCTGCTTGCTTTCTCAGTACACAGAGAGCCTCATTCCTGATCTCCACCCTGAATTCCTCTCAGGCTGTATGGTAGCTAGAATTGGATGGTGGGCAACATTCTTGTTTTACAGCTGTTTTATGTATGTGTGGTTTTTTACATTTTCAGTTTTTCAATATGTAAAACATTTGTGTGGTTCCAGAGATGAAGCTGTGAAAAGGAATGCTCAAAGAAGTCCATCCCTTTTCACATTCTCCCACAGTAACCATTTTTATTACTTTTTAGTTTATAAAAAAACTGTTTCTTCTTGAAAAATAAAAACAAGATTATGTATATTCATGGATCTTATGCAAAAGACAGCATATTACACAGAATCTTTTGCACTTTGCTTTAAAAGCACATTTTGTAATCTCATCTAAACTGTTTTTTACCTTTCAGGATCAGTTAGATGACAGAATGTGTTAATAAAAATGTTACTAGTGGAATCATTTATTAACAACCAAAAGCATTCTTTCTAACATCAGTTTTTAGGGCTTCTCCATAAAATGAGGGGCTGAATGAGTTGCTCTGAGGTCCCCTGCTGTGCTAGCAGCCGAAATTATTCTCCCAGGAAGGGCAGAGTGTCAGATAGTAATAACCCTCACGTCTTGGGAACTAAATTTCTATTTACTTCTCAATGCCGGCAAAATTATTTTCATGGTTGCAAAAGTTTTCAAGGGCATACTGAAGACCTGGAGCCTGGGACAAGGGGGCTGAAGGAAGTAAGAGAGAAATCATTAACAGACCAAACTTGGTTCTACATTCCTTGAAGCAAACTCAGCATATAAAATGGAGACGTATAGGAAAGCAAAATGAGGGGTCTGTGTTTATTTTTGATCAAGAAATCTTCAGAATGAGACCCACAGAGAGTGAACTTATGGTTGCGGGGGGGCGGGGGAGCTAGGGATAGTTAGGCAGTTTGGGATAGACATGTACTCACTGCTGTGTTTAAAATGGATAATCAACAAGGACCTGTTGCAGAATACAGGCCACTCTGCTCAGTGTTATGGGGCAGCCTGGATGGGAGGGGAGTTTGGGGGAGAATGGGTACATATATATGTATGGCTGAGTCCCTTGACTGTTCACCTGAGACTACCACAACATTGTTAATTGGCTATACCCCAATACAAAATAAAAAGTTACAAAACCAAACCAAATGAAAACAAATGTTTCTTTAAGAAAATCTTCATTTATTGGATCCTTTGAGATAGTAGGCTTCGCAAGTACCTTGAAAATGACTCAATCTTCAAAAACCTGAGTCACATTTTTCCCAGAAACGCTCTTGTGGAAAGCAGCACATCTATCTTAGTAACTAAATGTGGATCTCTTAAGAAGTGAAAAAGAATCCTGAATCTGCTGCTGATGATTTTGGCAGCTGAGCAGGGTGGAGGTAAGGGTGGGGGAAGGGAAAACTACCCAGAAATTGTTGGTTTTTTGGGTTTTTTTAAAGGCTCATGAGAAAGAAATTGAGTATTTTTTTTTTTCTCACTGAATCTGGAAGGCTGCCTATTTTGGGCCAATTCCTAGTTGTGGATGGGACATACAAAGATGGAGCAACTTTGCCTGTATCACCATGCAGGTTAAAATGCTAGGTTTAAAATAAGCTCACTTATTCCTTCTTGGTGATTTATGAAACTTGAGTGACATGAGAACCCAAACAGAGTAAAAAGCATTCCAATCAGGTCTGTGGTTCTCTTAACATCTTCATAAATTCAGTAACACTTAAATATCACCTACGAGGACCATAAAAGACATTTTCAAGTCTTTTTCTTAACACGTTAGGGAACGCAGAGTAAATATGTACTATAAAGTGCTATTTTTAAAACATGATTGATTTGTTACGTTATAAATTCAGCAGCACATGAAACCAAGGAGCATATATACCAAGAGCTGCCCTCCTTTTTTTTTTTCAACAAGTGGCTACTTCTCATCTTTCAGTACTCTTGGAGGCAGACTAGGGAGAGGGGAGGTGGGTGGGGAGCAGTGTCTGGTGTTGGGGCACTTGGCAGTTGGAAGGGAAGGAGTGACAAGGGCTGGATGGCAACCAGCTCTGGAACTTACCAAGTCAGGTACCATGATCTGCCCTGTGTCTGCACCCCCATTGAGGAATTTTTCCTGGCATTATTGTGCAGAAACATACAACATGGGCCTCCACAAGGCACTGTGTAAGTGCTGAAGTCCTGTGTAAATTTAATTATTAGCATGAACTGAAGGTACTGTCATCGTTTAACTCAGCCGACCTTTTAAATGGATAACCAACCTTGAGGCTTAATTGAATTTAAAAAAATCAATTTCTAGCCACTGCCTAGCGTGGAAAGGAAGCGCTACATTCTCAGGCAATTGTAAAATCAGTTCTGCTCGGGACTATTTTTTATTATTTACAACATGAACATGACACGATCCATCTCAGCAAGCATTTTGTGTAGACGCACACCTTTTATATAAACAAGCACAGACGGACATGTATGCACACCGAGGCAGGTCACCAAAGCAGCATTGCTGTCTGCCCAGCGGCAGCCTGAGTCATCGGCAGCAATCTCTCTGTACCAATTATACGAAAAACTGAACTTAGGGTAATGACATACCACTGTTTGCAAATCTCTTAGCCTTAGTCTGCTCTAATCTCTGTAACAAGAAAAAAAAATCCTTGAAGCTTTTACCAAATCACATCTTGACCATTAAGTCTTTTTGGAAGAAGGTCATTTAATTTTATGGAAAGAGATGAACAATTAAAAAAGCATAAACAAAAACAGTGCTGATCTGAAAATTACAAAGTTGAAGATGTGAGTTCCCGCCGTGGGTTTCACTGGTCATGTGACCTTGGCGAGCCCTCGGTGGGCTCTGTTTCCCCATCTGGGAAAGGGGGAAGTTTCTGGGGGAGAGGGGGAGTTGCTCTATTTCCCTGATAGCTGATGAAAATGGAGGTCTATTATGGTGCCCTGAGTCAGAACACCAAGTTAAAAAACACACACAAAAAAACACATTTGATTCCCTCAGCACTTCCTGTGAGAAAAAGAGATGAAACGATGCTAACCAGAGCCCTTTTGCCTCCACCTCCATTACGACATCTACAAAACGAGAGAAACCGTCATTACTGATGGTGGAATTTGGACAATTAGCTAAAAGCAGTTGTAGACTAACAGTTGACAAACAGAAACTGCTAAGCCCAGTAGTCTATGTTAACTAAGCCCTATTTAAATGTGCATTGTGTTGAATGCCATCTCACTTAAGGGATTCATTTTAGGCAGATTATGGAGCTGAGATAGGGACCTGTGTGTGCAGTTATCCTTAACATTCAGGACAGGCCAGAAAGCTCATTTGGACAACTGGATAAACGATTATTTTCTTTTGCCTCAATTGACCAGATAATTGTTCACAAGTCCTTGCCATCTGATGCTGTGGACTGTCCCTTTGTGCTGTAAGAAGACTGCCGACAGTGGCATGGAATCGGGGAGGGGTCTGCATACAGCTGATGCCCACTGTCCAACTCCAGGTCCTGAGTTGGAGGCACTTTCAGATGTTATCTTCTTTGGAAATGATCTATCATTCCCCATCATTCCATTTAGCCAAACTCTACGGTTTCAAGGGACCCAAAAGATCTAGAGAAACTGTTTTTAAGTGACATACCCTAAAATGTCACCTTTCTTAAAGAGTCCCCCACCTAGAGCTCTCTAAACCTCTTGTTCCCAACCAGGAGGATGAGAGGACCTGTGAAAACTTCCTGAGACTTCAGAGGAAGTCAGCCATCACCCACCCCCAAACTTTTTTTGCTGAGGAATCTGGCCACTGAGATCACGTCCATGAACTTACAGGATTGGGGTGGGGGTGGTCAGTGTAGGACTCAGGAAAGTTTGACATCGACACGTGGAGGTTCCACATGCCCACCCAGCACCCTCATTAATTTCATTACCCATCTCTTTGAAAGGGGGGTGTTTCCCCTCAATTTGAAAACAAAACTAAACAAAAACATCAGGCAGCAAGGTGAGAGGTGTTGTTTGGGTGCTTAAGGGAATTTGGAGAGAGGAAATTAGGTATTTTAGGCTCACACACACAGGAATCTACAACTTGGGCCCACATGTCCATAGGGCTGAGTTTCAAAGTGTGACTGACATTAAACATACCAAATCCTCTAAGTCTGAGAAGAGGACACTTAGGAAAACTAGTTAATGGATCAGAGTACCAAAGGGCTGTCCCATCCTCCCTATACCCAACTAATGAATGTTTCCTCTGTGGAGACAGGGAGCAAGTTTCTCGAGATGGTGCCCACATTTTGACTAGAATAGGGGATCCTGGTGATCAAAATTAAGCAGGTAGAGTAACATGCTGATAAAATGAGAAACAAATGATGCCAGCCCAGGTGAGTCATTCTGTTGGTGCTACACGACTAAGACAGACAAACCAAGAGTTCTAGGCTCCAACTCTGGGTTAGGCTCAGAGTCCTGAAAGGATGTTCAGGACATCAACAGGGTCAACTACATGCGGCCTGTCCTACCACCAATGTGGGTCCTCGGGAGGAACCACCCAACAGCACGTCATACCTGAGGGCCAGCACCCAGGGAGCTCGCTGCCCAGCAGGCAATGTTTCCAATCACCGTACCTGCAGATGCCTGGAGGTTCACCTCAAGAGAAAGCCACCCAAACCTCAGTGGGAACACAACCCACAAGGTCATCTCTTCAGAAAATGAGCCCAGCAGGGAACACATGTGTGGCTACTTCTCCCGCAGCCCATCAGGATGGAGGGTTTCTTTAATGTCTCGTGTTCGTTGCTCAGACGTGTCCGACTCTTTTCAACCCCATGGACTGTAGCCAGCCAGACTCCACTGTCCATGGGATTTTCCAGGCCAGAATACTGGAGTGGGTTGTTATTCCCTTCTCCAGGGGATCTTCCTGACCCACAGATTGAACCCGGGTCTCCTGCGTTGCAGGCAGATTCTTTATGGTTTGAGCCACCAGAGAAGCCCTTGGAGAGTAGAACTGACAGTGGACAGAGCCAACGACTGACAAACAAGCTGGGGGCTGGAGTTCTAGTCCAGAAACAAGGTGAGCGCACAGGAAGAGGTGGTTGTTTCTTTCACGTCATTCAATGGGCTCTGAAGATACGGCACTGCTCTGAGCAGGGGGCAACCTCCAAGGCCTGAAAGCCTAGTTGGCCCAGGGGACCCACCTGCAATCAGCTCACACGTTCGTGTGGACAGACCCCAGGTGTACCCAAAGACAGATGCCTGGTGCACCCCATCCCCCAGGGGCACCTCCCACCAGGCACACATGGGTGAGAGTTAGCACTGAGTTAACACAGAACCATCCTGGCCTTTGAGAAGAAATACAGTCCTGGCTTTGAGTACTACTGGCAAACACTATCCCTGAAATTTTCAGATTAGCAGGGAAGGAGAATGTCAAAGAAGTTCAAGCCTCTGGGAGCCCGTGTGTAAGAATCACTTCTCAACAAGGCACACGTAACTACAGTTTTCCTTAAAGACCTCCAGTGCTTCTTGGTGTGTACCTAAAGCATACATTTTCTAAGAAATGTAATTATCTGCCGTTTTTGTATGAAAGTCGAAGTGTTAGTCACTCAATCATGTCTGACGCTTTGTGACCCCACGGACTGCAGCCCACCAGGCTCCTCTGTCCATGGGGCAGTGGGGAGCATATTGATGGATCCCCTTGAAAGCATTCATCAGACAGACAGACTCCCCAACACTGAGGCAAAGGCCTCAGCACACAACAGTCAGTCATCGGTCCCCAACAGTCACATAGCAGGCCAGGCTCCCCCGAAACACAGACGCACTTGAGGAAAACAGGCAGCCCATCATTAAAATTACTACTAGGATAACAGAGTGTTCTTGAATCTGCATGATTGCTTTATTGTACAAAAAGTTTCCAGTAACAGTAAATTAGTTTTCTAAAAAGGACAAAAAAAAAAAGTTGTTTTGGATAGAAGCGCTTCACTAATTGCTTTATTTAAGCGCACACACACACAAGTCTTATCTGACCAATTAGGTTGGAAGGTTTTTATTACCTTTAAGAAGCCATTAGCTAGGATAAAACACTGAAAGTACTTGTGTCAAAACAAATAAATAATGCTCTCTCAATTAGCAGAGACTGCGGTAAATTCGTTAGAGATGAACACGGCTTCACGCCCAGGGTCGGCAAGTCAGCACCTCCCCCCACCCCAAATTAATAGAACAAGAGACAGTAGTGCTCAGTTCCCATCTCGGGAAAGATCAGGAGCTCCAGGGACCTGACAGGCAACGTCTATGGGTCCCCCCTCCAGCCCCGGTCAACAGAGCCGCGCAGGCCACGTCACTGTGGGCAGGGGTCCAGGCTGAGCCTGGAGGCGCCCTCCCGGCAGTGAGGGCAGAGCCAGGAGGAGCCACCTTTGCCACCAGAGCCACAGGCGAGACGAGGAGAGAGAGGAGGACCCTCGGTGCCAGGACACTAATCACTAACTTCCCCTTCCAGCCTGCAGTGCTGCTGACCTGTCCCCAAGAGGAGCCTCAACAGAACAAGACAGTGTTTGGTGGAGCCTGGCAAGTTGGAGCACGTGCTCCAGCTGCTGCTGGCCTGGGGACACGGTGATGGCAGCAGATGGCTGGGCTTCAGCTGGTGCTGCCAGGGATCCAGTCAGAGGGGGCAGCCGCTGGGATCCCACACAGGATCCTTCAAGCCATCCCTAGTCAGATTCATTATTTTACCCAAAGGAATTGAGTAAAAAATCCAACTAATCACCCTGTTCACTAAAAATAAATACAAATAAATAGTGATCCTTTCTTAAAGGATTACGTTCCTTAGAGGGTCAGTGAGCCTGAGCACTGGAAAAGCTCCCACCAGGCTGTCTAGGAGGGGAGCCCCTCATCTGGACAGACCCCATCCTGGGAGCAGCTTGACTCCCTGAGCTCAAAACCACTGAGGCTAAAGAGCCTACAGCTGCTCTCAAGGACCAAGGAAGCCCCCATTTCAAGGGCAACTGAGGAGGGGCTGGACCTCATTCCCAGCCTTCCTCCCTAGTAAGTAGCTGTCAGGGAATGCCACGCTACTTCCCAATATGCCAGGGACGCCTTTAGATCACCCCATGCCCACGTCAGGAACAGGGAACCAGGGACTGTCCAGCTTCATGAACCACTTGGGACAGGAAGGCTGGGCAGTGTCTGGGTTTTAAGCACATGACCTGTTCGGACAACTTGAATCTCAGGGTTTGAGTTTAAATTTCTGGAAATAACTTCAAAGTCAATTCTAGAGAGACAGGTTATGTGACTGGTCCAAATAAAACGTAGCACACTTAATGAGGTCATGCTCTTTTAAAACATTTTACAAGAGGTAAAAACAATGGAAAGCCATCAAAAATGACACAAAGACCATTAAAAAAAACTATAATGGTGTCTCAAGACCCATTAAAACATGAACAACTTCAGGTTTCAAAGTTATCATCACTTTCCACATTACTCCACAGGTCCAGGAATATGTTTGAGCACCATATTGATAATAGGTAAGTGAACAACAAAGTCCTGCTTTGGAGACCAGATTCATGCTCACACAAATGAGGGGTTCTCTGAGCCAAGATTTTCACAAACGGCAGGAATATGCCTACCTTCTGGGCATGTTCAATGGCAATGGAAGGGCCAATAAATCAAACCACTGGGGGAATATTTTACTTTGAAATGGAGTCATGTTTGGTTAATAATTTGAGACCCACTAATCCTAAATGGGGTGACCCATTTAAAATGGCCTCCGTGTAAATTCACAGTCCATTAAGTGGTGTCTGGCTTGAACAGGTCTTTATGTAGTTATTATATAAGTAATGGATTGAGCAAGGATGGTTGGGGACGGGCATGGGGACACACCGACCAGCTCTGGCAACTTTTCCGACACTGCCGAGTGCCCTTTTAATGTGAGGTTCTTTCAAATCATCAACTTTTGCATTTGGGTGGTTCTGCTTAGTAACCCCTTTCGGTTTATAGGAGAAAATGCAGTGCACAAATCTGAGATGAGGAATACTCCATTTACAATTAATTTAAACTTATGAAGCTGTTTTAACTGGCCCATCTAAATGTGTTAATTAACATCGATGATGGTTTCTTATTTTTCACACTTTGTTACTCTGATCATTAACAGTGATGGAAAAGTTAAATTAAGTTAATGGGGAACGGATTATAAATTCTTAAAGGATTTCTCAGTTTGTTTTCAACTGGAAAATATATAGACAAAGATGAAGAGGCATTTTTGCCTCTACGCATAAATTTCTGGTACCAAATTTCTTAAAAACCAGATGGTTTAAAAAATTTTTTCCAAAAATTCTTTTAACATGCTGCTCAAACATGATTGCTTAGAAAAAAAAAACAGCATATACAGGTATGATACATCAAACAGCGTGACGAGGCCTGTAAACATTCAACTGATATTTTCTTTCTTAAAAAAAAAAAAAAAAAAAATCACTGAAGTGAGAACTCATCTCTATTCCGCAGCAGTATCCAAGGTCCTTCACGTCTTGACAATGAAGGAGAACAGATGCCCCTTCCCCTCGCGTGAGCACGACCGGGCCGAGGAGTCCATGGGGCCGCCGCGGCCCCGGCTAGGCCGGGGCCGTACCTCTGCCAGAGCCCACGGGCGCCGGGCCTTGTACCCGGGGCCACGCGCCGCACACACCGACCCGACGCTGCTCAGTGAGACTTCACGCCGACGAGGACAACAATGAGGACAATGATGACGACAAGTAATATTAAAATCACAAGCATCTTCCGATTCTTCTTTTGATACTGCTCTGCCTACAGAAAGAGGAGGGAGAAAAGGTCGTCATTCTCTCCAAAATCAAGTCTGGCTTGTTTCTAGTCCTAGCTTCTGGCTGTACCCGCACACCCGACATCTCTGCCACCGGCTCCACCATCACAATTGCTGCCATTAACTCCTAGGGTCCAGTCGACTCCCATGGCCCCCAAGTTCCCTACCTACAGGCTTCACGAAGCACCTGCTGGGAATCCACCATCACCTGAGGGCCGCGGGAGAAGTCCAAGGCTCTGCCTTCAGCTCCACACAGCCCACCTCTCCTCACATCCCCCTCCACCAACCACAAGGACCCAGTCTTTCTATGGAAGCCCCTCGCTTCCAGACACGGTTCTTTGAAGGAACGCACAGCTCCTTCATTGAGAAGTCAAACTTCTGGCTCCAGTGACCCCAGCCAGAAGGGAGAGAATTGAGGGCCCCAGAAAAGCTCTTCTACCTCCTCTGAGTCTGCAAACAAGAAGAAATTCATCCTTGGAAGTACTGAATTGGACAAAAAAGTTAATTTAGGTTTTTCTGTAAGATGCCATAGGAAAACCCAGACCGACTTTTTGACCAACCCAACAGAAACGGGAAAGTTGCCCCACAGGGTCAGGTGCAGAAAGAGACCACCCGAGTTGAGTCATCCTGTGTGTCTAGTGACACACGCCTATCACGCTGGAACGTGACCCAGAGAAAGGAGAGGGGAGGAGACAGTAGCGAAGGTATCCCTGAGCACATGGGGAGAGCACATTCCCCACACTCCTGTAGGCGCACCGCCTCACGGCAAAGGTGAGGGCAAAGATGAAAGTGAAAGCAAGGAGGAGACAGCTTGAGGGCAGCGCGTGCTAGGAAGGCCCAGCCTCCCGTGCCCACTTCCCCATCCCCACCAACCTTCTGACCAGCAGTTCTGTGTCCTAAGTGAGCCCGCCCACCCTCCAGGAGCCACTCATCCACAGAAGGAAACCTCAGGACACGTTCACCTGTCTGGAGAGCCTGGCCCGGAAGAAGTGACTCCAAGCCCCCCCCAGCCTCAGATGAGCCGACCGCCAAGGCAACCGCCAGCCAAGCCCGAGAGAGGACAGTATGTGCTCACTCTTGTAGTCAGTAACCACCACTGAAGCCGACACCAGGTGATATACTTTAAAACCTCTCAAAATGATTTATAAAGTCGAACCTTAAACAAATTTTTTAGTTCCCACTAGATATGTACACCCCCGCAGAGAAAGCTTTTCCCCTTTATCTCTGTTGTATTACAAAACATGTTTTGCTAGTTTTTATTTAAGAAACTTCAAAAGTGATGCATAATTCAACAGCATATGAAGGCCCAGATATTACCGAGTGAGAAACTAAAGTTAGCTTTCACATTTTTAACACATAAAATGCGGCAACCAAATGAACCGAATGCTTAAAAAATTAAAAAGCCTCCTGTGTCCACAAGGCAGACCTCCTCTTTCTCAGTGTCTGCTGGCGTCCCACCCACTCCCACCCTGCACATGGTAACAAGCATACAGAAGAGGAAGGTGAGGGTTTCTGGTCAGACCTGTGCGAGGCCTCACCTTCCGTAAACCTGACACCACGGTCAGGTGTGGTCACCTCTACCACAGGAAATGACTGGTCTCAGAGAGATGATAGAGAAGTACATTAGTGAATCGAGAAAATGACCATTACACATGGCTAAGAGTACCACTGTCCATGAGGGGATGGACAGAATTTACTTCATCTGTGAAGTATTTCATTCCTTCTAAAGAAAACATGCACCCAATTATATATAAGAGTCACTCAGCAGTGTACATATGTGTTTCTCATGGTTGATTACAAGATTTTTAAAGATGTTTTCCATTTATTTTTAACAAACATCATGAAAAACATTCCGGAGACAGCCATCAGATTATTAGCAAAGAATGAGAAAGCTAATACTCTCACTTCAACAGACTACTCTCTCCTCAAGGTGGTACACAGATATACTGTGGTAATTAAAAGAGAAAATTAGATTTTTATCTTCTCCAGAATGAATCCCCACCAGCAATTCATCAGAAAAGTATCACAACAAGGGAGGTCTGAGTCAGCAGCAACCAGCAGACAGAATGCGCAACACGGATTTTAACAAATACCCACTCGATCGATTCCCTAAAACAAGAGGCCCTAGCCAAGGAATAAAATATTTTCTAAAAGGGAGAAAACCCTGACTCTTTCAGAGTTTGCTGTCACAGAAGGGGGTTCTCAGCAACTTCAACTCTGCATGTGGGGTGCACCGGGATTCACTAACTTCAGGCAAATGGCCACAGCCCACATGGTGGGCTCTGAATAACATGACAGGCTGCATTTTCACAGCCCCATCTAGAGCTGATGACAGAGGAAAGTGCCGGGGACAGTTAAGACAAAAGACAAGCCTCGTATGAATTCTTGATATGGGAAAACAATTCTTCAAATTCTCAGCCACTGAAAAATATGCCATTACCTTGTGGAGCTGTTTCAAGCCGTCTTCAGTTTTGATACAGGACTGTTCAACATTATAGTCGATTCTATCAAGGACGGTACCCTGGGTGATAAATGACAGTCACAGACAATCAACAAGCGCAACTGGGAAAATGGAGCTTCAGAAATGAGAGATGCAGATTGCAGGCATCGTCATCCACAGGATTATCTGTTCTACTTGACTGTGGGGAAAGGGACACCCTGTCAGCTCTGAAGTCCATCACCAAGCAGAGTGAGGTGCTCAGTGGCAGAGTGCCGCCGTCAGCTGCAGGAAAGCCCAGCTCATAAGAAGAAAATACTGACAAATTGAGGTTTCTTTCTTGGATTTAGCCACTACAGGATACTCCATATTCAGGCTTACTGGGGCTTTAAGAAATATATGGTTCAGTGGAAACAGGCTCTGAGTGGTGAAGGGCTTGCTTCTGTGCCCATTTATGGCTTAAACTCGCAGGTTCAAGGAAGCAGAGAAGGCCAGTTAAGTCAGGCCTGATTAGAACGAGGTCTGGAAACTGACTATCATGTCTGAACATCTCCATGTGCCTCCATGGGTCAGAGCAAACACAATTAGCTCCAACACACCATGTAAAATCACACATTCGCCTCCAGGAGTTTTGCTTGTAGTTTTTTAATTGCTGAGTTCAAACAGGAAGAAGGGAACACCAGGCTCCATGGAAGGAGGGGGCTCTGAACAGAAGTGTGCTGCGTCGGGAGGGACGACAGCACGAGCAGTTCCGTGAGAGCCCCGGGAGTAATTAACCTAACTAGATCTTCCACAGCCTCGTCCGCTCCAGTCTGCAGCTGGTTTCGGGGGATCAGGACCCAAATCCCCACTGGCAAGATAATAAAACACCCTAATCAGATTGTAACAGTGAACAAACAATCTAATTCTACTTGAGGGCTAGTGGTTCCAGTTGCTGTTACACAATAACCTGCCAAAATTAGATGGGAAAACTTATCCATCGTCAGAATCACCGCTGAGCGTGGACAGAGCCAGCCAGGCCCCCGGCATCAGGTGCTCTGGGAGCAGCCCTGGGATGGGGGCAGAGAATGTGAGCACTGTCACGGACACCTGTTTCTCATCTAAGAAATAGTTTATTAGTGTTTTTATGGGGCATGACAGCAGTCTGTATATAATTTGTACACATATATACATACACACATACATAGTGAGTTGGGAAAGTTCCCTGGAGTAGGAAACGGCAACCCACTCCAGTACTCTTGCCTGGGAGAATCCCATGGACAGAGGAGCCTGGAGGGCTACAGTCCATGGGGTCACCAAGAGTCGGACACGATTTAGCACACACACTGTATACACACAGAAGGAATGGGTTCCAACTGTTTTCCTGACAAAAGTGCAGAATCGAAAAGCCTGGGGAAGAATGAGGTATCAGGGCAGGAGAGCCCACTGACGAAGCGGGTAGACACACACACCTGTTCTACGATCATGGCTCCCAGGTCCCTGAATATCTCGTTCAGGTCGGAGATGGACTGCACAATCTGGCGGATCTCCCGCTCCCGCTCCTCCACCAGCAGCGTGTTCTGCTCCACCAGCACTAGCTGCTCGTCTGTGAAACCCTAGCCAGACAAAGAGGACGAAATGTGCACATTAGAATTCTTCCCAAGAAAGTGATGGTGTACCATTTTAGATATAACTTAAAGAAAATAAAATCTGAAACTATTTCTATAGAGCATATAACACACAAGCACTTATTTTTCTCTAACAAGAAAGATCTGATCTCCCTGAATCAGTGGGCTCTAAAGCATCACCGGCCAAAGCGGGGGACATAGAGAACCTCTTGTCTGCAGCTGCCCCAGGGCCAAGTGGCAAGAGCACCAGGGAGAAGCCCGCACGTCTCAGGGTTCTTTCCGGGAGTGGGGTGTGCAGACTGCTTTCCAAAAGGTTCTGGAAGGCAGCTGACAGGGTATCCCTGCAGTCTTTGGAAAGGAAGAAACAGTATGGCCCCCATGACTGTTCTCCCATCAGCTGCAAAGCACTTGATGGATGTGCACACCACGCAGTGCCGATCCATCTGCATCTCAGGGAAGTTAAAAGTCAGCTAAGAGAAGGGAACAGAGTGGAGCGCACATGCGCAGCGGGCGGGTCTGGGGCCCCAACACATACCCGGTCATACAGAGTATTATCCTCGCCATCGTCCATCAGCGGTACTGATGTAGCAAAAAAATGCTGGGATCTTTCCTCTCGATTCTTCATGCCTATCGTGGACAGGAATTCACTTTACTTGAATACGTAAACCATCCTGGTTACTGTTCCACCATTAAAAGGGGGCATCTAGAGTAAAACTCAACAGTCAAAATGGAGACATTCTTAGCCACTTTAGAAGCAGCCCTGCTCACCTCCAGCAGAGGTGGGGGACAGTAAAGGACCACAACCATGCAATAGCAGGCAAGCATTTGGGGTTACTTAGGACAGAAATCACACTGCAAATGTGAACAATTCACTGGATGCCAGGTAAATGACAATGCAACATAATCATCTGAGACTCTCTAAGTGAAGCAGAAACATTTAACTGCTGTTAAAAAGCATTTAAAAAATTAAGTATTTCTCTCTAAAAGTATCTCTGGTAAGAATTCCAAGTGGCCCTAATCAAATTTTAGAAGTAGTAAACTGAAAGCACAAATACAAATATGCCAGCTGTCAGGACGGAGAACTAGCTTTTGGGGGAGCCCATGGGGATATCATTGATTACAATGGCAATACAGAAAAAGCCAGTTTATGGGTGCTCTGAATGAGGATGTAGCTGAAACCTGACTTCACACTATTTGGGACGGAAGGGAGGCTGGGAGAGAATGTGTCTGCTTTAACTATTCCCAGGTAAGGTGTTCAGACAGATAGGCAAATATGAAGCTTCAACATGATTCCAACTATTTTTATCCATTTATCAGCAGCTACCACAAGCCTAACACCTAGAAAACGATAAGCTTTTAAAATATGCTAGATTGATTTTCAAATACTTTAAACTTGACAAAAGGGTAAGTTTCTCTTTTGTTTTTTTATAGGAGGACTGTCAATGCCCCATGGGGTGGCCTCAATCTGGATGTGGCTCCCACCGGGAGCAGAAGGAGCTACTTTCTCCCCCGTGCGGTAGGAGGATATGCCAAGGCAAAGGACAAAACAGAGAACCAGCAGAAGAGGAGGACAGAGACACAGAGCTGCCCCGTGACCCGAGCGCTGGGACGCTCGTCACTCAAGAGCCTGGTGCGGGTGGACACTCACGTCGGAGGTAGCCGGACTGTGCGTGCCGGAAGCTGGTGGACAGCTCCTGCAGGGCCTGGGCCAGCGAGGCCACCACGTTTCGGAGGAGCCGCTCCTCCTGCTCCGAGCAGGCCCGGCGGGCCCGGCTGGGCAGCGCCTGCACCGCACGCTGACACCTATGGAAGAGCTGGGAGGACAGGGGGCGCTCACAGTGGGCCGGGGGCCCCAAGATGCCTGCATGCCGGAGCGAGACACACAGCGGCTCTGGCCGCACAGGTTGGCGCTGAGGATGGCCAGGAAATTGGAGCTAAGCCAGACCCGAACAGATGCTGTGTGGGCACATGCTGTGTGCATTGCTCCTCACAGCCTTCTCATTTAATCCCGACAGCCACCCTAACTAGGTATTATTATTATCATTTCCACTTTACAGATAAGAACACCGGGGTCTGAGGAGTTAAATGAGAATCATACTACTGTTAATTGCTAAAAGCCAGGACCCAAATGCTCTTAACACCCCAGGGCTTCCCCACCCACCATGCCCCATCTCTGTGCAGCAGCAACTCAGGAGGTGTAAACAAATGAAAAATAACTGCTTGTTTACACACTAGTCACACTGCTTTTTAAGATTTTTAAAGTATCTTTTTAAAAAGTCTTTATTGAATCTGTTACAATACTCTTCCTGCTTTATGTTTTGTGTTTTTTTTGGCAAGGGGGTATGTGGGATCTTAGCTCCCCCAAACAGGGATGGAACCCATGTCCCCTGCGTTGCAAGGTGGATTTTTAACCACTGAACCATCAGGGAAGTCCTGAGTCTCATTATTTTAAAATTATTCAAGTTTAACATTTTACAAGAGACACTTCCAGGAGGCTGAGTTTCTCTGGGATATTAAGAGATTCAGTCTGGGCAACGGCTCCTCATCTGTTCAATTACAACTACCCTTTTTAAGAAAAAAAAAACAAGAAAAAACAAGAAAAAAATTTGCACACTAGTATACAATAGAAGTTACACATCTTAAAATCAAATGATTGAACTCAATAATGCTCTGAATTTAATTTTCAGATCAATCCACAGTAGTACTTATGAACAATCGAAAAACAGTCCCCACTCCCGCAGGAAAAGGAGTGCAGATGCTGAAACCTGGAGGAGCTCAGGGCCTCCTGGATCCCTCTGTGAACTTCAACCTGGGAAGCGAAACTCTAGGAGTCATTTAGCACTGTACCGTGGCCCGGCTTTTCAGAGGGTGAGGAGGGCGGGAGACCAAGTTCCCACCTGAGGACCCCTTCCCCCCTCACCTGCGTGATCTCCTGTGTGGTTATCTCGATGGCATGCTCCTGCTCACTGCTGTCATCCAGAGTAGGTCGATTTAAGTGCTGGTCATGAAGGCTGGCTAACTCCTTCATCTTCTGTTTAATCCGCCCAACATCATACTGTATCTAAACAAATGAAATCCCAGAGCTCCACTCTCCCTCCAGGTGTCTGTCTGCCTCTGAGACAACCAGCTACACTCAAGAGTACGGAGTTCAGTCTTCAGTCAACTCATTGTTGACTGAGCAACCTTTAATTCAAACCATCAGACATTCAAATACCACTCTTCCTGGTTACACAGTTCTTCAGTTTCTTTCTGTAATTCAGCTGTTGTTTAGTCACTAAGACATGTCCAACTCTTATGCGACCTCATGGACTGTAGCCTGTCAGGCTCCACTGTCCATGGGATTTCCCAAGAAAGAGCACTGGAGTGGGTATCCATTTCCTTCTCCAGGGTATCTTCCCGACCCAGGGATCAAACCCAAGTCTCCTGCATTGGCAGGTAGATTCTTTACCACTGAGCCACCAGTTACTACTAAAACCAAAATCACAAGCATCCCACAGACACATACACCTTTCTTGTGGTGTGTGACCTGAATAATTCTAAAGCTAACACACTTAAAAGGACATGCATTCAAGTGTAGCCAAATCAATCTTTATGGCAGATATCTTAAAACATGTTAATGTTATAATTACCTCAATAAGTAAGAGTGTGAAACAAACATTCCACTTACTTCATCCACTCCATCCACCCATTTAGGAGGGGACCGCTTTGTCACACCAATTGCGGCTTCTGGGTCCAAGCTAATGCCTGACACCAGAGCCATGCGATCATCAGCGAGCTACAAAGAAATAAAGGGACATGAAAAAATCATTCAAATTCAGTCCAGACAAGCACACTCTTACTCCATTTTAAACGTCGCTCACTAAGACACAGAAATACAGGAGCAAATGCACTTGCCTGGATTACAAACTTGTTTTTGATACTGCTAGGATATGGAACTGTTTTCCTATCTCTCCACGTACCACGTCTTAATTTCCTTGGACATACTTGTGAGTATGAATTTGACTTGATCTGGCTTTGGAAATGTAATGAAAAAGTCAACAAGAGACCCTTAAAAGAAAAACCTTAGTACTGTACTATGATGGGATGGCATGAAACTCAGCAATTCATTTGATCAGACGCGTTAAAAAAGAAAACACTCTAGGCTATAAATGGAACGAACAAACACATTTCAAGGTTTACTTACAGACACTTAGCTTATTTCGTAAATAGGGCTGATCCAGGTATCTTAGTCACAAGATCATTAACCAGGTGTTAAAATGTGTGAAAGAACTGCCTAAAACAGCCAGCAAGTTATCTACCATTTGGCAAAAGCAATCCTTAACATCTCAAGGCAATCTTACACTCATTCCCTTTCTTTGGTTAAATATCCACAGGCAGCATTTTCCCTTATTTTCAAATGATCGCCATAGTACTTGTTTATTTTACCTATGTAATACACTGCCTTAGAAAGCTTTTAAGAATGGGAGGGAAATCACAGGTTTGGTGTGGTTAAACTGTTCTATTGCCTGGAGGCAGTGAACAGCTGAAAGGATCTTGAGGTACCCCTCCAGAGTTCAGAATTTATAAATGCCAGTTTCAAAAGATGCAAATGATGATCAGAAAATAATGGAAAACAGCATATAAAAGTCTGCTACAGGTAGGACTTTGTACATTTTCTAAATCGCACTGCAGAACTGGGTAGAGAATGTATATTGCTTTTCTTCACCCCTCCCTGCATTTACCTAAATTTATTTTTTCACTCATTTGGCAAATACTGTTTTTTTTTTCTAACAATAAAGGAACAAGGCAAAATTTTTAACATCCTCGGATGAAGGGGGTAAAAAAAAAATCACATAAGAAAAAGCCTAAATCAAAAGAATTCTTCAAGCAACAAGCCCCAAACCCGGAACAGGGAGATTACAGCAAAATTCCTAAAAGCACATTGGAGTCTTGCGTCCGGCTCTGTCACAGCGGGGGAGGCACTGCCCCTGCTGGCTCAGGGGGCGCGTCTGACGCAATGCCCACGCTGAAGGGACCAGCCGCCCCAGCAGTGCTCCCCCCGGCATCTGAATCGTGATCAGGCCAGGCGCCTTCCGCAGCGGCGTGGACCCTGCAGGGCCAGTGTCGTTTCAGGTCCTGAACAAACGGTGCGTCACCCCACCTGCGCTATCGGGGCTCTGCGTCTGTGCTGTCTAATTCTCAACCACAGCCACCTTGTTTGTTTTTAAGAGTTCACTAATAGGAATTTTACCTTCCTTTTATTATTTTAACCCTCACACAAGCTAGGTGAGCTAGGGGCTATTATTCCAATCTATAAATGAGGAAATTGAAACCCAGAAAAGTTAACTAGTTTGCCCAAGGTCACAAAGCTATTATGTGACAGATTAAAACCTGGGTTGGCTGACTCCGGAAGCCCCAATCACCCCACCAGCTGCCAATCACTTTGGCAGGCCCATGAAATACAACTGCAATTTGCTAAGAAAATGTTATCAGGATAACAAGCCCTCACCTTCAAACAACAACAACACAAGACACAGTCCTCGGATCCACCTCCCACCAGTGACAACAGGGACCACAGGACAGGCTCGGCTGAGCACAGAGGCATGGACAAACTGGCCTCTCTCAAGTTCTGCAGATCCAGCCCCTCACCCCACACACAGCTGTGTATTCCTCAAAACTCCCCCCAAAGCCACCGAGAGCCGTGTAACCTTGTAGTGGGCACAATGACCAAACCAAAAGTGACCAGCCACAGACCACCACCCAGCACCTGCTGGCTGGATGGCAGGCACGGGACACAGAGCTGCTGCCTAACTGGAGCAGAACCTAAACCTCCAGCTGTTCACACAAAGCGACACCTGTGGGTCACAGAATTTTCACTGTGCCAGTTTATCATCTAACACACTGCATGTTACTATTACACCAAATCTCAGTAAAATAATAGTAGTAACTTGTTTTATTAAGAGATTCTAAACTCACAATTTTGTACTGTTGTGACTGTTAACCAAAATACACTAAACCAAAAAAGATACAGAGGCAGTGTTTACCTAAGTTTATCTGCAAGGTAGTAACTAGTATCAATTTCTCTGAAACAAGTGAGAAATTTTTATAATTCACATATGAAGTCAGCTGAAGTGGATTCAACTCTTTCTTAAGCAGTACTTCGTTTTACATAATAGACGTGTGTCTCCCAAAAATGCACATAAAAGAGTGTGCACACACACACCCTCTTCAGGCGTCCCAAGGAAGCTTGCTGGGGACCAAGGGGAGAGAGAACTCCCCAGCTAGCCAACCCCAGCTTGCCCACAGGTTGTATCAGGATTGTGCCAATGAGACAGAACAGCTGATTCTCTGAGACTAAAAACTTTAAACAGGGAATAATTTGTCCCCTTTATGATATCGTCTATAGCAAGAGTTTATCATGATAAAGAAAGGCAGCCTTAAAAGAAAAGTGTCATTTATGTGATCAGAATTGGCTTGTAATATGTATCACAGTATGTACCATTTTTTAATAAAGACTGTTTTAGGAAGGGAAAATCTAATGGAAGGTAGCTGTCAATTAAAACTGGGACTATGAACATTAAAAAAACACATTTTAAATGCAAAACAATCACCCTTTCAACTTCAGAAACCTTACTTCCCATTTCAATGTTTTCTCATTTTTAAGATCCAAAATATGTCCGTTTCCAAGTTATCCAAGTCAACTCAGGCCTTAAAAAGCTATCATGTTTTCACTCACTTTCCTTGCTGCTGCTCCATTCCATGTCCCCCCAGTGAAGAGACGATGATGGTCACTAAAGCTTTTCTTAACGAACTTGTGCTTCTGAAGTTAAAAAAAAAAATCTTTCCATGTTTTTTAAATAAGAAAAAATATATAAATAAAATTGTACTCATGAAAATTAAGAATTTAAGAATCCTTATCTTTGTGATTTGTAACTCATGTCCTCTAAAAACTATAGGGCGTGTGACCCCACTCCAGAGCTACCCAGCTCTACTGCATCCGTGCAGGAAAATTTCAATGGTTGCTCGCAATGGCACGCCGACAGGCTGCTTGTTCATTTCATCAGAGTTATCGGTGCCCTTGGTCCACTTTAGACGTTGACAACTGTCCCTTTAAAGAACACCTGACAGCATGGACAAGTGCTTGATCTATGGATAGAAAACACACATACACACATACACACACACACACACACACACACACACGAACACAGCCTTATAAATCTTGCTGTTCCAACTATACAGCCTTCTTCCTCTTATAAAACCCGACCTTTACGAGAAGGCTGATTTAGTGTTCCATAAGATTAAGGATATGCAAAGCCTCTGGAGAGATTAGAAAAGTCAAATATATCCACACACACACACACACACACACACTCATCTAAAAAAAAAAAATAAACTAAGTTCAGTCATAATGCACTGGTAATAAGCACCAATACTGACAATTCTGGATCGTTTGCGGCAACACACATTTAGAAAGTCCAGAAGGGACGTTGACCAACACCGCCTGGTGGCTCTGGTTTCCACCTGAGACAAGGTGGGCATGTACGTGGTGCAGTCAACTCAGTGTGCTGGGATGGCTAACAGACATTTAAGGCTGAAGAAACCTCCTTCCTTTGAGGGAGTGAAGAAGCACATTGTATAAAAGAGTTGGGGGCCATCAGCACCACAGTTTTTCCCTTCTAATTTGTGATCGTTTTAAAGTAGTGTGTACCTTTTCTGATTATGAAAGAATAAAAGTTCAAGACAGCCATTATTTTACGTGTGCAAAAAATACAGAATTAAAAATTCTGACAACCACACCACCCAGATAAAATGTTGCTAGGTTCACTAACCTTCCTTTTACCCCGTCAACTTTCATATACAAACTTAAAAAAAAAAAGTAGGAAACAACTTGTCTGAACCCCGACTTTCAGCCCAACAACAGACCTGCAGAGAAGACGCCTCCCTGTTCCTCAAACACGGATACCAAGGGGCTGAGACTCCCCTTCTCAATGCTGCCCCCAGCAGGGGGACCAGGGAGCCCGCCCGTGCTGGCTGGCCAGCGCTCCGGCCACTTCACCCTGACCTTCCCAGGCTATGTGGCTTGGGAACCTGATGCTTACATCTTGTAATTTTAAAAATCATTCCTCCTACAAATTAAAAAAGCCAACATTTTGGGAGACCACTCTGTCTAGGTGGGTAGTAGATGAGAGCAAGGCCAGACACTGGGCAGGGGAGTGACGGGGGTGGGGTTCTCCTGGAGCACCCCTTACTTGTTTCTGGAGAAGAGCAGAGCCTAGCATCCCCAGGGTGCAGCTGATTTTCAAGGTGACTTGAGAAGGCCACCCATGTGGCCACCATGACACGGTCAGGACAGTGTGCTTGGGCCTCACCGACACCGGGATGGCCTCCATCGGACCCACGATGGGGGCAACTGGAAGCCCGACTGCGCCCTGGCATAGTTGGGACTCTGGATGCTGTTCCCAACACACGGCCCCGCTTCTTGCTCGGCACCGGGCACACAGTTGTATTAAACACACACTCATAATTAGGGTGTGAGTCAACAATAAATGCAATGAATGAATGAAGCAAACATACGACATGTCATGTACAATTCACTCCACAACTGACATGCTGATTCTGGACAAAGGACAAGAAGGGGAAGTGAGCGGGTGGCGGGCTGAGGGGCCACGCGGCCCCAGAGTGGACAGGCTGGGCCTCCGGGCATGTGGCCGGAAAGGTGGCTCTCCACTCTGGGTCTCCGCTTCAGAATGTGGCAAAGAGAACTTGGGGTGGGGCGGGGGGAGCCAGTGTCTGGGACTTGCTGCCTGAAGAGGAAGTAGGAGAGCCTGGAAATAGGTTCAGACGGCAGAGCCCTCAGGAAAGATGACCCCAAAGAGCCGAGTGGGAGAAGTGTTCAAACTTAGGCCACTGTGGCTGTTTCCCCAGCACTGCCCACCGCCCCCCCACAACCAGGGCACACTTCTTTTTGGGGGCCACAGGTCCTATGTTTCCAAACCATTCAGTAAGGGCAGCACCCATTCCTAGATGGATGGGTTTGGTTTTCAATACTAATTGGTTCTTAATGACTCAAGCAATAGACACGCATGGTTTAAAACTATTTGCCCGACCTAAGAAAACGGTCGGCAGTTTCCCTTCCACCCCAGGCTTCCTGGAAATTACCCATTGTCAACAGCTTCTTGTGTCTCTTTTCAAAAATCTCTTAAGTGCTCACAAGCCTGAATGTGAGTTATTTTTCTTAAAACATAAATAATTCTTTTTAAAAGAGTGGGAATTGCAGTATCCATCATTATACATCAGGCTTCTTCCCACGTGGCCCTGCATCTGGGAGCTCATTGCCCTGCAGGCCTGAGACAGGCTGGACCCTTTAATAGGCACAGCAGTGGGAGCAAGCAAGGCTATACACTTCATGTAACCAGCTCCCTGAGAAGGATCTTCAGGCTGTTTCCCATCTGCAGTTATTATCAACAAGTAAGGGACCCCACTGGTTTTGAAGACAGTGGGCCTAACCCCACCTCACAGTTCATACTTCCAAATTAAAACAAAAACCAGGGACACCCTCCCACCCTCAATTTTAAAAGGGCCCTTTTAAAAACGTATATCCTGAGGAAGAGTATTTCCAACCCCTTCCTGGCTGAAACAGATAATAGAAAACACAAAACCAACCATCACAGTTCAATCTCTTTTTTCCTCCACGCTTTATTAGCACGACTGGAATAAAGTGCTGTGAACACGTACCCTCTCCATCTTCCGGGAGAATTGCTAATAAGTAATGAAAAGGCCAAAATCGTGCTGCTAGGAAGGGGGCCACGTAACCATTAGTCAGTCAGCACGACCCGAGGGTCACTCGCTCCGTACCGGTGACACCTCAGCAGACAGCTCAACAGGTCTGGTGGCTCTGGGGCCGGCTTCCTGAGGGCTTCTGCCAGACATCACGTCCTCCTGCACCACCACCACCCCGCCCCCACGACCCCCCCTGCACAGCCTGGGGAGTCAAGGGAGCTTCTTGCATCATCTGAAAACTATCTGGCTGATTTTAAGTGGGAGAACGTGTTGAACCTTTACTGCCTCCAGAGTTGAGACACTTTCCCAAGAGTAGCAGATACTGTTACCAAGCCCTTCTCTAAATCGTCAATTTCACCTGGTGTGAAAACACAGTAAATGAATCCTAAGGATTAAATTGTAAAACACGACAAGGAGAAGTAATCATGACAAATGCTAAAATATGTGTAAACTCTGTTAGCATTTTACATATGACCAAAGATTTCAGAGAAACAGGCATTAATTGTATACACTGACATTCAAAAATATTGAAAACACAATACCTCATCCAGCTCCTGAAGAGATATGTTGTTGCCATCAGCCCATCCAGTTAGGGACAGCAGGGGGAAAAAAACCAAACAAAGGATGGGGACAGACAGACAGACAGATAAGGGATGGTCAGTTGAGAAAACACTGAGATTTCAAGCAACTCTAAAGTTGACTAAAAATACAGATCTACTAATCAAAGATTTAAAAAAAAATCTCCCCCTTCTAATTCTTCCTTTAAAAAAAACTATATCAATATTTAATTTACTGTGTTTTTTACTTTTATTTACTGTGCTTGTTTTGGCAAAAGAGGTAGGAATCAAACAATAAACAGTTGTAAAAATTAAAATACAATAGAAATAAAACATACTTGTTTTAAATGCAATAAAATATAATGGTATTTCTATTTCACAAATGTCAAATAGCATATACAATATTCTAAATTTCCCTTAGGAAGACAAGAGAGCAAAGCTAAAACATAATTTCATTGTGTCAAATAAAAGTAAGTTTTAGTGTGTAAATCAGTGCTGCAAATGCAGCAAAATCAGAACGTGAACAGCCCACAAGAATTGTCTATGGCCGTATTCAGATGATATTTGAGTGACCACATATGTAAAGGCTCTGCAAATTAAATCCCGCAGACACGGCTTCCTCCGTGGCAATAAGCAAGCCGAGAAACCACTTGTCCCCGGAGAGAGACACAGGTGGTACAAGAAAAGGAAAACTCTCCCCATTTGCTTGGCATGTATTATTATAAGTCTAGGAGGCACACTGTTACTATAAGGCTATTATTAAAAAAAGTAAAACAAAACCAAAAGGAGAGGTTTTTTGTTTTTTTTTTAAAGAGGAGCAGGAAGGAAGAAGCATCGGCAGGCAGAAGATTAAGTTTCAATTTAAAAGGAAAGGATCTTTTTACGATCAACATGGAACTCTATTTTCTGAACAGATCTTTACTAATGATAGATAATCTGAACAAATAGGTCCTTTTTTTCTTTAACAGTATTGATCACTGAAATACTTAGTGGTGAATTTCAATAATCAACTGTGTTGATTTTTTTTTTTATCCTGAGCAGTAAATTTAGAAAATAAAAAAAACATAACTTCCTTATTTAAAAATTAATAGTGCAAATGAAACTGGTCTATCAGGGCCAAAATACTATTAAACAGTGACAGTAATAACAGTGTAACCACACAACATTCCTCCGTGTAAAAATTCAATTAGCTGACATTATAGGAAGCTGAAAGGCCCCTTCATTCCTTCTACAATTTGCTGTGAGAGCAAGAGAACCGTATTTCTGTGTATACCCTGCCATGACAGCAGTACTGCAAGATGCTAATAGAGGAGACAGTGTCAAATGGAAATCTGATTTAATTACCTTTTACTTTAATAAAAGAAAAACCTTTAAAAAAAAAAAAAAGCTAACATTTTCAGCATGAAAGCACTGAGGTGTTTTTATTAATAATACAAGACATAGGCAAAACCCCAAATTCGGTATCTCAACCTGCACATCTACCCATTTTGCAGGGGTTCCTTGGCGTCTAATCTTCGGAAAAGTATTACTGCAAACCCTGGTTAAGATCTCTGCTGCACAGGAGCCTGGCCTCTTGGATTATTAATGAAGCACACAGCCTGATCTCTCAGTCTCTGCAATTATTAGTTAACAAGAGGTGAAATCAGAATCTTGGGTATATTTTTCTTTTTTTTACAAATAAGAAAATCAAGTTTTAGAATATATAAATTCATTTCCCCAAAGTCACAGGGCTGAGATTCAGACAGACCCAGGTGTTCAGGCCTCTTTCTATCCCACCTTCCAGTCTCTCTACTTTTACCAGCACTTCAGGGAGTTACTAGTGATAGGCAGCTACTACCACATCACGAACTAGATTCAGAAGATTATCTTTTTGAAGCACATCAATCCCTCCGACTTTGCTACTTAAAATTAGCAGGTTTCGAAACTCCCCCTGCCACCAATTCACCAGGAAACTTTGTCAAGACCTGAATTAAAACATTTAGAATTACCATCAGGAAAAACCAAAACAGAGCCAAAGAAAAACACGATACTACACATCATCACCTTCTAAATCTTTATAATGTCTAAATCTAGGCTTCTGACCTGCCAATGGCGTGCAATCAAGCAAATACTGAAAACTCCAAGCAGCATGTGGAATTTATAGTCTAAAGAACTTTCTACATAAAACTGAAAAATAAGTGGAAACCCATCTGTGTTTACTCAGGAAGTCTGGAAAAGTTGAGCAAAATGAGTTGGAAATACAGGTCTATGCTATAGTGATATTTACTTTATTTCCATTACTGCCAAAATAAAAGTTTGCTTCACTTTCATCCAACAAAGTACCCTTATTCTCAAGTAAGCCTCTCTGCTCAAATGGAATCTTTAGAAACAGAAAAGCAAATAGATCTAAAGAGAAATATACAATGATTTCATACTTGGATTCTAAAGACAGGGGACTAATTTTCCAACTGACTCGGCATGGACTAAAACTTAGAATCTTCAATGTGCAAGTTAAAATGGACTGGCGTGACTGTAAAGTGAGGTAAAGAAAGATGTTATAGTAAAAAAAAAAAATATATATATATATATATATATGTATATATGTGTATATATATATTCTTTTAAATGGGTTCCTCCTTTCTCCGGGACCTGCAGCACATGTCCGGGAAAAGCTGCCAGCACTCCTGTGGCCCATTGGGTAGCAAGGGCTCGGGGCCAGGCCTGCCTGTGTTCCTACCCCAGCTCCCTGGCTAGCCCTGTGGGCACCACTGAGCAAGTTTCCTAACTCCTTGAAACCTGTTTCCTGATCTGTATCAAGAGAAAAAAACAGCAGCACCTGTATGATAGAGCTCTGTGAGGACTAAGTGAGGCTACACGTGCAGGACAAGCCCCAAGCCAGGCACATAGTCAGCGCTCAATAAATCTTGGGCTAGTATCACTGTCAAGACTGAAGAAGGACTTCAGATTTCTTATAACCATATTTAACCTTCAGCCTCCCCCCCCAAAACACACCATGTGTTTTATTAAAAATAATGTGCTACTTTCAAACTAATCTAAGACCAATTAACTTCAGCTTCCATTTATAGATTGTGTATTATTTTAAAGCAGAGAATAGATTAGGCAGTAAACACTAACAAAGTAGCTCAAATCCCCTCATAAGATCTTTTTCAGGAGATGAAAGGCAATCACACAGGTCACACAACACCTCATCAGATCGGAACAGCAACCCAGCATCTACCTGTCATTCGTTTAAGACTTTACATAGTTTTTTTTTTTTTTTTTTTGGAGTGATTATTTAACACTATAAATTCTTAGCTTCCTAAAGCTAAGCTGCCTGTAACTTTTTGAATGAGGTGTTGCCTTAAAACCTGCACTTGGCAGATGGAATGTCAAAGCTACTTCTCCACAGTACTGGAGCCACTTTTGAGGATTTTTGCGGTAACATCTGGCTGGTGGACAGGGCAATGCTGTTGACTATGATTTCCTCCTTTTCAAATTAAAGCTAAGACTGCAAGGCTTGGTTAGGAGAAACAATGCATTAAAAGAGAATTTGAGAAAGCATTGCTGAATCCACAGGACTACTTACTAGAAATCTCCCCTAACTCAAACCCTCAATTTACAAATCAGGCAAAAGATGTCAGAAGAGATTAAAAGCTTGCCCAGAGACCTACATTCTGAGTCAGCCAGAGTGTGACTTGGCCCTAAGTTCCCAGGTTTGGAGTCCAGTGCGCTTCCCTGTATTTCATGCTGCCCTGAGGCACAACCGTGATGGGCATCTGAAACTGAGGCCAAAGCAGAATGAATGGGAAATGGCCAACAGCTGCACTTTGCTGGGAGTCTAAAAAAAAAAAAAAAAAAAAATCAAACCCCTGGCCTTTCACAATTAGTTTTACTAATATCAACACAATGGGGAACACAGTTAAGTAGAATTTTGTTCAGTTCTGGGCGCTGAACTTTAAAATGCCCACAGGGAAAAAAACAAAACAGAAAACTAGACTTCTTACATAGGGAAGAAACTTAACCTCCCTGCCTGAGCCAGGACTGCTGAGTTAGAGAAAGGTCCGGGGCACAAGCAAGCTGCACGGTTATCTGTCCTGCAGGAGAAGGAAGGGGCTTCCTGTGTCAGAGACCCTAGGGGCCAGGGCCATGGCTGGGATCACAGGATGCAGGACGCTGACAGATGGGGTTCACGGAGGCAAGGGCTCTTTGGTAGTAAGAGAGGTGGGGGTGATGCCTGCCGGAATTTCCTATCCCCATCGCAGAAGGCAGTCAAGGCAAGCAGGCAGAGGGGTTACCACAGAGGGGATGTTAGGTCAAATGACCTTTAGGTACCCCCCGGCCCTTCGGACTTTGTTTTGTCACTGCATATCCTCCTTCAATTCCTGCTTAGCTATGACATATTTGCCTGAAGGATGCAAAAACCTGTTTTAGTGTGCATTTATAGGTGCACACGATGAACCGCACCATCCTCAGCCACCAACTTCCAGTTTTCTCCTCCAAGGATGTTAAAAAAAAAAAAAAAAAAAGCCTGTTTAAATTTTCTAAAGAATATACAGTTTTATGTGAGCTTTGTTTTGAGGTGTGTCATATGCACAGTCACGCACAAACACCACTTTAAAATCAATTTCCACAGCTTTCACCCAAAATGAAGTGAAAATTCAGGCTTAAAACTAAAAAAAAAAAAAAAAAAAATTAGATGCAATTTATTTCTAATTGTGAGATAATCTGCCCACCCCAAAATCAACTTCTACAGCCTTTTCTTCTAACTAGAAAGTAGAAATCTCAGTTTATGATTTTTTTAAATTAAGTTACACACTAGAGCTTTGTTGCTTCTTTTTTAATTACATGAGTTTTAGTAAATATATACAAATTGTATTTTGTCTTACTTGTGTTTTCAACATGACAGGTATTTATTTTTTAAGTTTTTATTTATGCTTTTTCAAACACACAGAAAAGTATGTAAAATGGCACAGCCTCCCCTGAAATACTCATCAGGAGACTTGACAATTAGTAAGTAACACTCTGCCTTATTTGTTTCCTTTATTGTGTGTGTGCACGGGGGTGGTGATTAACTATATAAGGTAAGTGATATTTGGACATTTCAACAGTAAACATTTCAGTAGATCTCACTAATAAGTCTAACACATTTATTGAATTTAAATTAATTTCTTAATATCACCTAAAACCAGTCAAATTTGACAGCATTAATTTTCTTTGATTTGCTACAAGATTTTGAAATTTACAACTCAGAAGCGAGGTTTTTAAAATTTGTATGAGCTAGATATGCAGTGAAAAATATTATTTAATAAAGTTTTTAAAAATTGTGTTAGACATGGCTTTTTCCCCAAAATGTTTACAACATTTTTTCAACTTGCAGAAAAGCTGAAAATATTGTACCCTCTATGCAGTCATGCTGTCTTGCCGTATTTGTTTCTGTGTGTAAATGTAGAAATGGTTTCTGTAGAATCAACTGTAAGCAAGCTGAAAATATAATAATTCACCCGTAAACACTTCAGAAATCTATGAAATGCCATGTGTTTTTTAATGCACACAAAAATATATATAAACATGTGACTTATTTAATTCTAAGTTAGGCAAACCATGTTTGTTTAATTGCAAAATCTATTTTTAGATAATCTGAATTGACTACAAGGATTTTTTTTTTAAGGACATTTTAAAAGATCTTATTCTTGTAAGGATCTGAGAAAGATTTTAAATAGTCAAACCAATATACATAACATTTTCAATGGTACATTATGTAGAAAATATTTTTTAGTGTTCTGAATTAGGCATGTATTTTCAGTTTGACTTAGAAATCTATTTTCAAGAAAATGTCTGAGTTAGCTAAATATACGTGTACATTTTCTGACATATCTATTTTTCCAACTTGCACACATGAGCTATATATTTTAATTATATGGTTTAGTTATATATATATATATATATATATATATATATTTAAAATTGCCTAAGAAATCCATTTAAAAAATAGGTTTTACTTAGAGATGCACCTTTAAAAAGCTGCCGGCTCAGACATCAGGTTTTTAAACTGTCTGACCAAATGGTTAACAACAACAAAAAAGCCTCACGTTATCTAGCCTATTGTTTAGTGTATTCTGAACCTTATATGACTAAAAATTTTAAAGCAAACATGTTTTAAAATCAGTTAAAAACTAATATTTTAGAAATATTAACATAAGTTTTAGTTCTGTTTTTTTTTTTTTTACTTTCTACAAGGTAGCATAAAATCAAGCCATTTGAGGAACATTTTTTACATCTTAGCAAAACTAAGGGTCATTGAGGATTTTTTTTCCCCACTGAATTTCTACTCTCTATTTCTTAGTTTATTTCAGGACATTCTTTTCAAAATTAGTGCTGGAATTAGTCTGTTTTCAATTTTGCACTTACTTCAGTATAATACCATTTTTTTTTTTTTTCACTTTACAAATGTAAAAAATCTTCAAATTCTCAAGTAACTGAAAACCTACACACACTCGGTCGGTCCCTGTTTTCTATGCTTTTTGATTTAAGTTTACCGTGATTTTATTCCTAAAGCTGCTCACACAGTGTACAATAGCTTTTCTACATAAGCAAGATGGACAAATACATTTTCCTTCTGTGATTAACAAAAAGGAAAAACTGTCTTTGTAGGTGCTCTGTCAATAATCAAGACAGATGGCCAATTTTTTTGTGAAGCATTTAGATCACGTCATAAAAAATTTAAAAGGAATATAGTCTGTAACAGGTGAAGTAAGTGTCAGAGCCCCAAAACTGCTTATGTCAAGCATAATCCCCAAGAATCCAGTCTTGGGGTGATTTTACTCTCCCCCCAATGCTGCTTCTATTCAAACCCAACCTGTCTACATACAGCCAGGAGCCCCCCTTACAAATTAGTTTCATTGGGGTGATTTTACTCTCCCCCCAATGCTGCTTCTATTCAAACCCAACCTGTCTACATACAGCCAGGAGCCCCCCTTACAAATTAGTTTCATATCTTTTCAATTTAGGCTACCCAGGGCTCATCATCACCCTCTTGTTTAGACCATCTGCACCCACTTCCCTGTTCAACAGAGCAGGAGACTGAGGCTTGGACTGGGAAAGTAGCCCTTTATCATAAATAAACAGGAAAACAACAGTCATCCTTCCAGGTCCTCCCTCTAAGAGATTCTACAGCTGGGCTAAAGAAAGGTTCAGGTTAATTAAATTAAAACGGTGGGCTATTTGGGGGGTTAATTTTCACATAAACACCACGTTCGTTTTAAAAAGTTCCTATGGAATTAAAAGCTTAATTTCCTGTCTGGGAAATAGAAAACGAAGAAGCAAGCACCTTACAGCCTCACAAACAAGAACCCCCATGAAAAACAGCAAAGCAATTATTCACAGGGAACACGGGCACACAGAGGGCTGCGAGACCATTAAAGAAAAAAACAACGAAAAACACCCCCCCCCCCCAAAAAAAAAAAAAAAACCCCAACTCCTTCCTCTCTAGGGAGGAGGGCATCGTTCATTTTCAAGGATTTGGATCTGCCAGCCTGCAAACCGACCATCAGAACCAAAGTGAGGCTGTCTGCGGGGGCGGACGGGGGCGCTTAAAACAAAACGGAACAAAAAGGCTTCAGGAAAAAAAGCCTCCAAATCTCAGTGCTAAAACATATGTAAATTGGAGGCGCCGGTCGCGCGGGGACAGCCAGGGGGGGTGGAAGGGGGAGGACGGAGAGGGATGCGGAAGTGAGGAGAGCATGCAAGGCAGAGGTGGAGCAGGATCTAGATGCTTCTTCCCCAGCCAGGGTTATCGAAGCTCGCGGACCCCAGCCAACAGACCCCGCATTTCCATGCTAGTCTTATCTTCTTTTTTAAACAGAGAGACAGACACAGACAGACAGACAGGCAGAGCCGCAGTGCACACAGGGCGTGTGTCGGAGAGGCCGCCTGGAGACTCACCGCAGCAATGCTACGTGAATGCAGAGGGCTGGAGGTGGTGTGACTACTCACTTGCTCGGCTAACAGCTGCCGGTTTTGGATGGAATTATTCCGCAACAACAAGAAAGCGTCGGTTAAACGCCTCGTAGCCATGTCTCACCCTTTGTGACCCCCAGCTCAGGGTCCCCCTTTCCACTTAAGAGTCCAGGTTTATTCACTTTCTTTCTCTTGGCCTGGCCTGGTCCCCTTCGCAGGCCTGCAGCCAAGCAGGTGCTGCTCTGTGCTTCCTCTGAGCGCAAAGACCCCTCCCCAGATAACACCTCGGCTTTCCAATTGTCTGACTCCCCCTACCCAGGGCCTGCCTTCGATCTCTAAGCACTTAAATCCCCCCAATCCTTGCGTTGCTAGCCAACTTCCCAGAGACCCCTCCCCAATCCAACCTTGGATCTACAAGCGTCTAACTGGCCAATCCGGCTTTGGACTGGGAGACTCGGAAGCCCCCTACCACATCAGTCTCTCACACCCCCTAGGGCCCGAACCTCCTATGTCTAACTTGGCTCACACGCGTCTGGGCCGTGCTTTCAGGCCTGCCTCTGGCTCAGTTTGCCCTCCAGAGGCCTGAGAGGCCTGCTTGAGGGCCCCCTTTGGACAACCGAGCCAGGCCTGGGCCTTGAAGGCCTGCTGCTTCCTGCTGGGGCCTGGTCTGAGCCCTCTAAGGCGGGGGCCCCGACCTCCTGACCCCTTCCCTTTATGGGTGGCCTGGTCCTCCACTGCCACAGCAGGCTGCCGGCCTCCAGGAGGGCAGCAGAGCCTGCCTCCACGGCCTCCTCACTCCTCTTCTCCGGCTCCCTCCATCCCCGGATCAGACTGCTGCTCAGCCCCGGGGCCGTTTCCGTGCTGTGGGTCCCGGGTTCTGGCGTTCCCCCCTGGCCCTCTTCCTGTCCGTCTCTCGAGAGTGCCCCCCTGCGACGTTCACAAGGCTTGCTCGCAACGTTCCGGGCGCGGGAGATCCCTACCCCCCTGCCCCGGGGCACAGGAGCGCTCCGCCCTCTCCCGGGGTGCAGCCGGGACGCTGGGTTCCCCCTTGCCAACTGGGCCCAGGCGCTGAGAGCGTGCCTTTGGGCAGGCCTGGGCCTCGAAAACGTGGGCCCCACGTTGCAAACAACTGCCAGGGGCCTTGGCGCGCTTGTCAGAGTGGAGTCGAGCGGCAGGCAGATTTGGGCTCCAGCATAGCCGAAGTTTGAGGCGCGCGGAGTTGGGGCGGGAGAGGAAAAGTTGGAGACGACTGCCTCTTGGAGGCCGAGCACGCTCCACTGCAGGCGGCGGCTCGCGCTCGCTTTGTTTTTTTTTTTTTTCCAATTCTGAAAAAAAAAAAAAAAAAAAGTATCAGGAAAACAAGCGGGGGGGGGGGGGGGTGCGGGGGAAGCAAAAGCTCCAGCTAGAGCTGCAAGCCGCCTGGGCCGTACCGCCGCCCGCAGTTGGGGGGTCGTGGGGACCTGCCCGGCTGCCGCGTTCTGTAGGGGGCACTGCAGGGTTGTACAATCTCAAGTGGAAAAGTTCCCGGAAACTTTGACAGACCCCCGCCCCCATCCACTTCTCCCCGCCTAGTGGGCCCGCGCGCCCGTGTGCCAAGCCGGGCCCCGCGCCCCCCGCACCCGCAGCCCGCTTTCCCGCCCTGGAATTGGGTCGGGGAGCCCCCCGCCACCCCAGCACTTGGTTGCGGACTCGGGTTGGCGGGATTTGGGCAGAGCTGCGCTGGGGCGCGTTGGAATCGAGTCGCCCGAGCCCGAGCGCGGCAAGCAGGGGCCAGGTGATCGCCCCTCGAGCGAGGCCCGAGTCCTGCGGAGTGTCCTGCCCGGGGCCACACCACGGGCCGTAGGAGGCCTCCCTACTGGCCGCACGAGGTCACCCCGCAGCGCCCAGAGGCCGAAGCCCTAGCCAGAGACAGCCTGGGCCGGGCGCGCGGGCCCGAATGGGTCGGGGTCGTGGAGCTGGGCAACCGCGCCTCCCCAGGGGCTGGGAGCTGGGGCGGCACCGGGTTCCCCTTCCCGGGGCGAGTCGGGGTGGCCCCTGACCACCGTGGGGCCGCCGGGCCGCACTCGAGAGTGTAGTCTTAACAAAGGAAAATCGCCCCGGCACCCGGGAACGGCCCCGATCCCCGCAATTGTTTCCGCATGAAACAAACTTTACACACACACGTGCATTTTTCGAGCGTCTTCCCCGTGCTAAGCGCCGAGTTTGCAAAGGAAAGATAGTAAACAAGGGAAACACAAAGCCGGTATCGGCGCTCACAAAGGGCGGCAGCCGGGCCGGCGCGGAGACCAGCGCGCGGCTGTTAGCAGCACCCGCGGGGCGCGGGGCGAGGGTCCCGCCGGGTTTCGCCGCGTCGCTGGAGGCAGCCTATACATACATATATACACACATGCATACATATAATTTTGTTTTCTAAAGGAGAACGTTTCTGTGCATCTGTTGTGTAACTAAAAATTACTGTGAAACCTATCTTCGGGAGGGAAATGTCCAAATGCATAAAAAGAACCCGGAGAGCCAGAGAGCAGGGCTGGCGCGTTGTTTTGGAGGAAGGGGCTGTGGTTTCCGGAGCCGGGCTGTGGGCGAGGGGGATGCGCAGGGAAGGGGCGCTCGTTCGCGGGCTTTCGCGGACGTTGGACGATGCCCCGGCGAGACAAAACCTCGCCGCCCCGTGTCACCGCGGACAGCGAGCTGCCTGCCTCGCCGAGCCGGCGGCTGCGGCGGGAGAAAGCCGCTGCTCCAGAGACAGGGACCCCGGTTATCTCGGGGAGGGAAATCAGGGAGCCTGTGTGCGGACCCCCGGCAAGCTCGGCACCCCGGGACATATGTGCCTGTTTGCCGAAAGAGGGACAGTCCTGTCCCCACCCACAACGCGTGCGGTCCCCGCAATGAGACCTGACCCAAGGCGCACGGCTAAGCCCCCTACTCCTGCTTCGGAGGACAGACAATGTAAATAACAACCGAGCCGGTGTTAGGCAAGACATCAGATAGAAACGTGGTCGGCATCGTGTTCCTTTCGCTGGAGCTCTCATCACCTTGCAAAGCAGGGACATGTTTACTTGTGGCTTTCTCCCCCAGGCTAGAACGCGATCTTCTTGCCTGGCGCCGTGTTTTAGTGTTTTATTCATCTTTGTACCCTCGGCCATTGCATTTACTTGGTACTAGGCTCCGGATAAATGTTTTTTAAATATGTGCATGAGTGAATTGGAGACCTGAGATATCCTCCACAAACTCTCTGTCCGCCCTGGAGTGACTTTAAGCCTTTAGAGCCATTAACGGTTAGGAAGGGGGAAAATGTGGGGTTTTAATAATCCATGTAATGTGCTCCCTGTCTTCCTCCCCGGGGCTATTGTGAAGATCCAATGAGCTAAGTGAAAACCTTTGTCAACTATCAGGTGCTGAGCAAATATTATATAGGATAGCTGTTTATTCATTCCCTTTGCTGGGAAAGCTTTACAGACTCCTGGGCTTGTGTTTCAGTAGATGGTGGTAGCCCTTCCTGGTCAGTCTTAAGTGTTTTTTGCAGGACAATCTTGTTCTTACGTTTAGGAAATCAATCAAGCTTCCATTTCTTTGTGAGAAATGAACAGGCACTTGCTCACATAAATAATGGAAGAAAAATCCTCGTATTCCCAGAACAGCCACCTCAAGCAACCCAAGAGCCCAAGAGCACGGAAACCATGAAGCATCCATGAGATTGGCATAGCAACCCGAAGGCAGCACCGTGCAGTAAGAATCCGGCTGCATCCAGGCATGGGATCGTGTGTGTGAAATAGTGTTAAGTGAAATGGAAGCCCTGGCTGGGACACGCACCCTGGTATAGACCATGTCCAGTCTGTGTACACCCTGACCCATACTGGGAGTGAGGTGGGTTGGTGGGGGGAGGATATAAATCATTATATTTGAATGTTCCTTGGCTGTTTTATTTTCCTGTCAAGTGGCTTAAGCCTGACTTTTTTTTTTTTTTTCAAGCATTCCCTCATGGCCAAGTATGTGTTTCCTTGGAATTGAAATCTAGGTTGATGGTTTTATATTTTAAAAGCTTTCTTTGTGACTCATTCTTGGCCTGCTATAGCATTCTGTAATACTCCCCAAGCTCACAGAGCCTGGGTGTCCTGTTTCTTGGGCTTTGTACCCACTTTCTAACATTTTGTCAGTGGATCCAAGAAGTCACTTTGGGAGACAAGTGTTTCATTGTCTTCTTGTCATCGTCATCAGTGCAGAAGGGAACCATAAACATGGACTTTCCCAGCTGAAGACAGACAATGGCAGGGGCAGGAGGAGGTTTTCAAGTGCTGACAGGTTAGTGGTTAGACAAAATGGGTCAGCAGGGCGAGATCCACACCCTTCAGGGAAGACGTTTAGATGAGATAGGGCTCACGGAGCCCTCACTCCATGGGCCAGCACGTAGTAAGTGCTCCTTATATGGCCATGTGGTTGATTTCAGCAGCACAAAGGTCACACAGGCTACAGTCCCTGCTGGAAAGCTTCACAGCAAACTCCAAAGAGTTTGGAGTATGGGGGTGGGTCCTGAATACTTTTTAAGATTCAGATTCTATGGTTTAGGAATCCAGATGTGTCTAAACAGGTGGAAAAAGGGTTGAAACAGTCTCAAACGGACACCTTTTAACTTGGGCCTTCCTAGCTCCTCTTGGAAGACAGATGGTCATTTTTTTTTTTTTTTTTCCTAAATCAGGATGAGCAACAGAAGCCCCCGAGTCTAATGAATGTCTCATTTGCACAGATCTGACATAACAGGCAGATTCTGGCCAGATTCAGGAAACAGGAGCTTTGTGTTCTGTCACCCCAAATAGCTCCTCAAAACCCTGAGCATTTCCAACCACTGGAAACTCCCTAGCTCTGTCTGCCTCTAGCCACGACACCTCTCATGAGCAGAGAGATGCCGCAGAGAGGCAAGTTTTGTTTTGTCCAGACTCCATTAGGTTTTTATAGCAGACAATTCAATTCAGGAAGCATTTCTAAAAAATCTTCCAGTGGCTCTGCCTAGCTCTTGCCAGGCACTGTGAAAAGGGCTGAAACAGAGCAAAACTCTTGCCTTCAAGGAATGCAGCCTCCATTAATTCTGCCCAAATGCTGGTTCTCATCGTGTGTGTTTCTCCAGCAGCCTAACACATGCTCTGTCTTCCCCTCCATCCATCCTCTACCCTGCAGCCATGGTGACCTTTCCAAAGCACAAATCTCATCATGTCACTGCCTGATTGAGGCTCTGAAACAGCTCCCTCTGGCCCATACCAGTGACGTTCAGCAGAAAACAGGTGTTGTCCAAGCCAGGCCATCACTAATAGTAACTAATGATGGTCTTTGCTTGGTTGGCAGAAAAAAATTAAGCTAATTGATGGAATAGTCTTCCACGTTAAGTGTTTCTCCCCCTCACTTTTTCTTAAGCTTTTGGTCCCTGCTACCCCTTGGCTGTTTAGAATATAGTATAAGACTATATCTGATTTATTCCAGAATCATAAACTTTACTGAAACTGTCTTTTCACATCTTAGTATTTCCTGGGAACTTCCCTGGTGGTGCAATGGATAAGGAACCGGGTCTGGGAAGATTCCACATGCCTTGGAGCAACTAAACCCATGTGCCGCAACTACTGAGCCCTTGCTCTAGGGCCTGTGCTCCACAACAAGAGAAACCACCACAATGAGAAGACTGTGCATTGAAATGAAGAATAGCCCTGGCTCTCCAAAACTGGAGAAAGCCCTTGCAAAGCACCAAAGACCTAGCACACCCAAAAATAAATAAATAAAATTTAAAAAACAATGTCCTGTTGTTCTGCATGTATGTGTTCTAATGGTGGGGGTGCCCTGGGAGGGAGGCCAGGCATTCAAGACCCTTCCCAACAGCCCCTAACCCTCAAACAATGTGCTTGTCCCTCTCCAGGCCTTGGCTCATGTGGTTTTCTCTGCCTAGATCGTGGGTCTTTCCCCTTTTTCTTTGTGGACATTTCCTTCATGTCTTAGCATCATCCATTGTCTAAATGTCACAAATGTTTATGGAATAGATGAGTGGATGGATTGACAGATGGAAAGATGAGAGGAAATATACTCGAGACCAGCATATACCAGAAGGTCAAGTTGCCCGCCTCTGTCCCCACCCCTCACTCACCTTACTCCAGCCACATTAGCCTTCCTCCTGGTTCTCAAACCACCTTAGAAGTTGCTGTTCCTGCCTACTTAGTCTATTCACACAACTGGCTCCTTTATATGATCCACCTCATATAAAGTGATCCCCCAACCTTGTCGGTGCAGTCAGAAAAGGAATGTCCTCTCCCAGGGCCCTGGGCCATCATGCCATGGGACTGTGCTGGATCAACTTCAAGACGCAAAGAACATCTAACCTCATGGCTTTTGGTCTTGGAGGTCCACAAAGAAACCTCTTAGGTAACAGCTCACACCAGCAAAGCATACCTTTGGTTTTCTTCTGTAGGATGATGTTGACACGTGTATCCTCAAATAAATCAGCCTTCCCGTCTTCACCATCTTCCTTGGCAAGAACAATTAGTTGAAGTGCCAAGCTGGGGCTGACCGGGATGACTCAACCCTTGAAAGATATAAAGGAAATCATTGTATTTCCTCACTAACAGGTACTGAGACTCAGCCAGCTCCTCCATTTCTAGTTTGTTCTCACCCCCACCCCCATGGCAGTAACCACTGGCCCGACATGGTATTCTGAGTGATGTCAAGTACAGAGCTGGACCCAGTCTTCTCCAGATGCCACTCTGGTAACCAGCAGCCTCTCATTAACCATGTGGCTTTGTAAGAGTCAAAACTCCTTGGGCTGCAAGGGACAGACCCAGAGCAAATTGGTTTAAGCTTAAAAGCAAATGTATTGGCCCAAATAACAAAAGAAAGAAAGAAAAGGAAAAAGAAAAAAGAAAAGAAATATCTAGGCATAGCTGGATCCAGAGGGTAAATGGTATCTATAAGAGTCTATTTCTCAGCTCTTCCTTGCTCCGCAGGGTTTTCATGTTCAGGCTAGTTCTCCCCAGGAGGTGGTAAATTGACGTCTGGAAGCCCAGCTCTGGTGTCTCACACCATAGCAACCCCAGTAGAAAGTACACTTCTCTTTCTTAATAATTTCAACAAAAGTCTAGAATTGATTCTCATTGGCCTGTCTTGAGTTCCATCCTCATCCCTGGACCCTAAAATGCCAAGCTAATGGCCAGAAAGTAGTGATCATCTGATTGTTTGGGCTTGGGTCATGTGACCACTTCTGGACTCAGGAAGGTGAGGGTGGCCAGGTCTGAGTCACTCAAACAAGATGCGCTGTGAGCTTCCCTTTTTTGAAGTCACTGTGTTGAGGTTCCCAGGGCTTCCAAGGTGCCACAGTGGTAAAGAATCTGCCTTCCTGTACAAGAGATGTAAGAGAAAAGGGTTCAGTCCTTGGGTTAGGAAGATCTCCTGGAGAAGAGAATGGCAACCCACTCCAGTATTCTTGCCTGGAGGACTCCATGGACAGAGGAGCCTGGTGGGCTACAGTCCATGGGGTCACGAAAAGTCAGATATGACTGAGAACACACACATACAACAATAACACAACATGTGTTGGGCCCAAGAAAAAGAATGCTGGGTACTATATGCAGCAAATTTCTGCCTCAGGCCAGTTTTCAATCCTTACTCTGTGCGCTTCACACATGGCCATCTGCCTCTCCTTAAAACTCACTCCCTCGTTTTCAGTCTGTCTGTAGGCTGGTCCCCAGATGTTCTGTTCTTGCTGTTGTGTCTTAGCCTTTACCTGCCCGTGGTTTCAGATACCAGACTCCATCGTGTCCACCCGCACAGAGCCTCCTGGATGTCCTGCCTACCCTTCAGTGAACCGCTGGCTTCCTGCCTAGGTATGCTCCCCCTCCTCCTGGATCCCTTATCTATGGCACCGAGTCAGTCTTCCCCCGAAACAGAGCCTTTGGCCTCATCTGCCATTCTGGCTCCTGAATAAACATACCATCCACGATCAGAGTGCAGAAGATTCTGCCTCCTACCTACCGACAGTCCTTCCTCCCCTCCCTGCCCACAGCCGCTCCACTGGTCATTCTCTTCTTGCCTCGAAAATCACAACAGAAGCCTCTCTGCCTTGTCTCCATGCCTCTGATGCTGGTCCCTGATGCAGGATGTTCTCTAAACCATCACCTTTCCAAAAAGATTAATCTGGTCATGCTCCTCTCCTGATTAGACGCCTGCTCTGTCATCTCACTGCCTACGGGGGGAGAATGAACTCCTTAACTGTGCTTCTAAACACCTGTAGTGCCCATGCCTCTCAAGCCAGACCTGCCGGGAATCCTTCGCCTTGTGGAACATTCTCGGCACCCTCCGTGGTTACCATTTCTGTGCCTTTTGACATTTGATAGCTTCTGCTTTGATTTCTTTCCTCCACTCGCACCCCCTTCTCCTGGAAAACTCACTCACCTTCGAAGATGAAGTTCCCTGTCACCAGTGAGCCCTTCCCCAGCCCTGCAGGCAACATCAGTCACTTTCATTTCTTGGAGCACAAAGCTCCATGTTCATTCATGACGTGGAGGACGTGCCACCCTGTCTTGCGTTGATCTGTTTCCACATCTGCCTCCTCCACTCATTGGGGACCGTGGGGAGGGCAGGCACTGCCAGAGGGAGCACTTGCTCATGGAGTGCGACCAGATGAGTGACATTTGGGCATTGCTGTTGGGGGATGGGGAGGGAAGTCGGCTACAGAATATCACAGTGTGAAGGTGGATTGTTGTTTAACCACCAAATCCCAGGGTTTGGGATGTGAGGTTTGTGAGCCAGGCTGGGCAAAGAAAATCCCAGTAGATGTCTTGAGGGCCAGCTCTTTCTGATCAGGCATCATCCATAAGCTCAAATGGCTCGAGGTATTTTGGCTAATAAGAAGGTAGTGTAAAGGGAGGATGGGGTTGGGGTGGTGGAGATGGAGAAAAATCCACCTGAATTTTGCATCTCCAGTTGGCAGATCTCCTATCTACCAAAGGCCAGCTTGTCCTTAGCCTCAGTCCCAATCAATTTGAGCCTCAAAGTTGGATTGTCGGTGGTAAACACATGACTCTGTTACCCTCTTTCCCTTTTGTTGCTTTCAAAGTCCAGTTGCAAACCTGGTTAAATGTTTCCTTTGTCTCTATGAGATGTAGCTTCACTCTTCTCCCCTGATGGGATGGATGGTGTGCTTCATGTCTCTTTGATGGAAATGGAGGCTGAGCCAGTTGGACTGGAGTCAAATTACCTCTGGAAATATGACTGGACATGGGTCTGGGTGAAATTCATTTGATTCTCTCTGGGTGCTCTATGTCTCCTGTGGATCCTGGAAAGCAGGGCATGTGCTATGTACAACATGCAATGGACAGATATGTTCAGGCCCATGGGGACTGCCGAGTGACAGGACTCCCCGGAGGCCCAGTCTGAGCAGGCTAGGGAAGAGCCAAGCTCCCACAGGCTGTTCTACGTGGGTCACATCTCCCACTTCAAAGGTTACCAGAATGGAGATGTTTAGTGCCTCCTGGGTGCCCCAAGGACCTTTTCCAGCCCTTGGTATTTAGATCTGACTCAATCGATGGAGGTCCCCATTGCTTTACCAATACAGAAGTATTGAACAGCTACCATGGGCATGGCATTGTAGAGCTGCTGGAGTTTCGAAAGATGCTCTGCTCTCAAAGAACTCACAGTCTAGCTGGGGACACAAAACCAACAGACGGGAAACAATTAGTGAGCACTGGAGCTTGAAAAAATATGCCGAAGTGACTATGAAGGCAGCCGCAGTTCAGAAAAGGGAGAGATTGATATTTCAGCGAAAGCTCCCTTCATGAAGGAGGCAGGGGAGGACCCGTTCCTTGAAGGAGGGGCCAGGGCATCAGAAAGGGGAAGGCACCCCAGAGAGGGGGAAACAGCACATGGGAAGCTGGAGAAGCAGGAGAAGAAGAAGAAGGTGGGTGAGGGACCAGGAGAAAGCTCCCCAGAACCCAGTACACACTGGGGAGGTGACGATGCAGAAATTAGTCAGGGTGGAGCCAGACTTGGAGTTCTCTGGATGTCAGGGCTTTAAAGGTGACATTCAGGGACTTCTCTACTGGTCCAGTGGCTAAGGCTTGGTGGTCCCAATGCAAGGATCCTGGGTTCAATCCTTTATCAGGGAACTAGATCCCACGTGGCACAGTCAAATCAAATAAAATTTTTAAATATTTTAAAAATATCATAAAACAAATGTGACATTCATGCAATTTATAAGCACTTATCTTGTGTGTAACAGGCACTGTGAATCATGCTGGAGGCTCAGAAATTAAGAAGATACAAGGAAAGTCAGACACTTTAATAAATATCCTTCAGTAAGTGTTACAGGGGAGGTACCCCCAGGAGCTGGGAAGCCAGAGATGGGCAGCCAGCCTCACTTAGCAAAGATTAACATGGGCTTCATAGAGGGAAACTTGGAGGGCATTGGAAATCATCCAGGTGTGGAAGAGGCAGAAGCATGACCTGGCCATGTACAAAGATGTTCAGAGCAATGAGAGGGTGGACCATCTGAATTCTCAACAAAAAGCCACTGATGAAATAGATGATGGTCCATCCATATGGTATCCCCGTAGAGCAGTTAAAAAGGATAAAGCTGTTCAGTATATATTGATTTGGAAAGGTCTCTAAGATGTAGTATTAAGAGAAGGAAAAAAAAAAAAAAAAGCAAGATCCAGAACAAAATATATTGTATGCTCTCTTGCTCTCTTTCATGTGGGGAAAAATGATGTATGTGTTTTGCTGGTAAATGACTAGACATCTCTGGAAAGAGATGCAAGAAACACGGACTGATGGTGGTTTCCAGGGAGAGGAGCCAGCCAGGGAGCCCAAAGGAGGACTGTGACTCAGCCTTGGTGTGAAATGACTCCAAAGGGAGACATCGCTTGAAGTTTAAAACGTGCTGAAGAGCAGCCAGTGGATGGGTGAGGAGCTGTGTTCCGGGGGAGGGGACGCCCAAAGGAGCCTACGGTGTTCCAAGGCCCTTAAAGATGCTTGGGAGGAAGACACACAGGCAGAAGATGCACCTTAATGAGAATGATGTTCCAGGCTAAGGAGTTCACACCTTAGCCTGGACACACTCACTCACTCCATCAGTCGATACTGACGCGGACCGAGCAGGATGGCTTTCGAGTGTGCTAACTTGGTGTCTCGTTTGCAGGGTTAAATCCAACAGGCTGCTGAAACGAAATGTCGCAGACTGGTTGTTGTTCAGTTGCTCGGTCATGTCTGACTCTTCGCAGCCCCATGGACTGCAGCACACCAGGCTTCCCTGTCCTTCATTATCTCCCGGAGCTTGCTTAAATTCACGTCTGTTGAGTTAGCGATGCCATCTCATCCTCTGTTTCCCGTTTCTCCTCCCTCAATCTTTCCCAGTATCAGGGTCTCCTCCAAGGAGTCGACCCTTCACATCAGGGGGCCAAAGTATTGGAGCTTCAGCTTCAGCATCAGTCCTTCCAATGAATATTCAGGGTTGATTTCCTTTGGGATTGACTGGTTTGATCTCCTTGCAATCCAAGGAACTCTCAAGAATCTTCCCTAGCATCATAGTTCAAAAGCTCCAGTTCTTTTGTGTTCAACCTTCTTTATGGTCTGAGTCTCACGTTTTACATGACTACTGGAAAAACCATAGCTTTGACTACATGGACCTTTGTTGGCAAAGTGATGTCTCTGCTTATAAACATCAGAAATTTACTTCTCACAGTCCTGGAGGTTAGGAAGTGCAAGATCAAGGTGTCAGCAGGGTTGACCATTGGTGAGGGCCCTCTACCTGGTTAATTTCTCAGGCGGGGGTGGGGAGCTCGGGGGGTCTCCCTTTGTAAGGAGACCCCATTTATGAGGCTTCCACCCTCAGGACCTCATTACCTCCCAAAACTCCACCTCCTGATGCCATCGCCTTGCGGGTTGGGATTTCAACATGGAAATTCCAGGGAGTTGGGGGTGGGCACACAGATATTCAGATCATAGCACTTGGCCAGGATGAACTACATTTCCTGGAACCCCTTCTTTGTCTGTAGTCAGGATGGGCCACAAGGAGGTCCTTGCAAGTTTCTGGAGGCCCCGTTCCCAACTAGGCATCCAGGATGGGCAAACCAGTGTGCTGCCTGCCCTCCTACAGTTCCCTTTCGAGAAGGAAGAATCAGAAAGTAAACAACAAATAAGGGGACTTCCCTGGTGGTCCAGTGGTTAAGACTCTGCACTCCCAGTGAAGGGGGCCTGGGTTCGATCCCTGGTCAGAGAACTAGATCCCACATGCTGCAACTAACAGTTCGTGTGCCCCAACGAAAGAGTCTGAGTGCCTCAACTAAGACCTGGAGCAGCCAAATAAAAAAAATTTTTAAGTTTATATAAAAAGAAAACAGCAAAAATAAATAATGAGATCTCAGAAAGTAAGGTCATGCCAGCAGAAAACTAAAACTAAGTAGCCTGCTTGAGGCCAAGAATGTTTCAGGGAGGTCTCTCAGAACAAGTGACCTTGACCTGAAGGGCAGCGGGGACGGCCCATCAGCCAGCCGTAGGGGCTCAGACTGTGGGTCAAGGGCTCCGAGGTAAGTCGCGCTGGAGTCTTTGAGGAACAGGAAGGAGCCGGACAGGCTGGTGGATTGTGAAGGAGCGGAGAGTGTGAGGGGTGGGGTTGGAGCTGAGGGGCTCGATGGCCTTGCAAGTCAGCGTCTGGATTTTATTCTAGAAGCGTCCTGAAGTCAAGGCATCTTTCAGAGTTGGCCATGAGACAGCCCACACAGAGCTCTTCCTTTGAAAAGTGGGGATAAACCATGGGTCTTGCTCTGTGTGTGTGTGTGTGTGTGTGTGTATGTGTATGTGTGTGAGGGACAGAGAGAAATTTCATGTCTTGGTCTTTGCCTCGGACTGACTTGCAGATCCTTCCACCCTGTGTCCTGGCTCCCTGCTGGTCTCACCAGAATCCCATCTTTCCAAGGAAATCAGACTTCCTTCTGCTAAGAAGATCTTTCCAGGCCCTGAATAAAAGAATCACGCAAAGCTGAATAACTCACGCGGTTTTACGTTTCATTTCCCTGGGATGCCATTAGCAACACTGAGCCCTTCTGCCTGTATTCAACAGAATTTCTTACCCTGTTCTGCCTGGAACAGAAGGGAAACAAAAGGGGAGGAGGGGTCTTGGGGAGCCAGGCCGGGGAAGGGGGTGGTGCAGCGCGCACCTTTCAGCATAGGGAGGACCCCTCGAACATGACAGATGTTAGTCACCTTCCCCAGGGTTCGTGGGTCAGCTCCATGTACCCTTACTCCTGCTCCAGACCTCCTGGCTGCAGCGTTTCTATCTAATTGATTTAGAAATAATAGATTTATTGGATAGATGCTTACAGACCATGGAGGCCAGAGAAGGGAAGCCATTTGGCCAAGGCCGCATGCTGCCCAGTGGCAGGATTTGGCCGTAAACCCAACTTGACTCCCAGAGCGGCCCTCCGGCACACAGTAGGGTCCCTCTGAGAAGAACTGGTCCTTCCCAGAGTCCCTGGCAAAGGACGGCACATCCTCCGTGTGGTTTTCACAGAGGGTTGGTCCTGTTTCTCACTAAATCACATAGATCATGGCCTGTTCATGAGCAGGAAGTGGGTCAGAAAGAACAAAAGCAGAGGACCACTTACAAATAGGGGATGGACACGGACCCTTCAGCCAAGCCACACACGGGCTTAAAACACAGCCAGCTTCTCTGGGAGCCGCCCCATACTTTGTATGTCTTCAACCAATTTGGGGTGGATGGGTCAAAAAGTGGCTGATCACCGTGTGAGAGCTCTTGCTGCTCACCTCTCCCTTCACTTAAGACCCAAACTGGTGCCTCCAAGAAGCTTCCTGGATGGATGGAAGATGAAGGGATTCTTTGGCCTCGACCAGCATTTCTGGACTCATGGGTCATTCCAGTTAAATTTCCAGAATTGAGTCTCATTGGCCAGACTTAGGTCACCTGCCTCCTCATCTGGAAACCCATCCATCATTCCTACTGGAGGTGCTGGTGGTGGTGGTGGTGGTGGTGTGTGTGTGTGTGTGTGTCTGTCTGTCCTGGCCTGGTTCATCTACCAGGGCTGAGGCAGGTTGGGGGAGACCTTTACGAGGAACATCAGGGCTTTGTCACCAGAATCAGAGAAAGTGGAGGCTGGGCCGGCAAAAGGATCAGCAAGCCCCAAAGACTGAAACACAAATTTCCTCACCTCCTTTCAGATCTGCAGAGAGCTGCAGGACCACGTGTTCATCTCTATAATATGCTCGGGCAGGGCAGGGGCTTTGTTAACATTTGTGGAGTGAATGAAAGAATAAATGAATTGTTCAGTGAATTGCGGACCTCCTGGAAGTGAGAGGCAGTCCCCACGGTGGGAATAGAGCAGGGACTCTGACAGTTGTAGGGGATGGCCCTGGACCCCGCGTCTGGCTCACGGAGAATACACAGGGCCCCAGCAGGCTGACCACCCCCTGCCAAGGGCACTTGAGCTTGACACTAAGCTGGAGGCCGTGTGAGCTGGCACGCTGGCAGCAGGGCCTTGGGCTCAGGGTGCAGCTCCCTGTGAAATGAGGGCTGTTCTTCCCTCGTGTCAGCCTTGGCCCACGGCCCTGGGCCTAGAGAAATTTTCATGGCAACAGATGGATCCAGAGTGATAGGAGGGGGCCCTGGGAAATGATGGCTTCCTTGCTGGTGGGAAGCCGAGCCATCACCACCCCAGAATGGAGAAATGTAGGTAGGCTTATCTCCTGAGTTGAAGGGGTATGGGTTTCCAGGGGTCTGAACAGCATCCAGGAGAGATGGCGGGGAAGCATCCCTTCCTTGCGGGTTGGCCTGGCCGGAGTGGGGCTCCCTGGGCCCTGGGGAACAATGCCGGGCATAGGTAACAGTGACTGAACAAACAGCTCTGTTGTTTCCAGTGTGGGAAGCTCCGATGGGCTGTCTTTAACATCTGGAAAGGGAGGTGGGAAGGGGCCAGGCATGTCTGAACGCTAAACAAGGCTGCTTTGGGATGCTTTTCATGCAAATCCCATGATTGAGTTTCCCATGTGTGGGAGCGGTTTTTTCACAGCTCCTTGGTCTTTTAAAATGAGAGGCGAATGAAGGCTGGAATGATTTGGTAGCCCCCAAAGGACCTGCTGGGGGAAAAAAAAAATCCCCAGGCTCTTGGCTCACAAAGAAAAAGCATCCCATTTTTCAACAAACTCTGCCTAACCATGCTTCCCTTGCGGGGAGGGGTGCGGAGGCTCAACTGCTCCTGATAGCAGTCATCTCAAATAACCCTCCTGAGAGTTGTAGGGGCCAGTGTTTCTGAAGTCATGGAGAGGCAGAGCCAAGATGGAACTCAGGTCCGGCTGGCTCCAGGACACATGCCCAGCTCCTCAATCATGTTGTGGATTTTGAAGGAATCTACTACTGCCACCCACGATGATCTTGGTTAAGCCCACTCAGCCAAGAGCACCTTGTAAGCAAGTCCTCCAAGGACAAATGTGTCAGGAGGTGATGTTGGAGCAGAGAATGGCTGGGAAAGAGTGTCTCGGGGCAAGGGAATGGTGGCATCTGTGATGTTGCCAGAAGGACTTGGGGTTTGGCTGAACCGAATCAGGTTCCCTCTCCAGTTGTGAAACCTTCACTCCCCTAAGGGCTGCAGTCTGAGATCAGCAATTCCCCCCAATCTGGAAGCATCCATCCAGTCCCTCCAAGCTATAGCCACAGAGGAGGATCTGAGTCGGCCTTTCCTTTCAACATTGGGTCTGGCGGGCTCCCACTGGCTGGGTGGTCTCATTCCCCATCCCTGTGGCTGCCTGCCCTTGCCATCACCTGGAATGGAAGGATTCCGAGGCCCTTCTCCAGAAACTTCTATGGAACATCTCCGTGTGACACGAGGGCTGGCCAGCACTTTCCACTCTCCTCCAGGGAGCTTCACTGTGAAGAACATTTTCTTTCTGATTTGTTTTCGTCTCTCAACAACCACGGGTCTCCAGCTGGCTTCACATTCTTTCCTCTGGTGGAAAAGGTTTGCAGGACTGTTTCTGGCACTCTCTCTCTCTCTCTTTCATTTGATTTTAAAGGTGCAACAGGCCAACATCGAAGAACAGAGTAGGAGAGCGGGAAGAAGGAAGGAACGGGGGTGGGGGTGGGAACAGCCATCCGAGGACTGTCCCTGACCTTTGAGGAGGTCACTTCCCCATTGGATTCCTCAGTTTGTCCACTCCTCAAATGGGCATCCCACAGGAGAGTCTTGAGAGACAGAAGCTGGGGTGTTGTCCATGTGGCTTCAAGAGCTAGAAAGAAGGGAAGCAGGAGAGAAATCTCTCTAGTTCCCCAATGTGGGGGCTGGATGCTTCTGAGGGGAAGCTGGGCTGTGCATTGTGGGGTATTTATCAGCATCTCTGGTCTGCACCCAGGAGATGCCAGTGGAAAACCTGAATTGTAACAACCAGTAATGTCTCCAGACGCTGTCAGACATCTCATGTTGAGATCCACTGCTCAGCACGTCCCAAGGCCCCGGATGGTGTCCCCTCATAACTGTCTGGACTTGGCACCCTTCAAGGTCTCCTGGTGACTCAAGTGCTAGGGAACACTGATGCCATGGGAAATGGGAGAGACTTAGGTCCCAAGCTGGTACAAGGCAGCCCTTCACTTCACCTGGACACCTCCTTGCCCAGGAGGTCCCTCTCTTGGGAGGCGGTGCTGCCTCCTCTGAAGGCTCAGTAAAGCCCCCAGGACACACAGCATCCCCCCAAAGCCCCAGAGGTCCTGCTGCTCTGTGACCTGCTGGAGCAACAGCCCTTACGGTGCGTGGTGTCCCCCCAGGCGCTCGATGCAGGGGGGACAGGTCTTCGGATCTCCAGCACACCCGATCCCGGCAGGGCATGAGGCCCCAAGGAAGACGAGGGGGCCTGAAGGCTCTCTGAGACCACCCCCCACATACATGGCTCCCCAAACTGGGGTGCCTGTGGTCTGAGCTCTACTTTTCTTACACTTTCATTTTCCTTTTTTTTTTCCTGGTTCTTGGCTCTGGAAAAAGTGGAAAAACATATACACTGACCATACTGTTGATGTCTTGTTCAGAGAGAAGGAAAGATTTCACAGTTACTCAGAGAAAACACTGGTTGACGTGTGGTTAATAAATCACGCCCACATTTATGCATTTGCGGGTGTGGGTCTCGATGGCATTTTTCCTTTCTCGAGAAGAAAATTTAAGCTCCAGACTCTGACAAGACCCCATTAAATAGGGCCTTTCTCTCCTGCTGAGGACTGCTTTCACGTGAGTGTTTGTCAGACAGCCCAGATCCCCTCTACCCCTCCAGAGGCAGCACAGAGACCCTCGCACCAGAGCCGGCATCTCCACCCCAAAGACCAGGGCTTAAGGGAAGCAAGAGGGTTTCCTGGCATCAAATTCATGAAACTAGAGACAGGAAGTTGCCTTCCCGATCAGGGACCACAGGGCCTCCAGCGTTCAGGACCCATATCATCAGTACTTAGTAGGCAGAGACAGATGACTTCTGTACCCAGATGGGCAAGGTCTTTGTCTCTAGCACATTGCCCCATCTCCTCTCTGGCAGACAGATCCTCCTGCCCACCCTACCACCCCCCATGCTCTTCTCCCCCTCGCTTCATCTAGCCTGTAGTCACCGGGCTAGAAAATGACTGTTGAATAAACTATCGATCAAATAACAAATATTTTTAGCATCTATCATGTATATGTCACTGGGTTAAGACCTGGAAAATGTATGGGGCTTTGGGGAAGTGGGGGGAATGAGGCTCTCAGGGATGAAGAATGGCAAATACATGGTACGCCTGCCCCCGCTCTTCCCGCCTGTGCTCCTGGCAGACATTGCTAATCAATCACTGGACATGGAGCTCAAGAATTCAGTTTGATGTACAGTTCCAGGCTGCTCCTCCTTGGAAAGGTCTTTCAGTATGTAACTCTGAGAGAGAAGGGGTCACCCACATCACCAGCCAAATGTGTCTTATCTGTCCTGGTGATCAGTAGAGCAACAGATATCTTGTCGCCCTGAATAGTCTGGGAATCTTGGCAAGATGAGACATGCACTCCTCATAAAACAAGGCCCTAGAGCATCAGAGCCATGAATGTTGATTGTCAGATGAGGCCATGGCAGGAGGTCTATTCTTTCTGAGGGGCTGCTGCCTGCCTCCACCATGGCCAGCCTGAAAGACTTCTTGGGGGAGGTGGCTTGCCAATGTGTTCGCTGTCTCACTAGTGCATTGGCCTTTGATCACATGGCAATCTTGCATCCCTGCCCTTCAGGGAGACCCACTGCTATCCAGCCATGGGAAACTTGCATACATTCCTGGAACTGGCCAAACATTCCCCTCCACAGGGGCTTTGCACTGATGTTCCCTCTGCCTAAGATGCTTTTGTCCTAGCTCCTACCATGGCTGGCTCCTTCTGAGCCTCCAAGTCCCAGCTCCAAGTCCCCTCCTCAGAGAAGTGCCCTGGCTGCACCCTGCTGCCAGGTCTTCCCATAAATCTGTATATCGGGTCCTTGTGTTGTCTTCTAGATGTGATCTGGCCTGCAAGATATGGAAGCCACCCAGGTGTCCATCAGTAGATGAATGAAGATGTGGGGTGTGTGTGTGTGTGTGTGTGTGTGTGTGTGTGCGCGCGCGCGCACGCACGCGCGCGCTCTTTACAACCCTATGGACTGTAGCCCACCAGACTCCTCTGTTCTTGGGAAACTCAGTATGCTGCAGTCCATAGAATCTCAAAGAGCTGGACACGACTTAGCAACTGAACAGCAACAATTTAATTGTATATCAACTACACTTCAATAAAAAAGGAATATGAATGACTACATTTAATGTAGATATGAATGAAATTTTAAAACGTTTCAATGGTAAAAAATAAATAAAAATAAACACTATGAAAATGGAAAAAAAAAAAGAAAGGCGGGGGGAGGTTAAGAGTCAGCCTGGTCTGCTCATGACTCTGGCCCTGACACCAATGGTCAGGTATACTGTAGATGCTCAATAAATATTTGCCCAAAGAAGAAAGAAGGAACAAAGTTCTAATGGTTGCATGGGAGGCAACAAGGAAAACTTTGCAAAGCCTGTCCAGAAAACAGCTACACAGTCCAGAGCGCCCTCTTTTGTGCATCTTTCCATCCAGGCATCTTCAATTTCTATAGCTATCTCCCCACCCGGGATCCAGGTCAATCGCCTGTGGATCACATCAGTTGCCCAGGGCTACTGCAATAAAGGACCACAAATTAGGGGGCTTAAAAAATAGGACTCTAATTTCTCCCAGTTCTGGAGGCGAGATGTCTGAAGTTCAGGTGTGGGCAGGACCAACCTCCTTCCGCAGGTTCTAGGGGAGGGTCCTTCCTCGGCCTCTTCCAACTTCTGCTGATCCAGGGTGTCCTTGAATTGCAGCCATATCCCTCCAACCTCTGCCCCCATCTTTGAATTGCCACCTTCTCTCTGCCTCTGTCCTCTCCTCTTCTTATAAGGGCACCAGTCATCAGATTTAAGGCTGATAACTTTGATAACTGATAACTTTGATAACTTCATCACAAGATCCTTAACTGGGTATATCTGCAGAGATCTTTGTTGTTCAGTCACTAAGTTGCATCTGACTCTCTGTGACACCATGGACTGCAGCAAGCCAGGCCTCCCTGTCCTTCACTGTCTCCCAAGGTTTGCTCAAACTCATGTCCATTGAGTCAGTGATGCCATCCAACTATCTCATCCTCTGTTGCCCCCTTCTCTCCCGCCCTCAATCTTTCCTGGCATCAGGATCTTTTCTAATGAGTTAGCTCTTCGCATCAGGTAGTATTGTATTGGAGCTACAGCTTCAGCATCAATCCTTCCAATGAATATTCAGGGTTGATTTCCTTTATGATTGACTGGTTTGATCTCCTTGTTGTCCAAGGGACTCTCAAGAGTCTTCTCCAACCCCAGAGTTTGAAAGCATCAATTCTTCGGCACTCAGCCTTCTTTATGATCCAATTCTCATATCCATACATGGTTACTGGATATATCTGCAAAGATCTTACTTCCAAATAAGCTCACTGAAGTTCTGGGTGATGTGAAATGTGGAGAGTAGACACTCTTCGGTTCACTCCAGGGAAGATCAGGACAGAAGTTTCTGGATATCCAGGGCTGTCCTCAGGTCCAGACTCCCCAGAGCTGAAGGTGACATTCACGGAGAGCTCTCAGCTGGCTCGGTACCCACTCCTGATGGGGACCACCCTGTCTCTTGCCCCTCCTCAACGCTGAGCTCTCTCCCAGTAGGGTCTGTGTAGCCCTGCCTTTTGGGAATGACCTGCATTGCCTTCTTTCTTTAGGGGGTGGATGGAGGTCAGGTCACCTTGGATTCCATCACCATCATCATCATTGACTGCACTGGTTTTCTGGAGCTGTGTATGTGTTTAACTTATTCTGCTTCTTTAAAGGCACACCAGAGCGGCAAAAGAGTCTGGAGGTCCTTGTAACATCAGCACAGGATGATGGAGGGCCCACTGTCCCCAGGGCCAGGGGCCCTCTGGGGAGATATAGGTCTCTCTTCTCCTGGGCCCACAGCAGGTATGAGCTGTCCCTGAATCCTGCTTTTGCAGGAGAGCGGGCAGCAGAATGGACCCCAGGAGAGTCATAAACCCCAGGCAGGAATGAAGCATGGCTGAAAATGCTGGGCTTTGAATGGAATAATATATGGCCCAGGAGATAAGCCTCCTCTTATTTCAGGGCTTGCGTTGCTGTAGCAAAGCCCCAGATGGATTCCTGGGAAGAGCTGAACTAGGAAAGAGACATAAGGACCAGCCTGTCTGCCCTCCTGCCGGCCAGTGTTCAGAGGCAGTCAAGCCAGAGTGTCTGTCCTCAGGGAACCCCTTACTCATGGGAAAGATGAGCACATAAGCAGGGGCTTGCAGGGAGGAGTGTGGAAGAAGGCAGGGAACCCAGTTGCGGGGGGTGGGGTGGGGGGTCGGGAAGGTGGGCTTTGGAACACACCCGCTTCTCTCCAGCTGGTCCCCTTGCAGCTTCCCTGGTCCCTGACACCATAACAGCCCCCCTCTCTGGGCTCCCAAGTTTCCCCCAGCAACCCCAAACACTCTCCACACAGGAACCAGATGGACTTTAGAAATCAGATGAGGGAGCTGGCGTAGGTAGAGCTCTTTAGGATGGTCCAGTGATAACCATTTTATTGAGAATGACAAAGATATAGTTTCTTACCCTCACACACTTTTTCACCCTGTACCAAGGCCAGGAAGGACTGTTGCCAGGACATAGGACGTGGATGAATATCTCCAGCCATGGTGAGCACTGGCCTCTCTGATCTCCCAAGACCAGCAATGCCCCATACGGAGCACTTCCTCCTTCCAGCTGCTTCCTAACTTTCCTGGGGAAGAAGTAAGTGAGGAACTTTGCCTATAAACCCTCCATTCTTTGAAAAATCAAACACAGCTCTTAGAGACCAAACAACTGACTTCGCCCAGACTTGAAGGGTCCTTGACACAGAGCGAGGGCCTTGGAGGAAAGACAAGTTCTCACCCAGGAGATAAAGTCATCCTCTCAGTAAAGAAGAGCACCTAGAGTTTCCATTTGGATTTTGAAGGCCTTGGGGAAATCCTGGGGACCGTTTCCAGGTGGTTTCAGAAGTACCTGGCATATGGTAGGTACTGGATGAATATTTGAGTAAACTGAAGAGCAATGGTATTAATAATTACATTTAAAACTAGAGGCTCTTTATTGGGCACTTATGAGGAACCAGTCTGTGCTGAGTGCTTGACTCTTAACGGGAGATGCAGCCTGTCCCCTGATGGTGACAAAACTGGGCACATTCTGGCTGCAGGCAAGGGTGGATGCCTGCTGGGCTCTCTGGAAGCCCACGTCTGGTTAGAAGGACAAGATATCGAAAACTTCACCACTGATAAGGGTTAAACAGCCGTTCAATACAACAATAGAAGAGATGTTCAAGGCACTACATGATTAATTGCCCCAGGAGTCATAGGGATGATAAATGTTTTAGGGACTCAGGGGAGGGAGCCATTTGTCCAAGGCTGGCAGAAGAGACAGACATGGGTGGGGGGAAGTCAGTGTCGTTTCGAAGAGGGACCATGGAGCTGCTGTGGGATCCACAGCAGTGGGATTTGAGGGGACTGTCTTTTTTTTAAGGAGTAAGTCTGATACTTAGTTAGTCACTTGCTCTAGTCTCCCTATGCTAGAGTCCTTAGAAAACCAGCTAGTTCAAGAAAATTGGGAGCCAGTGAAAGCTTGATATTTATTTCCCTTCCAGCTGTTTAAGAAAAGTCTACTGTGGCTCAGATGGTAAAAAAAAAAAATCTGCCTGCAATGCAGGAGAGCCAGGTTCGATCCCTGGGTTGAGAAAATTCCCCTGGAGGAGGAAATGGCAACCCACTCCAGTATTCTTGCCTCGAGAATCCCATGGACAGAGGAGCTTTGTGGGCTACAGTCCACAGGTTGCAAAGATTTGGTCTCGCCTGAGCGATACCACTTTCACTTTCCAGCTGTTTAAAATTCTCCAGGACAAGCCAGACATCTCAGATCTTTCCTCTAGAAAGTGGGATGGGAATTCGGTGCTTGCCTCCTATGAAATAGGGTGAACATGCTGGCTTTGAACCCCAAAAGTAGTTGGGGCATCTCTTCCTTGGCAAACGGGCTCCACAGCATATTAGACAAACACATTTTTTTGTGGCAGTGGTAAGACTGACAAGTGTTTGGATCTTGCCCCAAATTTCAAGAGGTTGAAGCTGAGGGGTTTCTCTGAAGCTATCAGAGGTCTGGATGATGTTCAGTCTGGGAATCTATTAAGAAAACAGTCATTTCATCACAGCTCATACCAGAAATTGGTTCGTGGACGCCCAAGGCTTTATCTCATTAAATTGTGTTGCTATCTATTAATGGCGTTCAGGCTGTTTCTCTGGGAGTGAGGTCATCTGGCTGTTTAGAAAGTCCCACCCAGGTCGGGGAGGTGCTGCTATCTGCAGACTTGGGGGAGACCATGTCTCTCCCTGCATCTCCCAAGACACAAATCATCCAGGGGCTGCATCGGCTCAAGGTACAGCTGTCTGTCTCCCAACCCAGTGGGCGCCACTCTGGGCCCCGGCAGTGAGAAAGCAGGAGGCTGACAATGAATCACATGCTGCCATCTGCAGGGGCTGGCTGGTGACATCACAGCTGGGGAGGGGGGCTCCTGGAGCCAGGAGAGGCCCAGAGGGCTCCGAAGATAGTGACAATGACTGCACCTTTCTCTGTCTCTCTGCTTCTCTCTCCATCCACCTCCGCCCCAAGCCTAACTGACTAAAATCCCCCACGAAAAAATGAAGATTTGCAAAAACAAATCTTTGTGACTGATGTTAAGTCATCCAAGGGGCACCTCTCCCAGCTGGGTCTTAAAAGGCAGCCATGATGGACTCGAGACAGGAGGTAGTCCAAGGAAGAGTCAGGAGGCCCCAGCTTTGGGCTCAGAGTCGGGGTCCAGTCCCCATTCTCTTTTAAGCAGCCCACTTGGCTGTGCTGAGTGTTGGCGTTTTCACCTAAAAAAAGGGCTTTCCATGAGGACGGTAGCAAAGAATGCATTTCAGCAGTAAGAAGGTGGCCGGCGTGGCAGCACCAGGACTTTCTGTGGAGGGCCCACCCCTGCAGGTCCAAGTCCCCTTGGATTTTTCATCGGAAATGTCCCAAGGCTCTGTTTTCCTTCTCAGCTACTCTCCCGAGGGTAGGGAGAGGAGATGCCCAGGGAGGAAGAGTGTGGTTTTCTCACCCAGAAGTCAGGGGGTGAAGTGGAAGGAGGAAGGGTCAAGGGTGTCTCAGGCTTTCATGAACTAAGGCTCCTCTTCTCCACTCTACCACTGACCTTGCCACCCTCTGCCTCACACTCAGGCCAGCTGGGACCGTGCCTGGCTTCCTCTCAAGAAAGTGAACCCTTGACTTGCTGTTAGCATCCAACTATAGGGGACTTGGGAATCGGATAAGCCTTTTAACCTGCCAGGGCACCAACTGCATGCATGTATACCCCACAGGCTTTTCTCAAAAGGCGACTTCAGCAGATAAAGCCGAAGGAACCCAGTTCTCAGTTTGATATTGGTCATTAGGGCAAGGGACCCTCACAAACACACTCTCATCCTGTCCTTAGAGTTTCTTGGATTCCACACAGAGAGGAAGGACAAGAGGAACAGGGAAGCTGTAAGAGAGAGGAGAGAGAGAAAAAGAAAGGAAGGAGAAAATGAAAAAGAAGGTGGGAGGGGAGAGATCAAAGGCCTAGACACAGGAAGAGAAAACCAGAGTCAGAAGGAAAAGTTTGAGACACAGACATGGAACCACCTTCACCAGTTTGAGTTCCAGTGTCCTGCTGGCCACCCAAGAAACCCCAAACCCCGCATGTAAGCCATCCCTGAGCTAGGCCCTCAGAAGGCCTTGGACCGGCTGCAGAGGAGAAAACTGCCAAGGAGCCCGGTCAAGGGAGACGCTGGGCAAAGGGGAGCATGCATGGCAGGAAGGCCTGAGGCTCTGCCTTCAGCCCCCCAGACTGCACTATCAGAAGAAAGAGCCAAAACCTAAGCCTTCAAAGTTCCTGCCACTATAGCCTGATTTCTTTCTCAGGCCTCAGAGGTAAAAACTAACTTCTAAATGGTTTAGAAAGGGCTACACATGACCCTCCAGTCCCCAAAGGCAAGGTCATGGGGGAAAGTCAAGCTGATTGCATTGCTGTCCACAAGTCTGGGTGTTTGGATGTGGTTTGTAGACTGAGCTCACCCTGGCAGCACCCAGAGCTGGGTGGGCACCTCCAGGAGCCGGATGCATGGAGAGCCCTTGGGGGCTGCCTCCTCCCCATCTGGGTAGGCAACGCTGGTGCAGGCACAGGGTCCAGCCCTGGCTGAGGAGCCTGTGCTCAGGACACAGATAAACACAGACTGCATCTCAGGTGGTCCTAACACCTCGGAAGGAACAGAGAGCAGCCCTCTCGCCTTCTGGTCTGTTCCTTGTTATCGGTTTATCTGTCTGTCTGTTTGCATCCATCTCTCCCACTGGGCAGGGGCTGCCCTGACCTCAGCGTTGCCCCCCGCCCGCACATGGCAGGCAGCCGTGGGGTTGCGGAGTGGGCGGTGTGGACGGCGCATCTGCCTGCCCTCTGCCCTCTGTCTGGCTGGGAAGAGCAACTGTGGTCTCTAGGGCTGTCACCTCCTATCCCGGCTCACGGAGGGGCATTTCAAGACAATGAGGGCCAGAGGCACAGCGTGGGCGGGCGGCGGGGCTCAGGCTGAGAACAGGCGGCCAGCGGGGACTCGGCCCCCACTCCTGCGGCTCCGCTGGGGAGTGACTCACCCGGCAAGCGGCTGGCGTGAGTCAGCTCGGCCGTGATGTGCTCTGCACACTGATGAAGCCAGCATCAAAATGCACATGGTAACGGGCAGCCACCGAAAGCAGGGGGCTCACCTCATGCTTGCAAGCGTGTGTGCGCGCGCGCGCGCACACACACACACACACACACACAGCCCCTTCTTTCCCTCCCCACTCCTACCTTCTCTCTTTTCCCCACCTCCCTGCTTCTTTTGTGTTAAGACAAGAGCATTAACTTTGAATCAGAGACCTCCTACCCCGACTCACCACATACCAGTCACACGCAGCCACCGACGGGTTACCTTGCAGCCCTGGCCCCCGGGTTCTCATCTACTAGACGTGGAGACAATGAACTCCATGTTGCAGGAATCCAAGTCCACGGGACGGGCTGAGGATGAGGCCTGGCATGTCACAGGTGCTCTGGGTTCATTCGGGCCCCCAAGGCTGGCGTCGGTCACTGATTTGTGCATCTGACAAGCACCCAGCCAGCAGACCATCCCCGGCTCTGCAGCCGAAGGTCTGGCAGTGAGACGGCAGGCAAACGAGTCAGATGTGCCCTTCTGCATCCTCACAGCCACACACAAAGCAGCAAGTGAGTTACAGAGCTGGGAACCAAGTGGAGTGGGAGGAGGGTGGCAGGCCTGGGTTTTTAGGAAGAAAAGCATAGCAGTAATGAGGAGGGAGGACTGAAATCAGGAAGAGAGCTCCCAGTTCAGGGCAGCTCGTTTTCAGTTACTTCTGCAAACAGTCAGGGGAAAGGGTCAGTGGGGACTTAAGAGCCAGCGAAGTGGCCACTGGTCAGAGGAACCCACAGATGATCAGGACTGTGAGAGAAGAAAATGCTCTCTCTGGGCCCCTCATTTTTGTTCATCCCTGGGTGAAGTACAGGATGTTTTCTTGTGTCGGCCATACTCTTCTGGTTGACAAGAGCAGAAACTCAGTTCGGTGTGGCTCAAGGTAAAACATGGGGCTTCGTTGTCTCATGCAAGTGCTTCTCTGGAGGGATGGGGTGGACTGCAGGCATGGTGAGATTCAGGGGCATTAAAAGTACTGTAAGCATCTTGCTCTGCTTTGAGTTCTGGTTTCCTTCATGTCAGTTTCATTCCTAGGCAGCTTCTCCCCACATGATGGCTCACGGTGGATCCCAGTTTATAACGTCTCATATCAGCCATGCCATAGGGAAGCCTTGATTCTCTACAGCCTCCTCCCAAAGCCCCATGATTGCACTGTCTTGACCTACCAGTCATGTGCGAAACTCTAAGTGAGCCATAGTAGACAGAGTGGACTGCTCTGATTAACTCACTCTGGGTCATGAGCCCCACAAAGACCTCGTGGGTTGAAAATAGAGAAAGGGTGTGTGCCTGCATGCTAAGTTGCTTCAGTCTTGTCCGACTCTTTGCGACCCCATGGACTGTAGCCCTCCAGGCTCCTCTGTCTTTGGAATTCTCCAGGCAAGAATACTGGTTCAAGATGCCATTCCCTTCTCCAGGGGATCTTCCCGACCCAGGGATCGAACCCAGGTCTCCCACATTGCAGACAGATTCTTTACTGTCTGAGCCACCAGGGAAGAAGCCCTAGAGGAAGGGTGGCCCTCCAGAAAAGAGAGCCAAAGTTTTCCAACTTCTATGCCAAAAGAAAGAGGAATAGATGTCCAGCCTTCAGAAGAGACTGAATGCATCTTTTCTAGCAGCAGAGCAAGGAGGTCTGCTCTTTAAAGAACCACAGAGGGGTAGAGAGACAGTGTTGGAAGGGCAAGAGGTGGACTGGATTCATGAGTGGGGGGCACTGGGGAGGAAAGGACAGGCCACATCTCCAGCTAGAGACCAGATTTTAAGGTAGAGGAGAGGCTGGGCTCTATGGTGGGTTGATGGAGCTCCTTGGGACGGGTTAACGCATCCAGTAAGAGGGTGCATTGGTTTCCTAGGGCTGCCATAAACCACCCCAAGCTTTCAAACAACAGAAATGTTGGCAGGTTTGGAAGGTTTCCAACAACAGAAATGTTCTGGAGACCACAAGGTTCAAAGTCAAGGTGTTATTGGCAGCCCGGTTCCCTCTGAAGGTTGTGGAGAAGGATCTCTCCCAGCTGCTGATGGCTTCCGGCAATCCTTGGCTTGTAGGCATGTCATTCCCATCCCTGCCTCCATCTACACATGGCCTTCTCCTCTATGCCTACATCTCCTTCTCTTTTGTCTCTTATGAGGACACCTGTCATTAGATTTAGGGTCCTCCCTATTCAGGATGACCTCACCTCCAGATTATACCTATTACACATGCCAAACACTTATGCCAAATGAAGTCATATTCTGAGGTCCAGGATGAGTTTCTCTTTGGCGGGGTGGGTAGGGGGGTGGGGGGACCCAATGCAACCATGTGCAGTGGAAAGAGGGCTTGATTTGGAGGGAGGAAATTTACAGAATTCTGGAAGAGACTGGAGTTCTTCGGTCAAGTCAGAGGAATGCATTTGTTCCTCTGCTGATCTATCCAGATGTTGTCAGGCACTCACCCAGTGCACCCATGTGCTGATGCTGAGCCAGCGCTGATGTGAACTTGACAAGCTCTGCCTCCCAGTGCTGCCCACTGGCTAGGGACTGATGAGACCGCAACAGAGCCAATGTCATGCACTCACACATTTCCCCTGATGAGGCCAGCAAAGTTCCCGGAGGATGTGGCATGGCCAGGTTCAGCTGTGGAGAGAGGGAGATGGGAGTGAGGGCTGGTGTGAGGGTTTTAACTTGGGTGACCAGGACAGGGGACGGTGGTTGTGCTTTCCCTGAGAACAGGGTTGGGGGAGGGTGGGCATGAGCAGGTCTGCAGGAGACAGTGATTCCCTCCACAGGTAGAAGGGTGTGTGCCAACGGGGACCCCAGACTCAGATACTGATGGGTGGGCTTCTGGAGGAGGGGGAGGGACAGCCAGGGTGGGGAGGCTGGCGTCTGGGGATGTGATTTCCATTGCAGCCATAAGCACTGTGCTTAGTTCCAGGCCATGGCAGGAGCCCCCGGAGTTTCAGAAAGTGTTTATCATGGTGCATCTGAGCCAACAGAATGAAATTCTATATGGAGGTCAGACCCTCTGGGGGGCCCATTCTTCATTTTCTTGGGCTCCAATCTGATGGGTCTAGTCTCCGTCCAAGACCACCTCGTGAAACCAGAAGGCGTGACGGAGACTTCCTGCAGGGTTCTCGGAAGCCCAGGGCCTCTGCCCCAAGCACCACCCATCTGGCTTGCACAGGATGAGGCAGGGAGGCGGGAAGGGGACCCCAACCAGGATGAGTGGCCCCCAGCAAGGAGGGCTCAGAGCCCAGAGCCCCGCCCTCCCCAAGAGACCGCTCCTCAAAGCAGATTAGTGTTGTCGGATTGTTCTCACACGCGCGTGAATACTCTGGGGCTTGGAGGGGATGGTCTCCAGACCACCCAGGAGCAGTCCAGGTTTAGATGCTAGATTTATTAAATAGCATAGTTCCTACTCATGGAAGAAAGATAGTAAGTAAGAGAAGAGAGGCAGGGAAGGAGGAACAGAGAAACGGTGGGAAGGAGTGGAGAAGTTGCTAAATCTTCAAGGTCACAAGGAGCCTGCCACGCCTGCCAGCTGAAGCCCTCTGCGTGGGCTTCCTGCTGTTTCCTGGATCCCACTGACCCAGCTCAGTCCCCACCGCTCTCCCTGACAGGGAGCAGACTGCTTCGAGAGTCCTGGAGCACATGGGTTCATCCACCTCCAACAGACAGAGCATCCGGGTGCCCCAGAGACACCTCGGTCTCCCCGCTCCAGGCTCAAGAGTCCATGGAACACCCTCTGCCTCCCCTAACCCCTCCACAGCAAGACCAAAGGAGCAATTCCCCCCAGGGCCCGCCCCAGCCAGGACCAGGGTCCAGGTTGTACCACAGGCCAGGCTCCTCCTCCATGTCCAATAGAGGACATGGAAGTGCCCTCACGTGGGTGGTGCTCAAGAAATAGGATGTGAGTGGATAAACCGCCTTAGGTAGATACACAGTCTACCAACAAGGAAATCAAGGTGAGAGCGAGCTACTCTGCAGGGGGCACGCAGATCCGCAGAGCTGGAGTGAAGATACACCCAGTTCCGAAGAACTCCAGAGAGAGTGGCATGAGATTCCTGTTGCTGCTGTGAAAAAAATCTACCACCGACTTGGTCACTTGTTGTGCAGTCACTAAGTTGTGTCTGACTCTTTGTGACCCCAGGGACTACAGCATGCCAGGCTCCTCTGTCCTTCACTATCTCGTGGAGTTTGCTCAAATTCATGTCTGTTGAGTTGGTGATTCCACCCAACCATCTCATCCTCTGTTGCCCCCTTCTCTTCCTGCCCTCAATCTTTCCCAGCATCAGGTTCCTTTCCAATGAGTCAGCTCTTAGCATCAGGTGGCCAAAGTATTGGAGCGTCAGCATCAGTCCTTCCAATGAATATTCAGGGTTGACTTCCATTAGGATTGACTGCTTTGATCTTGCTGGCCAAGGGACTCTCAAGAGTCTTCTCCAGTACCACAATTTGAAAGCATCACTTCTTTGGTGCTCAGGACTTGGCCACTGAAACAACAAATCCACAGCCTCACAGTCCTGGAGTCAGAAGTCCAATGCAGGTCTCACAGGGCAAAAGTCAGGGTGCTGGCATAGCTGGCTCCAGTGGACAATCCATTTCCTGGTCTTTCCGGATTCTAGCCACCTCCTCCTGTTCCTTGGTTCACGGCTCCCTTTTCCAGCTTCAAAGTGTCCATGTGCCTCTCTGACCTTGCTTCTGTTGTCACATTGCTGTCTGACTCCAGCCTGGAAAAGTCCCATATTTAAGGCCCCATGTGATTAGATTGGACGTAACCTGATCATCCAGGAAACTCTCCCCATCTCAAGGTCCATAACTTAATCACCTCCGCAAAGTCCCTTTCCACAATTTCCAGGAATTAGGACATGGCTTCTTAGCATTACCCCAGTACTCAGAGCTGCTCCCCAACCAGCCAGGGCCTCTAGGAAGCTCCTGGCAGAGTCCAGCTCTGTTTGCGGATCCCTTTGCCTAAAGATCCAGGTGGAATTGACATGAGGGGACCCAACTGTGCCATTAACACCCTCCCAGCAAGGGCCTGGGGGCAGGCAGGCAGGATGCACCAGAATGAAGCTGGAAAGAGGCTTTAAATGTGTTCTGGGTGTGAGTCAGGGGGCATTTGGGGAGCAGAGAGACCAGGGTGGTTGAAGAGTAGGAAGTGGGATTGAGAGGTAAGTGAGGGGGCTCAGTAGAGGCTGGACCAGGAGGAGCCTGCAGAGTTCTCAACAGGAAAAGGCAGTTTCCCAGCTATATTTCAAAAGCCTCCCAAAGCTGAGATGGGAGAGTGCAAGCCTGGGAGCTAGGACTCCTCAGAGTGATGGTGGCCACATGTAGGTGATAACTGTTGAGCTGGAGATGGATGAATGTACTCAAGAGCTACAAGGAGGCAGAATTGACCGCACTTACTGATGAATTGTGTGCAAGGGTGGTCTGGGAGAGAGAGGTCAAGGACTCAGGTGGGGGCTGCCCAAACAAAAATTGATTTGGGGATAGAATGAAAGCCTCTCTATTTCGTGAGTCAATGAAGTGCAACTCTGCTTGCCTCAGTCCTCTGGACAAGCCAAACCAGCACCTCAGCTTCCAGAATGGGGCCTGGGGAACCAGCTGCTCCTTTGTTGGATCACCACTTCCTCACTCTCAGGGGAGAAATGTTACAAGCATACACCCTGTAACTATACTCTTAAAAATCACTTGGATTAGTCCTCTGCTAGGTGAAAACATCCTCTGGTCTTGCCTCAGAATGTTGCTCCATGCCCCAGTCATGCCCAAGTGCAAATTGCCATTCCGTTCACAGGAAGGAATCAGAGAAGAAAGGGGGAGAAAAAAAATATATTTGTTTCTCAAACTGACCCCTGAACAAACTCACTGTGATCTCAATGCCACTGGAAACCTCACTTTAACTTCAACCACAATATCCAAGCTGCCAACTCAACCTCAGCCTCAAGTCTAACCCCAGCCCTAAACTAAACCCAACCCAAGCCCTAACCCCAGCTCAACCCAACCAACCTAACTCAACCTCAATTCAACTCTTGCCCTAAACTAAACCCAACTCAACTCTAACCCCAGCTCAACCCAATTCAGTCTCAACCCCAAATATAACCACAGCCCTAACCGAAAACCAGCTCAACCCAAGTCAATCTCAACCCCGAATCTAACCCCAGCCCTAATCTAAACCCAGACCAACACTAACTCCAGCCCAATCCAACCTAACACAATTCAGCTTCACTCCTAACTCTAAACCCAGTCTTGAACCCAACACAAAAAAACTTTAACCCCAACACAGTCCAACTCAACTCTAATCCAAACTCTACTCCTAACCCTAAACCTAATGGCACTCCAACCCGTGCCAAACTCAACCTTAACCTCAACCTGATTCTAACTCTGAGAGGTGATGCTTAGAAAGCTCACATAAGCCTGCGAAGCAGACCCCTGCAGGATGATGTAAAGTGGAAAGGCATTGCTGGCCCATTGTCCTGATGGATAAACAAAAACCAAGTGGCCATGAGTCCTGGGAGTAAGAGTAGAACCAAGAGTTAAGTTCTGGTCCTTGAGATCAGCCCTGGAGCTTTAGCCAGGCCTCCCTGGGTGGAGCTGGGTTGGGGCGACCAGGGTCTGTGTGTACCTGGGTGGCCAGTGGACTCGTGTCCACATTTACTGTCTTGCAGAGTCTTCCCTGGCCAGGGCAGCCTAAAGACTGCCTTGCTAGGCTGCCTGGTGGGGAAGGTTGGGTGACCTTGGACCTACATTTTTGGTTCAGATGAACGTAAAGAAGCTGAAAAGGGTGGTGCAGAGAGGCCCGGAGAAGGAGCTCAGGGAAAGAGGGAGACGGGATGGAGGGGACATGAGATGCCCTCTGAAAGGAAGAAAATTGGTCTGTCCCCATGACACCATTACCCTGCCTCCTCCAGTCTGCTTAATCCTCTGAGTAGGGAGTCAAGGGAGAGGAACTCATCCAAAAAGCAGACACCCAAACCCAGGGTACTTTCTGTCAAGGGAAGCAGACGGCGGGCTCCAGACAGAGGGTCCCAGTGCCTCCCAGGCCCCCGAGTCTTATCTTATCTCTGCTGCCAAGTGCACACTGACCCCAGCCTGTCCAGCCACCTCTTCCACAGGTCGCCTCTCAGTTTACCTGCCCAGGAGTGCTGGTGTGGGGGGGCAGGAAGCTGCTAGACCCACTCAGGGGCAGGATTGCTCCCCAGGGTGGGGGCCTGGGCTCTAGGATTTGAGGCATCTGCACTCACTGTGGGCAGCAGCCCTGACATATTTCATTGTCCCTGACGGCAGGGATGCGTGTACCAAGGCCTCTTGGTTTCTGCTGCCATCCCAGTGGTTTGGGAGCACAGGAGTCCTACAGTGCCCTGAGAATGTCCCAGCTTCAGTATGGAGACTGCTGTCTGCACCATGGCCTGTGCCACTGGGTGTCCCGGCAGGGGGGAACCATGCCTCTGCCGTCAAGTCAGGTATACCTGGGCCTCACTAGGGACTGGCCCGCAAAGTACTAGCTTCCCCTGCCACTCCCTCCTCCTGGGCAGTAACGTGGGTGTGAACAGGAAAGGAGCCAAGGCTCTTTCAAGGGGACTGTAGGCCAGTATCCTCAGGGAAGTGCTGACATCTCTGTGCTTTCATTTCCCAGCTAAAAAGCACCCAGTTGGGGCAAGGCTTCTGCTTGGGAAAATGCTAATCCCACTTCCACTCCCCTCCCAGCCGTTTGAACCAGCCCTAAAAGTGTTAGTGGCTCAGTCCTGTCCATCTCTTTGAGACCCCATGGACTGTAGCCCACCAGACTCCTCTGTCTGTGGAATTCTTTGGACAAGAATACTGGAGTGGGTAGCCATTCCCTTCTCCAGGGAATCTTCTGGGACTAGGGATTGAACCCGGGTCTCCTGCGTTGCAAGCAGATTCTTTACTGTCTGCGCCAACAGAGAATTCTAGCAGCAAGTCCCTGGGCCTTTTCATGCCTCAATTTGCTTATTTGCAAAATGGAGACAATGAGAGTACTTGTTCATACGATTGTTGCCACCATTAAATAAGTCAATATATACAAAGACGCTTATATACAATAGAATGCTTGCCATACCACCTATTAATCACTCAAAAAATTACTGATAATTATTATTGTTACTCATCCCTTAGAGCTCAGTAAAAATGTGGCGTCTCCCACCACCTTGTCTAAAACATGTAGGCTTTGTTATGATCTCTCATCACGTTCTTTTCTTCTCCTTCATGGCATGTTGCACATTTGTAATTATATGTTTACGTGCATGGTTCTTTTGCTTCCTGTGTTTCTTCCACCAGACTGGGAGCCTCCATGGGGTGGGGTGGGGCTTTCTCCCCACTGCACATTGGGGGGCCAGCACAGCCCGAGCGAGTGGCAGGAGTCAATAAACATTGATGGAAAATAGTCCCTGAATGATTGAACAGAAGATTCGGTTTAGTAAGTGAGGGGCAGGGTGCCAACAGCTCTGCCTCACTGCACAGGGATGGCCCAGAGCCACCAGCTATGTGTCCGACCCTCAGAGGGAGGCCCAGGCTGGGAGCTGGGAGCCCCTCGGCTGAAGGGTGGTAGGGAGGCTGGAGATCCGGAGGCTGTAGGAAGACCCTTGTCGAGAGGTTGGGAAGCCTCGTGGGTGACCATATGTGCTGCGGATGCTCAGGACAGAGCTGGGCTCTGGGCACCAGGGAGGCTCCTTTGCCTGGTCTTCCCTCCTGTCTGCCCTCCAAGTGGAGACCAGGCAGTGTGAGCTCTTATGGGAGCTGGGGGTGGCAGGTGGGAGCAGGGCTGGTGATTTCCAAAGCCGCTTCTGCCCTGGGCAGGGGGGGCTGGCCTCTGGGATGTACCCTAGTCCTTGCCTTGGAATCTTATACCATTTGGGGCATCTCTGTCCAGTTTATTCTGTTTCTGCTTCTCCTGCAGTGATGTCCTAGGAACCTGGGCAGGCAGATGGGCCCTGTGGCTGCTCTGGCCATGAACTCCAGCCTTGGGAGAAACCTGGACCTGGGGAAGCTTGTCTGAAGTCCAGAGGGGTCTCCTAAATAGGGCTCGTGGAGAAAGAACTGCTCAGTCAGTAGCAGCAGGGGAAGCATCCTTCAGCTCGGGGACCCCCAGGCATTGTCTCATCTTACATGGCCAGCTTTTCGGGGTTGGGGCAGATTTGAAACATAATTAGCAAGCCAAGCCTGCACTTTTCACCTCCCGAGGCCTTGGGACCAGTTGCGTGACTGTAGCCCCTGCCCACCAAGAATACTCTTTTTACATTTCCCTGCGGCCAGGGCCCTTTCCCTCGCTGACGTGTTCAACGCACCATTTTCTAATGCACAGACATTTTACAAGGGAAAAGGGAAAAAAGAAAAGGCTCCTCACATCCCCAACCCAAGGTAAACAAACCCGCTTTTTATTGAAAAGTCCTGACAGAAGCAGAGTGAGCTGAATATCCGGAAAACATATAAATCATGAGGGACGTCCTGAAAGACAGTAAGCAGATGACTGGAGATATTTGTGTAGTTATTACAGTCAGACTTGACGTGACGCTCGGGCCCTCGGCAGGAAACAAAAGGGTGACCTCAGGTGGGAGCTATGCTTTGTTCAGATCCCTGAGCCCCCCAAGGGCAGGAACCGCACCCCAAAGTCCTACGCCCCAGGCCTAAACTGGAGTGAGTGAGATCTTGAACAAAATAATTGCTGTGTCTGAGATGGTTTGTCGTAAGGAATCTGGAAACTCCATCAAATAAAAACCTAAAGCTGGGGCGAGGGGCTTTTGGACAAGGCGCTGTTCTCTCAGTGGCTGAGGAGCTTTATATTACCAAGATGGAAAGTGACAAGATGTTAACATACTACAGAGCTTGGTGCCATTTGGGCAGACCTGTCTGGGTCTGAAAGGGGACTTTCCACGTAAGTGCAGGAACGATTAGAAGTCTGCGCACAGGTCATTGTGTTTAATGCTTACAAAGGTGCTGATGGCTGCTTGAGTGTGTCCCATTTGGTCACAAACGTCAGCTGTTCTCATCTCTGTGATTCACAAGCAGTCCTTGTAGACACAAGCTGGCCTACAATTTAGGGACAGCTCATATAGCCGGAGGGATCACGGCAAGTTGAAAAATAGGCTTGGCTTCCCCAGGTCCCTTCCTAGGGTGAGGGGCAGAGAGCAGCATGGTCCCACCTCTGTGCCTTTCACTTCTGTGTACGATGCCCAACACACAGTCGGCAATGAATAAATAATTACCAAATGATGGAAGGGAAAACTTCTGGATCTCTTATTCCCCACCCCCTTCCAATAAAAGTCTTGTCCTTCAGGGCCCTCCTCAAAGAACCTGACCCCATGGAAGAGTTGTGCCTTCTCCCCGCACATACCCTGGGTCCTCATAGAACACAGCACCTGCTCTCACCTTCAACTCTTGCCACCTGGGGTAGGGCCGGGCCCACTTAGTCAAGACCTGTTGACTGACTATTAAAAGGAGAAAGGAGACTCAGTCTGATCTACTTACAGATCCCACTGAAACCTCAGGAGCCCCAGTTAGTAGGAACTCTTGCGAAGCCGATGCAGGGACATGGGACTTGGAGAAGGAGGGAAAGAAAGACCATTTTGTTCCTTCGGTAGAGGAGGGAGCAGTATATAAAAAGTGCTAAATAAATGCCAATCTATGAGATACCTCATAAGATACCACATCACATCCTCTAGGATGGCTAGAATAAAAAAACAGACAATTACAAGTGTTGACAAACCTGTAGATTGGAACCCCCATATGTTGCTGAAAGTGAGAGTGTTAGTCACTCAGTTATGTCTAACTCTTTGTGATCCCACAGGCTGTAGCCCGCCAGGCTCCTCTGTCCAGGGGATTCTCCAGGCAAGAATACTGGAGTGGGTTGCCATTTCCTTCTCCAAGGGATCTTCCCTACCCAGGGATCAAACCCAGGTCTCCTGCACTGCAGGCAGATTCTTTATCATATGTTGCTAGGGGGGAATGTAAAATGGAGAATCTTCTTTGGAAAACAGTTTGGCAGTGTCTCAGAAAGTTACACATAGAATCACCATGCGATCCTGTGAGTCCACTCATAGGCACAGAGAAACAAAAATGCGTGTCCACACCACACGTACACATGAATGTCCATAGCAGCATTTTTCACAAGAGCCAAAATGTGGAAACAACCCAAACACCCTTCAACTGATGAACTGATAAAGCACATGTGGTGTATTTCTAATATAGGGGTCAGACATAATGGGCAATGAAGTTTTGGTACATGCTATGTCTTGGGTGAGCCTTGAAAACATGATGCTAAGTGAAAGGACTCATGCACTCATGCACCCACATACTGTATGCTTCCACGGGCAGAATGGTCAGTGGGTAGAGACAGAAGTTGGTTTGTGTTTGCATTGGGCTGGAGGGGTTGACGGCCAATGGATATGGGCTTCTGGGTGTGATGAAGTGTTCTAAAATTTAGCTTGTGGTGATGGTTCCATAACTCTGTAAACACACCAAAAGCCATGGAATTGTACACTGTCCTTGAGTGAACGATGTACAGCTATGAATTATATCCCTGTAAAGCTGTTAAAAAAACAATGGATGCGGGTTCCTGTCTTGCCTCGGCCACTTTCTCTCTGAGTCTGGGGTTCATGGCACAACCATGTTGTCTCTTCTCTGGGGCCGCCTGCCTCCCCAGCTTCCTGGTTCTGGAGGTCACGGAGATGATGTCAGTCCAGTTCCCCAGAGGGGCGTCATGGTTGGGCCCCAGGGCCCACTTTGCCTTGCTGATCTTTGTCACAGGAAAAACATAAAACAGAGGAAAGGCGTGCGGACAGCCCCTAATTACTGTTTCCTGGACTTCCAGCAAGCACGTCGCTCGAACCCAGCCCAGCCCTGGTGATGTCTGGCCTGTGGGGAATAGGAACTGCCTGCATCCTGCAGACAGGGGCACCCAAGGAGGGGAGACGTGTACCATGTCCATGACTGCCAGGGAGACACCCAAGCATCGGCATGGGACCGGAGACGGTAGTGGGAGGGGCGCTCTGGGAACACTAGCTGGCTGTGAGATGCTGAGTGAGTCCTGGGACCACTGTGAACCTCCATTTCCTCATCCATGAAATGAGAATGGCTGTTGTGAGTCATAGTGAGAAATGTGCAAAACAGCTTCACCTAGCACCCAAAGGACACCCAGTGACAGGTGACACATGGACAAGGTGTGCACACGAACCGCCAGGTGGGAGTGGGGTACCTGTGTCTCCCATTTTAGAACAAACATGGGGATACACAGGGGCCCAACCCTGGGCAACTCACACAGGCATCAAGGGACAGGGACCCACGACCAGAGGGGCTGCACAAGGCAGAGGCGGCCATCAGCCCCATGTGACAAATGAGGAGACAGAATTGCAGACTTCAGGAGGTTCGGAGGAGGGTTTCTTCTCCTTTGCCAGCCCGAGTAGATACAAAGAGGCCCAAAGAGTGTCAACCAAGGATTCCTCCCTGGAGGAGAGACCAACAAGGCCTGGGTGGTTGGAGCCTTGAGCCGCAGGGCTCACCCTCTGCTGCTATTGCCTAATAAGTTCAGAGGCCTTGGCATAGCCTCCAGGTAATCATGATGCAGGAGAACCAGGCAGGCCTTGGCGTCCCAACTCACCCGCCTCATCAGGGCATTTGCAGAAGAACAATTTCCTAGTGTCTCGGGCTGTGGGCTGTTGGCAACCATGCCTCCCCTCCTGCACAGGGGAGCCTGATGTCAGTTACATGTCCACATAATTGGCATGAGGTGATGGTGGTGGCCCTGGCACCAGAGGACAGGCCCGCCAGGCTCCTACATACCTGGGCCTGATTTAATTTTGTCCCCTTCAATTAAAATCAGCCCTCTCGCCCTTCCGCAGGGCAGACGGCTCAGACATGGAGCAACTTTGTTCCAGAGCTTCTCTTTCCTTCTCTTTCCCAACTGCATTTCAGACTTTCCTCTCAACTCCAGGAAGCTCCCACCTGCCCCTCTCTTCCTTTTTCCGTTTTATTTCACTTTTTTCTAGGAACAGACCAGTGACTGCATGCTCCTCAGAGGGTAGGAAGGGGGAAGAAAGTCCTGAGCATAATTAATACAACTTCATATATTTGGGACTTCCCTGGTGGCTTCTATGGTAAAGAATCTGCCTGCAATAGCAAGAGACCCGGGTTCGATCCTTGGGTCGGGAAGATCCCCTGGAGGAGGGAATGGCAACCCACTCCAGTATTCTTGCCTAGAGAATCCCAAGGACAGAGGAGCCTAACGGGCTACAGTCCACGGGGTCACAGAGTCAGATATGACTTAGCAACTACCATTTTCATATATTTGGAGCTTTGGGAAACCAGTCATCCAAACAATGCCTTGTGTTAAAGTAATAGAGGAAAAATGAAAATAAACAGAAAACTTTTCCATCTCTGTTTCCCTCCCACTCCTCGTAAAAGAAACAAAGCAAAGGTTTCTGTCCACATAGATTCCCACAGTGATATAAGTTTTTAAAACATCGTAAACATTGATCTTGGCAGATGGCCACGTGGAAAGAATGGGCATTACCCACATGACGCAATGGCTTGAAGAAGGCAAGATGCCCTCCTGAGAAGGCCCAGTGCAGGGCGTCTTTGCAAGTCTATTCACAGATGCCAGAGCAAATCGGACCTGGGTCCATGGGGCCCTTGCTACTGAGCAGCACCCCAGTCCTTGAGGCGTGTTTCCCTCTGCCCACTGTCGGGGTCACAGGTGGAGGGTTATGTGGGGCAGGCTTCACCCAGGCAGGGGCAACTGGCTGCACTGGGGTCCCCTGCCTCCTTTGAGCTCACAGCCTGGTGGGTGCAGCTGCCAGGAAGTGTGAGTTGACTGACTGAGGAGGAAGGAGGGATGAAGGACTCATGGGAGCAGGGGGGGACGGACCACAGGAGTGGGGTGGGACTAGTGAAGATAGGAGGAAAGAGGGACGGAGGGAGGGACTGAAGGAGGGCTTTTTTCCAGACACCCAGGTATTTGAAATCCAGTAGTGTGAAAGTCCGGGCTTCCCTGGCAGCTCAGATGGTAAAGAATCTGCCTGCAATGCAGGAGATCCAGGTTTGATCCCTGGGTTGGAAAGATCTCCTGGAGAAGGGAATGGCTACCTACCCACTCCAGTATTCTTGCCTGGGAAATCCCATGGACAGAGGAGTCCAGGGTTAAAGAGCAAAGATTCTGGGGTCCAATGTGGGTCTGTACCCCTGCTCTGCTGTGACCTTTGGGCACCTCCTAACCTTGCTGGACCTCTGTTTCCACATCTGTGAGTGAGAACAAGGACAGAATCTGGTTTCTGGGGCCCCTGGGAGACTGAAGGGGCTTTTGGACATGCCTACAGCTCAGTGCTAGGGCCCGGGTCCATGTGGCCACTGTGCTAGCCTGGGAGAAGGAGGTGGAGAGCAGAGCAGAGCAGTGGGCTATGAGAGGTCAATCAGAGCACTCCCAGGAGGGCAGGGCAGGCAGATGACTCTAGGTGGGCTCAGAGGGAGGACTCCTAGCCTAGGAATAGCTCAGCCTCTGGCTTGCAGACACCGAGAGAGCACCCACTCTTGGGGTGAGACCAGGATAGGCCAGAGCATGGCTCCTGGGCCCGTGGCCTTCAGAGCGGGGAAACTGAGGCTCAGCAAAGTTTAAACTGCCTAACTCATCATCCCCACGTTGGACAGAGACGGGACAAAGAAGCACCAGCATGGCACCACTTTCCTTCTTTGGCAGCCCCACCAGTGGGCCAGCAGGACCCAGGGGTGGTTGGGCAGGTTGCTGGCTGGTCGCCCTCCTTCCAAGAGTCCTGTTTGTCTGGAACCAGAAAGAAGGAAGTTTCCATGCAGGTGCTCTGAGTTCACAAAGCCCCAGGCCCTTGCAGGCCCCGTCTGAGAGTCAGCTTTGATTAGCGCCACCTGTCCTCTTTGTCAGACTCTTCTGGCTAATTGAATTCTGGGTTCCTCCACTACCCTGCTCACACGTCCAGAGGCAATAGGAAAATTTTAGGAAAATGCTCCTCTAAGAGAAATGGAAAAGCTGGGGCCTGAATCCCGTGCATGTGGCCTCCAAAGCCTCCCTTCTAGCCCTCTCTCCCTGGGTAAAGTGAAAAGTGAGAGTGTAGTCATTCAGTCATGTTGACTCTTTGTGACCCTATGAACTGTAGCCCACCAGGTTCTTCTGACCATGGAAATTCTCCAGGCAAGAATACTGGAGTGGGTTGCCATTCCCTCCTCCAGGGGATCTTTCCAACCCAGGGATCGAACCTGGGTCTCCTGCATTGCAGGCAGATTCTTGTGGTCTGAGCCACCAGGGAATTCCCTGGGTGCCGGGCGGGAATTCTGGAAGCTTTCCACACACACACACACACACACACACACAAGGATTACCTATCCTCAGTGTTCACATCCATAAAATGGGGTTACAACTAGAGTTAATGACCATGGCAGTGAGTGACCTAGGTTGGCCTCTTGTCCACACTAAGCAGGTCCTGCTCCTTGCCAGCTCTAGAGCAGGTGCTGGAGGAGATGCTAAAGCCCCTACCCCGCAGAACTTGTCCTCTCACTCAAGAAGAACAAGAAACAGGCTCACAAATAAACAGAATGTTGTTCATGATTAAAGCAGTAACAAATGAATTCAAGGAAGACCAGAGGTGGACAGTGTGGGGAGTCCACTTCAGATTGGGTGGTCTAGGAAGGTCTGTTTCTCTGGAGTTGTGACTCGGATATTGAGAGGGACATGGACATGGGAATAGTTCCAGGCAGTAGGACAGCACATGCAAAGGCCCTGAGGCAGCATGGGCTTGGCCTGTTCATGAGCAGCAGGTAGGGTCCACTCAAGGAGGAGGGTGGAGGAACAGTTGGGAAAGAAAGGCAGGGCTGAATCAAGTAGGTCCTCTTGAGACTTTCCTGGTATCCTAAGTCTTCACCCAGCAGTGGGTGGGCAGTGGCCAGAGGGCCGGGGACAGTGGCCCCTGGCTGCTGCATGTGACAGCTGGTTTATGCACCTAGGACCCCTTGCTCCAAGGCAGACAGCTGTTCCCTGGATACCTGTGGGCACCAGCAATGTGCATTAGGGAGCAAAGAGCTTCACCTTATTGACATCAGAGTAGGCTGCTGGGTTACTGCTCTCTTCCTTCCACTGCCAACCAGCCCCTCCTCAGTGCCAAGCACAAACCCTGGTAATTGAGGCTAGAACCAGGTGCCTAGTAGAAGCAACAAGCTCTTCAGGAGCTAACTAAGAACCTCTACACCTCTTATGGTTCTCCCCATTTAGAACCATTGGTCCCTAAGTCCCATGCTTATAATAATCATGTTAATAATTCATGCTTATAATAATCATATCAATAATTTAATAATAAATAATAGCTCACATTTATTTGTCAATTACCATGTACCAGGCTCTGAAGAAGGACTTCCCTGGTGACTCAGATGGTAAAGAATCTGCCTGCAATGCAGGAGACCTGGGTTCGATCCCTGGTTGGGGAAGATCCCCTGGAGAAGGGAATGGCTACCCACTCAAGTATGCTTGCCTGGAGAATTCCATGGACAGAGGAGTCTGGCGGGCTATAGTCCATGGGGTTGCAAAGAATTGGACTTGACTGAGTGACTAACACTTCACTTCAGGCTCTGAACTACATATATTGCACAACTCAACTCAACCTACACGATAACTACCTGAAAGAGGTCTGAAAACTGAGACACAGGGAAGTCAAGCAATTTGTCCAAGGTCACACAGCTGGAAAGTGGCAGAGCTCCCAGTGACTCCTCTCTGACATCTGCTGCTGGTAACAGTCATTGCAAAGCAGCCCCAGGTTACTGAGCACACACTATGTTCCAGGCACTAACTCCACCCCCTCCCCCGGACCTCCCCACCCCACACCCCCATCATTCTCCACGTTGGCATGTTGTAAGCATTGTTCATCATTGTCCCCATAGGGAGTCTTTTTAGACCATTTTTCCTAATCACCCCTTCCTGTGAAGTTTTTATACCCCAAATAAACTGTGCATCTCTTTACGGATCTGTGCTTTGAAAATAAAGTGAGTACCTTTTTGATCCACCTCCCATAAATACGAGGTGGGGAGGGACACCATCCTTGGAGAACATGAGTGTGGCCTCGAACTCATGGATTCCTCAGGACATCTGTATAGCAGGTGAGACTATTCTGTGAGGAGCCTGAGGTTCTGAGGTTCAAGACCCTGTTCCTGGTCACTCACAGGAGCCAGGGGCAGAGTTGGCCTGTGCCGATGACAATAATGGAGTCATTTACAAGATTGCAAACACACAGCCGAATCTTCTGATCTGACCCCGTGACCTCCTGGAAGTCAAATGCGTGAGTGTTTCCATGTGCCTCTTCCTGGGGGTGGGGGTAGGGGGGCCCAATCTCTGCAGTCCCTGACCTCTGACCTGGAGTGCAGGCTTTCAAAGGAGCACTTGATCATGATTTCAGGGGCTGAACATGGGGTGCCAGGAGCCCCACTACCATGGTCTGTCCTGTCCACCTGCAGTTTCTGGACACTCAGGGGTCTGCAGTGGAGGGGGGGGCAGTCCCTGGAATTGCAGAGATGCCCCAGAGATGACAGGCATGTCCAGGAACAGCAGAGGCTGCCAGCAGTGGCCCCTGAGGGCAGGAAGTGCCATCCCCCGAGGCCCTGGCCTGGCCGTCACCCTGCCACCTGCCCTGCCTTCTCCCGGGAGGAAGTCGGGGACATTGTGGGAAACAGGCCCCGGGGACTGATGGACCCCCCCCAGGCTCAGCCCACTGACCTTCCTCCTGAGAAAACACTTGCAGCAAGCAAATCTAGGCCTTCACCCGGCACCCAAAATAGCTGGCACCTCCGGCCTGGGCCTCCATGTCCTGAGGAAGCTCCTCAGAGCTGCGGAACAATGGGGCATTGTGCACCCAGGGCCTCCCAGACAGGAAGCTGGGCCCGCAGCAGCGACCCCACAGCCTGAGGCTCGCACGTGGGTCCAGAGGCCAGGTGTGGCCTGGCGTCCCTCAGCTGGAGCCAGGGGAGGAGACCAAGGGTAGGAAGCACCAGATGGCCTGCTCAGCCCTGAGGCGCAAGGGACTTGGGTGGAAGCTTGGAGGGCCACTGAGCAGAAAGAGGAATGAACAGACAGACAGACAGATAGGGGATCGTGCCAAACCCTGCCTGGACCCTGGCTGGGACGTCCCCCCAGCAGTTGTCAAGGGTGTCCTCCGTGCCAGAGACCGTGCGCGTTGGTGGGCCAGGCCCCACTCCTTGCTCCCGCTGCTCTGGTGCCCCGCCATTCCTTGAACACGTCCTGCATGCTTGTGTCCCAGGGCCATTGCATGTGAGTCAGGTGAGGTGGGGGGACCTTGTCAGCCGGCAGAACGAAGATGCAGCCAGAGAGGCCAAGACCACCTGAGGCTATCCAGATACAATATATAGGAGATATTGGTGGCTTGGCCAGGGGAACAGCAGGACCACAGACAGAAATAGACAGGTGGTAACAGCACCCAGCACTACCTGGGATCTCCTTAGAGCCCCCGGGGGCTCAAGTGCTAATTCTTGGAGCTACTTCTGTGTGACCTCTAAGGAGACCTTAACCTCTCTGAAATGCACCCAGTTACACTGGGTAGTGCCACTGGGAGGTGTAGCCTCTGTGATCAGAGCTCTGCAAATATTAGCTATTATTGCTTAAACCATGGGAAGCCATTTTACATGGATTTAAAAGTCAAATATTGGTAATTTCCTATGATTTCACATAATAGTATTAACTATCTGAGACAGTAGCTGTAGTAATTTAAAGTATGATGTACTTTATATACAAAAATGCCTCCAGGGCACCCAGCAGAACATTGCAGAATCACATATGAAAGTGCTTAGCAAACTATTAGCATGATGCAATGTCATTTACAAAGATAAACGTGGAATTCTCTTTGAAATAAAGCTCAGAGCTTTGTCCTTAAAGTCACAAAGGGGTGAGGGTTTGGCCACCAAAAGAGAGACCCCAAAGGAAGACCAGACCTTTTCAAGCACAGAAATTAAGCTCTCACAGATGCCTCAAATATTACCAGTCTTTTGGGATGAATTCACAGCAATCCAACTTACAAGAGACTGATGTGTAACCCCCTCCATACCTGCTTATCCATTTGAAGGGACAACTGTGACTGCGACCAGATTGGGATCCTTGGGTCAACTCCCCATGGCTTGTGCTAGTGGTTGTGAAGGAATCTGGGGAGTCAGATGGGCCCCCAAAAGGTTAAAAGGGGCATAAGAGTCAGAGAAACACCACACAGAAGATGGAAATGCCTGGGACACAATCCATCAGCCTCAGAGAAGTCTGATGAACAATTTGACTCACTACAGAACCCACTGGAAATCACGGCCCCCGACTTAGCACCTCTCGGATAGCATTGGCCAAATGCTACCAAGTCCTTGTCCTCTGACCCCCACCCCCTTTTCTGTGTTCCCCAAGAGCCCCTCCCCCATCCTCCCGCATCTGAGATTCCAAATCCACTGATGGGAGAGAGGATTGTAGTTGGTATGTGGCTGCGTTTTTACTTTGATACCGGGAATCTCAGAAGGGACCAGAGCGAAGGGAGGGAGAAGTGAAATGTAGGGTTAGGTTTGGCACGGAACTTGGGCCTGGAACTCACCCCGCTCTACGCCCTGCCTCCTTCCCTCCAGCCCTCCCATCCACTCATGAGTGTTTATTATTTTCTTAATTATTTATTTTGATGTGGACCATCTTTAAGGTCTTTATTGAATTTGTTATAATGTTTCTTATGTTGTACTGTTTGGGTTTTTTGGCCATGAGGTATGTGGGAGCTTAGCTCCCTGATTGGAGATCCAACTCCCTACACTGGAGGGTGAAGTCTTAACCACCGGACTGCCAGGGAAGCCCTGCACTTATTTTAATGTGAAATGAGCATCTGAACCCTTGTTGGGCACCTGGGAGTACCAGTGCCCTGGCCTTTCCCTCCTGTCTCCTGGTGATGGGCTCGTGTGCTCTTGGCCTGGGACCAGAGTCTGGAGCAGGTTGTGGCCGAGATGCAGGCAATGACGAGGACTCCCCCTTTTCCTGCCACTGAGCAGACTCCTGCCCTAGGCCACCATGAGTCCAGCTTGTGTGGGGAGGCTGTTCTAGCAAGCTGGCAGCTGTTGGTCGGTGGGAACATGCTGAGTGCCGTGTGGCCTGGACATCGCCCGCCAGGGGCCAAGGGAAACCAGAGTGGGGCCCCGGCTCGTCCGTAGGGCAGTGAGCTCCATTGCTGCCAGGGCAGGGGCAGGCAGGAAATGAGGGGTGTGTCTATTCTGGCACCAGCCAGCCTCCAAAAAGCCACAGAGAACATTCACCACAAACCAGCAAGCCCCATGCAGCAAATTGCCTTCCTGGCTTCCTCTCTCTGACTTGGAGTCTCTCGGGTGCATCTGAAAGGACCAGGAGAAAGGGGGCAGAGGCAATATGTGGGGCTCAGTCTGGGAGTCTCGGCCCTCCATCCTTCCACCCCCACCCCTCTCACCCTCCTTCTGCCTGGGGGCTGCTGGAGCGACGTGGTGAGCATGAAAGCAAGCATGGCCCCCGCCTTCTGTGAACTCAGGGGCCAGCAGGCACACGGCTTCCGTAATTGCTCAGCAGGAGAGTCCAGCCACAGCTCCAGCAAGTTCAATGAAGAGTGGGTGCTGGATGCCACCACCAGGGGGCCAGATGGGGTCAGTGAGGTCAGGGGTGAGAAGGGTGTCCTGAGCAGAGTAGACACCACATGCAAGGGCCCTGAGACAGGAAGGTGTGTATTGAGAAGAGGAAGGGGGCCATGATTTGCTTCTGAATCCTCCCAGGTCATCCACAAGAATGGACTGGAGGTGGCTGGAGGGAAACCATGTGATCTCAGATGACGGATGGTGTCAACCATCCCCTCCTTGGCCAGCCCCCTGCAGCAGACCAAGGTCTCCACCAGATTCTATCTGCATTCCAATCCCCACAACTGCCCTGTGAGGTGGATTCTAAGAGCCCCATTCATCACAGGAGTAAAGTGAGAACAAGAGGACACACAGCACTCTGAGGGTCTCCGCTGCTTTGTGCAGAAGCCAGGACTCCAGCCCAGGACAGACGGATGTTGGCACCCGACCCCCCACCCCGTCCATGGGCCCATGGAGTGGGCAAGGGCATCCCAGACCCAGAGTGGCTGTTTCCACATTAGGTTTGGGGTACCCACATCTCCTCAATCCTTTACAAGCCCACCAGTGGAGGCCGGCTGGCCCGCTCTCCTAGCAAGCCCCACACCGGGTCTGTCTTACACCCCCCAGCGCGGACAGGCGCTTCCCTTCTCCTTTAAGAGAGAGGCCCGTTGCTCTCCCCGAGAAGCCGGGTGTTGTTGTGACCTACCAGCCACCAGCCAAATCCCTGTGGCTCCCGGGGCCCATCTCAGACCCTTACTGGCGTTTTCCCGGATTGATTTTGTACTGTGGAGTCCCCTGTTGTCGCTCCACAGAGCTGAGGCTTCACGGTCTCCCTTACACTTGAACTCTTGGGAGCAGCCCTGTTCCTGTTTCCAACAGCCACTAAGTCCTGAGCATTTCATGCCGTGGTGAAGTGTGTGGCCGCAGGGCCGTTCCCATGGCAACCGTCGTGGCACTCACTCACCGGGCCGTGGCCTCCTTCAGGCGGGACTGACACACAGCTGACCTCCAGGGATGCTGGTACAGCTAGCTGTTGAGGCCGTCACTGCACAAGCCCACGCCCTGTGCCCGTAGCGAACCTGGTGGGGACAGAGTCTCTGAGCACCTGTGACCATGCCAGGCAAGGGGGCGGCGCTCGATACGTATTAGCAAGGATTGTTATTATTACTATCTTCCATTAGAAATGGCAACCCAGTGCAGTATTCTTGCCTGGAAAATTCCATGGACAGAGGAGCCTGGCAGGCTACAGTCCATGGGGTCGCATAGAGTCAGACTTGACTGAGTGACTAAGCCCTCACACACGCAGCCGATTATTAATCATTGTTACATTTGAGCGTTGTGCTCAGCACTTGCCACGTGTGATCTCAGTTCCTCCTCCTGACAACCTGTGAAGTGCTCATCTCTCTATAAGACACTGGAGGCCAGAGAGGTCAAGTGACTTGCTCAAAGTCACATAGTGAGTAGAGGAGCTGGGGTTTGAACTCAGGACCAAGGGACTCCACACTTCAGGGCTTTAAGCCAGGACATGGAGCTGCCCCTCGAAGCTGCCCACTCCAAGGGTCTCAACCCAGCCCAGGGGTGCAGGGAGGGTTGGGGGCTTGCTGCCTTAACAGAGGAGGTAAGGGGAAGGCCATTCATTCTCAGCCCCTAACCATGCCCCACTGGAGACACTGCATGTTTTTCCAAGTGTGGATGAAGGACCCTGTTCATTGAGGTGTCCAGTAAAGAAGACCAAAATGCAGATTCCTGGGCCTCACCCCACACCATTGACCCTGAATCTCTGAGCAACTGACACCCTGCCCAGGTAGGGATTCAGTGAATGAAATGCAGGACACCCAGTTACATTTGAATTTCAGATAAACAACAAATAGCTATTTAGCATGAGTATGTCCCAAAGGTGTCGTGGGACATACACTACAAGATTACTTGTTGGTCACCTGAAATCCAGATTTAACTGGGTGTCCTGCCTTTATCCTGGGAACCCTTTCCCTGGGTGATACAGGTACCCAAGGAATAAAACCTCTCCCAATGGGCAGGTCTGTATGGAGTCCCCAGGGGTGTGCCAACCCTGGTTCAAGATCATGGCTCCAGCATGAGTAACATAGCAGAGGCTCCTGCTCTCAGGCGCACCACCCAGGGTCGCCGCCAGCATGCACGGCTGGGGAGAGCGAGGCTCAGAGAGGGTAGGCTGGTGCAGACACCTCTGAGAGGGGCTGGTGAAAGAGGCCCAGTGGATGGCCAGACCCCCAGTGGAGCTCAGGCAGGCCTTCCTGGCAGTCGGGGCCATCTGGGCTCAGACTTGAACACCTGGCGCCTCCCGAACAGGAAACAGCCCACTCTTGCACCCCTGAGACAGATTCCCACCCCCGGTGACCAGATGGCCAGGCAGAGAAGGAGGGTGGTAGAGAGGCCAGGTAGGGGAGCGAGAGATCAGCCCAGATGCCTTTGCATGACTCAGAGCAGCAGCCGGTTCTGTTTTCCTTCCAGCCGCAGAGACTGAGCCTGGTTCAGGGAAGGAGAAAATATACACGCACACAGCATCCACCAGCCCTCTGGCTGTTTCATTTCCTAGAAACCCAAGATTTAGCAAGAGTCTAATTAAGCATCTCCTCTGCTGTCTTATGTTACATGGAGTGTAACTGCTTATGAATCCTTGCTATTTGATCAGGTGCCAAGGGGTCAGTGGCTCTGCTGGGACCCGTCTGTGTTGGAGGTTGGGAGCAGGTGAGGGGGTGCCAAGGAGCTTCTCTTGAGCGATGTTTTAACTTGTGAGACTTCCTCTTCTCCCTTTTGGTCCAGCATGCACCTCACCCCATCCCAAACACCGTTGAAGATGCTTTGGGAGTTTAGGGGTTGACTCTCTCTCCCAGGTCCTAATAGCCGAATGGCACTGGGTTTGAACCGTCTGACTATGACTTTGGGTGATTCGCATAAGCTTTCTGAACCTTTCTCAAACCTATGGAACGGAGCTGACAACTGTTTCATTCTAGGGTCCTTGTAGGAGTGTGGAACACAGGACCTGTCGCATTGTTGGTGCCCTATGAGTCCTGGATGCTACACTGGTAAGTCCACATTTCCTTGTAGTGTTGGTTTACTGTCCATCTCTCTTGAGGAGCTCCATGGGGATTGGACCTTGACTTTGTGCCCTGCTGGGCCACTAGCACTAATATGGAACAGCTTCGGGCTCATGGATTAGTGTTAGGTGGGTTTTCAGCGGATAACTGATTGAGGGAATGAATGCCCTGGGGGTCTGGGGGAAGCTGGAGTTCAAGCAGCTGAACAGCCACCTTGAAGGAGAGTAGGGTTAAGGCAGGATACAGTTCTCACAAGTTCACAGGGTGCTTTCAAAGATGTTTTCAAAAGTGGAAATTATTGTCCCCATTTTCAGATAAGGAAACCAAGGCTCAGAAGGGAGAATCAAATTCCCAAGGCTGCTAAGAAAATGAAAATACAGACGTTGTCACCAATCACCAGGGGACTAATTCTCACCTCTTGCTATTCATGCATATCCTCATATGAGCTCTTCCTATATAGACCAGAACTGACAAAGACCTAGGTTAAAAAAAGACCTAATATCCCTAAAATATAAAGCATGTTTTGACAAATAAGAAAAAAAAAGCAATAAAAATGAGTAAAGCATATTAATGGATAATTCACCATGAAGGAAACATAAATTGTGTCTTAAAAGATATGTAATCTCACTCATAGGCTTCCCAGGTGGCTCAGTGGTAAAGAATCCGCCTTCCAATGCAGGAGACTCAAGTTCAATCCCTGGGTCGGGAAGACCACCTGGAGAAGGAAATGGCAACCCACTTCAGTATTCTTGCCTGGAGAATCCCATGGACAGAGGAGCCTGGCAGGCTACAGTCCTGCCACGGTGGTCGCAGAAGAGTCAGACACAACTTAGAAACTAAATGACAACGATCTCACTCATAAGGAATACAGGTTAAAACCATATTGAATTGCTCACTTTTATCCATCAGATGTACAAAAAGCCAAAAGTTTAATGATATTCTGTATTGGTTAAACTTTGGAAAAACAAGCACTCTCATACACTGCTGGTGGGTTTATCATTTGGCACAACCCTTAATAGAATACAGCAGGACAATATCTATGATAATAACAAATTTATAACATACTTTTGGAATCAGCAATTCCAATTCTAAAATTTTATTTTACAGAAAGACTTGCATATATACAAATGGGTATTTGTACACCATTATTCATTGAAGTATTTTTTCTAATAGCAGAAAATTGGAAACAGTCCAGTTAAATATGATGCTGCTTTAACAAGAGAGAGAGAAGGGTAGGAAGTTACCCCTGCCTGTGGTTTTTCAGTAGCTCTTTACCTGTCTCCCTTTGAACATTTCAAAAGCTTCTCTTTGGCATCTGGGGGACTCTGGAGAATCATATCCAAGTATCAATAGCCAGAAGCATATGTTTTAAAATTTGATTTACGAATAAATCCTCTTGGGGGTGGGGGGAAACTGCTTTTGCTTACCACGATCTGTTACATATGTAAATGTGTAAAATAATCACAGTTATATGAAAAAGCCCCTTACGACTTACCTCTCTGCTTTGAAGTGTTGCTTTTGTTGTTTAGTCGATAAGTCACGTTCAACTCTTTTGCTACCCCATGGACTATAGTCCACCAGGCTCCTCTGTTCACAGGATTTCCCGGGCAAGAATACTAGAATGGGTTGCCATTTCCTTCTTCAGAGGAATTCCCAACCCAAGGATGGAACCGCATCTCCTGCTTGATAGGTAGATTCTTTACTGCTGAGTCACCTGGGAAGCCTGATTTAAAGTTAGGAAAGAAAGAAAGATCCCCATCACTTGACAAGAGTGCCAAAATTATCCAATGGGAAAAGAACAGTATTTTTGACAAATGGTGCTGAGACAACTGGATATCTACCTGCCAAAAAATGACATTGGATCCCTACCTCACATCATATACAAAAAGTAATTTAAAATGGATCAAAGATCTAAATATAAGAGCTGAAACTATAGAACTCTTAGAAGAACACATAGGAGCAAGTCTCCATGACCTTGACTTGGCAAAAAGATTCTTAGATATGACATTATGTGCAATAATTGGAAAAAATAGATAAACTGGACTTTTCCAAAACTAAAAATTTTTATACCTCAAAGGGCACCATCAAGAAAGTGGAAAAGACAACACACAGAATGGGAGAAAATACTTGCAAATTGAATAAGGGATTTGTATCCGGAATATATAAAGAACACTGACAACTTAAACACAAAGAGAAATAACCCAATTTTTTAAATGGGCAAAGGTTATTTCTCCAAGGAATGTATACAAATGGGCAATAATCTCATAAAAAGATACTTAGCATTATTAGTCATCAGAGAAAGGTAAATCAAAAGTCCAATGAGACACCATGCAACAGCCACCAGGGTGGCTTGAAATGAAAAGTCCAATAATAAGTATTGGCAAGGATGTGGATAAATCAGAACCATCATACACGGCTGGTGGGAATTTAAAAAGGATCAGATGTTTTGGAAAACAGTATAGCAGTTTCTCAGATGATTAAACAGAGGGTTACCATGTGACCTAGCAGTTCCAGTCCTAGATATATCCTCAAGAGAAATGAAAACATATGTCTACACAGAAACTTGTACACAAATGTCTATAGCAGTATTATCCACAATAGCTGAAAACAACCCAAATTTTTATCAACTGAATAATGGGTAAACAAAATGTGGTTCATCCAAATAATGGAACATTCATTATCCTCCTGTGAATAGGAATAAAGTCCTGACACATGATATGACTTGGACGACCCTTGAAAACATTACAGAAGACAAATAATATATGATTCCACATACATGAAGGTCCAGAGCAGAGAAAGCTATAAAGACAAAAAGTAGGTTTGTGGTTGTTTAGGCCTGGGTGTGGTGGTTGGGATAGCGGTATGGTAGCTAATGATGATGGGTTTCTTTTTGAGGTGACAAAAATGTTTTAACATTGACTGATTGGGCATTAACTGTAAAATAGTCTTTAGACTACTGAATTATACACTGAATTATACACTTAAATGGGTGAATAGTTTGGCAGATGTATTATATCTCCATAAAGTAAAAGGAAGGGAGAATAAGATGGCAGAGGAGTAGGTGGATGTGGAGTACATCTCTCTCCATGGATGCATCAGGAATATACCTTCAGACACAGAAGTGCATGCAGAACACCATCTGAGAGTGGACAGGAGTACCTGATCAGTGGAAAATAATATATAGAACCATGCAAAACTCAGTAAGATGAAGGAACTAGGGGAAAAAAACAGGAGTGTTAGTAGGACTGGACCTGCCCTTGGTGGGTGGGGGAACTGAAGCAGGAGGCTGATCTCCGCATTGGGGCAATTGTCTGAGTCAGAGGAGAAACATTTAAGGCTGAGAGTGAAATATCTGATCTGTGGCAGCCTAAATGGAATGAGAATCAGACAGTCCTTGCCGCAGCCATACATACCCCAGACAGGGACGCAGGTACCCTGGAAGGCACAACAGCTGGGAGCTGGAGCTTAGGGATGGTGGAGCAATCCCAGGGCAAGGGCTGCTGTTGATTGCGGAGAGATGGATCCAGGTGATGTGAGGGAGGAGATTGTGGTGGGCAATGCCTGTGGAGGAAAGCCAGGAGGCCATGGAAGCAAGGTGATACTGCTGAGTCATGTGTAGGGGGTGGCACCATTGCCATAGCCTCTCTCTCCCAACACGCCAGCATCGGCAGCTGAACAATAGAGAGGCTGGCTCATCAAACTCCTGAAGCACTGAACTATAGAGTAGGACCTCACCCAGGGTGCCCCTTTAACTGCCTGACCTGCAGATCTACAGAGTAAGACCCCACCCAGGGAGGCCCCTCTATGTGCCTGACTTGCCAAACAACGGAGGACCCCAGGCAAGGGAGCCCTCTAAGTGTTTGAATGGAGGGAGCTGCAGAGAAAGACTGGCTAAAGAGGCCTTCTGATCGCCAGCTACAAGAGGCTCAAAAAAAGATTCTGATAGGGCCATAACTCCTGCGGTGGAGGCAGTCCGTGTGCATGCACACTTGGCACCATCAGAGTTCCCACAAGCCAAGCAGCTGTGTCACCTTCACACTCAACTCTCACTGGGGCAGAGCTGCCACAGGCAAAAAAATGTCTTGTGTCTATGCGCGCAGGGTCGCTTTGGTAGTGTCCGACTCTTTGCGACCCTGTGGTCTGTGGCCTGCCAGGCTTCTCTGTCAGGGAGGGGGGTTCTCCAGGCAAGAACACTGGAGCGTATTGGCCAATACTGGTTGCCATACCCTTTAGAGCACTATTTCCTGCTGCCCTAGCTGCCAACTCCCCTGAGTATCTGGTGCTGCCAGAACCCCTGTGACCCAAGCAGCTGCACCATCTCCATACCTGCCCCTCATAGGAGCAAACCCAAGTCCTCCAGGGCAGCCTCAGGAGCAAACCCCAGTGGACGACCCACATGCAGAGGTGAAAATAAAACCACAATTGAAATCCAGGGGCAGTGTGGCTAAGGAAGAAGACCCAAACCTTCCCACCAGCTGTACAAACTGCAGATTAAATCCACACGATCAACTAGGCAGACTCAGCGTCTATGGGATATACAAAAGTTTATTGAGAGCTCCCACGACAGAAAACGCACTAGTTCTGATAGCTGTGGACACTGGAGGCAAGAACACACAGGAGTTCAAGATTAGAATCTGATTAGAACCAGATTAGAATCTGAGCTGCCCCCACAGCAGGTCCAGAGATCAGCGCAGTGTTGGAGGGCATCCTAGGGAGGTGAGGTGGACTGTGACTCCCAGCGAGGGAAAGGACTCTGACAGAAGTGACTCAAGAAAAACATTTATTATTCTTTTTTTTTTGACTTGTTCTGTAGATTCTTTTGGATTTTTTTTCCCTCCCCCCACCAACCCCTTCCCGTTGTAGTCGATTTTATTGGCTCTATGAAATCTAATTAAGCTTTTGAGCTTTTTTGTTTCCACAGACACATTTTTTATTGTTATAAACCTCTGCCTCTATGTTGGGTGTTTGCAGTTCTCTGGAGTTTTCCTTTATTTTTTCCTTTTCTCTTTTTTTAATTTTAATTTTTTAAACCTATTATTAATTTTTCTACATTTATTCCTCAGTTTGCTTTTCCTACTGCCCTTTTGCCCTTGCAGTTAATCTTTGATGTATATAAATCTTCTTTATCTACCTCTACTTAACTTGGCATATCTAGTCTTTCTTTCTTTCCTTTCCTGTTAACATATTTGTTAGTTTTATTTTCATTGCTTTATCCCCCAATTGGCATCTTGCTTTAGTTTTGTTTTCCAGTTTTGTGCCTTAGTTAGTTTTGTTCTAGTAGATATAATTTTTGGTTTCCTTTTTTCACTGGGTCAATCTATTATACTTTATTTTTGTTGTACTGTTTTGATTCCGCTTATGGGTGTATATGTATATGTGTACATTCAGTCACACTTTTTACTGTTGTTATAAACCTCTGCCTCTACATTGGAGGGGGGGGCTTTGCAGTTTTGTGGAGTTTTCCTTTTTTTCCCCTTTCTTCTTTCTTCTTCCATTTTTTTTTCTTCTTTTCTCTTTTTTTATAATTTTATTTTTTAAAAACCTATTATATTTTTCCTACATTTATTCCTTTGCTTGCCTTTTCTACCATTCTTTTCCCCTTAGAGTTAATCTTTAATGTATGTAAATTTTCTTCATCTACCTCTATTTAACTTTGCATATCTATTCTTTCTTTCTTTTCTTTCTTTCCTTTACTCTTAACATATTTGTTAGTTTTTCCCTACTTGGCACCTTACTTTAGTTTTGTTTTCCAGTTTGTGCTTTAGTTAGTTTTGTTCTTAACTGGTAAATATAAGTTTTGATTTCCTTTGATTGCCAGGTCAGTCTACAGTACTTTATTTTTGTTGGACTGTTTTGACTTTGCTCATGGGTGTATATGTATACGTGTATAGTTCATTATTTTAATTATTATTTGTCTGATTTTATAACTGGCATTTGTCTGGGGTTCATCTTTGGTTTCTTGTTTTCAGATATTTATTTTAATCTCACTTAATGCTATAACAAACCACTTGTGGAATCTTCATTCCTGACCAGAGATCAAGCCCTGAGCCTTTGAAGTGGGAGCACTGACTCCAAGACCCTAGACTACCAGAGAACTACCTAGGGAGTATCAAATAGAACTCATAGAAAGGAAACCACATGAATACAAGACCCACATCACCCAACCACCAGTAGCACCCTGTGCAGGACTTCTCATCTAAACAACAAGCAAAACAAAAATACAAACCCAGTCATCAGCAGACAGGATTACCACCTCCCTCAGCCTTGCCCATCAGAGGAAAAACAAACAAACAAACAAATACTCAGCACAAATCTCACCCTATATGAAGCTTACACAAACCACTGGACCAACCTTAGGAGGGCAGAAACCAAAAGGAAGAAAGAATTCAACCTTGAAGCTGGAGAAAAGGAGACTTCAAACACAATAAGTTAAAAAATAATAATAATGAAAAGGCAGAGAAATACTATGCAAATGAAGGAACAAACTAGAAACATAGAAGTCCAAATAAATGAAGAGGAAATAGGCAAACTACCTGAAAAAGAATTCAGAATAATGATAGTAAAGATGATTTTAAAAACCTGGGGAAAAAATGGATAAAATGCAAGAATCAATTAACAAAGACCTAGAAGAATTAAAGAATAAAAATACAGAGATAAACAACACAATTACTGAAATTAAAACTACTCTAGAAGGAATCAATAGCAGAATATCTGAAGCAGAAGAATGAATCTGTGAGCTGGAAGATAAAATGGTGGAAATAACTTCTGAAGAGCAGAATAAAGTAAAAAGAATGAGGATAGTCTCAGAGACCTCTGGGACAATATCAAAAGCACCAACATTTGAATTATAGGGGTCCCAAAAGAAGAGTAAAAGAAAGGGAATGAGAAATTTTTTGAAGAGATTATAGTTGAAAATTTCCCCAACATGGAAAAGGAAATAGTCAATCAAGTCCAAGAGGCACAAAGAGTCCCACACAGGGTAAACCCAAGGAGAAACACACCAAGACACATACTAATCAAACTAACAAGACTAAACACAAGGAAAGAATATTAAAAGCAGCAAGGGAGAAGCAACAATTAACATACAAGGGAAACCCCATACTCTTAGCAGCTGTCCTTTCAGCAGAAATTCTGTAGGCCAGAAGGGAATGGCAGGATATATTTAAAGTACTGAAAGGGAAAAATCTACAGCCAAGATTACTGTACCCAGCAAGGATCTCATTCAAAATTGATGGAGAAATAAAAAGCTTTTCAGACAAGCAAAAGTTAAGAGAATTCAGTATCACCAAACCAGCTTTACAACAAATGTTAAAGGGACTTATATAGTCAAGAAATACAAGAGAAGAAAAAAGATCTACAAAATCAACCCCAAACAATTAAGAAAATAGCAATAAGAACATATATATCAATAATTACTTTAAATATAAATGGATTAAATGTCCCAACCAAAAGACACAGACTGGCTGAATGGATACAAAAACAAGACCCACATATATGTTGTCTACAAGAAACCCACTTCAGACCTAAAGACACATATAGATGGAAAGTGAGAGGATGGAAAAATATATTCCATGCAAATGGGAAGCAAAAGAAAGCTGGAGTAGCAATTCTCATATCAGACAAAATAGACCTTAAAATAAAGAATATTTCAAGAGATAAAGAAGGACACTAAATAGTGATCAAGGGATCAATACAAGAGGAAGACATAACAACTGTAAATATCTATGCACCCAACATAGGAGCACCTCAATACATAAGACAAACACTAACAGACATTAAAGGAGAAATTGACAGGTAACACAATAATAGTAGGAGACTTTAACACCCCACTCATACCAATGGATAGATCACCAAAACAGAAAATTAATAAGGAACCATGTCTTAAATGATACATGAGATGAGATGGATCTCATTGATATCTTCAGGACATTCCATCCAAATGCAGATGAAAACACCTTCTTCTCAAGTACACATGGAACATTCTCCAGGATAGACCACATCTTGGGTCACAAATCAAACCTCAGTAAATTTAAGAAAATTGAAATCATATCAAGCATCTTCTCCAACCACAACACTATGAGACTAGATATTAATTACAAGAAAAAAAACTGTAAGATACACAAACACATGGAGATTAAACAATATATTCCTAAATAACCAACAGGTTATTGAAGAAATCAAAAGGGAAATCAAAAAATTTCTAGAAACAAATGACAATGAAGACATGACAACTCAAAACCTATGGGATGCAGCAAAAGCAGTTCTAAGAGGGAAGTTTATAGCAATACAATCCTACCTCAAGAAACAAGAAAAACGTTGAATAGACAACCTAACTTTACACCTAAAATAACTGGAAAAAGAAGAACAAAAAACTCCAAAATTAGTAGAAGGAAAGAAATCATAATGATCTGAGCAGAAACAAATGAAAGAAACAATAGTAAAAATTAATAAAGCTAAAAGCTGGTTCTTTGAGAAGATAAACTAAATCGACAAACCTTTAGCCAGACTCATCAAGAAAAAATGAGAGAAGAATCAAGTTAGCAAAATTAGAAATGAAAAAGGAGAGGTTACAACAATGAAGAAATACAAAGGATTATAAGAGACTGTTATGAACAACTGCATGACAATAAAATGGATAACCAGGAAGAAATGGAAAGATTCTTAGAAAAGTTCAATCTTCCAAGACTGAACCAGCAAGAAATAGAAATTATGAGCAACCCAATTACAAGCACTGAAATTGAAGCTATGATCAAAAATCTCTCCAAAAACAAAAGCCCAGGACCAGATGGCTTCACAGGACAATTCTATCAAACATCTAGAGAAGAGCTAATGCCTATCCTTCTAAAACTCTTTCAAAAAATTGCAGAGGAAGGACCACTTCCAAACTCATTCTATGAGGCCACCATCACTCTGATACCAAAACCAGACAAAGACAACACAAAAAAAGAAAACTACAGGCCAATATCACTGATGAACATAGGTGCAAAAATCCTCAACAAAATTTTAGCAAATAGAATTCAGCAACACATCAAAAAGCTCATACACCATGATCAAGTTGGGTGTATTCCAGCAATGCAAGGATTCTTCCATATATGCAAATCAATCAATGTGATATACCATATTAATAAATTGAAAGATAAAAACCATGTGATAATCTCAATAGATGCAGAAAAAGCCTTTGATAAAATTAATCTCCCATTTATGGTTAAAATTCTTAAAAAAATGGGCACAGAAGGAACCTACCTCAACATAATAAAGGCCATATATGATAAGCCCACAGCAAACATTACTCTCAATGGTGAAAAACTGAAAGCATTCCCACTAAGATCAGGAACAAGACAAGGGTGTTCACTTTCACCACTATCATTCAACATAGTTCTGGAAGTCCTAGCTACAGAAAACAGAAAAGAAAAAGAAATAAAAGGAGTCCAGGTCGGAAAAGAAGATGTAACACTCTCGCTGTTTGCAGATGACATGATACTGTGCATAGAAAACCCTAAAAATAGTATAAGAAAATTACCAGAGCTAATCAGTGAATTTAGCAAAGTTGCAGGACACAAAATCAATACACAGAAATCACTTGCATTTCTTTATACTAACAATGAAAAATCAGAAAGAGAAATTAAGGAATTAATCCCAGTCACCATTGCAACAAAAAGAATTAAATATCTAGGAATAAACTTACCTAAGGAGACAAAAGAACTGTATACAGAAAATCATAAGACACTGATGAAAGAAATCAAAGATGACATAAACAGATGGAGAGATAGTCCATGTTCCTGGGTAGGAAGAATCAATATTGTGAAAATGACTATACTACCAAATGCAATCTACAGATTCCATGTGATCCCTGTCAAATTACCAATGGCATTTTTCACAGAACTAGAACAAAAAATTTCACAATTCATATGGAAACACAAATAGTCAAAGCAGTCTTGAGAAAGAAGAATGGAGCTGGAGGAATCAACCTTCCTGACTTCAGATTATCCTACAAAGCTACAGTCATCCAGACGGTGTGGTACTGGCACAAAAACAGAAACATAGACCAATGGAACAAGATAGAAAGCCCAGAAATAATCCCATGCACCTATGGGTACCTTATTTTTTACAAAGGAGGCAAGAATATACAATGGGACAAAGTGAGCCTCTTCAATAAATGGTGCTGGGAGAACTGGACAGCTACATGTAAAAGAATGAAATCAGAACACTTCCTAACACCATACACAAAGATAAACTCAAAATGGATTAAAGACCTAAATGTAAGACCAGAAACTATAAAACTCTTAGAGGAAAAAAAATCAAAGCAAGATCCTCTATGACCCACCTCCTAGAGTAATGGAAATTTAAAAAAAAGTAAATAAGTGGGACCTGATTAAACCTAAAAGTTTTTGCACAGCAAAGGAAACTATAAGCAAAGTGAAAAGACAATGCTCAGAATGGGAGAAAGTAATAGCAAATGAAACAACTGACAAACTATTAATTTCCAAAATATACATGCAGATCATACAACTCAATGCCAGAAAAACAAACAACCCAATCAAAAAGTGGGGAAAAGACCTAAACAGACATTTCTCCAAAGAAGGCATACAGATGGCTAGCAAACACATGAGAAGATGCTCAACATCACTCATTTTCAGAGAAATGCAAATCAAAACCACAATGAGGTATCAATTCACACTGTCAGAATGGCTGCCGTCAAAAAGTCTACAAACCATAAATGCTGGAGAGGGTGTGGAGAAAAGGCAACCTCCCACACTGTTGGTGGGAATGCAAACTAGTATAGCCACTATGGAAGACGATATGGAGATTCCTTAAAAAACTAGGAATAAAACCACCATATGACCCAGCAATCCCTCAGAAAACCAAAGCTGAAACAGACACATGTATCCCATTGTTCATTGAAGCACTATTTACAACAGCTAGGACATGGAAGCCACCTAGATGTCCATCAACAAATGAATGGATAAAGAAGTTGTGGTACATATACACAACGGAATATTACTCAGCCATAAAAAGGAGTGCATTTGAGTCAGTTCTGATGAGGTGGATGAACCTAGAACCTACTATACAGAGTGAAGTGAGTCAGAAAGAGAAAGATAAATATCATATTCTAACACATATATATGGAAGCTAGAAGAATGGTACTGAAGAACTTATTTACAGGGCAGCAACGGAGAAACAGACATAGAGAATAGACTTATGGACATAGGGAGAGGGGAAGAGAGGGTGAGATGTACGGAAAGAGTAACATGGAAACTGACATTACCATATGTAAAATAGATAACTAACAGGAATTTGCTGTTTGGCTCAGGAAACTCAAACAGGGATTCTGTATTAACCTAGAAGGGTGGGATGGGGAGGGAGATGGGAGGGAGGTTCAAAAGGGAGAGGATATATGTATACCTATGGCTGATTCATGTTGAGGTTTTACAGAAAATTCTGTAAAGCAACTATCCTTCAATAAAAAAATAAATTTGAAAAAAAGTAAAAGGAAGGATGGAAGGAAGGAACAGAGGAAGGAAGAAATGGAGGAAGGAAGGGAGAAAGGAAGGAAGGAAGGGAGGAAGGAAGGAAGGGAAGATGGGTGGAAGAGATGGTAGGAAGGAATGGAGGGAGGATGAAAGGGAGGAATGGAGGAAGGAAGGGTGGGAGGATGGAAGGGAGGGAGGGAGGATGGAAGGAAGGAAAGGAAGAAGGAAGGGAGGGAAGATAGAAGGAAGGGAGGGAGGATGGAAGGAAGAAACGGTACCCCCAGCCTGTGCTGGGTGGAAGATAGGAAACCCCAGCCAAGCCCTGGGTAAGGCTCCTGCACTGATTGGAGACCACCCACCCCACACCAGGTACTACCTGTCTTTCTGGCTGAGAATTCATCTTAATGGTGACATGTTCAAGATATTCCCTTCCCATATTTTCCTCCTTCTGTGGATCATGTGCCCCAGAAACCAGAAATTCCATTTTGGAGTGAGTCTGAGACCACCTTTGGCCTCTGAGTTGTGGCCTCCAAGGTCATGGCTTGAGAGAATCCAGGAAGACACCAACCATCCACACTCAGCAATGCCCCATTTGCTGGGCGATGCTTCCACCTTGGTTCTGCCGGGCCTTCCCCAGAGAGGGGATTTAACTACAGTCATCCCCAGGGAGGTTATGGGTCTTTTCCAACAAGTCAGCTCTTCACATCAGGTGGCCAAGGTATTGGAGCTTCAGCTTCAGGATCAGTCCTTCCAATGCATATTCAGGTTGATTTCCTTTAGGATTGACTGTTTTGATCTCTTTGCTGGCCAAGGGACTCTCAGGAGTCTTCTCCAGCACCACAGTTTGAAAGCATAAATTCTTTAGTACTCACCGGTCCTGCCAAAATCACTTAAAAGATCCCTGGCCCCGTTCCCCTCTTTGGAAGGATAAGTTCTTTTGGAAACAGTGGCCCTCCTAATGCTTGCTGCATATCATGGACCCTCCCTCCTCTGCACCGCCCCCCTGCCCCCACTCCCACCACCCACTGCCTGCACAGGACAGCTCCTGGGAAGATGAACTCAGAGGCGGTTTTCAGCCCTGCCAGATGGAAACATGCTCTCCCATCCTGCCAGAGAAACAGATCAGCGTGCTGGGTCCGCAGAGGGAACCACTGGCTGCCTTGGAAGAACGGCTAATAGATCATGGAATTCCACCGCCAAGCCATCATCTCCAGGCCAATGAGCTTGAATTATGACAGAAGGATTAGGAGCGGGTGGAAACTTGGAGGTCACCCACGAAGACGTTTGAACATTTGTTTTCTATCTGCAGCTTCATTTCCCAGCTGTGTAGGACACTTAATCCAACTTGAATTCTTGCATATTAAACTTTCTCCCTGATTACAGTCCTTCTTAGTCTTCAGTGATCTTTGGCACCCAGTGGGCACTTTGATTTCCCTTGATGTGTGTGGATGTGAGGGGTTGAGGCCAAACCTTTCGTATGTCATCCTGTTTTCTCTCGGGGGTCAGTGCGGCATGCTAGCTGGAATGGCAGTGGGGGATCATGAAGCATGCACGATGCCTGTCAATGAAGCAGTGGGCAGGCTCATGGAGATAGGCAATCAGGGATGGCGGTAGTAACTGGAATGGTCAGGGCAAGACAGAGGCTCTTCCGGAGGAGCTGAGATACTGTGGGGTGAAGTTTCTGAGCTTCAGATGAAGCCTCCCCAACTTCAAGCTATTAAGTTATTATGGCTGATTATATTCCGAGGGGCCTCGGCTGGCAGGTTCTAATTGGCAGTACTCCTGTGATTTTATGGAAACCAGGCTGGGATGGGAAAGGCTAAGATGAGCCCCGCCCAGCAGAGGCCAGATGAACCGGGGACTGAAATCTTTATTCCGACATCGTGGCAGCTCATCTGCAGACCTTTACAGCCTTCTGTTCCCAGCAGCCCCTCAGCACAACTGACCTGGGGTTCTTTGGGAGCTGCCTCCATTCACAGGGCAGGCCAAGGTGAGGGTCAGGGGGTTTCTGAGGACTAGAAATCTCCATTGGCCTCAGCTGGCCAAGCACCCCCACCCTTTAACTTTCTAAGCTTCTTCCATCCAGAAATACATGTTGAGACCTGGCTGTGGAAGGGAGTTGGCAGCTGGCTTATAGTCAGAGGAGGGAGGCTGTCTGGATGCACAGAGGAGACTGCAGAGCAGGAGCAGTGGGACCCCAGAATTTCCAAGGGGAAGAAGCTTCAGGGCTTCATTTACATAGCAAACCTACCACATATATTTAATTGTATGTTTATTTGGAATGCCTTGGGGGGTTGACTGCTATAACAAAGAGACCCAAAATGATAGTGGCTTAAACAATATAGAAATTCATTTTTCTCTCCCATAAAGGCTTAGGGTCATAGTCCTGAGTTGATGGAGCAGCTCCACAGTCATCAGAGACCCAGGTCCCGTCCACCTCCTCTGTATCTTTCACGTGTACTGTCTATTTCAAGATACAAAATGGCTGCTCCTGTTCCTGTCATTACTTCTGCATTCCAGCAGGTGGGAAGGAATAAAGGGGCAAAGAGTGGGCCAATTCCTTTCCCTTAAAAGCACAATTTGGAAATGGATTATGCCATTTCCATTCAAGGCACAATGACTAAATCTACCACATGGCTATCTAACTGCAAGAGAGGTTGGGAAGTGAGATCTTTATCTGGGGGGTGATCACATGCCTAGCTATAGTCTATTAACGTAGAAGAAGGAAAATCCAAAGGAGTTTCCCCAGAGGAATGTGATGAAGGTAGTTGTTTTTCACTCACTAAGTCGTGTATGACTCTTTGTGACCCCATGAACTGTAGCATGCCAATCTTCCCTGTCCTTCACCATCTCCTGGAGCTTGCTCAAACTCATGTCCATTGAGTCAGGGTGAGAACCAAAGTCTCCAGACCCAGCCTCTCTCGGGTACACCCTTGGGCCCTATGGATGACTTCCTTCCCTTGCTGCATTCAAAGCAGTATGCAAAATTCACCTCCTCCAGGCAGACTGCCAGGATTAATTACTCCACCTGAACTGATCATCCTCTTCTTTGGCCCACCCTTCCCTCTGCTGGGTGCCCTTGGCTATTTTGGAACCTGGGCATTTCTGTGCACTCTGTCCCAGGATCCCTAGATCCCTTGTTTCCTGACCCAAGGATCCCATTTCTTCTTTGTGTGTGTGTTAGTTGCTCAGTTATGTCTGACTCTTTGAGATCCCATGGACTGTAGCCCATCAGGCTCCTCTGTCCATAGGATTTTTCATTTCTTCTGTAGTCTGTACCCAATCCACCACCCTCAGTCCCAGATCTGCACTCCCAGGAAGTAAACACCCAGGGCTGAGTGCTCTGGTCATTTTTTAGACGAAAACACACTCTACTATCTCAAGGTAGAAAGCTCTGTGAGGGCAGGGACCTTGCCTTGTTCACTGTTTTATCTCCAGGTCTCAGCACATGCCTGATGGGCAGTAAGTACTTGCTAACAGACCTTCTGGATCATCTCCATCATCATCACACCTGATGTTTACTGAGGACTCCTGTTCGCTAAGCAAGTGTTGCACAACAGTCATCCAAAGTAAGAGTTGGCAGACTTGTTCTGCAAAGATCCAGCTCGTACATACTTTTGGTTTTGCAAGCCACAGGGTCTCAGTTATAACCACTCTACCATGGTGTCTAGAAAGTAACCACAGACAGTATGTAAATGAGTGGGTGTGGCTGTGTGCAGATAAAACTTTATTTACCGAACAAATGTAAGCTAGATTTGGCCAGTTGGCCATAGTTTGCTAATGCCTTATACAAAAAGAAAGGAGTCCTAGAGGTGGGAGTGGACATCCACAGCATCCTGTAGAGCTAATATGGAGGTGTGTGGGAGACAGGGCAGGGGGCAGGTGCTGGAACCTAGTGTGCAGGCCTGAAGGAGACCCATTTTTTGGGTGCTGGCCTTATGCAGTCCCCTGGTCTCTGAGCTGTATGTCATCTCCCACCCACGGGAGAGGGGCCCAGCACAGCCGTGGGTACACTACGCCTTACCAACCCGCCCATGGCTGATGGGATCAGGGGTGGATGTCCGCCCTGAGGGGGTGTTTGGAATTAGGACACAGCCTCTCTGGTCCATCTCACACTGGGGACCCGCAGACTTGGGGATCTGGGGAAGCAGAGTGGGGGCCTGCAGAGAGAACCGAAGAAGCATTTGAGAGACAGCCAGACTTGCCAAGACCTGCTGGTACTCTCTTTCCGGTGCCCTGACGCCCCCCTACCCTTCACTGAACGGCCCTCCCCCTGCGCCGTGACCTGTGGGTTTCCATTATCTCCCACCTTGGGGGCTCAGCGAGTCGGCTGCTTTCACCTCCTCTGCAAGCAGTGACACCCCCGGGTCACTCCTCTCCCCGCCACCGCCCTCCTCTCTCCTCTTGGGGCCCCTCTCTTGCCGTTCCAGGGCTCGTTTTCCTGGAGCAGCTCGAGACTTTACGCCACAAAATGAAGAATGTGGAATACTTGAGATTTCCACTCACACACTCCTGGAAAAAACACATTAACCTTTAAGAAGGGAATAATGGCTTCGTTTTCAAGTGACCTTATGGATTAACCCTCGAAGAGCACTTTCTGAGGGGGAACCATGGCCCGTGGCAGGGACCCAGCAGGTGCAAACGATGAAGAAAACAGAAAAGTTGGCAGAATCCCTTGGTTAGCCCTGAAGAGAGGCGGATCACTGTCGACTGATGGCAACAAGAAGAGCATCCTGGCTCCTGTGAGCCACCAAGTCTGCCGGACAGGAGGTCACCAGCTTCAGGACAAGACCAAGGCTGTCTTCCCTGGATCTGCCCTTGACCCGGGGCTGACAGAGCAGCTGGGGGTTGGCCAGCACAGCCTGCTTCTTTGTTGGTTGGCTCTCCCTCTGCCAGACTGAAGGGGGTTCTCACCCCCCAGAGAGCTTTTCTGCCAGCCTGCCGCTGCCCCCCAGCCCCCGTCCTTGAAACACAGACTCCAAGATCCATGTGTTGGAGGAAACGGCACAGTCTACACGCCTGGGATATTTGCAAAGCATAGTAAAGGCTCTGAGAAGTCCTGCCAGCAAGAAACCTTTTTGACTTTGTCAAACACGAATATTTTCCAAACTATTCTGGCCACAGGAAGCCCTCTCCCCTTTTTGTATTTTTTGGATAACACCTACAAGGGCTTGGCAGAGTTGCTTACCCGTGGAGCGTGCTTTACAAAAGGCAGACCGTACACATACCTTCTGCGAGGTCATTTGAGCCACAGAAAAAAAGAAAAAGGAAAACCAGAGCTCACTCTTCATTCTCCAGTTCATCTGTTCATTTATCACGGAGGCATGCATTCCTCCATCCATCCATCATTCACTCATCAACACAGGTGTCCGTGGCCAGGCGCCTCCAAGGAGCAGAGACAAACCTGAGTGCTTCTCTGCTTTTGCCAAGCTGCCCAGATGGCAGGGGAGATAGCAATGCCCGCAGGGTATGAAATAGAAAAGACAGGCACCTACATTGTGTCCGTGGACCTCAAAGGCCCAACTTCCCAAGATGTTCTCTTGAAAATAAAGGGGCAGAAACAGAGACACAAATGTAGAGAATAAAATTATGCTTACCAAGAAGGAAAGGGGTGGTGGGATGAATTGGGAGATTGAGATTGACATATATATACACTGCTAAGTATAAAATAGATTATTAATGAGAACTTACTGTGTAGCAAAGGAAACTCTACTCGGGGGAGGAAATCCAAAAAAGAGGGGAGATACGGATAGCTGACTCAATAGCTGATCTATAGCTGATTCAGTTTGCTATACGGTAGAAACTCACACAACATTCTAAAGCAACTATACTCCAATGAGAAATTTTACAAAGAAAATAAAGGGGAAGAGGATTTTAAAAGTGTCTCTTCTCCCAAAAAGTGTCAAAATGTAGGCAGGCAAGAAGCAGCTTGAAGGAGAGGGCTGGAGGGAGGGCGGGAGGAAGACCGAGGCCGAGACCCAAGGTGGGCTAGGAGTGTGACGTCAGTCACACTGTCAAGGCCAAGCTTTGTCCAAGGATTTGCCCTGTGCCCGGCACGGTGCTGAGAGCCGAACATCCGCATGTGCTTCATTCACTCAACAAGCATCAGGAAGCTGTTTCTCATGAGCCAGGCACCAAGGATACAATGGTAAATATGCCCTAACCGGGAAGACCATCTCCCCAGTAAGCCACAAGGATGGGGAACAGCTGCTGCAGGCAAGTCTCAGAGGCTTTCTCAAAGCCACAGAGCCAAGAGTGTAAGGCAGGACCCCCTGACTCCCATGCCCAGTCTCTGCTGAGCCAGTGGGCAAAGGAACAAGTTTAAAGCACGATCAATCCCATTAGGAAATCAGTGACGTGCCCGAGGGAAAGCAACGTTGGCAGAGGCCAAGCTGGATGCTCATGATGGATGGAAAGTGGAAAGAGGTGCAGCCAAGAAGACAGAGCAGCCGGGGCCGTGTGGGTTCTGCCTGTGACAGCGGCGTCTGGCCCCCATCTCTCACCCTGGGGCCAGCTAATCACATTATGGTCCAATCCTTCCCGGCAAGCTGACCGCTGATGATCAAGATCTCTCTCTCCAGCCACCCCCCTCCCCACCCTCACCTCTTCTCAAAGGACAGCTTTGAACAGCTGTGGGCAAGACCCTGTCTCCTTTTCAGAAAGCCTTTGAGGAGCACAGGGAGCTGAAAGACCGCTGGGGGTGCCATGATCCCAGTGGATGGTGTGGCCAAGAACAGTGCAGATGGCCACTCAGATGTGGCCCCAGAGGGGACAGCTCAGCCCCACTGGCCACCGTCTGTGTCCCCACGCCTCCCCGTTCCTCCAAGCACCCCCGGCTCCCTGTGGTGCCGCCATTTGGAATCATCTCTCCAGATACAGTCTGTATGAGCTTCCTGTGGCTGCAGTAACAAATGGCATGAACTTAGCGACTTCAAGCAACACAAATTCTTTATCGTACGGTTCAGAGGTCAGAAGTCCTAAATTCAAGAGGCTGTTTTTCCTCGTGGAGGCTCTGAAGGAGAGCTCTTTCTTTGCCTTTTCCAGCTATAAAGCCAGCACCTGACCCTTCAATCCCCCTCTTACAGGGACCCTGTGACACGTTGGGATAATCCAGGAATTTCTTCATTCTCCTGGTCCTTAACCATAGCTCAGAACCTCTCTGATATGTAAGGTGATATGGTCACAGATTCTGGGGTTTAGGATGAGCACATCTCTCAGGGGCTAACTTCAGAGTCTCCCCCTCAGACCTCTGGACTTCACTGGTGGCCTGTCCTACTGCTGAGGACATGAGCTAGAGCCTAGTGTCTGGAGGGTTGCAGGCGATGCCTGGAGGAATTTGCTCTTTGTCCTCCAGGCTCCCCCAGAATGCCACATGGGCTGAATCTGACCATCTATTTCCTCTGGACTTGGACCCAGTTTCTCCTCTGTAAATAGGGTTCACATTTATAGCACAGCTCTTGGGAGGATGACATGGTACAAGCATCCCTCCTGGAATACTCTAGAAGCACGATAAACGTTGGCCAAGTAAATGAATTGCTTTGGGTGGAATGACTGCTGGACCCTGGAGCAAAGACCTTCCCCTGTGAAACTGGGGTGTTCGCCCCAGCTCCTCCTCCAGAGGCCTGCTGTGCCCCCCACCCATCCTACAGAGGTGAGGAAAAGCTCAGAACAGCACCCCAGGGAACAAGAGGTCAAGGCTGCTGGTCACAGCACAGCCCGAGAAGCTCAGCCTTTCTTCATGTCAGGGATGCTCCCGCTGATCCTGGGGCAGGTAGGGTTCAGACCTGAAGTTCGGAGCAGTGAGTGAGCTGCCCGAAGACCCGAATAAGTGGTGAAGTTAGGACTCCAACTCAGGATGCTGTGTTCCTGAAGCTCATGGTCTGAACCTCTAGGATGTATGGCCTCCAAACTCCAGCAGACCCAAGAGGTGAGATATGGGTGCAGCTCACAGACCAGGGGACAAGCAAGCACAGCAGGACACAGGGGCCATGTGAGCGCAAAGAAGTCCGAAATGTTCAAAGTGCACAGTGGTGAATCCCTTTCCTGAGAGCCAGAGGGGAACTCTCAGCGGCAACAGGAGCAGCATGTGGCAACCACAGGACCCCCACCACGACTGGTGGGGTCCACAGGGAGGGCGTTCTGTGCTGGGACAACTATGTCAGCTGACCCAACCTTCACCACCACCCTCACAGTCCCGCCTATGTTCACATACATTTTCTCAAACAAAATTAGAGGTAAAAATAACCTGGGAGAAGGGGCTTTGTATTGCTCAAGGTCTCCATCCATCATTAAGACCCAATCAAAAATGCTTTTTAAGGTACTAAAACCAGCTTTTTAAGGTACGCTCTTTGAGCCAAGAACTGGTTCTAAAGAAATCACTGTGGATGTTCCCAAAGGCCCATAAACAGGCATATTCACTGCAATATTGTTTACAATCATGAAAAATGGAAGCAACTTAAATGTCCCACAGAAAATCAGTTAAACAAATGACAATACATTCACACAACTCGATACCGTACAAGCAGTAAAAACGGTAATGTAGGAGACCCATATTTATTGACACGGAACAGCGTTTATAATGAATGGTTAGGAAAACAGAAAGTCACAAAACAGTATATTTAGAAGGATCTCATTTCCATTTGAAATTTGTGTATAGATAAGATGATAAGTAGATATAATTGATGGAGAGATGATAGATGGATGGATGGATGGATGGATGGATTGATGGATGGATGGACAGTCCTGCAGAAGAGACAGCTATTCATAGTTTTGCTTAATTCCAGTGTATCTGGTCACAAGCCCTCTTTCCTGCTCAGCTCCTCTTAGCAGCTTCTAGAAGGACTATCCTGAGGTACACAGACAAGCAGGTTCTGTCGGCAAGTCAAACTTTGCCCTGTCATTGTTAACTTTCTGGTTTATGCTAAGAAACCTGCCCCATTGTCGGTTCCTCTAGGGCAGTGATGATGACCTCTTCCTTCTTCTGTGTGCTCCAGGCCTGACATCCCCACAGAGGAGACACAAAACAAATCTCCCTGAGAAGCGAATCAATCAGTTCACCATTTCCTTAAACTGCGGAGTTCTATAGCTGGCTTGGGGCGGGTGGGAAAAGAACTGTTCTCCCCTTGGAAAATGTGAGGTGAACGATATTTAATAAAGTACAAACTTTTGGTACAGATGGAACACAAACCAATGACATCAACAGAGCCACCAGCCTTTTGTTAGAGCTACACACAGCCCAGCGGCCACAGCACCGAAAATCTAAAGGCTCTGGGAGGCACAGGCCCCAGCCCGGTGGAAATCAATGACAGGTCACAGAGTTGAGGCCGCCAAGGACCCCTGACGACTGTCATCCCTCCACAGTGTTTATAATAAATTGTTAAGGGAAAACAGAAAGTCACCGAACAGTATGTTTAGAAGGATCTTATTTCCATTTAAAATTTGTGTCGGATGGGTGGATGGAGAGATAGCTAGTCCTACAGAAAAGGCAGGACTGGTCAGCTGGCTTGAGAGCCTTTGTACAGGGGCAGAGGGGTGCCTGGAGAGGAATTCTCTTTCTCTGCTCTACCCACTTAGAATAAAATCCAAACTCCTCCCCAGGGCCCCAGGCTCTGTGGGATTTAGCACCTGCTTGCATAGCCCATCTCCCCATCCTCCGCCCACCCTGATCAATCTCCTCCAACCTCACCAAGCTTGTTCCTGCCTCTGGGTCTTGGCGCCCACTGCTCCTGCTACGTGGAAAGCTCTGCCCAGAGCTTCACTTGCTGCCCCTTCTCATCACTCAGGGATCAGTTCCAGTGTCCCTTCCTCAGGGGTCCCAACCGGCAACCCCACCTCTCACAATCTAACCTCCAAGCTCATTTATTCTCTTCACAGTATTTCCATTTTCTGAACATCTTTGGGTCTGTTTTCTTAAGAACTGCCTAGAAGGTGGCCTCCACGAGGGCAAGGACCGCAACTGCCTTTGCTCTCCACTGTGCCCCTGGCTACCAAGAAAAGAGTAGATGCTCAGCAAACACCTGAAATGATGAAAGCAGCGAGGGAGGGAGGGGTGGAGGGGAGGAAGGAAAGAAGAGCAGATGAATGGAGGACTCATATGACTTTGCCTCCAGTACATGATGTGGGTTCTTGGGTGAGGCCAGTGACAGAAGAGCAAAAATTGTAAAAATGATCTACATTGGTGTGTGTGTTCGTGTGCGTGTGTGTGTTTTCCCCCAAAGCGAAAGTACAGAATCATAGCAAAGATTGGGTTAAATTCTTACAAGGTACTTAGGCAGCATTCTGAGTACTTTAGATACATTTTCATAACCTAAATCATCATCCCAACAACCTTCCGAAATAGTTTCCATTCTTATACTCACTTTACAGATGAAAAAGCTGAGGCTCAGAGAGTTTGGGTATTGCACCCAAGGTCACTCAGCTTGGGGAACGTTCACCCCTTAAGTTGGCTCCCAGCCAGGGCCCCTCTTCCTGATGTGACCCCCCATCACTTTGTCAGAACAACACCTACATTTACAGCTTAGTGACAGGAGTGAACTATTGTATATGGCCCCGGGGACCCACAAAAGGCAGGGAGCTCCGAGAGTTCAGATACTGCCTTCTTTCTCCTGATTGTGGAACCCAGCAAGTGGACGGCGTCCATCCATCATGCTGTGTAGGTGCACGGCCCAAGGGAAGGCAGAAACACAGGAAGGCCAGAGGAGTGTGTGTGTGGACACACAACTCAGGGGCAAGTGCAGGGCAGATGGACCCCCAGGTGTGGAGGGCTGTTGGATACACAAGTCGCCCCACTTCTGCAGCAGATGGATCCCTCTGAACCGGGATCGCCAGCAGGTGACCCCAAGGCCCAGCGTCCCAAGGGTTAAGCCCCCTGCACTCGACTGTTCTGACCGCCCTCCCTCCACCCCCGAGGGTATTGAGGGAAATGTCAGCAGAAATGATGCCTGGGAGCCCTACAGAGAAACTGCCCTATTGAGTTTTTTAAATTAAATCTATTTATAATTTATGCCCTGCCTGCTTCCAAAAAAAGGATTGGAGGTGGTTTACGATAAACGACACATGAAATGGGAAGGCTGTTAACTAGTAAGAGAAAAATCAAGAACACCACCCAGGAGGAGGGTCAGAAAAGCTCCCAGATACTCAGGTTTAGGAAAGTGGCCACACATTTAAATAGTTCAGCTTGCATCCTGGTAGCTGAGAAGCCACAGAGGGAATCGCTGCTGTGGGCCATGTAACTCTCTGACTCGGGGAAGCTCGCTGATGGCACTCCAGCTCCTAGGCTGGCACTGCGGGAAGCAGAAGGCAGGCTGGCTCTGGAGTCGCTGCTGCCCCTTCTCAAACCTCTCTCCCCTGCTCCTCAGCTGTTTCCAGCAAACTGCTGCCAGTTTCCAGGACTCCTGACAACAGCCCCTCCTCCTCCCTGTTGGCTCTACTTGTGGGGGCCCCTCCACAAGTGGGGGTCACTCCATGTCAAGGATGCGTGGCCCAATACCAGTACTCCTTCTGTGGAACACCCTGACTTTACCACCATCACCTGCTCCCAGTGCATACAGTGGAAGTCGGGTTCACCTCCTGATCCCAGGCTCCAGGGGTGGGTATGTGACCCGAGATGGTCCAGTCAGAGTTAATCCTGGGACTTTCACAGGAACTATAAGATTGCTGAGCTAAGGCAATGTAAGCCAGGAGCTGCTGCTTGGCCATCATTCAGGGACAGTCTGCGTGAGAGTTGGGCCAGCATAAAACCTTCAGGTTGATAGTGAAGGGATCCAAGTCCTGATGACATCATTGGAGCACCTGGATCCAGTCATTCCTGAAGCTGATACGCACCTGGTCTTTCCTGGTAAAGGAGCTAATAATATCCCCTTTTCTAGCTTAGATCTATTTGAGTTGGATATTTCCTGATAGCTCAGTTGGTAAAGAATCTGCCTGCAATGCAGGAGACCCCGGTTTGATTCGTGGGTCAGGAAGATCCCCTGGAGAAGGGATAGGCTACCTAATGCAGTATTCTTGGTCTTCCCCTGTGGCTCAGCTGATAAAGAATCCACTTGCAATGCAGGAGATCTGGGTTTGATCCCTGGGTTGGGAAGATCCCCTGGAGAAGGGAAAGGCTACCCACTCCAGTATTCTGGCCTGGAGAATTCCATGGACTGTATAGTCAATGGGGTCGCAAAGAGTTGGACACGACTGAACGACTTTCACTTTCATGGTTTCCTTGTAAACAAATGCCAGCTCACACCTTCTACATCCACAGCTTTCAAACCTTTCTATCCCAGGTCCCACCAAGTTGGTTTGACATGACTACCTGTAAGAGTTCTCCGTGAATTGTCTTACAGGTGAGGAACCTGAAGAGTGCAGAGGTTAAAGCAAGCTGCCAAAGGCCCCACAGCCGAGCAAGTTGCAGAGCTGGGATTGAAGGCAGGCAGCCTGGTTCTCCAGCTAATCTCACTACCAAGTCCTCCTCCCCATCTCTCCCGAGAGCCTTTCCTTCTTTGACATGGGGTGGCCTGGCCCATCTGGGAGATGAAATGACTACACAGACTGGCCCTGATTCTACTTGCAGGTTGATACCTGATTCCCCACTTGCCTGACCTCTTTAGACCCATAACTTGTGGGATGTTGAACACTGTGTTATTCCCTCCCCACCCTTTTATACCTGCAGCTGCACCTTTCTGGAATGTTCTTTGCTTCCTTCTCACCCCCACTAATTCCTATTCCCATAGATACAGGGAAATATGAATTAAAATGACAAGGTGGTATCGCTTTGCACCCATGAGATGGGCAGAAGGTATCAATGGTGATAATAGCTGGTGAGGATAAGGATAAGGCGAGAAGATGGATGACTGCACATCCCATTAGCATGGATGGGGACAGCGTGGTGATAGCAGTGAAACTGTCAATGTGCAGGTCGGCCGGCCCAACAGATCTGTGTCTACAGACCCAGAGCACGTGCGTGGGCACCCGAAGGACACAAAGAAGCTTCTCATGGCAGCACAACTCAGAATGGTAAAAACAGCAAACAACCACAATTCCATTAACAGGGGAGTCATGAAATAAGCTCCTATGAGCCACAGCCTGGAATACTAAGCAGTAGGTAAAAAGAGTGACGACTCCTCAATAAGTTAAATGTGGAGTTTCCATATGGCCAAGTCTATGCCCTGGTATACCCCCCGGAGAAAGGAAAAGCGGGGATCCTATGGAAGCTTTTACACACATGTTCACAGCAGCACTATTCACATAGTCAAAAGCTGGAAATAACCCAAATGTTCATTGTCAGAGGAATGGATAAAGTTGATGTGGTCTAGCTGTACAATGGAATACTCACCAGCCATAAAAAGGAGAACTGATACATGGATGAATCTCGAAAACTCGATGCTAACTAAAAGAAGTCAGACACAAAAGGGGACACCTTGTATGATTCCATTCATAGGAAATTCCCAGGAAAAGCAAATCCACAGGGATAGGAAGTGGATTTGTGGTTGCCAGGGGCTGGTGGAGGTGGGGATGGGGTTGAGAGCTAATGATGGTGGGGGTTTCCCTTTATGGTGATGCTGTGAACTAGACAGCTATGTGGATTCACTTAATGTTATTGAACTGTGTATGTTAAATAGAGACAGTGGTATATTTTACATTCTATGTATTTATCACAATTTTGAAATGGTAAAGAATGGGGTAAAAAATAATCAGGGTGATTTGTTAAAAAAAAAAGTGGGGGGACTTCTTGGTATGGCTTGGAGGGGCTTCTGAGACATACTAAGTGGAAAAGACAAGTTGCAGGATGAACTTAAAATATGGTCTGTTAATGGAAGAAAATGGTTCACATGTATTTTTATGTGAAGTGTTCACACTTGATAATGAGGCTGCCTTTGGGGAGAATGAAGGGCCAGCTCCTCACTGCAGCATCTAGGAAAGGATGCACCCTTTCATCCTTGTGTCTGTATGGTTTCTCTCTCTGCCTTTGCATCCTCTCCTCCCCCTCCCTCCAGCAAATCCCTCCAGTGGACTCACTGGCCTTTCCTGGGATCATTTAGGGTCCTTTCTAGGGACCCCCTTTCACTCTTTCCATTGTCTTTCCCTTCCTTCTCGCACTCCACCAATCTTCTCTGGAGCTTGTTTTGGCCAACCCAAGGCAAGATGCCCAGCCCCTTGCCCCAAGGACTCGCATCCAGCGAGGGAGCAGTCCCCCAGCAGGCCACTCCTCTGACGGCAAGCGGCCATGGAAGCATCCTTGTCTGCTCTCAGGGCATCAAATTCAAAGATGCTTTTTGGCTAGAAGATTCTAGAAGAGCCTCCCAAAGACCTGCGGCTAAAGACACTCACAGTTACCTGAGAGGCTTGTGAAAGCCCCTACGCCCCAAGCTGGACCCCAGATCCACTGAACCAGTATCTGCAGCCCAGGGGTTCTTCCACCCAGGCAGGTTTGGGGACATTGGTCACTGGCCACTCTAGCTGCTGCCTCCTGTCCTCGGGGCACCTCACCCTTCTCTGCTGTAGGCAAGACACTTGGCCTGCTCATCCACAGCTGACTCACTGTCCGCCAGGGCCCAGGGGTGACAGTAATGCTCGCTTCACATCAGCCTGGTTGGCGCTGGCCTCTGGTTCCACAGAGGCACCTGAAAATCAAGGATGTCCTGAATCTGGAAATTTTCCAGCTGGACCAGGGGGCCTCTGGATCAAGGGAGACCACCCTCCTCAGCAGGATCAGTAACGAGTAGCTGAAAAGCATCTGGGTTCTGAACGGACGTGAGGTTGGATCCAAGCTGTCAATTAGCCCTCAGCCCCAGCCTCCACCGGTGGGCCTGTTTGTTCAAGGTGATGGTCTGCTTATGGAGGTTATGAGCTTTTTATGTGCCAGCCTGCACCCTCCTGGCCTCCTGGCAGGGCCATTCGGCTGTCTAAATCAAGACATCTCCGTCCTCAGCGGCTGTTAGTATGTTCGCGTGTTGGCCGCCTTGCTCCCCTAGTAATCTAAATCTAATTTATTGGCCCAGGGCTGCAGGGAGCAGTCGGCGCACAAGGCTGGTGTGCACTGAAGAATGTAATATACAGCGTTCCCGTGTAATAAGGCTCTTTATAGACGGCATTAAGGAGGGTCTGGCTCGGAGCGCCGAAGAAATCGTGATTAATTCCTGCCTGGAAAATATCTACGGCACAGACCTCGGGAGGCTCCGTGGGGACAGCACGGGGCCTGGCGCCTCCGAATTCTCACACTGCTCTACCATCTGGGTGGTCTATAAGATTAGATGTGCTTAAGCTCCCTGAGGGCAGGAGTGGTGTTTTACAGCCCCTGCTTCCCCATGTAGCCATGATGAAAAGTGTACAATAAACTCTCACTGAATTCACCTGGATGGAATTGAAGTGCAAAGCTATTCTTTGTGCACTTGCTGTAACTTTGGGATTGGCTTGCTCGGCTGATAAGGAACTGCACCTCCAGAGGCCCATTAATCTGGATGGCACTTGAGCCAGGAAACCTGGCCCCTGCCAGGACCCCTGTGACCAGCTGGCATGAAGAAATCCTGGATTTCCTAGGGCCCTGGTTCCCACTCAGTTGCCGTGGGACAGTGGCGGTCCCCAGGAAGAGCCAAGGCTTCTTGGAGAATGTTCACGAGACATTCATAGAACCCATGGCTGGGCACTCAGCTTCCCTGACCAACACTCAGGGGCACCCACTCGACTGTATCATTCGCTCACTCATTCATTCATTCACTCAGCAAATATCAGATCTCCTTGATGCTAAGATGTGCAGTTTTTCACATTATAATTTCTCTGAAACCAAGATGGCTTGTAACACTAACATTGAATTAACAACATACTGTAGGAGTTCGCAGACTGAGACCCACAGCCCCAATCCGGCCCACCACTTGTGTTTGTAAATACAGTTTTATTGGAACACAACCACACCCGTTTGCATGTTGTCAAGGGCTGCTTTTGCACTTAGCCACTGGGTCAGAGACAGTGGTACTGCCTGAAAGCCAACAGTATTTGCATCTGGCCTTTACAGAAGAAGGCTGCTGACTCCTTTTATTTGGTATTTATGAAGTACCCACAGTGGCACCTGTCAGCACAATGGTTAGAGGCCAATATGGTGGCTTCAGGGACAGTCAGCACTGGATTTAAATCCTACATCCTCCTCTGGCCAGCTGTGTAGCCTCCAGCAAGCTGCTGTCTGTATCCCAGTTTCCCGATAAAGATTAAGTAAAAGCTTGGTGCCTGCCACATTGTAGTCACTCCTTAATGACAGCCTTCTCCTTTTTTGAGGACATGACTGAAGTGACTTAGCACACACACATGCAACAATGCTATTATTGATGCAGGCTAGGCCTGAGCTTGGGAATGGAATCTTGAACAAAACAAACTCTTTGCCTTCAAGGTGGACTTTACAACCCAGGTGAAAGGAAGGGGAAAAGGAAGGTACATTACAGAGAAATAAATCCTTCATAGAAGACCCTAAGGGGAGCCCAGTGGCAGCTCCTAATCCAGTTGTGGGTAAGTCAGGGAGGGCTTCCTGGAGGCAGTGAGGTCTATGCTTAAATCTAAGGGATGTCTAGGAATGAGCCAGTGTTCAAGCTAAGAGCACAGGTCTTGAGAATTTGTCAGTCCTGAGTTTGAGTCTCCACCTTCATACTTCCTTGTGCAACCTTAACTAAGTCTTTTAATCACTCTGCTTCTGTCTCCTTACTTATAAAATATGGGTGAAGACTGATGATAACAATTGCTAATACTAGTGGTAAAATAATAATAATACCATCCCCAAAGGGCTGTAACAATAGTTACTTAACAAATATCCACCCATCATTTTCTGTTTACCTAGCTCCAGGAATAAGGTAGAAAACACATGCCAGGTCTCAGGGAGGGAGGGAGACAGCAAATAAACAGGTAAAGCAGAATGCAGTCATACACTGGGATAAATGCTCTAAAAACTGTGCAGAGGTAGAGAACAGGGGGGTGCAAGATGGGGTGCGGTCAGGGACACCAGGCATGGGTGTGAACACCCAGAATGTGCCAGGTTCGTAGCTCACAGCAATAGGTTCAGCTCAGTACCCAACACCAGCAGTTCCCCCACTCCCGATGCCCTCCTTGAGCCCTTCCTGGTGGGAGAGTAAGTTTAGCTTGATGCTTCACACATGTCCATCTCATGGTCCCCACTGCCCAGAAGCCCCTTAACAAGCCACTCAGGAGTGACAGCCAGCTCACAGACAATTTACATTTGTCCTGCCGATAAAACGTTTTCTTTTCCAAAACTTGACTATTAAAATTCTAAATCAAGAGAAAGCTCATAATGGGATCTCCCTGGCAGTCCAGTAGTTAAGAATCCACCTTGCAGGAGCTTCCCTGATGGCACAGTGGTAAAGAATCCAGCTACCAATGCAGGAGACACAGGTTCAATCCCTGGTTCAGAAAGATCCCACATGCCTCAGAGCAAATAAGCCCATGTGCCACAACTACTGACCCTGTTCTGTAGAGCCCAGGAGCCACAATTACTGAGCCCAGGTGCTGCAACTACTGAATCCCAAGCACCCTAGAGCCCGTGCTCCACAACAAGAGAAGCCACTGCAATGAGAAGCCTGCACACTGCCACTAGAGAGGTGGGCCCTGATCCCTGTAACTAGAGAGAGTCCATGCAGCCACAAAGACCCAGGGCAGCCAAAAATAAGCAAATAAAATTATATATATATATATATATATATATATAAAGAATCCACCTTGCAATGCAGGAGATGCAGGTTCAATACCTGGTCTGGGAACAGAGATCCCACATGCCATGGAGCAAATAAGACTGGACGCTGTCAAATAAATAAAGAGATAGCTCATAAAAAAAACAAACAAAACAAAACAAAAAACTCAACTTCTAGCTTCTATCAAAAAAATAAAACAAAATGAGATATGCCCCTCTCCTTCCCAGGGTGAACACATTCATTTGCTGCACTCTCTACTCCTCTCTTACGTCGCTTACCTGCAATTTATAGATCTGTGCTGGCTCAGCTCCGGTGACCCCCTCCAAGCCACATCTGCCCTCTCCTCAACCTGGCTGCAGGAGGCTGCTCCATATGGACCTGTCAGCAGGCCACAGCCCACCGGCTTCTGGGTTTTTTTGGTCAGTGGTGTGACCCACTGGAGGCCCGAGGGCATTTACTCTCCAGGCTCTTTTCTGGCCAGGTAGCCAGACGCTGGGTCCCCTTTCTGAAGGCCAAGGCTCCTGCCAAGCAGCTCCCGTAGAGTCACCCTCCCAGGGCTCCGGGCATCACCCCATCCCCTCAACCCCTCCCCCAGGGGTGAGAACATCTCCCCACTGGTGCTGTTCCTTGCTTTTCCTAAACCCTGCCCATGCCACACTCCTTTTAAGAGTCAGTTTATCACTTTGTAAATGACCCCTCTCCCCGCCGACTTTGAGCCATGGGCTTGGCACATGGCGAAAGCTCGGTGTGTAGATGCCAAAGGAAAGGATGGAATTTTGCCCCTGTGTTCTCTGGGCTTCTCCTTTGACAAAGGAGCTGGTCACCTGTGGTCCCCATCCCAGCCCCCAGCGGTTACACCTCCACCTTATCAGCCTCAGGGCTGCACCCCAGAAATAGCTGCAGCCCCGAAACCTCCCCACCTCCCTTGCCCAGGATCCGCTGGACTGCTTCACATGCAGGTCTCGTCTGCCCGCAAGAGCATAAACAAAGCGTGTTTTAAATCATTTCGACGTGGGCCAGCGCTCATTTGCAGGTCTCTGGGAGGGAGTCCCAGCTGCCAGCAGGTATTTTAATGTAGCCACGGAAAGCCATAGGCAGGCGTGGGGGATGCCTGGCCTTTGTCGGTGTGACAAGCGGAGGCTGTCACAGAGGCGGCGAGGTCCAGCCACCTGACCTGGGTCAGCAGTTTCCTGCATCTCTGAGGACAGAATCAGAGAGTAAAAACACCACTTCCCTGCCCCCAGTGTGGGCACCCAAAAGGACCTTGCTCCAAAGTACTGCAAGTCCTCCCCGGAGCCCGAGCTTTGCCGTCAATCAAGAACAGGGGCCATAAATCTTGCATGGTGCGTTGGGTGCCTACTAGGCAGGCCCTGTTTTATCTCCAGTTTACAGAAAATTAACCAAGGCCTGAGGATGACAGGGCTCCCTCCCAGCATCGCAGAGCTAACTGGACGAGGAATGAAGGTTGAGACTCCCCAGCCTGCGATCGAGACCACTGCTTACCACGATGGCCCTGACACAGAAGGGTGCCCACCCAGGAATAGCCAGGCAAGCCCTCTGGGAGTTGCAGGGAAGGGGGTCTGCCTGGAGACCCTGCCTGGGCTGCAGATGTTGATAGAGGATGCCAGACTGCAAGGCAGTGAGGCGTGAACCTCCTCGGGTCACGCCAGCCGTCTGCAGACATCTGGTTTCATGAAGCTCCTTGGACGGCCTTGGAGAATTGATGGAGGCAGAGCTGAGGCCAGCCCGGTGTGGGGGAAGATGGAAGTCCAACATTAAACAACCGGAATGGAGCAGCTGGTCCCTTTCTGCAGGCATGAGACAGGAAATGAAGCATGAGCTCAGAGAATGGTTCCTCCAGGGCATCTCAGGGAGGGTGTTCGCTCTCCTGGGATCCGAGGACACCTTCCCCACTAAACATTTACTGAGCACATACTAAATACCAGCCTCATGCTTGGCACTGGGGTTGTACATAAGCAGAGTCCCTGCCCACAAACAGTTCACCGTCAAGTGACCCTCAGAGATATGCATTTCAAACAAACTTATTAAAGAAATTAAGAAAGAATCTCATATTTTAACTTGCATTTTTTCATAGAACAACAATAAAAATGGTACTAAAGAAAGAAACGCAAAGAACAGAACAGAGAAACTTCTAGTAGAGTTGGGGAGGGGGAGCCTAAGATCTGTCTTTAGATGATTTGGACCAAGTGGAAATTACCCTGTGAAGAAGGATGAATTGGGGTTTGAAATTCCCGAAGAGCCCTAATGTGTCCACAAGAAATTGCAGATGGCACTGCAGATAAGACAGACGCATGCGAACAAAAGGTCAGGACCTGTTTCTTTGCTGAGAGAGGACTCGGATGGTCCTGGTGAACATCTGAGGGTGAAAATGCGTTATGGCACCATTGCAGACTTGCACTGAGAAATTCTATTGGACTCAAATTGAAACGGTCTATGTTTCACCCTAAAACATAAACAGTGGCACGTGTGAGCTCTTGCTGGCCCTTGAAAGTCCGAGAATCACGGCTTATATCCCATTTTTTCTCCCACCCAGTTTCCCTCTGAGACTCATTCACTTCACCTCCACTCACTCCTGTCCCAACACCACAAAGTCTTTTCTTTCCCCTCTTTCCTTTCTCTCCTAGTTCTTTTTTAAATGTAGGTTTGCAGCCTATCTCACCAAAGAAAAGAGATAGTCCCCTTCCCTCCTCCTATCCAAACTTCTTCAGCCCCTTCTCTGGGTTTTGGCATTTGGTTGATGGGACATAGTCACTACAAAATGCACAAGTGGTGGTTAGGTAGGTAGATGGATGGATGGATGGATGGATGGATGGACAGATGGATGGTGAGATGGATGGATGGATGGATGGACAGTGAAATGGATGGATGGATAGATGGATAATGAGATGGTGGGATGGATGGATGATGGGATGGTGGAAGAAGTGGTGGAAGGGATAGATGAATGGAAGGGCTTTAGGAAAACCAGCTAAGAACCTATTGCAATCATCCAAAAGAGAGAGTGGTGACCTGGAAAGAGATAGTGATAGAAAGAAGTGGTTGGTTTGAAGAGTTATCTAGGGCCATACTCTGCTGATCCCTGTTGTAGGATAGAAAATGGAAATTTTCCACATGGACATTTTACCTCAAATATCTGTTCTCAGATTTTCACCTGTCAGTCAAAAATGGGCATTTATTGCAGTCTGGATGCTGTCTGGTGTTTTCTGTGGAAAGATGTGTAAGGACTCTCACCTCGGTATGTCTCCACGGGAGATACTGAGCTAATGGGGTTTTCTGATCGAATGCTAAGCCTCCAAATGGCTGCGTCCATGAAAAGGTTTTCTTCTTTCCCTCTTTCAATGTCTTTTAGGGAAATAAACCACTATTTCTGTGTGGGTGAGGTGGAAAGGCAGTGGTGGCCTGAGAAAGACAGGTCATCACCTCAGCCACTCAACCGAATGCCATCTTGGAGCTGCATCTCTCTTGGGAAGACACCGCTTATGGAAATAAATGTGATTTTCGGTGGAAAGAAAGTTCAGATGTGATCCTCAGATGAGCATATTGCTTCTGGACACCAGTACTGAAGCTCTTGGAAATATTTTCCAGAGCGCAGGGCTGGTAGGGTTGAGGCCACTTTCTTACTAAAGCTTAGATCTTCTGCTGTCTTTCCATGGAGCTGGGGGCTTCCAAAGTCATCACTGCGTAGGTAGCAGGAAGGGAGGGGTGTGGGGAGGGGGCACAGAACATGGGTCTTTTGGCACCCTGGGCACATTTATAACAGAATGGTAACTGTACAATGTTACTGTATCATTTAACTGACATGTCTACTTTGGAATGTTTATAACTACCGTAAATCAGGAGGCCGCAAACCCAGGGCAGCAGCCATGTGTAGACATTCCAAGGAAAACGTATAAAATAAATAAAACAATCACACAGGATCAACATTCCATTCCCGCCAAGAAAACGGAAAATGTAACGGCTCCGGCGCAAACGCAAGTGTCCAAAAGCGAGTTTGCTGGGAGCTGAGGCATCAGGGGCCTCCTTGCTCGCTCTCAATAAAGATGTGAAGGCAGAAAAAAGTCATTAAAGCAGTAAGAACAAAAATGCCTGACCCCAGAGAGCAGCCTCACCACCTGGCTTCACAGGCACCCTCGCCCACATTCCCCACTGGGACACAGACACATTTCTAGACCTGAGGGTCCGTGATCTGTGTCCAGGAGCGGGTAGGAAACCACAACCATTTTGTTATTCCCTATTTAGGAGGTCTGTCCACTTTACCAAAAGAAAAAAATAAAGATTTTCTCTTCCCAGCCATCAAACTTTGTGCACTGACAAACTACTTGATTTCTGACATTTGTAGCAGCTTGTATCATACACAGCTAAATGAATTCTGGCTAAATAAACATCTGGTTATTAAAACTATGTGGGCTCTGGGTTTGAAGGGAGGAGCTCTATAATCCTTCTGGGTTCGTCAGCACTTTCAGGACACCTGGAGCCTGCAGCTTTATTTTACCCCATTAACTGGGACCTGGAAGAACACAGTTAGAGCAGTGAATCCGAAAACTGTAGGGTTTCTTGGGTTTTTTTGTTCGTTTGTTTTTTTGTAAGTATTTGCCAAATTCTTTTGGGTCATCTTTCCTGTCTTAGGGCCTTTGAGGCAAAATGCATAAGCTTGGGTAATAAAAGTCATCAAAAGTTAAAAATTAATAACCTTGAGGAATTAATCACCTCTTGGAGAACTTTGAAGCCATTTTTCTTTCTCCTAGGAAAGGGTCTCTGCTTTCTGACTGGAAGAAAATGCCTGAGAACATTTCCCCTGAAAGGTTCGAGAGGACTATTGTAATTTTCAACGTTCCATTTTGTCTTTTTTGACTTTAGTTCTCCTTTGGTCATCAAATCAGGGAAAAGGACAGACTTTGGGTTTTCCAAAGCTTGGGATCTGAAGATAGGAATCCGGGGTTGTTTCCCCCAACCTCATCGATAGCTTGGAAGCAGTTTAGCAAGTTCAGAATAAAAGAAGCTCTAAGCACCCAGAAAAGAGAATTTCTAGAGGGACTCAGCACAAATAACCAAGACCCTGGGCAAATTGCAGCCAATTCAGCCTCCTGGAGGGCAAAGCATCTTCTCCTTTTCCTGACCTTAATTCCAGAGGGAAAAAAAAAATCCTTAGATTCCTGGTCTAGAATTCATCATTTTAGCTCAGGACAGAAGTGCATAGGACAAGTGCAAATATTCGACCAAGCCTGGCTTCTTTCTTGGGGCTCTTCAAACATCACTGGTTCTGAGGGTATTTTTCCCAGGCCTCTGTTGGTTCAGGTTTCTTTGGACCATCAGTCGCTGAGGGTAGAGACCTGACCGATGAAGGCCCTGCACCCTTGGAGCTTCTCAATGACAATCGCACTAAGAGATCTGCTTTCCCCAAACGCCTTGCTCTCTGCCCGTGAACAGAGAAGACATTGTGCCTGATTAGCATTTCATTTCTAAACAGATCAGGCAGAGAGAGAGACTGCAGAATTCCAGATGTTGATATTTGTATTATTGGATCATAATTACATTTCAAAACAATCACTGCTCCCTGGAAGTTAGAGCTATTGTCCCTTCTTTGTCCTTTGTCAGTCTCCTTGAGCAGCCCTCTGGTGATTTATTATTTCACAGATCCCAGAGGGGACACGCCACTGCCTCTCTGGAAAGGTCACGCGCTGAGTGCAGACTTTATCCGGGTCAGAAGTTGCCCTCAGACACTGAGGGGAAACTCCTGGTGAAGTTAATCAACATCCAGTCCAGAGCGGGTCAGTGATCAGGTGCTGGATGTGGGCGGGGAACTCGCCCTCGTGGTAAGCAGATTTTCTGCACCGCCTGCCTCCCTCTGGATGGAGAAACTCCTGTTTCCATAAGATTTACTGTTCTGAAACTACCCTCACTTGCAGATGAAACCATTGGAAATTCATTATCCATGGAATGATGCATAAAAAGATCATTTAGCTCGAGGCTTGTTTTTTTTCCTCCCCCCACAGGAGGTGGGGTGGGGGCAGGGGGAAGACTTTAACTATGTCTGGGGCAGGTCAAGCAAGCCAAGTTCCCAAGGCTGCCCAAGGTGAAGTTGGGCCTGCTTGGTAGGACCAGCCAAGTGGATGGAAGAGGTAAAACGTCAAAGCCAACAGGTAACTCCGAGCTGACCCCCACAGCTCCAGGTAGAGGCAATGTCCAGACAACCCTGGGGAACCCACAGGTCCTGCTCTGGGGGTGATGCTTCTAAGCTTTAGCAGGGTTCGAGCCCACTGCCACCCACACCTATCCAGTCTGAGAGGTTCCTCCATGGCCTTGGGGGAGAGAGTCCAGTCTACCCTGACCCAGGCCAAGACCACGACTTAAGACACTTCATTTTAACCAGCACACAGCACGGCAAAGAGTATCCATGGGAGTACTCTGTGTCTCAGAAGGTCCAGGACCCGCCTCGTGCCCCGAAGTTTCCTTTCCGTGGTTTTCTCTGGTTAAAGAGACACAAGCAGGGAGGCAGGGAAGCCTGCTCGGGGTGATAGCTCTTAAGCAGATGACGGGAGGGAAGCAGCATGAAAGATAGCTGGGTTTAGGGAAATCATCCTTAATTACATTTAAAAATGCCCAGAAACACCAAAAGCAGCGCCTGGCCCTTCTTCCCCGTTCCGGAAAGAGATGTAAGAAGGGACAGCAGCTGCTCAGATCCACCCGCCTCCCAGGGGGCTGCGAGGACACCTCGGGACTGGCAGCCTTTCATGGAACTAAGCTGGCCTCACCAGCCCCGGGCACACACCGGATGGAGCTTTCATGCGGCTTCCAGGGCCGAGACAATGCGGGCAGAGAACAAGCCAGGATCAGTACAATCACCGTCACTGGCTGTCTCCAGCTCGATATTAATCTTTCAAAAAAGGCTTCACTCTGGAGGCAAGGTATTAGGTGGCTCAGCCAGCTTCTTAAAAAGTTCCTCTTTCTTCACAGAATGTCAAGTGAGATTTCAAGGGGGCGTACTTCATAACCGAAAGCATGTTTTCCTTAGGACAAGAAACCACTGCGAAACTTATCCTCCCTCCTGCCCACCCCAACTCTCCCGGACTTCTAGCCAAAAACCCTCCCGTGTTTTGCAGAGAAATAACAACAGCAAAAAACCCGTAGGTGTTTTTTTGTTTGTTTGTTTTCAAGTGCAGTGAAGGTCCCTCCTGGGTGGCAGAGGAAAGTTAGGCAAACTTTATGAATCTGGAGGGAGAGCTGGTTTAGGCAGTATTAAGAAGCCGAGAGGGGTTTTTCAGCCGGCATTGTTTTAAATGGTACCCAGAGGAGCTCCATCACCTTGGGCACCCCCACCCCTGTGTGCAGAAGGGCAGCCACAGAGTAAAAAGTCAGGTTGCCCTGTCACCTGGGCGACCACCATCTTCTCCAGGGCAGCTACCAAGGAGAGCCAAGATCAGGGGCCTGAAGCAATAGGGTGGGGAAATGGGAGTTGGACAGAAACAAGAATCAGTCCATGTGACTGTCCTCATCATGGAAGCCAAACAGCACAGGGCATGCTTAGTCGTGTCCGACTCTTTGTGGCCACATGGAGTGTAGCTGCCAGGCTCCTCTGTCTATGGAATTTTCCAGGCAAGAATACTGGAGTGGGTTGCCATGTCGTACTCCAGGGAATCTTCCCAACCCAGGGATCGAACCTGTGTCTCCTGCTTGACAGGCAGATTCTTTACCACTGAGCCACCTGGGAGGCCCCCAAACAACACAGACCCAGGTATAATTTGTACCAACTGAGTAACAGCCATCGCCCTGGGGAGCAGCTTTGTGTACACCCCTCCTGGAAAAATCACAAGTGTGATACTCTAAAGACTGCCCCACACCCAGTGGAAAGAAGACCCCTTTCTCGTAGCCCTGTGAGGCTGAGGGGACTTTTCTCGGGTAGGGGATGGTGGTGGGTAGGGAGCGGGGCAGAAGGCTTGGGAGACCACAGCTGCTTGGCTGGGAGGAGCAGGCAAGGGTCCATCCCCTGCTTCCTGCAGAGCAGCCAGGACTTGCCCAAGGTCACAAAGCAAGTTAGGAAGAAACAATCAGCTCAGGCTCAGTCCCTCACAAGCAGAATCCTATTAAAAAAAGAAGAAAATGACCCTGGGGATTTGAACAAAGGAGCCGGGACATAAATCCACTCTTCGAATAGCTGCCAGTGATCTTCCTAAAATGCACATCGGGGGCCGCCACGTGGCCAGGAGATGCCCTTCAGAGGCGCCGGCGCCCTCGGGAGAGAGGCCCACATCCTCAGTACAGGCTGCAGGGCCAGGTGGTCTGCAACCCAAGGGCATCTGGACCCCACTGGCAGCCCTATGCCCCTCCCTGCTGTGCCCACCCCAACCACACAGGGCCTCTTGGAGTTCTCTCTGTGTGTGCATGTCTCTCCGTGTCTCTATGTGTCCTCTCTCTGTCTCTCCCTGTCTCTGTCTCTCTGATCTAGAAACTCTTTTCCTTGTGCGACCAGAGCGTCCCAGGCTTTCACAGCTGGCTGCATGCTATGCAGCACCAAGGACATGATGGCGAACAGTGGGTAACACCCCTGTCCTCTGGGGCATCCAGTGAGCGGGGGAGGCAGAAGTTAACCAAACAATCACACAAATAATTAAAATGTAAAACTATGTACATATATATCTTGAAATACCAGCCCAGGGGCCAGGAGGGCATTCAAGAGGCCCTGCTGTAGTGAGGGCTGGGGGGGACATGTCCCTGAGAAAGGCAGTTTTGGGGACTGAAGCGTGACCAGAGCTGGAGGCCAGGGAGACAGGTGTGTTCCCAGGTGAGCCCAGAGCCTGAGGGGGAGGCACCCCGATCCGATGGGGCCAAGGGGCCCGAGAGGAGGGAGACTGGATGGAGCCTCGGGGCGGGCGGGTGGGTGGGTGTTGGGGTCCTGGTCTGAAGGCTGAGCACGTGCCTCCCTGGAACGTCTGGCTTTGACTCTCACGTGTGGGGCGCAGGCTGCCTCCTTGACCTTGGCTCACAGTTCCCACGCCCTTACTGGCAGGTGCTTGCTCCACCCCTGTCCTGCTCCCTCTCATCGACCACAGCCTCATGGAGGTAGGTTCTGGGGAAACTGAGGGCAGAGGGAGCTCCAATACCCGCCTAGGTAGAAATCCAGTGGGTGGCAGAGCTGGAATTCGAACCTGGGACCCTGGGGTGTGAGTGACTGCTTCCCATCCCTCCTCCAGCTTCCTCCCAGGCTTCACCTACACCTGGCACATCAGAGATCAGTGACTGAACAAGCAAGCAACCTCAGCCTGCTGGGGGCTCACGCTTCTCGGGGTGAAGCTAGGCCTTTGTTCGTGGGCTGCAGCGTCCCCAGGCTGAGGGCAGAGACAGACTCCAGGAGGGGAGGGGCGCTGGTTCGTGTCAAAGCCTTGGGAGGCTGGAGAAGAGCCGGCCAGCTCAGCTCATTACCTGCCCTGCTGTGGAGCCCGCACTTTGAAGAAGGAGTGTGGACCAGCTTGTGGGGATATGAAAGGATATGCTGAAAGCCATTGACACGGTGTGCAGACTCATATCGATCACAAGGAAATCTATTGTTTTGGAGGAGGGCTTGGTTGGAGAGAAGACAGTATGTTAAGACTGTAAGTTTAGGGGCGGGAGTGGGGCCCAGACAAACAGAAAGAGGAGTCAGAGGAAAATCAAGAACATACATCCTTATCTCCCCTCCCAAGCAAGGAGAGATGGAACCCAGCTGGGTTTGGCCCAATAAGCAGGGGACAGAGGTGTCACCCCTGGGCTGAGAGGTGCCCCCTCGTGCCACTCCACCCACACACAAGTGGAGGACATGTAACTTAGCTTCTCTCGCAGGAGAGAGCGAGTCAAGGCCAGGGGACAGGGTGCGCGTCTCGGGCAGCCCTGTGGAGCCCTGAGTTCAGAGCATCCCACACTTGGCTTTAATGCTCTGCTATCTCCGCTTTGAAATTCTGAACGTTTTTTGAATGAGCGCCTCACATCTTCATTCTGCACCAGGTCCTGAAACTCCTGCAGCTGCTCGTGCTTGGAAAGGAAGGGGACAAAGAAGGACGCCTTGGGGGTGGAGGCCGACAGCACGTTCAGACACCGGGGCCCCACCATCTGCTTGGAGCCTTCCTGGGACAGCTGCAGGAGGTGTGGACTCGCCTGCCGGATGCGACTTCCCGCTGCCACGGGAACGTGCTCGGGAAGAAGCGGAGCCCATTTACCTGGGACTGCGGTCACTTCCCTGATGTTCACACTCATTGTGGCCACTTGCCCCCACTGGGGAAGAGGACGCCCCTCAGAGGGGAGCAGACAGGGAGGAAAGGAAAAGCTGTTATCTCCTGAGAATGGGAGAAGCCCTGCAAATGGCAACTGGAAAGCCTGAGCGGGGCTTCTCTGTGCAGTGCCTGACTCCCAAGCCCTCTCCTCCCTCCTGCAAGGGGAGGGGACCCGGCCTCTTAGGGAGCCAGCTCTAGACAGCATGCCTTCATCTGCAAGGGCTGTTAGCTAGGCTAGCACTGACCCCACAGTGGGGGCCCTGGACCTGATGCCTAGGCCTGGCATCACACCACGGCCTGGCATTTGAGGCTCAGCACATCTGGCGTTGAATGCACTGTACTCAGGCTCACCCGCCATCCTCGCAGGTGACCACTGGGCTGGTCATCTAGAGAAACTCTAGCTGGGCTTCAGGCTTTTCTCTGCTGCCCAGAGCTTCCAGACTCAAGATCCCGTCTAACTCTGGGAAGCCCACCTGCCCCTGCAGCCCCTCCCCAGCCTCCCGCATCCAGCTCAGTCTTTGCACGGAGCTGACAGCTGAGTTCAAGGTTCACACTCTCAGCTCAGCGCTTGTGAACACACTGGAGCCAGGTCTACCCGGATCTGAATCCCAACACTGTGCCATCCCTGGGGACCCAGTAGTAATGACAGAGACCATTCCTGTCCTGGCAGATGACATGAGATAATGTGCAAATAGGGCATAAAGAACTGAAGCCAGGAAACAGTCATAACAAATAGCATCCTTGCTCTCATTAAGGACTCAGCAGATTGAAGGCAGAATTAGAGAGAGGCTGCTACAGACAAGAACACTGACAAGAATTTACTCTGACAACCCAATGGCAGAAACCAGCTAGAAAAACTCTCACAATTACATAAGCACATAAAAAGGCCTAGCACTCAGACCCACAAGGGCAAATAGAGTGTGGTTGCAGCAGACCTGAACCATTAATGGAGTTGATGACCAGCAAATCTCCAATGATCACCAACCAGGGGCACATATGCAAAGCAATCGGATTGCTGGGTCAAATGATAAGAATATATTTCACTTCTTAAGGATCTGCCCAGCTTCTTTTCCAAACAACCATGTAGGAAAATTTATCCTTTCCTATCCTCATCAACACTTGTTGTTATCTGTCTTTTTAGTTTTAGCCATCTCATGAGCATAGTGGTATTGCACTGTGGTTTTAATTTTCATATCACTGATGACTAATGATGCTGAACATGTGCTCATTGGCCATTCATATATCTTCTTTTGTGAAGTGTCTTTTCAAATTCTTCACCTATTTTTAAAAGGTTTATCTTTTTATTATTGAAGCATAAGAGCTGTTTTACTATTGAAGAGTAAGCGGTCTTCCCCGGTGGCTCAGTTGGTAAAGAGTCTGCCTGTAATGTGTGAGACCTGGGTTCAATCTCTGGGTCAGGAAGATCCCCTGGAGAAGGAAATGGCAACCCACTCCATCGCCTGGAGAATCCCATGGACAGAAGAAACTGGTGGGTTATAGTCCATGGGGTCACAAAGAGTTGGACACGACCGAGTGCCTAACACTTTCACTTTTCAAGAGTTGTTTATATATTGTAGATACAAGTCCATTGTCAGATGTCTGTGCTTCAATATTTTCTCCTAGTCTCCCCTCTCTTGTCTCTTTATTTACTTTTTTAATATTTATTTTATTTATTATTTGTTGCATGTGGGATCTCCCATCTTCATTGCAGCATGTTAACTCTTACTTGCGGCAGGTGGGACCTAAAGTTCCCTGACCAGGGACTGAACCTGGGCCCCCTGCATTGGGAGCACAGACCACAAGGGAAGTCTCTGTCTTTTCATTTTCTTAACTGTGTCAAAAGTTCTTTTTTTTATACTGAAAAAAGTTCCTTCATGCCCCCTCTCTCTACCCTAAAGATTTGCTTTTTCCAGGTGTGAATGTTCTGTAAATGGAAGCTTATGTTACATACTCTCTCAAGCCCAGCTTCATTCAGTCGTCATAATACCTCTCACACTCAGCCAGTTGTGGTGTGTTTCAGTATTTTGTTTCTCTCTGTTGCTAAACTGTGCCTCTGTATGAATTCCTTTTTCTTTTGTGTGGATGCACCATAGTGTATTTATGCACCCCTTAGTTGATAGACATATGGGTTGTTTCCAGTTTGGGGCAGTTATGAATCTGTACACTATAAACTTTTATATACACTTTTTATGTGTATATTTTCTTTGGGTGAATACCTATAAGTGGGATTGCTGGGTGTCATAGTAAGTGTGTATTTAGCTTTGTAAGAAACTGCCAAACTATTTACCAAAGCGGCTATACTGTTTGACGTCCCCATCAGCCAAGGGTGAGAGTCCAGTTATTCTGCCTACAGCGTGTTCGGTTTTCTTTTTTAAGTTATGATCTATCTTGGTAAATATTCCACATGGATATAAAAGAAAGTGTTTCCTGCTGTTCGGTGGAGGGTTCTATACATAAAAACATCAATTAGACTAAGTTATTCAGCTCTTCTATATCCTTACCAATTTTCTTTCTACTTCTACTGACTCAGGGGATGTGGAAATTTCCACTCTATATTTGAATTTGTCTATTTCTCCCTGCAGTTCAGCACTTTTGACAAACACCTGTGACTCTGATGGAGAGGATGACCACTCTCTCTGTTGTGAACAAGGACTCTGGAGCCAGGCCATTGTCTGGTCCCAGCTCTCTGGTCACAGGACCCCTCTATCCCAGAGTCTTCACCTGTACTGCATCTATAAAAACCTCCTTGGAAGGTGGTGAGAGTGGACCCTGGACCCAACAGGCTTTTCCTTCACATCCATCTCTCCATCCTGCCTTTGTTTTAACTCCTCCAGCGTCCATCACCATCTCATTCCTTGTCAGGGGATGGCAGGGGCTGCGTCATTGCACTCACCCGATCTATTCCGTGGGGTGGGTGGAGGAGTCTCATTTTGCAGTGACAAGTAGCCTAGGCTCTCACAGTGACTTCAGGAAACCAGGTTGATTCAGCCCCGCTCTGATAATATGCTGGGGCTGGGGGCAGGGGGTGCCGATCAAGAGAGAGTTCAATACTCAAGCGGGGAGGAGAGTCATTTAAAACACAGCAGTTATTTAAAAGACAGGGTTCTCACAGGCCAAACTGGAACCCGCCCCCCCACACTGACCCTGTTCGCCTGCTTTGGAAAAACCCATCCAATAAAATCAATATGACCCATGGCGGGAGTTAACCTTCCTGGCCCTGGGGAAGGTTCCGGATGACTGGACAGGTTCCTGACAAATCGGAATTTCTCCTGCACTCGGGGAGGGCAGGTTTGGAGGTGAGAAAGCCATAAACCACTGCGGTGCCTTCAAAAAATGAGATGATGCACTCAAGCGGTACCGGCATTAGACCGACAGGGGAACGGCTGAAATGCTATTTCCTCGGGAGGGACCATGTGCTCCATGGCCCAGGGGGCCACAAAGAGCAAGGAAGTTATGGGGTGGGGGTGGAGGGGGGCCAGAAATCACAGCCTTCTGGACTCCCGGGACTTTTCCTTGAAGCAAATGATAACTTAATGGGGCGAAAAACTTGGGCTGTTTTGAAATTCAAGCACAATTCCTCTCCCCCGCCTGCCCCCCTTCCCCGACCGAGCCGAGGGCATGGTTTCGGTCACTGTTATTGATGTTTTAATGCCGCCCACTGTCCAGATCTGACAGCTGGAAGGGGGCGGCCATGGGGGACTGTGGGGAACAGTGACAGAGGTGGCTTTAACCGGAATGACGGCAGCGGCCAGCCACGTGGCTGTGACTCAAGTCCAATTTCTCCCTCTCCGCCTCTCGCCTTGGATAAACTCCATGTAGGTGATACCAGAGTGATTGTCTGGCTGCCATTTGAAGGCACCGTGACATATAACAAGCCACTCAAACCATAAGTCAACATTTATCTGTAGGGAGCCACATTCTGCACGTCCAGAAAAGGCGAATCTTCCAGATGAGAGGGACCTTGAAGATTCTCTACTTCAGTGGTTTCTGTCCTGCCCGCCGCCGAGCATCTCTTTGTTCTCCTCCCCGCCAGGCCTCATGTTTTCAAAGATTGTGTCGTCTAAACTGCCTTCGTTGAGTAATAATTAATTTGTTTCCCAATTGTTCAATTAATCAAAGACATAAATAACTGCCAACCTGAGCTTTTAATCAGTGTGTGTGGTGCGGGGGAGAGGGAGCCAAAACACTGACACTTACAAAGCACCTGCCTGCACCCGTCCCCGGCCAGACACCCTCCCTGTTTTCTTTCTTCTCGTCCTTACACAACCCTTCCAGGTGAGGATGCAGACACAGACGGGGGGAGAAGCCAGTCTCCCCATCCAAGGTCACACAGGCAGCCAGAGGCAAAGCCAGGACTGAGTCCTGGGTCTGCCTGATGTCAAAGGGTCCCCTCTTTCTAATCTGTTACTACCTCTCTGCTCACCACCCTGGAGTGATGTAAATCTAGCTCGCAGCAGAGGGGAGACAGTGTAGTCAGCCTGGAACACTGAAATTGCCTCCTATGTTGGGTTAAGACTCTTTCCACTGCAGGTGACAGAAATTGGACTCAAACTGATGCAGGAAATAAAGGAGGGGGTGGGACTCATATGACCAGAGCTAGACAAGGTGGTCAAGCTTCAGGTCTGGCTAGATCCAGGAGATCAAACCAGAGTTGTGCACTCTCCCCGCCACCATGCCACCTCCTGACTCTAGTGGGTTCTGCTTCTCCTGGTTCCCAGACCTCCCTATTAAATCCAGACTTATACATGCAACTTCTTCCTTGGGGTCTAAAATGCATCTCTCATGCAACAGGGTCATGTGGAACTCTTTGACTCTCCTGCCCCCAAACCTGCTCCTCCCCACCTGCCCACAGCCCAGGAAGTGCAGCCACATCTACCCAGCTTCTCAGGCCCTGATTTGAATAAACAGTCAGGCACCTCTCTCTCCCACCTATAACCAACCAATCAGGCTTCACCTCCACAACAATCCCAAACTCTTCCCTTCCCCCCAGACTCCCTGACAACACAGTCCAAAGCCTCTGGTCCCTCAGCCTGTCATTGGTCCCCAGGCTTCCACTGCCATCCCCATCACACCCCTCAACCCCACATATAGAGCAAGGATTTCAAAATGAAACTCTGGACTTCCCTGGTGGTTCAGCGGCTAAGAATCCACCTGCCAGTGCAGGAGACACAGGTTCGATCCCTGGACCAGGAAGATTCCACATATTGCAGGGCAACTAAGACCATGTGTCACAACTACTGAGCCCGTGTTTAGAGCCCAAGCTCCATGAGAAGCCACCTGCACCCTGCAACTAGGGAGTAGCCCCAGCTAGCCACAACTGGAGAAAGCCTGTGTCCAGCAATGAAATCCCAGCATAGGCAAAAATAAAATAAATAAAATTTTTACAAGAGAGCAATTTGAAAATAAACAAAACAGAGCTACTCACCTAACCCCCTCCCACCCCACCCCTGTAGCTTTTTGCTACACATGCTCCTTCCCATGGCCTACAGGTCCTACTTGATTTTGGCCCCTGCCCAGCTTCTCAGGTGGCACTAGCGGTAAAAAAAAAACCCACCTGCCAGTGCAGGAGATGTAAGAGACACAGGTTTGATCCCTGGGTTGGGAAGATCCCCTGGAGGAGGGCATGGCAACCCCACTCCAGTATTCTTGCCTGGAGAATTCCCTGGACAGAGGAGCCTGGCGGGCCACAGTCTATGGGGGTCACAAAGAACTGGACACGACTGAGTTAACACACACGCCTCTTATCAGTGACTTTCTGTACTGTCCCTCACCTTGTTAGAGGGCCTCTTGCCACACTGAGACTTCTGCTTCTTAAAATGTCTTGGTTCCCTTCCGGCCCAGGGCTTTGCACTGGCTGTTCCCTCCTCCAGCCCTTCCCACGTCTGGCTTTTTCTTGGCACCCGTGTCTTGGCTTACACCTGCTTGGGAAGCCCTCCCTGACTACCTTTGAACTTACCCTCTAAAACTGTCCTCCCCTAAACTCACCCTCTTGTACATCGTACGAGAGTTTATGTCAATGTGCAATTATCCCACTGAGTTGTTTGCCGGCTTAGCATGTGTCTCCCCTCATCAGAATGCTGCACAGATGGTTCTATTGGGTAAAATTTCTCTGCAGAAGATCAAGGCTCTTCTCTCCTTCTGTGTGTGTATAGGGATCTCGCCAACTCTCTGCTGCCTGCCAGGGGGCAGAAAGTTCTGGAAAGTCAGCATCCAAGGGTCCAGGTGCAGAATGCTGGGTGCCAGGTGGAGACACAGGCTAATGCACCCCCAGTGTAGCCACAGGTGAGGCTTAGGGCCTTGTCCCTGAGGGCTGTGACGACAAGCACACCTCTGCTTCTGACTCTAAATGGAACTACGTGTTCTTGAAGCCAGCACCAAGGGAGGCACTTGGACTGAAGAACGAGGCCTTCCTTGTTAGAGACCATCTTGTCAGTGATGGGGCGTCTGGGCAGCAGTTTTCGTCAGTGCTGCAGCCATGACTCAGCCAAGCAGAGACCTGATGAAGAAGGGTATGCAGGGTGACCCTCCATCAGCCTGCCCTTGTGGCCATGTGGTCCTCTGTTCATACCGGTCTCAACTGCAGGCAGTTGTCACCCAGCTTCTTTCTCTCCACATCCAAATCTCTCCTCCAGCTAAAATGCCACCTCCTCTGCCAAGGATTCACCTGAGGAGGGGAGATTTTGCCTTCTTGAGCTTCTAGCACTTCATTTCCCCAAGGTCACTTCCAACTGACTAGTCTGGTTATTTGTACACCAGAAGATCCCCAAAGGCACCTTAGACCTACCAAAGTCCTATTATTAAGCCCAGAGTACGGAAAGACCCATTCAGTAAACATTTGTCAGCTAGATGCTGCTAGCTGGCTATCCAAATGACCAGTGGATGGATGGTTTGTTGGATAGATGGATGGATGTTGTGTGGATGGAGAGGTGGATTGATTCATGCAGAGTTGTGTGAGTGGGTGGGTGGGTGAGCAGGTAGGTGGATATTTGGGTAGATGGGTGGATGGAAAGACGGATGACTGGTTGGATGAATGGACAGATGGTTTACTGACTAAGTGGTTGAGTGGATGAATGAATGGTTGCTTGCTGCCATCATAAAATTTATTCCTGATGACAACAGTGGTAAATGGGGCAATAGTATCAGATTAAAGCAGCAAATCTCAAGCTGATTTCCAGGAAGTCCTCAGTCCCTAAGATACATATCTCAAAACAAATATTCATACTTAAATAAGTTTGAGTGACACTGTATACCATAACCTCCTATGCAGTGGTCATGGTGCCCATCAGCATGTTAACGGGATTGGTGGTAAGGGAACATGTTTAGTTCAACACCCTTTTTAATGTTGGCTTAAAGCCTTCACTCACAGAGCATCCCTCATCCAAGGTTTTTAAAACTGGTTAGCATTCTAAGCAGGTGGATGAGATGGTGAAGACCCCAGGCTCAAGGACTGGGCCCAGGCACCTGAATGTCTGGTAAATGAAAAATATGTTTGGAGACTGGGAAGATATTTGCTCCCACCAGCCTTTATTCCTCCTGCACCCAGGCTGGAGAGGGGGCTGGTGATGCTGTCTCGCTTTCCTGAGCTCTCACAACCCAAAACTGAGTCATCCCACTTTATCTTCCCTTTGTTACACTGGCAAGCATTCAGATGGTTTTAGCTGTAGCTATGATACAATGCCACAATGATAAAATACTGTCTATTCTCCTTGGAACAAGAGGTCGTGAGGAATCTGATCATTTTTCCTGAAGAAATCATCTTACATTTCAAACTAAAGACTCTCCAACCTCTTCAGGGGCTCCAGAATACAAAAACTTAGGATGCAAGGCCTTAGAAACTTCAGAAGAAATCTACCTGTCGCCCCTTCCCCACATCCCGTAAGGGGTGGGAGGCAGTCTATGGAGACCTCGCCTGCAGAAGTTGGGAGGGCAGGTCCTATTTGGGCTGGTGTTGAAAAGGTCCAGCTCTTTTCACCTCTCCCTTCCCTGCCTCAACACCTCCAGTCACATGGACCCTCTGCTGATTTCTGAAATGCCCCATTGGCCTCTGCATATGTCCCTGTTTCTATTTGGACCACCCTCCTCCCACTCAGCAGAGGGGTCTCTGAGCATCCTTTGGTCAGTTCAGCTGTCCCCTCCGAAGAATTGTCACTTGGATCACCCCCCTCTACTTCCTCCTTTCTCAGAGTTTGTTCCCATCTGGAGTTATATCTATTTGTCTACATCTTTCCCTTGCCGACCTCCCTCTCCCGATGACCAGACTTGTGTTTACAGTACTTCACCTCACATATTGCCTGCCCCTGACTTGGTGTTTGGCACATGCATGCATGTGCGCTAAGTCACTTCAGTCGTGTCTGACTCTGCGATCCTATGGAGTGTAGCCTTCCAGACTCCTCTGTCCATGGGATTCTCCAGGCTAGAATACTGGAGTGGGTTGCCATACCCTCATCCAGGGGATCTTCCCAATCCAGAGATTGAACCTGTGTCTCATGTCTCCTGCTTTGGCATGTGGGTTTTTTGTTTTGTTTAGTTTTTTTTTTTTTTTTTTTCCTACCACTGAGTCACCTGGGAAGTCCTGCTTGGCACATAACAGATACTTAATAAAGATTTGTCAAATTAATAAATACCTAAAAGTGGCATATCCATGCAAAGTTGGAGAGTGGTATTTTGAGATGGTGTTACCCATCACCACTCAAAAATCTACCTGCTCACCTGGCACTACCTCTGCCTTGAAGGTCACTCATGGGGCCGAAGGAAGCTGTTCCCATCGTTCCTCTTTCCTTCCTTCTGGCCAAACGTGGAGTGATGGACCTGAATATTTATTTCAGAAAGAATTTCACTTTCATCCTGAAAAAGGAAATTACTCCTTGTCGAGAGCCAAGATGAGAAGTTGGAGCAGAGTACCCAGCACCAGGGCTCCCTCTGCCATGCCTCTGCACCATCATGCAGATTTTCAGTGCCAATGTCTGGAATCCACTGTGATTACCCCCAGAAAGAGAAAGTGCATGCAAGTCATGGCCCTCGGGTCTGTGGTTGCTGGTATTTCAGTCCTGGTGGTTTAGATGCTGGTTTAGAAGCCACTCCACGCACACCATCCAACCCACTGAGCATTGAGTAACCGCACCCTTGCAGAATGCTGCTCTGTAATTAGATCCCTCCAGCAGGACCTGGCTGGAGCCATTTCAGAATTCCCTCTTGCTACTTCAAAGCCTTGGGGTTCCCCCCACCCCCTTCCTTAATTAGATAATGATAGAGGGAAGCAGCTACGTAATCTCACCAGCAGAATCCTTTGCTGCTTGTGGTTTTGCTCTCACTCCTTGGAGAATCCATCCTTAGCTTCCACAGGGGGTTGTGGGTAGTAAGCACAGAAATCTTCAAAGCCATTCCCAGCTCCCTGGCCCTAATGAAATCCCATCCACTAGAAAAAAAGCTACGTGCACCCACCCCAGCAAGGTAGGGCTGATGAGCAGCTAAGCACCATCATGCGCCTTCCTTTTCTCTCTCTTCTACTTCCACGAGCCCCACATCCTACCCACCAACCAGTCTGCAAGTCCTAATATTCCCTGGATATGCCATCATCAATCTCAGCTTTGATCCTTTGCATATACAGCTCTGTTCTTGAAATGAGCTTCCCCTTTACTGAACTCAAGGACTCCTAGGCACCCACCGAAACCCCAGTCTCAACACCCCCTCTTCCAAAGATCCATTGCTAACCTCCCCAGTGGGTTTCAGTGATCTTCCCTGTGCTTCCCCAGCCCAGCAAGCATGTCCCAATTATCCTCCAGCCCAGCAGTGTGGCAAGATTGTCTTTGTACAATCCAGCAGCAGACCACACCCCAGGGTTTCCGGGGGAACCAGGAACAGCAGCCCTGGTGGTGCTCAGCTCCCGGCTGTGCACTGCACCTGGAGTTTCTAATCCTTGGTTTAAGTCCTGGATTTGGCACTGGTTACCCACGCGACTTCAGACAAGTTTACCTCACTTCTTGGGCCCCCAAATTTCCTGTCTTGCAGGAGGGTGGCGGGGGTTGGGAGAAAGGCTGACTATGGGTGTCAGATGAAGACACAGCTTCACCTTTCAGTAACTGAAGGAATAAAGGCACTGTTATGACTGCTTCCTCTCCCTTTTTCCCTTTCCTCTCCTGTCCTCTGGATCTTCCTACTTCCTGCATCACACAAATAAGGTCTTTGAGAGAACTGTTCCCCAGTCCTTGAAGGAAAACACTAGCAGACACCCCAAAGCTGCCTGGTCCTGGGGCTGAACTCCTCCTCCCGGTGAAGCTCCGCTGGGTCCAGGCGTGGAGACGCTGAGCCATTTCACCGCTCTGTTAAGACTCCATCGATCTCTCCAGCAAAACCTCCTGCAACAGCAAAACTGCGGCCAACAGATTACAGGGGGATTAATCACCCCGCCCCGCTGTGCCCAGGACATTCTGTACCACCTCCTCTAACTACAGTTAATCAAAGGATGGATCGAGGACCTCCCCTCGCCCACCCTGGGGACATCACTTCGTGTTTTAAGACTTGGCTCAAGGCTACCTCCAGGGGGAAACTTCTCCCAGCCCCTCCCCCTCAAGTATCTGCTCAGGGCCTGCAGAGTCTCCCCAGCCACCACCCCTCCCCTCAGCGCACTGTCATACCATCTTGCTGGCCTGACCTGCTGACTTCTCTTTGTTCATGGGGCACAGGTGCCTGGGGGAACCGCTGCAGGGCTTGAAGACCAGCCCCCCCACACCCCCAGGTCCCCTTAGACCTACTCCAAATTTCCTGTCCAGGCAAACCCCATTTCTTTAACCCATAAGCATTTATGTAAGAAGTACGGTTTCTGCGGAAGACCCCTGATGCTTCATTTACCCACTCTGAGTTTCGAGTTCCTCATCAGTTAAGGGGGGGTTTGGGGGTTGGGTCATGATTCTTGCCTCTGGGGGTTGACATGAGCTGTTGTAAGTGATGCTTGAGCGTGAGACCTGGCCCCACAAAACGCTGAATAAATACAAGAGAATTGTGTTACTCTTATTATCAAGACAAATGCAAATTGATGCATCTCATGGGGAAAACAGGAGTGGGAGGGGGCGCGGAAACAGGATCAGTCTATTGTGACGGATGAAGTGTGCTAGGCTTCAGCTCTGATCATGATTTTTAGTGTGTGGGGTGGTGATTAGGATACAGTTACCCCTTGGGGGAGATTTCTTCAGCTCAGCCTCCCAGCGACATTTCCCCTCAAATTCCAGCCCAGTGAGGTAATGTGTGCTCAGTCACTTCAGTCGTGTCCGACTCTGTGCAACCCCGTGGACTACAGCCCTCCAGGCTCCTCCTGGATCTTCCTGATCCAGGGATTGAATCTGTGTCTCCTGTGTCTCCTGGACTGGCAGGCAGGTTCTTTACTACTAGGTCCACCTCAGAATCGCCCTACAGAGGGGCAGCATTTGACCAATTTGACTGACGAGGAATCTGAAGACCAGAAAGATCGGCCCTGAAATGCAATGAGATGCTGATACAACTTGACACGCTGAGTGAGAGAAGCCAGAACCTACAGGACCAAGGTGGGAGGATTCCATTTATAGAAAATGTCCAGAATAAGCAAATCTGTAGAGACAGAAAGCAGAGTAGAGGTTGCTTAGGGCTGGAGCGGATGGGGTGCAGGGTGGAGGTAGCTAAAAGGTACAGAGTTTCTTCCTGAGATGATGGAAATGTTCCAAAACAGACTGAGGAGATGGCTGCATACATCAGTGAATATATGAAAATCCATTGAATTCTAATTCTTTAAATGAATGAATCATATGGCATGTGAATTATGTCTCAATAAAGCTGCTCAAACAGAAAGGAAATGCATTAGCTTGAGACCACACAGCCAGAAAATTGAGACCTAACTTCACCCAGGTCTGCTCCCTAAAAGACCATCATCTAAGGGGTTTCCTGAGAGTTGGACCATAAAGAAGTCTGAGCACTGAAGAACTGATGCTTTCAAACTGTGGTGCTGGAAAAGACTCTTGAAAGTCCCTTGGACTGCAAGGAGATCAAACCAGTCAATCCTAAAGGAAATCAACCCTGAATATTCATTGAAAAGATGATGCTGAAGCTGCAGCTCCAATACTTTGGCCACCTGATGCAAAGAGCCGACTCATTGGAAAAGACCCTGAAGCTGGGAAAGATTGAAGGCAGGAGGAGAAGGGGATGACAGAGGATGAAATAGTTGAATGGCATCATCGACTCAATGGTTATGAGTTTCAGAAAGCTCTGGGAGATAATGAAGGACAGGGAAACCTGGCATGCTGCAGTCCATGGGGTCGCAAAGAGTTGGACATGACTGAGCAGCTGAACAATAACTTGGTGGTCCAGTGGTTAAGAATCTGTCTTCCAACGTAGGGGATGCCAGTTCAATCCCTGGTTGGGGAACTAAGATCCTACATGCCACGGGGCAACTAACCCCTCTAGCCACAACTACTGAACCTGCCCACTCTGGAGCCTGTGTGCTGCAATGAAAAGATCCCGCGTGCCGCAACTGAGACCCAATGCAGAAAAATGAATTTCATTAAAAAAAAAAAAGGACCACCGTTTGAACCCCGTGTGCTCTTTTATAGCTCCACCTTCACAAACAACTCCTGAGTCTCTGCATTTGGAGCACATCTGTCCCAGGGCAGAACCCACCCACCCCTGTCTCCCATCCGACCCGAGCCCTGTTTTTCAAAGCATGACTGATGATCCAGTTTCTGGTCACACGAACGGACTGAGGATGGTACTTTCAGGAAGACCCCCACTTCCCTGAGTCCCGGCTTATCTGATCTGGTGCAGACGACTATAAATAAACAGTTACAGACTGCCCTGTCTGGATGAGCCATTTTCTGAGATCATATGAACTTGCTTTTAAGTACCAGCTTTTCACAGATCGGTTGCTATGAGGCACTTTATTAAAAACCACCCATTTGCAGCTAAATTCCAGCTCCGACCAAATCCAATTTTCGTATCTACTGCGTTTTTAGACATAATGATCAGAACATCGTTTCTGTTTCTATGGGGAAGAGTGGATTCAAAGGGCTGTTTTTCTGTGTTTTCTCTTTCTTAACAGGCAGGTGGACTGTGCATGTTTAAGGCTGCTATTTGCCATGGCCCTGGAGGCCTTCAATAGAGAACAAATATTTATGCTTTGTTAGTGCACACAGACATTCTCGGCAATGTTGATTAGTGCTTGGGGCTGGTCCAACCAAGGTCAGGGGCTTGTGGTCCCCCCCACCGAAACTGGGCCTATTAGCTTTTCTTAGAGGTAAGAGTCTGGCTTTAGCCTCCCCCGCTGACAAACATATTACTGATCGTCTTAGAGACTGAGTGGAATACATTGGTGGGTAAAAAAATGCTCTGTACCAGGACAAAAACAAAGAACATGTCTTTTTTGTAAGGGTCCTCCACAGGACCTGTGCCTCACACCGCCTTTACAGAAGCGCAGGGACCACAGCTTATCAGGGGGAGGGGGTCTCGAGTCCATCCCCCGAGGACTCACACATTTGCTCAGGGTCTCCTGCTGTGTGATGGTGGCTTAGGCTTTCTGACCATCCACCGCTCGACTGCAGCCAGGGTCAGTGCAGGACCTACTTCAGATGATTTTCCGGGGTCAAAACAAGCTACTGCAAGGAAAGCCCTTGGCATGGAGCTCAGCAGAGCCCTGATGCTCAATCCATGGAAGCCATGATGACAATAATGATTAGTATATTCCAAATGGGGCCAGTGTACATTGAATATCTTTTCAATTCTTTTTTTTTTTTTTTAACTTGCAGTGAGGTAGATCAGGACTGATCAGAGTTGGAAGCCATTTCTTAGCCTTCTGTTTATCAAATCCTCCTTCCCTTCTTTCTTTCCTATCGATTGGGTTGAATATATGTGCATTCGTTTAAGATATATTTGCAGAGAACTATTGGGTGTCAAGGGCTTCTCCAGTGACTCAGTGGTAAAGAATCCACCTGCAATGCAGGACACATGGGTTTGACTCTTGGGTCGGGAAGAGCCCCTGGAAGAGGGCGTGGCCACTCACTCCAGTATTCTTGCCTGGAGAATCCCATGAACAGAGGAGCCTGGTGGGTTACAGTCCCTGGGGTCATGCAGAGGCAGACGCGACTGAGCACAGAAGCACTGGGAGTGAAGCCCTCGCAGGGAAATTCAACCAAGCAGAAGCTGACCATGCCGTGGGCCACGTGTGTCTCCTCGATGAACCAGAGACAAATCCGGGGGATGAACACAGTGGTCAGATGGATATCAGGTCCACAGGAAGGCAGGGGCTGCCCCTGCACTTGGGGGTGGGACATGGCCTCTGGATCAAGGTTTTAAAACACAGGGGACAAGGTGAGGCAAGATGCACTGCAGGAGAATTGTCCATAGGACCTCCTGTGTGTGGGTCTGGAGCTCAGAAGACAGATGATCCCTAATGCTGTCCTTCAAGAAGCCTTGCAGACCTCCATACCCCCATAGCGCCCAACCAGCTGCCGTACCTGGGCCCACTCACAATGGCTTTCTCCCAAGCTGGGCTTCATTCAGAGAACAGTCTCTGGACTTCAGCGCATTGGTGGGGGTGGAGGGTGGGAGAGGGGGTGGAGGGTGGGAATAGCTCTCTCCTCAAAAAAATTAAAACTCACGGTCATCAGGCTGAAATAAAACTCTTGCCTCTGCCAACAACTTCAAAGTGTAGATTAAAGGCTGATCTTGAGACTTAAAGCCACCCGGCTGATGGCTTTGGGTGGGAGCTGGTTTCTGCAGAATTAATAGTAATAGCAATTGTACAAACAGGTTCTAATAACAGCACCAACGAGAGACAAACTGTGTCCTGAGGTTTCCAGATGATAGAGTGGATCGAAAGAGCTTATTTCCCTCACCAAATTCACTAACAGAAAGCAGTTAGCTAGGGCAGATCACAGGTAATGATGCTCGGTTGTCTGTGAATTAATTTCGGGACAGTACTGCCAGGAGCTAATGCGTTTTTCAGGGAAGAGGGGGATCAAGAAATGTTGATGCTCGCGTGGACTGGTTCATCGTTATATTGACATCGTCTCAGTGGAGCAAGGGGCCAGCTGGAATGTCCTCTGGGATTAATGGACATTTTGGAAAATGTGAGAACGTAGGTTTGGCAGGGCAAGACTCGTAAGCCATCTCTTCCAACTCTGGGAGCGGAGATGTTCTGCCTGTTGTCAGGACTGCTGAATTGCTGCCCAGTCATCTTGGAATTAAAAACACATCTACCTTCTGATTAGCAGAGTTCAGCTTCTTTTGTAAAACTTCTCAGATAGTCTTATTCCCTGGTTCCCTCCACGTTTATTCTCAAATCCGTCCTCCAAGGAGAGGTCGGCGTCAGGTCAGAATTGATTTGGCAGCTTAGTGTTAACCTGATTTATCGATACCAGTGTGCGATGATGTACAAATCTGGCTTATCGTTTTGATGTATTGGCCGTACCCGATGATAAGGTATTCATTCCTATAAAAATAAACTCACTGGGGCTCCTGAATGCCTGGGTTGTTTTTCTTTTTTTCTTTTTGGCTGCCCGGCATTCCTGGGAAATGATTAATATGATGTTTCATTTAAGTACCAAGCCATCTAGAAACTGAATAGGAGCCCAGGCACCCGGATGCAGGAAAGCCTGAAATTAACAGGCAGCCATAGAAAGTATAAGATTAATTTCATTTTCTTTTCTTATCTTATGCTCTCTTTTATGCCTTTGCCTACGCAAAGGGGAGATTAATTAATCCAGGAACAATCTTTTTGTTGGCAATTTTATATTATGTTTGACTACTTAATAGAAATCTGAACTATAGCAGGTGCGGCGCAGAAAGCGTATCCTGAAGGACGGAAGGCAAAGTCATTTCTGAGAGGAGATGGCAGATTTCAAGGCTACTGTCAAAAGCCAAGAGCTGGGAGGATAAAGCAAATCAGGCATTCATCCCTTCCTGGAGTCATTCCTTCGGAGACACCTCCTGACACCTGCAGCAGAACCTCCCCGACTCTGCCCTCTCCTCGAGAAATCCTTGGAGCTGCACCTGACTGCATTTTAGGGTGATTTGGAGCAGATCTGAAATGCAATTCCATTCAGTAAATATTTATTGAGTGGCAGCCATATGTTTGCTACCATCCTGGCTGTGTGGGGATATCAAAAGGGGTGAGACGTGGTGCCTGTCACCGAGCGTCTCGCATCTAATTGGGGAGATGAGATATACACACACAATACCAGGCAATTATGGTAATAGCATGCATTTAAATACCGCTCTCCTGTTTACCCACATTTTCATATCACTCTCTCAGACATTGTGGGAACCTCTCAACAACTCAGGGAGGGGAGGCAGGGCAGATCCAGTGAGTCTCATTTTGCAAATGCGGGATCAGAGGCTCAGCAGGGTGGGGAGGCTGGCCTCAAATCACCCAGCCATACATGACAGCGGCGGGCCGCCAGCCAGGGTCCTCCACCATTCTGTGGTGTGTTGCAGCTAATCAGCTACACTGATTAAATGCCCGGAGAGGGGGTGCAGAAGGCATGCTGGAGGAGTGCCCACCCCCCTCACTGCCCTGGCCCCAGAGATGCCTGCCTCGGGGTGGGGATGGGTGACGTTGATCTTGCTCTTGAATCCTGCCCCAAGTTTCCAGCAAGCATATTGAAAGACAGCTTCCTTCTCTTCAGTCCCACACCTCGGTGTCATGCCCAGCCCAGCAGGAGGGGAAAGGTGGGTAAGAAAACATCAGCCTTTGTGAGGGTGGCCCAGGGAACGGATGACAGGTCCAAGAGCACAGAACGTGGAAAAGAGGCGCAAAGTCTTACAGACCCCCTCTTTACATCAGGAGCAAGCATCAGTTTTAGGGGACCATGTCAGCCAGGACAGATGATGCCGGGGCTCAGGTATCTCTGGGATCCGAGCACAGGGCACTGTCTGGGGACTTATAGGCAAGCGCCTGGATGAATGAGTCTGGCCACCTTGGTTCTCAGATGCCTGGCCGTCTTTGCTCAGCCTCTCCTTCTGTCTCTTGTTCCGAGTCAGAAGGATGGATGAAATCATTCCTACTCAGCCCCATTAACCACACAGATCGATGGCAAAGAATAAAGTTTAGATTTTTCAAAAATCTTTGCAGTAGATGGCCCCAGGAGACCAATTGTTGGCTAAAATATTACAAGATTCCTAATTAAATATAATTAAATAAGCATTAAGAGAGGGACTGACGCTCTCTCCCCACACTACACCGCAATGTGCCAAAGAGTTCAAAACTGAGAATGTCAGTTTCTGGGAAAAACCACCATGATTGCATAGACCAATTGTCTGGTAACCTAGCTTAGAAGACTACGGACAGAGTTATGGCTCTGACTTCAACCAGGGCCAATGACAGAAAGCTGATGGAGAAGAGCAAACTCATGTACCAGTAGAGGTGATGCTGTTAACTTCTAAAAGATGTTGCCACTAGGATGCTGTGTGGCCTTGGGCAAGTTGCTTAACCTCTCTGTGCCTATTTTCTTCCTCTAGACCAGCACTGTGCAATAGAAATATAACGCAAGCCACTTCTGTAATTTTTATTCTGTGGCAGCCAAATTTGTATACAATTAACAACAAAAGTAAAAAGCCTAGAGAAGATAATTTTATCATGTTTTATATAACACAATATGTCCAGAATAGTAGCATTCCAGAACACATAATCAAATTGAAAATTAATAGTTCACATTCCTTTTTTTCCCCCCAAATCTGAAATTCAGCATGTGTTTTACTCTCAACGTGGACCAGCCAGACTCCAAGTACTTAAGAGCTGCTCACCGTGAGCTGTCATGGTAATGGCCAGCGCAGGCCCAGAGAACACGCCCCAAAACTGAGTCTAACTCAGGTTTCAAGTTTGAAAACAAACAAGACAAGCAAGCATTTAACAGTGCCCTGTGTGTCACCAGCACCCAGGAAACATTAGCTGCGATTATGATCAGAAAACTAATGTCAGACAGTTCATCCAGAAAGAAGTGTGATCCAGGGCTCCTATTTCTGAAATTTTCACTCTCAAATCCCTTCCACAAAAACAGCCCCAGACAGAGCTTATGGGGGCTATGGGGGATTGCGGGGGGGGGCAGCGATTTCTTTAGGCTCTGGGTAAAGCTATTGAAAGCAAATGGTAGCCTCTGGGGCTTGCCCTTAAAGCAATCGGGGGATCCCAAGATTAAAATTCAACTGCGGCCAAATTCTGTTATAAACGGCTTCACTCCACCTGGGGTCTGGAAGCCAGGCAGATGTAATCCCCTCTCCTGGGCACACGCTGATGAAAACCCCGCCTCACTCCATCACCCACGGCTTTAAATCAGCCGTTATTCCCGCGCCTGACACTAGAGTCACTGCAAGGTTTTACTCCCCTCGGTCAGGCTCTCAGTTATGGGGCTGGAGGCTCCTAAGGCTTCTTGGTAGCCAGCAATCCAAATACAAATAGCGCTATTGATCACAAAGGCATCAATAACGTCAGCCCTACAGCTACTCATGCACATTTTTAATTGTCCTGTCCCTTTTTATATCTGCAAATATTACCATAAGCTTCCAGGAGACACAACACCCCTGGCTGTGGGGGGAGGGAACCGCCCTCCTGGCTCAGACCCACTCATCTCAGCGTGGTAGGGAGGGTGGCTGGCACACTATTAATAATCTTGAGGTCCCTCTTCCTAAAAAAGAAAATAAAACACCGGCTAATCCCATTTGGGGGCTCGGTGTTATAACTCGTCAGGAAATGCTGCCCAATTACACCTAATTTCTCCTTGTTTTTCCGACTGGTCCGCGTCCCGGCAATTATGCTTCATTTGCTGTAACAGAGAAAAGTAAAATACCCAGCTGGTAGGCAATTTCCCCGTGATTAAAGCATAGGGCTGATCAGAAAGCTGCCGTCCAATAAATTAATCAAGAAATAAGGAATGAACGCCCGTGTTTGACGTTTGGGGATCACACATGTGGATCTCCAGATGGTTCGCCTTAATTTTTACCGCCGTGAAAACGAAGGAAGAGAAAACCGGGAGGGACTCTGACAGCCAGGCGAACCACCCGCCCCCCACGCACACACCCTCGACCCCAGCACAGTGACTGCTCGGCAGCCTTTGGAATCTTCTCACCTTCTGGCGAGAGCAAGGCTGCTCCTCGGAGCCTGAAGCACGGGCCTTTCTGGGGCTTGTGCAAGCACGTGCCATGTGAAGAAAAATGATCGGCTCTGAAATTCGACACGAAAGCAGCAAAATCAAAATTAATAAGTGCTTCATTAAACGCCTGCCAAAGGCAGCGGTGAGCCCCGCCACCCCACCACCCCCACCCGCTGCTCGCTGGCCGCAGTGTTACGATGTCATCGTCATAAAATCTTCATTACGTTTGCGAAAACAGTTGCGAGAATTCCTCAGGACGCTATTGGTTCTGGGAGGGATCAGGGTAATTGCGACGTTGATGAATTACCCGCCAGCCAGATAATTGAAGAAGCAAAATCATTAAACTCCTTTCAAATATTTTTACTGCCAATAAATTACAGTTAAAGTGTGGGTGTGTTTTAATTTGTGGGAGATGATGGGGAGTGAGGCATCCGAAAGAAATTCTTCCCAAGGGCTCCCATACTTTCAGATGTTACCCACGCTGGGTAAGGGGCCCCTGAGATGCTTAGAGAGGGCACCACAATCTGCCAGAGCCCAGGAGCTGCCTGTCAACAAAGGCTCAGTCTCTGTCATCTCAGACATCTTTGTCACACTTCCAAGACCACTTCCCCCATTCCCCTGCTGCTGCAAGGAGCACCCTGTTCCCCTGTGTGCCCAATGCTGAGGGTGCGAGCTGGTTCTTACATGCAGCAACACATCCAAACAGCGCCGCAGCGCTGATTAACCTGGTTTGCAAACACGGTTCAAAGGGACACCTGGAAGGCAGGCTGCCATGACCAGCAGCAAGGTTGCCCCGAGAAAAAGATACTCCTTGAGTCAGAGCATCTCTGCTTCCCGCCACCCCACAGCCTCGCTCACCCAACCCAGTTTCTAAGGCTTTCAACCTCCCCAGTGAAAACGAAGGGACAGCAAGGGGCAGCCTTGAAAGGGCTCATGGGACCCCACAGCTCCACGAAGGGCTACCAGGCTGACTTTGCCTTCTGGAGCCATTTGGCCATGACTGGAGACGTTTGGGGTTGTCCCAACTGAGGTGAAGGGGCAGCTAAGAGCATCCAGTAGGTCAGGGTTTGGTGGTGGTGGTGGTGGTTTAGTCGCTAAGTCGTGTCTGACTCTTGCGACCCCACAGACTGTAGTCTGCCAGGCTCTTCCGTCCATGGGATTTTCCAGGCAAGAATACCAGAGTGGATTGCCATTTCCTTCTCCAGGGGGTCTTCCTGACCCAGGAATCGAACTCGGGTCTCCTGAATTGCAGGCAGATTCTTAACTGACTGAGCTATGAGGGAAGCAGGTTAGGGTTTGGGATGCTGCAAAACCCCCTTCGGTGTACAGGATGACCCCACAACACTGGATGGCCCAGCGCTGAGGACCAGTAGCACCATGGTTGGGAATTCCTGCTCTAAGGAACCAGCCAGACCAAAGCCGCCTGCCTCCTGAAGGGTCTTTTTTATGGATTATTGGACTATTTACAACTCAGAAGGGAAGGAAAACTCAAGTTGAGGGACCTCACATATTCACTTCACACATTACACCCAGGTCCCCTGGCTGGAGGAGACACTGTGTGGGGTCTCACAGACTGCAGAAACCCACCTTTTTTGGCAGCTTTTGCAACTAGACATAATTTTGATGGAGTCAGACCCCCAAATGAGGTCGTGAATCACCCACTTGCCAGAAGAAAGAGCTCTCCGTTTCTAAGCCATAAATTAAGGGACCTGGCCTTCCAGCATCCTTCGTGGCCTCCAAACCTCCCCCAACCCAAGTGTGTTCATGCCTTTTCTTCTCCACAAACATTCTCTTCTTTCACCTAGATTTCCCTTTTCAGGAGAGTTGATTTTGTCTGTGGCTAGTTTTAGATTATTCTTTCAAATACAATAACATCAGAAGAGATTAATCACAGCCTGCAACAGAAAGGAATGAAGCCACATCCCACTGTGACCTTATAATTTCCACCGCGATTGCCTGCCCAGCCTCAGGAAGAAGATCGGCCCTGGGTGGGTGGAGAGATTTTGCCAAGCGGCCCTCGGCTCTGAACCCCACTCCTTGCGGTGACTATGACAGGTTCTTAGATTTATGAATTAAGTGGCGACCTCATAAGTATGAGTTTGGAGCCTCACAATGGAAATAGTGATAATAAATACTGCTCATCAGCAACTACGCTATCAGATATAATTTGGGGGCTGTTGGTGGAATTGCCTTCCGCCAACAAAGGTATGAGATTAGCCCTCTGAAAAGCAGTGACTAATTCCTGAGCTACTATGAGCAGGGTTGATATTAACTCTATTTTCCAGAAGATAAAACTAACACAGAAAGGTTAGACAAAGCCTGCCCTGCTCCACAGGGAACTGAATCCTGGGTGGAAATTAGAACCCCAATGTTGTGGGCACCAGACGAGAGATAAAACGTTCATTCACATGATAAATTACAGTTTGAGAACTCCGTGTGTCCGCGTTCAGGCTTGAGAGCACAACACAGCCAACGATTCGAATGAAAATCAGGATGGAGAAGAGAAAACGGTGGTTGGGGGGTGGGCTGCTCTGGAGAGAGGGTGGGAGTGGGCAGAGACCTTCCTCCTAGCAGAATGCAGAAACCATCACACTTTATAGCGAGAATTTACCCACCCAGTTACACCCCAGCCTTTTCCCTACATCTAAGCCCCTTCCTTGAAATTGGAGACCCCAAAAAGCATCTTGGAAGCAGAGCCCAGTCGGCTAGTTCCAAGGCTCCCAGCTCAGCGGCAAGACGCATGAAAGACCCAAGACTGATGATCATTAATCGTGAGGAGCAAAGTTCTGAAAAATGACCCCTCACTTGCTTTCATAACTTTTCAGGAAACGCGGCACAATTATCTTTTCTCTTCTCTCGCTTAAAAGTCGAAACTGAAATTAATTTTTTTTAAAACAAGCCAGTTATAAAAGAAAACCATAATACCTTGCCACTGGGTAATTCCTTCTTGATTAAAGACGGAGATGTTGATAAAACTGATGCCCACTAAACTCATAACGGATGAAGACTTCTGTCTGATGCTCATTTGTGACCGGATGGGCTTTTCAGGCAGAGAATGGACATTTTGGAGGGTGAGTTTTCTTATGAGGGCTTCCCTCGTGGCTCAAACAGTAAAGAATCTGCCTGTAATGCAAGAGACCTGGGTTTGATCCCTGAGTTGGGAAGATCCCCTGGAGAAAGGAATGGCTAGCCGCTCCAGTATTCTCACCTGGAGAATTCCATGGATAGAGGAGCCTGGCAGGCTGTAGTCCATGAGGTGGCAAAGAGGTGGGCATGACTGAGCGATGAAGCACTGCACAGCATTCTCTGTTCAAACTGGGAGTGGGTGGATTCCATGGTTGAAGGGTAAATAAAGGAAGAGATGGGAAAGAGGATAGATTCTTCCTGTTCAGAATTGACTCTTTTTCTAGTAATAACCCTCCATTTTACTTTAAAGGCTCTCAGTTCAAGTTCATTTCAGGTGGCCCTGTAGCAGCCCCTCCCACCCTCCCTGCCTTCAGAGAAGGACACACATCCTAGCCTGAACATTGGCTCTTGATTTCCTGCTCGTATTATTGGGGATAAGGTGCCCTCTCTTGGAGGGGGTTATGAAACTGGCAGAATGTAAGACTGGTCCTGCTGAAATCACTGGTAACACAAAAAGGGAGAGCCTTATGAGAACCGAGCCACTCTGGAGGAAATCAAGACCTGAGAACCAGCTGGGGCTGCCACATACAGCTGGGCAGAGTGTGCACTGCACAAATCTTCCCACAGAAGGGGCAAGTGGGACTGAAAACTAGCCCATGCTGTGCATACTCATGTCCCCTTTACCATGTGCAAGGCACCCCAACACACCAGTTTCTGACAAGTCTATGAGCTATTATTAACAGTACTATCAAGACTAGAAGCATAAAGAATGAAACACAGGTGATCTGGTTCCAGAGTCCATGCCTTTAACCTCTAAGCTATTCTGCCTTTTGTCAGATTCCAGGGCAGAGAGAGCAGAATATTCAGGAGACTCCAGCCTGGCTAAAGGTAGGGAGGCAGAGACGATGGCCCGTGGGGAGGCTACAGAAGTAACGAGGCCAGAACACAAGGGCCAGAGAAGGAGGAGCCGTGAGGGTGATATGATCAGACTTCTCTCTGGATTAGATTCACTTTTCCATTGAGTCACATAGTCATGGCAAAGGGTCATACCCAGATTACATTAATACCAAGAACTACTACAAGTCAAAGAGAAGATACGAGTAACCTAATGCCAAAAATAATGGGCAAAAGACCTGAACAGGCACTTCACAAAAAAGATATGCAAATAACCAATAAGCAAAGGAAAAGAGACTCAACCTAACCAACCATTAGGAAAAGGCAAATTGAAGGCACCATGAAGTGGACACAACCTCAATATCCATGGACAGATGAATGGAGAGAGAGGCGTGCATCTGTACAATGGAATGCTCTTCAGCCTTAGGAAGGAAGGGAATCTAAACACCTGCCACAACGTGGATGAAACTTGAAGACAGGATGTTCAAGGAAATAAGTCAGATACAAGGACAAATACTGCATGGTTCCACTTGCACGAGGTATCTAAAATAGTCAAACTCATAGAGACAGAGAATAGAATGGGGTCGCCAGGGGCTGGGGGGGTAGGGGGCACAGAAAAACTGCAAGTTGTCATTCAATGTAAGGATGTAAAGATGTCATTCGATGTAAAGAGCTTCAGTTTTGCAAGATATAAAATTTCTACAGATTTATTGCAGGTTACTTAATGTGTGCGTGCTCAGTCATGTTTGACTCTTTGCGAGTCTATGAACTATAGCTTTCCAGGCTCTTCTGTCCATGGAATTTTCCAGGCAAGAATACTGTGGGTTGCCAGTTCCTACTCCAGGGGATCTTCCCAACCTAGGGATTTAAAACCATGTCTCTTGCATCTCCTGCATTAGCAGGTGGATTCTTCACCACTCTACCACCTGGGAAGTCCCAATAGTTACCATTACCATGGAGTGTACTTAAAAGTGATTAAGATGGTTTTAAAAAATTGAATACATAAAAGCACAGGAAGAGACTATATCCACCCAGAGAATGATAAACTAAAGACACAAAAATAAACACAAAACCACCAGACAGTAGCAAGTGTTTCAAGGGCAGGACAGCTGGAATTCTGGTACACTGCTGGCAGGCAGGTAAACTAGGAGCACAGCTTCAGAAAACTATCTGGCCATCTATAAAAACTGATCATACCCTACAACCCAGAAAATCAACTTGTGCCAACATAAATAAACTTGTACAAGAATATTTACTTAAGTGTTGTTTGTAGGAGCTTCCCAAATAGAAACAACCCAAACAGCCATCAAGAACAAAATTGGTACACAAATACTAGCAAATTCATCAACAGAATACTATATGGCAAAGCAACAAAAGAACTATACCCACACACAACAGCACGCTTGAGTTTCATTTTATAAATGTTGTGCAATACAGAGTGAAATAAGTCCAAAAGAGAAAAACAAGTATCATATATTAATGCATATATATGGAGTCTAGAAAAATGGTATTGATGAACCTATTTGCAGGGAAGGAATGGAGATTCAGATGTAAAGAATGGACTTGTGGTCACAGTGGGGGAAGGAGAGAGTGGGACGAATGGAGAAAGTAACATTGACACATATACACTGCTGCTGCTGCTGCTAAGTCACTTCAGTCGTGTCCGACTCTGTGTGACCCCATAGACAGCAGCCCACAAGGTTCCCCCGTCCCTGGGATTATCCAGGCAAGAACACTGGAGTGGGTTGCCATTTCCGTCTCCAGTGCATGAAAGTGAAGTCACTCAGTTGTGTGTGATTCTTAGCGACCCCATGGACTGCAGCCTACCAGGCTCCTCTGTCCATGGGATTTTTCCAGGCAAGAGTACTGGAGTGTGTTGCCATTGCCTTCTCCAACTACCATGTGTGAAATAGATATCTGGTGGGAAGTTGCTATGTAAAACAGGATGCCCAGCCTGGTGTTCTGTGATGACCTAGAGGGGTAGGATGGGGGGGTGGAGGCTAAAGAGGGAGGTGATAGATGTATAATTATGGCTGATTTGCATCGTTGTATGGTAGAAACCAACATAACATTGTAAAGCAATTTTCCCCCAATCAAAAATAAATTGAAAAACATACTGATGTTAGAAAAAGAGAGAGGGAGCAGGGGAGAGAAAGAAGTGAAGGAAGGACAAACAGGGAACAAGAAAGAAGAAATTCTATCCATTGTTTGATATTTCAAAGATCTTTTTCAGATCTTAAATAGAAGACTGGGGATCACTTGTTTAGTGCCACTAAAAAACTTAATCTTGTCCAGAAAATGTAGCTCATGGGATTTCTACCTATACAATCTTAACCTTGCGTGGAGGAAGTGGTCAATGTTGGCCCAGGTAAAAGTACAAAGTAGAAGTTGGCAAACCTGTAGGCCATACATAGTATCTCTGTTCTATAAATAAAGTTATATTGAAACATACCAAAGAATTGTTGGGCAAAAGGAACCAGATGTAAAAGCAGATGATCTCAGTTACTCTCTGCTGTGGTGGTGGGTGGAGAAGCTGTAAGATGTGTTAGTGAGCAAGGGTTGGATGACACTGACCTGCGATGGGAATGCCCAGTGAGGGGCCAAGCACCATGCCTGGGCCAAACAGCTTCATCCTCCTAATATCCTTTGGAGGAAGGGATATCTTTCTAGATAAAGAAGATGTGATATATACATACAGTAGAATATTACTCAGCCATGAAAACAAATGAAATAATGCCATGTGTAGGAACGTGGATGGACCTAGAGATTATCAAACCAACTGAAATAAGACAAAGACAAATATGATATTGCTTATATCTAGAATCTGAAAAATGATACAAATGAAATTATTTACAAAACAGAAACAGACTTGCAGACACAGAAAAAAAAAAACTTACGATTACCAAAGGGGAAAGATGCTGGGGGAGGGATAAATTAAGAGTTTGGGATTAATAGATACACACCACTATATATAAAATAGATCAACAACAAGACCTACTGCATAACATAGGAGACTATACTCAGTATCTTGTAATAATCTACAATGAAAAGAATCTGAAAAATAATGTATATATATATATAACATTCACATACACTTACATATGTATGTATAACTGAGTCACTTTTCTGTACACTTGAAACTAAGACAACATTGTAAATCAATTACACTTCAAAAAAAAAAAAAAAAAGCCCACTTTGTACCTGGGCCACTTGACCTTTAAGAAAAGGTTTACCAAGTCTTGGTTTAACTAATCAGAGAAGAATCATATTTGGTGATTTAAAAATACACTGATAAGGATGTGCACTTTGGTTGGACAAAAAGAACTGCAAAGAGATCTTAAACTCTTTAGGAATAATGATCCTGTTAGTAATAATAATGCTATCATGACTTTGAAATGGCTACACAAAGGGCTTCCCTGGTGGCTCAGCAGTAAAGAATCTGCCTACAACTCGGAAGACTCAGGTTCGATCCCTGGGCTGGGAAGATCCCCTGGAGGAGGGCATGGCTACCTACTCCAGTATGCTTGTCTGGAGAATCCCACGGACAGAGGAGCCTGGTGGGCTACAGTCCATGGGGTTGCAGCTCAGACTCAACCAAGCAACAGAGCACCCAGCTACACAAAACTGAAAGAGAGTTATTTTAATTATTTGCAGCCTAAGAGAGAAAAGACCTATCACAACACTCAAATACTCATGGTCAGGACTCATGTGTTGGTTGGGATCCAGCCCATAGCGCCTGGCCCCTGCATGGGGGACTTGTGTTTGTACCTGTCTTTCTCCCCAAGATTCTCTCCCACAGTCCCACCCCCTCCACCACACTGCCCATGTCCTAGTCACCCCTGCTTGCTCTTCAAACCTCCGCTCCAAACTCACTTTCTCAAGAAGTCTCTGCAAGCCCTCAGACCCTCCAGGGTGTCGTGTCAGCCTCTGGAGTGAGCGATTGTCATTGGCTGTGTGTGTGTGTATGTGTGATGATTTGTGACCACAGGTCTGAGTCAATGCACCCATCATCATATTCCCAACCCAGCAATGCCTGGCACGTGGGAGAAGCTCCATACAGATCTACCCAACGAAATTATAAAGCCATCATAACAGCTAGCGTTTACCAAGCACTTACTGAGCTACAGTGAGTGTTCTCTCACCTCATCCTCTCCCCAGTAATAATCTAACATTTATGGAAAGCATGCTGTTTGCCAGGCCCCACCCTAAACACTGTACAGATAACCCCTTCTCTTCTTTCCCTCAATTCTGTGCATCTGGAATGGACAGTGGTACATGTCCCTCTAGCTGGTCTACTGTACCTTGTTATTCCACCAAACATCAACCTAGGTACTGCGGTGAAGGTATTTTGTAGATGAGTGAGCACTGACAGGCAACTTTTAGAAAAGTTTTTACTGGAGTGAGTGAAGTCACTCAGTTGGGTCCGACTCTTTTCAACCCCATGGACTGTAGCCTACCACACTCCTCTGTCCATGGGATTTTCCAGGCAAGAGTACTGGAGTGGGTTGCCATTTCCTTCTCCAGAGGATCTTCCTGACCCAGGGATTGAACCTGCATTGTAGGCAGACGCTTTACCCTCTGAGCCACCAGTATCACTGCTTAATAATGTCGTGTTAGTTTCTGCTGCACATCAAAGGGGATCAGCCAAACGTATCCATACATCCCCTCCTTTTGTTGTTTCCTTCCCATTTAGGTCAGCACAGAGCTCTGAGTAGCGTTCCCTGTGCCATACAACAGTTTCTCATGAGTTATCTATTTTATTCATAGTAGGTGACACTAGTGGTAAAGAACCTGCCGGCCAACGCAGGAGACATAAGAGGTGCAGGTTTGATCCCTGGGTTGGGAAGATCCCCTGGAGGAGGGCATGGCAACCCAATCCAGTATTCTTGGAGAATCCCCAGGGACAGAGGAGCCTGGTGGGCTACAGTCCTCGGGGTCACAAAGAGTTGGACGTGCCTGAAGATGCACAGGATGCATACATTTTTCATTATTAATAATGAGCATTTATGAATGCACACAAAGCTTGAGGGGAAGATTCTGGTGTTCTCTTACTTAATTTTCTCCACATTCCAGCAGGACATGTACTATTATTTTCTCACATTGTGGTCTTAGTAAATGATACAGAGGAAGGTTTCATAATTGCCAATGACCATAAAGTACCAAGAGATAAATGTGACACTGAACCCATCTCTGTGTCCCCAGATGCTTGGCCCTTCGCCATCCCATGATACACACGCAGCTAAGAGACTGGATCAGAGCATAGCAGGACGACTTTCTGCATACACTTGAACTCCATGTGCCCTTTTCTTTATTTTTTTGAGCTGTAAATTGACTTCATTCAGAATACAAAATTTGAGGGGCTTCCTTGCTGGCTCAGTGATGAACAGTCCACCTGACAATGCAAGAGACTTGGGTTCGATCCTGGGTCCGGGAAGATCCCACGTGCCGAGGAGCAGCTAATCCTGTGTGCCACAACTATTGAGCCTGTGCTCCACTGAGCCTGCATGCTATAGCTACTGAAGCCCGCACGCCCTAGAGCTCACACTCCGAAACAAGAGAGAATCCACTCCAATGAGAAGCCCATGCACCGAAACTACGGATTGCCCCCTTCCAGCCACAACTAGAGAGAAGTCTGTGCAGCAACAAAGACACAGCATGGTCAAAACTAAATAAATAGATAAAACAAAAATTTTAAAAAGGGAAAGAAAAACTTTAAACTGACATTTGACCTTCACCCCCAATTTTACGGGTTATATGACTAAATTTTTTTGCTCTGTTGTTGTTCAGTTGCTAAGTTGTGTCCAACTCTTTTGTGACCCCATGGACTGTAAGTCGCCTGGCTCTTCTGTCCATGGGATTTCCTAGGCAAGAATACTGGAGTGGGTTGCCATTTCCTTCTCCAGGGGATCTTTCCCACCCAGGAATTAAACACACATCTCCCACATTGCAGGCAGAATCTTTACTGCTGAATCATTGGCAAAACATTTTTTTTTTTTTTGCTCTAAAAAAAGTAAAAATTTAAATATCTTTTTGAAAAAACAAGACAGGTGCCTTTAAATAAAGGAGATGATCCATAATAATGTGAGAGATTCACCCAATTGGTTGAAAGGCAGAACGGAAGTTTCCTTGAGGAAGGGAGTCTGCCTGTGGACAGCAGCCTCAAGCATCAGCCTGCAGATTTCAACTTACCCCCTCTCCATCCTGTAATCCAATTCCTTAAAATGCATTTCTTAGGGCTTCCCTGGTCCAGTGATTAAGACTCCATGCTTCCAATGAAGGGGATACAAGTTCAATCCCTAGTCAGGGAACTAAGATCCTGAGATCCCACATGGTGCGTGGCGTGGCCAAACAATAAAAATAAATAGATAAATGCATTGCTTAATATAAATACCCTACTGGCTCTGTTTCTCTAGTATAACCCTGACTGATACATCATCCAAATTTCTAAACAGGGAAACTGAGGCAGGGGAGAGTTTCTACAGCTGATCCACAGTTAGCATGGTATAGGCTGAAGTACAGGCTCGGACTGGGTTTCATACCCAGGCGGTTGGGCTCCAGAGCCACAATTAACCTCCACTGCTCAGTCTCCAGCAACGAGCGCTTCCTCCTCCAACTGGCCTCCTTCATTAAAGAGGGATGGTCCCAGGGCAACGGGGCGGGGCGGGTGGAGGGAGGAGGGGGTGGCAAAGGAGAGAGGGAAGGTCTAGAACAAAAGTTGAGTTAGAAATTCCTGCCGCAGTTGGCTGTGGGTTGAGTTGGGTCAAGGGTGGCAATCAATAAGATGAATACAGCATAACTCGAGTTTTTATTCCCTTTGTCGTGATGGATGAGGCCTTTGAAGCAACTGGCGGAGGCCTCACCCTGAGCGTCCGGGGAAGATTTGTGGATACGTTTATATGAAGGATCTCCCTCCAGCTCCCACGAGTGTTTAAGATGACTTGCTTCAAACCCAAATCAAAGAACAGGCTGGAGATATTGTTTCACCGATTTGTATAAATCAGCCAGACAACCGTGGCCTCGACAACTACTGATGTTTCTCTGGTTGGAGGTAACTTGTTAAGAAACACGTCAGGCAGCTGCAAAAGTCCCAGTGCCTCCTTGGGAGAGAAGCTTCAAAAAGAATTGATCGTGCGTGGACTGGCTTCACCTTAACTATTCCTGAAGCCGTAATTGAGAAGGCCCTGAGGTCCACTATCCATGTATCCTTCAACCTTTCAGAATGGATTGGAGTGATCATTTTTAACACTAATGCCTTCTATGTTTGTGGAATCTTCACATGGTCGAAGACACTGTCCCGTATTAAGCTCATAACAATCCAGGAGCTAAGTGAGGGCAGCAAAGATGGCTGCCATCTTGCTGGTGGGAAATTGAGGCTCGGAGAAGTCAAGAGTCTTGCCCAAGTTCAGTCAGACGCATGACTGAAAAAAATAAGACTAAGCCGGGAGTTTAGCCCCAGCCCTAGCTGACTGTTTCCTCTTCTTCTCATCTCGCTGGTGTTTACTGAGGGCTTTCTAGATGCCCCATGCTGGGCTGACTACTTTCACCTTCTCTCACTCCTTAAAACATTTCCTGATCTATCCATTTTCTTAGGATATGATTCCAAGGTGGGGTCGTGCAGAAGCTTCCTCACACTGGTCAGAATGGCCATCGCTAAAAAGTCTACAAATGATAAATGCTGGAGAAGGAATGAAGAAAAGGGAACCCTTCTCCTACACTATTGGTGGAGATGTAAATTGGTGCAGTCACTATAGAAAATAGTATAGAGGTTGCTTAAAAAACTGAAAATAGAGTTGCCATATGATCCAGCAATCTCACTCCTGGGCATATATCCAGATGAAACTATAATTCAAAAAGAAACACGCACCCCTATGTTCACAGCAGCGCTATTCACAATACCCAAGACGTGGAAACAACCTGAATACCCGTCTACAGATGAATGGGTAAAGAAGGTGTTGCACATATATACTATGCAATATCACTCAGCCATAAAAAAGAAGGAAATAATACCATTTGCAGCCACGTGGATGGACCTAGAGACTGTCATACTAGGTGAAGTAAGTCAGAAAGAGAAAGGCTAGAATCATGATATCACTTATATGTGGAATCTAAAATATGACACAAATGAACTTATTTATGAAACAGAATCACAGGCATAGAGACTTGTGGGTACCAAGGGTTAAGGAGGGGAGGGGAGGGATGGAGAGGTAGTTTGGGATTAGCAGATTCAAACTATTATATATAGGATAGATAACTAACAAGGTCCTACTGTACAGCACAAGGAACCTTTATTCAATATCCCCTGATAAACCATAATAGAAAAGAATATGGAAAAGAATGTATATGTTTATATAAGTGAATCACTTTGCCATACTAACAAAGTACACCGTAAATCAACTATATTCAGTAAAATAAACTTTAAAAAAAAAAAAAAGGAAAATAACCCAGTCATTTCTCATCTATGTGCTTCTAGAAGTGCCTCCCACACTGTGAAAACAGTTTTCAGATTTATGAAAACAGATAATGTCCCTTTACTGAGCACTTAGCATGAGTCATGCCCCATACCAAGCACTTTCTATATATTTCCAAGCTCCTCCATCCATGGGATTCTCCAGGCAAGAATACTGGAGTGGGTTGACATTTCCTTCTTCAGGGAATCTTTCCAACCCAGGGATCGAGCCTGGGTCTCCTGCATTACAGGCAGATTCTTTACCACTGAGCCACCAGAAAAGCCAATTAGCTCTTTTAATCCTCTGAAGTGGTCACATTTGATTTCCAGTGCACAAAAGAAGAAGTGGAAATAGAGACTCACTGAGGTCAAGTCCCTCACCCAAGGTCACACCCAAGGTGACACAGTCATCTTGAGGTGGAACACTGGTTCCAAAGCTCCTGCCCCTACCCCAGGATTTTTCTAGATTACAACCTCGCCTATCACCCACCCCCTTTTTTTTTTTTTTTGGCCATTTCCTTGTACTACCCTTAGTTTCATGTTATGAATTTATTATTTAAAGGAACTTATTTTTTATTTTAAAAAAGTTAACTTTAAAAGAAGTCAGACAGCTTCAGATGTAGAAAGCTAGAAAGAGCATCACTCCCATCCTTACTAGTACAACAAAAGAAGAAGCCAGACAACTTAAAATTTTGCAACTTTTCTTTAATCCAGCAGAGATCTGAGGTTGCCAGGGATTCGACTCACCTGAAATCTAAGGAAAGACAGATGCTTCTGGGGACAGACAGAACTAGGGCACTTACTTACCCAGGGTACATGCCATTGGGCAAACAGCTGAAATATTTAACAAATTGCTAAAGGTTCGATGTGGGCTAGAGAGACCATGCAGGACATCTGGGAGCCAATGACGTTAAGAGAAATTCATTCTACATGTAGGGTTTAAATAAATTATACTTAATTTTTAAATTTTTAAAATTATATGTAATTTAATTAAAAATAAATTTATTTAAATAAATAAATTATTTATTTGTTTTATTTGGGCTGTGCTGGGTCTTTATTGCTGCACGGGCTTTTCTCTTGTGGAGAGCAGGAGCTACTTGCTCGCTGCAGTACACAGGCTTCTCATTGCAGTGGCTTCTCTTGTTGTGGAGCGTGGGCTCGAGAGCACAAGCTCAGTAATTGCGGCGCATGGGCTTAGTTGCTCTGCAGCATGTGGGATCTTCCCGGATCAGGGATTGAACCCACGTCTTCTGCATTGGCAGGCAGATTCTTTACCACTGAGCCACCAGCAAGGTCCTCTACATGCAGGTTTGTTTCTATCACTGAACCGGTATTCAGATAAAGATAAGACAAGGCAGGCTGAAGATTCTGAGAAAGTTCCCTCATACTGAAGGATGGGAATGGTGGCCACTGCAGGAAAAGCACAAAGCCCCACCCAGGTCTTTCTCCCCATCTTCTGAAAGTTCTAGGGGCAGGACAATAAAACCTGGTACACTTAGGACACTGGTAAAGGTCAGTGAAGCTGATTGAAGGAAACAACAATAAACCCCCTCTATTCCTGGGGTCGGCAAATGCAAAGGAAGACATCCTGAGTCCAGGCCTCCAGCTGGGGCTGGACAGGATCACACAGGGCCTGGCTGTGATCAAGGCATATTCAGAACAGAGAACACTTCCACCACCGGGCACATCAATGCAGAGTCACCGGCATTTTAACAGCATGTGCTGCCAGGAGAGGGGCAACAGGGAGCAGAGGGATTCTCTCTCTGGCAAAGTGCAAAGGAAGACTTAAGCTGAGGGTGGAGCAGACATTAAGGAAAATGCTCTCAAAAAGCAATCCCCAAAATAAACACAAGCTAACAAAAGAGGACTCTGAAGCGAGTGGTGCATTGAGGGTAACCATAGCAACAACGAACCTTTAAGATCAGCTGAACTCTTAAGTGATTGACTCATCTCCCCATCCTAAAGGCCCGGCAGAAATAAAGGCACGTTCAGATTCCAGACTTTAGAAACTATTTATCTCAGTCCCTATTGTTTGACACTAGATGTCTGGCTTTCAATAAAAAAAAAATTTTGAGGGCAGTCAGACAGAAAAAAAAAAAGCAACAAAATGTCAAGAGACAAAAGAATCAACAGAATCAGACTCAGATATGGTACCTTGTGTGTGTGTGTGTGCTCAGTTGTGTCCAACACCTCGCGACCCCATGGACCTTACAGGCTTCTCTGTCCATGGGATTCTCCAGGCAAGAATACAAGGGAGTGGGTTCCCATTCCCTTCTCCAGAGGATCTTCCCGACCCAGGGATAGAACCTGCATCTCTTGAGTCTCCTGCATTGGCAGGAAGGTTCTTCACCAGCTGAGCCACTGGGGAAGCCCAGATATGGTACAGATGTTGGAATTATCAGTCAGGAACTTAAAATAACTGATTAATATGTTAACGGCTCAAGTGGAAATGAAGATACCACTAATGATCACAGGGGTGATTTCAACAGAAGAGTAGAAACCATGAGAAAGAATCAAATGGCAACAGTGAAAATAAAAACCACAGTAACAGTGATTTTGACAGACTCATTAAAAAATATAATGCAGGTAATAACAAACTTGAAGACAGGCCAATAGAAATTATTCAAATTGAAACTCAAATAGGAAAAGAGTTTTTAAAAAATCAGAGCATCCAACAGTTATGGGACAATAACAAACGGTCCAACAGAAATGTATGTGGATCCGAGAAAGAGAGGAGAGAATGAGGCAGAAAAACTATTTGAAGAAATAATTATCTCATTGACATTTTTAGAAAATTCCATCCAAATACACAAGGGATATTCAGGAAGACAAACCGTATTCTGAGCCAGGAAACCAATGCTAACACTTCAAAATTAATCATCGAAATCAAAGAAAAAGTATTTTCCAAAGCTAATGACTGACATCAAACCAAAGATCCAAGGAGCTCAGAGAACACCAACCAGGATGAAACAAATAAAAATGAACACCAAGATAGGCACATTCAAACCTCTGAAAACTAAGGACAAGGAGAAAAGCAAAGGCAAACAGAAGAAAAAGAAACATCTTTCGTATAGAGGAACAAAGATAATTATTTCATCAGACATCTCATCAGAAACTAGGCAAGATAAAAGATGATAGAAATGACATCTTTGGAGTGCTAAAAGGAAAAAGAACCTATCAATCCCAAATTTATTCCCCAGTTTGTGGGCCATATTCCACCTGCTGTCTATTTTGGTAAATAAAGCTGTATTGAATTTATACAATTCAATCATGTATTGCCTATGGCTGCTTTCACATTACAACAGTAGAGTCAAAACACTGACAAAAACCACATGGCTTGAAATCCAAAAATATTTACTGATTCTAAAGAAAAAAATTTGCCAGCTCTGACTCCAAAAGATAACTGATTTTCAAAAAGAGGAGTAGCAGAAGCAAAAGTATTGGCAAGCTTCTGTGTGCTCACATCATATATAAAAGTGAAACACTTGACCCCCAATGTCACAAAGCATTTGAATGAAGAATTATTAGTATATTGTTGTAAGTTTTCTAGATTAGACATAAAGCAGTATCATTTTAACTGAAGTCAAAAATTTTAATTAAAGATTTACACTGTAAAACCCAGGGCAACCACTAAAAAAATTAAGATATAAATACTAAGCCACTAGGGAAGATAAAATAGAATCATAAATAGAAGAATGGAAATAATAAAGAGCAGAAACTACTGAAATTGAGAACAGACAAATAATAGAGAAAATGGATGAAACCCAAAGCTGCTTCTTTGAAAAAATAAAGCAGATAAGCCTCTAACTAGATTAACCAATAGGAAAAGAGAATAACACAAGTTATCAATATCAGGAATGAAAGATTGGACCTCACACTGCAAAGATTAAAAGATAACAAGGGAATATTACAAGCAACTCTATGCCTACAAACAAAGTAATCCTTGAAAGGCACCAACTGCCAAAGCTCATTCAGGAAAAAATGAATAATCTGAATAAACCTTTACCTATTAAATAAATAAAATGTACAGTTAAGACCTTTTTAAAAAAGAAAACCCCCAACCTGGATGGCTTCAACAGTGAATTCAACTAAATATTTAAGGAGGAGTTAATGCCAATTTTACATATATTCTCCTGGAACATAAAAGAGGAACAGATACTTCCCAACTCATTTTATAAGACCAGCATTACCTTGATGCCAAACACAAAGACATCACAGTAAAATAAAATTACAGATTAGTAACTTCTGTGAATATAGATAAAAATCTTTAACAAAACATAAGTACATCAAATCCAACAATGTATATAAAGGATAATTCATCACAGGTGGGCTTTATCCCAGGAAGGTATGGCTGGCTTGACATTCAAAAAGCAGTCAGTGAAACTCACTGTACCAGCAGGTTAAAGAAGAAAAATCAAATGATCATGACAAAAGATGCAGAGAAAGTATTTTATAAAGACACATCCATAATTTAAGAAGAAAAAAAATCTCTAAGAAAACAAGGACTAGAAGAGCATGTAAACTGATTAAGGGCATCTACAGCTAATGTCACACATATAAAGATGAAATGCCTTACCGTTGAGATCCAGAACAAGCAAGGATATTGGCTCTCATCATTTCTACTCAGTATGGTCCTGCTGCAAATAGTCCAGAGGAAAAAGAGCATATTCATTGGAAAGAAAGAAATGAAACTGTCTGTGTTCATAGATTACATAATTATCTACACAAAAAAATTCCAAAGAATCTGTGAAAAAGTAACTAGAACTAAACTGTTGGGAAAGATTGAGGGCAGGAGGAGAAGGGGGCGACAGAAGATGAGATGGTTGGATGGCATCACCGACTCAATGGACATGAGTTTGAGCAAACTCCGGGAAACAGTGAAGGACAGGGAAGCCTGGTATGCTGCAGTTCATGGGGTTGGGAAGTGTCAGACACAACTTAGGGCCTGAACAACAATAACTGGAACTAAAACGCAAATTTAGTGAGGTCCTAAGATGCAAGGTCTGTATACAAAAATTGACTGTATTTCTCGACACTTCCAACTGAAAATGAAAATATTTGAAGGTACCGTTTAAATACAATAGTACCAAAACCATGAGTAATTAAGTATGAATCTTATAAAAACACATGCAAAACCTATATGCTGAAAACAAAACAATAGTGAAGAAGGAAACCAAAGACCTCAATAGATGGAGAAAGATGCCATGTCGACGGATTGGGAGACCATATTAAGGTGTCAAATCTTCTAAAACCAATGTATAGAGTCAGCACAATTCCAATCAAACAGTCCTATGTATTCTAGAATGGAGGTGTTGGTTTCTATGTGAAAGCCCAAGTCTTGGCTCCCCTCCCACTCCATATCCAACAAGGGTCTGCTGAATGAATGATTGAAGGATGAGTAGACTCTGGTCTTCCAGGGGGGTCTTCTGCTTATTTTCTGTAATAGAAAAGTATGTTATGTTGGAATTAGAAAAGTAAAAAGAGAGAGAGAGGAAAGAAACCTGCACCACTGGAGACCAGAAGTTTCAGAGTGTCAGCTTCCCAAGATTACTTCTTACCTCCCTCCAACACACTTTGGATGTTTTATGGACAAATAGACAAAGTCCAAAAGGAGAGAGGGACTTGCTGAGGTCACTTTTATGGTTTGACTGGGCTGGAGCCAGAACTCCTAACACCCTGCCTCTTTCTGTTCATCATTATTGTCATCGTAAGTCGACACCATTCAACACTCATCTTAGGCCAAGCACCAGGACTGCAGCTTTACATGCGTCTTCTCATTTACTCAAAACAGCCATTGGAGACCCATCAATGCGGTCCAACAAAACCTGCATCTTAAGCACCAGGATCACCCCTGTGATGAGCCAGCCCGGGGCACCTGCGTCCCACCGTGTCCACCCCGGGGCAGAGCTCAGCCCGTTAACATTTCTGCCAGAGCACACATGGCTGAAACCCACCACACTCTGCATGCGTGCTAAGTTGCTTCAGTTGCGTCTGACTCTTTGTGACCCTATGGGCCATAGTCTGCCAGGCTCCTCTGTCCGCGGGATTCTCCGGGCAGGAATACTGTAGCAGGTTGCCATGCCCTCCTCCAGGGAATCTTCCTGATCCAGGGATCAAACCCCATCTCTTAGGTCTCCTGCCTTAGCAGAGGGGTTCTTTACTACTAGCGCCGCCTGGGAAACCCCCACACACTTTACTTTCAAATAAACCACACAGCCCAGCTTGGAGACACTTCCAGAACCTATGAATTCAAGTGGGGCAGGAGCGGGCCACCCAGTGTGGTGTGGGTGCCAACGAAAGGCCCGCTGGCACTAGGAGTCTGCGGGGAGGTGGGGGGTGGGGGGGTGGCGGGGGAGGTGGTGGTGTATATCTCAGTAGCAGACCAAATAAACCCCCCCCTCTCGCTCCGTGCTCCCCGTTCCTTCCCATTCCCTGGCTCCTCCTCCACTTTTGGCAGCCTCCATCAGAAAGGACAGGACCACTGACAGTGTCTCTTCAAGATCCCAGGCTTTTGGTGGGGTCTTTGGTTTGACTCTGCTTAAATTGTTCCCTAAAACTAATGGCATGCTTCTTAATTTCCTGGAGCTTTGGGGTAATGGGCCGGGGGGAGGGGGAAAAGGTCTCTGATTCATTTTCTCTCCACCTTCCACAAATGAAAGAGAAACCGGAATGAATGGTGTGGTTGATAAATTAGAGCAGCTTAAATCAAAGACCTGCTTCCCCCGCAGCGAGATAGCACTGCACAGTTCCCGAGGGACCTGGAAGACTCTCCTCTCAACAGGTTTCAATCTGAGACCCCGCCAGCCTCAAGGCACAGCAATCTCAGCTGCATCAAACCCACCTTGAGAGCTGGCCGGAAGAAGCTTGGAGAGGAGCAGTGGCAGGGGAGGCAGGAACAGTATCTTGTTAACCCTTTTCCTTAGGGGCATTTTGCACCATCACCCCATTTACCTTGGCGTCGCAGAACTGGGACATTCTGCAGTGCACTCTATAAATTCTTTTTTAAGCCAGCTTGAGCCAAATATAACAGGTAAGCCGTCCAGACCTGTTTAAAAAGGATAAACCCCAGCTAAGAGCATAAATTACACCCCACTGCTTTTATCATATAAACACGGCCAGAGAGCCAAGTGCATTAAAGAGGCGAGACACAGGCCCTGGTTGCTATCTCATTAAGCCCATTAAATATTAGGAAAGAAAATACCTTCACATCTTGGGTCTGGTTTAAACTATCAGGGAACAGATTAGAGTTAATTAATGCCGTGAACTCTGAAGCCGCCAGCCAGGAGGCTCCCGGCGGAATCCACACCTGTCACACACTCGATTTCAGAAAATCTAAGTGGACACCCAGGAGCCCTCCCCTCCTCCCTACCTCCCCTGGATGTGGGAGCCCTAGGTACCTAATCCGTAACTCCCAAATCTGGATCAAGAGATAAACCCCACCCCTGAGACAGAAAGTCGGTGCATTCCAAGCAGAAACCGTGCAAAGGTCTCTCGCTGGGCACTCCGGAAATTGCCAGGGGTTCCAGGCCACAAGGCGAGACCACTAAGTTGCTTCTGGCAAGTTGGAAGGAGCTTATCAATTATTCATGCAACTGGATAAACAGGGATTTTATCTTGTAGCATGAATCAAGAGATAAAAATTCCATTTCAAGAGGGAGGGTGGAGACTGAACTCTGAATGTTAATTGTAAAACGAAAAAAAGGAAAAAGAAGAAGGAAAGGGAAAAATATGTAAGGTCTTCTGCTTGGGCTGTGCCTTGAGCACTTGTAAACTTCCCGCCCCCCGCCCACCCCCAAATTTCTATCTGTTCACTGACCGTAGCTCACCTGCTCCCCAGACAACGCACTGCCTCTTCTATTGATGTACTGAAGCAGCCGCAAAACCCCCACTTGGGAGGGGCCCTCCGGATGGATTTTGCAACCCCCAAACACCACCACCTTTGAGGTATTTCTATTTAAAATCAATTTGCTGCTTCCAGACTGAAATTGGAAGCAGAGGAAAGTTTACAAACAGATGCCTGTCAAAAGGCTCAAACAAAACAAGAGCTAGTCCCACTCTTGGGACATGTGGGCCAAGAAAGAACATGACTTCCATTGCTGGCCTCTCTTCCCCTCCCCGTGTGGCCCTGCACCTGATAGTTCCTTAAAGTCTGGAAAATTAAGCCAAAAGATGAAATTGGGGGATTACTGGTTTATTTAGACATTCACATTGTTAAATTTGACCACAGGTTGGAAAATACACACACACATGGAAAAGAAAGTGGTAATGTCCCAGTGTCAGCCGGACTTGTCCTCCTGTGGTCAGACACTGAGTGACTTTCATTTCTATCCTTTCTGCTTTGTATTTTCCAAGAAAATTTATTAGGAACATGTTACAATGGGAGAGAAATAACTAACTTTGTGCTTTTTAAATGCTGCATTAGGTGTGTATATAGATGTTTCTAACTGGGGCAATGTGGGTTCAATCCCTGGGTCGGGAAGATCCCCTAGAGAAGGGAATGGTAACCCACTCCCTTGTATTCTTGCCTGGAGAATCCCATGGACAGAGAAGCCTGGCAGGCTACAGCCCATGGTGTTGCAAAGAATCAGACATCACTGAGCACCACCACCACCATAAAATTTATTGTTAAAAAAAAAAAAAGTCAACCATCTGCAGTCATGCATGCCCCCCAACTTTTTTTTGGTAATTTTCCTCCTCTGACAAAAGCCCCTCAAAACAGGAATCCTCACAGTAGGTTTGCCTTCCAGCCACTCAGCTGGTGGGTGGGCAGGGGGCCGATGGCTGGGGAAAGTGAGACTCTGCTCTGGGCAGCCCTCTTGCAAACACCGCAGAGAGGAGAAGTTGGCACCCGCACGGTGCCCCAGGGTCTAGGCGGAGAGATGAAGAGCAAAGAACCACCTGGGCGCTGCCTCCTGCCCTTGCTGCACCTCAGTTGCTCCTGTTCAGGAAGGGGAGTCCACATTCTCTTCTCTCTTTTGTTCATCTTACTTTTCAGACTCTGAGCAGAAAGCTGCAGCCACGTAACTGAGTTCATGGTGAGCTAATAACTCAGCTCTGTGTGAGGCCTCTCATTTGTTGTATTTTATCATTTTTCCCTTCTCCCACCCCATGCCCACTTCCCTCCTCTCACGCCTGAAGGCAGCCTCTCAAATCTTTCGGACGTGTTGCCTTAGATACACACACATGAAAACCTGTGGATGCAGCTTTATGTTTGATGCTTCCATGAAGAAGCCCTTCTGCTTCCTGCCTCTTTCTCAAGGCAGTACGTTTTCTAGATCCCTCTGTTTGGTTGTGTGTATCTCATTCGTTTCTCTGACAGCATCAGGAGCCCCAGTGCAGTTTAGCTAGACAGACCCCTGGACACTAGGATGAAGCTATTCATATGGGAACACGTGGCCCCACCTCTGTGAATGAGGACACCTTGTGAATGAGGGACTGGCAGTCCAAGTGTGAGTTGGTACATTAGTGAATTATTACTAATCAATTAATAAATGAGAGGATAAAATCAACAAACCAGCTTGGGGACCACCCAGAATAACAATCATGACAACTGTAATGCTATTCATTCTGTCTGTCCATCCACCCATCCATCCAACCACCCACATAAACATGTATCTATCCATCCATCCACCCGCTCATTCATCTACACATCCATCCATCCATCCATCCATCCAAAATGTGTTCACTCAACACCTCTGTGTCAGTGTGCTGAGTTGATCCCTCCAATGTCCCCTTACCCCTATTACAGCCTGATGGGGCAAGAAGACTGAGGTGTGAGGGCTGGTGGGGAGGTTTCTGGGCATCCCAGGACATTCTCACAATCTACCTCCCCAGAAGCTGGTGAACCGGAAGTCATTCAGGACTCAGGCAGTTTAGAGTCAGGTTGAGGGGCAGGACTCTCAAGCCCCAGAGCAGGTTCTCATTCAGGCTCCATCTCACACCAGCTGTGTGACCTTTGACTTCCCTCCAGGGAGTCTCAGGGCCTGAGAAGACTGGATCCTATACCCAATGTCTACTCCTGTAGACACTGTCATCTTAATCCTTCAGGGTTGCACAGGCATTATCCCCATTTTACAGAGGAGGAAACTGAGGTGGGGAGTTGCAGGCTAGGACCAGATGAGGCCAGTGAGGCACCCAGGGCTCAAAATGTAGGTGGTGCTTAGCTTCAGGCACCCACCCTGTACCTCCATAGCCTGAGAGTAAGCAGCCCCTCAGCATTCGAGCCCCAGTCCCTCACCCTGGCCGTGGCCCTGGTGAGCTGCTAAGTGGTAGCATTAAGATTCACAACTGAGGAACTTCCCTGGTGGTCCAGTGGATAAGACTCTGTGCTCCCACTGCAGGGGGCCTGGGTTCGATCCCTGGTCAGGGAACTAGATCCTGCATGCCACAAGTAAGACCTGGAGCAGCCAAATAAATAAATAAAAGTTTTTTTTTAAAAAAGATTTGCAACAGAGTCTTCCGACAGGGCCCAGTGTTCATCCTGTGATAGTTTGTTTGATCGTTCGCTCATTCATTCAACAAAACATATTAAGTTCCCATCACACACAATGTGAGATGTACCAGTGCCATGGGGGACTAGATGGACAACTGCGGGGGGACCAAGGGCTCTCCCAGGGGACAAGAACACAGGCTCCCTGCCTCAGTTTCTCCATCTGAAACAGAGGGTCTGGGGGGCTCCAGGACAGGCAGTGTAGACTCTGCAGGCAGAGATGGTCACCAAGTCGGGGGAAGCATGTCCAAATTGCTCCTCACTTCATCCAGAGCAGCCCCCGCCTGCCTTTCCCACCAGGGAAGCTGGCCTGGATGTTTACTGGGTTATTAGATAACCAGGCCCGGGCACCATTTCTTTGATCAGACATCCCTGATAACGAGCAGGGGAAACAGACCATTTTACAGCAAGATTTCGTGGGGTGATCTTATCTTCCCGTGGTGCTGTTAATATGCAGGAGGATGAGGAGGTAGGTGTTTGGTGGGGAGGGAAGAAAGAGGCCCATTCTGCAAAGCTCTCCTATCGGGCCAGCCTTGGGCTTTGATTTGGGGGGAGGGTGGGGTGGACGTCTGGCTCAGGGCCCCTCCCTCACACCAGCTGTGCATGGCTCCAGAAAGCCTGCCCTGTGTCCCCCCGCCCCACTCTTTCTGCAGCTCTGACCACTTGGGAAGACCCCTGCAGTGATCAACCCAGAGAAGTCAGCTCTAGAGGCTGACAGTAAAGCCCAGGGACATGACTCAAGGCTAGCAGAGTCGGGGCTCAAGAAAGAACCTGCTTCTCCCCCAGACAACCTTATAATTACTAACCATTTCAAATGTTCTTGGGTGACGGGTCTGTAGGTATGAAAGGGGTCAGGAATCAAGCAATTAACACCCTTCCTGCAGCAAAATGCAAGGTCTGGGCAATACAACTTTAGGGGGTTAAAAATAAATATCTATGAGGTCAAGTAAGTTTAGCTTCGGTTCCTGCTCTCTCTTTTGTTTGATCTTCTTATGACCAGAGGGTTGTTCAAACACTAACTGTTCATTTTCTTTCTTTTTTTGGGGAGTAAAATCTGCACTGAACAGGGAACTTATCTGACCCTGTGCTTCTGTTTTCTCACCTGTAAAGCCAAGAGAGCAGCACCAGTAGGCCTTGAAGGCCCTTCCTAGCTTCTCCCGTCCTTCCAAGCATCACCCACTGTTCATGTCGGGCTGGTCGAGTACAATACCACCTGTAATTCTCAGTCTCAACAGAGGAGTTTGGCTAAGACCTAGGCAGCACTTTGCAATAGGGCTTCCCTGCCATTCCTAAGCCTCTTCGAAGGAAGGGTGTTCTCATATTAATAGGATGGGCTTTCTCACTTAGGAACTTGAGATTCAGAATGGAACCAAGAGCCCTGTCAGTCAGGGAATTCCATGGAGACACAGAGCATCCCAGACACAAGCAGGGACTCAGGAGTTCTGCCACCTTCCAGCCCTGTGGCCTTGAGACAGTGGCCCAATCTCTCTGAACTCAGTTTCCCTGCTCTGTAAAATGGGGCCAACAATACTTCTTACTTCTCACCAGGCTGTCCAGATATAAAGTCTATGCATCTAAAGCACCTGGCTCACACCAAGGTCGCAATGTGGGTGTTAGTTGCTCAGTCATGCCCAACTCTTTGCAACCCCATGGGCTGTAGCCCTCCAGGCTCCTCTGTCCATGGGATTTCCCAGGCAAGAATACTGGAGTGGGTTGCCATTTCCTTCTCCAGGTCGCAATAATTATCAGCAATTCCTCTTATAAATAAGCCAATATAAATAAATAAGCCAACATAACAATTAATACATAAGCACCAGGCTTTGCAAGGAAGTTCTGTTTTCTAATAGCAGTACAGTAGGTTCTGAAAGTATCGAACCATAACCCCATGTTGCATCAGTGTAACACCCACCCCCCAAGCCAAACCATTCATACTCAAAGCCCCATCAGCGACCTGGGACTGCAAAATGTCCACAAGCAGGAAGCCCAGAAAGTACAGCCTCAAACAGTCACGGCCAAAAGATCATGCAGCTTTTAAAACTATCCATAATTGTAAATTTTTAAAATTTAAAGGCACATAATTGCCACAAACAATCACCATTATGCAATTATAAATAATCACACCCCACCCCCCGCCCACGTTACCCCTTTCACCAAAACTTAATATGTGGCGCGCGGCCACTGTCTGCTGGGGAGCTGATGGCATCTCGGCTTCAGCAAGGCCACCTCGAGCCTCATGCTGTTCTCAGCAATCCATAGAGACCAGAAAAAATATCATTTTCAGGAAGGGAATTGATCATTTCTCTCACATTTCCATTTGTGTAAGATCACGCTGTGGCCTCCTTCCACACTTGTCGAGTCTGTTCCTTCAGAGAAGAGAAAAGCTAAGGACGTCCCGGGGATGGGGGGTCCGTGGCTAGAGGTTCCCTGGTGGAAGTTGAAGGGCTCCAGAGGCCCAGGGTAAAAAATCAAAAGACAGGGTGCTGTCTACTGACCCCCAGGGCCAAGCAGCCCACAAGTGTGGACGGGTGGGTCTATAAGCCCTTCAGAGGGCAGGTCGGCCTCCTGGGCGGACACGGGCACAGACACGTCCCCACGTGCCCAAGTCCTCCCCAAGGGACATCCTCCATCTCTCTCTCTCTCTCTCCCCCCCACTTTCTTCCTCCCTCTTTTTCATTCTCTTCTTCTTCCTCTCTTTCCCATCTGCCTTTCTGCCTGCCTCTCTTCTCTGCCTTATTTCTTTGTCCCTGCCTTTCTCTCTCCCTCTCTCTGCCCTTTTCTCTTTCCTTATCTTTCTTCCCCCTCTCTCCTCCTAGGTTCTCTCTTTCACCTCTTTTTTGGTTCTATCTACTCTCTTCCTCTTTCACTGTTAAGGACAACACACTGAAAATGGACACCTTGATCTACACATCTCAGCCCCCCACCAACCCACCACCACGACTTTACTTCTGTTCTCCTGGTGATCCCCACAGGTGGGAACAATCCAGTTACACTTCTCCAATCCAAGTGATTCTGTCGCTTCTTCATTCATAAATCCAATAACTTGGGAGGTTCCTTCCCCAGATGCTACTCCTGTTCTTCAAGGCTTCCCTACCACTGGGGAGCTGCCTGGGGGAGCCCAGGTCCTGAGGTCAGGCCCTGAGGTGGCCTGACCGGTCCATCTCCCAGCTATTTCTCCCAGCTGCCTCGCCTTTGAGCAGCCACCCTCAGCTGACTCACTCAGATGGGGTTTAGGGGTGGGGGCAGGAGGAGGAGTTGGGGGTGGGGGGAACCGCCCTGGTCGGCTCCACACGGTTTGCCCAGATGCTCTTTGGAGCAGAGAAGAGCTAATTACAGGGAGCGGCTGTGGGCTGCTGGGCGCCCCAGGTTGGCCACATTCACTGCGCTCCTGCTCTCCAAGTTGACGCGACTTTTCCAAAAGTGTCTGGAAGGCCTGAAGAGAAGCCTTGGGGGTCCGAGGACCCAACGGGCACAGATGAGCTGCCCCCGACCCCCTTGCCCTTGGAGGGGACAACCTGCATAGGGTTGCGCTTTGGCGAAGGAGCGCACGGCACGGTCTGGCTTGGCCAGGACAAGAGTCTGCGGGAGGCCTCCTGGCTCACTGCAGAGACTTGGTGGGGAGAGGAAAGAACCAGGGCACGGAGGGGGGTCGACTGGGTTCTGAATGGCAGGAGGAGCTGCGCCAGAGGGCTGGGCGCTGGGCGCGCTGCGAGGCTGTGCGCACAAGGCCGGGGGCTGTCTCCACCTCTTCTGGAAAGTTGGACCTATGAGTGCGCTCCTCTCCTTACAACTATCAACAGCCCGGGAGGGCGAGCGCGTGCGAGCACGGAGTGGGGCGCAGGACCCTCGCGACTTCTTCGCAGGACCCCAGCCAGGCCGCCGCTCTCCCGGGCCGCCTGAGAGCCCTGTGCCGGCGCCTCCTCTCCACGCAGCGTGGATGCGCCCCAGGGGCCGTCCTGCCACCCCCGACGGGATGCCGGCTGCCTTGCTCCCCTACGCTTGCGTCCTGGTGCTGCTGGGAGGTAGGTACAACCCTCCCCCACTGGCTCGCCGCCTGAGGTCAGAAGGGAGGGAGCTGCCGTCTGACATTCCTTGGGCTTCTTGGGGACTGCTGTGTGGGCCCGTGAGCCAGGCCGGCCGTTCTGCGCCTTGCGCGCTCTTCTCCAGCCTCACCTGGCTGGGCACCTGCCGCACCTCCAGCCTCCTCCTGGACACTGCTGGGAAGCCGGGCGCGGAACCACGTGGGCGCCCCTCTGTGCTCAGTGCCCGCCGCAGCCTGACCTCCAGGCACTCGAGTGATTCTTGGTGCCAGGCCGCGGGGTGGCTGGGACCTCCAGAAACTTTCAGGATCCTGAGCCCACTGGGACCCCCTTGGCAAGGTACAAGCTCCACGTCACTCAGACCTGGGCTGCAGAATCTGGTCTTGCCCACTGAATCCTAGAGGGGCTGGGACTCAGAGCTGGTGTCCTACAGCAGAGCTACAGAAGAAGTGAGTGGAGGGCACAGTGACCCTCACCCCATCCCTCAAATTCTGGTGCCCAGCAGGCTTGGGGTAAGGGGGCAGGGGACCGGACCCCCGTAGAGGGGACAGCGTTGTCTCCAGAACTAACTGCTCTCCAGCTGCCTCTTCTCAGGGGGTAGGAAGATCAAAATTCTGTAATGCCCGCTGACCGTGGTGCACCACCATTGGCAAAAATCACAACAATAACCACAGTGTGCCGAGCTCACCCCCAAGTACCCTCACCTTGTGAAGGATTAAGAATTCTGCCCCTGGAGTCAGATCATTTAGCTCAGAAGTCCAGATCAGCTTCATATCAACCTGTGTGAACTTGGACAGACATGTCCATCAGCTCTCTTAGCCTCAACTTTCTCATCTGTCAAATGGGCTTACCAGACCTTCGCCTCTGTCTAGGGTTATTGTGAGGGTTACAAGAAGGAGAGCAGGAGAAGCGACTAACACACTGCCCAGCCCCGAGGCATTTGTCCTGCAGGAAGACATGCTGCCCAGTTATCGCTGAGCACGCTTTTCTCCACTTACAGGCAAGAAGCAAAGTCAGGTGTCTCTGTAGCTCTTCAGTCAGCCCCGAATTTCTCAGCCAGATATCTGAAGAAGAGATGAGCCAGGTCTGAAGGGAGGTAGAGGGAGGATATGTAGGCAGTTTGAAGAGCTGCAGACGTATCCACCAAAAGGGATTTTTGCCTTTTTGCAAAAGGTTTGCCTCAGGGCTGGGGTTAGAGGTTGCATAGCTGTCCATGGCCACGGAGTTCTCCCCGGGCACAAAAACAGGCCAGGAAAGTAAGAGTGGAAGGAAGGAGGCACGGAGGGGACGGCTGGGCAAAGAGTCTGTGTGCTTGCCCTGTGGGTGCAGAGCTGGGAGGGGGAGAAGGCGGAAGCTGTGTCTTCACCTCTCCTCCACCTCCTCCCGGTGGTTCCATCCTGTGGGGATAGGACAGGCCAGCACAGTAGGGTACATTTCCCCAGAAACCTGCAGCCTTGGTCACAGCACAGGGCCGTTGTCCTTGGCAGGCCCCATGCTTCTGTCACGCCAATAAAATCACCGCCAGTGTAGCCTCGCTCCTGGCTCTCTGGAGTCCTGCTGCTTCGCTCCCTGGTGACCTCTCGCCACCCCAAGTCAGACAGATTCCACAGGAGAGAAGCCAAGAGGACCCGGAGGCCTGGGTGTACAGAAAAGGCGGCTGCGGAGGCTGCAGTTGAGATCCAGGGTCTCAACCCTGGGATGCCAGACCCATGCAGGCAGCCTTCACAGCTCCTCGCTCTGAGCCGGGCCCCATTTTCCACTGAACTCTTTTCCCAAAGTCCTTCTCACCACTGGCAGCATCACCAGGCAACAAGTTCCTTGTGCTTTAGTGAAAGGAAGCAGAACTCTTTTAATCCTTCAGATGCTTAGATAATTGAGGTACCTGAGCGGAGGCAAGCCTGGACTTCATGTCTCCAGGTTCAAGAAACTTTACTATAGGAACACCAACAGCCCCACCACGGGAATGCACCTTCTCTCACACACACACACACACACTCACACACACACACATACACACCTCACCAGGGTTTCTCAGCCTCAGCCCTGTTGACACTGTGGTCCAGACCCTTTTCTGCTGGGGGCCATCCTGTGCCCAGGACATGGAACAGCATCTTTGGCCTCCACCCACCACACACCAGTAGCAACAGCTCCCAGCTATGACAACCACAAACGTCCCCAGAAGCTGCTGGATGTCCCCCAGGGGCCACCATTGTCCCCGGCTGAGACCCACTGGTGTGGGCAGATCAAATTCAACCCTCAGATGAATCTGTCAAAAATCACCAGGTTAGATGGATTTTGTTATTCTTGCTCTGAGCAATCAGGAAATCAAAGGCACAGTGGGACCTCAAGAAAAACAACACAGTCGAAGTAGTTTCTAATCTAGACGTTGATTTTTCCCACTTGTCTTCTCTCCCCTGGTCTCTGAAAATGTCCTCCCTGAGGATGACAGGAGCTGGCTGTGGGTGAGGGTGGCTAGTTACCGGCTACAGCAGAACCTCGTCAAAACCCTGCATCGCCAGATGAGTCTTGTGCCAGTGCAGTGGCTTCCAGCTTTGGTTCACTCCTCAGCAATTTCTGGCTCTTAAAAATCTCCTTACTCAACAATTTATGCTTGAGGGGGAAAATGAAAAACCACAGCTTCTTTTTTTTCCCCTCTCATTTGTATTTCTTTTTTCTAATTTCAGCCCTGCTTTTATCTCTAGCCATATACTTTGCAATGGCAAGTTATCATTTAGAGACAGATTAACTAGGACAAAATCACAGGCTATTCCATAATAAATTACTTGTGGATATGGGGCTCTCTTTCAAAACTGAGAGTGAAAGCTGGGGAGAAAATTAACTTAGTAGATGGGTCTGAAAAATCAAAGGTGAAAGGAGATTGGTAATTGTATCCATTACTTAAAACAGAAAAAAATTTTTGAATGAAAACTTTCTCTCACCACTTGGATCATGGTGGCCAGCTGTTTCACTTGTATTCTGACTGACCCTAGAATCTCCAAAGTCTAAATAACCAGCTCAACACAAACAGAACATCTTCGCTAGTCTCCAAACCGTCTAGGTGGCGAACTAGTAAGAAGCTACCTGTGAAGAACTGTTTGGGAAATGTATTGGATGCTCACTATGTTCATGGAAGCCGAAAGCCAAAATGAGCCCCTGTTAAGATTTCCAAGATACAGTATAGCTGAATCCCTTCGCTGTTCATCTGAAACTATCACAACATTGTTAATAGGCTCTACCCCAATGCAAAGTAAAAATTTAAAAAGGCAAAAAATAAAATAAAAGACCTGGTGCAGCCAAGTAAATTAATCAATCAATTAACTAAAGAGAATCCAATGCAAAAAGAGGCCACTGAGTTCAATTTGAACTTGAGGGCAATTCAGGCTGAGCTGGGGGTAATCCAGGGAAGGTACTGAATTCTGAAGCTGGCGCCAGAGGTGGCCATGAGTTGTAGCCGGGTGGTGGGCAGTGTGACTGACCCTCAAACCAGAATGGCTTTCAGAAGCTTATTGCACAAAGCCAGCCCCCGACCCAGAGTGGGGAGTGCAAGGGTCATGGTGGACAGATGTCCCAGAGAACGTCAGACCTCCCTATGTGAAGGGCCACCAGGGGTTCAAGTGGGCTTTGGTTCACTGGGGAGGCAGGACTCGTCCCCCAGGACCTCCACCTGCGCACTGGGAGGATGGTTGGTCTTGGCCGAGTTGAACATGTCTTGTGTGCTACGGAGCTTGAGAGCAGCATCTTAGGAGCTGAACAGACCTGGGTCCCATCCTGGCTTTGTCACCTTCCGGCCCTATCACCTATGTCCCCATTAGTGAGTTGGGAATGATGATAGCCTCACCCTCCAGGGACACTCAGTCCCAGCCAGAGCCTCTGTCCAGCTCAGCTGTGATCATACCCATGCCTTCTCCTTCGAGCCCCTGTCAGTGCTCCCGATCCCTGTGTGACCCTCCTCCCCGCACACTTCACAGACAAGCTTTCTTCCTCCTCAGAGAAGGTATCATCAGCTTCCACCAGGATACAGAAACACTCTGTCAGCCGGTCCTTTAGGCCATGCCACTTTATACCACAGCCTGTTCCTCTGCTTAGAACACTGTTCCCTGCCCCCAGCCTCCCCTTCGTCTGCATGTTTGGATGTAAATCCCTAGTCATGAAATTGCTGCAGCAAAATTTGTGTGTAAATTCTCCCCAGAGCTTTCCTTTCTAATGACTTGCACAGTCAACAACCTCCATGGATGGGCTATGAGACCCTGTTCCCCACATCCTTGCCAACCTTCATCATTACTGGTCTTTAAAAATCTTGCCAGTGGCAATGCCTGGTTATTTATACTTGTATTCCTTCAGTTATGAGTAAAGAAGATTGTCTGTTTATATTACCCTTTTCATTGACTTTCCTATGATGTGTCCGGTCGTCTCCTTTGCCCATTTTTATATCGAACTTTTAAAAAAATATTTTCTTCTTATTGATTTGTTAGTGCTTTTTATATGTAGAGAAGTAGCTGTCTCCTGTATACATTGCCATTTTCCCTACCTTTCTGTTTGTCCACCCAAGCGTCCTAAAAGAGAATTTCCCCATTGTTCCTGGTCTCTTTCACATCTACTCCACTGAAACATGCGAAGGCATGTGGTTTCTATGCAAAATGTGCATTTTTTTCACCCAAGAGGAGAATAGATGGCCAGATAGTCTTACTATGAATGACCACATATGGTGTCTGTGTGTGAAGGAGAAACTGTCTTTCCTCGGAGGGAGAGATATAGCCCAAGCATTGTGCTAACTAACAAGCACGTCGTAAACGATACCGCATGATTCCTTCAACCTCCTGTGTCATGGGCACCATTCTACAGATGACAGAAGCAAGGCCACACACCCAAGGTCGTCCAGCCAGCAAGCCCAGGGGCTGAGATTTGTGGACCACCGAGCTTCCTGCTTCAGCTGTCCCCCTCCTGGGGCAGTTCAGCTCAAAGCTCAGGCAAGAGGCTCCCTGCCCTGCTGCTGCTCGAAAGAACTGGGCTTTTGAGCCAAGGCTGGGCGCCAGGAGATCCACAGGCTCTGTGGCATCTGGGCTGATGGTTTACATAACACAACTTAATGGGGAAGATCGCAGCGCAGAGACCACAGGCATGCTAACAAGAACAGCGTTTTAAATCCCCAATTAAATGTTAATCTGAGAGTTGTTGAAGAGGGAAGGATCCTAATTGTCCATCTGCAAAGGCTGCATAGCTGCTGGGCTCTGGAATTCGGCTTCCCACATTCAGATTCCAGCCGCTCCATTTGCTGCAGATTACCTCATCCTTCCATGCCTCAGTTTCCTCCTTCCTGAAGTCGACCCCAAGGGACTACTGTGAGAAGTCAGTATTACCATCCATGTGGAGCATTTAATACAGTGCGCGGCACACAGCAGGGGCTTGGTGAGGTCACTCTCATCATTGTTAATGTGACAGGACACTGCCCCCTGCAAGGTCCAATCTGGAGAGTATGCTATCCTTCTCCTTGCGGGATTGGGGTTGGGGGAGCTACAAGGCAGTCTGGGATGTCAGGAGTGTGGCTGGGGAGGAGGGGTCAGAGAAGGTAGTGGACAGAGTCAGAGGAGGACAGGGATGCAAAGGATGAAAAGGGGGTCAGAAGCTCGAGTTCTTGCTTTCAAAGGTATGTGGGGGCTTGGGTTGCCTTTGCCTGGTAATGGACCCAAAGTGCCCATCCAGTGGGTGGGACAGCGCCATGCATTTCAGGGAGGAGGGCTTTGGAGGGGGGAGCTCTTTGTGAGGAAAGCTATGACAAATCTAGAGAGCATATTAAAAAGCAAAGACATCACTTTGCTGACAAAGGTCCAAATAGTCAAAGCTATGGTTTTTCCAGAGGTCATGTATGGATGTGAGAGTTGAACCGTAGAGATGGCTGAGCACTGAAGAATTGATGCTTTTGAATTGTGGTGCTGGAGAAGACTCTTGAGAGTCCCTTGGACTGCAAGAAGATCAAACCAGTCAATCATAAAGGAAATCAAGCCTGAATATTCATTGGAAGGAGTAATGCTGAAGCTGAAGCTCCAATGCGTTGGCCACCTGAGCTGACTCATTGGAAAAGACCCTGATGCTGAGAAAGACTGAAGGCTGGAGGAGGAGGGGGCAACAGAGGATGAGCCCTGGGTTGGGAAGATCCTCTGGAGAAGGGAATGGCTACCCACTCCAGTATTCCTGCCTGGAGAACTACGTGGACAGAGGAGCCTGGCAGGCTATAGTCCATGGGGTCACAAAAAGTCAGACAAGACTGAGCAACTAACATACACATATAGAAAATGGACTTGTGGACACAGTGAGGGAAAGAAAGAGTGGGCCGAACAGAGAAAGTAGCATCAACGTAAATACACTACCGTGTGTAAAATGGATAGCTGGCGAGAAGGTGGTGTATACACAAGGAGCCAAGCCTAGGGCTCTGCAATGAGCTAGAGGGGTGGGATGGGGGAAAGGGAGAAAGGCTCAAGAGGGAGGTGATATGTGTATAATTATGGCTGATTTGCATTGTTGTATGGCAGAAACCAACACAACATTGTAAAGCAATTTTCCGCCCATTAAAAATTAAATTAAAAAAAAAGTTAAAAAGTCAACCTCCACGGGGCATCTGCTTTTGTTAAGCATTATAGGAGCATTATATTACTTCTTTGCAATTGCCTTATTGTTTGGACACCGCAGTCATTGGCATTTCACACCTGAAGAAATGGAGGCCACTGGGCTAGGGTTCCTAAAAAGTTTGCAGACCGGTGAGCACTTGGTTACTCAGCAACCATCCATAGCATGCGAGATGCCAACCCAGTAAGTCCACACCACTCACTGCTCCCTGGTGGACCTAAGGTACTCATAATCTGTTTACCCAGCTAGCTCAGGGACCAGGAGACCCATTCCCCATCACAGAGAAGAGCCAGGGAAGGTGGGATCCTTTACGAATGCCAGGGAGACCCATGGAGCTACCTGTTGGTCTCATTAGCAGTGGAGGGTTTTCCCTGAGGAATCCTCTCCAGCCGCCCCCTTCTCAGGTCTTCTGCTTGAAGCCAAATTGCAGTGAACAAGTGCTGGGTCTGCCTGCCTAGGTTCCTTGCTCCCTTTTTCTGCTAACAGCAAAGTTTCCCTTATTGACTCTAGTCCTGGAGGACTTGTGAGCCAAGGTGCCTCCCCTCCTACCTGGGACATGAATCTCAGGCCTGTGCCCATAGCTATCCCAAGAGCTCAGTGCGCATTACAAAATCTGAGCTGCCCTCTCCAAACCCCAATATTATACAAAAAAGGAGAAGCAAAGCAGTTGCTCACACTCAACCTTCCTCTTGCCCCCAAATACGGGTAAACACAGAGGTCAGCACAGAGATGTATTTAGCTTGGAATCACCAGTGACCACAGCAAAACGGAGTTACTTGTCCTCTGAAATGTACAATTAGGAGTTGTTTTAACATGTGTTTTTGGTGGTTGGGTGTGGTTTCTAGATAGTTTGAAACTGAAGTCTACTGTTTGGTCCATCAGCTTTAACTGGGTTCGGATGGGCTCCACTTCCTTTAGCACCAACCCCAAGTTAACTGAAATGAAGACCAACTTGCCATGGGGTGAGAGTGCCTGGGCTTTTCCAGTTGATGTTTGCCCTTATTTTTTTTTTCTTACGACAGTTTTACATTTCATCTGCCTTTTACAGGAAGGTCAACTTAAAGTCACCAATGAAACCTCAGAAAATTGTTAACCTGGTGATGGAGTGACTAGCTGCATTTTCCTAGTAAACCCCACCCCAAGCCTTCAGGGACTATAGGTGCCTGTTTGGGGCCAATTCAGAGATGTATTCATCTCTGCCCACTGATGAGGTTTAGTGGTGAATTCCTGAAATCTTCCTGATACTGACTTCCTGAAAACTTGGTGTTTCAGGTACCAGGTAAAGAGCTTAAGCCCAGTCCCATTATATCAGGCTATCCATTACTACTGCTGACAGGGACCTCAGGGAATAGAGGTTAGGATACCGAGCTTCCAGAATCCTGTAAGGGCTTCAACAAAACATGAAATCGCTTGGAATTTACATATTCATCACCACAGAGCTTCTCAGAGTGTTTGAGGCCAGAGCTGCTGGAGTTCATTATTAAGAGGGTGAAACATATTCCCCTGTTTACACAGATAATTTGCTCAGAAAGTTCTTTTTTTTTAATCCCACTTAAGCACAAACTTCTTTCTCTCTCTCCTCCAAATTCTAATTTAGAAGAACTAAATGAATGAGTCTGCATTTACTATGTTTTTGGATAACTCCGTATAATTTCAAGTCAATGATGGAAACATTTCTTCATTCAAGTATTCTTCAAGGGGTGTTCAGCGGATGCTGACAGTGTACCAGGCACTATTCCACGTCTTGGGGACACAGGCATAAACAAAATGGGCCTGGTATGGCCCTCGTGGGGCTTGCCTTCCAATTGAGTGGTGGGGTGGGGGAGCACAGACAATAAATAAGAAACGAGAGAATGACTGATGGCAGTGGCGCTATGGAACGAAGAAAAGATGGTGACTGGGGAGGTGTGGCTGCCAGAGGAGGTGAATTGAGCCGCTCCGTGATGTGAGGAAGAGGGGGTGTGAGCGAGACCTGAGAGGACTCGACTAGGTCTGAGGCCCAGGAAAGGAGGTTGAAGATCCCAGAGGAGAGAGGAGCTAGAGAGAGGGGCGTCCAGGCCAGGGGACACCATGCTCCCAGGTCACATGCTCTGAGAACATGGGAGCCTGCTGTCTTGGTGGTGGGGTGGGATGTAGAGCAGAGCCTCAGGAGACCACGCCAGTGAAGGTCACAGCCAGGGACAGGGCAGAGCGGAAGGCTGGGGTCTGGAGAACTCTGCCAGACACAGCAGACACACCAGCCCCAACCACGGACGAGAAATGAATGTCCACCCAACCTTGGTGACTGCTGCTGAGGGTCTGGACCACAGCACCCAATAGTGGTCCTGACGCAGGTGAAGGGAGTGAGCAGTCAAAGGGGTCTGAAGCCAGGAGGAGGCCAGCCTCCCAGGTGGACACAGGGTGGAGATGAGATTCCGCAGAGGGCATGGAGATGTGAGAGTGGGGCCCGTGGCCTCGGTGAGGGAAGGACAGCAGCTGGAGGTGACGTCCACCAGGAGGTGATGAGGGTCAGGGCAGCCTCCGAGGACGAGGGGCTTTGGTCCGAGGGAGGAGGGAAGACCTGTGATCTCCAAGCAGCTCTGGCTTAGGACCTGCCATCAGGGAGGCTGGCATTCAAGTGGAAACCAAAGTTCTCAGGGATAGGAGGTGTGGGTTTGGCTGGTCTCCACGTCCAAACCGGACTCCACGTCCAAACAGGCAGCCAGTTCAGGCAGGCACCTTTGAACTTCCTCCTCCATCCCTCCCGGCCGCTCCAACCCTTTTCCTGGCCAGGTGTGTCCCATCAGCTCCACTGGACAAATGGCCTTTCTTTGTGCACAAGGGCTGGTTCAGGATAACCAAGGGTGTATACAGAGTCCTTCTTCCCTTCAAGAAATTATATCCTTGTTAATCAGGAATGCAGTACCTGAAGCCGCACTTAAGCATCATCTAATAGGTCCCCAATTACTGAAGGGGTGCGTTTCGGGGGCTGAAATTTCAGCTGCACCACCAGCAGTCTGATTATCTTGCTGCTCCCCTCCCCCCACTGAAAACATTTCATTATTGAGCAACACACTTTCGAAGCTAGTTTACATTGTCTTTGCTTGGCTGACCTTGTAGGCTATTGAGTTGGAAAATGTGGTTTGTATTGTAAGTCCTCTTAATAATGTTTTTTTTTTTTTTGAAACAAGGGACTTTTCCATTGCAAATGAGACAACATCATATTTAGCACAAAGAACGCCTCTGTCTGTTTTGAAACATAATTTTCATTAGCTAGGTTTTTCACTGCAAAGAGGATTTAAATTTTGTTTCAAAAACAGTCTGCCCCCCACCCACCCACCTGCAACACATATTTCTGTGTATCCCTCCATAACAAAGGTCTAGAAAGACAGGCAGATTGATAATAATGGTCTGCTGGGAAAGGGGAAGGAGGTTGAAGGCTGATTAAAGGGAATTCTGCTGCTCTGCCTTCTCTCTTAGTAATGCCAATATACTAATAGGGGCTGGATAGAGTCCTGCCTCCACCAGCCCCGCAGGCAGGGGCCAGTGTTATGAGTTGAATTGTACCCCTCCACCCTACCCCCAAAATTCGTATGATGAAGTCGTAACCCCCAGAACTCCGTAATGAGCCCTTCTTTTCGGAAAAGGCCTTTACAGAGTGATGGCATTAAAGTGAGGTCATGAGAAGGGGGACTGTAATTCAAAAGGACCGATGTCCTCATAAAGAGGGGAACCGATGTGAGGACTAGGGGAGGGAGTTGTCTGCAAGCCCAGGAGAAAAGCCTCAGAGGGAACCCACTCTGTCACACCTCCACCTGGGACATCTGGTCTCCAGAGTGAGGGAGAATCCATTTCTGTTGTTTAAGCCCCCAGTGTGGCGGGGCTGGGTGATGCGCCCCCTGGGACCTAATAGAGTGAGGCATGAGGCGGGGTCCAGTGTCCTCCTCCATGAAGTGGGGCATCAAGATCACCCCGAGTTGGACAACAGGCCCAGCCCCCACCCTAGCAGCTCTCACGCCGGCGCCCCCTCCCCAATCCCTGTCTGCAGTCTGCACAGGAAGCCAGGCAATTTTGGAGGGATTAGGACCATGGCATCTCACCCACCCGGCCCCGCACAGTAACCACGTTCCCCTATTCTGTCCTCAAAAGGCCCACTGAGACCTTAGCAATGCTGGCCAGGCGTCCCACGTCCCCACCAAGATCCTATGATCCCCCTCAGCTGTGTCCCCACTCGGGCCCCTCCTCTTCCCCGGGGCATCCAGGCCTCCTTGAGGCTTCTAGACGTGCCCTGCCCTAGGCCCTCCTCCCCCTCCTCCCCCTCCTCCCCTCTGCCTGCTTCCTGGCCCCCTGCCGGCCCACCCAGCCTCCCTCACTCTGACACCCCTCCTTCCTCTCTGGATATCCCTCTTCAGTCATTTCACAGGCTTCTATCCCTCAAACCAGCGCCAGCCAACAGAAATTAGATGCTGGCCACACATGTAATTTTTGGCTGCTGCATATTGCACGTGAATCCTAGTTCCTTGACCAGGGATGGAACCCATGTCCCCTGCAGTGGAAGTGGAGTCTTAACCACTGGACCGCCAGGGAAGTCCCCATATGTGTAATTTTAAATTTTCTAGCAGCCACTCTTTTAAAAGGAAAAAAGAATAAAATGAAATTGTATAATTATGTAGTTTGATTCAGTGACTCGATGGACATGAGTATGAGCAAGCTCCAGGAGTTGGTTATGGACAGAGAAGCCTGGCATGCTGCAGTCCATGGGGTCACAAAGAATTGGACACAACTTCACACCTGAACTGAATTCATAGTTTGATTTATATTTAAAGATATTATTATTTAACCCAAGATATCCAAAATACTATCATTGCCACACACAACCAATATTTTAAAATTGTTGAGAGAGTTGGCATTATTTTTGTAATAATATGTGATAATATTCAAAATATTCAGAAATCATTATATATTTAGGCTTTATAAAATTTACTGTTGAAAAGGAGAGCCACACGCTTACCCAAGTTGTTCCAAAGCTTAAAAGTGTTCTAATAACTAAACTGAATTTTAGTTTTTAAATGTAATCTAAAATCATGTTTCTCAGAAAAGGAGCATTAGATAAAAATGGAGAAAATCTGAATAAAGTATGTATGGATTTTAGTTAATAATGATGTACCAAGATTGACTGTGTAACTGTAGTAAGTGTGGGCTTCCTAGGGGGCTCAGTGGTAAAGGATCCGCCTGGCAATGCAGGAGATGCAGGTTCGATCACTGAGTGGGGAAGATCCCCTGGAGAAGAAAATGGCAACCCACTCCAGTGTTCTTGCCTAGGCAATTCCATGGACAGAGGAGCCTGGCGGGCTACAGTCCTTGGGGTCACAAAGGGTCGGACACGACTTGGCGACTGAACAGCACAATGACAACACGCACTGCACTCACATAAAACGCTAATAACAGGGGAATTGGGGCCAGTGTAGATGAGGATGCTCTGTACTTTCTTCCCAGCTTTTCTGCAGTCTGAAACTCTCCTTATACTCTCTCCTGCAGCCTTAATCCCCAGAGGAGTCCCTGTGAGTAGGTCTGAGTTCAGACCTAGCAACCAAAGTGAAAGTTGCTCAGTCGTGTCCGACTCTTTGTGACTTTGGACCCTTTGGACTTTGGACTCTTTGGACTGTAGTCCATGGAATTCTCCAGGCCAGAATACTGGAGTGGGTATAGCCTTTCCCTTCACCAGGGGATCTTCCCAACCTAGGGGTTGAACCCAGGTCTCCTGTATTCCAGGTGGATTCTTTACCCGCTGTTCCACAAGGGAAGACCTTACACACTTGCAAATTCACACAGTGACTTTTGTGTTTTTTCACGTAGTTTGGCTTGCCTACCTTTTTTTGTTTCACTCAAAGTAGATTGGAATCTTATTAACATCTCCTCAGTGCTGCTCATAAGAAGTCCTTTCCCCTTTCCCTAGCCCCTGACCCCAGGCATAGCCTCACCCGTCCTTGCCTGGCGCCAGGAAGACCCCCGAGGGGTCACCTGCTCCCCCACCCCTCTCTCCCCTGCAGGCCCATGCTCCCTCAGTTGCTTCTGCCTGCAGCACCTCCAGGACTCCTTTGCCTCCAATACGGCTCCACCTGCCCAAACCCGCCTGCTCCACCCAGGCAGTCTCCGTGCCCTGTGGACGCCACTCTCCCTGCAGGCAGAACTGCAGCTGCAGCAGCTTTCTGTCCTCCCCTTGCCCATTTCCAGCTCAGCCCATCCTCAGGGCCTTTGCACATGCTGTTCCGTTAGCTTGAAGGTACTTTCCACATGTCATTTCCCCAAACTCCCCTGGACCCCCAGCCAGGGAGCCCTCCTGGCTACTTTTCCCCTTCACCCCCTAAAACCATCGTCAGCATTTGTTGTGATATTTCATCCCTGAGATTATGTCAACACTATCTGTCCCCACTTACCCAGCACTGCACCCGCCATCCCACGCCCCACTCCACTCTGGGGACCCACCTTCCTCCCCTACCACACACTGTTGATTTATCTGGGATCTGGCTCCCAGGCAGGACTGTGAACCCCTCCAGGGCACAATGGGTTTTATTCTTTTCTTCTTCTTCTCCCACACCCGACCCAGGGTTTGGCATAGATTATTGCTAAATAAAAGCAGTAATTGCATACACTAAAATTTCTTTTCAGGATTCAGAAAATCAACCTGAACTCATTAACCTCGGGGATAGCAGGACTGAATAGAAATGCCCCCTTGCCCGCCTCTGCTCATAAAAATATTCATAAAGCGTGAGCATGGCCGCAGCCCGCCTCGTGGCAGGCCCGGTGCTCAGCTCTCTGCCTCCCCAGCTCTGTGCTCTGTCCCTGTGCTGGAAGTGAGTGATGGGGCTGCCTGATCACACAGGCAGTGACGCAGGGCTGGGGGTCCTGACTCCTGCCGAGGCTGGAGGAGAGCAAGGAGACAGCACTTGTCGTGTGGATGGTCGGGTCAGTGCCCAGGAGACAGGGGACCCTTAGTAAATGCAGCACATCATAGCCCGGCGTTTGACGTTCTGGGTTACAACAGTCATCACACACATGGACTGAATGTAGAGTACTTCACCTGTGTTACCTCTTTCCACACAGCAAGCCTCTGAACCCATTGTACAGATGGGGAAACTGAGCTTCTCCCTCAAAGCCACTAACCTGGATTCCAGCCTGGATCTGCTGGGTCCAGCCTGGGCTCTAGCCACCATGGTCCCTGCCTTCAAGGGGTCTCAGCACAGGGGTGAAGCACAGGTGTGTACTGGGGGGCTAGGGGAGCACAGAGGCCCCCTCCTGCTCCCGGGGCAGAGGCGTGCCTTCAGCAAGGACGTGATGCACAGGGCCTGGTTAGATGACACAATGTGATCCCAAGGCCCTGCCGTGCCTTCTTAAGGCCACACCCCTTTCCCGCACTGATCCGCAAGAGGGCAACTGTAGACATTCACACACGGGGCCGACACGGGCATCACGCTCTGCTCCCAGTCGTGAAATTCTTAATGCTTTCTGAACAAGGGCCCTGCTTTTTCAGCATGCGCTGGGCCCCCAGTTTGTGGAGCTGGTGCCAGTGGCCGTTGTTCTTGCATGCATCTGGCAGGAGTGGCACGACCCTAGGCAGAAGGGTCCCAGCCGTCCCCAAGCTCAGTCGGCTGAAGACGCCCATCGTCCCCAAGTGCTGCACGAACAGCAGTCATTGCTGGGAAGGTGGTGACCAGAACCTCCCTTGTTCCCTCTGGAGGCAGTGAAGGGGGGACCACTGGCCAAAGAGGGAACTGGAGGGCAGGCTTGAGACAGGATCATGGGGAAATTGTCACTAAAGAGGTGACATCTGAGCTGAAGGATGAAAGGAGCTGAAAGGTCCAAAAGAGCATTCCTGGGTCAAGCATTCCTGCCAGTCCAAAAGCCCTGGGGTTAGTACAAGCTGGGCGTCTTAGTCGTTTCTGGCGGCTGTTACCATGGACGGGGCAGCTTCAACCACAGACGTGTTTCTCCCAGTTCTAGAGCCTGGGAAGCCAAGATCAAGGTGCCAGCAAATCCCATATCTACTAAAGGCCTGCTTCCCTGTCTGCCTTCTTGGTGTGTCTTCGGGGGGCTCAGGACTTTCTCTTCTTATAAGGGGACTAATCCCATCCTGGGGGCTCCACCCTCATGACTTCATCTAAAATGAACGTCTCCAAAGGTCCCCACCTCCAAATGCCATTGCAGTGGGGGGCAGGGCTTCAGCTTATGTATTTGAGACAGGCACAAACATTCAATCATAGTACTGGGTATGATTTTTTTTTTTTAATTGACAGTAAATCAGTGTGTGATGTGCCAGGTGCTGGGAGAAACTAAGAGAAAGGAATTGGAGGCAAAGACTGGGTTTTGAAGGACTTGGAAATGGGAAGGATTTTAAACAGGAGAGTGATTAGCTCACAAGTACATTTTTATGACATAATGTTTGATAACTATTAATGCAAAAAATAAAAATAGAGCTTCCCTGGTGGCTTAGATGGTAGAGAATCTGCCTGCATGCAAGAGATCCAGGTTTGATCCCTGGGTTGGGAAAATCTGCTGGAGAAGGGAATGGCAAGCCACTCTAGTATTCTTGCCTGGAGAATTCCATGGACAGAGGAGCTTTGTGGGCCACAGTCCATGGGGTCACAAATAGACACCTGTGAGCCCATCTCTTACACCAAGAACCAGAACTTTACTAGCATCTTTATCCTTCTATATTTCTTTCCTTTCGAATTTTGTGTTTTCTGTTCCTTGCTTTTTTCAGGGTATGTAAACCCTGAATGTTAGTGTGTTACATTTGTTGCTTGTTCTTGAGCTGTATAAGTTATCATGTGTTGTGCATGTTCTTCTGCACTTTGGTCACTCCATATTAGGTCTCTAAGTTGTGTGTGCATGTTGTTCTATGTGGCTGCCTGCCATGCTTTTTCGCTGCTGTGTTATATTCCGATATGTAAAACAGTCTAGATTATCTTTCTGTTCTTCAGTCTGTTACATTTGTTTTCAGTTTTAGGCTATTACAAGCAAGGCTGTGACAGACATTCTTGTACTTGTCACCAGGTACACATGTGCAAGAGTTATAAAATCAGAGTCACGATCTGTTAATGCATCAGGAAACCACACTAGAGGACCCTAATCTGTGTATTTTCTTAAATGTTTTGTTGCTGCTGTTTTTAGAGAAATACAGATTTTAATTCAACATAATAAAGCAAACTCTAGGCATCTATCCATCATTTTTCAGCCTAAAAATTGGCAAAACTGTTGAAACAAGGGGAAATTTCCCCCATACTTGATACATGGCTCCAGTTACTAAAAGAAAAATGATGAAAATGCTAAAACATGAAAAGAGAAGCCTAAGATTTTTTAAGTATATGAAAAAAAACTCCCACAAAATCTGTCAACATTGTTCTACAAAATAGCACCAGTAAGAAAGGCATGGCTATCTCGTGGTAAGAACCAATATTGTTTCCTAAATCCTGCAATTCTGTAGTTTGCATGTGTGAATGCTGCTTGTTGATGTAAAATGGATTTCTGACTGTGAGTACCAGCAAATATTTGTAAGGCCCACTGGTCTCACATTGCAAACTTTTATGATGTTCATGTATGGGAGTGGTTTTATAAAATAGCAGGGTTCCCGCTAATCTTTACTTATACTTGCTATTTGGGGAATTCCTGATTTTTGCTTATCTCATGAGTGTAAAATGTTACCTCATTGGGCCTTAATTTCCATGGCCCTGACAATTAATGGGCTGGAATGTCTGTATGTTTGGAATGTATGGAATGTCTGGAATGTTTATTTAACATTCTGTTTTCTCTTCTGTAAGGTCCTGGCTTGTGTCTCGCACCTGTTTTTCTGTTGTGTTGTCTTTTCCCTAAGATCCGTGGGATTCTTCATGTTCTGTACATCAGTCCTCTGCTGGTTCCCTGTGTGGCAGGTGTCTCGCCCTAGTTGGTGGTCTTCCTTTTCACTCCTTCTTTGAGTAACAGGAGTTCCTAACTTTAATGTATTTATTCGCTTGTCTATCAGCGTAACACTTTTTGCATCTTGTTTGAGAAATCCTTCCCTACCCTGAAGTCATAAAGGTATTCTTCCATATTTTCTTCTAAGAGTTTCAGTACTTTGCAGTTTACACTTGGCCTTTCCTGGTAGCTCAATAGTAAAGAACCCACCTGCAATGCAGGAGACATGGTTCACTCTCTGGGTTGGGAAGATACCCTGGAGATGAAAATGGCAACCCACTCCAGTATTCTTGACTGGAGAATCCCATGGGCAGATGAGCCTGGTGGGCTACAGTCTACGGGGTGGCAAAAGAGGCAGACGTGACTTAGCGACTATACAATAACAACAATTTATGTTTAAGTTTTTTAATCCATTGGAAATTGATTTGGGGGCTTGGTGTGAGGAAAGGGGAGAATTTCTTTTTATTTTCCATGTGTATAACCAAAGGCTATGTATTGAATAGCCTTCATCCTCACTGATCAGCTGTCCTGTCCCTTATCAATCTTCTGAATTTCATGAGTCAGTATCTGAGGGATCTATTCTATTCTTCTGGTCAATTTGTTTATCTCTTCACAGAATGTACAATGCTACAATGACTCTAGTTTTCCATAAATCTTGGTCTCTAATACAACACACCCCCATTTCTTACTTTTCTTCAATTTCTGACACCTTTGCTCTTTCATATAAATTTTATATGAACCATCTCATCAAGATCCTAAAATAATAAAATAAAATAGAATAACATATTGGGATTCTGATCTGAATCCATTGTATCTATGGATCAGTTTTCAGAGAACAGACATCTCGATATTTCCTACCCATGAATATATCATTTCTATCTTCCTTAATATCTTTCAATGTGTTTTTATAATTTTCTCCAAATATGTCTTGCATATTTTTGTGAGACGTAGTCTAGGTACCTTACACTTTTTACTACTATTAAAAATGGTATCTACCCCCTCCATCTCTTTGTTGCTGTTATAGAATGGAATCAATTTTTTTACATTGATTTATTTTATCCAGCCATCTTGCTAAACACTCTTGCTGTTTCCCATCATTTTTCTGCAGATTTTGACTTCTAGTCTAAGATAATCATATCATCCGCAAATGGTGACCATGCTATTTCTTATTTAATCTTTAGATCTTTTATTTCTTTTTTTATCCTACTGCTAGGAACTTCAGTAAATGTTGAGAGTAACTGACATCCACTGTGATGTCATCGCATTTCTGATCCCAGTTGGCCAGTATTTTACTATTCAGTTCAGTTAGTTCACTCACTCAGTCATATCCGACTCTTTGCAACCCCATGGATTGCAGCACGCCAGGCTTTCCTGTCCACCACCAACTCCCAGAGCTTGCTTACTATTAAGAGATATGATTTAATGTAGGGATTTGGGTGATGCCCTTAATCAATATAAGGATATCTTTTGATAAGGATTTTTTTTTTAATTGTGAAGAGGTGTAGAATTTTATCAAGTTTTCCTGCATCTATAAAGAAAGCTGAGTGCCAAAGAGTTGATGCTTTTGAACTGTGGTTTTGGAGAAGACTCTTGAGAGTCCCTTGGACAACAAGGAGATCCACCCAGTCCATCCTAAAGGAAATGGGTCCTGAATATTCATTGGAAGGACTGATGCTGACGCTGAAACTCCAATACTTTGGCCACCTGATGCAAGGAACTGACTCATTTGAAAAGACCTAATGCTGGGAAAGATTGAAGGCGGGAGGAGAAGGGGAAAACAGAGGATGAGATGGTTGGATGGCATCACCGATTCAATGGACATGAGTTTGAGTAAGCTCTGGGAGTTGGTGATGGACATGGAGGCCTGGCATGCTGCAGTCCTTGGGGTCTCAAAGAGTTGGGCATGACTGAGTGACTGAACTGAACTGACTTTCCTGCATCTATAAGTCATATCACGTGTTGTTTCTGGTCATATGGGAACATGGTGAATGACATTTATAAATTTTTCTAACATTAAACACATTGCGATAGACCCCAAGGTGGACATAATGCATGATCTTCTTATATACTATGTATTTCATTTGCTAATTTTTAAAAAATATTTATTTATTTGTCTATTTTTCCGCCTCAGGTCTTAGTTGCATGGGATCTTTTCTGGTGGCACATGGGCTTGGTTGCCTCTGCAGCCTGTGGGATCTTAGTTCCCTGATCAGGGATTGAACCCACATCACCTGCATTGTAAGACAGATTCTTAAGCACTGGACCACCAGGGAAGTCCCTTGCTAATAGTTAATTTAGGACTTTTGCAACCATGTCCATCAATGAGGTTGACCTGTAACTTTCCTTTTTCACATCATTCTTAATTTCCCTTCCTCACACTGTCCTCAAAAGGCTTCTCCTGAGTGTCCTTTCCAAAACTGGGAGGAGAGACAGGACACCAGGAAGGTCTTCATATGGACATCAGTTTTTGCAGACATTGGAACTGTAAGCTATGTGAACATGAGTCACTTAGGAGACAGTCTCTTCCTTTTCTTTCCCTGGTCAGTCCTTTTATCCCCGACTACCTTCCACCCCTGCCTCTTGCCGTAAAGTGTTGCAGTGACCATGGGCACTCAGGCATCAGCTTAAGGAGAAGCTAAGCTGGAGATTCTTTTACTTAGTGAGATGTGTCCATGTGTCTCAAAGTCACTCCCCCATGTAGTTATAGCTGGCTGAGCATGTGGAGGGGCTGGCTTCCAAGAAGACGTGCCTCTCACTGGACTCCCTTCCCACTGTGAGGACACGAAGGCATGTGTGAATTTGTCCTCTGGCATCAGAAGTTCAAGGGTGGAGGAGAGACAAGGTGTGAGCCACCCAGAGCTGGGGCTAGTCTAGGAAATGTTGCTTCACATCTCCTAACCTGTAGATGAAAGCAGCTTAATAGAGGTTAGGGTTTTCCGAAGTTTGATGACAACCTGGAAAATATTTGCTATTATAAGGAGCTGTGAAGCTAAAAAGAAACATTTCTAAACTATCAATAGCCAAAACTACATTCAACCAACAAAGGCAAAAGAAAGACTGAGTGGCCTTTCCACTTTCCCATAAAGAATGAAAATACAAAGTCTTTGTCATATAAAGAGGGAATCAAAGCCTGTACAACCCAGAAAATGCAGGAAGAAACTGCTATAGAAGATTCAAGTCGTTGATTAATAAAAAATAGTATGTTCTGGGTTTTGTAATGTGTGTAACATTTGTCAACTGTGTAAAATTTGTAATCTCATATGACTTTTTTCTTTTATGCCAATTTTGAATTTTTGTATAAATTTGCACCCCTTTTCTTTGGAGGGTCTTGCAAATTCAATAAACTTCAGGCTCCACAAAACATGGATCTGCCCTGTGTGGACAGAGGACCACAGAGGAGCTCGGGGCTGCCCTTTGCTCCTGCTCTTTGCAGGAGATTATGTAACATTAGAATGATCTGTTTCTTTAGATTTTAGTGGAACTCTTTTGTACAAACACCCTGGCCTGGGTCTTTTGTTTGTTTTTCATTTATCTGGGGCATGGTGGTAAATTACTGTTCAATTTCTCAGTTATAGAACTATCCATGTATATATACCAGTATGAATAAATACTAGATCATGGACTTTTTTTAATGAAGTATAGATGATTTATATTGTTGTTGGATCAGAAGCTTCTTTTCAATATTGCTGCAGGATCTGTAGTTATGTCCCCTTTCCACTCCCAGTATTATTAGTTTCCCTCTCATCTCTCCCCACCCAGCCACTATGCTGCTCTGTTCCTTTCTTTCTTTTTCTGATCAGTCTTACCAGAGGTGAATCCCATTTATTAAGGATTTTAGAGAATGAACTTGAGCCTTGTTGATCATCTTTCAAAGATTTGTTTTCCATTTCATCAATGTCTGCTTTTTTTATTATTATTATCTCTTTCCTTCATCTTTCTCTGGGCTTACCCTACTTTTCGTGTTCTACCTTTTTCAGTTGGATAAGTATCTTTAACTTGCAGACTTTCTTCTTTAAGTATAAGCCTATAAGCTTACTTATAAGCCTATAAGCAAAGACTTGCTTTCTCCACATATGAAATGTGTTTTTATACGGACTATTTTCTCTTTTTGCTTAGTTCTAGGCTCTATTTCTTTGTTTTATTTGTATTTCTTAGTTGATGTCTGAGTGTTTCAGAAGTATTTTAAATTTCCAAACATAGATTTTTTAAAATTGCTTTTATTTATGATTCTTATTTTATTTTGGTTATGGAAGTGTCACCTGTATGATACCAGGTGACATATGATGATATGTATGATGATATGATGATATATGATGATATGACAGGAAGTGTCACCTGTATGATACTTTTGAATTTGTTGAGACATTCTGTGGCGTCATATGGGTCAGCTTCTGTAAATGTTCCATGTGTGCTCAAAAAAAAAAAAACCTGCATTCTCTGTTTGGCACAGTAATAATTGTGTATATACATTTAAACTACACATACAAATGTGCACAGGCACATGTATATGTGTCCTGCACACACATCTGTATAAAATGAATTATGTTTGTTGTGTTTTTTTAAGTCTTATGTATCATTACAGTACTACTATTGTCTGCTAGACCGATACATAATTGAAAGAGTTGTGCTAAAATCTTTCATTAAGAGGATGGATTTGTCACTATCTCCCTATATCTGTAGCAATTTTTGCTTTGTGTATTTTGATGCTGTTTTATAGTCATATCTTCCTGGAAGAGTGGATCTTTTATGGAATGATCACTGTCCTTAATAATGCTTTTTCTAGTAATCCTATTTTATCTGATATCAGTTTCCTTTTATTCTGTATTTGGTAAGGACTTTCAATCCTTTTACTTTCAACCTTTCTGTGTCTTTACACATCAAGTATATAAATAACACAAAGCAGGAGTTTTAAATATCCAATTTAATAGTGTCTGTTAACAGGTTAGTAAATGAGATTTGTTTTATCATATTTAGCTTTCAAAAAATTGTGCTTTTTATGTTTTTTTTTCCCTATTTTCTTGTATTTTTTTTAAAACAAGGGTTTTAGGTTTTGTTTTTTTTTTTTTAAATAAGGTTGGGTTCTGTTTATACCAGTTTTTTCTTTCTTCCAATTTAGAAGTTATATAATACTATTTATTATTTTAGTGGCTACTTCTGAAATTAAAGCATCTTAATATCTTAATCTTTTTCCCTGATAGTACAAGGAATTTAGAACATTAACCTGATCATTTCTCCTCCAAATTACATGCTACTGTTTTCCAGTAATTTTGCTGATGTCCTTTTTTTAACCCCACAAAATTACAGATCATCAGTTTATTCAGTTTTTTTTTTTAGATTTATAACATTTTCAAGTTCTTTGTTCATTATATCTTCTTAAAAATCAGACCTTCCTTCATCATAAATTCCCTTGCATAGAAGATCATTTCATACATTCATAAACATTCTTAGTGTTGTTTATCTGAAAGTGTCTTTGTTTCATCCTTAATCTTGAAAGGTTGTTTGGCAGGGTCCAAAAAAAAAAAAATCTAGATTGATGGCTCTTTTCTTCTTCTCTTCAGTGTTCTGCAGATTCAAGTGTTGATTTATTTTTATTAATCCTGCTTAGTATTCACTGTTCATCTGGGTACCCATGGTTTGATTTCTTTTATCACTTCTGGAAAATATTGAGACATTTTTTCCTTCACCTATTGCTTGTCCTATAACTTTCTTTTCTCTCCTTCCAGGAGATATTATTTAGGCTTTCTCATTATAGCTGCTATGTCTATTAAAGCCTTTTTAAGTTTTCAGCCCTCTCTCTTTCTTTCCTGAATTTTGGGTAATTTCTTTACATCTATTTTCCAGTCCACTAATTCCTTTTCCAACAGTATCTAATCTACCCTGTGATCTAAGTACCAAGTTTTTGTGCCAACAAGTATATTTTATTTCTTTAAGTTCCATTTGATTCTTTTTTGAATCTGTTCGGTCATTTCTATAGGTTCATGTCTGTTGTTCATTTTTTAAATTCCATATTTTACTTCATTAAATATTTCATACGTACTTTTCTTTATTATGTGATAGTAACTCCAATATCTGAGGCTCTTGGTATGTTAGTCTTTTCTTCCTGCTAACTCTTACTCCATACTGGGTTGTTTACTATGTATTTGGTGATCTTTAAGTGGGACATCATGGAAAATTTTGGAACCTAAAATGATCATGCTTTCCTCAGGAGAATATTCTTATTTACTTCTCCTAAGTGTCAAGGGGCACCAGCAACCCTGTAAGTCCTGCTTCCCTGCCCCTCAGTGCTGACGTTGGCTTCTTCCCTCAGTAGAGTCTCCACAGGCCCCACTTCAGCTCATCCAGGGGACCAGAGAACTCAGAGGCTTCCCAACAATTCAGGTGAGAAATGATGGCTTTACCCAGAGTGGTGGCAATAAAAATAAGCATAAGGGTATGAATCCAAGTTAGTGGAGTAACTGCTTATTAACCTGTGCCCCTTTATTTAGCAGTATTTTATAATCACACACAAAAATGTGTGTTTGGCCACAAACTTTCATTAGCTTCTAATTTCTCTTCCATTGTTCATATGTTAGATTTGCAAAAAGTGAGAAGTCTGATAATATCCATTGTGGTCAAATGTGTAAGGACATGGATACTTTCATATACCACTGATGGAAGGTAAATTGAAATGGCATTTTTAAAGGGCAATTTGGTCAAATCCCATCAACATGTTAAATGTACATACAAATTTCTTTGTTAGGAATCTCTCTAAAAGACACCCATAGAATTTATACCAAGATATATTAAAAGGATGTCCAACATGTTCTATGTTAAAAAAATTGACCACAGTCTGAATAACTATCTGCAGAGGATTGGTTAACTAAATCAAGATTCATCTATATAATTTTGTCTTTTCCACAAAGAGAGAAGGCCAAGATGGAAAGATATCCCCAATAATTTAAGTGTAGAAAGCAAAATGCAGAACGATGTGTATAGGAAGATTGCATTTATAAAAAAATTTAACAGCCAAATAAAAAAAAACATTTACATTTATATGCAGAGATTGGCATGAATGCATTTTCTGGGAGGATGCACAAGAAGTTGTTAAAGTGATTCACTTTGGAGGGAGCAACAAGGGCTTCAGGGTAGAAAGCAACTTTCACTTTTCATTTTACACCTTTTTTATACATTTTGAAAATTCCGCTGCAAGCCACATATTGTTTTGTTTGAAGAGTTTAGCCTATTTCTATTGAACTCTTCTTGATTAGGGCATCACTTTCCCTGGTTATTACCTCTTCTGTTTGTGCCATTTCATCATTTCCTAAGATTCTTCCTTCAAAGACCATAAATATGCCTTAGTCCCTCCAGTCCTAAAAGGCCAGCCTTCCTCAAAGATTTCCAAAATCCATTATTAATTTAAAAACATAGATTTCATATAATATACATAGTATGATCCTATTTTGTTTTATATATATGTGTGTGTATACACACACACACACACACACACACACACACACACACACATATATATACAAATGCTTTCCTGATAGCTCAGTTAGTAAAGAATCCATCTGCAATTCAGGAGACCCTGGTCAATTCCTGAGTCAGGACGATCCACTGGAGAAGGGATAGGCTACCCACTCCAGTATTCTTGGGCTTCCCTTGTGGTTCAGCTGGTAAAGAATCTACTTGTGATGCAGGAGGCCTGGGTTCGATCCCTGGGTTGGGAAAATTCCCTGGAGAAGGGAAAGGATACCCACTCCAGTATTCTGGCCTGGAGAATTCCGTGGACTGTATAGTCCATGGGGTCGTAAAGAGTTGGACACGACTGAGTGACTTTCATTTTCTCTTCACTTTCATATATATATTTTGAATATGCATACATGTGTGTGAAAAGAAAAAAAGTCTAGAAAGATTTATTCATTCATTCAAGAAAGACATATTGTGCGCCTGCCATGGGCCAGATATTGTGGTAGAGGATCAAACGGGACCAGGGTCCCTGTGTTCAGCTCTCTTTACAACCCAGACTCTAGAATTAAGGGAGTCGCCTGTGTACCAGCAGTTTACTGGCAGTGTGCTCTGTATGAGGTGATGTGGGGGAGCTTTATACATCACCTTCATGCTTTTCTGTATCTTCCGATTTATTTATTTTTTGCCCTGTGTATGGCATGGAAGAACTTATATAAAAATAACAATTAAGCCATAAAACACAATCTATCTATCCCTTTGGTCTTATCTCTCTTCTCCAAATCCCTTCATCATCAGTGCAATCACCGAGGCACGGATGCTAAAGCTTTTTTTGTATCTGGATATCAAATGTAAGTGGGTGTCTCGTGTTGCATCTGCCACCCTACTTACACACAACCTGCTCCCAGCACTTCTGCGTCTCCGGCAAGGATGGGGTGGGGGTGGGGGCTCCTTGGCCCCTGCCTGGCCCTTCCTGCAGGGCGGCTTGCCCTGGGACTCTGCCTCTGGCTAACTTGACCTCTGTCCTCGCCTCATGTATGTGCTGTGGACAGCTGTGTGGCCGAGCCAGCTCCTCAAGACTGGCTCTTCCTGGATGCCCTGTCGGCTCCTCCAATGACACATGCCCAAAATGGAACTCTCCCCAGGCCCCCTTCTCAGGAATGGATCCCCAGACCCCAGTTTCCCAGCTGAGAACCCACACAGCCACACCCCCTCCTCCCTGTCTTCACCCCACATCTCCACCACCCTGGCACCTCCTCCTGAGAACCCCTCTTCCCCAGCCTCACCTTTGTGCTGGGATTTGAGGTGGTCTCCCACGGGTCACTGTGAGCCACCCCACCACCACCTTATACACTGGACCATCCTGACCACAAGCAGCAGAGCCTCAGCGCCTCGGTCCCCGGCCGCTGTCATTGTGAGCCGTTGGCCGCATCTGATTCTCCTGTCCTATAATAGGGTCAACCTTTCTCTCCAAATCAACTAACTCATTTTCACTTATTTTTAAAATTAATCTATCTTTGTATGCTTTAGCCTCGTGCTAACAAAATTCCAGGCTGGAGGTGTCAGTTATCGAGCTGAATCAAAATAAGACAGATAAACTTCAAAGGTAAATTGTCCATCACCTACCTTGTGCCACCCAGGTGGGCACAGTGCCCTTGGCAAAGCACTGCCTTCCAAAATGCCCACTGGCTCTCCTCCCGCCCCCGCGGGGCTTCCTCACTCTCCCAGGGTGAGGGCGGGCAAGCCTTCATGCAGCTCCTGCTGCTCCCTGTCTCTCTCCGCGTGCTCTCCGCTTGGGGACTAATGACTTCCTGCTCAGCCGGCTTGCTTTTCACACCTCCCCACTACCTCCAGCCTCTGCCCAGGGCCCATTACGGCCCTCTCCACCCGTCAAGCCGCTCCTGCTCCGAGACTCTCAAGGAGCGCGGAGGTGGCGAAGCTCCTCTTGGCAGAATGGACCAGAACACCCACTTCTGTTGCCCTGGTGCAGAACATCAAGCCACGTGCCCCCTTGTCGAAGCACCTTTGCCATCCCATGGCCGGGCACTTGGTAGGGGCAATGTGGCGCAGAGACCTGGGCCTGTGTGTGAACTTGGAAGGACTGTGGGGTTTGCAGGGAACACAGTTGGTTTGGACTTGGGGCTTTTCCACCCACCGACTCGTGTGACAGAAGCTAGACACTCTCAGACACTCCTTTTTGGAACCTCTGTTTCCTTGTGTGTGAAATGTGGGCAACCCCAAGATCTACCCCCAAAGGCTTGGCATGATGACCCCACAGATAAGTAAACGTGGGTTCTGCAGACTCTAGAGCTATAGGAAACCTGTGTCTTCTTGTCAGGACAGTAACTAGATGCCCCAAATTTAATCCACTGTGGTCACCCAGTTAGCCCCGCTATATCCCCTGGGTGAGCTGCGAGCTCCCTCCTCTGGATGCCTCCCTGGGATGCAAACCCTTGATCCCGGGTGGCAAGCAAAGATAAGAATTACAAGACTGTTTACTTAACATTTAGGAAGCCAGCGCATTTCCTGTGCCTTGCATGCAACACTTAAGCCAATATTTACGTCTTTGGGATTCTATTTGTATGGTAATTTAAAAATAGGGTTCGGACTTACAGCTCACCTTTCTCCTGAAACTCGGAAAGCACATTAATTTTCTAGACAGTAAAATAATGCAGTAATTAAATATTACCATTTCTTTTAAAAAAATAAAATCTGGTAATGCCTAACAAAATGGGTTTTTCAAAACATGATGTAGGTTTTCCCACAAAACTACACTCCCGGGAAATTCCTGATTTTGAATGTATGGAAGAGACCATGAACTCCATCTCAACACAATGTAAGAAAAATTGACTTGTTAAATTGCAGTAATTTTCTTGCATTTAAAATCGCCATGCTTCCCAGCGTGGCTGACCCAAAGGCCCTCCCATGTGCGTCTTTGGGGAAAGGCCTGGGATGGTTTGTTTCATTGTTTATGAAGCTTCCCGGACCCCTTTCTCACGGTTCCAAATTGGAGCGTTTGTTCTGCCTTGCAAACTTCTTCCAAAGGAGGCCAAGCTTGGTAACCCCGTGGCCCTCGCCCTTGGGTCTCCAAATGCGTTCTTGGTACGAGTGGAACCCAAGATTCCCCTACGTGGAAAAAAGCATGGGCCCCGGAGCCGGCCTTCCAAGGCCTCCTTCTCCACCAGCGCCAAGGTGGGCGGAGAGTCCCTGGCCCTCGGCTCAACGCCGAGGCTGGAGGAGATGGTGCTGGGTTTCAACCGAGGCCGCCCAACCGCCCCTACCAAAGCTCAAGAGGGCCCCCTTGTGGACACTTCCAAGAACAGCCCCGTACGTGGTGTACCCCCAACCGGGGGCTGCGACCCGGGACCACCCCACACCTCCGGACTGCTCTCAGACCCAAAGGCACTCAAGAGGCGACCAACAGTCTCCATTCCTCTCTCCTCGAAACCTAAATATTTCCATGAGACAAGAGGACTCTTGGCCCCTCCAGGGAAGACCTGGTGGAGAACCAAGCTTCCCGAGGTGCCTCCCCAAGGTCCCTTCTCCCAAGCCTCTTTGCGGGAGTCTTCACTGCGAGGACACAACGTCTTCTTTCTTACTGAACGTGTCAAAGCCTTGTGATTGCCTTGCCAAATTCCTGTCCTATAGAACAATGGAAGCTTCAGTCTTCTGCCAGGAGAGCGAACAAGGTTTCGATGCAACAGGAGACTTCTAGACACACATTCTGTTTCGCAAACACTGACTTGTAACTACAGCCCTCGGGCAGCATTAGAATGCTCGGTGAGACCCAGGCAGGCTCAGGAGCCCGGAGAGATCTCACACTCCAGCACCACACCCCCACGCCACTTGTTACTGCCCTCAACGCACAGGGCTGGAGGTTGGTATCTGTGCAGAGTACCGACCAAATTTGGTATCTGCAGCATGCATTGCACAGTTATGTCCGACTCTTTGTGATCCCATAGACTGTAGCCTGCCAGGCTCCTCTGTCCTTGGGATTCTCCAGGCAAGATCACCGAATTGCCATTTCTTCCTCCAGGGGATCTTCCCAACCCAGGAATGGGACTCAAATCTCTTATGTCTCCTGCATTGGCAGGTGGGTTCTTTACCACTATCGGCACCTGGGTAGACCCTTCGTTCCCCACGGCAGTCACCCAGTGGTGGCTAGGACCACCCCACCCCGGAGGCTCTGGGCCAGATGTCAGGCGTTCTCCTCCTGGGGTTGTCAGCCACTTTTCCCTGAGAGAAGGCGGGTGCTGATGAGGCTAAAGCAGGAAATTTGGTATAAATTATGAATATCTACGGGGCCAACGTGCAGATCTGGGAACACAGGCACTCAAGTCGAGCTCAGGAGGACATGTGTCCAAGACACCAGAACATCTGGGTAAAAGGGGAAAAGCTCCCATGAATCACCCGGACGCCTCGGCTGTTTGGAAGCAGCTGGACCTTGGCTGGGATTTCTCAGTTTTCATCCGGGTGGAAGACCCGGCCAGAGAGAGGAGTGATTAGCATTATCATGGGGCTCAGGGACTTTTGATGGGAACGGTTTTCCGTACTGGAACATTCCTAAGCAAACAAACAAATTAAAAAAAAAAAAAAAATCTGGCTGCTGAGCCAGGCCTGGTGGGCCAGACTCTGTCTCCCAAATCCCCCCTTCCCTTCCCACCCCATGAGCCCTGCATTTTCTCTCCCCTTAGCAGGAAATGCTCAACACAGGCCTTGGGGAGAGATCTATGTGGTCAGCCAGTCCCCTCAACAACATGTTTTCAATTTTGGAAATATAAACTTAATAAAACAGTTGCCTTCTACAAGCAGCACCTATAACGTCCACCTTTTCCACCGACCCCTTGGTCCAGCCCAAGCGGGAACTTTTCATGGAAAACAGGGGAGACAGTGACAAACCAAGCTACGTTCCTTCCACAGCCTTTCAACACACTGACATCTGAGTCTGAGGCCCTCGTGCATCTCAGAAGCTCAGAATCTGTTTTCCTAGGCACGCGGTCCCTCCAGAATTTCTGCTCCCTCAGGATGTGGTCCCTCCTGAGGGAGCAGAAAGTTGCTCCCTCAGGGCAACTTTAAACTCTCCAAACTCACCATGCAAAGGCAAGCACATTTCTCAGTCCTAGGAAGCTGCAGGGCTGGGGAAGCAGGATGTCCTTTTGCTAGAGCACGCCATTGCTGAGTTTCCCAAGAATACAAAGTCTATCCTGTCCACCCCCTCCTCCTCCACGCCCCTTCCCTCTGGCCTTGAAGGCAAAGACCCTCAGATCAGATGGATAATGAGATTCAGTTACGGCCAAATGATGGCCATATGAGGGGTGTGAGGGCTGGCCGTCCACACCAGAGGGGGATCTTTAGGCTCCTTAGAATTCAAAGTTTGTCTTCATAGTTCTGTGACTTGCTGGTACTGTCACCGCACGTCAATCTGTGACCTTCTCAGGGGAGTTTAAACGGAAACCTTGAGTGGCTTTTGTGCTGTGGCTGCCTTGCAAAGCACATCTTCTGCTGTAGCAACGTGGTGACGGCTGCCATCTCGACAGCCGGATTCTGAAGCTTGTTGGCCAAACATCCTGTGTGTGTTGCCGCACACCAGCGCGTCTCAATGTGTAAAGGGCGGCCGCCTCTAATCAAGAGAGGTTATTTTGGGGTGGGGATTTTTATTGAAAACGTGCATAAGCTTCCAAGTCCAGACATTCTAGGTGAATTACCTCAAGCTCAGGATTTTGAAATAAACCAGAGGGTTTCAGATTTTTTTTTTTTTTAAGCAAGAGAACACTTTTTTCAAAGCAGATCTTAATTAGCCTCCCAGGACATAAACCAGAGCAAAGGGTGGGGGGCTGCGTGGGCTGAAACAGAAGGTGAGAGACCAGAGTCCCACTTACTGGGTCTCCCCTTCTCTCATGAAAAAAATCCCTGGTGTTTGGAAACCAGCTTGGAAACCTCTGATACAGTGAAATTTGATGCAGACAGCCCAGGACTATCCAGTCCAGCAGCGACAGGCCACATATGGCCCCCGAGCCCCTGAAATGTGACCCATCTAAACTCAGTTCTGCTGGAGTGTAAATGTACACCCGACTTCGAAGACTTGTGTTTGAAAGAGTGTATAAAATATCTCACTACGAGTTTTCATATTTATACATGTTGAATTTATTACAGACACTATTGGGGCTGGATAAAATATTGTTAAAATTAATTGTACCTGCTACTGTTTGGCTTTTTATAAAGTATGACTCACAGTATATGTCTATTGAGCAGTGCTGTGGAGCCAGGTTGGAGACTGCCCTGGGATGAAGAACCATATCAGGGTCCTGGTTTTGCAGGGTGGGCCCCAAGGATCAAAAAGGCTTTAAAGCCAAGGAGCTAGCATCAGGTGTTTATGCCAGATCTCACCCATCCTCAAAACTCTAGGCAGGACTTGAGGCTCAGACTTAAATCCCCCTTTAACTACTTCTCTTTCCTTTCTGCCTGCTTGGATCAACCAGGGTCCCCATCCTGCTGGGAACTCCCTTACTTACTATCCTTCTACCCTCAGCCAGATTCTTAGTGATCCCGACAGCTGCAAGCCTTCTTTTTCTTCACTTCCATTTCAAGCCTGACCCTATTAGCCACACACATGATGGAAATCACCAGTCAATTTTTAGGAGGGGAAGCCCCAAGGGATGGGAGACGTGTCAACAAGGAATTTATGTGCATTGATCTCATGGAGCACAAGTCATTCATTCATCCATTCAACTAAAAGCAGCAATCACAACTAGCATTTATTGAGTGCTTACTATGCGAAGGCATTGTCCTAAGTGCTGTCCATGTCTTGACACAACAGATCTTTAGCATCCACTGGCCACTGTCCTAAGGGGCTGGGGAATTGGCAGGGAGCAAGAGAGATAAGGGCCTGTCCTCATGGAAAGGAGGGAGAGAGAAAAGAGGAAATAAATGAAGAAAAGAAGGAAAGAGGAGAGGGAGGGAGGCAGGGCAGGAGGAGAAAGAGGGAAAGAAAAGAGGGAGGGAGGGAGGGAAGGAAGGAAAAAGAGAAGAGAGACTTGGGGTGCTTGGAGTGACACCTCAGTAGCAGTGAGCACCCAGCACCCAGATCTTGGTTTCTAAATACCATTCTCCAATAAAAGGAACCAGGACACCTTGGAGAAATGCTGACTACAGGGCTGGGGCAGGAAATATGTACATAATGAGCCTGGAAGATCTAGTGCCAGAAAGTGAGGACATGCTAAAAAACTAAACAAAAACAAATAAATAGCAAATGCATGTAGAAAGGACCCAGGAAGTAAGTCGATATTGCTCCCGATGGGCACAGAGACAGTTTGAGCCACAGACTAAATAATGATAGCAGTGGATTGTAACCTGTAAAACAAAATGTCACTGAGTTCACACTAATACAAATAACAATAGAATAAAGAGATAAGCAGGGAGAAGAGAGCATGCTTCTTTATAGCACAATCCCAATCAATAAATTCAGAAAGAAGGGTGTAACTAGCAAATGACAATTTGGAAAACACCACAGTTATAACTTGTAAGTAAGAATCATCAATGGTCATCAATAGATACTAAAATTAGTAGGGGGAGTATAATGACAAACAAGATATTTGCATGATCTCTAAGTATATCCCCATAAGATCATTATAAATTACAAAGAGGGAAATAGTCGTTTAGCAGATGCTTCCTTACGTGAGTGGTCAAAGTTAATATTACCAGTGCTTCCCGAGCAATGCACTGCAAAAGGACACAAAATCACTTATTTGGGGGTTGGGCCAAAACCGTGTAAACTGAATGTAATCATAAAGAAACAACCAAAAATCCTAAATTGAAGAACACACTTCAAAACAACTGGCCAGTACTCTTCAACAGTGTCAAGTTTATGAAAAACAAAGACCCAAGAAGCATTTCCGATTGAAGGACTAAAGAGACATCACTGCGAACTGTGACTGCAGCCATGAAATTAAAAGATGCTTGCTCCTTAGAAGAAAAGCTATGACAAACCTAGACAGCATATTAAAAAGCAGAGACATCACTTTGCTGACAAAGGTCCATATAGTCAAAGCTATGGTTTTTCCCTGAGTTGTGTACAGAAGTGAGAGTTGAACCATAAAGAAAGTTGAGGGCTGAAGAATTGATGCTTTCACACTGTGATGCTGGAGAAGACTCTTGAGAGTCCCCTGGACAGCAAGGAGATCAAACCAGTCAATCTTAAAGGAAATCAACTCTGCAGATTCATTGGAGGGACTGATGATGAAGCCAAAGCTCCAGTACTTTGGCCATCTGATGGGAAAAGATGACTCATTAGAAAAGACCCTTATCCTGGGCAAGATTGAAGGCAAAAGGAGAAGGGGGTGACAGAGGATCAGATGGTTAGATAGCATCACTGACTCAATAGACATGAATCTGAGTAAATTCCAGGAGATAGTGAAGGACAGGGAAGCCTGATGTGCTGCAGTCCATGGGATCACAAAGAGTTGGACATGACTTAGCGACTGAACAACAACAAAAAGACATGGCAACTAAATGTGATGTCTGATCCTGCATTGGATTCTGAACCAGAAAGGAAACACTACTGGGACAACTGGTAATATCTGCATAGGATTTGTAGGTTAGGTCATAACATGGGATCAGTGTTAATTTCTTGGTTTTGACCATTGTACTATGTCTATGCAAGATGGTAACCTTTGGGGAAATCAGGGATAGTAGAGCTCTTTCTACTGCTTCAGCAACATTTTTGTAAGGTACGAAATGATCTCAACTTGAAAAGTCAAAAAATAAAAGTAAATTAACAACAGTAAGCAGGTAAGTAATTGAGAGAGGTGATGAGTGCTGTCCAGGTGAGAAGAGAGATAGAAAAGAGCAAAAGGGAAGGTTTGATGTCAGCCTCCCAGGAATCCCAATTATGCTGAGGCCGCAGCAAGCAGAGAGCACCCCGCTCAAAACAGAGGGAGGGTGCTCTGGCCAAGAAATAGCTCTGCAATGGCCCCGAGGCAGGAGAGTCTTTGCTGCTCATCCCCAGGAACACACAGTGGAGAAGTATGGTGGGAGCTTATGGATGGCCTTGGATGACAGCCAATTTTGAAGGGCCCTGGAGATCCTAAGGAAAAGCATGGAATGCTACTCCAAGTATATTAGGAAGTTTTTGGCCATTGTGTAAATTTCCTTTGAGACACTTATGATTCTTTGAAATTACAATCCGTAGTGAGTCTGCTTGATTAATGCCAGCCTCCCCGAGAGAACAGGAACTCTGGCTATCACGTGCTCCGTTACAAAGCATGTAACAGCCATGCAAGGTTCATGGTAGGGGAGGGGAGGGAGAAGTGAATGGACAAAGGTTATGGTGCTGGGAGGCCTGGGTGGCTTGGTATGGGTTGTGAATTGAATTGTGTCCCTAAAAAGATGGTACCAGTAAACGTGACCTTATTTGGAAACAAGGTCTCTGCTGATGCAGATGCAGTCATACTGGATAAGGGTGGACCCGAACCCAGTGACTGATGTCTTTATAAGAGAGAGGAGAGGGAGGTTTGGCTACAAAGACATAGACACACACAGAGAAAAGACAGTCATGTGAAGACAGAGGGAAAGAGTAAAATGATACACTTACAAGCCAAGGATGCTTGGCTTCCCCAGAGGCTGGAAGAGGCAGGAAGGACCCTCCCTTGGAGCCTCCAGAGAGAGGCGGCCCTGCCCACACCTTGATTTCAGACTTCTGGTCTCCAGACTGTGAAAGAATAAAGTCCTGCCATTTTCAGTCCCCTAGTTTGCTGTCCTTGGCCATGAAGGCTCCAGAATGCACAGCCATGGGGGGAAGAGAGGTGACAACCTTGGCCTCTGCCATTCTGTGCACCCCTTCGGGCTACTGACCACATCTACATATTAAATAGTTGCTTATTAAATATCATTTACTTAAAGTGTTACTTAATTTTTAAAAATCCAGTGCAGACCAAACCCCTTTTAAAACTCAGTCTTGTCTTTGGCATCCTGGGCCGTGAAAGCCTGATTTTGCTACAGTAACAGCCGCTGCTTTTTAACACCCTCTAAAATCAATGCATAACCACTGGAATAAGAAATACTCACCACTGCACCTAAAATCACCTGGCACACCTCCCAGAACCTCGGAACAAGCCAATTAGGATAGAAAAGAAAAAAAAAAGCGAGTGTTTTTCCTTTGCTTTTTGCCCCCAACAGAAAGATATCTGAAGACCTGCTATTTCTCCATCTGCTCTGGCTACGAACCCCATGCCTTCTCTCCCCCGCCCCCTCCCCTATTGATCCAGACCCACGCTTTCCACGATCTTTGAAGAAAACAGGGCAGTGCACCTAGGTGTAAACCGGCTCCCAAGACTCCATTTTTCATCTGGAAAATGAAGATAATCACGTCCACCTAATAGAAGTGTTGTGAACAGCAGATAAGAAAAGGGCACATATTTTTTATTTTACGAAATACCCCAAATAGGCCAATCCACCGAGACAGAAAGCAGATTAGTGGCTGCAAGGGTTTGAGAGGAGAGAGGCGTGGAGAGTGACTGCTAATGTGTGCAGGGCTTCCTTTTGGGGCGATGAAAAGATTCTGGAACTCGACAGAGCTGATGTTTGCATGACCTGGCAAACATCTTAAATGCCACTGAATTTTAGTTGTATGCTTTAAAGTGGTTAAAATGGTAATGTTTGTGTTAGGTGTATTTTACCTAACAAATTTATTTGTTAATTGAATACGAAGCACCTGCCTGGGGTAGCCAGCTCTCCACCCTCTCGAACCTTAGTTTCCTTGTCTGCAAAATGGGGGCACAGACGGAACTTGGGCCATGGGTGGTCTTGCAGATGGTCCATAGGAATGGCTGGCACATGGAAGCACTCCATCAGGGTGCCGACCGGCTGCCTCCTGGGTGGTTATGGGGTGAGACCACCTCTTGAGACCACAAAGTGCCGGTCCTCAAGACAGGCTTCACAGTCCTCTTCTCCCCTAAGGCCCCAGGCAGGCTCCACGTGATGTCTGCCGTGCAGCCCACTGCTGGCATTCTGACTCACAATCACACAACAGGCTGGAGTACATCAGATCTGAAACCCCAGTAGTCTGGTCTGAGCAATTGGACGCTCTGGATTTCATTCTGCAGGTAATTTCAACGACACGATCTAATTTCAAATGTCCTGCTCTTATGAGTGCAAAAGCAGCATAATTTTTAATTAGTGGGTAAACAGTAAATAATGGATGGCGGCAAGTGGACACCACTGTTAATTAAAAATCCATGGTTGATAAAAATCAATTTGGCCCACGCATTTAACTCCGTCTATCAGGTCCCCGAGAAAAGTCATGCAAGCCAGCCCATGGCACCATCTGCTTTCCGTTGTGGTTTCCTGAGCCCAGACTTTTCTAGGGGAGAAGAGAGGGAGAGAGAGAAAAGAAAATCTATAAGCAGCCTCCGAAACTGGGACTGGAAGCATTACATGAGTTCATTTCTTATCGGTTGGTTTCATTTTTTGTAACCTTGAGGTTGAAACTCTGGCCAGGAGGCAGTATGACACTCCATGCTGAGGTTTTTGCCAAGAAGGGCTCCATTTTGTGTTTCGTGTGTACATGTTCTGAATATGGTGAGATTCCACCATAGCTCATCATCTCCTGAATTAATTAAATCCCAAACTTTTGCAGAAAAAACAAGGCAAACTAAAAGACACTTAGTGGGAAGATGGTATCTGAGGATTCATGTCAAAATACAAAATGTTTTTGGTGTCCAAAAAAAATAAAAACTAAAAAAATTTTTTTAAGTTAAAAAACAAAACAAAACCATGTTGTGCAAACAATGTCTACTTGGAAGCTCAAGAAGAAGGTGTGAGACGTGGATACCCAGACCTGTGTGTTTCAGCTACAGACTCCCAATCAGCCTTGCTGGGCGTTTGGCCCAAGTCAGGCACCTCAGCATCCTGGCTCTGTTCCCCAAAAGGCTAGATGTGCCCGAATGAACACAGAACTACTCTTTCAAGACTCTCCTTGCATGGAATTACTCTGAGGAGTGGCCCTGACAGCCCTTGGGGCAATTCAAGTGCCCTGTTCCTGGGGACACCGCAGAGCTGGTTGCCATCGCTCTTATTTGGCTGATTGAAGTCCATAAATCAGGTGTAGGGTACAGCAGGAACACACAAGGGTCCAGTGCCACAGCAGCATTTTCACTCATTCATTCCTTCAACCCCTTCCCCTGCCTGGGATTCAAAAGGAGCCACAGTGAAGTTGACAGGCCAGAGCCCACGGCCTGGCTCCGAGCCTGGCTCCATCCCCTGGGGCAGGCCAGGCCTGGGGCCAGCTGAGCCCAGTTCGCTGAGCCCTTGGCTCTGCCCATCACGGGAAGTCGAGACTAACACCGTCCCCTAGGGTCATCGCGATGGTGAGCTAACGTGTAAAAATATTTATAAAATAACATAATAAAAATGTCCAGAGTCAGTACCCAGCTAATAGGGGCTACTGCTGCCTCTTGTCATCGTCACCATCAGCGTCATTCCAGTTTTCTCAGCCGGTCCCAGGGGAACCCAAGAGTCTCCCAGTGAGACCCCAGACCTCCAGGAAAGTGAGGAATCCATTGTGACAGGCCAAGGGGGAGCAGAAAGCTTGGGGGCCCCGGAAGACTGCTGCGAAGGGGCGAGGAGGGGACCCCAAGCCTCCCGGCCCGAGCACCTTTCCTGAACCTGGTGCGGTGTGGCGGGAAACACTCTGAGAAGGCTGGCGATGGAGTGGGGCCAGCGGGTTGCAGCGACTGTAACATTTGGACGCTGCTCACCGCCAAGCTTACAGCCTCCCGCATCTGGGCCATGTCAAGCCCGCCTCTCTGAGTAGGGATGACAGTTTCCAAGGGAATTGCTGCTCTTTAGCAGATGAAGGCCCTGGTGCTCTCACCTCCGAGCCGCTCCTAGAAGTGAAGATCTGGCCAGGCCTGTCTGGTCTCCACGAGATGATCATATCTGGCAGGGGAGGGAGGGGGTCCCTGGAGAGGGCGGGGGGCCCTCTTCCCCGAGGCCTCTGAGTCCCCCACCCCCACCGCCCCTCTGTTGGCCTCGTGCCTCAGCCCCGGCCCTACCACACACATCCTGAGCATCATCGTGTACCCAGTGCCTTCCTGGTCCACCCATGTGGGCATGGACAATGCCTGGACCTGGCACCACCGAGAGACCACAAAGGGAGTGGCCGTGAGGGGCAGGTGCAGGTCTGGCCGCTCCAGGAGGCAGAGGTCAAGCTGAACCTGGGCTCCTAGGGCAGAGGATGGCAGTCCCACTGTCCGGCTCCTCTGGCTGGGTCCTGGCTGCCTCCTGCCCCTGGTTCCAGGCCTTTCCACACGCCCAGTGGCACTTGGCCACAGGAGAAGGTGCAGGTGGGCGCAGAACCTTGCCTAGCTCTCTGCTGCCCCCTGAGCCAGTGGGGGGGGTGGGGGCAGTCAGCTAGAGAACCAGGATGTGCCTGGATCGCTGACCTGGGTCTGTCTGCTTTGCAGCCCACACTGCAGAGGCAGCTGGGATGGCAGGGGCGGGCCACCTGCGCTGGGAACCACGCTGCCAGCAGCCCCTGCCCAACAGAGCCCCAGTCACTGCGCTGCTGCCCCCACGCCTGGATGGGCCCTGGATATCCACTGGGTAAGACCCGAGGGTCATACTGACCACAGGCCCCTGGGCTGGGAGACCTCGCCCTGAGCCTCCGTGTTCACATCTGTGAAATGGGCACAATTCATGCAGTTGTCCAGAGGCTGCCCAGGCATGGGCTTGCTTGTTACCCTCCCCAGAGTGAGCCTAGGAGGCCAGAAGGAGCCATCCAGAGAGGGCCCAAGAGTCCAGCCCACCCACCCAATTCTTTTAACCTGACAGTCTCATCTGACATTTCAGAGGCCCCACTGCTGCTCTGAGGGGTGGGCTTTGTGCTCTGCCCTCACTGGTGGGGCAGCCAGCAGGGTCCTCCCTCCCAGGGTCAGAGGGAAGGCAGGCAGCGTCCTCCCCCACCATCCCCTTGGCCCAGTCCCACTCTGAGGTCAAGGACTGGACTTTGCACGTCCTCCATGCACCCCCTGAGATCAGGGGGGAAATTCCACTGCCAAACATCTGCTAGCAGCTCTCTGGGGTGGGTGGGGACTTGAGATCTGCAAAGTTGCTCTGGATGCATTCCCAGGCTCTGTCCCCACCTCGGGTCCACGGGCCAGGTGGGATTCAGGCATCACTGGCCAGGGTCACTGTGAGACAGAACATGAGGAGGAAGGGGGCTGGCTACAGGCTGTTCTTGCCCTGGGACAACAGCATTACAGATAGTTCTAGAAGCTTCTAGTATTTTCTTCCTAGAAAGTCCTCCATTGTACCCTTCAGACAGGGTCTACTGCTTTCTGGGAGCAGCATAGGGAAGGACCCAGAGTCTGAGAACCATGAAGACATCTAGTGTGACCTGCTACCTTCCCTTGGGCAAATCTCCCCACGCTAGGGTGAGAGTCACTTCTCTCTGTTTAACTACCGCCGGTACTGATTCTTACACGTGGTAGTTCTTAGGATTCTTCTTAAGAAGAATCTTTGCGATTTCCTTACGATTCTTCTTTAAACCAACTTGCTTTTGTTGGTGTAAATATATTCATGTATTTCTACAGCTTTATTGGGGGATAATTGGTATACTGTACACATTTACAGTACTGTGATTATGTTTTAAAGGAAGTGTAATATCACTATGGATATGGAGAGCTGAGCCACTTGCCATAAATAGGAGGTAACCATAAAAAGAAAGTCTGAAAACAAAACAACATCATTAAGTTCTCACCCGATTCTCTCACTGCCTGCCTAAGGCCCTGAGTCTGTCTGTTTTGGGAAAAAGGGGAGGTTGGTGTTAAAGACATAGGATAGAAAGAAAAGGCTGGTGAGAACATGTTTCTCCTGCTCCAGCAGCCCTAGTACAAAAAATACTGAGAAAATAATAGTCCAGGTACTGCCTGTTTGTGGAGTGGCTCTTCCACCGTCCACCCCAGCTGAGCCCCCACGGGAAAGTCCCAGATGCACCCTGACCCCAGCCCAGGGTGTGACAGGGTCCAGGAGTCCTGTTTTCATCACCAGCAGAATAGGGCCTGAGGACCAGGACTGGCTTTGTAAACAAAGCTTTACTGGCACACAACCACACCCATTACATACAGTACTGTCTCTGGCTACTTTGGCTCCAAGACCACGATCTTGAGTAACTGCAGCAAAGACCACCTGGCCACAAAGACAAACTAGTTATAGTCTGACCCTATCCATGAAAAGTTTGCTGACCCCCCAGTTTAGATCAACAAGTCTGTCACAGGGCTGGATGAAACCTGGTTTGGGGTGGGGTGGGGGCAGTGTCGGTCAGCTTAGCAAATGGGGAGACAATGTAAGCGCTCATCATTCATGAGTCACTCAGTGAGGACCAGGGTTGGGGGATCCAGTGTGTGCCTGGCCTTGGAGCAGGTGCCAGGAATCCACCGGGGAGAGAATAGGCAGGACTCTGCCTCCCAGAGCTCAGAGCAGAGGGTTCCCCACACGAAGCAAAGGAGCCCCCATTTCTTAAACACCTCCCAGGTGCCACCACTGTGCTGGTTGCTCCCTGGGAGCCTGGCCTGTGGATCTGATGCCCGGGTCCAGGGGAAGGAGCTGGGCGTCACCCTGGATCACACTCCTCATGAGGGACTAAAATGGAATTTGAACCAGGGGCCTCTGGCTGCAAAGCTTGTGTGTTTCCTGGACCAATGGGGATCTATGGGGGCCCAGGCCAGAAGCAGGGAGATGTCGGCTGAAAAAGGTGGTTAGGACTGAATGGAAGGAAAGCTTCTGTTGAGACCATAAGGCAAGAGAGGAAGGCCCGCAGCACGCAGAGTGGGTCTGAGGGCAGTTGGGGAAACTGAGCCTGCAGGCCTGAGGAGGAAGGCTGCGGGAGGTGGAGCCCGGAGCTGCCCTGGGCTTCACCAAGCACGACCTCAGCTTACTGCTCTGCACCCCCTCTCCTTCTGCCCTGCAGCTGCGAGGTGCGTCCAGGACCCGAGTTCCTCACCCGCTCCTATACTTTCTACCCCAACCGCCTGTTCCGCGCCTACCAGTTCTACTACCGGGACCCCTCGTGCCGCGAGCCCGCCCACTCGCTGCTCATCAAGGGCCGGGTGCGCCTGCGCCGGGCCTCCTGGGTCACCCGCGGCGCCACGGAGGCCGACTACAACCTGTACAAGGTGGGCGTCGTCTTCCACAGCCGCCGCGCCCTGCTTGAGGTGGCCGGGCGCCTGGACCACAGTAAGGCGAGCCGGGACTGCGCGCACCGCCTGCCCCCGGCGCGGGCCTGGCTGCCCGGCGCCCTGTACGAGCTGCTGGGCGCCGGAGCTGAGCGTGACTGCGCGGCCGCCCTGGGCTTCACCATGCACGATCTCAGCTTGGTGCGCGTGCAGCGCCGCTTGCAGCCTGAGCCCCGGGCCGCACCCCGCCTGGTGGAGGAGCTCTACCTGGGGGACATCCACACCGACCGGGCCGAGCGGCGGCACTACCGGCCCACCGGCTACCAGCGTCCGCTGCAGAGCGCCCTGGTGAGTCTGGGGCCCCGGGAGGGTGAGTTCTGAGAGCCTGTGGGGCCTGTCCCTGCTTGGAGCCCTCTTTTCCCCCAATGCCAACCCCACGCTGGTCTACCGGCCCCAGGACCTTTGCACATGCTCTTTCCTCTGATTGAGGCCTTTCCTCAGATCTGGACAGGACTGGCTTTTTCCAGCAGGAACTCCTGGGTTGCCTTCTTGAGTCTGGTCCTCCTGGATCCTAGAGGGTTCTTTCCTGCCCCTGCTGGGCTGGTGCAGGTCCCTGTCTCTCAGGTCTCTGCTCGGTTCTCCCCTCCCCTCCCCACTCTGCACACGCTCAGGGCTGCACTGTTTATTTGCAGGTTGACTGCCTTACCCCGGCAGCACTGGATGCTCTGTGCCCCTCTGTGTCCCCAGCCAGACCCCAGGGGCTGGCACACTTGCTGGGCTCATAAACATTGGTATATGAACTGGGGGACTGGGGGGCACTGAAGCTACAGGAGTTTGCTGCCCACTCTCACAATTAGAAGAATTTTTAATTCTTTTGAGTTTAGGTTGAGGTTAGTAAAAACGAACTCAAGGTTAGGATGGTGGGTTAAGAATGTCTGTAAGAGATAACCAAGGGATATTTTTCAAAAGTGAAAATCGTTCAGGCATCCTTATCAAGTGCTCTTTGAACCCACAGGCAACCCTCACACATTCAGTGCGTATTGAGTGCCTGCTGTATACTAGACACTTAAGGAATTAAATCAAATGAGGCGAAGGATCCACTGTGTATGGGTTGGGGGGAGGCGGGGGCACCCTCTGCTCTCTCTCCTTCTCCCTCTTCCCTCCTCCCAACTCAGGATCTGGGAGGAAGCACAATAAGAAGTTCTCACAATCAGAAAATCAGCCCGAGTTCTTTTCTTGACCTCGAAACAATTCTCTGTTTGTCAGCCAATGTTCCAGGCCTCTCTGATGTCCATCCTTCTCAGAGCAGAGAAAGTGCTGGCGGTGGGGTGATTACCGGCACCCATCACCTCATTAGGAGGGCAATGTACTCCGGACACAGAGAGAGAAGACCCCAAGGCACGGAGGACGACACCGTCCCTGGGGCCACACACTCTTGCCCTTCTGCTGCCTGACCACCCAAGGTACCCGTGCAACCTGCAGTGTAATTGCTAAGCAGGACACACGTGCATATGAGCCTGGGCCGGCAGGCCAGATGTGCAGATGTTAAATTAAATGTCTTCTCACCAACTGCCCTGCTCCCCATAGAAAAAGAAAAAGGAAGATAATTTCAAAGATGGATGCACTGCAGATAAACTCCCAAGTAACAAATTAGTCATTACCTTAAGCTCTCTGGGTCCCAAGCCTTGCCCACAACCCAAACCAGATGGTAAATATGAACATTTTTAGAAGTTAATTTAAAGCCAATTTGATCCCCAAATTCATTGACTGGATATAGAGTCCTAATTGACCAAAATCATCTAAGGCTGGTGTCACCTCTAGGGGTTAATTAGAAACTGTTCTGTGTTGTTAGTATAACTTTATGGAACAAGCTTAAATCAGAAGGAGTTTGGCTTGCACACAAGTGTGAATTCTGCTGGCCGGGGTCTTGTGTATTAACACATGCAACTCCGGACCTGTGCACAGTGATGCCCGGGAAGGTTTTTTTGAGGGAGATGGATATTTCCTTCCACCCTCTTCCCGAGCATCGGAGAAGGAGATGCTTTGTCTCTCCCTCTCTCACTTTCCAGTCTTGCTTGTTCTCCATTTGTTTCTGCCATTGCAGAAGACTGGTTGCCCCAGATCACCAGCCAGCGTCCCCAGATAGCCTGTATGTAGAAGATATTTTTTGAGGGAGAAAGGCAGCCCAGAGATTATTTTGATATAACACATTATGTCCTGTCAATACACATTAGTGTAACAACAATTGGAATTGGAATGTGGGTTAAAATGCCTAAATTAGAGGAGACTCTTATCAGCCAGCATTCCAATTACCAGCACTCCAGCTAACTATCCAGCTTTCTTGCTTCTTTGTTACAAATGTTTCTGTATCCATTTATTTAGCATTGCCAAGTGCTTTTAGGCCCTCTGGGTCAAAATCCCCCAAAACAGAAAGAATATCATTTTCTGTATGATAGAAATGGAATTCTGGGCAAGTGTAGGTTCATCATAGAAATAAATAAGTAGAGCTTATAATGTAGCAGTCCAAAATAGGGAAAAAAAAAAAGTTTTCACTCATCCAATATTTCCTTTCTAAACCAGAACTCCCAAATGCCCCTTGTTTGGCATGAGACTCACCCAGCAGCAATCTGTGGAAATATGTTTTTTTTTGGCAAGAAAAATTGGATCTGTTTTCCCAGCTGGACCCTCAAGAAGCATTTCCCTTCCCGGCCCTGTTGTGTACCCTTGGCCCTGAGTCTCCTTCTGGAGCAGCTAAAGCTAAAGATGCTTGCTTTGACAATAGGCTGTTCCAGGACATTTACCTTTCAGAAGGATCCTCTCAACTAAATTCTGGGCAGCAGCTCCCTTAAAAAAAAAAAAGAAGAAGTCAGTATCTTGTTTCTTCTTGGCCTGGACTGAGCTTTTTCACTCCAAAAATCAGAAGACTCCTCCCACGCAATTTGGTTCAGCATCTGCTTCCTGTTGACGTGTTTTACTGTAAACCCAACCCATGAGAATTTATAAGGCAGAAGCAACTGTAAGTAAGGCCAAAGCAAGAGGAAAACAAATCCACAGCCTCAGGCACCTGAGGACTGTGACCTCACCTGACTGCACTAGGGGCTGGGCTGGGCTTCCAGTGCTAAACAACACAGGGATGGACATCTTTGTGTCTCATCGCTTTGCCAACTTTTCAGCCACACCTCAGCACAGACCCTCAGCAGGCGGGTTCTGAGAGCATGAGAATTTTAGCGGCTCCAAAGTTAACAGCACCTGGAAAGCACTCAGCACAGCTCCTGGCTCCTTAGGAAGCACCTAACAAAGAATGAGTTGGGAGTGAAGGGAGTAACTACAGGCAAGAAGGATAGTAAACGTTCATGGTCAAATTTCAGGACCAAGCAGGCCGGGTGTGGGAAAGGACACCTCCTTTCAAATCCCAGGACACAAGTTCCATCTCTCCTTCCTTCCTTCACCCAATACACCTGCTGTGAACAGGAACCTTGCTCGGCTGGGGGTGGAACAGCCAGGGAAAGACAGTCTGGCTTTCTGGAGCTTACTGTCCAATGAAGCGGGAGGGGCGGAGAGAAGAGGAAAGAGGGGATGATGCATCTCTGAGGGCCACCGTCCAAGGCGAGGTCAGAAGAGGTCTCTCTGAGGCCAGGCTCTGAGCTGAGACTTAGAGGTTGGGAAGAGGGCAGTCCTGCCACGTGCCGAGGCAGAGGGGAAGGTGGGTTCCAGGTAGAAGCAACAGCAGATGCAAAGGCCTAGAGGATGGAGGAGCTGACAGAGGCCCGAGAAGAGTAAAGTGACCATGGGGCTGGAGGCGGGAATGAAGGAAGTGATGGGTGTGGGGGGCAGGATGGCAAGCCAGCCCACTCCAGGCGCTCCCTGGCACCCCACCTCTGACGTTACCCTCTTCCCCTTTGTCTCTGCCAGCACCATGCCCACCCCTGTCCAGCCTGCAGCCTCATCGCCCGCTCTGATGAGCACCACCCGCCCGTGCTACCCCCCCAGGCGGCCCTGCCTCTGCGCCTGGGCGGCCGCTGGGTCAGCCCCGGGTGTGAGGTGCGCCCCGCCGTGCTCTTCCTCACCAGGCTCTTCACCTTCCATGGGCACAACCGCTCCTGGGAAGGGTATTACCACCACTTCTCAGACCCCACCTGCCGGCAGCCCACATTCACTGTCTACGCGGCCGGCCGCTACACCAAGGGCACGCCGTCCGCCAAGGTTCGAGGTGGTACCGAGCTGGTGTTCCAGGTCACCAGGGCCCGCGTCACCCCCATGGACCAGGTCACCACGGCCATGCTCAATTTCTCTGAGCCGAGTAGCTGCGGGGGCCCGGGGGCTTGGGCCCTGGGAGCCGAGCGGGACATCACAGCCACCAATGGGTGTCTGCCGCTCGGCATCAGGCTGCCCCACGTGGAGTATGAACTCTTCAGGATGGAGCGGGACCCGCTCGGGCAAAGCCTGCTCTTCATCGGACAAAGGCCCACCGATGGCTCGAGTCCCGACACCCCGGAGAAGCGGCCCACATCCTATCAAGCGCCCCTGGTGCTCTGTGACAGTGTGGCCTGGGGCTTCTCCCCGCACCACGGGGCTCAGCTGCAGACACCTGTCCGTGGTGGGACGCCATGTCCCCACGTGGCCCCTCTCCCCGTCCTATTCCTGGTTCTCAGGCCGGCCTTACTCCAGTGGTTGTGAAATCGGTATATACTTCCAGACGGTGCCTCAGGACACTCGTCTGGCCCATGGACTCCGTCCTGGCTGTAGGCTCCTACACCCATGACTGTCCTGGACAGTGACACAGCCTGGCTGCGTCAGCTCAGCACCTGCAGGGTCTGCACCACGGCCAGCAACTTAAGTCATGACCACAGACTCAGGCCTGGCAGCAAAGTCACCTGCTCCGAGTTTCTACATGCTCACTCTGATTTTCCTGGGTAGTCCGAGGAGTGGACCACGCCTATCTGCCTGCCCGATGGCGCCCCAGTTCTCTCCTGGAGCCCCAGGATTCAGTGAACTGGGAACACAGTTCTCCACGTGCATGCTGCCACAGTTCTCCTGAGTCTGTGGGTTGCTGTTTAAAGATTATTAATTTGCATTTAGCAATACCAACTCAAAACCAAGCCATGAATTAAAGATGCTGCTTCAGGCTTTCGGCACATCTCAGCTCGCCGGCAGGGGCTTGTCTCTCTTTGGGGGCAACTCGGCTTTCTTGAGTTGTGACTGCTGGCGTTTGTCTGAGCCTGCCTGTGCTTCTGTGAGTCAGGCCTCAAGCTGTCAACAGCGTGTGCAGAGAAATCTAGCCCTCCTGGGCCAGCGAGCAAATGAAGGCGGCCCCATCTGAGCCTAGAAGCTCGGCCTCCCTTGCCCACCCCGTTCGCCAGTGCGTGGAGCTAGTGGCTGGGGCCAGGTCTTGGGAGGAAAGCAGTGTTTCCAGCCTTTGGAAAGTAATTAATACTAATGACAGTGGTAACACTAACGTGCTCTGTAATTAGGCCTGCACTGGCATCCTCTGTTTTCAAGATTCCCTGTGCTTGGCTGACAAGGAGGGAGAGAAACCTCCGGTGCATCTCTGGGACCATCCGAGGGTCACTGGTCTGCCCAGCAGTGTCTGGAGGAAGTGGCGGAGAGCCACGCCGTGCCCAGCCTGCCCGCTACAGTGCTGCTGTGCCCATGCTGTCAGTTCAGAGAGAGCTGTCATCGCAGTGGGGACAGGCTGTGCCTCTCCAGGGACCCTGCCTGTGTTCCCAGAGCCTCGTCTGTACACCGCGAAATTAACTGGCCTCCTGGTGGGCTCAAGGGTTTCCGGAACGCTGTGCTGATGAGTCACGCCCTCCTTCCTCTGCCCCAATCCTAGAATCCTATCTATCTCTGGCTCTTATCGAAGATCTTGAACAATTGTCTGTGAGGCTAATGATGCTTTCAGAGGGAGGCCCTTGTCCTCTGTTCGACAGTGTGGGGTTCAATCAGTCCGCTGAAATTGCTAACTTATCTACCCATTCTTTAAAAAAAAAAAAAACAAAAAACCCCCACCAAGTTAATATTCTCTATAGGTCTCAGAGAGCTATGAGTGTTCCTGGCATATTTACCAGAGTACAAGAAATAATTAGATTATTTACAGTCTCAGACTGCATCACGGTGGGGGTTGTGTGTCTGTGTTCCTGGTGGGGATGAGGGTGGGTGGTGGGGACATGTCCACGGCTGAGCAAGTCTTGTATCCGAGGCTTGAGGCAGCCATACTGCCATTTATCATCAAATTTCAATCTTTTAATAAAATTAAACAGCCTGAAAAATGTTCCTGCTGGTTATTAAAGTCAACCAAGGGGATTATGGTTCTAAAGAAAGGAAGTGAAGTGTCTTGTGGAGAACATGTGAAAGAGAATAAAACCAGTGGAGGTGAACTCTGGCTCTCTCTCTGCTGCTCCTTCAGTTCACGCCACTGCCCTGTGCTAATTAAGGCTCTCCAGGGGCTTCCAGCGCACACAGAATAAAATCCCAGGTCTAGACATCCCAGGTCTAGACATACCACTGGCTGCCCTGGCTACCCTGGGTGTGCTTTTGTCTCCTGACCACACCAAGCTGTTTCCTGCCCCAGGACCTTTGCATGTGTCATTGCTGCTGCCTGGTGCCTCCTCCCCCAGATTCACAGAGATGCAACTCCTTTCATTCACATCTCAGACTGCATGCCACCTCCTTGGGGAAGCCACATGAATATTTCGCCCCCCACCCCCAAAGCAGCCTCCGTTTCCTGCTCTCCTCTCTATCCACCTCATCACTCTGCTTTATGTTCCTTATAATGCTTGCTGATCACTGTCAGATATATTCATGTTTATTCTCTGCCTCGAGGGAAGGACTGAGTCAGTCACCGGGATCTTTTCCAACTGGTACACCACACCTGGTGCTCAGTAGAACCTGGATGAGTATGGTTGGGTAAACCAAGGCTGGTGATCCCAGTTAACCTTCACCAGCAGAGGAGGCACTGCCACATGCCCGGTGAGGCATCCCGTGAGTGGGTGCCCCACAGTGTAGGGGGCGGGGACTTCTGCAACTTGCAGAGAGAAGCCAGGCTTGGAGGAGAGAGGGATCAGCCCCAGGCCACCACAGCTGGGCCCCAAGAGCCTAAGCGCAGAGCCTCTGACTCGGGGTGTCCCACTGGGGCACTGGTTCCTGGCAGGGGTGGGAGTCATGATTGTTTGAAGAAAGCAGCTCAGGGCTGCTTTGGAGGACGTGACTGAGCCTCCCCTAATTAGGAAGCCTATGCTGAGGAAGAGAGAAGGTTCCTGGCCCCAGGGACTGGATGGAGGCACCCTCCCATCCTGGGCTTCCTGGTTCTGGAACATTCGATGTGTGTGTGCTAAGTCGCTTCAGTCATGTCTGACACTTTGCGACCCTATGGACCATATCCCATCAGGCTCCTCTGTCCATGGGATTCTCCAGGCTAGAATACTGGAGTGGGTTGCCGTGCTCTCCTCCAGGCGATCTTCCTGACCCAGGGATCGAACCCACATCTCCTTCATTGGCAGGCGGGTACTTTACCACTAGCATCACCTGGGAAGCCCACTCATTGCTGACAGAAAGCTCCAGGCTCTTTTCTCCTGGGCAATAAGCCAAGCTTCCCAGACTCTGGGCTCCAGGGAGGGGTGGGTTTTGACCCAGAGGACTGAGGGGACTCTTCCAGGGCTGGGGACCCACCTTATCGTTATTTCTGGACCCTCCGCAGAGAACTCAAGATGGCTTTAATCAGAAGAGGGGAAAGTAAAACCAACAGTTCTCATTCAAAACAAAACAAAATTAATGTTCTCCATTGTATGTTCAGTCACGTTTTAAAAAAAAAAAAACCTGTGCAGTTTATAATTTCATAGCGCAGGCTCCCAGGAGGGTAAATGAGCTTTTTTCTTTTTTAATAAAAAGTTTAAATTGTCTACAGCTCTCAGAGGTCTATTAACTAACAGATGCTGGTTATCAACAGAAGTTATTTCTTTGCTTTCTCTAAACGAATGTGCTCAGTCTCCCAGTGGTGCAGCTGGCCTGAGCCACGCAGCTCGAGGTGACGCAGCGGCTCTGGTCCCTGGGGCCCGTGATGCAGCCGGGAGCGGGGAGGGGCAGAGCCTCCGGCTGCAGGGAGGGACCAGCGTCAGTGCCAGCCGGGCCTGGGCCCCCTCCTGGCCATTAGTGGAGCCGGCTGGGGAGGGGCTGCTCTGCTCAGAGGGGGCCACCTGGGCAGCACTGTGAGACCCCCAGTCTGTTCCTTATGGCCTTAAGTGACAGCTGGTTCTTTGTCACACATAGCCCCCATCACACGGATGTGAGCCCGGGAGTCAATTACCTGCCAATATTCCCCAGGGTTCACCTTCTCAGATTAGAGGCCGACCCTCCTGTGACCCCCAGATTCCCCTGAGACCCCTTTGGCCACCTCCATCCTCCATCAGCCCCAGCCAGTCGCCCCCCCTCTGCTGTCCCGAAAGTGGTCCCTCTCAGGTTCTTTGCCTCTGCTCCCCGCTCTGCCTGGAGCATTCTGCTCACCTCACCCCACTGCGTCACTGCCCACCAGGGCATCCTTTTTATCCCACCACAGCAATTTTCAGGATCTCAAATACCCTATTTGTTGGTTTCCTTCTTTCTTGTCAGCCTCTCTCCTCTAGGGGCTTCCCTGGTGGCTCAGATGGTAAATAATCTGTCTGCAACGCAGGAGACCTGGGTTCAATCCCTGGGTTGGGAAGATCCCCTGGAGAAGGGAATGGCAACCCACTCCAGTCTTCTTGCCTGGAGAATCCCACGGACAGAGGATCCTGGCGGGCTACGGTCCACGGGGTCGCCAAGAGTCGGACCTGGCTGAGCGACTTACACTAGTCCTCCTCTCTCCTCTAGAGTATGAGTTCCTTGACAGCCAACCCTTGTCTGTCTGGTTCTCCGCTGTCCCCCTGGGTGTGGGACAGAGCCTGGCGCGGAGTGGGGGCTCAGTAAACACTGAGTAAATGAAGAAATGCTCTGCGAACTGCCAGGAAGGGCTCTGCATTCAAGCATCAAGATGATAACCACATTCTTAAAATACCAGCTTGGAATTTTGTTTGTTTTTTTTAATAAGATGGACAAAGCAGAACTCTGTGAACTTGAAGATACCTATTTTCTACCAGCCAGACTCTCCCTAGGAAGGACATTAGGTACAACTGCTGTCCCAGGAGAGGGGGTCACAGCACCCAGCACAGGATCCCCTGAGGATCCATCTCGGGTTTCTCATACTTAACAGAGGTCACGGAGATCGAGGACACCCTCAGCCTCACACGTGCCCCTACGACTCCATGTTCTTGCTGCTCCAGTCCCCCACTAGCAAAATGAGCTGAAACCTGATGATATTCCTGGAGCCACCCATCTTCAACAGGAAAGACCAAAACTGGCAAGTGATAACTGGCAATGATTCAAGAGGAATCAGCAGCAGAGTCTAAGAGGAATGGCTTTAAACTAGGGAACTTGGTGAGGTTGGGTCTTTTCTCAGTGATGTCATATTTATTTCCTTAAGGCTATTAATTAATAACGTACTACTCTTCCTCCTACATCTGGTATTTTTTTAATAACCTCAGGAGAAAATAAATGAACAAAAAACTTAGGTGGTTATTGCTTCTGTTAAAATCAGTCATGTCTGTTTAATAAGACCTATAAGTATTGACTTAGCATCCACCATGAAGGCCTTCCAAACTTCTGGCTAAAGTGGCCAGGTAGAACAAATGCTTTTCCCTCTACTTCCTTCTGAAATCCCAGTAAATGTCAGGAAAAGAATAAAAAGGCACAAAATCACACAGATAAGAAAGGAAGAGAGACAACAGCCAACAAAAGTAAAATTCTGGGATCTGGAACACGGATGGGCCCCTTCCTGTAGTAGGCTGCAAGAAAGGCAAAGAAAAGAGGGGGCAGGTTGTCTGAGAGGTGGAGCTCAGAGGTGTGTCCACTCGTACCCTGAAGGCTAAGAAATTGGTGGGCCGAGGCGACTCAGAAGCAGGACAGCAGTAGGGCTGAAAACAGGAGGACCATTTGCAAGTCTACAAAAGGAGTTTTGTCCCTAACCCCTCTAACAACCAGCAGTTTAATCAGAGTATCTTTGGACGTGGAAACCATTTAGGGCAAGGACAAGGTGTAAGCTAAAAATGAAGTAAAGACAATTCTACACATGAAAGAGTGAAGCTGTACATTCTCTTCCTTGTTAAGGGATGATGGCCAGACTTACGCTGCCAGGCAGGAGACTGTAAGATTCCTCTTTAGAGAAATGAGCCCCAGCTAAACCAACTACAGGTACTGACAGCTAGAAATTCCTTAACGAGGTATCTGTTAGGTCCCCAACGAGTTAGCTTTCATTGAATCCCACTGTTCAACAAATCCCACCTTCACCCATGCACCTTCCCATCAGCTTTTTAGTGCTTCACTAAAAATACCTGCTTCTCTGGTGGCTCAGTGGTAACAAATCCATCTGCCGATTCAGGAGACACGGGTTTGATCCCTTGGTAGGGAAGATCCACTGGAGAAGGAAACGACAACCCACTTTAGTATTCTTGCCTGGGAAATCCCATGGACAGAGAAGTCTGGTGGGCTACAGTCCATGGGGTCACGAAAGAGTCAGACATGACTTAGCAACTAAACAACAACAAATGGATACCTGAGGATGGTCAGGGATCACCAGGCATTTGAGAAAACCTCCAAAATGGTACAGACACAAACCTAGTCCAAAGCAAGTAGTAGGTAGTAGATAATGCAGGGGATAGACCCACAACAAAAACTATACTTTTCCTCAGTGAAAAGAATGTTAACCTTTTAAAGACCACCACCATTTTTTTAGTCTCTCTTATAGAACAACAAAACAGAAGCTTCTAGAACAACAACAAAAGAACTATAATATCCTCAATGAAAAGAAACCAGCATATATATCTAGCAACAGCAGCTGGCCATAAACAAATAAGAATAACTGGAAAAGAAAGAAGTCTTGAAAATGATAAGTACATTAACAGGAAAAAAATCAAAAGAAAGTTGGAGATTGAAGAATTTCTCCAGAAATAGAAAAAGGATCAGACATTAAAATGGTCTCTGACTTCTTATGGGCAACACTGGAAACTGGTAATCAGTGAACAGTGCTTCAAAATCCTCTAAATGATTTCCAGCCTTGATTACTATACCCACTCCAACTATCGACCAAGTAGGAGGGCAGAATGGAACACTTCCAGAAATGTGAAATTCTCAGAAAAATGATCTCACCCTTACTTCTCCATTAGAGATCTGCTAAAGGATACATCTTACCACATTCTTCAGCAGGTAGTGAAACAAGAAGGAGAAAGCAAGAGATCCAGAAAACAAGAAATCCAACCCAGGAGAGAACAAAGGAAGCTCCCGATATAAAAGGGAGGAAAGGGCCCTCCTGGGATGAGAGCTGAGCAGCAGGCCTAGAGAGACCAAGGTCTGTCTAATCAAAGCCATGGTTTCACCGGCAGTCATGTACAGATGTGAGAGTTGAACCATAAAGAAGGCTGAGCACCAAAGAATCGATGCTTTTGAATTGTGTTACTGGAGGAAACTCTTGAGAATCCCTTGGACTGCAAGGAGATCAAACTAGTCAATCCTAAAGGAAATCAACCCTGAAAATTCACTGGAAGGACTGATGCTGAAGCTGAAGCTCCAATACTTGGGCCACCTGATTTGAAGAGCTGACTCATTAGAAAAGACCCTAATGCTGGGAAAGATTGAGGGCAAGAGGAGAAGGGGGCAACAGAGGATAAGATGGTTAGATGGCATCATTAACACAATGGACATGAGTTTGAGCACACTCTGGGGGAGAGTGAAGGACAGGGGAGCCTGGTGTGCTGCAGTCCATGGGGTCAGAAAGAATAGGACACAACTTAGCAGCTGAACAACAACAACCATGCATAAAGATACCTGCACAGCCAGAAATGATGACATGACCCACAGAGAGGGACGAGAGAGGAGACTGTGCTGCAGACGGAGGTGGGGAGAAAGGTTATTGGAGCTAAACCCTTCTCTTCCTTAGAAGGAAATCAAGAAATAGCATCTAGACGTGAAAGATCAAGAAAAAAGTAGCACACACACACTCTTCAGAAATATAGAGGTTAATTACCAGAAGAAATTAGTGCTAAAAACAGCTGCCTCTAGGCAATGGAAGCCAGGAGTGATGAGGGTCTGCTGGTTTTCATTATGAGCCTGTTAGAACTATTTGGCTGTTAATACTATTAAATGAAATGCTTGGGTTAAAAAACAAAATTAAAAATACCACAAGGCCAAATCCAATGACAGAACCTAGAATGTCCCTTCAAATTGCTTTTAATCCAATAAAGGGACAGAGAACTGGGGGCAGGGGTGGTGGGGTTGGGAAGGTGCCTTAGAGCCGGCAGTCTCAAGCCAGTGTCTGTAAATCTCACTTGTCCTCAACGTCTGAGACTTAGGGGAAATACTGAGGGTATTATGGGGCCACAGGCTTCCCAGATGGCACTAGTGGTAAAGAACCCGCCTGCCAATGCAGGAGACATAAGAGACGCAGTTTGATCCCTGGGTCAGGAAGATCCCCTGGAGGAGGGCGTGTCAACCGACTCCAGTATTTTTGCCTAGAGAATCCTGTGGACAGAGGAGCCTGGTGGGCTAGTCCACAGGGTTGCAAAGAATCAGACATGACCAAACAACTTCGCACACACATGACGGGACCACAGGGACTGGATGGCTCTCCTTTGATGACTCCATCATTCCTAACGGAGTTTGGAGTCATGTTAGAACTGGCAACCTGACTACAAGGAGGGGCTTAAAATACGACGGTGGGCCTTGGCTTGATTTTAAAGAGTCCTGCCCTCCACACACATTTTCCTAACATTTTTGAAGTAGCATAAAGGTACGTTTTTCCAGAAGTCCATAACACTCATTTTTTGTTTCTCCAAAGATTTGCTATTGCTTGGCTTCTTTGACGTGACCTTAGTGGTCAAATATTGCTAAGAAAACAGAAGTTCTACTTAAAAAAAAAAAAAGAATTCAAGACTCCGAGTACAATTTCCGAGGGCATCCTGTGTCTGATGCAGCGTGTCACCCCCATTTAGGACCCAGCAGGTTCTTAGGGAGCAGATTTGTCTTCTAATGCACTGACGAAAGATAATGGCAAATTGGTGTGGTTACTTCTTCAGTACAGCAGCTTTTCCTGTTTAAAAAGTCCTCACCTAGAGATTGTCCTACTGAGGTGAAGTAACTCAGACAGAGGAGAAATATGACATCCCTTATAGGTGGAATCTCAAAAGAAATGATACAAATGAACTTATTTACAAAACAGAATGAGACTCACAGACTTAGAGAAGGAACTTATAGTTGCCAGGGGGGAAGGGATGGTTAGGGAATTTGGGATGGACATGTATGTATACACTGCTATATTTGAAATGGATAACCAACAAGGACCTACTGTATAGCACAGGAAACTCTGCTCCATGTTATGTGACAGGCTGGATGGGAGCAGAGTTGAGGGGAGAATGGATAGACGTATATGTACGCCTGAGTTGCTTTGCTATGCACCTGAAACGACCACAACATTGTTAATTGGCTACACTCCAATACAAAGTAAAAAGCTTTAAAAAAAAAAAAAAAAAGCTTCTATTTCACAGCTGGGATTTTAACCCTGTACAGATTACCACCATTTTCAGTACCTTTTATAGGAGGAAGGTTCCCCATGGACTAGGAGGCTGAAACACATCCTCTTTAGGACGCCATAGTTTTGAAAGGACCCCAGGAATGTGATGTGTAATGTTCGGACCAGTGCGGTAGTGAGGCTACTGATTCAGGTCAACAGTCTGGGCTCAGTTTGTTGGCCACACAGGGTGATTTCCTCTCCCACCCAGTCCACATCTGTACTCTTTGCGGCAAGTGATTTTCCTGTTAGTGAAATCACATGGATTCCTATTTGCACATTCATACATGTGTCCGCATCTTCGTTTTTGTCATTCTTCTTCAGTTTTGTCATCAGCCCCTTGTGTGGGGTGCCTTTCAATGTCACTGCTGATCCTTTACCCCATGAAAAGCTGCTCAACCTCACACACAGAAATCCCAAACTAAAACTGGGAAACCAAGCGCATGTTTCCGATGAGCAAAGATCAAAAAGGTGGGTGAGGCAAGATGCTGGTGAAGGAACAGGAGGAAAGGAGGCAGTTCTGGGGCCACATGCTACCACGTCCTCTGTAAGATGTGGAGTCACAGGGTCAAATTTTACATGCAGGCGCCCTTTCCCGTGGGGCTTCCCAAGTGGCACAGCGGTAAAAGAATCTGCCTGCCAATGCAGGAGATGCTGAAGATGCGGGTTCTATCCCTGGGTCAGGAAGATTCCCTGGAGGAGGAAATGGCAACCTACTAGAGTATTCTTACCTGGAGAATCCCATGGACAGAGGAGCCTGGCAGGCTACAGTCCGTGGGGTCACAGAGCCGGATATGACTGAGTGACTGTGCGCGCACACATGCCCTTCCCCAAGTCTCTTTCAGGAACTCTCTCCTGATATTCCAGCTCACTTACAGGGGCATTTGCTGCATCTGTGTTTGCAGCAGTGAGACTGGAAATGACTTAGGTGCACCTCTCAGAGGGCTGGTTGAGAAAAATCATGCAGGGGAGACCCACGGAGCCATTTGGATGTGTGTGGCCACGAAATGATCTCTAAGATGCACTATAAAGTCAGCAAACGCGCTCAGGACAGGGAGGGGAGTGTGTGCTGCTGCTTGTGTGTAAGAAAACACAAGGGCTCTGCACACACAGAACAGGGAACAGGGACAGCTGAACAGGAAATGGGGTGTGGGGAGCCTGTGGAGAAGGGAAGCGGGTTTCAGACTGGAGGACACTGAAGAGGAGCTGTCTACCCTTCGCTCTTGCATGAAGCCTTACCGTTTGCATGTGTAACTTCCTCCAAAGAGGTTAAAATGTTCTCATTAATGTTTTAACATGAAAACACTGGAAGATGGAGACGATCAGCCACGGCTTAAAAGACCAACGCCACCCCGGTGTGCGGGCTTGGAGGAAGTTTACACCACTGAGTAATCAGTAAGTCAACAACAAACACCTCCCCTGACAGGAAAACACAGGGATGCAGGCCTGGTCCCCATGCTGAAGCTCTCTGGGCAAAAGTTTCCTCATCACTAAAATGAGGAGGTTGACCTGAGTCATTCATAAGGCTGTTTTCGGGCACAAAATATCTGATTGTTCATTTAAACCAATTTTGTGCTCCCAAGGAACAGTAAGAGAGCTAGTGATGGGCTCTAGTATCTGGTCTAAAGCATGGCTAAATGCTCTTAGGCCATCCATTCAAAATAATTTTACACTGAAGCATCCTTCAAACACATTCAGAGCACAGAATTTATTGAACATAACACGGAGACGGCTAGTATGGAAAGTTCATGCCTCGGCAGGGCAGGTTTCATCAGGCCGACGTGGAACATGTGAGAACATGCTGGGAACGGCTCCTTTGATCTGGACACTGCGGAAACCCACCCCCTTCCCTCTGGGAGGTGGAAAATCAGCCATGAAACCATGAATTTATTACATATCAGATAACCAACACGTACCATGGTAAAGAGTCCTCTCCTACACCAACTTTTTAAATGCATACCATGTCAAAACAGGTCATACAACTTAAAAAACATAGAAGAAAAATGATGGAAATGAAAGCATTCTAAGACATCTCTTAGAATACTCAATTCCCAAAATGTTAACATATATTGAAGTCAGGATAAAAACCCTCATCACAAACCGCAGAGATCTTTTTTCATGACAGGGAGTGAGATATAAACCGTGGAAAGAACAGCGTGTGTTACTGAAACTGCTTCTTCTCTCAAAAAGGAGAGAGGAGGTGAAGGGAACATTTAAATGAAAATAGATCATTTTGAGTTTCTTATAAGAAGTTCCAAATGGCAGCAGCTTATAAATTGTGTTTTTTAAAAAAGGAAATGCTAGTAAGAGAAATGAGAACCAAATGCATTTTGCGTTTTTCTCTCTACGTAGAAGAGTGAGTCAGTTCACTGAGGCTGCTTACGAATGAAAAACACAAAAACACAATCATTCCTGTTGAGTAATTTCTCAGCATCTCATTCAGGATCTGACACTGAGAAGGTAAACTGACCGATGTTTGCTGAATGAGGGGGTGGTGAAAAGCAAGCAGCAGTTCTTATGCACATGCTATCAGTAGGACAGACAATAAACTCTGACCTTTGAATCCAAAGAAAATTATCAATGGAAAAAAAGATATTTTTAAATGAATGCTGCACTAGAAGCTCACAGACGAATTTAGTTTACTTCTAAAATACAAAGGAAAGATGGCAATGCAGGCACCCAGTTCATAAAAAGAACCAGACCTTTCTGTATTACGTTGAAAAATGTTGAGTCAATGTGGGAAACACGAACGCTAATTTATTATCTTAAATCACAAAAACTATGCATTCTTGTTAGCACTAAGCCTTAATGAAATCCTGTTAAGATATCTGATTTGTCTCCCTTAGTCGGCAGTTGCTGAAGGGAAATTAACAAATAATGTAACCTTTTCTGTTCTGGCCAGACTTGTTAGACATCAGTGAAACAAAACCCTCTGGGGCTGCAGCCACACCCGTGGAAGCCAAGCTCCCTAGGCTCAGGACGCAGAGGTGGGCAGGACAGGAAGCCAGCACCTGTCCTGCCCCCACACCCCTGAGCCTGAGGATTAAACACACATCCACCCTGCGGTATAACAGAATAACTGTAATAGGGCATTGTCACAGGATCAGTGTTTTCTGGTTTAAAAATAAACATCAGTATTTATTCAGCAGCAGCAGACTATTCATATTACCCCACCATACTGTTTTATTCAACTGATGTCTTTTAATCAAAGCAATCCATATCATGGCAACATTCCCAGGTATCATAATTACAAATATTTATGGCAAGTTAGATGATAATAGCTTTATTTCTGTTGCGAGTTCTTTCTTTCTTCCCTACTGATTGGGTGCAGACGTTTTCTAATGAAGTTATTTCCATTAAGAAGAACACCTAAAATCATTATATTCATTGAGACAACTGCTCACCCACCTCTACCAGCTTCACTTTAAACTATTACAACTGTTTGTGTGTGTTCATGTCTTTTAAGTTTTTCAAAATACCTCTGTAATAATGATAAAAGTGAAATCTTTGCTTTTCACGGTGGGGTTACAGTGGACAGAGGGAGGTTGGGTCTGTCGACTCGGGGGTGGGGGACCTTGTGCACCCTAACTGACGTTCCTGGAGGCCAAGTCCTGTGTGCGCCAGGTATGCGGCTGATGAGATTCAGACTCAGGAGGAAGTGGGTTAGTGAATTTATCTTGCTGGGGATGCATTTCCACAGCCTCCCTGGCCTGCCTGTCAGGTGATGTGCTTTAGTGGGGTCTGCTGTGGCGGCCCCCTTCGGTGATTTCCCGGAGGGGTCTGGGACCAGCAGCTATGCTGCTGTAATCCCCAGCAGGCCCCTTGTGATGCCGGTTTTTAATGCTGGTTTTTGTTTCATGTTTCACTTACAAGTTATGTAAAGCCTCCACAGAAAGCCTCATCATCACCTTGTGAGACAGACTAGTCATTTTCTTTCTCAAGCCCCCAAATTCATTCCCCAGGAGCGTCACGCAGCGATCTTCAGGCAATAAGAAAATGGAAAATGCACCTTTCTTCACTGTCTGAAGTGTGTTTAGTTTCCAAAAGAAAAATAAAGCAGCATCAGAATGAGAGTCCTGACTCCGTCTACTTTATATGTAAAACCAACCACAGAAGGGATGAAGGCAAACACAGACAAGGTGCATGAAGGGCCCGTGGTGCCAAGGTGGGCCCCCGCTAATTCACCAAGGCCTTTCTCACTGCCCCTCTGAGGGGTTTTTGCAGCTGAAACAGCGTCTTAGAGATTTAGGCCCTTGCAGGAGGCTGCCCAGAGACTGACTTTGTTCCAAACTAGAGGTTCTAGGAAGTTGCCCCGTTTAACCTCCTGGAGGCTTCATTTCCTCTTGTGCAAAACAGAACCCTCACTCTCCAACGTATCACAGTTGTCATGAGGATTGAGTCAATGAGGGAGCATAGAGGAAATGCTCTGCACGGGGTGGGGAGGGTGTCCTAACAACAGCGACTTTCCCTGCAAGGCTACTATCAGAGAAGCTCTGAAGAAGGCTTTTAAAAAACAAAGAGGAGAGTTTTCTCCAAATCCAACCAGGCCGGGAACTCTGAGGGACCCCACTTCTCATGGGGCACAGGGGGTACCGAGTGCCTTTTCTGGTCTTGTGGGACCTGCTCGCCAAGCTGGAGTCGTCGTCTGTCTAACAGCGTGGTGGACCTTCTGAACACAACCCCATTCCTGCTCACATCTCAGCACCAGTGACTGCCACCCAAGGTTCACTGTGCCAGGTCTCCACAGAGAGGGAACTCTGGTGAGTTCATGTAATACTCAGGGCTCCTCCTGCTCCAGCCCCACAGCCTCAACAGGAAGGGACCATGAGACAAGCCGTTCCTGCCCCAGGGCCCCAGCAAGACGCATGTCAGTGAATGCCATCACCAACGGGGTGCAGTGGCCTCTCCACCTGCCAATGTTGATGTTACTCAAGTGTTCAAGGTGACTTTCAAGTCCACATCCACCTCTCTCGGTATTTTATCAACTATTTCACAAACAAACCATAAACAAAAACTTGTAAATGAGCCAGTTCTTTATAGAGAAGGAACTGAAAATGATAAACGGCATTCTATACTGGCGTGGATTCTGAGTTTGCAAATATATTTTTGTGTGCAAAAAAAATAGACACCATTTGAAAAATGTTAAGCTACTTACATATGGTATATATGCTACGCACACACAGCTTGTTTGCAAATTAATTTGAAAGGCTATTTAGCTGTGAGCTATCGCTGCATTCAGTTATATCTGACTCAACTCAGCCTGCAAGTCCAGTAGCGATACTTTCCAATAGCAATTCTTTTCCTGGGATTTGTTTGAAAGCATTTAGGTTTTCACGGATCACTGGAGGTTCTTCATTTTTTCCCCCTTCTGTGTTATGTAGGTATAAGCCGTCTCTCTAGGCATAAACTGTCCACTGGTAAAAATCAATTTTGATTTTATCAGTATTTATTACCGCTGTGCCAGCAGTTTAGAAGACGAGAGAGAAGGAAAACATGCAAACTAGGAGAAGAAAAAAAAAAATTAAAGCCAGGTCCTCATGCCTACAAATAACACAGCCTGCTAGTCTTTTAAGAGGTATTCCGTATGGTGCCAAGGGAGCCTAAATTATCAATTATCAATCAATAAAAATCTATAGGACTCTGTTACTGCTTGCAATCTCTTTTGTATCTGTGAGCTTGGGGGCGGATATTTCTAAACCAGGGAGGGCACTGCCCTCACAGGTGCTATAAGCAGTAACTAGGGCTGCAGGCACGGGAGCAGCCCGACCGTGCCCGCCCAGCCTCCCTTCCCAGCTGACACTCTAACCTAGCTAGTTCCAAGCCAGTTTATTCCAATGACTTGACTCTCACCAGCTCAGGACAGAACAGTCTACAGGCAGGACCACACATCCATCTACCTGCCTCACTCTCAATTTCCAGAAAAGACACCCCAAATCTGCACCCTCTTCCAGGTTCAAGATCTTGAGTGTCCCTGGCTCTTAAAATAATGAACCAGAGCAGTACCTGCTCCACACACGTTCTCCTCTCCTGACATGCTCTTCCCTGACCAGGGTCACTGACGTGAGGTCCGGTCTTCCCATCACTACCCTTCTCTCCCTGGTGGGGGTTCCCTTCTTCCACTCAATCAGAAAGTTCAACAAACAGGTGTTCACCAAGTCCTAACCCCTAAAATGCAAAGAGGTTTAATCAGATGATTAGTTAGAAGAGACAACCTTGGATTTTAAATTTTGATTTTTTAGCTACACACAAATAGCCCACATCCTCTGAGATGTGGATTTCCTTTTTCTAGATGTACACAAAATACTAAGTCATTTTTAAACACCTGAAACACAGGCATCCCGGGCACTCTTTTTGAAAACGTGTCACTTGATACAGGCACCAGCAAATTTGTCTCACGGGCCATATCCCAGCAGCTGTTCTTGTGAATAAAGTTTTATTGGCATACACAGCAACCTCCTTGAAGGAAGTCTTCCGACTCCTGCTCTAAGGAAATGGGGTTGCACTACATCCACAGGCACTATCTGTGCGTGCTCAGTCACATCCAGCTTTCTGCGACCCCATGGACTGCAGCCCGCCAGGCTCCTCTGTCCATGAGATTCCCCAGGCAAGAAACTGGAGTGGGAAGCCATTTCCTCCTTCCGGGGGATCTCCCTGACCCAAGGATCAAACCCGCGTCTCTGGGAGCTCCTGCACTGGCAGGCAGGTTCTTTACCACTGAGACACTTGGCAAGTCCTCCTAATCACTGCCCTTTCAAGGCCAGGAGTTGTAGCAGATTAATCACATAAAGATTAACCTGCTGCAACTGCTACACTGAACAGAAATGGCAGAATGCACACACTTCCCTGCTCATTCATCTCACCCCTTTCCTTAAGTACCTAGGTCCACATGGAATAGACACTGGAGACCAACTTATAACTGCTAGCCAGGCTTCCACAGCTTCATGCGATGGGTCTGTGGTTGGGAACTAGGTCTGTTCAATGTTTACCAAGAGTGTTCCACATGTAAACATATGTATTTCTCATCCATAGGGTCTTTTTTCTTTTTTGATAGGGGTCATTTTTCAGTCAACCTTCCAATGACAAAATAATGATGATAAAACTATTAAGTACCCCCACCCACTCGGCAAAAGTGACAAAATGACAAAAGATCTCTTAATTTGGGGGGGCTTTATTTTTTTTTTTTTTCTTTTTAAGATGCTACATAGTCAAACAGAATTGGATTGGTCTTTTACGGCATAAAATTAATTCACAGTCAAGCTCTCCATCACTACTTGACGGCTCATCCACAGTCCCTCTTGAAGCCCCTCCAGCACCATCCACCACACCCTGGCCCCGCCGAGCTGGCTCCCTCTCCCCGGACCCTCTGCTGCCTGCCTCTCTCGCCCTGACTCCAAGTCAGGGCTGCCTGGGAAGGTCAGGACCACACTGGGGCATGGGTGCTGAAGTGTGGGTGGTGGTGAAGAGAAGAGGAAGACAGACAGCATAGGGACCAGCTACTCTTTCCCCTGGACAGTGACCTCGAGCTGACTGCCGCTACTGAGAGTCCTCTCCCCATGGTGGCTATCAATTATCTACACAGAAGACATTTCCTGGCAGTTCTTCTCCAACGTTCCCACGAGCACACCTCCGTGTGTGTGTGTGTGTGTGTGTGTGTATGTGTGTGTGTGTGTGTGCGCGCGTGTGCACACGTGTGTGCGTGCATGCACATGTGAGCACAGAGCCCTGAACCTTCGGCAGCAACGCCAGCTTCACTCCACGGTGTTAGGTAGCACAGGTGGGTTTTAGGCCACAGAATTAATTATAATCTTGTGACAGAAGACATGAGATGAAATACATTATATAAGTTAAATATGCATTAAACATCTCTGAATAATAATTCAATCTCACTACACGAACCAATAGTTATCTAGCTTGGTCCCTTGAAGAGAACAGCATTCAATGACTTTGACTTCCAGAGCGTTGGGTCAATCAGCAACACACACTCCCCACTGCTGATGAGCAGAGCCGATGCGGCCACAGCTCCGTTCTTGGTGCCTTCAGGCCCTACGCACCAGTCCCCAGGAACTGATGGCCGGGGTGGGCATGGAGAGGCTGCCCGCAGCGAGTGAGCGGCGCGGGGAAGGACATCGACAGGGTGGGCTCCAGCTTCCCAGAGGCCAGCACCAACAGACAGGAAAGAGTGTCATGTTTGCAGAGAGGAATTCCAGCAACATGGACCAAGGCTATGGATGCTTAAAATGACATTCACAACATGCCATTACCATTTAATCATGGTTTCCCTTGTCATTAATAAGGTTCACTCTTTGCCCCAATCATTTACTATGCGTTTTAAACTTTCTAAAAGATTGTTATATTATGTTCTATTTGTGTGTGTGTGTGCATGTGTGCACATGGGTGCACACAAGCGGGGAGGGGTAATTTAAAGGCAAGACCTGTGAGATGTCATCATACATTAATTTCTCTTTACACATGGTTATGATAAATTTAAATCCCACACTATGGCGGACCCATCAATCCAATCCCCGTCTCGCATGCTGCCTCTACAAGGCGATCTTCCCTATGATCACGCCAACGATGAAGAAGAGGACGACGAGCGCCAGCAGCCGGGTGCTCAGGCCCTCCTCCTTCCCAGCCGTGGCTGACGTGGGAGTGGGGCTGTTGCTCTGCACTGTCTTCCTCATCCGAAGTCCGTCTTCCTCCTAGGGGAACAAACACACGTTTCAAAGACAGTCCAAGCCACCAGTACCAGCGGAAGGCAGCTGTACAGCTTAGCAGAGGTTTGGCAGGGGGTGGGAGGGGTGGTGGGAGAGGTGGGCAGGGTGTTATGCCCAGACTCCATCACACGATATAGTCCCAACCTCCTCATTTTGCAAATTGGAGAAACAGCCTACAGAGGAGAGACTGGCTTGAGGTCCCTCTTCTTCCATGCATCCACCACAGTGCTGCTGGTCCCTTTGTCTAAGCAGGGCACTAATGTGGTTCTCTGTGATTTATAGAAAAAAGTTCTTCAGAGAAAAGAATCCCAAGAAATGACCAAGCAGGGGACCTGGATGCTTTTAAATGTAGAGCTCTGTCTATGGTTGATATTTGTTGAGTTACATGGAGACTGCTGGACCAAAATTGGGATGTCTGTAATATCAAAGTATAACTGAACTTGATATACACGTCTCAAATATTTTCTACTTAATGCATGGAATTTCTACCAAAGAAGAAACTATCTTTTTCATACACATGAAGATAACTTGGCTACATTTTCCCCACCTACACAGACCTGTGAGAATCGACACTTTTCCTTTCTTCACAATCCCAAACAGGGAACGCATCAAGGCCTTCCTATTCTAATTACCCTCAATCCATTCCTGACACCCTCCACAACAGCTGCACTTTCTTTTCTTCTCCTTCAGTTTGTTCACACTCATCAAGTATCTGACAGATCTGACAACAGGCAGCCAGCCCCTTGAGCCCACCCCCCACAACACTCACAGCCACCTCTGTGGGACTGGTTATCAGTATTTGTGGCTGTGTCTCTCCGGCTACTCTGGGGCTTATCTTAAGGGCAGGGACTGTCCATGTCTGTATCCCACAGTGCTGGGCACATGGGAGGGTCTTAGGAAATATGTGGCCAAATGAAAGTATGAAACAACACAAAACATGAAATCATTGTCTGACAAGATAAAGAATCTTCTAATGTCAAGACTGGTCTGATAATACTTTAAAGACACTTTGCTCATGGGGCATGGCCAATATTGCTAGCATGCTGATAAATGACTGGTGCTATTCGATTAACTCCAAAAAAAAAAAAAAGGGCACAGCAAAATACAGCATTTATTTTATTGGGTTTATATAGAAGCTATTTCTACCTATTTATCACTTTCAATGGCACAGAAGAGAAATACATTCAAGAAGAAGCTTTAGGCGTATCTTAGACTTTTAGCCACAAGTAGAGTGTCAGCTTCATAATTTACTCCATACTAACAGCAGTCACTGAAAGAGGCAAATCATGATTACTGCAGAGAAAGACGAGGATGCCAGTTCCTAAACTCCGCTGGCCTCCCTGTGTCTCCTACCTCATCAAAGTAAGAGAATGGAAGAGTCACCTGCAGAGAATTTATGGTGGGTAGCTGGTGCTATGCAGTCAGAGAATATGGTGGTTGGGGACATGGTCAAGATGAAAAGAACAGATCAGCCTCAAGACTTAAGCTGCAACAAAAGATCCTACAATCAGATGTTCAGAAACACTCTCTTTAATACTGTGTATGAAAGACGTACTTTCAACACTGGAAGGGGCCTTAACAGGGTTTTGTAAACAGAGGCCAGAAGCCGCTGTGATGGACAAAGATACACAGCGAGTCCAAGTTTGGCTGGTCATTTCCACACTACCGCAGGTCCCCAAAGCCAAGAGTAGCACACCTGCCTCGCTCCAGCACCAGTGCAACCTCACCCCCCAATGCCAGGGCCACCCTCTGAAGCCAGGGCCACTCGCTGGAGCCCCTGGTCCCCTGTAATCTCCCCCATGGATGTGACAGCACCTCAGCTCCAGTTTCCTGACCAAGCTGACTGCAGAAAGAGACCCTACTGCCCCTGGTTCCCTGTAATCTCCCCCATGGATGTGACAGCATCCCAGCTCCAGTCTCCTGACCATACTGATAGAGGATGAGACCCTACTGCTGGACCTATTTAGGATACTCAAAAATCAGAATGATGATTGCCTTAAAATAGAATACAGGTCAGTCTTTACTCTCTTCAAAAAGATTCTCATCCAATGGGGATGGAACAGGGGCTTGAAAATGTGAATTCAAGATAACCACTGTTTTTTTTTTTATTTCAATTTACACTAATGAATTTTTTGTTTGTCTGTTGTCTTTTTATGAGGGGACAAGAGTTTAAATAGTTGAAAAACTACTGCTCAAGGGACACTGGTTCTTAATTTGGGATGCACGTGGGCGTGTGTCCAAGGATTGTTTTGAGAACCTTAGGAAAGGTATAGAAACTTCAGCCTGGAGGAAAAATGTGCAAATATAAGACAACTCCACAAATTGGGTGTTTCATCAACCTCCTCACCCAAGACCATAGTAGCAAAGCTCCCATTTCCTGGAGACGATCAGGAAACAAAATGCCATTACCTTGAACTGCTTGTTCTCCTCCCGAAGCCTCTGGACTTCACTCTGCAGCCTCTTACACTCTTCCATCACCTTCTTAACTTCAGTGTCATCCAAGGAGGAACTCAGAGCTTTAGACACCGTTGGTGTTTCTGTCTTTGATGCAGTTGTGGGTATAATTTTATTTATTTCTACATCATGCTGTTCAGAAATAAATGAAAGCCCAAGTGTCACCAACCACATATTGAAGGACTTCTTCATGCAAAGCAAAGTAGTTCTCAGCAGACACCACCCAGGGTAGCGTTTCATCCACACTGTACAATGTCACATTTACTTTTAAAACAGATCACTTTATCATCTAGTATCTTCATAATCTAAAACTGGGCCCCAGAAATTATGGATGAGGGAAAATAATGAAGCCCGGCTGAGACTAACACTTCAAAGAAAGAGAAAAGGGACTGTGCGCACTGCACTATCAAATTCCTGCCATGAAAAATTAGCAGAGTGTAACTGTGCAAGCTCGGGAGTTATCAGCCACAGATTACTGTCACTACAAAGATCTGAACACCCCCCAGACTGGCTGGGTGGGGGTAGAAGGCCAGAGGGGACGTGGCCCAGAGGACGGTTTGTCTCCTGAACTTAAGACAACTGCAGAGATGGAATGAAGGTGCAACAAACAGCGTCTACGGTATTTCAGCCTGGGGAGGCAATGTGCTCCTCACTTCCCCAGCCACAACTGCACTGTGACCCCCTCTGGAGACCCCCTGGGGTGAGTGATAAGTGGGGACGGCGGGGGGGGGGGGGGGGGGGAGGGGCGTATGGAAGCCCTTGGGGGGTGCCACGCAGCAAACAGAGAACAGCGAGCTCTACCCTTAGTCTCCCAAGGGCAGGGCAGTGAGGCCCTGGCAGGCAAGACCTCAACACACAGAGCTAACCTCTGAGTGCACAGCTGGAGCCAGAATACAGTCCTCAACTATCCACAACTGACAGAATGTGCCGTGGGAAGAGGGAAGGGAAAAAAGGAAAGACGACCACCACTCATTCAAAGAAATGGGACAGTGATGGTGGTCAATTAGCGATCCAAAAAAAATGCTAAGTAGTTTTGACACAAACCATCAGCATTCCTGGAGATCGTTATGGATAATGTTGAGAGCGTGAACATTTCTATTTCCCACCACCAGCTATTAACACCCAGGGTGGTTTAATCTTCTGCACGGGTTTTAAACTGTGTTAACACAGTTTAAGGTTCTTGACTAGGGTGAAGGGAGGTCCATGCCAACCAGGCTCATGCTTTGGTTTCACATAGAGAAAAGTGAGCCAGCAGCTGGGAGGGAGTCACTCCTTATCCTCAGTGCTCAGGCAGCGAAGGGGGTGATTCTCAACAGGAACTGACTCTGCCTCGGGAAGGGCAAACGGGGCGATATCCGGAGACGCTTCTAGTCATCACAACCGGGGAAGCTACTGGGGTGAGGTCAAGGGTGCCGCAGCACACCCTGCAAAACACAGGCCAGCCCCACAGTGAAGGACTCCTGGCCCGAAAGTCAGCAGTGCTGAGGGCGAGAAATTCTCATCTACAAGCACATTTTGACTGAAGAGAATCTGGGGTTCAAGAGGTAGAGAGTTGGTGCTCAGGAGAAATGCAGTTAGGAAGCCTGCAGACAGCACTCTGTACAAGGCAAGCTGAGCGCTCACCACCGCCTGTCCATCAAGCACCAGGATAAATGGCAAATTATTCTGTTTTTGTCTTTCCCACTGTTAAATATAACAGCAACCTAGAACTTTGCCCAAGTCAAAGAAGCTCTTCGGAATTTATGACATTTCAACAGTCAACAGGTTGTGCTTTTCAAAGGCAAAAAAAAAAACATTTCAAGGAGTTCTTTCTGTGAATCTTTCAAAGGCAGATTTCACAAAGGCCCACTTATTTGTTGACTTCAGCTCATTTTTCTCTTCATACATCAGAAGAAGGAAAATAATTTGCCAACTTAAATCTTGGTTTTTCAGGAGATGGTATGCAAATAAGTATCAGCTTGCAACATTCAATTATTGTTAACTATAAACATACTTACTGGTTTATCATTTTCTGCTGGCAATTCAAACACACATCTAAGTTTTGAATCCATAAGGTCTTCTGGTTTTGCCTCCTTCCACTAAAACAATTTAAATTCAATAATCAGAATATTATAAAGCTGCTAGAAGAATGATTTTCTTCCTATAACTGACAATTTCAGAAAAATATGCTTAATGAGAAAGCCCTGATGTACATCAAATAAAGAACTTAAGTCTGCTGAGATTTCAATATTTTTAACGTGGCAAGATTAAATACACCAGCTCCCCTGAATATTGATTATTCTTCACCAGCCCCAGTCGTGCTGCCTGACTCCTCCACGTCCACCAGCGCTCCTTGTCACCAGGCTGTGAAAAGCACACAGGACAGAGAAGACAACCACTGGACCCAGAGGAGTCTTCTAGCCTGCATCTAGATGGCCTAAGGACATCTGGGTTCCCCTTAAGAGAATACAACTTACTTCGCAGGGCGTGTCTTTCTAAGCGGAAGCCCATACTACTTGGCGGTGATTTTAGAACACTGCTAACTACCAGCAGGGCACGGGAAAGGGAAGGCCACTCTCTGTGACCCCTACTGTCTGGGCTGACCTCCACTCCCTCAGCCTGCTGGTAGGAACATGTTCCTGACTAAATCCATGTTCTGGGAGGAGGCACTCCTGGCTTACTGGCTCCTCATTTTGGCAGAGGAGAACAGGAATCCCAGGTGTTCTGAGAATTATAAAGTAAACCTGTACAGCAAGAAGATGATACAGCAAAAAGAACGAATTCCCCCACCCTGACCCCAGAACCATGCAGGAGGCAGAGAGAGCAACAGGTACCATAAGTCAAAAACGGGAAATAATCTCTGTGTCAAGCAAAACAGGAACACCAAGTAAGCCATGGTGGGCACAGTCATGGAACAGCATGCCATTCAAGGGATACCGAAGAGTGTTTAACTACATGGGGAAAATTCACAGAATATAAATGAAGAAACGGCAAGCAGTGTTTTAAGTCTGCTCCTCTGTTATACACACACACACGTGCACGCACAGATACATGTGCCTGTGTGCGTGTATCATAAGAACTTCAGGCAAGGATCATCTCAGCGTGCTAAAAATCACAGAGTGAAAGACTGCTGGCAGGCAGGAAGTTCAGTGGTCTTCGAGGATCTGACTGCTCTGAGTATCACAGATCACCCATCCCTTAACCACAGGGGCAAACGTGCTCTGCACTGGACAGAGCTAGCAGTCACCACCCTAACCAAGTAATCAGACCTGGTGTCACCGAAGGAGGGGTATGATGCACACAGGACACTGCCTTGCAAAAAACCAAAAATACCGAACCTGAATTTAGTCATGAGGGAATAATTAGATAAATCCAGAATGTGGGACATTCTACAAGGCACCTGGTCTAGACTGTAAACAGGATGAGTGTGCACTAGTAGAAGAACAACGAAAGGTCATTTCTTGAACAACTGGGAAAGGCTAATATGGGTTTCTCTCTTAAACACATTACTGAATTAATGTTAAGCCTCTCAGCCATGAGTGACAAGCTACTTAACAGGACTGAGCCTATGAAAGAGCCTGCCCTTGTTACAATGCATACAGGGATGGTGAAGTTTCATGAACAGTGCATCTTACAGTCAGGGAACTCAGCAAAAAACAAAGTTTATGACAGAAAAGAAGCAAACGTGGCAAACTGTTAAAAGGTGAATCTTAGCAAAGGTTAGAAGAGTAGGCACTACTGTTTTTTCAACTTTGAGTACATCAAAAATATGAAGAATAATATTTTAAAGTAAAGAAATAACAGGCTCTCACTAACAGTGGTTGGGTCTAGTATAAACAAACTATAGGTCACATAGCTTTATTTTTGCTTGTTTGTATATATCCCAGATTTCCAACGAAGTACATTTCATTTTTTAATTGTTATGAACATTATCATGAAAGAAAGTAAAATTCACTTTTATTGTACCCTGAGGCCTGGCCTATAGCAGCACTCAGATAAGACAGCTGCCAGATATTCTGCCACGTGCTCTACACACAGCACATTTAATCCCACAGCAGCCCTGGGAACTAGGTTTTTTCCCCCATTTTACACACAACCAAACCCTCAAGAGAGTTAATGAAAACTGCCCAAGGCCACAATGTTAGTAAAAGGCAGAGTCAGCCTCACACCCAAGACACCCAAGGCCATGCTCTTTCACCAAGCCATGCAGCAAAGCCAAACAGAACAGATTCTTGGAGAGTCCACGTTGTGCATTTGCCATACATTTTTTTGATCATACAAAGTAGCATGAAGAGACACACCATGTTCCAGGAAGTGAAAGTAGTGAATGTATCAGTAATTATTTCCGTGAGGAGGAATGTTAACACAAAGCCTAAGATCGCTGGTCTCTCTGAAACCTCAAATGTCTAGTTTACCCTTCACTTCCTGCCCAGGAGTTACATAAGCATGAAGGTGGTCAGCTATGCTTTTCTAAGACTGAGAGAAATGGCTGTGTGGTCACACAGGGGCCTGAAGGTAGGATGTGCATGAAACAGTACTTCAAACAAAACTTCGAAAGAGAAGAAAAAAAACATAGTGTGAATCCTAGCTAACTCGAATTTGTAGGCATTCCTTTGACGACTCCAGTCTTTAAGTTTCAGCTGGTGATCTGGAAAGTTGTGAAAATGTTGAGGCAGTCCTGCCCTTCTTTTCCAAACTGTGAGGACTAGACAGTCTGTCCTCCCTGGTGCTGTGGATATTAAGGGTCTATCAGTGTACTGTGACTCTCACTCACAGCACCAGGATGCCTGCTGATTCATTCACGCGTGCAAAAAGCTGGGGGTAGAACTGTCATTATAATCATCTTCCAGAAAAATCAATACAGGTGGGGCTCTGTCCCCATGGCTACCAAAATCCGTGGGCGGTCAAGTCCTTCATATAAGATGCTGCTGCTGCCGGCACTTCACATCCACCGAGCAAAACCCAAGAAATGGGGGGTCAACTATAATGTATCAATTACTTATTTTATGAAAATGAAGTCAACTTATTTTCACCAAAATTAAAAGATGGAGTTGAACATGTATTTAAGGGGAGGAGGGGTAGAAAAACTGAAGGAATCTGGGTGGGGGCAGGGATACAACAACAAAAAAAACAAAGAATTGCACTTACTAGAACCAAGCAGGGGGAAAAAAGCCTAAAGGGTTGAAGGATATTTAGTATTCAACTCTCCCACATCCCTCAAGGTTCTGGGGGATGGGGAAGAAGAGGCAGAAAGCATTTTCTAGAGTAAAAACTGCCCTTTTCTGTAGGAGGAGGGAAGGGGGTGAAGGGAGAGAACCCTCAGACCATTCAAGACACAACCCACCAGAACAAGGGACTGCTGAAGGAAACCAAGTAGAAAAGTCAGAAGAGTGTTCTAAAAGTTACGTAAAATGTTAAAATCAAAGCTCTAGAAACCCATAAAGGCAGTCAAAGTACAAACCTCCTGAAAAGCACCATTCCCCTTTAAAAACAATTCTGACATATTTTGAAATGCATGCACCCACAATTCTGCACCTATTCTTTTTTTTTTTTTAATTACTGGGGGGGAAAAAAAAAAAGCATTCAGTACTTACTACTGCTTCCATATCAGAAGTGTCAGTTGGAGCAAACATAGACTGAACCATAAACTTGTGTTTACTTTTCTCATTGGGATCATAATCGAAAGGCTGTAACATCACTGAGAAAGAAAATATTTCATTAGGAGGGTCAGAGCTTGGTTACCGGCAGCCATTTGTTACGTTAATACTCGCACTTTGGTGGTAAAGCAGTTCACCAGGATGCTCTTCTCTGAGCCTCATGAAGCCCCTGGTAAAGTGAGCAGTTTGAGATGAGCAGCCTCTTCCCCACCCTGTGGGTCTCAGAGCTGAGGTCAGGGACATGAAGGGACTTGCCCGAGGTCAAACAGCATGCAGTGGCAGAGCCAGGATCGGGGCTTAGGACCCAGGTCTTCAGACTCGCAGCCCCTGATCTGCCACCACGGCACACCTGACCAAACTCCTGCCACAGGCCTTCCATCCAGGTCAACCAGACACAGACACCTGTGCCTGTTCTGCTCAGGAAGGCACCCGCCAACGATCTCCTCAGGAACTAAGGACGGTCCACGACATCTGAGGAGCAGTTCAGGCTTCTCTCTGTGCTATTCTCCATGTCAAGACTGTCATGGTCACACTTCAAACACAATTTTGCCAAGGATGTTAGAGAATTCTCACAACCCGCACCCTCACAGCATGGAGAAGACCCCACCAGCTTTCACAACCTTTCTCTCAAGAACCTAGAGGACTCTCCCTTGAAGGCTCCCCGGACCAAGCACACCCACTGAAGGAGGGGCTGTCCTATTCTGGCCAGCCTCCTCAGGACCTACCACCCTACCCCACTGAATGATGGCTGCTTTAAAACACGAGGTTTCCTACAAAGCTTTGAGAAACCACACATCTAGTTGAGCTCCCTGACACCTAACTTGTTCACACACAAGGAAAGCCTGCTGTAGCCCTGATGAGAGAAGAGCTCCCCGGGACTGAGAGTCCCTCTGGGGCCAGAAGCTGGGCTCTGCCCTTCAGCTTTACCATCACTTCAGTTAATCCTTCAGAGGCAGGGAGTGTTGCAGAAGGTATTCTGATGCTTACTTCCAGATGGAAAAACTGAAGCACAGAAAAGTTAGCTAACTTGCCCAATACCATGACAGAGGGGTCTGACTGGAGGGCCAAAGTTCAGGGCCACAAAAGGGCTGGATCTCTGTCCGTCCCCACCAGCACCTCCTGTGCTGGCCACTCACCAGTGTTCTCCTGCCTTTGAGCCCACTGAGAGCTTCCTGGGTCCTTAAAGCCTCACAGCCATCCACCCCTGCAGCAGACAACCGGCCGTGCCCTAAGCCTGGTTTATAAAGGAACCCAGGACCCGACAAGGTGAGGGACCTGCTCAAGGCCACCACGCTGGTAAGCAGCAAAACATGCAGTTCAGCACCCCTTCTGGATCCACACTGGATACTGACACAAGGTGGGGTCATGTCCCCAGATCCCCCATCACAGATCTCACGCCTGAGGAGGAGGAACGCAAACATCCCTTTCTGTCATGCAGGTGCACGGGTCCTTTCTCTCTCAGGGACAGAGAAAGTCTATCAATAAAATAAATATGTTCAATCTGAGGATCTGATATTCAAAGTGAAATCATCAGCAGAGAGAACACAAAGTCATTTAAAACAGGGACAGGGCCACTCCACTTGAAATTTTATTCTTACAGATGTAAAGGCATGGCTCTATCCTGGAAAAGCGGTTCTTGCTGGTGGCCTGGGACCTGAAATGGAGACAAGTCTGCTGCTGGCATCGCTGAGCTAGCAGGAGCTCTCCTGGAGCATTGCTACATACTGGGGCTTGACAAATGGCCAGACTAGCAGGTTAACACCACAGACTTTTATTCTGAAAGCTGAATTTCCATTGCATTTTTTCCACCTCTAAGACTGCGGTAAGGAAGATGTATGTGATAAAGAAGCCACTGTCTTCACACGCACTGTGATCCTGCCTGGACAGGGAATGTCAGCTTTACTGGAGTTGGGTCACAGTCTCCCAACTACTATCAGATTAATGTTCATTTAAAAAAATTAAAGTGAATTAGGTTTTGAGAATTTCATATCTCACCTGGCTGTGACAAAATCACACTCTAGTATTTTTCAGAATGGGAAAGAACTTAGTCTTAGACTGCACTTAGATTTCAGTAGGGCACAGGTCTAGCAGAAACACTGCCTCGTCCTTGAGGCTCTGCTTTCCCAGCTGTGAATGGCTTCTAGTCCTCCACTGTGGAGGCCTCTAAGGCTGAGCCAGGATTATCTGTAAAGATGGCCCAGGAGGTGATAGCAATCAGAAGACACTGCTAATTCTCAGAGAAGTTGGCTCTTTAGCTTTAATAACACTGGGTCACACACAAAGAACGGCTGCATCCAGAGACCCTAAGACAACCCCACATAAACAGCTGTTTCCTCCCACTCTTTTCCCCTTTCCTCCAGGACCTGCAAGTCAGAAAGAAGGGCGTGTGGGTTGCAGGCCCATCCTACAGTAAACTGACCCTTTTCATCTCTCCATCTCGCACCATGCTCCTGTCTCCAGTGCCTTCACAATGTCCCAAGAGAAAAAGGAAAACCACTTTTACTGGCACGTAGTATGGACCAGGCACCAAAGAAGGCATATTTTCCTTAGTTCTTCCACCAGTCTTCACAACAATCGTAAAGATGGCCACGTCTTCCTTTTCTAGATGAGAAGACAGGGCTTAGAAGGGCTAAGCAGTCTTGCTTGGGCCCCATGGCCAGTATTAACTGATGGACCAGTACTCCACACTGGTTTTGCGTCCACGGCACAAGTCCTCCAAGCATTACTCGCAGACCACGAGACACCCCCACCCCCACGTCAGGTGGTCCACAAAGTCAAAGCTGGTCCTGATGATACCAAGACATCACATGTCTTTTCCACTGCATTGCTACCTCCAGTAACGGGCACAAAAGCAACAGTGGGTGAACCTGCTGGTGCCCGAGCGGATGGCAAGCACTGCCACTCACGTGCAGTGTGGCATCTCTGCTGCCCTGGGAAAAGCACTTGTGTAACCATTCCGAGTTGTGAGCTAAACTGGATACTTTCTCATGGAACCACTGACAGAAAAACCATGGTCATTCACACTTGGGTATATGGCAGATATTTTCCTAAAAATGAATGAAGTGAACCGGTCACCGTTAAGGAAAACAACTTTTAACTGTTGTCGGTGATAAAATCCAGGCTTTCAAAAAAACTTAGAATCTTGGGAAACCTCTCTCTGCTACCATGAGCTTCACAGTTTCCCCAGTGAGATCAGTAAGGAGAGTTAACAAAAGTACGTTTTTGATACTGGATAATGAAATATGGCGACAGCTGAAAGGTCTGTGTAACTCAGCTGGCATAATACTACCAAAGCCATCAAGTGCGAGTGAAACCAATGCATCTTGGTGAAACAAAGTTCAAATGGTTTATTGGCATGGTGTCAGAGTCTACACTGTACTGATGAACTTGAAAAAAAAGTGTTGCTCGGCAAGTTCTGGCTGATACTATTATCAAAGAAGAATACCTACAATTACAATACATATCAGTGGTAAAGGTGGTTTTACTTTATATACATTCACTGAAATAACATACTGTGACAGACCGAAATGCAAAAGCAACTGAGAGAATCCAGCCTGTCGTCTTCTATCAAGTCAGAAATTAAGGAAATTTGCAAAACGTATCAAATGATGCCATAATTTTTTGCAAAGTTATCTTTCACTAAAAATGTGTGAATTGTATTTATTAAAGTTGTTATGAAAGAATACTTTTTAAATTTCTCAGTTTAATTTGCAATACGACAAATATTGATACTACCCACAAACCAAAAAAAAAAAAAAACCTGTATTTTTTAGTCTTTAATTTATAAGCATATACAAAAGGGGCCCTGAGACCAGAAGGTCTGCTACCATCATTCTATATCAGGGTGCCTCTCAGGCCCCTCCAGGAGGAAAATTATCTGGTTGCTAATTCAAGGGAAGGCACTGGTGGCTTCCTACAGTCCCCTCTTGGGAGAATGTGCCATTCAAAAGAGAAAGCAGTTCACACACACCAAGTTTTGAGCCCCGTGTGCACACCTGCACACACACCTGTCCCTGAGAGGAGGAGACTGAGGCACCCTGTGCTCGGCTAACCAAACCACCTTGCCGCAGCGTGCTCCCCTCTGCAGGTGTCACCGTCTTATACCCCTGCCACCCTCAGAACTCACAGATGTCATCAGCCCAACTCCAGGCCTAAAGCGCACAGCCTGCCAAGTCGCCATGCGCAGAGTTAGAAGGACCTCAAGAAGACAGAACTTACACAGAGACCTCCGAGCACACAAAGTGGGTACTGGTGGCAACTAACCCACCTTACAGGAGCACTGGAGAAGGCAGAGGGGCCGGTCAAATACCCTCTGTAAAGGGCAGGGACTCGTAACATAGACGCACAGATGCCCAGTGCACCCTTAAGGCTGGCAAGGAGAAAACTTCCAACTGTGAGTGAGAACGGTGGCCACTGGTGACCCTCAGGAAGCGCAGGGTGTGAGACGGGTGCTCGGCCCCTCCCTCCCTGCAGCGACTCTCCTGCCTAGAGCAGCAGGTGGAAAACAAGGTGTCTGCCACCTACCAGCTCTCCCTTCCTGTGGGCTCCCCGATCAGCGAGCAAGAGTGAGGAGGCCAGGTGGCACCCAGACTTCCTGAAACTTCAGGAAGGCTCCTGGACCTCAGCATCTGCATCGTGCTGCCCCCAACTCGTGCCCAGAAGTCTGTATTTCTCAGCCACTATCATGTCATGTCAAGTTCAATTTGCTATACCCTATTAGCTGGAACTTTACGAGAACATGACAGAATAAATGTTGTTAATCGTTTGTTCTCTCAGCTCCATACATGCAAATTGTGACAGAAATTATGTACTTTTTTCCATGACAGGCTATAAAAGAGCTCCCCATTAACTTAATTTATTTCACTTGAATTCCAGAGACACTGATGATAAAACCCTCTTAAATGAACCATCTATCCTACTTTTAAAATGTATCGCTGATACTACATTAAAAAGAAGCCCGTTACCAGGAGACGGCCTGGAGACCAGGTCACCACTCACCAGCACTAATGCTTTGTGATACAATGTCAGCTGAATGCAGGTTGCAAAAGTGGGATCCTGTTGGGAAAGGGCTTTCACAGTCATAAAACACTAGATCAATAAGATCGGACTTTCTTCAGAAGACATGCAGAATATACACTACTTAACACACACAAGTGCACACACCTCGGAGAAATGACTTGATTAAATGCTGCATAAAAGCTTATGAGAACCCGGGCAAGTCACAGATCACTTTCATCTGCATTATAATGGCAACTGAGCAAATGAACAAAAGCTTAACAGGCACCTTGGCACCTGCTTTATTATTATTTTTTAATCTCAGAATTTTATCTTTAACGTGCCTCTCTCCTTGTTCACATGACCACCATCTCAGTGCAGGCCTCCTCCAACATCCAAGTTTCTCCGACTAGATCTCCCACCTCCTCCCAATTTCTCTCAGACAAGTTCTCTACAGAGCCCCTGTAACCCACATATCCCATCTCCCCCAAGTACCCGGTTCACCAGCTCGATATTCCTCAAACCAAAAAAACCTATTTCCCAAGTAAAAGACAGTCAATTCACGCCCACAGTCTCGTTCTCTCAGTTTCCTGATATGATCCAACAATTGGTCACGCTGCTGGTCCAACAGGCAGGCGCAGGGTGCTGGCCATGCCCACACCCCCAGGTGTTCTCCACGGCCCCTCTTACCACGGTGGCCTCAGGTGGCGAGCACATCCCTCGTGGTCCACCTGCCCCACTCGCTTCTCAGTATGTCACTCCTTCTCGGGCTTCCACTGACTCTGAACCTTCTACTAGTCTGACTCTGTAACGAGGGGGTCTCCAACTCCAGCTTGCAGTAGACCCACCTGGAGTTCGTGTTAAAACACAGGTGGCAGGGTCCCACCTCCAGTTTCTGACTGCACAAGTCTGGGGTGGGGTTGAGAACACGTCTTTCAGACCTGTCCCCAGCTGCTGCTGGTCCAGGAACCATGCCCGGAGAAGGCAGGCTGAAAGCACCCCCCAAAGGCCGTCTCATCCTCTCGTCCTTACTGGGGATTTACTCTGTCAGCGGACACCACCCGTACAGAGCTCTCCCACAGGCTCACCTTTCCCATGCTCACTCTTCATCTCCTGGTTTAAGACAGTGGTTTCTAAACTTCTTATCACCACTGTCCTCTCACTATCTCTTCGCTTTTATGCCTCTGTCAAACTGTCCTCTACCAAACTGCATTTACAACGTCATAATGAAGTCACTGCTCCACTTTCTTGGAAACCGATCAGAGACAAACCAGAACTCTGCCAACAGCTTACAATAACCAGTGTTACCACAATGAGGTGACAGAATTCTAGCCTAAAGCAAAGGAATCAGACATTTTAGTTAGACGAGGTGCCCTTATCAGGAATAAATTTATCGTTTCCTTCAGGATGCTCAAAATGTTAAAAACAAGACTAATTTCCTGGACTTATGCCTATTCAGGGACCCATGGATAGAACTATGAGTCTAGTGGGTAATTAATCTTATCTACTTATAAATTAGTTGACGTGAATTGTCTTTGCATTCTCTAAAGGATCTTCCGGTTCAGTATAGCTCATCTTAGATGATAAACTCCTCAGAGTCTGATTAACTTATTTGTGCCCTGTTTACAGTACAAATGTACCCCAATACTGCTGGAAATGAAGAGTGCGTCATATACATGCCTAAGAACATGGCTCACTCATTCTCTTTCATAAATATCTTTTAAAATGCACATCTATTTTCAAAATTCCAACACACTCTCCTATCTCCATTAATGCTTTATAATGGAATCCCACATAGCCTTTCCTGAGCACTCTCATGTTCTGATTATCAACTCACAATACATCTGTCTTAATCTGAACCACATGCAAGGGCCACTGTGCAGGGAGAAGGGTCTGTCCTGAGGCTGGGGTTAATTTCAGACCCCTGTTATCTCTCCCATACTTGTCCTCTGGGGTGTTCCTGTCCAGGCCTTCACTGTGGCCACCTCTCACAGCTCTTCCCTTTCATTCTGGCTTGTGATGGGCTGGACATCAGAACAGGTTAATAAAGAGTCTAAAGTAAGAGTATAAACAGGAGAGTTAAGGTTAGAAGCCCAGGTGTATCAACGTGCAGGGAGCTGCCACCAGTGACAGGAAAATGGCTCTTGGCTGCTCCCAAGTTGTGCTTGGTTTCTGCTCCTTGGCCACGCTGTAAGAGCTGAAATTACTTTTGTCTAAGTGAGGTGGACTGAATGTACTTGGATAAACCCTCTTGACCATGATCTTTTAAAATGGAAAGAATAAGGAAACTGTGTTAAACTCATAAAAAGTGAAACATGGGATTCTTCTTAAAAAACTTTAAAATTAAACTTTTAAAGAAACCATGAAAAGCACAATTAAGCTAAATTTTTATTGGTAATCTACCCCCCTCTTTTTAAAAAAGAATTTCAACTCGGGGAAAAAGATTAAAGACATCTTGTAAGAACGACTCTGAGTTGTTCTTATCTGAGAGTAATAAGCCTGATTCATGAAAACCATCTATAACAAGGTTTCGCTTATCAGAGACTTCCAAAGCAGACGATCACACGAAGAATGATGCTGTTAAGATGCCCGAATCCCCCAAATACAGCTCCCGCTATCAGCACTTGACAGACGGATGCCTGACTTCCTTCTGTAAGGGCAGTGGGCTTAGACTCTGGTGCTAATCACCTAAAAGCTGCCGCCCAAGGTTGGCTTGTTCAGGGCAAGCGGGCGGCTCCACTAAACTGAGTCAGCAAAATCTTAGAAGGATTAATTATCAATTGCGATCCTACCCAATTACATTAATTGACCAGTGATTCCATCCAAGAAGAGCTGCTGATATTCATTCTCTGTCCTCAGGATTTTACTGGAAGAACTCTGTGCTTTAAATGTGATTGAAGTAAGTGCTGAAAAGGGCTATATGTCAGGAATGAACGTTGTTCCTGAATTCTTTGAATTTAAAATACAGATTCAGACACCAGAAGATTTGTGCCTGTTTGTCTTTAATCCACTTTCGATTCCCAGGGTACACTTAGTAAAGTGTATCTATACCTAAATAGTGGTATCTTTAACGACTCTTTCCAAGGCCCACCCCCCCAACCAGATATTTCAAATTTCTAATTTGCTTGGTACATAGGCAACCAATGTGCATAATTGAACTGCAAATGGAAGCACGCTTGCTACTTTAGTGAAATTAGAATTCAGTGAAGGTTATAAAAATATTAAACTTAATATCATTTTACAGGAAGCGTAAGTATTTTTGATGGGCCCATAATTTTACCACTTCACCTGCTGTATCTGCTGGCAAACATGGTTTGGAATATTAATGGAAAACTCCCTCATTATTAAACTGCAGTATTAAAAAAAAAAAAAACAAAAAAACCCTACAACCACTAACAGCTTACCACAAAGACATTTTCAGAAATTATCTACCTTAAAAATATTTCCCCACCAGACAGTTCAGAAAACAGATTTAATTTTGTAAAGCTAGAACAAATGGAGAGACCCCCCACTGCTTCAAACAATTCATTAATTCAAAAAGTTCTATTTTCCTTGCATTTAAAATCTCTGGGGGAAAAAATCCAATCTCCTCTTCTCCAATCTCCATTTAAGTGTGCCTATTTTGCTGAGGTCCAGGTTTGAATAATTCAAAACCATCTCTAGTAGATGGTGTGTATCAAGGAGCAAGGGGCCAAAACCATGGCATTCTGGGCCAATTAATGCAAACACAAAGCACCCAGCACCCTCCCACCCACTGCACTGCCTCATCCAGCAGACAAGACCCTGACGGGGCAATCAGAAAGAGATGAAAGGAGGACCTACCCTCATCTAAAGGGCAAAGAGAATGACTCACTCAGAGACTCAGGTGACTAGACCCCACAACAGCCCGCTGGGAAGTCCATAAGTTTCCAGCTATGGCACTTAAAGCTCAGTTCATACCGGTTTCCAATTGTAACTTCACCACCCAAGTTTATGACACGGGGATTTGTTCTGTTTAAGGACCCCAGTATGCAACGTACCATTTTCTGAAGAAAATAAAACAGGTCAGAGCTGAGACTTTTGACACAGAATGTGAGGTCCCAAGTATCAGATTAAGCTGACGGCGGAGAAAAGGCTCACAGGGTATGTCTTCAAAGACATCAGACAGCTAGAATGTCTCTTTCCCCCATAAAAACCCTGACCTGCAAGCCTTCAAAACCACAGTCTCTCTGGCCAGCTCCAGATACCATCTTCTTCCTCCTCTTTCTCTCCCGGCTTGCCCCCCTTCTCTAAGAATGATTTATAACCTTTCCTAGTTGCTATTAGGATTTTCAGAAATGGGGGAAAGAACAACTTCCTGTACGGTACGTTGCGACATTCTGTGTAGACAGGGCAACATTGCTAGTTATTTTCAGTTGACCTGATGACCTCCTTTTCATATTTGAAAATCTACTAGTGACTTTTCACTATAAACAAATGCATATTACGTAAAGAAGAAAAACAAACATTTCTTAAATTAGAATTAGAAAAATTCCATAAATTAGTAAAACGCATCAAACTGATGTATTTCTAAAACTGCAATTCAGATTATGTACAACCCACCTTCAAAAGAAACCAGCCAGTCTTTGTCAAAGTTAGTGGAGGAAAATGCAACCCCACTCTTGCACCACACTTCCAGTTAAAATTCTGCAGCACTGGTAAAACACTCTGACGTGAATACCATTCCCTCCATCTTACAAATGAGAAAACTACAACGCTCAGAGGTTGGAGTTTTGGCCAAAGACCGGCCAACAGGCTCAACAGCAGGGCGTGGGTTTCCTCTTGGGTTTCTGCACCCAGGTCTACTCATCTCTGAGTAGAGTGGGTGCAATCCAGCTCAGCCACGCACGCCCACAGAAGGGAAGCTGGCCTTGAACCCTCTGCACTGCCCACTGCTGGCGTCCTCCTCCTCCTTCTGAGGAGAGGCTCCCAGTTGAAGGAACCTGGAACTCCACGTTCTCACCTAGATGCCATCACATGGCTGTGTTATAAGAGGACCCTTGAAAAAGTACAATGCTTTCTGCCCCAAGACACAACTGTCTAATAAACAATACAGTGGCACCTCAGCACAGAAAACCCCAGCAAGTGGAGGCTGGCCTCCTTTGCCGACAGGTGAAGCTGTCCTGGAAAGGCAATGAAATCAGGCTTCACCCAGGTGCACCTCAAGTACTGAGGCCAACGTACACCAAATAAAAACAAAGGAGCCCTTTCTCATGTGTAAGCATAATCTTGTCTCATTAGAAGTAAGGCCTGCAAACACAAGGACATTTTGTTATTCAACTGCTTTTTTCCCCAAGTACATGATACTCTAAGAGCCAAGGTATTTTGTTTCATATTTATTTGTAAGCGGAGCCATCCCGACACTGCTGAGGCAGTTGCTGTCCAGTCACTAAGTCATACCCGACTCTGCAACCCCATGAACTGCAGCATGCCAAGCTTCCCTGTCCTTCACCATCTCCCAGAATTTGCTCAAATTCATGTTCACAGATGCCATCCGACTCCCTCTGTCGTCCCCTTCTCCTCCTGCCCTCAATCTTTCCCAGCATCAGGGTCTTTTCCAATGAGTCAGCTCTTCACATCAGGTGGCCAAAGTATTGGAGTTTCAGCAACAGTCCTTCCAATGAATATTCAGGGTTGATTTCCTTTAAGACTGACTGGTTTGACCTCCTTGCTGAGGCAGTTGGTGTCACCAAAGAGCCACTGGATCAGGACAGACACCTGGCTTCCACTACCAGCTCTGCCATCATCACCACAGGGGCACTCAGATGCCCCTGAATGATTACCCCACCCTCCACCCCCTGAACCTTTCCTTCTTATCTGCAAAAGGAAGGCCACAACCACAAAATCTTGGTCTTCCTTAGCAGACAATCACAAATCAAAACAAATGCCCAGGGTTAGTTATTACTTTAAAAACCACTCCTCTGATGGGGGAGGGGTGAATCTTTCTGAAAGAGATACACTTATGCTCACCCATTCATATTTAATATCAGAAGGCACACCTACACTGCACATCTGACTGTCGAGACTATTTTATTCAGGAAACGATGTTGCTGCCCCAAATTTACTGTGAAAACTGGGTAAAAGTCTCATCTACTGACAACCGTGCTTAAATGTGTCACGGGCAAGGAAATCAAGAGGTAAAAAAGAAGTCAACTTTAAAAAGGGAATAAAAAACATCATTTGCCCTTGATTTCAACAGAAAAACTCAAACCACATGAATCCAAGGAATGCTGAAATGTCAACATCCTGGGTCCCCCTCCCTGACCAGTGCGCTGCAGTGCAGAAGGTTTGGGGACAAGAGCCAGACAAGCAGGATCTATGTCTTGGTTTTGTCACTGGTCAGCTTCGTGAGCCTGTGGTCACCGGAGTCATTCTGGTACAATGGGGTAAAAACAATGCATTCCACGCTGGGCAGGTAACAGAAATTACATGAGATAATATGTGTGCAGACCCAGCACAAAGGAGATCCTCAACAAATGTTGGCTCCCACCCTCCTGATTCCTCCTGGATAATAACCTGATTCGAGAGTCAGGTCTTGCAGGCTCAGAGAGAAATACACAGGGGGACAGCCGGTGTGGGCGCACCCTAATGAGAGAACCCAGAGGATGCAGGGAACAAGAGTCTGCAGAAATCATGAGATAATGAAACACCTTATATCTTTCCAAAGAGGTGAGTCATTTTCTTTCAGGTGTCAAATGAATAGCCAAATGTATCACAATCAAAATCCGTCAGGAAAAAAGTCAGCCAGATACCCATTTCAAATGAGGAGTAGCTTCTAATGATGCCTCAGAGCCCTTGGTGACAGTCTCCTGATACTTGAAGGATTAACACACACTCCCCCAGAGCTCCTCCACAAATACAAAAGGCACTGCTGTATCCAGAAGTCCTAATGAGCTCAAAGTTTATTCCATTTCTAAAATATATTTAAACTCAAACCCATCGCTTACATCTCCTTAATTCTGAAATCCAATTCTCAGTTTGGGCACTCTACCAGCATCTTTTCAAAAGTTGGACTCTGGAAAATAAATGCACTCTCAGACAGAAGGGGGGAAAAAACCCATCAGACATGCACAAAACTTGCACCCTTGAATACACTCCAATTTCCTCAGCCTTCATCTCCCTTAGCTTTTCACAATCAGTAAAGTGCAGTTACCAATCATTGGAAATGACACGAGCTTAATGTCAGAAATCATTTAGCTTAAATAAGAAAATAACTCCATTTAGCTTTCTCCCACAAAGTAAAATTAAGTTTGTTTAGCCCTTTTTTTATTTATTGCCAAAGGGCAGATTTAATTTCAAGGGAGTGAAAACCCAACTCATTCTCAAGTAAAGTCTGATGTTACCACTTTAATTTTGCTCTATCTATTGAGGCACAAAGGTTGTAAGCATTAAACTAAAGAGGCATTAATTATGGAAAAACAATAGGTGAGTGGGACCCACCGAGCTTTTTAATCAGAGGGTAGGGAGCTGGGGGAGGGGGGATGGGGATGCCTATGATCTACCTTTGCTATACTGCAAACACAAGCTTGAAGAGATCCCACTGACTCTAGGGAGCCTTTTTAGCCCACCCTTCAGGTCTTCATTCTCAGAACTTACCAGATACGTTAATCGAGGCCCCTGCATCAATGATGCCACTGTTGGGCCTCACGCAGTACCTACGCGGTGCCGTGGTCTTCACTTTAAAACACACATTTCGATCTGTCGGGTTGCCAAGCTTCAGGTTGGTGGTGACAACATCGGTGAAGGGACCTGCAGAATGAGACAGGGACTGGTTGGGGATCCCATGAGGATCATGCGGAGGAAAGACTGATTTATGGTACGGGGTCAGGGTGGATGTGGAACATGGTTGACCCACGATCATTTCATCATGACACACAGGAGAGATGGGCTGAGGCTGACGCACCAACAGTGACAGCTAAAACCCACCACAGTCTCATCACACCACCAGGCACCTGGCCTAGTGAGTGTTCCAGCAGACAGGGTCTCTCTGATACCTCACAACTTTACCGCCAGACAACAATACTGAGGCTTGGGAGAACGTACCACTTGTCTAAAATTTTCACGGTAGGTAGTGGTAGCAAGGGTCTGCAACCAGGCAGCCTGAGTCCAAGGCCAGCTCTTAACCTATGCTGAACACTGATTTCCACAGTAACCAGATGAAATCTAACAGAGAGAAGGTAAAGGACTAGACTTGGGTCCAAAATGATGATCAAAGGCAGAGTGCCAAAGGCAGCAGATGCAAGAAAGACTTCGAGGTGTTAGTAGTCTGTAAACATAACCACCCCCCCCCCCACACACACACTACAGTGATGCTACAGTGAGGTCAGAGTCCTGCGGGGCAGCCCACACCTAAAACAGCACGTTCACTTTTAACTACCAGGGGTACTGGAAGATTGAAACGAAGCTCAGTGCCCTGAGGGTATTTTCTTATTATTATTTATTCATTTTCTACTTTATTAGATTTTTTAATTAAAAAAGTAAAACATGTTTCTTAAAACAAGCCAAACAATAAAAGATGTCTAAAGAGGAAGTTAATAAGCTTTCCCCTGTCCCCTGAGGTAACTAATATTAACACTGTGGGAGATCCATCCACATCATCTATGCTTACACAAACTGTACATACATACATGAGTGTGTGTGTGTGTGTGTGTGTGTGTGTGTGTGTGTGGTAACAAAAACGGGATCATACTACTCACATTACTCCGAAACTTCTCTGAAACCTGACCCGTAAGGTTTATAAAGGAGTTAGGTGGGAGGGTTGAACTATACTGTCTCTTAGGTCCTTTTCAACCCCTTTTCAAATGTACATCTTTTCACTGTGTACAGCAATGGTGTCTTTGTGCGTCTTCCAGGCAAGCTCTTTACTCCTATCTTTACGTTCACAGGGAATTCAGAGACGGGGTGGGGAGGTATATGTGCCCCTGTGCTCACAAACTAAGAAATACACACAGTTGGTTCATCTGCTCCGTAAGAAGATCCGCAACAAAGACATTTACATCTGTGCCTCAAACATTTTTCAATGAGACTCTGGGCTTCTGAGGACAAGAATGATACCTTACCAGTTTTCACATCTCCGACACAGCGCCTGGCATCTAGTAAAGGGATGGGGGCTGGGGCTGAGAGATGGAGACAGACTGAGAGTCCTTCACCAAGGAGGAAACTGCCTCGTGGATTACCACCAGCAAAATTAAAATCTCAGGCTGCTTTCTCGCCTCTGGAGGTACTCTGGGTATGAAAAATCAATCTGATATGGGCTTAACAAATATAAATTAAGAAATCAATAACGGTGAAAAGAAAGAAAGGAAAAGAGACTCAATTCCAAAATAAAATAAACTACAGCCAGTTCTGCTAGAAAGCTTATTTTGAAAATGTGAATCTGTTTCAATGTGATTGATGTGCATATTAGGGGGACAATCTGAGCATAAAATGAATTTCACATTTGCTTATGTGTGATTTTGTCTGCAAGAAACGCTAAGTGATCACAAAAAACAACATCCAGCTGAACTGAATGGCACAGAGATACAGAAAACACACAACTACACACATCTCCACAACCACCACCTACGTGGGCTCACCGTGCGGCCCTCACAAACTGTAACTCTTCCAACGACCACTTCCACAGGCAAATGTCAGTTTTTCCTGGTAAAGTATCATATTTATTGCAGTATTTATCTATTTCTGAGCCATTTAATGTGTGCTAAACTGTGCTTCTGCTTATATTAGGTTCCCATCTTTATGTGTTTCTGTGACCAACAAAGCTTTTCAGTGTTACGCTTCTAACCTTGTTCCTTCCTCTTAAGTCTTACCGTCTTCTGTGCTATTTTGTATAGGATGGCGATTTTTAGGAATGCATATATCATATTATAGCAGGAACTACCATACTACTGGATTATCTATAGTTTTGTAGTTACTTATACTAAAAGCTACTCCCATTCTTTGAGCAATGACACCTTCAAGAATGAAATGGCTAGGGAATTTCCCAGTGGTTCAGTGGTTAAGACTCCAGACTTCCACCGCCGAGGGTGATAGTTCAATCCCTGGTTGGGGAACTAAGACCCTACAAGCCACGTGGTGAGTTAAAAAAAAAAGTGAAATGCCTAAAAACAATTTCTCCATTTGCTTACCTTTCCCATAAGCCCTGCCTTTAACCCTCTGGCAGCCAAACTGGAAGCCACGAGAGGGGGGCATTCTCCAGGTCCAACTGTGGCCAGAGGTGGGGTGTTCTGTCTCCCCTACTGACCACCACACAAAGCCTCTCCCTACAAGCTACGTCACCCCCTTACTGAGGGTGGGCACCCTGTGGCTCCAGGGGATTTGCAGCCACAGTGAGGGAAAGCCAGCTGACCACGCTGCGTCCTTGTATCAAGCTGTTGGCCTCCAGGGAGAAACAGGACACTTGGTGCTGAAGGCAGCACCTTTATGCGGGATTATCCAGGGCTATACACTCTTTTCTACTCCCCAACACATGCAGTCTGGCTCAGAATGAAGACGGAGGAAGTTTTCTCCCAGTAAGTCTCTTTGCTTGAAATGGTATCACTTCAGCAAGGGTAAAAAAGAAAAAAAAAGAAAACAAAACACAACTATGGTTTCCTGGAGTCAAAGAAAGCAATTAAATAAGCACACAAACACAGCTCAGACCTACATGGGCACGATCACCATGTACATACATTCTTTGGCCCTCACATAAAAAGGGCCCACTACAAGAACTCCACATAAGCATAGCTCCAGCTCTAATGGCCCCACATTGCTGGGGGGAAAGGAGAAGAAAACAGATAAAAAAAAATGTAGCCATCTGAGAAAAGGTGAGCTTTCAAATACAAAGCCTACGGGGGAACAGTACTCTCACTGATAATCTGAATGTGATTCATAAACCACCAGGCCTTAAAACTTTCTAGATACAAGCTGAAATCTGTTCGTTTCAACAAAATTCTGCCTCAAGAACATGGAAGCATCTTCAGATCAGAATGCCAAGAATTCATAAGAGCCCGCAAATCCACATCCACCACCCCAGCCCGCCAAAGAACAGCATTTTCCAAGGTGGTTTGAAGCATACTAAGCAGAAAACAGGGATTTGGCGAGATTTCACTGTGATGAAATTAAGAATATGCATTTCCAACTCAGTTTCCCCTGTCCCTTCCTCCTCCTGCTGCCTCATAAATCAGAGTCAGGGATAAGTTTAAGTGCGTTTTTCCTCAGCAATGACCTTTTCTTCTAGGTAGTCCACAAAAATAAAGCTAATTTAACTGCGGACACTAATCTGCTTCTGGAAACTCCACTGGTTAACCTACTACACAGCAATCTAAATAATATTTTAACCTATATGATTCACTTAAAAAGTAGTCTAGACTATTAAAAAAACAAACATTATTTGTAATAAATAAGTAGAATAAATAAATATCCCAGGTTTCTCCCTCAACACTCAGTCCTAAACCTTTAAGTATTAGAGACTTCTTGGGCTTACGTAGGCCCTTTTTTTTAATCTAGAGGAAACAATACCAAAAATATATGCAAGTGAACAACGTCACTGATAAAACAGCAAAGTCTAATGTGAAAAAATCAAGACATTCTGTAAAAACAGGCCAACCCTTCAATCCACACTCTGGACAATTCAAGAATTTTATTGAAAACAAATTCTACTTGATTTGAGTAATTACAGGAAATAAACTATGTTAGTGTTCTCCTTTTCTCCTGTATTAATGAATTAGAATACGAAAAAATCCCAATAAAAATGATGTAAGAGCTTGTGAGCATCATTCAGATTTTTACTAGTCACTTTCCTTTCATAAAACTGCCATTTCCATTAAAGCATTATATAAAAATGGGATTTTACTATACCAACATGGGTGTTTATCTCCAATGGACTTAAAACACTGCTTACATAGTAGAGTCAATTTTACAAATGAAATATTCAAAAACTAAACTTTCTTCTTTTAAGAGATGAAAAAATGATTTGGTATCTCCAGAGCTGAAGTGCATTCATTTAATCATTTTTCTTTCTAATCTTCTAGTCTTTCAGACAGTTATGCAGATATTTTAAGAACATCTAAAATGTGAAATAGGAGGTCCCCCTAAATGAAACAACATGAGTTTGAGAGAAATTAGGAATATTCCTTAAAGTCCTAATTTTTTTTCTTTTCAGCCATTTGAATAATGTTCTTTATGCCCTATATTATGCATATTCATGTGTGAAAATGCTTGTGAGTTTGCTAGATGCTCATGAATAGCATTAACTAACTTGAATTCGAATTCTGTAACATGCTTTAAAATGTATTAAGATAAAACTAAGCACAGTATAAACCATTTCCTCACTCAGGTTCAGCTTATTGTCATTTGAAAGTGTATATTTTAAGACACGAAGAAAATCTAGAATTGTCCTGTCTTAGAAAGTAAATAATAGAATATCAGCAGAAGTATGCATAGCATTAAAAGTAAAAGCAGAAACCGTGAATCTTTCAGTCTTACAGAAATGGGAGTCTCATAATTATAAAGCTCTGTTTTAAAGGTCAAGGAAACAAAGTCACAAGCCAACAAACTTCTCAAAAGCATGACATAAGATTTCAGCTAGTGGCAATTTCATCAAAAATGGCTGGATAAACTTATCAATCAAGAAACACAAGAGCATTTTGTGGAAAAAGCATTCCATTAAATCTTGAAAGATTTTACCAATATATGCATGGTTTAAGTATTTCCTTTCTGTGACCATTCACTCCAAGATCCATGGAAGAAAAGACTATAACAAAACTCTTCCTTTCAGAAAGAGGAAACAACCATTTTCATAAAAGAATGACCTAGCATTCAGGTCCCAATGACTTTTTAAAAGGTAACAGTGGAAACACCAAGTGAACTCAAAACTCAATCTTGACCTTACTTAACTTTGTAACTTTAAGCAGATCATATCACCCCACATGTAAAGCACAGGACATAATTTAAGGGGTATTAGTTTTACTTAACAATTCAACTAGAAAATAAAGATACACACACACAAAACACTATAAAACCCCTAGAAGATAACATAAGAAAATCTAGATATCTTGGGTTTGACATGACTTTTCAAAAGATACAACATGGAAGGCACAATCCATGAAAGAAATAATAAGCTGGACCTCATTAAAATTAAAAAGATTTGCTCTGCAATGGATACTGTTAAGGAGAATGAGAAGACAAGCCAAATACTAGGAGAAAATATCTGCAAAAGATATATTTAATAAAGAATTGTCACCCAAAATATATAGAGAAAGAAAAAATATATATATAAAGAACTCTTAAAATTCAACAATAAGAAAACGAACAACCGAACTTTTAAAAAAATGGGCAAAAGATCTGGACACCTCAGCAAAGATGATATACAGAAGGAAAATAAAATCTACAGATAGAAAAAATATACAAATGAAAAGATGCTCAACATGTCATTAGGAAATTGCCAATTAAAACAACAAATGAGATACCAATACACACTTATTAGTGGCCAAAATTTTAAACACTGACAGCATCAAAGGCTGGCAAGGATGTAGAGCAACAGTTCTCATTCCTCACTGCTGCAAATTCAAACCTCTGGAAGACAGTCTGGCTGTATTTAAAACACCCACACCCACACACACACAAACTCAATATACTCTCTTACTGCACAAACCAGCAATCACACTCCTTGGTATTTACCCATGGGAACTGAAAACCCACATGCACACAAAAACGTGCACACAGATGTTGACAGCAACTTTATTTATACTGCCAAAACCTGAGAGCACCAAGATGTCCTTTAGTAGGTAAATAAGCTGTGGGACATACAGACCATGGAGTATCATTTCACACTAAGATGAGCTATCACACCACAAAAATTCAGACGCAGATGAGTCTTAAATGCACATTACTCAGTTAAAGAAGCCAATCTGAAGACTATACCCTACATAATTTCAATTATATAACATTCTGGAAAAGGCAAAACTATGGAGATAGCAGTTTCCAGGGCTTATGAAGGAATGGAGGGATAAATAGACTGAGTACAGTGGGCTGTCAGGGCAGTGAAACTCTTCTGTATGATACTACAACAGTGGATAAGTGTTATTACACATTTGTCAAAGCCCACGGGATGGACAACACCAAGGCTGAACTCGGACTTAGACCGTGGACTCTGGGCAACAAGGACATGTCAGTGCAGGTCTATCAGTTGTAACAAATGCACCACTCTGGTGCTGGATGCTGACAGCGGAGAAGGCTGTGCGTGTGTGGGGCCAGGTGCAACTCTGTGCTCCAGTTTGCTGTGAACCTAAAATTGATCTTAAAAAATAAAGCTTTCCATCCTGCCAAAAAAAAAAAAAAAAGAAGCACCCTCAACATCTCAGATATTAAGTATCACTGATTTTAATAGATATTATGTGGATATAATTGGATAAAGATAAATGAACAAAGATGCTGTGTTTTGCTTTTCCTTTTCTGGAGTTCATGAAAATTCTGGTGTTGCAAATAAATATTCTTCCTATGTAATATGTCTCCTGATGTAGTTACAATACTTTGAAACTCAAACTGTGTGTTACCAAGGAAGTTACATACCAATTTGATATATTATCTATCAGGTCTCAGCTTTCCAGATATAAACTTAAGCGTTATTAGTTCCACGCCAGTTTTTTTCACACTGCATTTTTATTTTATACTCTTGCAAACACAATTTAGGTACATCATCTCTCTTTTCTTCAACCCTTCCAAAAAACATGTTACCATATTTCACTTCAACTCTGAAAAGATTACCTTCTGGGAAGGTAATAATCTGTCTCCAGAAGCCTAGGACTCATGATGGATTTTGTTAAGACAATGAAATTATGCTTGAGGTTTCAATACAACAGACTCTGTGTATGGGAAATATATTAAAATGGGGGAAATGGACACTCTAAAGTAAAAACTAGTTGGATAACTTACACATGTCTTCAAAATTGATCCTTTGACAGTCTGTTTTCATTAAAGGTGTCCTACTGCTTCCTGCCTTCCCAACCTACCTGCAGTGCACCAGCATTCTCATTATTCTTCTTGTTTATGTTAGGCTTCCACTTTCAGAATGTAAACTGCCTAGACAGAGAGACTTTTCTTGTTCACTCCTGACCACAGGTTTCCAGAGCATTTCCAGACGTAGCATGGATGCTCAATAAATGTGCTGAAAGATGAGTGAATGGCCATGCCACAGTTCCATGTTTTAAACAAGGCTTTCACTCCTCCTGCACGCTCCCTCCTGGACGCACCACCAGGCTCTGGGTGAATCAACATTGAGCTAGCTGCTGCTCCCTCTGCATGACTGGTCCCCTTTTCATCTTTCTGCACAGGACTCAGAATCAACTGACAGTTCACCTGTTCCTTTCCTGACTGCTTCCCACCTGGAGAGAACCTCCACACAATTCAGCACTGGGTGTCCTAAGCCTAGAACCGCGCATACAGCACACATAGTGAAGGGCTTACTAAGTGTGTGCAGCACGACTGAATACCAGCTTTCCTCAGAGGCAACCCAACCCTGATTCTGACATGTTTCTTGTAAAAGAATGCCTCATCCATAACTTCGCTCTGAAACCATGATATATCTGTGCTGACCATACACAGACTGAAGGTACTATTAATAAAAATGTTCACTTGTGTCAATAAGGCTTCTGTCACTATTATTCTATGATAATTTTGTTTAAAGTTGTCCCTCTAAAAAATGAAAAGTAGATTTCATAGTAACAGATATTCAAAGAGGGTAAGCTCCTAAATAACCATGAATTCAAGAGTAACAACACTGGGAGATTTTTTTTTAATCTATTTTTCTGATTTAATTCTTAGCTCACACATTAATTCAATGTTTTACAAACAAAAATAAAGCTTTGCAATTAATGTGCCTTTACTGGCAGACACTGGATTCCAATATTTCAACAGAAAGCCTTATTATGTATCTCTGATTCTGAAAGCACTACAAATAAAAAGAACCCTACACACACAAACTTTCCTAAAGGAATCTTAGAATGCAAAGCGTTCTAAATTAATAGAGCAACCAACCCACCTGATATCCCTGGGAAAGAGCCAGCTGTTGAGAAGCATCACGCCCATTATTACAGCAAGAGAAATCAAAACCCAAGAATATTCACTAATGATGCCATCAAAGGCACACTAGACGTTGGCTTGATTGAAAAAGACTACACCAACCTTTAAGGCTGCTAATTCAACTCACTAGTTTCCTAGCTCCTCTGGAGCAAAAAGAAATAAAATTCAGTCTCCCATCAACTCCATGGGTGGAAAACTACACCATAAGGCACCCTACTGTAGTGTAAGAACTCAGTGGATGAAAGTACTATGGAAGCGTAAGAACAAACTCAGGAAAGCTCCCTGCAAAAGATAAAAAGCTGGACAGCAAGGAACAACCACCTAAGAAGTGGAAGGATATTTGGAGCTTATGTTAACAGACAAGCAATTATTCAGGACATATAAAGAACTCTTATTAAGAACAAATGTGTCAAATTCTTATGAAGGAATTCTACACAACAATTGAAAAGAATGAAGATCTGTATTTTAACAACAGGTGGTCTTAAAAACATGTTAAGTGATACACACACCATAATACCACATTAGGTAAAACGTGGGGGGGGGGGGGGGGGGGGACATAGTTCACACTAAATTCCTCTGAAAAGTAAAGAAGAAAGGAGCATGAATGGGCAGATGTGGAGGGCCGACATGTCTTCAAATTCTTGGTGAAGCTTATTCATTAAAGAAAAACTTCAAAACAGGTCTAAAAATTATTAACATTTAGTTATTTTGTATTTAGGTGTTTATTACATGATCTGTATTTTTCTGTAATTGTATTTTTTCCACATGAAAAGAGCTATAGCTTATGTAAGAGCCAGACAATGTTCTGAGAGAATTTTCTTCTTGCCTAGAATGCTCTGTATACATAAAAATACTAGAATCCTGAATTGTGGAGTTTCTTGAAAACCTATATATATACACACACACAAACATACACATCAATAGCCATTCTTATGTTATTTTTATAAAAATCAAGGTAATTATTTAAAACATGTTTAGAGCAGCAGTGGTCTCATTAATTCAAGACAAAAACCCAAACCCCAAATTCTTATAAAATCTATTGTAAAAACCTTGAAGACTATAATAAAGCTTTTATGCACCTAGAAATAAGACTAGAAGCCTTTACACACCTAGAGATAAATTCTATGACTACTTTCGTTAATGCAACACCTCTTTTCTAAACAGAAAAATGGCAGAATGTTTACATAAGAGCTGAAGTTTTGTACATTCCATCAATACACAGCACTAAGACAGATTATGGTACACCAGTGAAGATTATTTTAAGGTGATGGCACACCTGTCTAAGTGTGAATTTTGTATCAGTTCTAAAAAGATCTTAGACTCAATTTTTTTCAATACAGAATCTTTTCTCCCACTAACAAAACATCTAGTAATTTTTCTCTATTTAGAAGATCAAAATTTGTGATTTAGAGACATCATGAAAATAAACAAAAAGGTAAGCAATACTCTACTGAATTAAAATTCTACTTAAATAATAGGGGGAAAACATGACATTTTTTTCACACAAAGCAGGAAGAATCAATTCAGAATTATGCCCAAATGAGAGAGACATGCGTGATTAGAGAGCAAGGGGGGTCCCAATTTCTCACGGTCATGGTTGTGGCTGTAACTTGACTGAGTTATAAATTAACAGTTCAAGTCGAGTGCTGAGAGTCAGTATCAGCAGAAGTAAAAACTTCCCCAAAATGTTCAACCTTTAATGGAGACAACAGACAGCATACAAACAGCCGCCACACCAAAATCAACACATCCCAATTCAAAGCAAACACACACTTAGCATTCTGCACCTCCATGGTCCAACATGAATTTTCAATTTGTGAACAATGAGAAATAGCAGAATGCGGTTTATCAGTTAGTATATAATCTGCTTTGGTTTCCTTTTCAACAGAGAATCTAAGTGGCTATACCAGTGAAAACAGATTATCAACCAGGTCAGCAGCTTCTTAAACAAATTCAAGAGGCCAGGGAAAAAGGCTATGAGACTTGGATGAAAAATATCTTCTATTTTCCTCCTTCTCTGCCTTTGGAAATCATATTCATTCTTCAAAGTTTTGCTCAAATGCAAAACTTTTGAAAAGTTCTCTTTTGAAAAGGCTTACCTAATCTCTCAGTTGGAAAAAATTATTCCTTCCTATACTGTGTTCTAACAATACGCCGATGATGACCAAATTTATATCCTGACCCTCTCCTCTGTTGTCCACTTGTGGCTGTAATAAGCATCTTAAGTTTATCATGGCCAAACAGCAGAGCCCCCTTCCCCTCACCCAAACACACTGCTTCCCGTCTCAGGAAAACGAAACTGCCATTCACCAAAAAGCTTGGGCCAAAAGCAGTTACCTTACTTTTCTCTCTTCCCCTCCCGTTCCACATTTAATCCTTCAGCCAGCTCCACCTTCAAAAGAGATTTGGGATCTGAGCACTTTTCATTCCATTCTCTTCATTGCCACCACGCTGGTCCAAGCCACCGTCTGTTGGCCTGGGTCAAGGATAACTGATGGATGATGTATGGGTGGACAGATTATCAGATAACTGTGTGGAGGGTGGATGGATAATGGGTAAGTGTAGCAGCCTCATGGCTTCCACATATACCACCAACCACACATCTAAATAGCCTACTTTCCCCACACCAGCCATGGTCTTTTAAAAAGACTCCTGCTCAGAATCCTCCATGGCTTTCCAGCTCAGAACAAAATCCAAAGTCCCTCCCATGGCCTGTCTACCGGGAAGGTGCCTCCTTCCTCTCTGAGCCCACCACTCCTCTGCAGGCATAATGTCTCTGCTGCTCCTTGAACATACCAAGCTTATCACCACCCTAGGGCCTTGCACTTGTCCTTTCCTCTCTCTTCAATGTTCTTCCCCCAAAATGTGTGCACAGCTTGCACACTCACTTTACACAGGTCTCAGTTCCAATACTGTATTGCCTTCTCAAAAACTTGGCCTTCTCCAATTGCCCTCTATAACAGAAACCACTTCCAAACCCCTTTAAACTTCATCCACCATCCTCTCAACCCCATTTAGCACCTACCATTATCTCAAAGCATATTCTACATATTTCCCATTCTCTTATTTAGTGCCCATCTCCGCCACTGGAAGATGAGCTCCATAAGGCAAAGGTCTTGTCAGTTCTTTCATCTCAGTCTCTCAAGCATCCAGAACAAAATTCAGCACAGTGCAGGCATTCAATAAGTAACTGATGACTGCACAGTCCAGGTACTGTGCTAGGCCCTCAAGCTCAGAGACGACACTGCTCTCCTGCACAGAACCCTGAAGAGACAGAGTCAATACACCTGGAGAGTTGTCCCAGGACCCAACCAGAAGTAAAGAGCAAGAATCTCTGGGACTGAGGCTCTGGAATGATGTATCTTGAAAAAAAAAAAAAATTATCAAACTATAGTGACGTTAGTTAACACTTAACAGGTCTATTCTAAGCACTTTATATGCATCAACTCACTTAATTCTTCTAACACCCAGAAGTGAAGAATTCGAGGCATGGAGACATTAAATACTTTATCCTAGATTTTCAGGTGGTAGACCCAGGAGTCACATCCAGGCAATCTGGCCCCAGAATTCACACTCTCAACTGCTGTGTTGTACACGACCTCTCACTGCACAGAACACCATGTGGAAGTTAATATTATCAAGTGTTGTGTAAACACAGGAGGGTGTGGAGGGCGGGGAGCTGAACACTGAGGGGAAACCCCAGAGTTTGAAAAGATGAAGGAACACACTTTCTGAGTTGAAGGAAAAGTGTTGGTGTAAGCACGGTGTGGTGTGATCAAAGAACAAGGGGGTCTTGGAAAAGGAGACCACGTGGCTACAGTAGAAGGGTCTCAGGGAAGGGGATGAAAGGAGAGATGGGGGGAGGGGTGATCACGTCTGCTTCTGCTTTTTAAAACCTTATAGTTTAAAAATAAGCTGTAAAACCTCATACCTATACAGTTCTGGCAATAAGCTCTACAGGAGAAAATGAAAGGAAGAAAATTAAAAGTGATTCTAGGAATGTAGGTATGATGAAGGAAAACGGGCTTCCCTCTTCTCTTCATGGGCTCTAAACAGTATCCACTGCCTCTGCCAGCATCCAGGGGAACCCAGATATAAGAGGAGATGTACTCACACAAGTCTGAATGTTTGAACATTTCAGGTGTTTAAAATGGAGAATAAAAGCTGAGACTGCTTTAAAAATAAAAAAAGTATGGCCCAATTTGAAAGCCTGTGATGCTGGCCTAAGAATTCTGAACACTAACCTATAGGGTTGAGGGAGCCAACAAACATTTTCAAGTTTAGAAAAATAACTCTGACAAGTGTACGCAGAATGGCCTGAAGGGTCAGGGAAGGAGAGTGTATATTAGAGCCAGGGGGACATGGGGCAATAATCCTGCACTCAGGATATGGCAGTGGGGAGAAGTGGAAGCAAAGGGGTACAGGAGACACTGCTGAGGACAGTGATTGAGAGGCGAGTGGGATGGGAAGAGAGGGCAGTGAAAGACTGGTTTAGGATTCCTGGCTTACCCACGTGGGTTCAGGGGCCATTCCCAAGACAGGGAAGGCACATTTGAGATCATAAGTCAGGAACACAGCGTGGAATACAGTGAGTTCTGATGTATTTTCATGACAACCGATAGGCAGGAATGTCCAGTAGGCAGAAAGCCTCAAGACCAAGATATGCTTGGATATATAGCTTTGGAAGTTTTCTGTGTAGCAGTGAGAGTTGAAAGGACTGTGAATGAGATAACATACAAAGAGTGCTTAAATGGAGAAGACAGGACAGAAGCTTGGGAAATGTCAACATCCAGTAACCATGATCAAGGGCTAGGGAGTTCACCAGAAAAGTCAAAGGCGAAAGTCGCAAAGAGAAAATGGGTGAATTGAGAACTGTTTCAGTGGAAGGTAAGGTATGAGAACTGAAAGGAAACTAGATGTAAATCAGTCACTGGGATTCACTGCTTCCAAAAATTTAGTTGTGACATAAGACTGGGTATTTGCTTAAGCGGGGGAAGATTTGGAGGAAGGTAGTTTCTTTTCAGGAAGGGGAAACTTAAGCATGTTTGTAGGCACTGGGAAAGCATCAAGTAGAACGGAAATCTGATGCACCAGGAGGAGGCTGACTAATGGAGCAAGACACCACAGGGATGGAAAAGGAATGCAGTGAAGCATGCTGCGTGAGAGGTGGTGCCGAGTCTCTGAAACAGGAGGGGAGGATGGTGGAAGCACACGTTCGTAGAAGAGAAAGAAGTGACCAACCCTTGGTAGAATATCTTAATACTGAAAGTCAGCTGCACACAGCAGGCCTTGTTGACGGGTTCCACCGTTCCTTTCCACAGAAGGCGGTCTTTTCTTTTTCCCCTCTTCACCTTTCTCGACACTCTCAGACCTGGATATTAACTCCCTGGAACGTGCCAAGTGCCGTGCATCATGCTGAGCACTGGGATCAGGGGTAAAGAAAACCATCCAAACGGGCAAAGGCCTTGCTGGTTAGTGGGGAAGGAAAGCAAGGAACCAAATGCAGCTGACTGTGCCAAGTGCAGGGGCACAGGGCACAGGCATGGCGTGTGTGGACAGCGTCAGGAAAACAACCTCAAAGACGCGGAGGAGGGAGCGGTGGGACAGAGGGACAGGTGAACGCAAGAGCTCTGGGGCTGGGGGAACCAAAGGCCAGAGCACAGGCATGAGGCAGGTGATGCTGGGGAGATCAAGAGCACAAACCAGTTCCCAGGTATTGTTAGACAATGCAAACTTTCTTCTTTTGGCAATAGGTGAACAAAAATTTAAGATTTTTATGAAAGCAAGAGAGAAACTGAGATTGGCCCACCTGAAAGTGCCATCAGTACAGAGACAAGCATAAGGACTCAGACAGGAAGACCAGGTAAGAAACAATTACAGTCATCCATGGGAAAAGGAGGCAGTCACCGAGGGGACGAGAAAGAAAGGGCAGACCCGAGTAACAGGCTTTCGGAGTATGAGCTGCTCAACTGTGTGCATGCGGATACCATTCCAGGAGGTGTGTGTGAGAGAAGGAGGTCCAAAGAAAAAAGGAACAGGGAGTGGGGAAGAAGACATTTTGGGGCGTGTGGCATGTAAAGTAGCTGCAGCCCCCATCTGGGCTTGGGTCAGTCCTGGGATCATTCTAAACGCTGGAAGAAGCCAAGAGAACTGGCAGAGAGACAGGGAGAAAGGAGATTGGGTGGGGGCGCTGAGAGAAAGGGAGAAGAGGAAAAAGAAGAGCCCGGGAAGGAAAACCTGTGCCCCTCAGCATCATCCACAAGACTCCTTCAGGAGCAGGTGAGAACGATCAAAGCCGGGGAGGAAAGCTGAAAGGTGCTGTGTGAGGAGGTGAAGGGCAGAGCGTCCAGTCCCACGACGCCACAGATGTCAAATGCTCCAGAGAGTACTGTACATGTGAGGTAAATAATAAAATAAAATGACAGATGTAGTAACGAGGCAGGGAAGTTCCCAGGCCATGACTCAGGAGTGAAGCTAGCTAGCACATACGCTCCTTCTGGAAGGAAAGAGCGAGGAGAGCAAGCCCACCTGAGAACCTGAGAATGCAGTTAACTCCTGTCTGAAAGTGGACAGGGAAATATTCAGATGTTTACTGAAGAGGACTAATTGCCAAAGTTGGGCATGTATGCCTAGAGTTGGGCATGTAAAAGAAAAAAAAAAAAAGAAATATTATTATGAAGGGCACCGAAGGCATAATTCGTTTAAAAAAAAATTTTTTTTTTTAAAGAATAAGATAAAGAGACCCAGGTAAACTGACTGAGTTTTCTCTGGACTGCTCCAGATGACCTCTCCCGTCTTTTCCACCTCTGTCATTCTCTGGGCAAGATGAGAGGTTAACCAGGCAGGCACCGTAAACTGTCACCCTCCTGTGCCCAAACTACATGAGACGTTCTGAATGACTGGATTCTCCAAGGAGTGATTCAGGACTTTGCTTCGTTCAATTAGTAAAGCAGTGTCTGACTTTTAAAAGGTCAAAAAGCACGAATTTGGATTTTCAGAGCAGTCCATCAAGATACATTAATATGCCAACAAATCAATTCAACCAAGAGAATGAGAATTCAAATAAGCCTCCACAAGGACAAACCTTTGGTTTTTCAGCAAATCCTTCTTTTTATTCTTATGTATATGTCTATTTCAAATGGTCAAGCCAAACACTGAAAAGATGACCTAGTCCAGGGCAGTATCCCTTCTTTGGGGTTACTATTAAATAGCAGAAGACAAGAACATATCCTATAGTTACCACTGGGGAAAACTACAGAAACAAAACCTATAGGGCCTGCAGTCTACAGCATGGAAGACAAAGCCATCATAAATAAAGCACAAGGAGCAGATGACATAAACATGCACATGGGTACCCGGTTTGTACAGTTGGAGGTGATGCAGAAAACACTGGAGCTGGCTAAGAATATCCAAGAATACTCAAGAAAAGTTACTAGAATACAGTGACCTTTTCTTTTTTTTTTTTTTAGCTTTAGAAGGTCATTTTCTTTTTTTTTCTTTTTTTTTTTTTTTATTAGTTGGAGGCTAATTACTTCACAACATTTCAGTGGGTTTTGTCATACATTGATATGAATCAGCCATGGATTTACACGTATTCCCCATCCCGATCCCTGCTCCCACCTCCCTCTCCACCCGATTCCTCTGGGTCTTCCCAGTGCACCAGGCCGGAGCACTTGTCTCATGCATCCCACCTGGGCTGGTGATCTGTTTCACCATAGATAGTATACATGCTGTTCTTTTGAAATATCCCACCCTCACATTCTCCCACAGAGTTCAAAAGTCTGTTCTGTATTTCTGTGTCTCTTTTTCTGTTTTGCATATAGGGTTATCGTTACCATCTTTCTAAATTCCATATATATGTGTTAGTATGCTGTAATGTTCTTTATCTTTCTGGCTTACTTCACTCTGTATAAGGGGCTCCAGCTTCATCCATCTCATTAGGACTGGTTCAAATGAATTCTTTTTAATGGCTGAGTAATATTCCATGGTATATATGTACCACAGCTTCCTTATCCATTCATCTGCTGATGGGCATCTAGGTTGCTTCCATGTCCTGGCTATTATAAACAGTGCTGCTATGAACATTGGGGTGCACGTGTCTCTTTCAGATCTGGTTTCCTCAGTGTGTATGCCCAGAAGTGGGATTGACCTTTTCAATAGGAACAAGAAGGCTCATTAATTAAAGATCTGACAGCCCACTAGTGCAAAGCACTGGTCGGTACTAAGAGAAATACAAACACCAGCTTCTGCCCTCAGGGGGCTTTCCATCTTTCTTCTTCAACTAAAATAAATTTAAATAGCATGTTCTCAAGACTGGAGCTGGAAGGAACTCCAAGCGGCCTCGGGGTCAAGCTTCCTCATCCAACAGGAAAGGGGATCAAAGCTGGGTGGGGAGTGACAGCGAAGGCAGGAACACAAGCCGCCCTTTGTAATATAAAGCACACAAGCTTCAGGGGCTGAAAGCCGGAGGTGCAAGTTCTGCATTCCGCCAAGTGCCAGTCCAGCTTCTCTCATCACTGAAACGCAGAGGATGATAATCCTGGCTGTCTTCCTAGATGTGAAGTGCTGGTGATGGGGCTTGGAACATTTAGGACTCTAAAGGCTGGGGAGTGCTGAGACAGTGGAGAAGCACAGAAAACTGACCTAGGTACTGGTCCTTTCCTTCCCTTTCCCCATTATACTATAAATGTTGAGTGATGTGACTAAAAGGCAAAACAGTACCCAATTAGCCTATATTGTTTGTGATGACAAGTACTGAGGCAACAGAGGACATGGGAAGAGTGATGGTAGAAGGGAAGGTACAGTGACAGTATTAGCACGTAATTTTCAACATTAATAAAAAAATGACACAATCAGACGTCACTGAGTTAGGATGAAAAGTTCTTAGGGGAAACAGAATTAGTACAATTATTTATTTTTTAATCAGTCACTCTAACAGTCAAAACAACACTGCACTTCATGGAAGCAGTGACAAGGAAGCCATTACTAGATTACAATGACAATTAAGCACTTTTCCTTCATTTTTATATTTCATTTGTCTTTCAGAGCTCTTTCTCAATTCCCCCTGTCCTATTTCCAGTCCTCCTTTCATCTTCCTAACAACGTAATAAATAAGAAAGTCCTGGACCTTCCTCCTGAGCAACACTCCCACTAACTTTTTAAGAGGAGCAACACAGTCAATGTAATGATAAAGAACAGGGGCTCTGCGGTCAGACAGATCTTGGTTCAAAGCCACATCTAATTCAGGTTACAAACCTGAGAATCTTAACTATCTACTTCCTAGTCCTGTTTTAGTAATAAGTGAGCACTTATAGAAGACTGGACACTTCAGGGCCAGGACACCTCTCCAGCTCCCACCCCAGGGCTTGGCCCACAGGAAGTTTTTTGGGACGTGGCAACCAGACCAACCCTGAATCACAACCACATTATATTCCATCCGACAAGAGGGGCTCATCTGTCCGTGAAGAACACCTCAAAGCCTGAGCTATGGAAAAAGAAGAAACTCCAAATATTCCCAACTGGACAACTGTCTACTATGCACACAATCACCACACCCCTGCACATCTCATGATTCCTATGAGTGGCTGACATCATTCGGGGAAGGAAGACTTCCCAAAGTACACCCCCTACAGAATGGAAGAGCACCTTCTAATATTCACTGTGAGTCAGTCTCTTGCAGCATTTGAGAGATCGCTAATCATTTTAGCCCCACTTGTAAGCTTTACGGTAGTACCAATGAAGGTCACATTTCAGACATTCTTATCTTTTTTTATTATGTGCATAATATCATATATACTTTTATAGTATAGTAAAACATAAATCTGTTATGGTATTGTTTAGTCACTAAGTCGTGTCCGACTCTTTTGCAACTCCATGGACTGCAGCCTGCCAGGCTCCTCTGTCCATGGGATTTCCCAGGCAAGAATACTGGAGTGGGTTGCCACCTCCCCCTCTAGAGACATTCCTATTCCTAATAAACACCCTTTTGAACTCTAAATTCCCACTTTACAGATCTGCAAAAACCTGTGATATCTCTACCTCACACAAGTTTCACCCTATCTTCCAAAGACTCCACAGCAGATTTGCAGATTACTTGAAAGTTAGTGTGTTCTAAACATACAGAATCATTAAACACCAACGGTTTCTGTCACAAAAAAAAAGCAAATTCACAAGGTAAATCAAAGAATGCTTTGGAGTCATCTGTATGAACTTTTTAAAACAAGTATTGTAAGAAATCTCTCCTAAAAATTCCACAAATAGTAACTCTTAATTAACTAATATTCTTAAAAAATTATCCTGACAGCTACTAAGACACCTGTAATGGTTAAAAATTCTCTGCCTTCCTCCCCACAAAACGAAACTCTGTTCACGAGTTCTTTCCAGAGTTGATGTGAAAGAAATGGGCTTTGCCGCTACACACCTGGGCTAAATCCCTGCACTTTTTACCTAGTGGCCCCATCCAGGGGCAGGCCTCCTGACCACTGAGTAACTCATATCACAGGACTGTGCTATAGATTAAACAACAAGATGAAGAACCTAAAGCCTCTACCATTGTCCCCAGACTTTGTGGACCACCTTCTGGAAATCAAGCATTTCTCTTCTAGAAAGGTTCATTCTTCCCTTCCCCTTCCTTTCATACTGCATGACGGATGGAAGCATCACCACGGCCACTGCTTTAAATTCTGGACCCAAGTAGCTGCGGGGGACTGGTGGCGGAAGTGCAGAACTAGCCCCTTACAAACAGGCCCTCTGCTCCGAGCTCAGCCAGGTTAGTTTTCTGCTCCTCTCCACTCTCTGGGCATCCTTTAAAGACAGCCCAAGGAACTTGGTTCCGAAAGGTCATAAGCAATTTAAACCTAGGTAAATGGCCCAGGGGGCCATTACACTGTCTTAAAGTGGTTCAGATGGTAAGGAATCTGCCTGCAATGCAGGAGACCTGGGTTTGATCCCTGAGGGGGGAAGCTCCCCTGGAGAAGGGAACTGCTACCCACTCCAGTATTCTTGCCTGCAGAACTCCATGGACAGGAGAAGCCTGGTGGGCTACAGTCCATGGGGTCAGACAAAGAGTCAGAAACGACTCAGTGACTAACACACACACAAAAGGCACAATCCAAAACACACAATAGCCTCAACCTCACTCTCCTCCAAAACATATATTTTCCCAACCCCCTCCCAGACAGGTTAAGGCTGAAGGACCACATTGAAATGCCAACTGTATACTAATTCAAGCACATCAGTTATCTGTGAGAAGGTGTGCCCACACGGGCCTGCGCACACATGTGCAGGCACACACACATACACACACAACCAGAAGAAGCCTGACTGAAGACATTACTTGACAGGTGAAAAGAAATGTTAACTTACTAGTCAAAAAGTAATAATAACCCTTCTGAAAGGATGAAGGAAAACTCTAGGAAAGTATTTCTATACCTTTATTAGAATTTTGTGCCATCAATGCTAAAATATTAAAAGAAAGCACTACAAGATTTTTCCCATGGGATGATGCCATTTTCTTAAGGATTTTTTTTTTCTCCCCACGCCAGGGGCAGGGGGGCCGGGATAGGAGGGGAGAGGGGGGATCCAAAAGCACATTAAGGCATTGTTTCTAGACATCAACAGCTTTTGTTAAAACAACAGTTTAACATTTTGAAAAACAGATATTCTAGAGATACTATTTTGACACACTGGCATTTTAAAAAATAATCTTAAAATCACTGTTGAGTTCAGTAATTTTGCATGCATAATGAAGCTCTTTAAACAACTCATGTTTTTGGAAAGCCAACAGCCTAAGTCTGTCAGGTAAAAACTTCAAAGAATGAGCCCATCCAGCAGGCAAGGGCCAAAGTAATCCTGGATATGCTATGCTGATGACAGCCTGAGAGGGGCCTAAAATGACAGAAAATGAGGGCACAAGCCCGCAAACCATAAAGCAACTTTGTTTTTAACACAATCCCAGTGCAAAATAACTGCAGAAGGCTTTTATTTTACTAAAGACATTCAATGGCAACCTTGTCTTGACTAACGGAACTCAGCACTCTTTTTGTTCCTCTTTCTTGTGCTGAAAGCTGTACTCATTTGTTTCAAATCATGGTCATCCTTCAGATGGCAAATTTTTCAAATACAAATGGGAGATCTATGAAGCAATCTTGGAAATAATTCCTTATGTAAAAACTCAAGTTTTGGGTTCTAAAAATCAAGCCTAAGGGCCGTGTGTGAGCATAACCAATGTAGTTTATTCCCCCGATTCCTCCCCTAATTTTCAGCTACTTAGTGGTAATATTGCTGGGTCAAAGTTCTCATATTTTGCCTTCAGCACTGGAAGGAAAGATGCTATATAATTTTAATAAATAAAAGATAGTGTTAATAATGTTTAAGAGTTCATTTCTTTAATAAGCATCAATTCAGACTAATTATTTTATTAATAAATCCACACTTGGATGCAGACCTACCAGGTAATTATAAAGATAACCATGTTCACATTACAACCACACACAAGGAACTATCACCATTTTCCAAATATAAGCACACAGCCAAGAACTATCCATTTTTTCCTCAAGGAGTTAACTGTAAAGAAAAGAATAGTGAGTAAAAGTAAGTTAACTTCTAGTTCACATTTTTCTCCCAGGAACAAAAATTTAGGAGTTAATAACACAATCCATGAAGACTTCAGTTTGACTAAAGGTTGGTAAGTTTAATGCCACTTGCTTCTAATGAGCAAGCTGGTTAATAATTAAATAAACGAACATAATCTATTCGGGATGGATTTAAACCACAACCATAAAGAATCTTAAGCACACTGCTGACATTTTGTTGTGCTGTAAAACACAGTCTGCTCTATGTGATCATGAAATGTTAAGGAAATCAGGGCTAAGCTAAAACTAAAGAATTAATGCTGTAATTAGCATCTGAAAGATAATTACTGCATAAAACAGACAATATCTACAACGTTTTCTATTTTTTAGCATCCTAAACAATCTTCAGCTACAAGTTAACTAAAGAGGGTGAACTAAAGATTCTAAGCACTTTCCTCAGACAAAGAGAGGTCCCTAACCCATTGACCCAAGCTCCTCTTTCCTCCCCAAAGTGGTCATCAAGCACCAACAATCCAGTGGTGCTACCCCACCTGTTATCCATACTGACCAACAACAGGACTACCTGAGGTTTCCTGAAGGTCACTGGTTCAGTCACAGAACCAAGCAAAGGTAAATGGATCCACAGTGGATTTAAACCTTAACTAACCAGCTCCTGAGGACAGTCAACAGACCCTTCTCATGTGACAGTATCATGAGATGGAAGAGGACTCTAGGGTGTGAAGAAAGAGGAAGAGTCCTGGGCAACGAACAAGAAAATATACAACATACTACTTAACTATGGATGGAATCAATAGAAGGGAAGGGAGAGGAGAAAGAAAAGAGATACGAAACGCCCTAAAAGTTGACTCTTTCAGAAAACCCTCACTGAGCTGGGCAACAACTGGAACCTCAGAGAGAGAAAGTCAAGGATTTGGCCTTGAAGGAAGAGCAACAGAAAGAGCAACAATGCAAAGCACACTTTTCACAGGTTTTAAAAGCCTTTAACTCTTTCAGAAGGGTGACTCTAATCCAAAGAGATCCTACTATTCCACCATGGCAAGCATCACGGCATCGTGCTTCTTTTGGGAGGCCGGGAGCCTTCTCCTTCTGACACTGAGCCATAATGCAGCTCAGCGCTTTCTGTAAGACTGAACAAGGTCCTGCAAGGCAGTGTCCTCTTCTCTTCTGTAACATCCTTAACTTCAACATAATCACACAAAATGTCCAAGATGAAAAACAATCCAACATGTACAACCCTATACCATCTTAGGCTACACTTAAAAGATGACTGGTTTTTTTCCTCTAGATGACAGACATTTTAATTATATCTTCTTATGTAAAGTTAGCTTACAAGTTTGATTCATCTAAGTGAACTGTCTGAAGTCAGAATCATCATTCCAAGTAACCTGGAAGATACCAGTTAAATGAGCCAGTTCTCATCCTGAAATGAATGCTCTCTATACAGCAAAACTGGGTATTGAACCTCACTTCATGATTTTAGCACTCGGTTTAAAACCAACCCACAAACAAATCATGAAAGTGGTTTACTGAAGACTGCAAATGCCTTTTCTGAAGCCACAAGCCAACAGCCCTCAACAATCTGATACCAGGACTTTCCTGGATCATTTCCCCAGCAAACACATCCAGCGACTTTGGCCATCATTACTCTGGCCAACCCTAGGCTGAGAGATCACTCCTCTTTGCCACATCATTCAGGTAAAGAAATTGAAATGATGAAACCAGTTGTGTAAAATACAACCAATCTCTGTACAATACTGCACATTTACGAAGCAGCTGAACAGCCATAATCTCAACCAAACTTTCTACAGGAAGCAAGGTAGATATGAGCACCACTCCCATGGAGAAAAGAGTAATCCCAGGTTTTGGCGAGCAAAGTGGCCAGCCTAAGCTCAAACATCACTAAGTAAAAGAGCTGGGACAAGAACTGAGGAGAGTGTATGTACAAGAGTGTGGTTAAGGTTGCAGGGAGAGGTGGGGTTAATCAGGGAGAACTAGCTGAGGAGACACAACACAATCTGAACTTGGACACAGGCTGTGTCTGTTCACAGAGGCCTTGGAAGATATGACTCCTGTCAACCAGCCTGCCTCATAGACTCTGCTGCCTCGTGACCCCAACAAAGACTCTGTGCCCTAGTCATTCAGATATACTAATAGCATCCCAAAGGAGCCCAATAGTCTCAGCCTTTGTGCCTCTGTACCTGCAATTTCCTCCAACTGACACACTCCCCACTCCTTTCCCTTTCACCCACTTCCATCTGACCTTTGAACTCAGGTCAAATGACACCTTCTTCAGGTGTTCATCTTGGAGCAATCTGGATTGCCTTGTATCACGGCACTGTTCTGGCTGATTCTGTTGTCAGCTCTCTTCCCAAGATCTAAGTTCTGGGGTGGGGGGTTGAGGGAGAATGGGGGCATCTATGTGATGTGACTCATCTTCTCCTGTTACCTGTCACATGGAGCAGGCACTGGGTAAATGCCTGTGGACTCAAAGAATGGACATGCCAACTTCCGGGAGGAGTTAAGCCAGGCTTCCAGGGTAGAGAATTCAAACAACTCAAGTGGAAACCATCACCTTCCACATTCACTTGAGTTACCAGATTCCTTTCTCAGCCTGGCTCCTCCAAAAGGCCTGAGCTTAAACTACTGCCATGGAATTATAATCCACATCACGGTTTTGTGGTCTGTGTTTGTTTGAACTGGAAAACCTTCCACTGTTTATACATCTGGAGTCACTTCCAAATGTGACAACCTGAGACTGTTAACCTGGGAGGCAAAGTGACAAGCCACCACAGTGGAAGACTGCCCAGGGATCAAAAAGCCTAACTGTTAAAAGAGCGTGAGCTCTGTAGTCTGGGTTCCAATGTGCCATTTGCCAGCTGGGTGACTCTGGGTAAATTACCCACACAACCTCCTGCCTTACATTTAAAGTGGGGTGTGTGTAGCCAGCAGGCATCTCAATGCCACAAACATTTACTGAGGAGCTACTCTGGGCCAAGTGTTGGTGACACTGCAGTGACCTGGCCGTTCAATGGAAACCATGCTTGCATCATGCCAACCTGTGTTAGTCCCTCCTGAAATACTCTGGTGTACTGGCTTGCCACCCTTCACTAGAAGGTAATCTTTAAGAAAGCCAGGGTCCTGTCTGTCTTGTCCATTCACCTCTCTCAAGTGCCAATCAAATGTCTGCTACACAGTCACTCAGTACATTTGGAAAGAAGGAATGGTCAAATCAGATGAAGACCTTCTTGTCCCTTAGCAGTGTATTCTGGTGGAGAAAGTAGGGAATAATAACTAAAGATGAAGGCACACATTACAAGGGGCTTGGGCTCGCCACAAACTTATAGGTGGCCTCCTGGGCTTCTTAGGACTCCGCTTCCAGGCTCTTCTGGGTGGGGAGGAGGAAGATCTGACAGCCCTCCCCGCTCCCCCTGCCAACCACGGCTGCACAGGCGTGAGCCACGGGCACAAGAAAGGCAGGAGAAGGAAAGTTGGGTCCCGTCCCGTTGGAACGTCTGAGGAGGTTCCTTTCATTCACTTACTCAACAGGTACTTATCAGGGCCCTAAGGTGTGCGGGGAATAAAGCAGAGACGTGACCAGGTCCTGTCCTCATGGAGCTTCCCTCCCAATGTGGAGGAGACACAGTACACAAGTGCGTAAAGTGGTCCTCGCACGCAGGGCTAAGTTGCCTAAGTTGCCGAGCTGCCAGGAGGAGTGATGCGACAGGGGGTGGCCGCAGATGTCCCGGGCAGGGTGGCGGGTTGGAGCGGGCCTCCCGGGGAGGCGACCTCTGACCTAGGACCTGAGCCTTCCGGGGACAGGCGGTCGCCGGGGCCCACACTCTGGGCGGAGGCCGCAGACCGGACAGGAAGGGTCACAGCGACAACTGTGCGAGTGTCCGGTGGGCGAGGCGCGGGAGGCTGTGGAGGAGCAGGCCCTGGACTCCAGCACCGGACCCTCGGGGCCGGGGAGGGGGCGCGGGCGGGCTCGCCGTCGGACGGGGGCGGGGCGGGGGCCGCGGCCGGGGGGCCGACGTCACCGCCGCGCCGCCGGGCCCTCCGGAGCGCGGGAGGGAGCGCGGGGCGGCGGGCCCGGCCCGCGGCCGAAGATGGCGGGCCTCCGGGCTTACCTCGGAATTTGAGCTCGTGCTGCGGCTCGAGGCTCAGGACCTGCTCCACCTTCGCCATGTTCCTCGGCGGCGGGGCAGCTCGGGCGGGGAGACCCCTGAGAGGTCACCTGGGGCGGAACGCGTGAATGCTGCGCCCCCTTTAAATTTGGAAAGGGGGGGCCTACCGGGACGCGGGCGGGGGTCGCCTATGGGTTGCGCGCGGGGGGGGGGGACGGCCTACGCGGTGCAGGCGCAGGGGCGGAGGGCGAGGGTGAGGCCGCGGTGCCCAGCGAGCGTACGGCACGCACGCACGCACCGACGCGCCGACGCACGCACGCACACACGCAGCAGGCCGGCCGCCTTAACCCGGCGCGCGAGCCCCTGCCGAGCAGTGCGCAGGCGCGGCGGTGGCCGCGGGGGCGGGGCTGCCGGGCGGCAGGGGGCGGGGCGTCGCCCAGGTCCGGGGGAGGGGCGGGTCCGGGACACCCAGAATTGAGGACTATCATCGTGAAGATTATTTATTTAGTCAGGGCCCATGGGAGGCAGACTTTGTGTTAAGTGCTTTAGTCAATAATTAATAAAAATCAACTTCCACTTCTCCTTGCTAATGTTCCAGGCACTTAGAGATTTTGAATAATAATGAAAGTACGATTTATTCTTATTATAAACATGATGTTTGCGAGTGAATGATGTGTGTTAGGCACGGTGACGTGTGGTAAGCAATAAATATAAATTTAGTAAGCTACCAATTATTGCTTGCTTATTTTGTGCCACTCTGCTGAACGCTTCGGATAACAACAGCATCGATTATAATAAATAAAAGCTACTCTACTTTAAATGTTTACTATGTAACAAGCACTGTGCTGAATCCTGTACTGCTAAATGCAGCAAATATTTAGAAATACAATGATCAGAAAAATTTACCTGGTTCTTACTTCTCACTAGAGGCCATAGATGAGACAGCCTTTGAATAAATAACCACCTACACAAACAAATACACTTTTAAAAATTACTGAGAACCTATTTCTGTTTGCTTTTAAGATGAACACTCTACCTCATTATCTCATTATTAACATTTAAATTTTACTTCATTATGTAGTATGTACTACCTGAAATATGTGTTATTAATAGTCTCCTTTTCATATATAAATGAAAACAGCAAATAGCTAACATTGACTCTACATGACAGACATGTAGGGATTCTTTGTACTATTCTTTGCACTTTCCAATTTGAAATTTTTCGTAATTAAAAAAAAGGGTTTTTTAAAGATAATCTTTGTCTTTTAACTACAGCATTTGGTCCATTTATACTTATTATATTTATGATATATATGAATATATTTCTACCATCTTATTTTGTGCCTTCTGTTGGTCACATTTGTTTTTTCTTTTTCCTTTCCTTTTTGCATCTTTAGAGCTAATTTTTTTCTCATTCCACTTTTCTTCGTCTTATATACTCTATGCTGTTTCAGTGATTACTTTGCTCCCTGAAAATAAAAGGACTTAAGTGTACTTTAATAGCCCATCCTCTAAATTATATGCCTTAATTATAGTATATTTTAAGTTTAATCTTTTCCTTTTTCACCCTGTGAACTATTACTAAGTTATTTTATACAGTCAATATTAATTTGGACTCAACCACACAGTTACCAATTTCTTTGCTCATCTTTTCTTCTTGCCTCTCAGAATTTACAATCAGTATCACTTTCCTCATGCCTGAATCTTTAAATTCTATTTCAGGAAGTTTGTTGCAGCAAATACTGTTGGATTTTGTTCTTCTAAAATTGACTTTATTTTTCTCCTGGTCTTGCAAGATATTTTGGCTGGTTTACTAGAGGGACAATGGTTTTCTCTCAGAGCTGTAGGATGCCACCACTGACTTCCAGCTCCCATTGTTACTGCTGAGATTTCAGATGACAATCTCCTCATTATTCCTTCAGAAATGTTCTGTTTCTTCCCATTGTCGTGGGGTTCTGCAGTTTTATCACAATGTATCTTCTAATTTATTTGTCTTAGCTCATTCAAGCTGCTTTAGCAAAATACCATATAGACTGGATGGCTTAGATAACAGCATTTATTTCTCACAGTCCTGGGACCTGGAAAATTCAAGATCGAAGCACCAGTACATTCTGTGCCAGGCAAGAGCCCACTTTCTGGTTCATAGTCAGCTGTTTTCCTGCTCTCTGGAGTCATTTTTATAAGGGCACTAATCCTATTCATGAGGTTTCCCCACAAGTGAGCTTATCACCCCCAAAGACCCCATCTCCTAATACTATCATTCAGGAATTGGATTTTGGCATACGGATTTTGCAGAGGATACAAATGCTCAGTTCAGTTCAGTTCAGGCGCTCAGTTGTGTCCGAGTCTTTGCGACCCCATGGACTACAGCACGCCCGGCCTCCCTGTCCATCACCAACTCCCAGAGTCCACCCAAACCCATGTCCATTGAGTCAGTGATGCCATCCAACCATCTCATCCTCTGTCATCCCCTTCTCCTCCTGCCCTCAATCTTTCCCAGCATCAGGGTCTTTTCCAATGAGTCAGCTCTTCGCATCAGATGGCCAAAGTATTGGAGTTTTAGCTTCAGCCTCAGTCCTTCAGTCTGTAGCATTTATCCTGTTTGAATACTCAAGAGTTTCTCAAATTGTTGACTGGAATCTTTCATCATTCTGGAAAATTCTCAGCATTTTGAAATTTTTAAAAATTGTTGTAAAATACACGTATGATTTACCATCTTAATCATTTTAAGTGTACAGCTCAGTAATATTGAATACACTTACACTGTTGTGCAACCATGACCACTATCCATCTCCAGAACTCTTTCATATTGCAACTCCATACCCAATAAATAACACCCTCTCTTTAAAAAAAAAAAAATTATTTGTTTATTGGCTGCATTGGGGCTTAGTTATAGCACACATGTGGGATCTAGTTCCCTGACCAGGGATCAAACCCAGGTCCCCTGCTACTATGGAGTTTTAGCCAGTGGATCACCAGAGAAGTCCTAATAGTTATCTCTTTTAAATGTTACCTTAGCTCCATCCTCCCACTCTTTTCTCCTAGATATCTGACTAGTAGTTTATTCAACCTAGATTTTTCAAGCTGTAGGTTGTTTCCCAAAGGTGACTTATAAAATCAATTTAGTAGGTTGTTACCAGCACTGAGAGAGAAAATGAACAGAAAATATCAGAGTGCATGGTATATTTTCATGAAAATTTTGTTTCATTGTGTTTATTAATAACATACCGATACATAAAACTGTGTAGTGAGTTACAAATAAAACCCATTCATTAGACCTTCTCACACCATTCTCCCTCTCTCCTTGCCTCTCTGTCAGGGCTTCATCTCTCTTCTCTGTATCACATATTGTGGGTATGTCTTCAGATCTTTCAGTCTGTAATTGTCCCTGAGGCTGCAGATAAACCTATTCCAGGAGTTTTTCATTGCAGTTATTTTTTAAAGCCTCTACGTTCTATTTGGGCTTCCCTGGTTGCTGAGTTCCTTTACATAACTAAGGATCACACAGGCAGGTCTCTACCATTGGTTCCAGCCACACCCCACCCCATTGAGGGATTTTGATGTTGGTCTCCACTGTTGTCACTTTAGGCAGTGGCAGTGGCCAGGTCATCCTGATGGGGGTAAGTCCATGTTCTTGGGCCCATGCGAAGCTTCTACACCTGCCTCCACATGCACTTTAAAATAAACTCAGCATATAAGCAATGGTAGAGGGGCCCAGAATGCATCACCCTGTCCACTGGATTATTACTGAGTCACAGATGCCCTTGGTGGGCATTCACAAGGGACACTGTGAACGCCTTCACATTGTGCCCATCCCAGGTGGCATCCCCTAACCCCTTCCCACACCTTCTTCCCATGAAATTCGGTTCTGCTGTATCTGTTCCTAGCCGCCCACTACCGACAGGTCAGTGTACATCTGTGCTTCTGGTCATCTCTCAGCCAGATAAACATTTGAATGGACTTCTTGAGATTCTGGAAAATCAATGGATTCTCTTTATGTTGTAATTCTGCAACCTAACCAATTAAGTTTGGGGTAAGCCTGTATGCTAAGTCACTTCAATTGTGTCCAACTCTTTGCGACCACGTGGACTGTAACCTGCCAGGCTCTTCTGTCCGTGGTATTCTCCAGGCAAGAATACTGGAGTGCATTGCCCTGCCTTCCTCCAGGGGATCTTCCCAACCCATGGATTGAACACGAGTCTCTTTTATCTCCTGCATTGGCAGGCAGGTTCTTTACCACTTGTGCCACCTGGGAAGAACCAATTTGGGGTATGGTTTTCAGCAAGGTCAAAAACCTGTAGCTGCAAGAAAGAAAGGATTATTTTAGGACTCCATGGAATCCCTCTGGCTTTCCCACTGGGACTTAACTGAATGTTTAGAGAGCTTGTCATTTTCTTTCCATAATAGCTCCAGGGAACTCAGACACAACTACTACCCCACAGTCCCGGGGTCATCACTGTGACATCAGGGCAGTGGCCACGGGACTCTCCTTGTGGTTGTGGGTCCTACGTCACCCTTGGAGGCAGATGCAAAGGCAAGTAGTGTTGGTGCCACTGCATACACCTGTAGATTACTTATAACCCGTGACATCAGGGCAGTGGCCACGGGACTCTCCTTGTGGTTGTGGGTCCTACGTCACCCTTGGAGGCAGATGCAAAGGCAAGTAGTGTCGGTGCCACTGCATACACCTGTAGATTACTTATAACCCGTGCTCAATGCTAAACTGACTCTGGGGTAAAAGTAACTCTGAGCTATAGTTTTTGCAGATTTCTGTGGTGCAAACACTCACACCATGACTAATTTTAAGCAACCCAGTGGTCATTGCTGAACACAGAATTAAAAGAGGAGTGCAATATTGGTTCCTGCGAGCTAGTCTGAGCCCAGCATGCCCCTGCCTCTATTCCACGCCCCGTAGACACCTCAGTCAGGCATGAGGATGTGGACTAGTCAGACTCTGCATCCTGTCTTTGAGGGTCCATCTCCTGGGATCACTCTTGGTACTAAGTCTTCTACTAGTCCAGGTCCAGCCAGGAAAGCAGAAATTACACCAGTTATTTTGACAAAGATAACTTAGCATGAAGAAATGGTTAATGGGGGTAATGGGGAACTGTAAAAGCAAGAAGATGAAGACACCAAGGTGTCTTGTGGGTAGGGGAGCAGGGGACACAGGCAATATATCAGGGATTTTGATGTTGGTCATTAGGGTCCAACCTAACCTCATTAGGTCCAACCTGGGTCATTAGGACCCAGGAGCTCAGAAGAGGGACTTCATTCAGGTAGGAGCAGAATTCTTCTTCCTTTTTAAAAAAATATTTACTTATTTGTCCGTGCTGGGTCTTACTTGTAGCACGTGAAATCTTAAATGCTGCATGTGGGATCTAGTTGCCTGACAAGGGATCGAACCCAGGCCCTTCTGCATTGGGAGTTCAGAGTCTCAGCCACTGGACCACCACAGATGTCCCAGATAGGAGCAGATTTCTGAGGAAGGAGTGCAGACTGGCCAGTGCCCAGGCCCCTGAGGGGATGCAATGAGGCTGCCTCTGGGCTAACCCCCCAGAAAGCTGTGGACTGCTGCCAAGGTGAAGGGTGGCTACACTTCTCAGGTGACACTGAGAGCAGACAGGAGGAGCCAGAACCCTTCTTAGTCCTCGGGTCTCCCTCAGGTGCCTCAACTAAGGAAAGTACCTGAGGAGAAAGAAGTAGAGGGAGACGCAGCCCTTGCACCTCAGAGCAGACAGCAGAGGGTTGATTTAGAGACCAGGGGAAACGGATTCCTGATGCCCACACCCTCTTTGACTTCTTTAAACATTGAAGACACACTTCTGTTTCCAGCCTGCTCAGTTGCTGAAGTGTGTGCTTTTTCGAATTACAGTTCCTGCTGGCTCAGGGCGTCCTGTTTCCTTGTGTGTTTTATGATCTTTCAACTTATTTGGGGAAATTCTTTGAGGCCTGGTGTTGCCATCACCTATCACCACTAGCTGGTCACTCCAAAGTCCGGTGCGTCGGACTCTGACAATTCCCATCGTCGGTCTCCCTCAAGGGCATCGCAGTTGCCTGGGCTCTTGCGGGGCAACAGGAGGAGAGCAGCCAGAGCTAGGCAGGGAGTTTAGGTGCCCCCAGCCCCTGAGGGCGCCCTCATTTCCAACATCAACAGCTAGGACTCTGCTCTCCCAGTGCAGAGGGCCCTGGTTCAATCTCTGATCAGGGAACTCATTAAGAAGAAGAGGCACTCCTATAACCACCCTCCAGATCAGAAGAGGCGCTCCTATAACCACCCTCCAGTGTGACAATTCAATAAGAGGACTCATAGAACTCATGGAATCGCTATACTCATGGTTATGGTTTATTACAGGCAAAGGACGCAGATTCACATCAGACAAGGGAAGAAGCACACAGGGAAGACGATTCTAAACATGGGGCTCCCATCATCCTCTCCCTGTGGAGTTGGGATGTGTCACTCTTCAAGGTCAGTGTGTGAGTGTTCGCAGAGGAGCACCACCCTCCTCCTTGCAACATTTTTGTAACTCCAAATCTATTTTAAATTTAAAAGTCTATTTCAGATGTTTTTATTGGATTTTCAACCTTCTAAATTGGCATTCTCTGCAGCGCAACCAGTTATTGTTACTCTCTGGCATTCAAATTCTGTGATAACCAGGATGCAGGAGGCTGAACCACAATGAATGGATAAGAAAGCTGTGGTACATATACACAATGGAAAATTACTCAGCTATTAAAAAGAATGCATTTGAATCAGTTCTAATGAGGTGGATGAAACTGGAGCCTATTATACAGAGCAAAGTGAGTCAGAAAGAAAAACACCAATACAGTGTATTAACGCATATATATGGAATTTAGAAAGATGGTAACAATGACCCTATATGCAAGACAGCAAAAGAGACACAGAGGTAAAGAACAGACTTTTGGACTCTGTGGGAGAAGGCGAGGGTGGGATGATTTGAGAGACTAGCATTGAAACATGTATATTATTATATGTGAAATAGATCGCCAGTCCAGGTTTGATGCATAAGACAGGGTGCTCAGGGCTGGTGCACTGGGATGACCCTGAGGGATGGAATGGGAGGGAGGTGGGAGGGATGGTCAGGATGGGGAACACATGTACACCCATGGCTGATTCATGTGAATGTATGACAAAAACCACTACAATATTGTAAAGTAATTAGCCTCCAATTAAAGTACATTTTAAAAAATTAAAATTAAAAAAAGAGAAAATAAAAAATGAGTGGCTTTGTGAAAGTGGTATCTCACCCCTTTTCTTGCTTCAGAAATGCTCCTGATTGTCCAAATCCCACCCATCCTCCCTGGCGTCACTCACTCACTCATTCATTCTCTCTCTCATTCATTCACTCATCCAAGTGGCATTTCCTAAAGACCGGCTGCATCAGTATCCCACAGTGGATGGATTTAACCTTGGTTCCAAAGGACCTTACTGTCTGGTGAGGGGAGTTAAAAGAAAACAACCAAAAAAACACACACCAAAAGTGTTACAATTTGTGATAAACACTAAAATAGATGAGAAGAAAGCTACTGAGAGAGACTTCCCTGATTGTCTAATGGCTAAGACTCTGCACTCCCAATGCAGAGGGCCCTAGTTCAATCTCTGATCAGGGAACTAGGATCCTACATGCAGCAACTAAAAGCTTTCACGCTGCCAAATAAGACCTAGCACAGCCAAACAAATAAATAAATATTTAAAAAAGAAAGCTACTAAGAGACAATGAACTTTACTCTGGGGGCTGGAAGAAAACTTAAAAACTCATATGGTATTAGAGAATAATCTTGGAAAAATAGTAAGAAAGATCTCGCCAGACAGAAAAGAGAAGGAAGAGTTCTCCAAGTGGAGGGAAAGCAAATGCAAAGGCCCCAGGGTACATGCCTGCTCGGGCTGATCTGGGGGAAAGGCAAGGAAGAATAATACTTTCTCAGGAGACCTCTCTGGAAATCCAGTGGTTAAGATGCTATGCTTCCAAAGCAAGGAGCATGGGTTTGATCCCCGGTCGGGGAACTAAGATCCAACATCACACAGCACAGTCAAAATATAAGTACGTAAAAATTTTTAAACTTAAAAAATTTTCTCACATTTGTTTAGCCCCTGCTCTGTGCCAGGCAGTAGATTAGCATATATTTTCATTTCCTATGGTGCTGTAACAAATGACCCACAAAAGTTCTGGAGGTTGAAAGTCCGAAATTGGCTCTTACGAGGCTAAAATCCATCTGCGTTCCGTGGTCTGCAGGCTCCTTGCCTTTTCTAGCTCCTGGAGCTTGGCCAGAAACCTTGGCTCCATGCCCCTTCCTTCATCTTCAAAGCCGGCAATATAGCATCTTCGATCTTAATCTCCCTTGGACCTCTAATTCCATCATATCAAGAGTATAACGGTGGGCCAGACACTGCACCAAGGACTTTGTTAATGTTATCTAGTTTAATCCTCCCATGTCAAGAGGATCATTTATCCCCACTTTACAGATGAGGAGACCAAGGCACTGAGAAGTGGCCCAGGATGGCCCAGGGGTGATGGGTCTTCTGTTGTGCTATACAGTCTAGCTGTCATGGTTGGATGCCCTTGGTTGTCCTAGAGGACATCCTATTCAGATGAGTAACATCACCAAACACAGTGGTTCTTTGTGGTGTGTGTGTGTGTCTGTGTTCTATTAGTTTGTTTTGTTGAAGTTTTTTTTTTTTAAATGTATTGTGTTGACTTAGTTTTAAATTGAAGGATAGTTGATTGACAATGTTACAGGTGTACAGCAAAGTGATTCAGTTATACATAGCAAATGTATTGTTTTCCAGAAAAAGGTCCACAGACATAGAAAACAAATTTATGGTTACCAAAGGGGCAAGGCAGGAGGGATAAATTAGGAGTTTGGGATTAACATATACACATTGTTGTTGTTTAGTTGCTAAACTGTGTCCAATTTTTGCTGACCCCATGGACTGTAGCCTGCCAGGCTCCTCTGTCCATGGGATTTCCCAGGCAAGAATACTGGAGTGGGTTGCTGTTTCCTTCTCCAGGGGACCTTCCCGACTCAAGGATCGAACCTGAATCTCCTGTACTGGCAAGCAGATTCTTTACCACTGAGTCACCAGGGAAGCCCCAACATATAGACATTCAGTTCAGTTCAGTTCAGTCGCTCAGTCGTGTCTGACTCTTTGCGACCCTGTGGACTGCAGCATGCCAGGCCTCCCTGTTCATCACCAACTCCCGGAGTTTACTCAGACTCATGCCCATTTAGTCAATGATGCCATCCAAGCATCTCATCCTCTGTCGTCCCCTTCTCCTCCCGCCTTCAATTTTTCCCAGTATCAGGGTCTTTTCCAATAAGTCAGCTCTTCGCATCAGGTGGCCAAAATGTTGGAGTTTCAGCTTCAACATCAGTCCTTCCAATGAATATTCAGGACTGATTTCCTTTAGGATGGACTTGCTGGATCTCCTTGCAGTCCAAGGGACTCTTAAGAGTCTTCTCTGACACCACAGTTCAAAAGCATCAATTCTTCGGCGCTCAGCTTTCTTTATAGTCCACCTCTCACATCCATACATGACTACTGGAAAAACCATAGCCTTGACTAGACAGACCTTTGTTGGCAAAGTAATGTCTCTGCTTTTTAATATGCTATCTAGGTTGGTCATAACTTTCCTTCCAAGGAGTAAGTGTCTTTTAATTTCATAGCTGCAGTCACCATCTGCAGTGATTTTGGAGCCCCCAAAAATAAAGTCTGCCACTCTTTCCACTGGTTCTCCATCTATTTGCCATGAAGTGATGGGACTGGGTGCCATGATCTTAGTTTTCTGAATGTTGAGCTTTAAGCCAACTTCTTCACTCTCCTCTTTCACTTTCATCAAGAGATTCTTGAGTTATTCTTTGCTTTCTTCCATAAGGGTGGTGTCATCTGCATATCTGAGGTTATTGATTACTATACATAAAATTGATAACTAATAAAGACCTACTATATAACACAGGGAACTATACTCAGTAATAACCTATGAGGGAAAAGAATCTGAAAAAGAATATATATATGTATACATACACATATATCTATGTATACATATATGTATATAACTGAATCCCTTTTCTGTATATCTGAAAGTAACACAACATCGTAAGTCTATTATAGTTCAATAAAGAACAAAATAAATAAATAAACATAACCATTGCAATAGTCAGTTCAGTCAGTTCACTCCCTCAGTCATGTCGGACTGTTTGCAACCCCATGGACTGCAGCACACCAGGCTTCCCTGTCCATCACCAACTCCTGGAACTTGCTCGAACTCATGGCCATCGAGTTGGTGATGTCATCCAATCATTTCATCTTCTCCTGCTTTCAATAAGCCTTAAAAATAAATAAAATGTGTAAAACAAAAAATAAAATGTATTATTTTTAAATAAACTCTTAATCTTGCAACCATTTTAGACTTACAGAGGAGTTACAAAAGTGGTCTAGAGGGTTTCTTCTACTTCTTACCCAGTTTTCCCCACGTTATCATTTTACACAACTGCAGTGGCAACATTGGAACATTATCACTGTGAACTCCAGACTGTTTTTGAATGTCACCAATGTTTCCACAAATGTCCTTTTTCTTTTCCGGATCCAGTCCAGGATACCACATTGCATTTAATCAGTTTGTTTTCCTCAGAGATGACCTGGAAGCTGACTGGGGGACAGATTGATGTCAACACCAACCGTAGCCTTTGAGAACCAAGTGCCACGTGCCTGGCACCATCGTGAGAAGCATGTGTGTTTCTCTATGTTCTCACAACGATGATAGGTGACATCACTTCCTCTGGCTTGAGGCTGAGAAAACCGAGGCACAGAGAGGTTCACTCACCCAAGAGGAGTGAGAAATTGGAGATGGATGATGAAGGGGACCACGGAGTAGGGGAGGGGCGCATGTCTCAGAGCAGGGTTCGTGGTGAGGGTTGGTGGTGGCCGCAGAATCCCAGTGGCCCTTCCCCAGGCCCCTGCACTGGCTGTGTCCTGCTCCTGCAGTGGTCTTCCCAGGGCCACCTGACATTGCCACTATCATCCGACCACTTCCTGACCACCTGCTGTATGTCGGGCACTTTGCTAAGTCCTGGGCACACGTGGAGACAGGTGCATACAGGAGGAAAGGAACCTCCGGGGGGCGGTATAAAGAAAACATTGCAGGCGCCAAGGTGGATACCTGCCCTAGAAGGCTGTTCCGTGAGACTTCCGGGACGCCAGCTCGTCAGTCAGGGTTTTCCTTCCCAGCACTTTGGCGACATGCAATCACTTATTTATCTGTGGCCTGTCCCCCCACTAAGACACGAGTTTCAGGGATGATCCATCCTTGATTTGAGCTTCTAGCAAAGGCTTGAAGCGGTCCGTAGAGGGGTGAGTGGAGGAAAGAAGGAGGGAATGGAGGGAGGCAGGGTGCAAGGGAGAGAGAGAGGAAGATCCGGGGTCACCCGGCGTTGAAGTTTCAGAATGAGCTCATACACCGCTGCTGTTTAGTTGCTAAGTTATGTCCAAATCTTTTGCAACCCCATGGACTGTAGCCCACCAGGTTCCTCTATCCATGGGATTTCCCATGCAAGAATACTAGAGTAACTTGTCATTTCCTTCTCCAGGGGATCTTCCTGACCCAGGGATTGAACCCATGTCTCCTGCATTGGCAAGCGGGTTCTTTACCACTGAGCCACCAGGGAAGCACAGCTCATACATAGGACTTGTTAAAACTCATGTAGACCAAGCACCTCCAAACTGGCCTGGATGGAGGTGGGGGTCATACTCAGAGCCGCCCCACATCTTTGCAAACAGGGGTGCAGTTGTGTGGCCTAACCCTTATCCAAAGAAGTGGGCACTCCAGGTTCAGGCAGGAGGACTCAGGAGGGGCTTTCTGCTCAGTTGAGGCTTTTAGGGAATGGGGTGATTGTTGGGAGGTGCAGAAGAAGGAAACCAATGTTTTTCTCCCTTTGACCCCATAAGCAAGCTTCCCCCGCCACCCGCATCTCCCTTGGTCTCTCATTCCTAACTGGGAGCGATCAGGGAGGAGATGGATTCGTGGTCCCCATCTCTGTGCCTGGCACATAAAAGGTGCTCGTTACATGTTTGATGAATGAATAAAATAATGTAATTAAAAATCTGAAGGGAGGTGGGGGAGAAAGTCTTTTCCATCCTTAGGCCGTGTCCCCAAGCACCCAGAAGGCCACATTTGCATACAAATAATTGATATTCTAATTACAAATCATTCGTATTGATTTATTAACAGATCCCCAAAGGATCTCTAGCAGATAATTAGATTCCAAGCTCCTTAGGGGTTAGGAAGGCATATTTACCTCGCTGCTCCCCCCGGGCCTGCGAGGAGCGGAGCTACCTGATAAATGTTTGATGAGGACGGGAGTAAGCCTGGTCTCCTTGTGGGGAGAGATGATAGCCGCTCCACAGACAATTTCCAGTGTGTCTGGGGTTCTGTGGCGGGGGGGAAGAGGGTGCATCCACTTGTGTGTGTGTGTTCGTGTGTGTGTGTGCGCGTAAAATGTGCAAAGCTCGTTAGTCTCTAAGCCCCAGTGATTTTTCATTGTGTACGCAGCTTTCCCTCCGGAGGCCTCGCCAGGGGGTGGCAGGGGGCTGGGGGTGTTAGACCTTCCTCATCATCTCTCTGGCCCTCTCCCCAAGACACCCCAAATAAATAACATTAGTACATTAAGAAAAAAAAGCAACTAGTGAAGGAAGGCATCAATAGAAAACTTGACAGTTTTCATTGTTCTGATTAAAAACTCTGCTTGCTCTGTGAATGCAGCTTTGACTCCCCCACCTCTACTGTCTTTCTGAGCCACTGGACAACCCCCAGGGCCCTCTGAGAACAGAAACTGTGCTGCAGCCCTGGACGCCAGGCTCAGAAGAGGAGAATGAGTCCCTGCAGCCTGACCACCCTGGAACGTGGTGACAAAGCCAGTGGAGCAGGGGCCCCAAGGGGAGGGTCGAGGGAAGGAAGGAGCGAGGCAGAGGTGATGGGGTAGAGGTGTTTAAGGTTTGGCTTCTCCATTTTCATGTTCCTGCACTCACTCCCAGGAATGCTTAGGGCCATGGGTTCTCAAGTGACTGTCACGACTCTGCATTTTTATCTGGGGGAAAAAAATAAAACAAGTAACTGCAATATGTAAAGCAAATGCAGTGTTCTCAGGAAATCTGACTGGTTGCCATAAACACCATCATTTCATGCTGGGAAAGGTGTGATCCTACCTGGGGCAGTGGAGCCTGCTACCTGGGCCAGACCCCAGTTGAGCAGCTCTGAGAAGTGGTAGGTGTGTGACCTCTGGCAGTTTCCTAAGCTGTGGGCAATGCCCTCCAGCTAATGCTCCAGGGACACACCTGTAGAGGAATGCATGCATGCATGCTCAGTCAGGCCTGACCCTTGTGATTCCATGGACTGTAGCCCACCATGGCTCCTCTGTCCATTGAATTTTCCAGGCAAGAATACTGGAGTGGCTTGCCATTTCCTCCTGCAGAGAATGTTCCTGACCCAGGGATTGAACCTGTGTTTCCTGTGTTTCCTGCATTATAGGTGGATTCTTGAGAGCTTGTTTGGAGGTTCTAGCAGGGGAGTGCAGCTACTCGGATACCCTTGACCAAAGACTGGTCCTCCTCTATCGGAGATGGTCGTCCTCTTCGGCCGAGCGCGCAGCTTCAGGAGGGACGCACATGGAGTGGTGAGGGAGGAAGGGGACACCCGCCTAGCCAGCCAGATCAGCCAAATCAACCCTGGCGATCAATGGGGTGACAGATGTCGCAACCAGATCGCCCTCACATCCTATAGGTTGTTTCTTTACTGCAGAGGTACCTGGGAAGCCCCTGAAGAGGAATGAGGTGGGGTTATTACTCACTGTGGCCGGGAGGAGGGAGCTTGCAGAACACCTGAAGGACTTGAGGAAGTGGGGTTTCACTCGGGGTTAGATGCCACCTAGCATACTACAGTCCACGGGGTTGCAGAGTCGGACACGACCGAGTGACTGAACAACAAAGAAGATGCTGCCAGGAAGGGATGATTCCATGATCCGGTGGGGATCCAGAGGGGGCAGACCAGAGCCAGCCTCCAAGTACGGGCAGTTGGCAAAGCAGCAGCCTGCCCACCACTCAGGTTAGCTGGGAGAGGTCAATTTGGGTGGCGTTGGACAGTTTTCTTGTCTGGGCTCAGAATGATGACTGGGGTGGGTTCTTGTTATTGTCTGGACCCTCTCTGGTCACGGAATGGCCTGTGTGATGCTGGTGTCCTGTGGAATTCTGCTCAATAAGAGAGATAGCATAAGGACCCACTGTGAGTGCCCAGCCAGTTCCTGGCTACCACCAGTGGCTTTTCCTTTCCTGTCCATGCCCCATCTGTAAGGTGCACGCATGATCAGTTGATCATGTCACTCAGTCGTGTCTGACTCTTTGTGAGCCTGCCAGGCTCCCCTGTTCATGGAATTCTTCATGCAAGAATTCTGGAGTGGGTTGCCATTCCCTTCTCCAGGGGATCTTCCCAACACAGGAATCAAATCTGGGCCTTCCGCATTGCAGGTGGATTCTTTGTCATCTGGGCCAACCTGTAAGGTGGGGTATAGTCAGTTTCTCTTGCTACGGTTTGGGGAGGATGCAATGAATCAGTGCCAGGAAAGTCCTTAGTGCCCTGTGCTCAGCACATGGTAAATCCTCAATAAAGTATATCTGTGACCATGAGGGTGGCATTTCAAAGAGATCCCCTAGTCTCTTGTGCTACATCTGGGAGGCTTGTATGCTGTGTGGGGTTGGGAGCTGTGATGTTCCTGGAGATTTTAGTTATTTCAGGGTGGGTTTCAGGGTACTTTGTAAAGGAAATGAGAGAATCCGTCTCACTCCAAGTACAGCACATCCAGGAAACAGCATGAAAAACCGGCTCTTCACCATCACTGTGTAATTTGGTGAAGACATCCCCATCCACCCATCTTTTATTCAACACAAGCAAGCTATTCTTCATTCGCAGCAATTAGAAAAGGGGGCATGTAGTAAATGCCTTCTGTTATTTCCTCCCATGGGAAAGGTATCAGAAAGAACCAGCTTTATCTCTTAGAAGATTAATTCCCTCATGGGGTCCTCATGTATTTGTGTTGTGATAACGCATGGTGTGTGATAGGGGTATAAAACCTTGTCGTGATTTTTCATCTACGTATTCCTCCCTGTCCAAGATGTAGGGCTTTGCAGTGGCAGGAAAATTTTAACATTGGACGATATTAGTAACAAATGATGATGGATCAACCTCTGAACGCTGGTACCTGGGAGGGCAGGGAGTGACATTTATCTTGCTGTGGCCATGGGTATCAGTGCCTTTGGGCACAGGCACTTCGTCACTTCAGCTGTTCTTGTCCACGTCTATCTCCTCTGTGCTCCCGCCTCACAGCCTCAAAGTTCTCTGATCTAAACCCCTCTCGTTCTGTGCCGTTCTCCTGAGACTGGGGCTGTAAGACCGCTTCTTTTTTGTTTTACTTTGCCATTTAAATTGTTGCCTTTGCTTCATTTTGTGTTAGCGTGTGTACTCAGAGGCATGTGTGGGTGTGTATTTTTATTTAAACTACAGCATTATGAAAAGCAAAGACAAACTTTTATATTTTTTAGGCTGTAATATAGAAACAAGCAAAGAGTCCCTAAAGGGACCATGGTGGAAAAAAAGCAGGCACTGACCCTGTGTGGTTTTGTAACAGGCTATCAGATGCCAGAGCTAATAATAGAATTTGTATGTTTATTATTGATGCAATTAATAATATTGATTTATGGAGCTTGAGTGCTTGCCATCATTATTTATTCACAGTAGCCCCATGAAGTTGGCATCGCTATCATTTAGCAAATAAAATCACACGCTGCCTCGCAGAGGAGGTAGCCAGAGTTGAAGCAGTCACTGAGTTGGCAAAATACTAAATGTCTTCGGGTTGGCCTTGGAACCCCCTTCGAAAAACGAGCCCTGAGTCATTCATCTCAGAGAACAGCTCAAGGAAATGTAATCTTATTCCATGTCTTGAAATGCTCTCTTCGAGATTACTGGATCACTGAAGCCTGCACATCATTTTAATCCACTTAATGCCAAAGAGCCTTTCCAGGTTGGTCTTCCCTTCAAGATGGCCTGAGGTTTCTTTTTTTTTGGGGGGGGGGGTTAATTTGATACACACAATAATCATCACCATATTCTTACCATAAGAGGCTGTCCTTTCAGCACCTTGAGGTCATTAACAGGCCATCTATAAAAACTGCCACTTGGCCGCCCATGTTCCCATCTCCTGTTACATTCAGAAGCAGATTTGTCTGGCGAGGAGTAATTTAAAACCAGGGAAAAGAAAACCCACAGACACTCTCCTTCTTTAATATGGGGCTATCACAGTGGAAATATCAAACATAAAAATAAAATTTAAAAAATTCAAATACCCTCATTGTTCAGCCACCAAGTCATGTCTGACTCTTTGCAACCCCATGGGCTGTAGCACTTCAGACCTCCCTGTCCTTCACCATCTCCTGGAGTTTGCCCAAGTTCTCATCCATTGAATCAGCAGTGCCATCCAACCATCTCATCCTGTGTCACCCCTTTCTCCTTCTGCCCTCAATCTTTCCCAGCATCAGGGTCTTTTCCAATGAGTCAGCTCTTTGCCTCAGGTGGCCAAAGTATTGGAGCTTCAGCTTCAGCATCAGTCCTTCCAATGAATATTCAGGGTTGATTTCCTTTAGGATTGACTGGTTTGATCTCCTTGCTGTCTCAGGAATTCTCAAGAGTCTTCTTAGTGGAATCTTTTATGATTTGATGGCCCCAGGTATTCATAACTGGTAATTCAAGCAGGCCTTCTATTACCTTGCTGGTAAACAGTGCCCTAGTCATTGCTGTCATGTCTGCTCATTTTTTCCTTTTCCATTTTTCCAAAAAATTATGATGTGTTCTCATTTATATGCAAAGAAAGAGGTGACCTGACCTGGCTGCTGGAGTGGGTGATTGAAATTCTAATGTTGATGATGGTATATCATGGGCACAGATTTTGTGCCCTAATATCTAGCATTATCCTCACATTTCCATTCACGACCCTACAATTTTCTTCTTAAAAGTGACCTTTCTCTAATGGAGTGGAGCCTTGGTAGCTTTCCCGTTATGTTTTCCATATATTTTATTTAACAGAAGCCTGAAGGTAATAATATTCTACACTGAGTCTTAATAAAGAGAATCCTGACCCTCTTGTCCTGTTTCCCACCTCTTTAACAGTCATACCTGTGGTTGTGTCAGCATGACGCACACATCTTAAAGGGGGATCTCTGCATTCTTAACTTGTTTTCTGGAAGATGCTGAGAGGTTATACTGAAAATAAAAAACCTGAGTGACCAGAGGTCTGATTAAAATTATTAACACAGTAATTCATTTTGACAAGGTGTTGGCTGTAAAGTCTTTCTTTTTTTCCCCTTCTTCTCCCTTACAAGGGCTTCCCTGGTAGCTTAGTTGGTAAAGAATCTGCCTGCAATGCAGGAGACCCCGGTTGGATTCCTGGGTCAGGAAGATCCGCTGGAGAAGGGATAGGCTACCCACTCCAGTATTCTTGGGCTTCCCTTATGGCTCACCTGGTAAAGAATCCGCCTGCAATGTGGGAGACCTGGGTTCGATCCCTGGGTTGGGAAGATCCCCTGGAGAAGGGAAAGGCTACCCACTCCAGTATTCTGACCTGGAGAATTCTATGGACTGTATAGTCCATGGGGTCGCAAAAAGTCAGACACGACTGAGTGACGTTCACTTCACTCCCTTTCAAACTCCAGCAGTGGTCTCTCAGAAACAGTATAAAGAGAAGTGGTCATTTAATATTCCTGGTAAATTCTAGAAGCCCGGTGATGCTTTACTTTTCAAACAACACAGACATTTTCAGTGGAGAATCATGTTTTTGGCTAGTGTTATTATAAGCCAAACAACTGAAAAGTTTTAAAGGTTTTGCATTTTAGATTTATAATTTACCATCTTAATGGAAATGTAGTTCTTAAGTTTTTATGGGAAAAGAAAAATCTGCAATAAACACTCAAGTTGCTTAGAAACTTCGGTCCATGATTTAGTTCCTGTATGTTCTAAGGCAATAGCCAGTTGCTTGTGGAAAAATAAAGCACAGTTGTTTTGTGCATGCATTCAAAACATCCTTGTTTCAGGTGGGTGCTCATTTGCTGCTTCCCCTTTGGCAGGAGTCTTCTCTTGGCATCTATAAACAAGACTGGCTTGCATAAGGGTACTATTTTGACAGGTTAATACTCTAATATGCAGGCTTCCCAAGTGGCACTAGTGGTAAAGAACCTGGCTCCTAACGCAGGAGACATGAGACGTGGGTTTGATCCCTAGATTGGGAAGATTCCCTGGAGGAGGAAATGGCAACCCATTCCAGTATTCTTGCCTGGAAAATCCCATGGACAAAGGAGCCTGGCAGGCTACAGACCACAGGGTATAAATGTGTACATGTGTGTAATTTGTTTTATATAGTCATACTCTTTACATCCTGCTATTTTTCACTCAGCAATACACTGGGCACACCTTTCTACGTTAACTTGTATGTGACAGTCTATTCTTTTCTGGTCCTTTTCCAGAAACTATGTACAAGGCTGCAAAAACTATTCTATTGTTTGTGTGAATTCTTCCACAGTATCTCCAGGAGGTGGTGCCTTTAGACGAGGACTGAGGGGTGGGGCGTTCTCCTCTAAGAGGCTGGGTTGTGCTTCCTTTTCACCAACAGGCCAAACACTAGCTCACCAGTTTGGATATGCATTCAGTTCAGTTCAGTTCAGTCACTCAGCCGTGTCCGACTCTTGGCAACCCAATGGATGGCAGCACGCCAGGCCTCCCTGTCCGTCACCAACTCCCGGAGTCTACCTAAACCCATGCCCATTGAGTCAGTGATGCCATCCAGCCATCTCATCCTCTGTGGTCCCCTTCTCCTCCTGCCCCAATCCCTCCCAGATTCAGGGTCTTTTCCAATGAGTCAACTCTTCGCATGAGGTGGCCATTAGTGTAGTTCAATCCTCTGTAATTTGTTAATTTGCTACTTGTATTTTTTTGTGAATTGTTTTCTCATGTTATGGGTCCTTTTATTTCCCTTTCTAAGGGTGGTTCTTTCTGCATCCTGGACACTCTTAGTTCACTGTAGATAGTAATTCATTCTGTCATATATGCAGCAAACATTCCCCCACCAGGTTCTGGTTCACTTTTCAACTCCGTCTATTTTCTGTTTTGGTGTATCTGAACAGACTAAGGACCTGTGAGTCGAGCCCGGGTCTGGGGCTCCCCACACATGCAGCTCTAGTTGTGGGTGTAGTATCACCTGTAACACTGGAGGATGTGGACTAAAGAACACACATAGAATGGGAAAATGCAAATTCCATTGTAAGATACCACTACCCCTCTGCCAGAATGGCTAAAGTGGAAAAGAACATACCAAGTGTTGGCAAGGATCCTGAGCAACTGGAGCTTCCTGTAAGTCTCAAAAAATTGGAAGAAACGAAAAAACCCAAACTAATGACAAACAGCTATTTTAACTGAAACAGATGAAGACAATCAGGGAGATGAATTTTCAAATTACATGTGAGAACGTACTCTTTGTTAACAATGTGCTGAATGCCAGTTATAAGAGCATCTCCTCCCAACAGTCAAGTTGCTTGGCTCTCTTTCACCTTCTCATTTTATGGATGAAGGTCACAAAACTCAGAGAGGGTAAGAACTTTGTCTAAGGCCATAGAGCCCAGGAAGGGCTAGGTTGAAGCTCAAACTCCAGTCTGTCCACTCTGCAGGCTTCTCTGCTCTCTCAGGTTCCCTCAGGTGAACACATCTGCTGTCAACACAAACACGGCATGAAGACAACTGTGCTTCTATCTCAGAGGGATGTCAGAGAGAAAACCAGTTTGTGAAGCTGTGCTTCTGTGGGCACTGCATGGCACTGAGGGCATCCAGGCTGAAGTCCACTCAGAATGGCAACACTGGCATCTTTGAGGAAACCCACCAGATATCAGAAGATGGTATAACTTTTTGCTCATGAACCTGAGTTAGTGAGAACACAGTGTTCCCTCCAAATGCTCGCTGGAGGCTTTGCGGGCCTGCCTCCAGCAGGGTTCCCCATCTGAACTCTGGAAGGACACGGACAGGAAGGAGGAGGTGACTAAGGGGGAGATGCTGGGAGCTGGGTTGATGGATACAAATACCGTGCTGCTCACCAGACACCACAGCTACCAAAGTTCTGGCATTTCAGTTTTCAAAAATCATTTTAAAATGACTTTAGGAGATTTAGTTAAGAAAAACACGTGATGAAGGACTTCGCTGGTGGTTCGGTGGTTAAGACTCCATGCTTCCAAAGTGGGCTCGATCCCTGGCTGGGGAACTAAAATCACACATGCCCCAAGACACAGCCAAAAAAAAAAAGTGGGGGGGAAAGAAAAATGTGTGATGAAGACTATCATAAAGAGAAACCAGCTGAAGGGCAAATATGTTATCTGTAAACATAGCACTTTATTAACAAAATGTTTACACTCGCCTTACAATACAACAAATTTTGTAGTGACTTAGCATGTTAGACTCTATAAAAGTTTAGTATAGAATATCCAAGCTGAAACAATACAATTTAGAAGTATGCCAAATCAACCACCATTTGCAAATGATCTACTACCAGCCTAAACATAAAAAGAAAAATCTTACAACAAAAATCAAAAGATCAAGTTTTCTTTCGTCAGCATCTACAAACAATACAGACACCATATGGTTTATATATAGACTTAGGTCCAGCCCAAGGTTATGACTGCAAAAATAAAGTCTTCAAACATTCATACAAGCTCGGCAAACCATCATTACAATATTTCATCACAGGTAGTCAAGCAATGCATCATGCAGGGGAGCCATGGCTATGAATCTGGGCTGCTTATAGTGCAACAAGGCGGTCTAAACTGTAAGCAACTTGATTTTCTTTTTCCCATAATAGACACTATTAGAAAAAGGCACAAATATCTTACTCCTTGCATCAGGTCTTGAAAAGGCATGACATTCTTAGGAGAAATAAGAATTGCTGGTACAACGGCTTAGCTTTATTTTTTTAAATGTCTAGGCTCATCTATCTCCGTATCTCCTTTCAAGACTTTAGCCTTAGGGTTTTTCCAAAGTTTAACAAATGTTCTAGTACAAACTAAGTCAAAGTTCTGACACTTAACCTGCCTCGTTGCCAGTGGTTGAAAACATTTTGTGACATGGTCACATGGCCACTGTAAACCAGTACTGCCCATCTCCTCTCTGGAAATACTAGACTTCTCCCCCTAAATTAACCTGTGTGTTGTCTGACGTCATTGGTTGCCTCTTGCTTTTCCCACCTCGTGGGACGAGCTGGGCAAATCTCGTTGCTGTGACCAGGTAAGGCAGTACAGGAAGGCACGTCGCACACGCTGAGGGGGTGGCGGGTGCCCTGCGTCTTTAAGGGAGAGCTGGCAGCAAAAAGAGGAGAAATAAGGCAAGAATCACGGCCTCGATCACAAGGAAGTCAAGACGTCAACTCTTAAGAAGGTCAGAGGCGTGATGGACCATTGTGTGAGGGACTTGTAACGTGGGATGATGGAGAGATTGAGCTGCTGGAGGAGAGTGAAAGAAGGAAATCTTTTCCAGGGCCATAAACTCTATCCACACGACACAACAAATGGTTTAAAAACAGAGGCACCCACCGGTGGCTCTGACCAACCAGATGCTGGTAACTCTCCCCACACTGGACTGACCTGACATTACGTGCATAATCCATATTAAGAAAAAGTGTCCTAAACTGTGTAATAACCTCATGGGCAAAGTAAGCGGAGGTATACAAGTTTAAGCCCTGCTTTCAAGGTTTTTCCAGTGGGGGTGGGTGGGTGGGTGTCGAACTGACAATTCAAGTATAAATTTCATGAAAAAATCAGTAACGATTAATTGTTAAGCTCCAACGTGAAATAATGGGCTGCTGACTATTTCTGAAGTTGGGGGGAGGGGGGGCGTGTTCCCTGTAGCCCTGGCCTGCCCCATGGCAGCTGGGTGCTCAATGTGGGCTTTGGCCTTGCCTCGTGGAAGAAGGGGTGGTGGGCTTTTCTCTGTGACCTGAAAGGTGGGTGCTTTCTGAACAATTTTAATTCTGAGTGAAGATTACTGGCTCTGTGTGTGAAATGCTGTTTTAAAGATGGATTTCTTCTTCAGTATTGCATTAAACCATTCGCTTCCGGAAACATGAAGTTCCCCAAATCAAGAAGCTGCATCAAACCAGTGTGTTTTGTTTCTTTTGCAGGATTAACAAGATGATTAAGGTCTACACTTTAAAACTAACAATTTAGAGAAGGCGCTTTCAAAAAGCAATCAGTACTATCTGAGGATTTCCCATTAACTAGCTGAATTCTTGGCACTTGAACTCCCGCTCATGGAAAGCTATCCAGAATTTTATTTGTTTCCATTATGAAGCATTTTGATGAGGCACTGGACTCCAGGACCATCCACACTGATCTGAAAATGAACTGGCAATGAATTAAAAAAAAAAAAATTCGGTTAAATTTGTTGACTCCATGGTTTTAACTCTAGTATCTACTGATGATAGATCCTAATCTTACTATCTACTTAAAATGTTGAAGGTAATAAAAGGAAAAGATGGAAGATTCAAGACTTTTCTTTTTATTAAACTTCTGAATCCTTTTGTTTGGAAGCCACACATATTCTAACCTATCTGGAATTGATTATGCTCTAAGAGGAAGGAACACAGACATTAGTTATTTCTGATGGTACAGACCAAAAATTAAAGTTGATCTATGACTCTGGAAGTCCTTCTAGATTTGGAGGGTAAATCATTTTCCTTATATGCTAAGAGAATCCTGAAGGACAAACAGAAATAAGGAGATTCTTGGTTCTATTCATTCCCTTTCTTCATTATGTCTAATGAAACTTCATCATAACAGGTCACTCACATATCATCCTCTTGGACTGAAAAAGTGGAGGCTCCTGAAAAATGTAACACCTTCTTAATTTTTTTTTGAACTTTCATTTGCACATAAAACAGGACAAATGTCCCAGAATTTCACTAATGTTTCTTGCAAATCGGATGATCACATTGCCTGGATTTCTATTACTGGAAGTTGAGACAAGTAACCCTGTTGTCAAGAGAAATGGGCAGGGGTCATTTCTTTCAGTCCAAGGCCAAATTCTACCCCCACTTCCCTCTGCTAAAACCATACAGCATCGTGTTTATCTCCTGGATAATTCTGTTGCTTGGACTGTTTTTTTAATCACAGTACCATAGGAGTTAGTACACATCTCCTAAACATTACTCTGAATCATTGAAACATTTTTGATGGACCATGTGTAAGTGAGAGCAGGTCTATGGTCACTGCTCGACCCCTGAAGGTACACCCTATTTCTTCTTTTAAAAAATACTAACTTTAAAGAGGGAGACGATCTCCTGCAGACAAGTCATGCTGCTCGTCCCTTTACAACAAATTTAAATAAGGAAGGATTTTCACAGGTTTCCACTCTCCAGCTTATCACTGTCGTTTAACTTTCATTACGGAGATGGGGGAGAACATTTGTAGCTTAATGAGTTGAGAGAGGGAAGGCAGCCTGAGTCTGTGGGCTGTCATTACCCCCAGATGTTCTACAGTGGGTCTCTAGTATAGATGAGAGTGAAGGGAATTCCAGTGACTTTTCCCAGAGGGGGAAAAGTTTCCTCACTGCTTATACAGGTTCTTGCAGAGACATCTGAATGTATGGGGGTCTCGTCTGTCATATATATAACATGCTGCACACGTTATTTCTTATATACTAAGGGGCCATGAATCACGTTCTCAGTGTGTTCTGGAAAAAAAAAAAAAGAGTGAAAAGATGCTTATAAGAATTTACATAACCTCTTTTGAAACGTACTCTCAGACCATGAAGGATGCATTTAACAGTGAACAAATGCCTTTTCAAGCTCTGAGGCTGACATGCCAATTAGTGTACTGCTGTCTCAATTAAACTTGCCCATTTTAATGTGATGCTGTAACAGTCTGGATACGCTGGTCTGACGTCTCCAGGAAAGCCATGCAATGTCATCTGAGGATGTTTTCATTACTCTGTCAGGGTTTAATTTAGAAGGTCTCACAGACCTATGCTCCTTCTTGAGAACAGAAAAGAAATAAATACAAAAACGTAAAGAGAAGTTCTGGAAGTAAATGTGGTTTTCTTTCCCTTTCTACACATGTAGAAATAACAAAACCTGATCGCCTCAAGAAGGACACCGGCCCACTTAAGAGATGGAGCCTCTGGCACAAAGGGTCCAGTCCTCTCAGATGTGAGGAGGCACCCAGCAAGTGTGTATACAATGGGGGGCAGGCACTTCCCACAAAATCATACATGGGTGACAAGGAAGTGAGTTATTTTACAGGAACCAAACCTTTCCGTTGCAACGTGTAGCACGTGGGCCTGACTGTGGCTGAAGAGCAGGTGATGGAGGTTTCATTTAGAACCAGAAGGACCTGCAGTAGGTACTTCTCCTTAATCACTTCTTAAAGAGAGTTTAAGATGAAGGACACTTAATCATACTCCCCCTTTATGTTCTTTTAATCACCAAATGATAATTAATGAGTTATCACAGAATCAGAAAAACACTTGTGTGAAACAAGAGTTCTGGAGATCACTGGTTCCTAGGACTGGACGTCAGCAAAGACCTGATTTTCATTTCTCTGAGAGGAATCAACAGACACTCAGAGCTAATGAATGGCTTTTCTCTTTTCAGTCCCCCAAGTTTTTAAAGATGGCCCTGCGTCATAAGAGAACTGAAAGCAGATTTTTATAGGTGGGCTGTGTCTCAATTCCTTCACGAGCTAGCTTTTTCTCATGATAAGAAGTAAGAATAAAGGATGTATGAAACATGTATTAAATCACTGTTTACTCAGGTGAATAATCCAAAGTGGGCTCAAAATAAAACACTGCTTCTGATGTTAATATCCATCCTTGTGCTTTAGAAGCAAACAAGGTAAAGGAAAACATCTATTCCCCTGTTCTCATCGAGTATGGATTATGGATTCTGAGAGAGCAAGGTGCCGTTGTTATTGTTGAGTATTAAGAAGACATCATGTGAGGTACAGAGCCACAGTGATTTCCGAGACAGACTGAGGAAAACGAGGGCAAGAGAGGCCCCCGAACTACGTGGGGAGCAGGTGAGAAGGACCACGAGGATCAGGAGAAGGCGGCAGCTGCGGGGGCTGAAGGATGGACTGTGCTGGGCTCTGTGCAGCCCACGTCACAATGGGGTGAGAGACGCTTGGAGGGGAGGCCTCACCCACCAGAGAGGCATGGAAGCACGCTGCCCGACCTTCCCTGTGCACCCCGACACCATGAAATCAGCCACGCTGATGGACAGCTGTGGTGGAAAAAAAGTCAAGGTCATAGATCAGATCTGTGTCATCTTTTGGTGAAATAAGAAAGGGCCACACACGCCTCATCTCTTGCTAAGTCGAGTGTTTTTATTTTGTTGTCATGGAGACAGAGGCCTGGTGGTGGGAATGTCAGGGACCAACCAGGGCAGTGGCCTGATGGCCAGTCCATTTGGATGTATATGAAGTAAAGCCTAACCACCCTTAGGTATGAAGTGCCCGGCCCTGGAATCACGCACGCTGTCCAAATCTTGCTAATCTCACACTGGGGAGGAAAGCTAGATGCCAGGGGAGGAGACAGTCCCTACGCACTTTAAACAAAGCAACTTGAGAATGTTCACTACCTACATTCCTTCTATATGATTTCAATAATAGAATAAACAATTCCAAATGCTCAAGATATACACCATGGGGAAGGGAATTGTTTTTCACTTAATCTGAGTTATAATTTTCCCATTAAAATCTAACCGTATCAAGTGGGGGGCATGAACAAATAACCATTATTTTTAAAAGTTTTGACTGTTCAGTTTAAGGATAGCTCTGAAAACACAATTTGGTTTGAAATTCAAGCTGTTTCATTTCCTATTTAATCTTGTAAATTTCCTTCCCTTACAATACTCAGGTTGGAAGGGTGCCAAATTAGACCAGGAACAAATTTTCACCAACTTCACTTCAGTGCTTTATTTTTAGATTATATTAAAAAGCTCATTAGGCTCCCTGAGGGAAAAGAGTGTTAACCACTAAGAGAGGCAGGGGAAAATAAGGGAAAGAGACGCGGAATTATTAACAAGAGAAGCGCTCTTCAAAGAGTTGGTCTGAGGCTGCTGTGAAAGCTGGAAGCAGCTTATTTCCAAGACCAGGTAAATCACGTGGGCTCAGGAGCTTGGTCCTGTACCCCGAGGCGAGGAGGGATGAGTCAGGCTTCTCCAAGCGGCATCTGTCTGCACAGGGGTTTCCAGACGGGACTGCAGGGGAGGGGTGGTGGGAGAGAAGGCAGAGAAACCCTTGCCAACCCGGAGCCACATGCTCTATGCTTCTGCACCACGTAAACGTGCTTCAAAGAACCTCACGGACTGAGAAATGGGGGGCGCGCGCCAGGCCGGGGACAAGAGTGAATGGAGTGTTAAACGAAACATAGAATTTATTAATGTATTTACATAATTTATAATCTGTAAGCAGTGGTCTCATAAATATATGACTACAACTTTACATGTGCTAAGCAAGCGGCAGATAACTGTTTCCCCCACCAAGACAGCTCGGTTAAATAAAAAACGGACAGCATTTACTCCACTTTCTGGGCTTCCTCTCTTCTTTTGGAAAACATAGCTAGTCAGTTTAAACTGAATCTGCAATTCAACATGTTCCAGGCAGCCTCTCTACCACCACCATTTCGATCGTCAGAGCTTACGTAAAAAGGTGACAGTGACGTGCCTGGGGACACAGGTGCGACAGGGTCCTGGGCTGCTGCGCCCAATGGAAAGTGCATCAGAGACGGCAGGGGTGGGTGCCTCTCCATCAGCCCCAGAAACAACCCACGTCAGCTTCAGACGATCATAACTGCCATCCGTCCATGGTGGTAACGGCACACATTCTAAATGCTACCACTCCCTCTAACAGTGGCAATGGGAAACCAAGGGAAGGAATGTCTCCACAAGGTCATTTTTTTTCCCCTCAAGAACCACGAAAGTGCTAATTTTCCCTTTACAAATGTGACATAGAATCTTGACTACAAAGCTACTCAATGATCTCATCCTACCATCCACACAACTGTACATTCCTTCTCAGCAAGATCAGGAGCCAACGATGCAGTCCCTGTGGACACAGAGATTCTTTACAGGACGGAAGTCCACAGACTGACGTATTATTGCTGCAGTCTCCAAAGGGGAGACGAAACCGGTCAATTCCTGTGAATCCTTGTTGCCCGAAGAAGATCCAAGACTGGCAGGCGACCCCCGGAGGCGGGGCCTAGCCCTCCCTAGACCTGTCAGGACCACCTACTTCATCGGGAAGCCCGGGGGGCCGAGGCCCGGTCAGCAGCAGCTCCGCTTTGGCTCCGAAGGCTGTCTGCGGAGTTTGAAGCCCTTTCCACCAGAAGGCGGGCTAGCGTCAGTGGATGGAATTCTTCGACCTAAACCGAGAGGACAGGAGGGAGGGCAGTGAGCATTCACTTTCTCAGGTTTCTTTCTCATACATGACCATTCTACACATGCAGTTTGACAGGTCTCATTAAAATTAAAAAAAGGTAATAAACTTCTAACTTTGGAAGACGTTTAGATGTACAGAAGAGCTGCAGAAGTAACATGCAGCACTGCTGGGTCCCCTCACCCAGTCTCCCCCGGTTTGGGGACCTCATGGGATGACTGTGGGACTTGGCAAAAATGAAGAACTTGACACTGGAACATCATTATTCACCCAACTTTCAGCTGCCATCAGTTCCAGACTTTCTGTTGCCATCAGTTTTCCCACTAATATCCTGTCATTTTTTTTGGTCCCAGGGTCCAAAGAAGAGTATCACCTGGCATTTAGTATACATTTTTTTAATGAAAAAGATTTAACATGTTAAAAAAAACTGCATCAGAACATCCCTGTCCTCTGTCTTATAGCAGAGGCCACCTTCCAGAGACAGGTGTGCACAGACATGCACAGAACACACACGCACCCATCCCCATTCTTAAAACCCAGGCAGGAGCAGACTGCTCTCATGTCACGCATTCCGGGCACTGCTCAAGCAGAGTTCATATACACACTCTGTGATGCTGTGTCTGTGGATGTCCCACCCTTGATCCCCAATTCACAGACAGCTAGCTTGTTTCCAATATTCTGATGTCATTAACAACAATGCAAAGACTATCTTGGTGTAGGATAAATGGACCGGCTGGGAAGAGTTGGTCATGTAGTTCCACTCCTGGGTGTTCATCTGACACAGACACTGCATTCCCAGGGTCTATCTAGCACAAATGCAGGAAGGACGTGCAATTTAAATTTTGACAGATGCTGCCAAATTGCTCTCTGAAGAGGCTGCACCACTTTATTCTCCTCCCAACAGTGCATGAGAATGAATGGGTTTCACTTTACTGCTCCATGAAGCATAGTGTCAATTTTGAGAGAAATCTTAAATCACCCAGTCACCCACCCTCCCTGATAACTCCAGGGCTGCTCCCGGTACAAGGAGCAGTTCCTAACTCTGTCTAGCACCTTGGACGCTCACATTAGTCAGGAGCCAGAAGCCCGTTATTACGTGTTTGTTCAGGCAGCGATCTCTCTCTTCCTTGAATGGGGCCCCAAGCTCTTGGAGGAAAGCAGCATGTCTCTCTAGCTTTATGTTCCAGCATCCATTCCGCACACCACCTGGTGCTGAGGTACTTTGAAACCATGGGATGAACTGACACCCACATGTTTGGCATTAACGAGGCAGAGCAGCAATCTGCCAACTCCCAGGTCCTCAGGTGCCCAGACGGGAGCCTCCAGCTCGTCCAGCAGCCTGCAAACTGGGGGGCGGGGGCAGGGGGCAGTACATAGCATGGTGCCTACGAAGTGAGGAAGCACCCCTGGTAAGTCCTACAAGCACTTTCAAATGCCAGCATGCACTGTTATGACCACAACGCAAATTTATTTAAAAGTTCTACTGACTCTTGTCATCATTTATTTCTCAATAAATGGATGCTGAAAACACAGCTGGTGTTACAGAGCCATGTCTAAAATACTTTTAGAAGAAAGCAGAGAACACCTTCATGACCTGGGAATAGGGAAGGATTTCTTAAGCAGGAGCTAACTGCAAGGTAAAGTAAGGACAAAGTGGATACATTAAGATTCAAAGCTCCAGTTCACCGAAGGAGTTGATCCAAAAATGAAAGTCAAGGCATGGAGTAGAGCTCTCCAATAGACATAACCAACAATGGACTCACAGCCAAAATAAACTATAAACATTAAGACAAAGGCAGATAAAGCCACCAGGAAAACAGGCAAAACTACAAAGAGGCTATTTAAATATTATAAAAATGTAAACAGATGCCGGAAAGGTGCTTGACTTCATTCACTGTCCAAAGTGGCGGGTCATGCCCCTGCCTGCCCGACATGGAGTGACTGGGGTTCTCCGCGCTGACAGGTGTGACCACCCTGAGGACCGCTGGGCAGTAGACCTGTACTCAGTGTGTGCATGCCTGAGGACTCGGCACATCTTCTCCTGGGTGTGAACAGACCCCCAACAAAAACGTGTACACGTCGTGCACACACTGGACAGAAGCAGAGCGCTCACAGAGGTTCTACCTGTCATAGCTCGAAACTGGGGACAACTACTAGGTGCCTATCCACACGGCAGCTAACACCCCGTGGAGGTGGCCCGCCCTGACACACACTCCACAGCAATGACAATGAGTCACACGCTCATGGGGACCTATCTCCCAGATGTGATGTAGCGCCAAACACGCCAGACACAAGCAAGCAAACCCAGTATGTTTTAGAAAGAACAGAGTCTAAAAACAGGCAAAACAAGAAGAGCTGGCAGTCAGGATGGGGGCTTCCTGTGGGAGGGGGAGGGGTAAGGTTCTTGGGGCACCTCAGGGTCTTGACACGGGTGTTGATCCAGGAGTCTACTCAGTCTGTGAAAACCCCTGGAACTTTATACTTCTGATGGGAGCACTCTGCAGCATGTATATTAGACTGATAAAAAGCCAGCAAACCCAGGCCCCATGCTAACTCGATTTTACAATGCCCAGTAAATAATAAACTTAATTTACATCTCTAAATTTTTCTAATTTTTTGGAATATATATTTTTTTTAATTCTTCACAGTTAAAATGAGTATGTACAGGCTAGTTTTTATACAGGAATTTTCACTGTTGGTAGGCTTCACTACCTTCCTATTCTTAATATTGCTATAGAACACTTTACAAAAACAGTGATAATTACGATACCACAGACTTAGATACTTTAGCCTGAACTAAACTGTGAAAAATTCCCGACTAACTTTACACACTGCCTTTTAGGAACGCATCTGAGTAACTGTTATTTACAATCGAGGAAGACGAAAAATATCATTGCTCTCTAATGTTGGAAGGAAGGGGCTGGACTAGAGCTCACACACCAGAGTCCACCAGCTGTTCCAGGCAGCAGATGGACCCGGCAGGCCTGCATGGTACTCTGAAAATATTTCAGTAAGTAGCCAGATTTAAAAAGTGTGACATGTTACATAAAATGCAGATCTCTGAACAAACTAAAAACATCAAAAAATAAAACCAAAAGTAACCCCAGTAATGGGGTAGCCAGGGGACTACTTGCCACTGTCGTCCACCTGCTGGAGCTGAGCGTGCCCTGGCCAGCTGTCAGGGTCACTAGGGCTTCCCGCAGCCCCCAGGTCCTGGGGTGCCCCTAGGTCTGCTTCCCTGGGAGCCGTCCCCGCCTGGCCCTGCTGGCCCTTCCTCTACATGCTGGCCAAGCGCCCTTCTGCTTTCAGATCTCCCCAAAGGATGGATCTCAGTGTCCTTCATGTGCGAGTCTGACTCGTTCAGTTAACACGAACCTCAGGGCTCTGCACATCTGCTCTGTCAGGGTCTGGCTCCAATAGTGCCTCCTCAGAGAAGCCTTCCCTAACCACCTGCAGAAACTCTTTCATGTCAGTCTATCTTATGTTCTTTGTACTCCTGCTCATCATCAGAAAGGGTCTTGCTTCCCTGTGTGCTGTCTCTCCCCCAATGGACCGCAGAGGCCAGCCCGTCATGCTTGCTGCTGTCTCTCCGAGTGTGGAACAGGTCTTAGTGAACATTCTGATGAATTGGAATGAAATGAATAAACAGATACGATCCATGGATGGTCCCAGAGGGATGTGGCAGACTCTCCCACTGAGTGTCATCACTGTAACACTTCTGAAAAGGGAAAGAGGAGGTGGGGAGAGAGTGTCTTAACCTCTCACTGGCAAGAGCCTCATATGAATTTCTGAGGACTTTCTTATGAGGGAATTACACGCACATTCCATGTCCCTTTATTTATCTTATTCATGCTCGATGACTAACTGAAACACATTTAAAGAGAGAGAGGACAATGACAGCTTCCAGGACCCCAAGGCCTTGCACATTACTGATTCAGGAGCAACATTCCTCCTAGAAGGAAGGGCCAGTCATCAGGCAGCAGCTCTCCAGCAATTACAGCCTGATATGAAAACCTACCGTCACTCTTCAAGTCTCAAATCTCACTCCATTGAGAACAATACCAGAGTCTAGACCGCTCTGTGTAGGGAGGAAATCCTCCCTGGCCAGATTCCTGCATTAAGTTGCTCTACAAAGAAGACATGAATGAGGTAGGGATACTCACTAATTTCTATAAAGAGTTCATTTATGTTTATCGCATTCTTCGCACTTGTCTCTACAAAGACTGCATGGATGGAGTCAGCGTAGTCCTTGGCATCTCTCTCCATGACCTCTCTGGAAAACAATAAACTGTAGATCACAAACTCTACCCATCAGGAGCTTAATGTGATCCCCATCCACCCAGTATTTAACCAGATTCATGATGATCAGAACAGAACCTGGAACCACTAGCAATACATCTAATGGAATGGTCAGAGAATCACCATGGTTTCTCCCCCCACCACCCACACTACAGCCCTTGCTTGGAGGATCACGGAAGTGGTCCAGAGAAGCTGCCAATCAACGTGCTTTCCTTAAAATATCCTTTCCCCATTTGAGTACCCTGTGTCACGGGAGCTGAGGCTACATCAATCTCAGATCATGTTCAAGTGTGCTGCAGCTGATGTTTAAATAAATTACACACCTGTCTCGATATATAATCTAATGAGCTTTGAGTATCTGAACTCTCAATTTTAGTTTGAAACCTCAGGATCCCAACCGAACAACAAAAAGGAATTTTTCAATGTCAGAGATAAAACAGAAGCTAGATTCTTCTATTGGATAGTGCTCTGTTAGAAGAAGAACACACAATCAGCACTGGTATCTCCTGCACTAATAACTTACCTTACATCGATAAGATCACACTTATTTCCTGCAATGGCAACTACAATATTGGGTGGGCCGTGCTGCCGAAGCTCTTTTACCCAATTCTTTAATGTTGAAAATGTCTCCTGTAACACAAAGGAGGAAAGCAACTGGAGACTGAAGCGACCTACACAGAGTTTTCAGAATAGTCTCAAGAAGATGGTATGTCAGGCCTTACTTCTTTCGTGATGTCGTAAACAATTATAGCTGCAGCCGAGCCTCGGTAGTACATTGGCGCTAAGGCACGAAACTGCAGAGAAGAGACAAAAATAAACAACAAAATTGGGAAAACTGGGTAAATATGCTTCTTACTAGACTTTGAAGCCCATTATCCCCACACAAAAGGTAATCTTTCTCTTAAGCCAAAAAAGATGACATGATGCTTTAAAGCAAATGAACCAGTAATTACCAAAGGCAAAAACTTCAAATCTAACACTGAAATGCCACTCAGAAGGTAGTTTAGAATACACTTTTATAGGAATTAAATACATGCTATAAATAATAGTTTCAGTTGAAAAGGCTAATTGAACTCAATGTTATAATTTCCAAATTCATTTGTTCAGTCGTCTTTAAACTTTGGCTCCCCAAACTAACAAGGAGATAAAAATAATGCTGTAAATGTTCTCCAGAGAAGTGCCTGCATTTGGGTGTCGTAAAGACAACCTGCAACCTAAATGCTGACTGTACTCCAGAAATGAGTATACATTTACATTCACGACCTGGATGAGCTTGTAACTCACTTTTTTGATATCGTCCACACATGCGTGGCAATTCCCCAAAGCGGGTATATATCTCATTCCATTTACATGCATTTAACTCTGTGTACAGGGCTTCTTCCCACCAATCACCCCCCAGCTCTCCCCCTCCCCCCCAACACAACAGGGAAGAGAAGGAAGGACAATCTAAATAGTGAGGCTGATGCAGTGGGCCACTTGTTTTGACAGGGTGTGAGATGGAAAATGGGATGTGCCTACCCCAGTCAACCCTTGTTCCTGGGCATGTGTGTGTGCTGGTCAAGCCTCCTGCTCAGTCAATGTGAGGTCAGCGTACAAGACAAGACTCTGACTTGTGCTTGATCTTTGTCATATCCCCTGACTTTGAAACCTGACCCCTACATATGATGTGAGAGGTATTACAGGGCTCCCCTCCTGCTCTCTGTTCTGTGGCTTCCCTCCAAAACACAGGTAGACACTGCTATCAGAAGTGAGCACCTAAGAACTGTTTAGGTGCAGGGTGATATCAAAATAAATGCCAGCCTCAAATATCCATCCAAGTTTAGCGTTACTAGTCTCAGGGAGAAAGATCCCTGCCTCTGGGGTCAAAGTTGGAAAACTTACAATAAAATGTTAAGTTTTAGAGAGAAAAAAAAACAATAAAGCTTGTAAGCAACTTTAAGGAAACCAGATGATTAGGTGGGAAAGACTCTGAACTGCCTCCCTGGGATGACAGTCAGAGGAGCACAAGATGGAGCAAAGGCTATGGCTCTAGCTTTCACTTTTGAGGCATTATTCCAGCAACTTCCTTTACAAGGTTGTTGGATTTTGTGTGTGTGTGGTATTTAAATTTATAGAGTAAGATTCATTTAGAGAAGTGGAAAAATCTTAAGGCTGATATAAGGTCTTAATTTTGATAAAATGACAAATGTGTATGTATACATTCATTCTATCCCATCCCAAGATAGAAAACGCCTTTATCAACATGAAAAGTTCCCCAATGCTACTCTTTTCACCCCCCTTCTTTATTCTTGATGGTAACCCTTCTTTTCAAGTCTGTTTACTGATATAGATATAAAAACTACAGTTTTCTCTTGCTTATGGTTTGCACAGAATATCCACTTCCATTCTCTTATTTTCAAGTGATCTCGAGGTTTCTATGTAAGGTAATCCCTTCTATAACCAGCATATGGTTTGACTTTGACTTTTGATCCAATCTGACAAACTTTGCCTTTTGAGTGGAATATTTAGTTCCTTTACACTTAATGTACTTCCTGATATATTTGGTTTTTACTGATACTAGGACTACCATTTTGCCATTTGCTTTATATTTTGTTCCATTAAAACAAAATAAAACTCTGTTCTTCCTTTCTTCCCTTCTTTTGCATTAACTATTTTTTACTGTTTACTTTTAATGTATTAATTTAATTAGTCCATTGGTTTTTTTAATTATACCTCCCTGTATTACTGTTTAAGTGGTTGGTCTTGTAACTACAATATATGTCTCTCATAGCTGACTTAGAGTTTAAAATGCACCACCTTATGTGAAAGATCAGAACAGTGCAAGATTTCTTATCCCACTGTCCTTTGTGCTGCTGTCAAATATTTTAAATCTATATGATAACCCACATAATATTGTAATTTTTGCATTAAACAGCCAATAATTTATTTTTAATAAAAAGAAAAATCCCCAGATTTTTATATTAACCGTTCCGAGTGGTTCTTGTTGCCTCCTTGGATCTCAATTACTATCTGGCATCATCCCCTCTAGCCTAAGAACCTTTCTGAGACCACTGCTGCTAAATCCTCTCTGTTTTTCTTCTTCTAAACATGTCATGACTTTGACTTCATATCTGAAAGATAATTTTGCTAAGTGGATAATTCTGACTCTTTAAAATGGCTCCATTGTCTTCTGGCCTCCACTGGCTGCTTTCAAGCTTTTCCTCTTTAACTTTGGTTTTTAGCAATTTGACTACGATAGACTTAGTCGGAGATTTCTTGATATCTATGAGTCTGCTATATTTTTGGATTTGTGAGTTAATTCCACCAAAATATGGAAAAATTTCAGCCACTGTTTCTTGAAACATCTTTTCTTTCTGTCCCCCCACTTCTTTTTCTTTTTAACAACTTCTGGGTCTCCAGTCGCATACGTTTGATCATTTGAATTTGTCCCTAGGGTACCATGGTTCCTATTTTTCTACTCTCTGTTCTTCTGATTGGTTAATTTGTCACTTATCTGGTGGATTTTTCATTTTAGATATTACAGTTTTCAGTTTTAGCATTTTCATTTATCAGTTGTCATTCTCTGAGAGACTCCCCATCTGTAGTTACATATTTAAAATATCTGGTTTCCGTTATCTTCTCTGCAGTGTTAAAACACTGGCTTATCACCCTGAGATGGTTTTACACGTGGTTAGGGTGGGTGTATGTGGGTCTCTACTCATAAGACATGGCCCTTTGGCAGTTTCAGGGGGATCCTAGGGTACTGATTAAGCCTTATATAACAGGCAGAACTGGACTCTAAACTCTGCTTATTCTCACGAGCAGCAGCAGGATCTCTGCTCAGTCCTGTCACCTTTCCAGCTGTTGGTTTCTGTTGAATCCCTTAGTGTCGCTCCTGTGCTTTCACAATTTTAGGGTTAAGCAAAGCCAGGAAAGGAATTTATAAGCTGATTTTCAAGGCTTCCTGACTTGTCAGATTCATCTTTTCTGGGATTTGCCTCCTCATTTCCCAGCTGCTCTAGCAACCTTAATCTCTGCCCTTAAATACTGCAAGCTACAAAGACAGCCCCCCGCTTGAGTTCTAGCTACCCTGTGCTGCATGGTCATGGGTGTGCCCTCTGGGGGAAAAGCCATGAAAACGTGTCTCATTCGATGTCACTCCCTTTTCAGTCCCTGCTCCACAGGACCTTCAGAGAGTTGTTTTTTAATGCTTTGCCCAGTGTTTATACAGAACTGTTACCTGTGTGAGGGTTAGCCTGTTACAAGCTTCTCCTCCATGACTGACACTGAAACTCTTTCTATGTACTGTACTTGTGGTATAAAAAAAGAAGGCAGCAGCTTACAAAGAGACTCAAAGAATGCAAGCATAGTTTTGCTCCCAATCAGGCCCTAGATCAGGGGCTGGCAAGCTTTATCTGAAAGAGGCCAGTGAAAAACACGTTAGGCTTTGTGGATCGCGTGATCTCTGCCCCAACTTCTCAACTCTACTATGGAAGCAAAAGAGCAGCCACAGACAGCAAGTTAACAAATAAGCACGGCTGTGCTCTGAAAAAACAGGAAGTAAGCTGGATCTGGCCCGAGAGCCACAGTGTGGACCCCGGTCATAGATGTTAAGCGATGTGTACACGTTTTCCTGATTTCAAACTTGAGTACACCCCTTATGTGACTCCTGTGACAACGAATGAGTCCAAGTCGTCCTGGCGCTCTGACCTCTAGAAATGGTCGTCAGGAGAAACCACATTAAGATTCAGGGACATAAATCTTCAAGACTGGCTGCAGTGTCTATTAGATTTCGGTTAAGAAGATTTTTTTTATATGATCACACGCAGATGGCAAGTATTTGAAACGCTGCTGCTACAGTTACGGAGCACTTCTGACATGCATGTGAGGTGCATGTTTGTGCAGCAGCTAGGTCTGTCGCTATGCTTCTGGAAGAGTCCTTGTTGGTGAAGGAAGACTGGTGGGAAAAGATCATTTAAAATGAATTCATTTAGGGATGAAAAGGTCTGAAAAGGCTCTGTCTTGAGAAAAAAATTATGAAAACAAGTTTCATTTTATCTGGTATTAGAAAAAACTTTGGTTTATTATTGCAACCAGTTTCTTGACTGAACACTGAGTCCAAGTTGATTGATAACCGGACCATGATTCTTCTGATAGAACCATGTTGTTCTTGTTCAGTCACTAAGTCACGTCCGACTCTTTGCAACCTCATGAACTGCAGCACACCAAGCTCCCCTGAACCATATGCTGGCACAATATGGTATCTATTTTTCATTTCGTGTTTGCCTCTCCTAGTCCTGTCACAGGAAGGGAACTTTTACAAAATATTTGAGGACTCCTATCGGTTTTCCCTAGGCCTTTTGATACACAAATCATTATCTTCTGAGGCACTTATGTCATCACTTTGATCAGTAGCTTTCTCTTCACTTAATTTAACAAGCTCCCTACCATCAATGGCTTTGTATAACATCTACAGAATTCTCCAAATCACTTTCAGTGACTTAATGAAATTACTTTGCAATCAGTTGTGACTGGGCCATCAAGGATAATCCATCTGTGAAGACGTGAGGGTCAAATGGGAAGGATGTCCGAATGGTCAGTTCATCATGAATGGTTGCATTTTAGGATGACTTCTGATTCCATGATAAATCTCATTACAGAGAACTGAATAACAAATACATAGATATCAGAAATGCCTAATTTGAGGCATATGCTACTCACATGACAGAAGTAGGGGGAGGATCTGGGCCTGTTTCCCTGTGCCAGACTAGGGCTCACAATTAAATGACATAAATCCATGGGTATCAGTGCTGAGCACCAGGGGCTGAGCACACAGATGTGAGGACAGCCCCTGCCCCCAAGGAGCTCACTAACAGAAGGATAAACAGGTAAGGAGACAGGGTACAACCTGGGGATTGTGGGCAATCACAAGGATGGTTCAGGATATAAAGAAATACACTGCAGAATCTACCTGCTAACTGGTCTACCTGATACCTGAGCACCAGGTCAGGCCCTGTGCTGGGCCCTGGGAACATAACCCCGTGGGCCCGGTTCTCAGTTTCTCGTCTGTGGGGAGAGCCTGTCAGGAGAGGGGTGTGGACAGGTATCTACTTACAACTTGGAATGAGGGTCCTGAGGGAAATGAATAGAGCACGAGCTGGGGCGGGGCTGAGGTGCAGAGGGGCGAGGGAAGACCGTGAGCTGTGACGCTGAACCGGGACAGAAAGGCTGCTAAGGAGCCCGATGGGCAGGCTGCGTGTGAAGGGAGTCTTCCGGTGTGAGGAATACTGTGTATGAAGGCCGACTCTGGTGTGTCTGAGGAAGGGAGTGGAGGCCCTGGGCAGGTGAGGGGAGGCTGGACCGGAGGCCCTGGAGAGCAGGTGGCGCAGGCTGCGAGGGCTCTGCACACCCCTGGACAGGGTGCAGCTCCCAGGAGAGGGGCAGCTGGCAGTTCCTGAGGAGGTGAGCAGGAGGGTAACAGGGTCTGACTGAGGTTTTCACAAGGGCCCCCTGGGTCCTGTGAGGAGAATGGACACAGGGTGACGGGGCTGGGAGGAGGGAAGGCAGGGAGACCAGTGACCAGGAGACAGGAACTCTTGGGTGACAGTGAGAAGTGGCAGATCGCTGACAGTGGACACAGGGAGGAGTGAGTAGACTTAGAAGCTGGAGCTGTCAGGACAGCTAACGGGGAGGGAGCACCTCCAGACTCACGCCTAAACGAGGCGGGCCTTTGGCAAACTGAGGAAAGCAGGGGTGGTGGGGAAAGCCCCCTCAAGGCAACATGGGATGACAGTTTTGAAGGCTGAACATGCGTTCTCCAGGCTAACGCCGGGAGGGAGGGTGTTCCAAGCAGAGGGAAGGACGGGACGTGGGTGTGAAGGTAGGCGCTGGCCTGGTGATGGCAGATCTGAAAGGTTTGTTTGGTCTTGGAGGATGAACTGTTGGGAGGAGGTGACAATGGAGAGTCTGGCAGAGGCTGGCACCATCCAGACCCAAAAGGCTGTGTCTGGGACAAACAGGCAGGAAAGGCTCACAGAGGCGCCCTGGAGGATTTTCACAGCATTTCAAACAGTCTATGATTCGCTGTTGATGTTGAGTTCTTCTTAAACCCTATGATCTGGCAATGACCAGCTGCAGCGGGGGTGCACAGCCAGCGTCCCTCTCCTGACAGTCTCCACGGCGCGAGGCTCTGCTGGGCAGGCCTCCTGGGCCCGGCCGCCTCATCTGTATTCCCAGCGTGAGCCCTTCGCTGGCTCAGTGATCGAGCTCCAGGTAGGGGTGAGGGACATTTGCATCTCAGAGCAATGACTCCTGGTGCAGAATCAATTAGAGGTGGGGAAACAAGAGGCAGGCAGACCAGCTAATTACAAAACTTAACAGAATCCTGCTATCATGGCAACAGCAAGAGAGAGGCATAAACCCTCGTGTTATTCTTTTTTTACGTTCCGAAAAAAAAAAAGAGATGTTATACATCATTGTGTCTATGAGGACAGGCTCTGATTCAAGGCATAATGGAATCTACATTATAGAAGGATGCTTTATGATTAGGGCTTTGCTGTCTCATCAAATATATCAGAGGGGTAACTGAGATGTGGAATTCACTGAAAGGGTACATATATTACTGGTATGAAGAGCCATGAGTTTGTGGCTAACAGGCTGGATGCCAGGGCTATGTCTGTGGACATACTCAGGGAGGCTCCATGGGAGGTGGCCCTTCTGAAAGATGGGTGAGTGATGCTTGGCCAAGACCCACCCACCTCAGCACACATGGCCCAGACAACACAGGAGCAGTGGGGACCAGAGACCAAGCAGATACATCTCGGATGAAGAACTGGACACAGGGTGTGACATCCAATGGTTTTAAAAAAAAAACACAAAGCAGAAGAAACCAAACAGAGCGAACTTGAGACGTGAAATCCGTACAAATGTGTGATGTCTACATCCAGGACAACAGAACAGCTTGTCGTGTTTTCCTCCATTTGTCTGTGATGATGCTTGTCAGGCTTTACAGCATTCGAAGCATCTATGCTGTCTCAGATAAGACTGTGAGGACAGACTATTTCTCCTGATTACTTCCGCTATACTTTTAAGGGCTTTAAGATAGCACAGCGCATCCATCACATGCTCTGTTTTGATAACACTCTTTGAAAACAAAATTAAACAGGAGCTGAATAATGGGGCAGCTGCAGACACACCTCAACGGGGAACTCAACACAGAGAAGGATGGGGCGGCAGCAGCAGCCGGACCCTCCCCCACCTTCTGATCCTGTCCCATTTGGGTGGGCTTTGCCAAATCCTCTTCTGCACTGCGGTACCATGGCCCTGGCCCCACTTCTGGCCCAGACCCTTCCGAGGCAGACAGCCATCCTGGACAACTTTATCATTAGGCATTTATTAAGCACTATCGCATGGCACTGTGTTAGCTCATCCATTTCACTTAAAGTCTCAAAATTTATATGCTGTTAAAGTTCCCTCTTTAGCTCTTAAAAGGCGGCTATAATGAGATGTGCTTCACTCTCCCTTCCTACCACTAATTCTTTCATTATCTCTGCTCGAGGATGGAGCCCCCAAATCACACACCATGCTCTGAGTGGGGTTTCATCAGGCTTGTTAGTCAGCATTTACTTGAAGACACTAAAATGTGTAAGAACGCCCTCAGTGCCCATAAGCACGTTCTCCATCAGTGGACTTCGCGGTTCCAATTGAGAAGGAAAGGGCTGGCCGTGCAAATGGGAAGATGTGTGTCTGGCGCAGAGAAGGGAAGCGAGTGATGTGAAATGATGGGACCCAGCAGTTGCACTGGTGCTTTCATCTTGGCCTCAGAAAAATACATAGTAATGTAAAGAGTGACTTACTCGTTCTTGTCCAGCTGTGTCCCAGATGAGGAATTTATGTAGTTCATTTTGGTACTGGACAGTCTTGGTCATAAAAGATGCCCTACAAAAAGAGACCTAAACGATCAGAACACAGTTATTTAAAGCACGTCACCAGCCCCAGTTGGAAACATCGCTTAGACTCCACAGTTCTCACACTCCTGCTCCACACTACATTCTGACTGTGCTCCTCTTTGGAGTACTGATGAGACACACTCAGATGCTGGCAGCATGCTCTAAGACGAAAGAGTTCTTTGGCTTGTGGCTGCCCAAACTTCACATCAAAAGAACCATGAGATAATTTGATAATCCAGACATCAGCCTCCCTTGTAATATATTCAAGCTGTTCTTTAGAAAGATGGCACCATGGGAAAACTATTGTGAAAACCTGTGTGTCTAGGAAATGAGTGCACTAGTAATGAGCAGTAGGTCATTTGGCTTTATCCTCAGCCCATTCCTAAACCAAAGGATCATGTGAAGAGCTAGTGTTAGACTAGGGTTAATAAAACTAAAATGCCAACAAGCAGCAGGAAGACTCCCAATCACCACCTCTGTGTTTCAGTAACAGATTGGCCCCCCGACTGGTTGTCCTGCTGGGTCACGTAGAGCCTCAGGGCCACCCTGGTCCTGGGTGGAGAAAGAATGCTCCTGTGCAGGTCTTCCTGCCATCTGCAAGGGGCTATTCCATGCAGGGGCCTCTGAAGGCAGGGGTCGGGGCTTGTGCTTTTGGGAGAACCTGTGAGGAGCTGTGGAACACGTGCCTAGACCCTCTGGAGGCTCCCGGCTAAAGATTCTGGAGGCCTCTCACAGGCCAGCACTAGCTCCAAAGCTACCTTCTACTCTCCCAACCCACAGGAAAGCTCCCTGCTGGGAAGTCCTTCGTCTCTCAGCCTCCTCCAGGCATCCCAGTCTGGCTGAAGAACCCAGAGATGATTATGTCTACTTTCCCACTGAATAAACCTTCTGGGGCCGAGGGTCAAGCTGTGCTCTTGGAATCACACCCTCATCATCCTAATCAGGACAATGAACTCAATGGCTAGACATTTTCACATATTCTGAATCTGAAATATCTTTGAAAAGATTCAAGTAGCAGTTACATAATTTCCAACAAAGTGCAAGCTGAAATCGATAGAATGACTTTCTGAAGCATTACTAAGCTTAGGTAAGTATCAGAATCCTTAGTTTTAAAAACTTTTTACACTTGCCACAGTTAAATCAGGATGTGCACCAGGACTTCTCACTTTAGGGAAGATCTGAGCCTTCAAAAAGCCTTAGTTATTGTGAAGATGAAATGATAAGATATAGTGAAAGTGCTCTGCAAATTATAAAGTACTGTCTGTAAACAAGGTATTATTATTGTTATGATTATTATTTAAAGGCAGCGCCAGGAAATGTCTTAGTTCAGACTTTGCTGTATTAGTCCTAAGAGCTTGCAGCTCAGTACTCATTGATCACGGCTGTGCTGTCAGAGGCACACAGACACCGGGCCTATGATAGAGCCAGAGCCACCCCACACGCCCTGGCTGGCTGCTCACAGGACAGAGGAGAGACATGCTGCAAGCAGACAAAAGCCGGAAAGTCACACACAACGGTAAAATGAGATGTTCCGCTACTGGATCAGAACTGACGGAGGTCCAAACTACCTGCCAACCATCTCCCGTTTACTCAGAGTATAGATTCACGACTCAAACAGGGGATGACAGACAAAAAGGCAGCTGCTATGTAATGTAAGGATCTTGAGGGATTGAACCCAACTTCCGGTCTGCAACCTTAGACCATCCATCCCCTTCTGTCCCGTGGATGCTGCCAACACAACTCCTTCCCAGCGGCACTACAGTCTCCTCGTGCCTCCACATCTGTTGGCGTCTTGTCCTTGTACTGCCTGTGTCACTGGCCAAGCCGCCAGCTCTTTAGGGGTCTTATCTGTCCTGTCTCAACCACGCAGGACAGCCTCTCCCCCTGCTTATTCTGCACACAGGCGGAGTGGCTATCTCCCTGGAGCAAAGTCCCCAAGCCATGATGACCAGTGTGGGGGTGATCCTATGTCAGCTGGGCCCACCCCAGGCCTCTCATTCCACCCAGCAACAATCCCACACTGTGACTGACCATGAGCCCAGCACAACCCGCCTAGGCCACTGCAGACATCAAGCCGGTCTCCTTCCCCTAGACTTGAATCCTTCCAATTGTTCCTGCTTCTGACTTCACGCTGACAGTTCCTTTTCTGTGAATGCTTTCCCTGCTGGCCAAATGCTCCTCAGGCTTTAGGTCTTAGCTCAGCTGCCGAGAGTCACAGAAATGTGTGTGGTCCACCCAAGACAGTTGGCTTCGCATCTCAACTTCAACTTCACCCTGCAACACACCATCCCGTTTTGTCCTTAGGGTGTCTGCCACAAGGCCTGTACAATGTCTGCCTGGTTTATTTGTCTATTTTTAAATTTACCTGTTCAATGCCAGGAATTATGGACCTTGTGGTTCATGTTTTCCTCTGTAACAGGGGCATCTTCCTCACCTCCCCACTGGCTACCCCAGAATTCTGACAAAACATCCACCACGTTGCTATAAGCCACTTGGCCTTCCATGATGTCCACAGTTCCAGGGAGTCTCAGCCAAGTGCTCCTCGGAGCACACAGTGAGAATTGCTTTTGAAGTGCAGAGAGAGCTGAGGTTAGAGGTGACTCGGGAGGCTTTTGAGCCAGGAGTGTGGCCTCGAGGGGGTGGGGATGGGGTGTCACCAGCAGGGCTGACCATGCCCAGGGACGTCCTCATGACTTGCTCCTACTCAGCCGTTAGGCCAGCTGCCAGGCATCAGCTGGGCGTCTTGTCAGAGGTGGGTTCCCAGAACCCTGCTAAGGAAGCAGCCATGATGCTGGACGGGGGTTTGGAGGGGTGTCTCCCCACTGCCAGGGCCCAGCACAGGTGGTGGTGATGGGACGACCACACCCCTCCTCCCCATGCCCCTGAAGCCTCTCACTGCAACAGGCATCTCTGTGGATTTCTGAGAACCAGAGGTCTTGGCTTGTCACACCAATAAGGACCACTTCCTCCCCGTTGGCACTTGGATTTGGCTGGACTGATCTAGAGTGATGACACTGGGGCTCGGGGTGGACATGGGACAAGGTTAGGCAGGCCTCCCGCACGGCCCCCAGCTTCAGGGTTTCATCCATGGGGGACACGCTTTCCTGACTCTGACTGACCGCAGCCCTGCTCTGCCGTCGGGACACTTCATCCCTGTCCCCACACTGAAGGCAGCGAAGATGGGCTTAATTCCACTCCATCCTCACAGCAGTCTGTCTCCAATTCCGAGTTCTCAATCAGAACGTGGTGTCGGCCTTCCACAGAAACTCTGGTCTGCAGCTCTTGTTACTTCCATCCACTCTGAGAGAACTGTCTGGCTCTCCATTTTATATTTAATCTACACTTGAACTTCAGTCCCTGAGGTAAACTCATAAATTGGACCCTCATCTTCAAGCGGGACCACTTCTCCCTCCCAGCGTCACTCCATCCCAGGATCACTCCTTTAATGTTCAAGTTAAATGACACGGATGGTAGGATAAGTTCATATCTGGCTTTTTGAAAAACAGGCAATGGCTTCCTGCCATCCAAATGACACATTTTTATTTTCCAGCCTGCCATTTACCTGTCTGATACCCTTATTTTTCACTACTAAACCATCTCTCTTCACTCTGCCTAGGCAGATCTTATTACCTCTTTAATCTAAAATCCCTACTAGCATTATTTCCTAAAGCTAGACTGCCTTTCATAAACTTCTCCATTTTTCAAGACATTCCAAGTCGTCACAATCTTTGGTAGGAGCAGGAGTTCCCAGTGGAAGTACCTGCTACAAGGGGTTTTAAAAACACCTTCCCTTTACCTGCAGTGGACTCGCTGGGCTCCTTCAAAACACAGGTGTGCCCTGCCTCACAGTCCAGTACCTCCGAGCCCTTTTCTTGGAATGACACGCAGATGCTGTCATCCTCATAATGGTGCAAGTGAAAGGTGCTCAGACGTGTGCCACTCTTCGCGACTCTATGGACTCTACAGTCCATGGAATTCTCCAGGCCAGAGTACTGGAGTGGGTAGCCTTTCCCTTCTCTAGGGGATCTTTCTAACCCAGGGATTGAACCCAGGTCTCCTGCATTACAGGTGGATTCTTTACCAGCTAAGCCACCAGGGAAGCCCCCTCATAATGGTATGTGGTGCC